>NC_090932.1:953506397-954762482 GCF_040938575.1 Ambystoma mexicanum
CAATTCATCGCAAAAGGGCTGTGCTAACCCTGGACCAGTTCACAGGGCTGCCAAACAGAAACGCCAAGCGGGGAACGTGTATTTCAGTGGTTTGCGGGAAGTTTCACACGCGATTGTCCTGGGTACGTGTACATCAGGGGTGCGCGTGAAGTAACACACGCAATTCCATCAGGGCACGTGTATTCCAGGGGTGCGCGGGAAGTATCACATGCATAATCTGCAGGGTACGTGTATTTCAGGGGTGCGCGGGAAGTTTCACACGCGATTCCATCAGGGCACATTTATTTCAGGGGTGCAGGGGAAGTATCACACGCAAAATCAGCAGGGTACGTGTATTTCAGGGGTGCGCGGGAAGTATCACACGCAATTCCATCAGGGTACGTGTATTTCAGGGGTGCGCGGGAAGTATCACACGCGATTCCATCAGGACACGTGTATTTCAGGGGTGAGTGGGAACACTACACATGAATTGGCCATGTGGGTCCTCCCAGGTGTTCCCTCTATACCCTCCACGGCCCCTGCAGCCAGCCCACACCACAGGGGGCTACCCTGCACCCCGGCTCATGCCCCGCAGGCAGCCCATCCACCATGGCCATGCCCCCCAGCCAAGCCACATGTCACCTTGCACTACTGATCAACAACGCATGTCTCCCAGCACCCTCACCCCCCCAGCACTGTGGGGCACCTGCCAGCAGGCCCCCACACATGTCCAACTCATGTCCCCCTTCACCCCCACTCCCCAGCACCTCCACCAGCCTGGCCACACCGTCAGAGGCAGCTCCACAGGGCACCCAGGTGACTAATGGGTGGGAAGATGGCACGGAGGACGACTGGCGCATAGGGGGTTCAGGTGAGGAGGGGGTCTGAGCAAGCCCCATCAAACGGAGGAATCCGGCCTGTGTGACCTGTCCCAGTAGGCCAACGTGGTCAACGATCCATTCGATATGACGTGCAGTCTCCTCATGAAAAGACACAGGTCACCTCGCATGGCCCGTTGACGCAACGCCACACCAGTCAGGACAGGCTCAACCCGGACCCGGATAGCCACGTCCGCAGGCAGAGGAAGGCCAGTTGTTGTGAGCTCATCCCCTGCCTGAAAACGGGTCTGGACGTAGGCATCCCTGCTGGTGCAAGATGATGCAGTGACAGGATCAGGGACAGGATTGCACACAGGCACCTCGGCAGCGGCCTGTGCTGCCTCCTGTCCCTGGTCCTGCACTGCACCACTAGCACCAGTGGAATCCCCACCTCCAGACCCCGTCTCTGTTGGTTGCACGGCCTCCTCTTCCACCAAACCCCCCACCAACCTGGATGACTCCGTGCCATCTTCCCCTGTTGGGCCCTGTGGGGTCCCAGCTGCCCCTTCTGCTGCCGAGGAGTCCAACTCCAACCTCCGCCTCTTGGACCTCCCCCCGGCAGCTGCTGCCTGGGACGTGGCACCGGACTCCTCACTCCCCGAAGAGATCACAACCTGGGAAGGGAGCCGGGCCTTGCATCTCCGGCTGGCGGTGCGATCCCCGCCGCTGTGCTCCCAGCACCTTCTCCGCCCTCTTCATCAGTTGACGCTGCAGACAGGGAGAAATAAAACACAGGCATCAGGGCACTGTACAATGGTCACATACACACATGACAGTTGTACATGAGTGGCATTGGGAAACCTCAGACATGGCATCACAATCGCCAACACACATGTCATTTCAACTTGCACACATGAGTCATACCACAGCCATATCGCAACTGCCAGTACCATCCATACACATACAACAGCATGAGCAGGCAAAGGTGAGCCAGACATTACATGCAACACAGGGAGTGCACTACACATGTACACACACCACCACACTTGCATGCATGTGTACACATCTGCCAACTGTCGCAGTGTTCAGATCGGCATCCATGTCGCATCTGCCAATCAGGCTTCCACATCCCGCTGTCACATGCATCCATGCTGCATCACTGTTGCACCCTTGTCAAATACACACACATGCACATGTACACAGTGCTGATACATGCAGCTGAAAACAACATCCATGTGTGACATCACGAACATGCCTACTTACATACACATTCATCCAAACATGTGTGCCCACACAACTGCATTTGGCATGCAAGCCTACACACACAAGCACCATCCATGTCTCACACATGACAGCCCTCGCATGTGTTAGCCTCACAGCCCTGTACACCCCCACCCATACTTGGCCCCATACAAACACATGTGCAACCTGCACACTACTGGCACATCACCACACGCACAGCTTACAATCATGATGCATGTACACTTACCGCTCGACTCCAGATGGGTCTGCCTCTCAAGGACCTGGACCTGGAGCGCTGGGGATATGCGTTCCAGGACCCTCATCTGATCGTCCGACAAATGGCCCCGGCGCCCCTTAGCATCCGCTGCCTTCAAGAGGCGCCGGGCCTTGTTGAGGGTCCTGGACCTGAAGTCCTCCCAGCGCTTCTTGACATGTTGGAAGTCGCGGACTGCTACCCCCTCCGCGTTGATGGCAGTCACGATGTCCGTCCAGATCCGAGTCCGTCCTTCCTTGTCCGCGCGCAAACATCTGAAGAGGGCATCATACTGCCCCAGGACTTGCTCCACCAGGACACCAACTTCGGTGGCAGTGAAGCTGGTGCCCCTCTGCCTCTCTGGCCGGGGGTTGTCAGTGGTGCCAGATGTTGAAGTGCCCGACATGACAACCCCAGAGGCAGGAGTGGGTGGGCAATTGGGTCCTGGGGCTGGGCTGTGGAGCGATGGAATCCCAGTCGGGAGTCTTCGGTTCCAGCAGGGGTGGTCACAGCAACAGCACCCCTGGCTGATGTGCAGGCAGCAAATGGCAGGGCACGTGGGCAGCAGGCAATCAGGCAGCAGCAGATGGCAGGTGGGAGCGTGCTCGGGGCTCTGGGGGGCAGTAATTCGGCCTTCTGGGCAGGAGTGTGGTCTTCCATGTGCTTATGCGTGGCCAGCATGATACAGAGTGATTTGGCACGTGAAAATCCAGCACGTCTGCATGTAATTCGCGGAAAGGGCATTAGCGCGTAAGCGCGTCAGCACACATACGCAAATTCATTGGCCCAAAGGCCACCAGAGCGTATGCGCGTCTGTGACGTGCTTGCGCGAGCGTTTCCCTGTACACGGGTGCATGTTACATGTCCAATGACTGCACGTCAGAGTGTCAGCTCGTGTAATTGGAGGATGGGGCCTTAGCGCGTACACGCGGAAGTGACGCTGGACGTGTGGGCATGTTTAAAAGGTACGCCATTTCCTTGTACGTGCTTTTCGTGGAGAGCGAGTGGGTGAAATCTGTACTTCTTGTCGGTTCACACGCGATTTACTTCACAGCGTTCCAAGTTCGTACTCCCTGTTACCTCTGACAGCTTTTTGTCTTCTTGTCTTTTTCCTGGGCCTGTTTCCTCAAACAGCGTTCACTTCTCCTGTTGTCCTGTCCCCTCAGACATCGTACAATTCTTCTTTTGGCGGGGGTGTTGCCAACGCGCACATTTTCACGCAATTTTTCCTGGCAGACCGTGAGTCGCACACGTATTTGACATCTGTGCTTGCCCTGTGTGAACCTTCAGAGGTCAGTCTAGGCTGCATGTGACACGCATACGTTCATTTTTGTGTTTCTGGGTGCCACAGCGTAGTGCATGTTTTTTTTTACACGCACGTGGTCTAGGAGGGGTTGCGTGCACATTATCTCCCTTTTTCGGGCTGCCTGTGCGTTGCGTGACTCGTCATCTTCCCCCAGGGGTCACATACAGCCTTGCTAGAGCACTAGGGTACGAATTCCATCTAGTACCCTACCCCTTTAACCCCCAATCGCCCAGGACAATAGTTTACTGCAACTCCCATACGCACAACAACATCAGTGCCATGGTTGGGAGGCGAGCACCCGGTAAGGGTGGCAAAGGTGGGCAAGCCACAAGAGGTGGCCGTGGTGGATACGGTAGGGGAGGTGGCCAGGACTTGCAGGGTGCCCCTAGCCCTCCATGTGTGGGTGACCAGTCAGGGACACCCATGCCCCCCCCCGGTTGAGGGTAACGTGGCTGACACCATCCCTGCTCAGCCCTTGTTGGACCAGCCCATTGTGGCACCAGACCTGGCACTGGGTGACTCCATGGCTGATTTCCAGGTCAGCAGGTCTAGGCCAAGTGTGGCGGTGCACGTTGGTGTCACCAGCCCACGTGGATCAGGGGCAGCTATGTCATCTGCTGCCCCGAGTAGGCAGGGTGGGGAGGCTGCAGGGGCAGCTGCGGCTCCATCCACCCCAGCTCTGAGTGTCCCAGCCAGGACAGTGTCGGTCCTAGTCCATCCTGCTGACGTTCCCCCTGACTACATCACACTTCAGCTAATGCCTGCACCAAGTCCCATGGTGAGTGTTCATTCCCACACTCCTAGTCCACAGTCCACCGGGGCTCCTGCCCCTAGTGTCCAGAGCGGCGTAGGACACTCAGTATCACCACCACCTTCCAAGCGGAAGAGGAAGAGTGCTCGTCCAGTACAGGCTGATGCCCCAGAAACGGCTACACAGTCCGGTCCACCAAGGAAGCCCAGCTTCAATCAGGTCGAACTTGATGCACTTGTGGAGTTTGTGTCCACACATGACAGCGAAATGGTGATTACTGCAGGCTGCAAGACCACACCTGCACAACGTCAGGCACACTGGAAGACCATTGCGGAACTCATAAGTGCCCTTGGATTCGTGAGGCGCACAGCTAATGATTGCTACAAGCGCTGGAATGACCTTAAGCGCAGGGCAAAGAAAAAGCTGGCCTCAAGTCATGCCGCAACTCTAGTGACTGGAGGTGGGTCTCCGGCAGAGGACATAGAACTCACTCCACATGAGTATGTTGCTGGGACCTACGTCACGGAGGAACAGATCCAAGGCGTGGGAGACCTGCCAGATTACGAGGCATTGTCCGGTGAGTGCACATGCATGTGTGTGTCATCCATGTGCATGGTGTGTGTGTGAGTGCTTCTGATTGAGTGCCAGGTGAGGGTGTGTGTGCCTGATTGGTTTGGGTCACCCATGTGCTTCATCCAATACATTCTGCGCACCAGGATTTGGGTGTTGCAGTATCCCTTCTGGCAACAGTAGACATTCAGCCCAACCTCACGCCAGTTGCCCTTGAATTGTCATCTTGCCACAACATAGTTGCATGTTATTCTGTGTTCATTCAGGCTGATTGTCTGCATTCCACCACTTTCACTAGGCATTTCTCAGTCCTATTGTCACATGTGTGACATGGCTAGGGTACATGCCATCTGTGTGATGGCATATGTCATGTATGTGTATTGGACATGCCAATCACAGGCCAATGTGTGATGGCACTGCTAGGCAGCATGCAGCAAATTTGTTGGTCTTCCATCTTGGTGTAATCAATGTGTGCCATTTGCCTCCCCTTCATACGCAGTGACAGTGCATGCATGGGAGGGTTATAGTCACGTGGTACATGTGTCAATGAAGTACTGTTTCTGTTGCTTCTCAGCCCTAATTTTCTTCCATGTTGTTAATGCCTGTTCCCATTTCTTTTCTTTCATGTCTTTGCAGGGGATGACGCACTTGATACTGCTGGGGTTGTGGAGATGGTACAGACCCAGGAGGGGTCTCAGGCCCGACCGGGCACCAGTGAGTGACGTGGTGTGGTGTTGGGTGAGAACCCACACTTGCTGCAGGCCGTCATCTCAAGGGGTGTCTCTGGGTGCACCTCCCCCAAGCTCTATTCAGGTGTCGATTCGGATGATGAGACCTATGTGCCGTCGCAGGTAAGTGTTTCTGGGAGGGATTCTGTACTGTCCAACCCACCTGCACCAGGGGTAGTACCCTCAATGGGGATGTCAGTGTTGGTAGGTCCGCCTTTGGTGGTTACGGATGCAGGGTCACACTCCGCTACATCTGATCCTGTTCCTGGGCCAGCAGATCAGAGGGGGAATGCAGTCCTGCAGCCTCAGGCAGTGCCGGCACAGCAAGGCGCAGTTCGCCTTGCCCCAGACAGGTGTGGTGCCCGCCGACGCGGTGGCCGTACACCACCTGGCAATACCGCATGGGAGCAATCCATATACGGTATGGCAAACCAACAGGCAGCATCAACTGAGATGATGGCTCAGGCCATGGATAGGGTGGCCACTTCCATTGTCCTCCAAGAAAGGCTAATTGAACAACTACAGCAGGCAACAGACTCCATTAGCCAGTCACACAGGGAGGACATGTTGGCGTCCAACAGGGACAGGCGGGCGGCACTGGAGACTCTGCGGGAAGCCATTTCTATTGAGTCCCAGGGCCACAGGGAAGCCCTGAGGGTGGAACTCCATCAGCTCAGGGCAACTCTGGTTGAGCTTGAGGCTTCAGCTAACACGAGGACAGAACAGCAGCTGGAGCGGCTCACACGTACGCTCTCAGCTGAGATGCAGGCAACTAGGGCGGAGGTCCGGGCATCCCGTGAGTTGTTGCATGGGGACCTCCGCACAATTATCCTCCAGAACCAGACCTTCCACACCCGCATGCTTGCTGCCATGGAGGACCAGACTAGGGCTTTGCGTGGGCTGCCTCCCATAGTGCCACCACCTCCTGATGCAGCTGCAGAGGGTGAGGAGAGCGACAGCAGCGATTCTCCCACAATAGGGTAGCCGTGCAGGCCATGAGCCCATGGAGGTGTTTTTTTTCCGCAAGATCCACACAGGTGGGTTTTGGTGTGCACCCTGTCCTCGGACCTCCTGGGTAGCCTCCTCCAATATGCTGGGCCCATTCATGGGCATTTTTGATTTTTGATTTTTTTTTTTTTGATTTTTGAATCTTGATTTTTTTGACAGTGTTTTGCCTTGTGTGGCCCCCGTGGGCATACGCTGTATTGTGGCTGGGCACATGCAGGCTTGTCCTGAATTTAGGTCAGATGCTTGGGTTTGTGTGACACACACCCCTCCTGATTCCGTTTCCATGGGCTTGCAAAGGGTGTGCCCAAGTGACATTGATTTACACGGTGACGTTGGACTCCCATATGATGTGTGGGCAGTCTGTAGTCAATACTGTGTATACATTCCTAGTGCATATTGTTGTTATATTGTACACTGCATGGTGTTTTGATATGTGCCTCTGCATCCATCTCATCCTCCTAATTTGCAGGTCCATTTCTCATGTCTTCACAAGGCGGTCTACTTTGGAACTGGAGTCCATGTTGTAAGCAGTGCACCTACACTCTTGCGTGGCGCTAACACTGTATAGTTGGAAGTGTTTGAAGTGCTGGCATTATCAGATAGTGAGGCTTCCAATTTTTTAAGTCCGTTCTGTCATGTTTATGGTAGGTTGGAGGTTGTGTAGGTGATTGGTATTATTGGTAAGTTATTGGTAATGTGTGTTGTTGGTCCTGCATTACTGTGAGCATTTCATGTGTGGCCAGTTTCCATTAGGGACACTGTAGTTGGTGACACTTGGGGCATGTTGTGGGGATTAATTTGTTTGCTCAAACATTGCATGACATGCCATGGTGTATTTTGTGGCCATGCCGGGGAGGGGTTGGGTGACATGGCACTGTTCTCATGTTGTATTTTGCAAGTGGGTATTCATTTTTGCTGCATGGAAGTGTGTCTTTTGATGACACTGCATTGGTGGTGTTTATGTAGGTAGGGATGCACACATTGTGACACTTCCAGATGAACAATCTCAGGCTGCTATGGTTCTGACAGTTGACTGTCCCTTAATTCACCAGAATTGTCAGATTGAGTCATCATTGATTGTCAGATGGTATGTGCCAGGGCTGTGTGCACTCCACAGGGGTGTGCTTTCTATGTGAAGTAATTAGCCACCAGCGGCGTATGGCTGCCTCACCCCGTGCCCTTTCCCCTCCCATGCGCAGCGGGCGTGCATGTGGTTCGGGATGTGGGGGCACCACCATGTCCACAGCCAGGCCCCGGCGTGTTGCAACATTGTGCAGGACACATGAAGCCACTATGATCCTGCACACTACTGGGGGAGCGTATAACAGCTGCCCACCAGAACGGTCAAGGGAGCGAAAGCGTGACTTGAGCACTCCGAATGTGCGCTCCACTATGCCTCGTGTTGCAATATGGGCTGTGTTGTATCTTACCTCGGGAGGCGTGATGGGGTTCCGAATTGGCGTCATCATGTGTGTGCTCAGAGGGTAGGCACTGTCCCCTGGGGAGGTGGTGATGGGGATCATTAGTGGGTTATTGGCATTACTCTGTATCTGTCATGCATGCGTGTGCTGTGGCATTTCTACTCACCAAGCAGCCATGCATCGCCATGCCGCCCAGCTTCCATGTCCCGGTTTAGGGTTGACATCCTGTAAATGAAGCTGTCGTGGGTGGACCCTGGATAGTTGGCATATACTGAGGTGATGATTCCCTTGGCATCACATACTACCTGGATGTTGATGGAATGCCAGTGCTTGCGGTTTCTATAGATGTGCTCAGATGCCCTGGGGGGACGTAGAGCCACATGGGTGCAATCAATGGCACCTAGCACTTTGGGGAATTGTGCCACCCTGTAGAAATCCTGGCTGACAGCCTGCCTTTCTGCAGGTGTTCTGGGCAGGTATATGTGCCTGCGGACTGATGGGCGTGCAGTGATGATGGCCAACACCTGGTGTAGGCACTGTGACTGCGTGGCCTGTGACACCCCCCCCACTATGGCACTTGTGCGCTGAAATTATCCGGGAGCCAAGAAGTGCAGTACATTGAGGACCTTCTCCAGGGGGCTGAGTGCTTGGGAGCACAGGGTGGGTGATGTGAGGTCATCCTCCCACTCACTGAACAGGTCGAGTATTATGTGTGGTGGAAACCTGTACCTACCATACACCTGGTCATCAGGCATACCAAATTGGCTGGTTCTGGGTGTGAAGATTCTGGCCCTGACTATCCTTCTCCTCCTCCTGCGGTATCCCACGGCCACTGCTGCTAGGAACGGTATATTCATCCTGGCGTCTGAGCTTGTTTGTTGTTTGCGCACTCTTTTATGCTGGCGTACGTGTTTCAGGATTGGACCTTTTATTTTTTGGCGCGTTGTAGGCGACCGTGTAAATCTTCCCACTCACCCAAGGAATACACGTAACACGCTCTCCCAGGCCCAGTCGCGAGTAAATATTCCCGCCCACCCCTGGAATACACGTACCCCACTCTCACAAGCCCAGTCGTGTGTGGAACACACCGAAATACACGTACCCTGCAAATTCGCGTGTGGAACTTCCCGCGCTCCCCGAAATACACGTACCCTGCAAATTCGTGTGTGGAACTTCCCGTGCACCCCGAAATACACGTACCCTGCTGGTATCGCGTGTTGAAGTTCACGCGGACCCATAATACACGTACCGTGATGGAATTGCGTGTGAGACTACCCGCGCACCCCTGGAATACACGTACCCAGGCAAATCGCACGGCTGGGGGGTGGGGGTGCTGGGAGACAGGAGTGGGGGCCTGGTGGAGGGTGCCCTACAGGGCTGGGGGGTGGGGGTGCAGGGGGACATGAGTGGGGGCTGGTGGAGGGTGCCCCTGGATGCAGGGGGGTGGGGTGCAGGGGGACATGAGTGGGGGCCTGGTGGAGGGTGCCCCACAGTGCTGGGGGGTGGGGGTGCAGGGGGGCAGGAGTGGGGGCCTGGTGGAGGGTGCCCCACAGTGCTGGGGGGTGGGGGTGCAGGGGGACAGGAGTGGGGGCCTGGTGTAGGGTGCCCCTGGATGCAGGGGGGTGGGGGTGCAGAGGGACAGGAGTGGGGGCCTGGTGGAGGGTGCCCTACAGTGCTGGGGGGTGGGGGTGCAGGGGGACATGAGTGGGGGCCTGGTGGAGGGTGCCCCTGGATGCAGGGGGGTGGGGGTGCAGGGGGACATGAGTGGGGGCCTGGTGGAGGGTGCCCCACAGTGCTGGGGGTTGGGGGTGCAGGGGTACAGGAGTGGGGGCCTGGTGGAGGGTACCCCTGGATGCAGGGGGGTGGGGGCGCAGGGGGACAGGAGTGGGGGCCTGGTTGAGGGTGCCCTACCGTGCTGGGGGCGGGGGTGCTGGGAGACAGGAGTGGGGGCCTGGTGGAGGGTGCCCCTAGATGCAGGGGGGTGGGCGTGCAGGGGGACAGGAGTGGGGGCCTGGTGGAGGGTGCCCTACAGTGCTGGGGGGTGGGGGTGCTGGGAGACAGGAGTGGGGGCCTGGTAGAGGGTGCCCCTGGATGCAGGGGGTGGGGGTGCAGGGGGACAGGAGTGGTGGCCTGGTGGAGGGTGCCCCACAGTGCTGGGGGGTGGGGGTGCTGGGAGACAGGAGTGGGGGCCTGGTGGAGGGTGCCCCTGGATGCAGGGTGGTGGGGGTGTAGGGGGACAGGAGTGGGGGCCTGGTGGAGGGTGCCCCTGGATGCAGGGGGGTGGGGGTGCAGGGAGACATGCGTTGGTGGGCAGTAGTGCAAGGTGACATGTGAGTTGGCTGGGGGGCATGGCCATGGTGGATGGGCTGCCTGCGGGACATGTGCAAGGGTGCAGGGTAGTCCCCTGTGGTCTGGGCCGCCTGCTGGGGCCCTGGAGGGTGTAGAGGGAACAGCTGGGAGGACCCACACGGCCAATTCACGTGTGGGACTCCCCGGCACCCCCGAAATACACGTAGGCTGCTGGATTTGCGTGTGGAATTTGCTGCGCACCCAGAGTACACTTACCCTGCTGAAATTGCATGTGGAACTTCACGCGCACACCGAAATACATGTACCCTGCAAATTTGCGTGTGAAACTTCCCGCGCACCCCGGAATACACGTGCCCAGGCCACTCGTGTGTGGAACTTCACGCGAACCCCGTAATACAAGCACACGCTATTTTTCACACAGCGGGTGTCCGTGTTTGTCGGTACCCCTTTGCACCTCATTTGTCCTAGAGGGCCACTGTATGGATCATTCATCATAGCTCTATATGGGTGCTTTTTGTTAGCGCACATTTTGGCGCACATTTATTTCAGGCGCAGGGACGCTACCGCCTGCTTTCTTGTGGCGTACTTGTTTGGCCCTGTGCGTGTCTTTGCCCTTGCGCTGGTTTGACCTATTCGATTCCATGAATACGAGTTGTAGGCAAGCGTGTGGGCGTTCCGCGCACTTGCCTCCTGTACTTCCCCCGTGAAGCCCATATTTTCACGCGTTGTTCCCCATTCCGAGTGTTACGCCCCGTGTTCTGCCTACTTTTGTGATGTGCGCCGCGCTATGTGCGATTTAGCAGCGGCCGTGGCGCACGCCGTTGGATGACCTGTGCGCCGGCATGCGCCACGCACTTTTTCAGCGCACATCCTATATTTTTCTCGCGCACGGACTTCCATGAATCGATGTGCGCTGGTTTCCCTGCGATTTTCGCAGTTGCACTGCGATTTTCGCACTTTTACTGCGAATCGCACGTTTTGGCACCTCTGCGTGGGAATTTTCTGCGTGCATTAATTCCATGAATCGGCCTGTCAGTGTTTATGGAATAAGACAACAATTGGACTACTGTGCTGGAATGGTGAAATTCACTATAAACTCACAGGAAGATGCACAAGAATTTCTAATGTACTTACTACAAGTACTGGAAAACAAAAACATACCCATAAATTAAATCTTCCAGATTTCATACATGTGGAAACATACATGAACTCTCTGCAACAAGGTGACACAAGAACACATCCCCAATGAACGCTTTGTATATATATCAATACCTAATTGTGAATCCATTGCATTTCAGCAACTTGTACAAAATGCAAACAATGGTAGATTATGTTCTACCTGCAATTCGGATAATCGCTCCATGTTACTAATACAAACACATAGTAAATACGTAATACTAACGCTTCTACATTACAATGGAGATGGTACCAAAAACAACTGCAAGCTGACTGGATTCACACATGGTCAAATATCACTTGGTAAGAAAACCTTCACAACAATAGGTATAATCTACCACGCAGGAGCCACAACCAATTCAGGAGACTAAACTGCATATATAAAAAAGAAATGTGGATGGTTTCAATGTAATGATAGTACCATTACTCTAAAGCAGAGATTACCAGCAAATCTTACAAATGCTTATTTAATGTTCTTAAAACCAATATTTGATAACTAAACTGTACTAAAACCCTAAGTAGACTTGTAGTAAAAAAATGTTAACTGTTAGAATATTCCAAAAGCTATCTAACTGCCCAAAGATTCTACAACAACTAATCAGATAAATGAATACCACTAAATTAGAGCAAAAAATAGACAATTAGAATACGCCAATTGGTATCTAACTGTCCCAAAATTTAACAATATCCAAACAGATAAATCAATACCACTAAAATATATCAAAAAATAGACAGTTAGAATACGCCAATTGGTATCTAACTGTCCCAAAATTTAGCAATATCCAAACAGATAAATCAATACCACTAAATTACATCAAAAAATAGACAGTTAGAATACGCCTACTGGCATCTAACTGCTCCAAAATTGTATAATATCCAAACAAATAAATAATATGTTACTGCTCCAAAAAACTGCAACAAGCCAATGTATAAAACATTAGCCAGAAACAACAAGTGAACAGTGAAAACAAACAAACAAATAAACTGTAGCATAACAGAAAAAGGTTTTTTTTAATACAACATGGATTTTTTTTCTCCCACAGCCCCAATGATTTTAGCAACAAACACAGAAACTGAGCAAATTGCACAGTACTCTGGTTTGTAATCTACTAAATATGAGGGTCTAAAAAAAAAAATGTTGATTATACAATGTAATAAGTCATTACAAAATACTAATACTAACATGCTATTTTCTTTTATCACAGAAATTAACAAGAAATACATGTACTCCAGTTACTAAACCAAACAGTAAGTATATTATACGATCTATGCCCTGGCCACAACCATCGCAGCATATCACATCCATAGTATCTTATAACTTTGTTCCTTATAAATTTTTTTTGACCCAAAGTTATAAGCAACTATAAGTGTGATATGCTGCGGTGGTTGCGGCCAGGGCATAGAGTGTTGGGTGCATGGCCAAATGGCATATTTCACCCATAGAGTCAAACATTTCAACTATGGCCTATGGAAACTTTTAATGTCCGCGGACATTATGAGTGTTATTAGAACACTTTTAACTTGCCAGCGAACAATACGGACAGCGTCTTCAGGACACCCCCTACGAACATTTCAGGACAACGCGAGAGTTCTTAGAACACTTCCAACTTGACAACAAACAATACGGACAGCGTCCTCAGAACACCTCCATTTTGTTTATTTACGAACATTTCAGGACACCGCGAGAGTTCTTAGAACACTTTCAACTTGACAACAAATTCATGACACCGCGAGAGTTCTTAGAACACTTTCAACTTGACAACGAACAATTTGGACAGCGTCCTCAGAACACCCCCATTTTGTTTATTTACGAACATTTCAGGACACCGCGAGAGTTCTTAGAAAATTTCAAACTTAACAACGAACAATATGGACAGCGTTTTCAGGACCCCCCCTACGAACATTTCAGGACACCACGAGTGTTCTTAGAACACATTCAACTTACCATCGAACAATACAGACAGGGTCCACAGAACACCCCCATTTTGTTTATTTGCGAACATTTCAGGACACCACGAGTGTTCTTGGAACACAATGAACTTGAAAAAGAACACTACGGACAGCGTCTTCAGGACACCGCCTACGAACATTTCAGAACACCACAAGTGTTCTTAGAACACATTCAATTTACCATCCAACAATACGGACAGAGTCCTCAGAACACCCCCATTTTGTTTGTTTGCGAACATTTCAGGACACCACGAGTGTTCTTAGAACACAATCAACTTGACAAAGAACACTACGGACAGCGTCCTCAGAACACCCCCATTTTGTTTATTTGCAAACATTTCAGGACACCGTGAGTGTTCTTAGAACACATTCAACTTGCCAGAGAACAATACGGACAGCGTCCTCAGAACACCCCCATTTTGTTTATTTACGAATATTTCAGGACACCACGAGAGTTCTAAGAACACATTCAACTTGCCAGAGAACAATACGGACAGCATCCTCAGGACGGAAAGCGTCATCAGAACACCCCGTACGAACATTTCAGGACACCACAAGTGTTCTTAGAACACATTCAACTTGCTATCGAACAATACGGAGAGCGTCTTCAGAACACCGCCTACGAACATTTCAGGACACCACGAGTGTTCTTAGAACACATTCAACTTGCCATCGAACAATACGGACAGCGTCTTCAGGAAACGCCCTATGAACATTTCAGGACAACGTGAGAGTTCATAGAACACTTCCAACTTGACAACGAACAATACGGACAGCGTCCTCAGAACACCTCCATTTTGTTTATTTATGAACATTTCAGGACACCGCGAGAGTTCTTAGAACACTTTCTACTTGACAACAAATTCAGGACACCGCGAGAGTTCTTAGAACACTTTCAACTTGACAACGAACAATACGGACAGAGTCCTCAGAACACCCCCATTTTGTTTGTTTGCGAACATTTCAGGACACCACGAGTGTTCTTAGAACACAATCAACTTGACAAAGAACACTATGGACAGCGTCTTCAGAACACCCCCATTTTGTTTATTTGCAAACATTTCAGGACACCGTGAGTGTTCTTAGAACGCATTCAACTTGCCAGAGAACAATACGGACAGCGTCCTCAGAACACCCCCATTTTGTTTATTTACGAACATTTCAGGACACCACGAGAGTTCTTAGAACACATTCAACTTGCCAGAGAACAATACGGACAGCATCCTCAGGACGGAAAGCGTCATCAGAACACCCCCTACGAACATTTCAGGACACCACAAGTGTTCTTAGAACACATTCAACTTGCTATCGAACAATACGGACAGCGTCTTCAGAACACCCCCTACGAACATTTCAGGACACCACGAGTGTTCTTAGAACACATTCAACTTGCCATCGAACAATACGGACAGCGTCTTCAGGAAACCCCCTATGAACATTTCAGGACAACGTGAGAGTTCTTAGAACACTTCCAACTTGACAACGAACAATACGGACAGCGTCCTCAGAACACCTCCATTTTGTTTATTTATGAACATTTCAGGACACCGCGAGAGTTCTTAGAACACTTTCTACTTGACAACAAATTCAGGACACCGCGAGAGTTCTTAGAACACTTTCAACTTGACAACGAACAATACGGACAGCGTCCTCAGAACACCCCCATTTTGTTTATTTACGAACATTTCAGGACACCGCGAGAGTTCTTAGAACATTTTCAACTTGACAACGAACAATACGGACAGTGTTTTCAGGACACCCCCTACGAACATTTTAGGACACCACGAATGTTCTTAGAACACATTCAACTTACCATCGAACAATACGGACAGCGTCCTCAGAACACCCCCATTTTGTTTATTTGCGAACATTTCAGGACACCACGAGTGTTCTTGGAACACAATCAACTTAACAAAGAACACTACGGACAGCGTCTTCAGGACACCCCCTACGAACATTTCAGGACACCACGAGTGTTCTTAGAACACATTCAACTTACCATCGAACAATACGGACAGCGTCCTCAGAACACCCCCATTTTGTTTATTTGCGAACATTTCAGGACAGCGTGAGTGATCTTAGAACACATTCAACTTGCCAGAGAACAATACGGACAGCGTCCTCAGAACACCCCCATTTTGTTTATTTACGAACATTCAGGACACTGCGAGAGTTCTTAGAACCCATTCAACTTGCCAGAGAACAATACGGACAGCACCCTCTGGACGGACAGCGTCATCAGAACACACCCTACAATCATTTCAGGACACCATAAGTGTTCTTAGAACACATTCAACTTGCTATCGAACAATACGGACAGCGTCTTCCGAACACCCCCTACGAACATTTCAGGACACCGCGAGTGTTCTTAGAACACATTCAACTTGCCATCGAACAATATGGACAGGGTCTTCAGGACACCCCCTATGAACATTTCAGGACAACGTGAGAGTTCTTAGAACACTTTCAACTTCACAATGAACAATACGGACAGCATCCTCAGGACACCCCCATTTTGTTTATTTGCGAAAATTTCAGGACACCGCAAGTGTTCTTAGAACACATTCAACGTGCCAGAGAACAATACGGACAGCGTCCTCAGGATGGACAGCGTCATCAGAACACCCCCTACGAACATTTCAGGACACCACGAGTGTTCTTAGAACACATTCAACTTGCTATCGAACAATACGGACAGCATCTTCAGAACACCCCCTACGAACATTTCAGGACACCGCAAGTGTTCTTAGAACACATTCAATTTGCCATCAAACAATACGGACAGCGTCTTCAGGACACCCTCTACGAACATTTAAGGACAACGCGAAAGTTCTTAGAACACTTTCAACTTCACAACGAACAATACGGACAGCATCCTCAGGACACCCCATTTTGTTTATTTGCGAACATTTCAGGACACCGCGAGTGTTCTTAGAACACATTCAACTTGACAACGAACAATACAGACAGCGTCCTCAGAACACCCCCATTTTGTTTATTTGCGAACATTTGAGGACACCGCGAGAGTTCTTAGAAAATGTTCAACTTGACAACGAACAATACGGACAGCGTCCTCAGGACATCCCCATTTTGTTTATTTGCGAACATTTCAGGACACCGCGAGTGTTCTTAGAACAGTTTCAGCTTGCTTCCGAACAAAACGGACACATATTGAGTCCTCAGAACACCCCCCATTCAGTTTATTTAGAACATTTCAGAACACCTGTGATGTCTGCAGACAAATCTAACACAACAAGAACGTCTACCACATGAAAAAACACAACTTTCAACCTATCTCATACTCTCCACCCTCCCCAAACACTCCTACACACCAACACACTCTACTAAATACAAATTTTGAACCAAGTTTCACCGCTCTGTCCGCGGACGTCCGCAAATCCAAGATGGCGCGAAAACACCGAAAATCGGACGCGCTTCACGCTCCACACCGTCCAATGAGCGAACACATCGCATGTCCACGGACATGTCGTAAGTCGATCAGCCAATCAGGACACTGTCCGCGGAGCGAACAGGGAAGTGTGTCCGCGGACCGAACACAATTATCACTAATTTTTTATGACCCACTTTTTGGTCATTTTTAAAAAAACTACTAGATGGATTTTCACCAAATCTGCAAAAGCACGCTTTCGGGACCAAGCCGCTGCTCCTGGTTCAAATTTGGTGAAAATCCCTCCAGTGGTTTGGGCTGTAGGCGCGAGCAACGTTTTTTTCCCATTCAGTTTATGGGAGAAAATCAAATTTTAGGAACCCCCCCTTTATTTTTTCCCCCCTGGACAAATCCTCACCAAACTTTGCAAAAAAATTCAGAGTGGGCCATATACTTTTTTTTGCAAAGTTTGGTGAGGATTCGTCCAGGGGGAGCAAAGTTATAAGCCAACCAAAAAGTGCTTTTCCTATGGAAACAGCAACTTAACCATAACTACATGGCCACTACCGTGGCCATGTAATTAAAAAGAATTCCTAAAATAGATTTTAACACATTGATATAAGTTTATGAAAGGAATGGTGACTGACAAAATAATATTCACGCAGACTCCCGTAAATATTGATAGAGTAACAGATGTAGTAGTTGCCCCAATAGATTCTTAAAATGCATTCTACATAAGTAAATGTTGTTTATATACAAATGTCAACAACTCTTTTCCTACTAAGAGTTTAGTCCATTATTAGTATGTTTGAGAAATAGATCTCTACTACAGGCATCGTATACCACCATAGTATGAATAGAAATAAACAAGTAATTAAAAGTTGACATGATTTTTAAATCATGATGCATTATCAACTGGTTCAGCCAGTTGGAAAATAAAATAGCATAATACATTCCTTTTCACTTGTATGCTTAGTGCCCCTTAAAAATGTCTGTAGAGCAAATGCTGTGGCTTGATCAGGAACATATTTTAAGAACATAACAGCTGGAAGACACTGAACTAATCGCCTTGAATTTAATCGAGGCACCTGTGCTTTCATTTGAATACCTGAATATCTTGGGCAACATAATAAATAATGTATTTCTGACTCCTCAACCCTGGAACAAAAGAGACACATTTGGCCTGATCCACAGTAGCGTTTTATGTTATGAATATTTATACCGCACACTGTGACCACCTAAGGGCAGTCTCCTGGTACTCATGTGGCTCTGCAAGAGAAGAGGGCAGGGTGTGTTAGTGAGGATAGGATGATAGGATAGATTCAGAACCAGGAGAAACTGCCATATGTGTGTGTTGTCTTGTGTGTGTGAGTTGGTTTGAAAGGCCTGCTTGTTGTAACCGTATGGGTAGAACTCAGTGCCTTGGAAGTGTGCTAGTGTTTGTGTTGGTTGTGTGGGTCATGTGAGGTTAGAGTGTATTTGTGGTCATGCGCACTGGTTAGTTGTATCCATTAGGGGATCTAGAGTCGTGGATGAGTGTTTTATTGTATTGTGTTGGTGTACATTTGTGTAGTGTCAATGGATTTATGGACTATGTGCAAGGGTATGTTCACTCTAAGGTTACTTCCAGAGACTCAGCTAGTCAGTTGAGTGTGAGGATTAGATCAGTTCTCAGTGTGTCTATGTGTAGTGTGGCTAGCCCCTGGCGTGTATATTAGCATTGGTTATGTAGGAGGAGAAGAAAGGGGGAAATTGGTGAGTACATCAGTTAGTTTGACAGTGACTTTGAAGTGCATCTTTGCTTGCCACTCAATGGTATCTTCCCACGTTCTTGGTTGTGGTCTGTCAGCTAGCCATGCCTCCTTTCCAAGCACAGAGGCTGAGTTCCCCGTGGGATTTTGCCAGTTTTTTAATGGCACAATCCCATTGGAAAATGCTCTGTGAATCAGGCCCATTATGTCATAACCATAGAGTCTTTGCCAGAGGGCTAGCATTCTGCCTATTCACTGAATGCCAAACCTCAAACTCACAGTCCATGTTTTGTCCCTCTGAAATTCTGTTGTTTCTATAACCCTCTAATTTTCTACAGTTATTAATCATGCAATGCATATTGTTTTGTCCCTTCCAAGTCTCTTCAATTTGACTACTCTCATAAAGATATTATAATTCGGGTTTGTATATATGGAACTCAGTGAGAAGATGAAAACAATCTCTTCTGATTAACTAAACTTAAACAATATCAAATGAGGGGCAAACAGGGTATCTTGCACACAACATTTCTCTCTCAAATGTCAATTAGTATTCTCCTGGTCAAATCTGCATGGGAGTTGATCCATACTGTCAAGAATGCCTGTAATGGACTGGCTCTGAGGAGAACTGTGATAGAATTTGGACGTAATGTGTTGTGCACCATGAGCAATAGAGCAGATATGGATAAATATATTCAAGGAAAAAATGTTAGTTGCAGGGACTTTAAGGTCAGACCTTAATGTAACAGAACCCCTGAAATTCAGCTAAAACCACCTTAACTTTGCAGATCACATCACTGATGACATCACTAATTACATGTTGTATGAGCACACTGATGACATTACAAATCGCATTTAATTAGAGATTTTATCTGTAATGTCATCAGTGTGGCCATAGGCCGTGCAACAGCGGACGCAAAGTTAAGGAGGCTTTAGCTGAATTTCAGGGGTTTTGTTGCATTAAGTTCTCACCTTAACGTCCCTGCAAGTAAAGTTTTTAGTTTTAGAAATGTGCACCCTGGGATGGCTACATGAGGTGCCCTCATGCACTTAGAGTGGTGGGTAGAGGGCCAGCCCCCTTTCAATACACACAAATCCTGGTGGTCTAGTGCCCCCCCGACCCTCCACTCCCAACCATATCTTAGTTGATTTTTGTTTTGATTTTTTTTTCCTTTCCCCTAGGGGCAGATGATCACCCATCTGCCCCCAGGGATCACACAAAACGAAGTGCCAAGCGGACGAGCTATCTCATCCTTGGCAACAGGAACATAATGCAAAGGACGAGATAGCTTGCCCTTGGCACTTAATGGGGTTAAATAAAAAAAAGATACAGCCTTGAATCCCAGTCTGTCAGAGTTCAAGGCGCAGCATTTAACCACATGGCCACAATGTCGTATTGCTACTTTGGGCATACATTTCATACTTAGCCTATAATGTGATATAATGTAATATGTTCAATGATAAAAGGCTAGGTATGAAACTTCTGATAATTCAAACAGTAACATCATTGTAGTATATTGGTCCAGTGCTGCGTCTCAAACTCCTCACAGCCAGGGTTCTCTAATAGTAACGTCCAGCAAAATTGTTATTTTTTAATTAATATTTTCAGTTTTATAATGCTGCCCAGAGACAATGTAGTCCTCTTTTTGAATATATGTGCAGTGTAAGGGAGAATATGTGGTGTGATGGTTTGCATGTCATCTGAGAGGGTGTGCATGAAATGTGTGTACGTTTGATGTGAGCGTGTGTATGTATGTATGTGTGTGTGTGTGTGTGTGTGTGTGTGTGTGTACATGGTGTAAAGTTGTTTGTGAGGGATAGCTGCATGCAGTTTATAATGTTGCAGTAAATAAATGTGTTTCATATTTAATACATGTTCAATTTTCCAACAAAGGTGTAAGACATGTCCCATCCCGTTTTATAATATTACAGTTAATACATCTTTTTCATGTTTGATACATATTACAAAATGCAAAGTGCATTCAGGTTCATGCTGCGCCAATTGGACGTCTCACTCCAAAACATCTTTGCGCCAAGAGGTCCCTGCTCCTTCTGTATCTAACAGAATGCTCCCAAACAGAAACTGCAGCGAAAAGGTCACGCCATAACGGTGTGTACCTAACTGGCCATGCTGAAATGTCCCATCCTGTGCTCCAAGCCCCTTGTTTTATGACAGTTTCTTGGTGACTGCTTTGATAAATCGCACAACCCCAAATAATGACATTTAAGTAGTACAGAAATGATAAGAAAATGACAGGCTGCAAGAATAACATATGCACAGGTACTTTCTGCACCCATAGCGAGAATCAAAAGCTGCCACCCATGAATATACACACAGTACTGCTTAGCTTCAAAGTAAGAAAGCGGCCAGCCCCTTCAGCCTGTGTTGCTCTAAGTGGTCTTGTAGCTTTGTTGCATTTGTTAGGCACCAGGGTCTGAGAGGGCTGACCATTTCCTCATTTTGAAGCTAAGCAGGGGCAGTCCTGGTTACTTCATGGATAGGAGGACTGGGTCAGCAGTGAATTTTCACCCTCAATGTCAATGAAGCTGTAAAGTTATCTATTTTTTTTTATTATGTATAAAACATTGCAGGCCTTGAGAACTCCCAATGTTTTTAGTTAATGTCCTGTGTGATTACATTATTCGCAGAGGATCACACACTTTGGTTAAGCAGTGTGCTACAAGCCCCTTGTTTTACGGCTGGGCTCATGGTGACTGTTGTGATATATCACATGACCCCAACTACCCACATTTAAGCAACACAGAAAAAGGTAAAAAATGCTCGGCTGCAAGAATATCATATTCCCAGATACTTTTGCCCCCATAGCGAAAATCAAAAGCTGGCCCCATGAATATATGCACATTAAGTGGCCACATATTTTTTTGTGAAATATACAAATGGAGTTCAGTTGTCCGTCTCCTTAGAAGACAGTGTGCAACACAAAATAGCATTAAACATTAAAAAAAGTAATGAACACCAGAAAAATAACCTGAGTGAGGAAATCTTTCAATAAATATGCTAGCAAAGTATAGAAAGGTGTTCAGCTTTTAAACCCAGCAATCTGTAGAGAAATATTCCATGTATAACAAAATCCCAATTTGAAACAAGTGCTTGTAGTCTTGTGGGTAAGTGTCTGCACTGCGAACATGAAAACCTGAGTACAATCCTGTTATCCAAATACGTCAACAACATTACCAACCTCACAAAAAACCAAGGGGTTGTTTCCACCCTCTGAAACAAAGTTACACTGTCCACCCACATGTGTCCTTTACTAGTACCTGGAAAAACAACGGCCATCAGGGGAAAATAACTGCACCAGTTTCCAGGATTGCAAATCCATTGGCACATCATGGGCACATACTCATGAGTTTTTCCCCTCTCCTCTCATCATTTCCCCTCCTCACCCCCATGTCTATCTTTCAACAATACTCTGCTTTATGAAGCTAACTTCAAACTTACGTACACATAATATAGTGTCACACAAATATAGAAATCCTGATAGAGCTATGTTAGGCAAAAGTGTACAATTGTGCCATTATTCCCTCTATCTTGACTGTGAGACTAGAAATACCAGAATGCAATTCAGCAAAAGGCAAAACAAAATTCTCTGAGGGCAAATCTTTCAAGGACTGACAGTAGCAAGGTTTCAAAAAATAATAATGTGGAGGCCATATGTTATGAGATATTTAAAACTTTGAGAACTCCCAAATGTTTTTAGGCAATGCGCAATGAGATCAAATTATTTGCCATGGAGCACCCACTCCGGTTAAGCAGTGTTCTCCAAGCGATACACACCTTTTCGGGACCATCATTTTGGTGCTGCCAGATTTGGCATGCCCATTGCCGCCACAGCACACATTTTGGCATGCCCTTTTCGGCACGAAAGCCATTCTGGTGCCGTTCTTGCGGCGCAAGGGTTATTTGGACATGTCTGACTTTGCAGTCACGTCTAAATGGCCTCATGCTAAATTAGATCACATGATCGCACTGCATCAAACCTTGCCACCTTCCACTTGCTTTGCTTTTCTTTCTTTTAAATTAGTTAAATAAATATAAACTTACAGCCTTGAACCTTGCTCTGCCAGATGTCAAGGCGCATCATTTAACCAATATGCCACAAAGGCTTGCTGCTGCATGTGGCATACATTTCATACTTAGCCTACCATTTAATATGTTCAATTATAAAAGGCTAGGTAGGTAACTTGTGAAAATGCTGTGTCTCAAACTCCTTAAGGTCAGGGTTCTCTAATAGCAGTGTTCAACATAAATGTCATATTTCATTTTTTCTGTTTAATAAAAATGTGGATGCTGTGTTTTATGAAATATTTAAAACTAAGAAAACACACGCCATTCAGGACCATAGACTGTCTGCCATCCATGTAGAAACCCGGGACCTACCCTGCTTAGCTTCAAAGCGAGGAACAATTCAGCCACCTTAGGCCATGTTTCTCTAAGTGTTCGTCTAAATGGGGACACATATATTAGGCAACATGGTCTTAGTGGGCTGACCACCTCCTCACTTTGAAGCTTAAGCAGAGTTTGTCCCAGTTACTGCAGGGAGGAGAAACCCACTGTTACTATGAACATACCTTTTTTTATTATTGACTGGTAGACTATAAATACAAGAATGCAATTCAGCAAAAGGCAAAATATGCACTCTGAGTGCACAACCTTCAAGGACTAACAGTAGCACCATTTAAAAAAAGTTAATAATTCAGATGCCCATCCATGCAGTAACGGGGACTGACACTGTTTAGCTTCAAAGCGGGGCTGACTCTTCTTAGCTTCAAAGCAAGAAAAGGTCAGGTTCGTTACTACAAGTGCTCTTGTAAGTTTGACTAATTTATCAAGTAACATGGCCTGAGAAAGCAAACCATTTTGTCACTTTGAAGCTAAGCAGAGTCTGTCCTGGCTCTCACATGAATGGGAGACCTGGGTGGCCATTGAGTCATTAAATTTCTAAACATATCCTTAAAAAATAAATGTTAGAAAATGTATAACTGTGGGTAGCAGTTTGCTTTCAGTTTGTGGCTATAGCAGAGGCTCCAGAAAGCTTTGTGTTGGTCCTTGGTCCCCCGCTAACTCCTAAATTTCACTCAGTGCTTTCTATCCACCCCTACCTCTACCCTGATGGCATTAGTATGTTTTTTGACCTGGAAATAGATTTTTGTTGCATTTCATTTTCCCATAATCTTAGCTATAGCCTCAAATAACTCTCGCATCGAGAGAAAAAAAAGATGGCATTGTTACATTTCTGAAAACCATGATCCTGCAACTAAAATATTTGGGGAAGGGGGTACCCCCATCTCCATCAAATTTTAAAATAAAAACAGCATGGAATAAACCCAAACCACACATGGTGTGCAAGTCAACGCTGTGTGCCCAAGTTGTTTCAGATCTGGTCAATAACCTTCCAGCGGTTTTGGCTATGCACTTTGGCAACAATTTACCTTTTTTTCTATGGAAAAATGAATGGGAAGCAGGCTGCACTTTTTTCCCTTGTGGATTGGTGCTCTGCGACTGATTGACTGACCTGCTGACAGTTTACCCACCCCAGATAGTGCAAAGCGTGCATGAGGCATGTAAGTGGCTGCAAGTGGCAGTCTTGTAGTTCTGCAGTTCTGCAATTTGCAGTGGCGCTAAAGATGTAGCTAGTGAGTTATTTGTTAGTACATTTTCTCTTGGTGACTTGTGTTCATCCTCCATGGAATTACCAAAGCCTCACAAATTGAAGCACCCTATCAAAAGAACTCAGAGCCCCGCTCAGTTTTTTCACCTTCTGATAGCTCTGGACCATCCTCAAAGAAGAGAAAAAAGGATAACATGATATGATAGGTTATTTATAACGTGCTTAATACCTAGAGGTTTCTAAGTGCGGACCCGGGGATTGAACTTTTGGTGTTCTGTGTCATCTTGATTCCAAGGCGAGGTTGTTACCCCTAAGCTATCCTCCCAGGATAGCACCCGTTGGAGAGCAGTTTAAGATCAAATGTTTATTTGCTGCAGACTCTACCCCAACTTTGACTGCTGAGGTGCCACCTTTGGCCCCTTCTGAAGCCATCACTATTTCCCCTTCTTTAGACATCAACAACTCATTTTTGAATCGTTGCCTCAACCTTCAGAGAGAGTTTCTGGGTACATCAGTATTTGATGCAAATTTAACCTCACTGCAGGTCTTTGATAACATTATTGGTACCAACCTATCTGTGTCACCAAACATTGAAAGCTTTGCAACTGAGCCTTAACGTCTGACAGTGACTTGGATGCTACTTTGAGTTCTAGAAACTCCTTTGTAGAAGAGAACATTTCTGTCCCTAGCTTTAATGCAGTCTCTGACAAGGTAGATGCAATTTTTGGCACATGCTCCATCATCCTCCAGCCATGCGCAACAAGCTTAACTCACTTCAAACTAAAATGACACCAAACATGCGCTCTCCAGGTCTCCCACTCCCGTCCCATCCTCCTCACCGGATCCTTCTGCCATCTTCTCATTCAAGGCCATCCAGGAGCAAGACATGATTAACCTCATGAAAACTATTAAGCCTTCTAACTGTAAGGGCAATGCCTGCCCCGCCGCAATTATTAAGGACTGCGCAGACACCCTCGCACCATTCCTAACAGCCTTTGTCAATGCTTCCTTCGCTACAGGTAAAGTCCCCTCATGCCTCAAGGAAGCACGGATCCGGCCCTTCATAAAAAACACACTTGACCCCACCTCACCTAATAACCACAGGTCCATCACCACCGTCCCTTTCTTACTCAAGGTTCTGGAGAAAGCAGCATACCTGCAATTACAACACTTCATTGAAGAGAACAAACTCCTAGGACTACGACAATCCGGCTTTTGCCCCAGATACTGGACAGAGACCACCCTACTTGACCTCAAAAACCAGATGGACGATGCGAGAGACCAAGATAAACCGGTCCTGCTCCTACTCCTCGACCTCTCTGCCGCATTGAATCTAAAAGACCACAACGTCCTATGCCATCATTTCACCTCCATAGCCAAATTCTCACCTGATGCCAACGCATAGATCACCTCCTTCCTGCAAGGCAGGATCATGCAGGTCTTCTCTGATCTGGCCACTGCCTCACCCACCATCATGCTATGTGGAGTGCCTCAAGGCTCATAACTCTCCCCTACTCTCTACAACATCTTTACATGCCCCCTCTTTCTATCCTTGACTCTATGGGCATCTCCTACACCAACTACGTGGATGACACGCAGATCCTTCTCACACTCACAGGCAACTATGACAAAGACTCTACGACTCTCAAAAACATCTACAATACCATCCAAACATGGATGGCTGTCAACGGACTCTGCCTCAACTCGGACAAATCAGAACTCCTACTGGTAGGATCCCCTGTCACTCTCAAAAAACTTGACACTCAGTTCAGCCACTTCACCATTGATTCCATCAGAATCACAGTATCAAACAGTAAAAACTCTCAGTGGCTATCTAGACTCTAACCTATCCATGACAAGGCAAGTGAATGCAATTACCTCATCTGCAGCCTACCATGCAAACATTCTTAATGTAGCCAGGCCCCTTCTCTCCAAAGAGAACTGCACCAACATAGCCAGAGCCACCACTGGCTCTAGGTTGGACTACTGCAGTGTTCTCTTCTTCGGGACTTCCTCTAAAAATCTTGAGAAATTGCAATTAATTCAGAAGAGTGCCCTGCGTGCAGCACAAGGTATCTCTAAAAGAGAACATATCACTGCCACCAGAAATCATCCCACTGGCTCCCCATAAAGGAGAGGGTTATTTCCAAATCCCTGACCCTCATTCATAAATGCATCCACCTCTCTGCACTGGCCTATCTATCACAAAGAATCCACCCTGCCACTTCCAGAAGGCCTACCAGAACACCTTATGAAAACATGCTCTCTGTACCCAGGGTAAAAAGAGCCAGATAGGGGGGCGCCTGCTTCCCTTACCGTGCCTCCCTACACTGGAACGCCCTTCCCACTAACCTGTGGGCCAAACCCTCACTCACTGCCTTCCACAAAGCTATGAAAAACACCCTGTTTGTTTGATCAACTGTAACAGGCCGATGGGACTATTTGCCTCATCCCTGAAAATCTGAAAATGTTTTGCTACTGCAACTAGACTACTGTACTAATGACCTTCAATGCATAATATGCATAATGTAAAATGAATGAATTTTGACCCCACTGTAACTAAGCTTCCTACAAGTAACAGCGCCACAATGCCCCTGGGATGTTTGTGCGCTATACAAATGTAATAATTAAATACATAAATAAATAAATGGCTAAGGAACAACTTGAACTTAAAAAACCCTTGGCCAGAGTGGTTGATATTATATTGCTTAACAGTGACGAGACGATAAGATCAAAAACCAGTATATCAACGTGGGATTGTCAGTCCACTCCTTCTCCATTGTGCTATCATATGGCAAGATCCTTGTCGAGACAGGAATCGGCCCACCAGAGCGCCCTGAGAAAGGCAACCCCTTTCTCAGGTAAGAGCAGGTTGACTTCCTCCACCCCATCATCTTGATCTGCTCCTGTCAACTCAAATGATACTCCTTTGGGGCAGAGGATCCAAGCGGCGGCTTCGCAGGCCATACAAAACGCTGTTGAACCTTTACCTTTCAAGGGCTATGCATGTACTGTGAAGATGCTATCTGTAGGGGGGAGCAGTTTCTGAGTGCTTTCGAGGCTGCTGTCAAGGAGCATGAGAAACACTGCCACCTACCTGCTTAAGACCCGCCCAACAACTCCCTATCTCCATCTACCCCTTCGCCCCTGTGGTTTGTGCCCATTTCCCTCCCCTACCTTGCCTTTCCTGATAATAAATGGCCAAAAAAATACATAATAGAAAAAGATTCCTTTAGGTGCCCCCTTTCACAGTTAAAAAATAGAATTGTGAAAGAAAATTCACAAGCCCTGTGCCACCCACAGTCTGCAGACATTGCGATAGTCCGCGGACATCTGAAAAATCTGAGGTGTGGGACAATATAAATAGTTTTCATTGTTTTGTGTTAAAAAAGGGTGCCTCTTAAAAGAACCTTTTTTGTGTTTATGTATTTTTTCAATTTTTACAAACTGAACTAAGAAAACATTTCACTATTTCCATTATTTCTTCTCACTTTCACGAAAACAAAAGCACACACAGCTTTATTGACGTTGTGCCTCGCTTTTTCGATTTGCGGACCAAATGAACTAGAACGCATCCACATCTGTCTCTGGGCAATTTGAGCACAAATTATTTTGGAATTAGAGAACATTTCTTTCAACATTCTCAATGTATCCTTCATTGCAAACTGCAATGAAATGCCAGTCACATTCCCCGAACTGTTCCTACCACAATGAATGATAATAATGTCCGGATGCTTCAATTGAACCATATTTGTGCAAAATGGGAGCAGTCCACCCACTTCATATCATGCACTCTGTACCAGAACACATCCAACTCTGGAAATCCAAGATTTCTGGCTATTACACAGTGTTCAGCATACACCTTCACCCAGTGGACCCTAGAGTCACCGAAAATCCAAACATTCTGCCTGTTGAAAGAGATTTCCATGGCCATTGTTAATCCTCTCACAACTCCTACTTACAAAACTCCTCCTACCATCTCTTCATGCACACTACACCCAGGAAATGCTATTGACGGATCCTCTGATTACCACAGACATCACGACTGTTCTCGGACTCCGCAGTCCCCTCTCCATGCCAGGCACCACCAAAAGACCCGGATGAGGCAAGTGCTGACCGCGGACTACCGCAGTGTCTGTGGGCATGTCATTCAATTGAATGGGGCAGGGAAGGAAATTAAACAAAATGTTAGTTATTTAATTTGTACTAGTGGCTCTGAAAAGAATCTTTTATTTTTGTGGGGTGGTTTGTAAACAAACACCTTTTGTTTTCTTTTATGTTTTTTTCCTTACAGAACCTATTCAATGCATTCTGTAAATTCTGTGAAGTGAATTCCATCTGGACAAAAACAAAACATTCACACCCTGAGAATTGATATTATCATTCTCAAAATATGACATTCCTGAAGCATACAAAAAAGCAGATACACCTTTATAAACAGTCCCTCTTGATTGCTCAATTTGAGGACTGAAAAAGTTTGTTGCACATCTACATGTGTGCCCCTGATTTATTTCCCAAAAAATAGTCTCAGGAGTTGGAAACAGTTGCATTAGGCTTTAAAACAAAATCCTTCAGCACAACTTGCAAAGACACTGTAGACGCAAATCCAAACTGGCCCCTCCACAATGGACAATCACAATATCTGGATATTTGAAGTGAGCCATAGTCTCACAAAATGAGAACACGCTTGCCCAGTTTGAGCCGCAAACTGCATGCCAGGAAATGTCCACTTCTGCCCTTCCAATATTTCCAAGGATACCCTGATTATCATCATAGACCTTCAATGATTGAATTGAAGAATCCCCCAGAATCCACACAGTCTGCCTTCTCAAAAACATCACCAAAGCCTTTATCACTGCTATCACAACTCCTGCAAAGAAAACTCCTACTACCATCTCTGTTCCTGTATCCCACACCCAGCAGAACTGATTGGCTACTCCTCACATTCCTCTTTCCATGGCAGGCATCCACAAAAGGCACGGATGTGGCACATTTTGTGTGCGGACTGAAGCAGTGTCTGCGGACCCACTTGTAGAGGGCAGCCCTTCTACCCTTCCACTTCCATGTTCTTAACACTCCCTCATTGGCTGCTTTCAAAGAGTTACACATCCATCCAGCAATCACATCCAGCAATCACATCTGAATCTCATCTGAAACCTCTACGCTCTCTTCAACGCTTCATATGTACATTGAACTATCAGAGTACATATCTCCTCTTAATAAAACACATCTGCATGAAAAAATACTGCGCGACTGGCAAACATTCCTATTTCCAGATTTGCAGAGGTTTGCATTTAAAAAAATATAATACAGGTATGCTTTTATTTTAAAAAATGTTTTCTTGAACACTTTCACAATTATATATATCTACATGGTCCCTGCTACTTACCCTGTAATAAGGTTCACAATAAGCATAGTGTCTTTTTTAACCACTCTAGCAAATGCCATTCAGTGCAGCATTCATCACCTGCTCACATGAATCAGCAACCAATTAAAAAGCTCTGCATTTCAAAAGTTTTCTTTTTAGAAGCATTTTCATGTATGTTGAAAAATGCATATGTGCATGTACAGAAGCACTGTATCACTTTTCCATAAAATAAGGGAACACCAAATAAAATAGACCTGTACACCATTTTGAAATGCCACTTAGTGTTTCACAGTTTAATATCTTCGCAACACATGCATATATCAGAACACCACACATTCCAATGTATAGGTGCTTCTTAAGTATTTTTTTTCCTTTGCATTCTGTCAGTTCCAATTCACTTTGCCAATTATAAGGTTGCAACTACAAGTCCAGAATGCAACGTAAAAAACATGACTAAACTTCACATTTCCAAACTGTGTTACATGTATTCCAAATAAACATTACATATGTTTATGTGGAATACATGTAACACAGTTTTCTAAATATTTTTTGGAAGCCTTTTTAACAAAGTAAAATAATGCATTTCTCCATTTTCAGCAGTAGTGTGTCACTTTTGCATAAAACAAAGCAAAATCAGGAAAAATTGATGAGTACCCCATTTCTAATTGGTGCGCAGTGTGTGCCAGTTGAATATATAAATAGTACCCGTATACTTCCTAACAGAACCCTTTTGAATCGTCAGCTGCTTATGAAGTACTACTTTTTTCTCTACATGCTGTGACTTGTACTCCAACATTTATAAAGGCAAAAGTGCAACAACAAGTCCATAATGCAAACAAAATCTCTATGAATACATAAATACCACCACATTATAATGCATCTTGTTGGCAAGTATTCATATACTCCTAACACATTAAGCTTATACACACAAAAATACACACACCAACTGAGTTTACTACTAATATTTTCCATCAACTTTTCTTCGCTTTTAAAAATTGTTACAGAGCTTCTGCAAATGCACACACACATTTCTTACATTTCAAGAAAATGCTCCTAAATCAACCATTTTTAACCATTCATCAATTTGATTAACTTTTTCCCCACCACTCCTCCTTCAATTACAAATATAATTCTTCCTTCCTAACAGTACTTCACCATTACCAAATACGCTGACTAACTTTATTTTACAATTACAGCTAAGAAGCACATCACTGCAATCAAGAACTGAAAAAACAAATACCCTTCGCATCCGACAATGTAAGTACATTAATGGACCAGGTATACCTATGTTATTATAGCAACACAGTGCCACTAAATATATTACCTCAGACTACTTTTCTCAAACCAACATTTCTTTCACTCTAGCCCATTATATTCCAGCATACACACGCCTGCTATTTCCATCTACACACCACCATTGCAACATCCACTCTGTTCCTCAAAACAGCAGAACCACCATACAGATTCCATCGCATTACCAATGCCTTCCTCACTAACTCAACACCATCACACCTCTGTAGACTCGTATTCCCAAAACCTGTCCAACCACACTGAACATACCACCTAAAAATGAAATAGTACTCTATTCATCTCTACAATCTCACCCACACACCTATGCACCGTGCATGTGTATACATTGCACAACTTCCCAATACAACCTTTCTCTTTTACCAACAGACACAACATGCCTACCAAAGAGCAGCACTGTAGAAAAGAAAGACAAACTGGAGCAGATATAACCAAAAGTACACCACATAGTCATCCACCTCTAAAACATTTTATAGAAAACCTTAAAACAAAAGAGGTAGGAGCCTCACTCAACAAAACTAACCCAACCACGACTAAAAAAGGCAAGGCCCCTCTTACAAATACAGGGCCTCATCACGAGTTTGGCGGTAACCCTTAAATCCGGCGGTCACGCTATTACCGCTGGATTTAAGGGTCCGCCAAATCAGGACTTTGGCGGATTTCTCCCCAGCTCTGTGCTGGGGGGAAATCCGCTGAAAATTTGCGCTATTACCGCCGGCGGGAAATCTGCCTGCGGTAAGAGTGCGAAAATTCCCCATTGATCCCAAAGGCATTCCCGAATGGGCTCAGTGGGAAATGGGGAAATTCCATTACCACCAAACCCGTGATCCCTAATAGTGCTGGGGGGTTTGGCGGTAGGGCTAATACCACCAGCGGTAATACCACTGGTGTTACCGCCCAACTCGTGATGAGGCCCACAAAAGTAAAACATTATGTACAAAGAAAGCGCACCTACTAACAAACACAGTCCTCTATCTACCAGTGTTAACATAGTCATGGTAAATAAAGCAATCCAAAGAAATGATATTACAAAAAAATGTCCACCGTAGAGTTGTTAACAATCTTGTAAAAACATCTGAAAGTCAAAATCTTACCTTAAAGACTACTGCAGGAGTCTAATCTTGCTAGACCTAATGGACATCACTAAAGGGAAAATTGTTTATATTGATTTTAAACAGAATGAAATGACTAACTAAATTGATCAATACATTACAAGTACTTTTAAACATGCACAGTGTCAATAGGAAGACCTTTTCAACTTCTGTGCTGGTGAATGAATTCACACAAGCAGCAGAGAACCATACTTCAATGAAGAAGCTTATAAACAGGAACAAGAAAAAACAATTGCCATAGACAATAGTGGTTGAGGGTATGAAAAAACTCCCAACAAACTTTGAACCAAATGCAACTTTCACCAAAACAAACCATCCAGTGTACATATGGACATGCAGCTCAATTTGTAATGTACACCAACAATCCTTTAAATCTTTACAATTCCTCAATCACTATGTGAAACTAAAAGACAAAAGTAAAATGAAAATGTTACAAGCCATAGACTTCTGTCCAGTGCGCAGCCACACTGTTCTGGAATGACATTTGTTAGCCTGCATTTCAGGAACTGCTTGCTAATGCACTTTCCACCACGTCAAAATGTTAGTGACACACCATTCTACTATACAGATTCTTGTACATCGACTATACTATGGAAAAAGACCTGCTCTGCAATTGGAACATTTAAATAACATTCTCTAAATACTTTGGAACTGAAGGTGACTTACACAATTATGAACCTTCCGAAAACAATACTGAAAACCTCATGAACACCAACTTCCTAATAAAAGCATACAAAAAAGAAATAGCTTAGTTTTCAAAACACATCTGCTGAAATACCAGACCAAATATGTGTCCGTTGCAGCAGAAATATTTATAAAAAGAACCCAAAAATAGTAGATCTAGCCTACAAAATAGAAGGCAATGAAGAATCCCAATGGTTCCAATTAGCTTTACATCTAATAGCAGAAGCTAAATTCAAAATATCTATACCCTGAAGAGTGTGCACATACTTCAACACAAAGCTTGACAATAACCAAAGGCCATCATGTGCTATCACTAATAACTTAATACACCTTCTACCAACATTTTCCAAATTACCTCCATCCGAGCTAGTAAAGAGCAAACATGGTAAAGTAGTATATTTACTATTGGATCTAAAAGAAAATGTTCAAACTCTAGGACTACAATGGTCAATAGATCAATCTTTAATTGTACTAGTTAATGGTGTGTCAACAAAAGACACAAAAAAAAGGCAACACCTAGTGGACTTAAACAAAGTTAGACAAGTCCTACAATATCTAAAAGAAAACAATGAGTACTACAAAGATATACACATAGACGAAAACTTAAGAGAAAACACACACATTATTCAAGAGTCACAAGAAAGTGGCCAATTTCAACGTGTAGATCCTGTTACAGCAGCCACCATTTTAGACTAGTACACCATTCACCCACTGTACTCCAAAGACTCAATTGATGATGCATTAGAAACATATCAAATGCATCAACCCAAAGGATCCCCACTTAGCATATGGGAAAAGGAGGACGATATGATGACTGTCCACACAAATGAGTGCATCATAATATCGCTCTTTACAAATGTATTCTGAAGAGCCCATATATTAAGGCAACATGTCGAATACATTTTCCACCACCTCTTCGAAAGTAAACAAGCAATTCTATGTCATGCAGTTGCACACCCATCAAAAACAGGCTCTAACTTTTTAAGCATATCCAGTACATAACTACTTCAAAAAGTAAAAGAAAAAGATGCTAAGTTTTGCAGCCAAGTATAACAAATCTCTTGCCAAACACATGGGATGACTTGCACAACTTCTTACGCACTGCAAACCAAAGTAAAGATGTAATAGACATAAAAACACCAAGATAACTCTGTTCTCTTGACCCTGTAAATGTATCAATGTACTTTCACCATCGCTTCATAGCCATGCTGCATTTTATCTGCAATAAATGTACTCCATCTACTCGGAGAAATGCAACACTTCTTTTGAAGAAAATAATATCTTTATTTATTTAATAATGTGAGATAGTTTAAATATAAACTTTACACATAATTCAAATACAATTACAAGTATAAAAATAAAGAATATAAAAAGAGAAAGGAGAATACATTAAAGCGAGATCAGTTATACTGAGTAAAAAATAAAATAAAATACATTCATAAATAAAATCATATCAATCCAGATGATCACCACACAACCACATGCTTTTGTAGATAAAAGATGCTCCAAAATGTGGTCATGATTCTGACGCCACTGTTTAACAATATATTGAAAAATACATCCTGTGACATCCCTTCATAAACCACACAAAGGGACCTACATACACAAGTGTTACGCTTCCAAAAACATAATTGTGGCAAATACTGCTGACATAGATATAAAAACAAAGGGAAATACTATACCAAATGTTGCTTTGGCTTCTCTGGATCAGTGTACAAAAAAGGACAAATAAATAGCTTAATGTCTTCTGTTAAACATAGCGTAAAAGGCGAATCCCCTAAAAATACCTACCACATTAGAAGGGACAAAGTATACAAGTACATCAATGATTTCAATGCTATCATTGCCCTCTTGTGGAATGCAAACATAGACATACACAGCCTATCCAGGTTCTACCCTGTTCATCTAAAACCATCAAGGACCACATTGAACCCTTGCTTCTGCTCTGGCCAACTTCTGCAACCACTCCTTCTCCTCTGGAGCCTTTCCCTCCCCTTTAAGCACTCTCTTGTACTCTCTCTTCTGAAGAAACTCACAACTGACCCCTCATGCCTGGCTAACTATCGCCCGGTCTCCATCACTCCCTTCCTGGGCAAACTCCTGGAAAAGCTGGCCATCTCCCAGATTAATTTTCACACTGACTCTGTTGGTTGTCCCCATGACCATCAGTATGGCTTTAGAGCTGCCAGAAGCACGGAAACTGCTCTCTTGAACATTCGTGAAGACCTGCCGTCCAACCTTGATTTTAACATCCCTTCTGTCCTCATCCTACTCAATCTCTCTTCTGCCTTTGACATGGTCAACCATGCCATCCTGCTCAACCATCTCTGTGATAACCTGGGTATCGCCGGTCAGGCCCTGGCTTGGCTGACCTCTTTCCTCTCTGATCGACTCTCCCAGTTCTAACTTGGGTCTTCTCTCCCTGGCTGTTCAACCAATACCTGGCACCCCTTGCCCACTGTGTTGCCGGTCTCTGTTCCAACTTTCAGTGTTATGCGAATGACACTCAGCTCGTTTTCAGGCTTCCTCTTCTCCTTCTCTCATCTCTGACTGTCCTTCTGCTATCCAGGAGTGTTTTGCCTCCAATGATCTCTGCCTTAATGCCAGTAAAACAGAGATTCTCCTTATCGGCACACCTGCACCCTCCTTCCCTGTCACTCTCTGGCCGACCTGCCTTGGCCCTCTTCCTGTGCCCACCAGTGAAGCTAAGAACCTTGTGGTCATCTTCGACTCCATACTCTCCTTTTTTCCTCACATCTCTGACTTCTCTAAGAAGTCAAACTACCAACTGCACCTCCTGAGAGGTATTCTCTATTTCCTCTCCTTCCCCCAAAATCTTACAGTTTCTAGAGCTCTGGTTCTCTCCAGGCTGAACTACTGCAACAGCCTCTTTCTAAATCTGCCTCCTTTCACTCCCTGCCCTCTGCAACTTATCCAGAACACAACTGCGAGACTTGTCCTTGGTCTCAAGCCCTTGGATCGTATCTCTCCAGCACTGAAATCTCTTAATTGGTTACCAGTGGCTGCAAGGATTGAATTCAAGATCCTTTGCATTATCCACAGGGCTTTCTGGGGTCTGGGTCCAAATTACCTTCACCTTTCCCCCTGTAAATACCTTCCTAATAGAACTATTCACTCCTCCACCTCCAACTCCCTCAGGGTCAGCCATTTCTCCAAGCAACGAGTTGGTGGTAGATCTCTTATCTCGAGCAGGGGCCTCCCTCTGGAACAGCCTCCCTGCCAATCTGAAACTTGAGGAGAACCATCTCCGGTTCCGAAAGCACCTCAAAACCACCCTCTTTGCTTCTGCCTTCCCTCTCCCTCTCCCTGCTCATCTGTTCTGCTTCGACACAGTGCACCTGGTTACCCTCTGATTTCTGGCCCAGGTCCATGCCACCATGCCACTCACCCACACTGTCCCTGGCAAGCATTGCACTTAGGTCTGTACTTGTTACTCTACACTCCCCGTAGTAGCACTTACCAGACACCCCTGTCTGTGCTCATAACCTGCACTTGCCACCTTGCTGTTTGCACTACCTTTTGTGTTGTCTTATTACGTGCTCAGCACTTTCCATTTCTCCCCTCTCCCTCTCCCCTGCACTTGTGCATTCTCAATGTCACTGGGCCTAGTAAGATAATTTTTTTTGCCCTCCCTTGTTTCCGTCCCTTGCCTCATCACACTCTGAAACAATTGTGTATGAGCACAATACAAATAACATAGCATATCATATCATATCGTATCCCCCAAAGATGAGAAAACAGAGCTAAAGGACCTCTGGGATGCCATATAAACTGACAAAACACTATCACAGAAATTGTACAGCTTCAGTATAAACATGCTCTCCCATAGAGAATATGGGTCCTATGAAATTACAGACTGTTTAACTGGTACAGCTTTACATGGCAAATCTGAGCACATTGTCTGGCTTAACCTTGGACCAGCCTCATCACGAAAATGAGTACTAAAATCATAATAAGAGATAGAAAACATTGCCACAAATGATCCCAACAGCCAGGATATTTTAGAAACCAATTTACCTGACGCATACTAACCAAATAGAAGTACTACTTTGGAAAACGTGTGTCCCTAAGACATTGCCCAAAACTACACCTACAAAAACAATGTCACACCACATGAGACAACTTGCAAATATTCAGTTTCAACTTGTGAAGGAAGCCTCGTGAAGCTAACTAAACCCAGTCTAATAATTCATATTGAATTATCATTTAAATCTCCACAATATAGATAACTGTATTACATGGCCCGACTTTTTAAACCTTGGATAAAAGAAAAAATAATTGTTAGGGGACAATGACTCATTTGAAGCTGCATTTAAAACAAATTAAAGCAGTATAACACATGCCAATTTCAAACAATACAAATACATGTTGGACAATGAATGCCAACAAGAGGTAGATATTGAAACTCAACTACACAAAGACACTCATGAGGGCAGTCAATCTTCCCTTACAGGAAGCCAAGACCCACTTGGAGAACCACTCATTCTAAATGAAGCAGAAATGCCATGGCTGAGGTAGAAAATACCAGGCATCAACATAAACAATCTGAGGAGAACTTGCCAGTTCTACTATCTCAGCTAAATGATGAACAACTCACCATTTATAATAATAATAATAATAATAATAATAATAATAATAATAATAATAATAATAATAATAATAATAATAATAATAATAATAATAATAATAATAAAATAATTCAGTTTATTGTGATATAATCAAACATTTGGACTTTACACAACATACAATTCTAATATACAAAATATAGAAAGTAAAATACAGATGTGCAAAAATACAGATAAGCTGTGCAAACTACAGCTCTATGCGACACAACAACAACATCACACTGCCTCATACAGTTGTATGGTACTAAGCCCTTACAGGCACTTGATTTATGTTTACTTCAGTGAACCAATGCTGCCATAGAAATAGACATATACCATTGAAATGTGACTGAGATAAGGTTAGTGTACAATACACAAATTGACTATTCAGTTCCACTGCCATGTTCATTCTGCTTCCAAGTACTACCAGATACCTCAGGCAATTCAATTCAAATCATGGTTCAACTTCTTGGTAAAATAAAGAAAGAGGCTTGCGAGAGAAAAGAGGGAAGAGTACATTCTCAAACTCTGCTGTCTGATTTCATTAGGCAGGCAGTAGTGCATTAACATGCTGCCAGACTCTAAATAAGGCAAGCTGGTCTGAGATAGAGTGAGAATTCAGGCAATAATCCCCAAAAAAGTCAGCAGAAATTGCCTCAGGCTGCCCAGGGTACACATATAGAAGGGCCCAGTTCCATACAATGAGTAAGGGCATGTTGTGCTGTCTCCACTTGGTCAGATTTACAACATATTCGACAAAACCGAAGTTCTAAGTGTTCCTTCAAGTGGGGGCCCAGCACCGCCATTACAGGTAGTTGATTTATGCGTAACTTTAGAATTAACTGTCTAACTTCTGGGGCCATAGGTAGGGTTAGATTTTGCAATAGCAGTGTACAACATGTAATACCGCCTCATATCCTTTTAACTTTGCCAGGTGTATGTAATTCTCACACCAGTCCCACCTGTTAAATTTGTGTTCAAAAGATTTTTTTTTAAATGAACATAGCAATGGCCTCTCTTTTTGGCAAATGGCCAGTCAATCTTCATGAATAGGGTTTCATTCAGGGTCTTAAAATTAAAACCCTGCAAGGTCCTTTCAGAGTCATAACTGTCACCAAACATTGCCAATAACTTACAGGTAGAATCTGCACAAGATGTTAGATAGAAAGACCCCCTGGCGGACAAGGCCATGCCTCTTTTGGATGTTAGACCCAGTTCTAGTCAAAGGTATTCCATGGGGCATGTCGGGCTTAGCCTCAGTACCGTGCGCCAGTAATGACCCTCCAATTTGTTCAGCCATGACAAATCCTGAATAGCAAATGCTTCGAGGCCATAAAGGATTTCTGAGACAAAGCATTGTTTGTATAGCTTAAGAATCCTGGCAATAGTACATCCCACCGAGCCTCTGGTGAATTTACAAGCATGGAGTGTGAGTGATTTAGCTTGTCTTTTTTATTTGTTTTTTTATTGCTTATAATCCAGTCATAGTTAAGGCGTGTCTCAAACACCAAGCCCAAGTATGGATAAGATTGGGTATATTCTATAGTGCCCAAAGAGGTCTCAATTCGAGTTCATCCTATCTTATTTCCAGCAATCACCAAGATGTATGTTTTTCCCACATTGATGGACAGTCCCAGCTGAGTTTCATAACATGCCAACTCATTAAGCATGCTTTTTTATCCCTGACTTGGTCTTGTCAAACAGGATCAAATGGTCGGCATAGAGTATGCCCACGATAGGATGATTTTCTATTTCAGGGGGGCAGTTAGACTTGGAGGCCATGTGAGGGAGGAGATCTGCAATATAGATATTGTAAAGCATGGGGACTGCTTCACCCCCAGAAATATATATATTGGGTCAGATACCGACCCCACCTTTGTTCCGTCTGACACTAGCCAAATTGTTGCTATGCATCAAGTTCAAAATATGCAAAAGCCAACTGGGACAGTTCAAAGCTCTAAGTTTCGCCCACAGCATCTCCCTGTTCACCTGATTAAAGGCGCTGTGGAAGTCAATGAAAGCAATATACAAGGTGGCATCCTTCCTGCTGCGTGTGGTATTAATCAGCTGAACCAGCACTCTTAGATTGTGCTTAGTGCCTGAGCCAGGTCTAAAAACTGTTTGAGGAAAGCTGAGCTGTGGTTAATCGCAGCCCACTTTTCCAACTCCCTCAATACACATTTCATAAAGATCCAACATGGACAACAGTCCGTAGTTAGTCACATTACCCCGGTCGCCCCATTTGTGCACAGGTATAAGAACCGACTGTCGCCAAGTTGGCGGTACCAATCAACACCTACAGATATGGGAGAAAAGGGTTAGCAACACCTGAGCCCAGTTCTTAGGGTCCCTTTGAGAACTGCATTTGCCAAACAATTTGGTCCAGGGGCCCTTGATGACTTAAGCTTCAGAATAGCCTGCTTCACTATACTATGGCTCAATTGCAGGGGCCAAGCTGGGGGCAAAGAATGAATCACTGGAGAGCATGGGACATCACTAAAACATTCGTAAGTTATGTGCTAAAACCATTGGTCCCCAGGTATGGGGTTAAGAATTCTCAACATCTGCTCCCCCCTAGCTTGGGATAATATGCTCCAAATTTATCGGCTATCCTTACTACACATAACCTCCATAAACCTCTGCCATAGACACTCTTTGCAGAGACTGGCGATAATGGTGCATCCAAGTGCGAAATTTTGCAAATTTAATATTGGCAAGCGTTTTAGTCATATCGGCAGTGTAAGGGGCAGTCGTTCTATGGGCTCTGATGGCACGTCTCATGACACGTTTTTGGTCATGGATGTTGATATCGAAAGTATTACCACCCATTGCTTCCCATTTGATACTGAGCACAGACCTTCTATTAAAGACTTGCTCGGTGTGATGTGCAATCCTGTCTTCAATATCCTCAGGAGTTTTGCCCTTAAGTACCTGATCTGCTCTAAAATCCTCCATAAAGGTGATGGCAATCATTCTTTCAATGCTAATTTCAGTCCAGTAGATCCTGTTCCCAGAGTGACAGGGTATCACCTCTTGACAAGCACTGATGCCTTCACCTCCCCCATCCCGCATCATCAGAGTTAGGGTGGCATGGTCACTAAATGTGTTAAGGGAAACTAATAGTTGCTGGACTTGGTTCAGCAAGCATTGAAAGACAGCTATGTAATCAAGCAAAGCGCTCTTCTTTCCCACCGACCAAGTCACCATTCATCTGGAAGTCACTCAAGAAATTGAACATGTTCTTAAACATGAAACTAAAACATGTACCTGTAAAAATGTTAAAGCTCTGATTTTCTATGTAAATGTTGAAGCTGGTTCTGGCAAATCATTCCTAATGAAAAAAATGAGCACATTTCAACAAAACTTAACAAACAACAACCTTTTGGCTATAGTAAAAGCCCCCACAGATTTAGCTGCTTACAACATAGGTGGTGTAACTTTACACCGACTACTACTCCTCCCTGTAGAACACCAAAAGAAATTAGAATACCACAAATTGTCATCAGAGCCTGCAACTGAGGTACACAGAATTCTAAAACAAATGAAAGTGCTCTTGATAGATGAAGTAAGCATGGTGTCCAACCTAATGTTGGCTTTAATTCATCTTAGAATGCAAGAAGTCCTAAAAACCAACTAAGAGGAACTGTTTGGAGGAAAACATACAGTTGACACTAGTGAGAGGGAAACCTATGTTTAAAACATTAGGACACAAAGAATGCTGCAATACTCTCAACGGCATTGGAAATGTAAATCTCTGGCAACACTTTCACTACAACGAACTAACTTGAAACATGTGCCAGCCTGCAGACCTCACATTGTATTGTATTGTATTGTTTATTTATTTATAGAGCGCACCGGGCCGTTAAGCAACTGGGCGCTTGCAGAAATAAAAACTTGGGTTACAGGTACATAAATATGTTACATTTCTTATATTACATGATCATATATCACACAGTTTCTTATGTTACAAAGTCAGATGACTTACATGTAGGATATGTAACAGTTTCAGGAAATTTACAGTAAATGTACAGAGTATTAGGAACAGTTGAGCCATTTAGCAGTCGTTGGTGTGAAGCCAGAGTTTGACGTTAGCTTTGAATACATGGAAGGAAGTGGTGGCTCTGAGTGCGTCTGGGATGGAGTTCCAGAGCTGGGCTGCTAGACTGGGAAGCTGGACCCACCAGTTCTTTTCAGTTTCAAGTTGGGGATTTTGATGCTGTTTGAGAGGGCCTTTCTGATGGGTCGTTTCGGACATGTACTTTGTTAATTTTTCGGTGAGGTACGCGGGTGCTTTGTTGTTCAGACAATTGTGTGTAATGTTCAGAGTTTTAAATTTGATACGGTCATTGATGGCCAGCCAGTTGACTGTTCTTCTATGGACAGATATGTGTTGCCCTTTGGGAATACCTAGGGCTGTTCTAAGGGCTTTGTTCTGCAGGGTTTGGACTTTGATGATGTTATGTTTACTAGTGCCTAGGTACAGTGCATTACAGTAGTCTAATTTGGAGAGGATGAGTGCTCGCGCTATGGTGGTGCAGCTGTCTGTGGAGAGGTATGGTTTACATGCATGAATACGTTTGCAGGTGTAGCTGGTCGCTGAGGCTGTGGCATTTACTTGATTGTCAAGGGTGAGAGCTGTGTCTAGGTAAAAACCTAAGGTTTTAACTTCCTTGGCTACCCGGATTTTGATGCCATCAATCGTGATGGAGTTGTACAGATGGGGTAATTTATTAAGTTTACTGGTGGATCCGATGATTAATAGCTTGGTCTTGTCATCGTTAAGACATAGGCCATGTGTGGCCATCCAGGTTTGATTATTTGGTAGATTTTATTTATGAGGCTGGTGTCTTTTTCATAGTCCCCCTGGATTGTGATAAGGATCTGGGTATCATCAGCGTAGTTGGTATATGTGACCCCTAGTTTGTCCAATATATCAAAGAGAGGCTTTGTAAAAATATTGTATAAAGTGGCGGAAACACATGATCCTTGAGGGACTACACATATGCTAACATTTAAAAAAAAACATTAGAACTGGGCTGCTTAATAATATGTAGAATCCATCTTAAATGGTAGACTAATCCATGAGCTGAATGTGCGAAACACATCATCCTCCTGATGTCATGCAACAATAAATGCAACAACATATGAAATGTATGTCCTTAATGCCAATGCTTGCAAGCTGTAGTCAATTCAACTAAACAATATTGAAAAAAGAAATGCAACCTATACTGCATATCAGCTCCACAGACCAACTAGAAGTGCCCAGCATGACAGTTCCTATGTGGCAACAAGCAACAGCACGACTAAATAGCATAGAAAAATGTATCGCCAACACAGCCAGATTGGAGAAAATATTAACTTTGTGTCTAAACTGCAGAGTAATAAAAAAATGTTATCTTGACGTAGAGCAAGGCTTAGTCAATGGAGCAATTGGTATAGTTGTTGGCTTCCAGACATATCCGCATGACAACAAGATTCAGTTTCTCAATATCCACTTTGACAAACTTGCAGATGTTAAACAAATTGTCCGAACAAAAGGACGTTTCTTTCTTTTCAAATACATGTACGTACGCAGGAAGAAATTGTCTCTGTCACACATATATGCTGTCACTATTCACAAATCACAAGCTCTAACCCTGGATCAAGCATTGATTGACATTGGCAGCACAGTCTTTAAAGAAGGTATGAGTTACATAGCACTTTCTCATCTCTTTACACTCAATGGTCTATTCCTAGTTAACTTTGATGCAAACAAAGTAAATGCTGACGTTCCTTGCATCCAACATGCTATGGGCACTATACACCCTCCATTTAAATAGGTACCCTATACCTCAAAAAATAAACCTTTCAAAAGACAAAGGGCCTTATCACAAGTTGGGTGGTAGCCCTTAAATATGGCGGTAATGCTACTATAGCTACATTTAAGGGTCCGTCCAAACATGAGTCTGGCAGCATTTACCCCAAGCTCCAAGCTTTTGGTCAATGCGCTGGAAAAATGACAATTTCTGGGCACAATTAGCACTGAACTATTAGCCCACGCTAATGGCGCCGAAAATGCCCCATTTGGTCCAATGGACCCATTGGGGAATACCCATCACCGTCCAACCCTTGATCCAGTGCTAATAGTAATACCACTGGGATACTGCCGAGCTCGTTAACGGGCTAAAATTATAGAAACAGAAGCTATAGCAGATTTCCCAACAATATCACAAAAAAACAACAACCATCTCCTGCATCAAACAATACAACCGCAAAACTCTCTAGGTCAAAGTCCAGGCCACATCCATCAGAAAATGAAGACACAAATGTCTCTTCGCCACAAAGATGTACAGGCCCATCTAACGATCCACAAACACAACTCTCTGGTCCATTTAAATTTGCAAACACAACTGGAGTAAATTGTAATGCTAATGTGACAATCAATATTCTCTTTCAATTGCTACCATTGTTCAGAACATTTACTTGAACAGCTCTGACCAGTTGTGTTTGCAAATGCTTGTCCTTCAAAGAAACGCCACAAATAATACTGACAACACTTACAGTGTCTCAGGTATAAGGCAAGAATTGGATTACTGTGCCTTAAACACACAAGAAGATCCACAAGAATTCCTAATGCACTAACTACAAGTACTGGAAACCAAAAACATACCTATGAATTAAATCTTCCAGATTTCATACACAGTGAAACATACATGCACTCTGTGCAACCATGTTTCACAAGACTACATCCCTAATGAACAATTTCTATATGTATCCATACCAAATTGCAAATCCATTCCATTTCACCAGCATGCAAATCATGGCATATCATGCCCTGTTTGCAATTCAGACAATCGTTCCACCATACAAATTAACTCACATAGCCAATATGCCATACTAAAGCTTCTAAGGTAAAATGTAGATGGTACCAAAAATAACTGTATGCTTACAGGCTTCACACTTGGCCAAGTATCTCTTGTAATGAAAACCTTCGCAACAATAGGTATAAAATACCACGCTGGTGACACACCTACTTTAGGGCACTACACTGCATATGTGAAAAAAGCCAATGGGTTCAATGTGATAATACCTCTATTACCCCAAATACAGGTTACTAGCAAATTTAACAAATGCCTACTTAATATTCCTTCAACCAAAATTTAGTCACTAAACTATAGCACAATTAACATTTAGAACACGCCAGCAGGTATCTAACTAAATCCATACTACTGCAAGAATACTTTTCAAACTCAATCACGTTAGATTACGCCAACAGGTATCTAACTACTTCAAAAACACCCTTCATTGCAAAGCACGTCAAATACGCAATTTGAATTGCTATTTAACAAAACATCGTCTAACCTCTAATGTAGTTAGAATACACCAACAGGTTATCTAACTATTTCATGCAATCCTTCCATTACAACATTCTACAAACAAACATATTATCACCCCTTACACTCACATAACTGTAATCATTTTTTAAAATCTATTATAGATTTATTTTTCCCAATGACCCAAAGATTATATAAAGTAAAAACAACAATGCTGTGTCATACACTAATGTTGTAGCAAACATAAAATGCAAAATGTACTGTTTATGAGGGTCTAAAAAAGAAAATATATATTATAAACTGTATACCAGTGCAGCTTTTAAACTATGATGCTTAACCTATTGTACTTTTTTTTTTACCACAGAAAACAAATGACAGAAGTCAGATGCATGATGCAACAACCCTAAGTAGCCACAGCAATCTTAATAAACTGAATATTCTGTGAGTGCTATCCTCAGTTGTACTACAGTCATATGATATGCTATGATAGGTTTTGCAGACTTTTTCCCCACCGCACTATCTGCAGTCAGCTGCGACCGTCAACGTTTCCAAAAATCTGATGCACCTCACGCTCTTCGCCATCCAATCCATGTGCAGATCCCATGTCCCTGGAGCTCACGACTTCCTGTGGGCCAATCGGAGGCCGTCCGCAGACTGAACAGGGAAGTGAGTGCGTAGTCAAGACCAAGATATCACAAATATGATTTTGCAAAATTGTTGGTAGTTTAAAAAAAAACAACTGGACGGATTTACACCAAATTTTAAAAAGCACATTTTCAGGACCAAGCCGCCGCTCCTGCCACAACTTTTGAAATAGTTTGGCCTATTAACGTGAGTAAATTCTATTTTCCATTGTGTGAAAAAAACACACATTTTGGGACCCACCTATAACTTTGCAAATCCTGCACGAAATCTTACCAAACTTTGCAGCATCGATCTGACAGGGATATCTTTTTTTCTGCAGAGTTTCATGTGGATTTGTCCAGGGGGACGAAGTTATAAGCTGCCCAAAAAATGCTCTTCCTATGGGTTGAGCAACTTAACCATAACTACATTGCCACTACCACAGACCATGTAATACATATCTATATATTCAAGCAAAAAACTTTAGTTCCACAGACGTTAAGGTGAGAACTTAATGCAACAAAACCTTAACTTTGCGCCCCCTGTTGCACAGCCTACAATCACAATGATGACATGACAGATCACATCACTGATGACATCACTCATTACATGTTGTATGAGAACACTGATGACATTACTACTCACATCATGATGCCATCACTGGTGACAACACTAATTACATTGAATATAACAGATCACACGAAAAATGCAATTAGACATATCATAATTTATAGGTTGGCCCATTAACAGTTTGATTGCCTTAATTACAATTTAGGCCATGGACTTGGCCATAACAAAGGGCAAGGTCACTGGCCAGTACCAAAGACCATAGCTAGTGGTCGGTTACTGTTGAAAAATACCAATGTGATATGATAGGATATTTATAATACCCAGAAGTGTCTAAGCGTGGACACAGGGATCGAACCTGTGTTGCTTTGTGTTGTCTTGTTTCCAAAACAAGCACATTGCCCCTGAGCTAGCCTCCCGAGACAATAGTGCATGGTTATAAGCCATGTCTCGTAGCCCATCACTGTTTTCAAATATAGAGTGGGCAGCATTCAAAGCTGTTGTCAGTGGCCATGGCTAAAGGCCATAGATAGTGCCCATTACTATGTTAGAATATACCAATTGCACAGCTCAAAACCTTGGTCACTGGCTAGTATTGTGTTGGAGACCATTGGCCTCATTACAAATCAGGCGGTCCATAAATAACGGTGGCGGTAAACCCGACGCCACTGTTGTTTCCGGACCGCCTAATCCCGACTCCTGCAGGCGGGAGGTGATGTTCCCGCCAGGTTTGACCTGGGGGGTTAAACACCGCCCGCCTGCAGGCGGATGAGGAAACACCGGCAGCATTATGAGATGCTGCCGGTGTTTCCATGATCCCCATTCCCATTGAGTCCCATAGGACTCAATGGGAATGGGGATTAACACCATTCCGCCTCCGTGATTCCCGGAAAACCGGGGTTGTAATGCCCCGGTAATTCCGGGAATCACGGAGGCAGAATGGTAATACGAGTCCGGCGGTAACCAGGTGGTTTTACCGCCTCGGTTACCGCCGGACTCCTAATGAAGCCCCATGTCTCTTAGTGCATATAATATACAGTGGTCATGGATGAAGGCCATAGCTAGTGGCTGGTTATTATTGTATAATACACAGAGGACACAGCTGAAGGGCATGGCTTGTTGCATTTTATTATTGTAAAATATACAATGGACATGGCCAAAAGATGTCAAACCCACTCAGGGTCAAAGGCCACAGCTAGTGGCCCATTTATATGTTAGAATATATAGTAGGCACAGCCAAAGATAGTGGCCACTGGCCTGTATTGTGTTAATGTCCATGGCTAGTGCCTGACCAACATAAATAATGTACAGTGGACGCGGTTGAAAGCTGTTCCACTGGTAAAGGCCAAAATGTATGGTTTTTAGACTGTTAGTGTCTTAAAATATTCAGTGCACATGGGTGAAGGTTGTCACCCCTCTCCATAACTGAAGGCCATGACTAGTACCCATTTCATGTGTTAAAATATATTTGGCCTTGCACACTGACCATGGCTGAAGGCCATGCTTAAGGCAAGTTATTGTTTTAAAGTAATTAGTGTTGTCACCAGTGATAGCATCAGTGATGTGATTTGTAATGTCATCAGTGTTCTCATACAACATGTTATTACTGATGTCATCAGTGATGTGATCTGTAATGTCATTTTTGTGGTCATAGGCTGCGCAACAGGGGGCACACAGTTAAGGTGGCTTAGCTGAATTTCAGGGGTTTTGTTGCATTAAATTCTCACCTTAACGTCCCTGCAACTAAAGTTTTCATTGAATTTCAAATGTTTTGTTACAATGTATTGCTCACCTTAATGTCCCTGCAACTACATTTTTTTCCATGAATTTAAAGGGTTTTGTTATACATGTGTTGATTTTCTTTTAATTAGATTAAATTAGTAAAATAAAATAAATACAGCCTTGAACCCTGCTCTGCCAGAGTTCAACACCCAGCAGTTAGCCACTAGTCCACAATGGCTTGCTCCTTCATGGGGCATACATTTCATACTTAGCCAATAATTTAATATGTTCAATGATAAAAGGCTAGGTATGAAACTTGTGAAAATCCAAATGATAACAACATTGTAGCATAATGGTTAATTGCTGAGTCTTGAACTTCTTATGGTCAGGGTTCTCTGATAACAGCATTTAGGATAAGTCTGATTTTTTCTGTTTTATAAAAATGTGGATGCTGTGTTTTACGAGATATTTAAAACAAAGAAAACAAACGGCATTCAGGACTGTGGACTGTCTGACATCCATGCAGTTAGACGGAACCGACTCTGCTTAGTTTCAGCAAGGAAGGAAGTGTCCTTCTAAGGAGGGGGTCCCTATATTAGGCAACATGGTCTTAGTGAGCTGACCCTTTCCTCACTTTGAAGCTAAAGAGAGTTTGTCCCAGTTACTGCAGGGATGGGAAACCTACTGTTGCTGAGTGCAAAACCTTCAAGGACTGAGAGTAGCATTGTTTAAAAAAAAGTAAATAATTCAGGTGCCCATTTGGTCGCCCATCCATGCAGTAACTGGGACTGACCCTGCTTAGCTTCAAGGCAGGGTTGACCCTGCTTAGCTTCAAAGCAAGAAAGGGGCCGGCCCATTCCTCTAAGTATTTTTGAAAATTTCGCTAATTTATCAGACCACATGGCCTTAGGAGGCTGGTCCCTTTCTCACTTTAAAGCTAAGCTAAGCAGTGTCTGTCCTCTTTACTGCATGAATGGGAGACCTGAATGACAACTGAGACACTGGCCAGTTATTTTTCTTTAAAAAAAGAAAAAGAAAAAATAAATATAGCCACGGGTACCGAACTACACAGGTCTATGTAGTCCTTTGTAACATCGGATATAGCAGTGTATATCGGCAAAACAGCAGAATGATCAAGGGTTCCCTACCCCTCAGACCATCACCAATTGCCCCCTCATCTGTGCCAGCTTCCCCCACACCCTAGACAGCCTTCTCACCTACCCTACTTTCACCCCCTGCTTCTGTGACAAAGTTTGCTTTCAGATGTCAGGTATTTGCTGCTATAGCCAAGGCTACAGAAATATTTGTTTTGCAAACTCGGTCCCTGGACAGCTTCCAACTCCCAAACTTCACTCAGTGCTTTCTAGCCATCATCCCACCTCTACCTTCATGTCATTTGTATGTTTTCTGACCTGCAAATAGCTTTTTACTGCATTTAATTTTCCCATAACCTCGGCTATTGCCTTGAATATATCTTGCACATCGAGAGAAAAACGAAATAGTGGTTGTTTGATTTCTGAAAACCATGATCCTGCAATGCACCATGGTAGATATATCTATATGTTTTGATGCTTAATAACATTTTCATTTTATAACAAATCTTTAGAAAACTTTGCAGTCTGAGTGGGCCCACAGACCTTTAATCACTGTGGAAATTTCAACCAAATCTGTTTCTCGAATCAAAAGTTATTAAGAATAGAATTTTGAGGGTTTCTATGTTTCTCTGACTCACCTTGGCGGTTCCTCTATACTCTATTGGGGCTATTTCCAGGATTAGCTGCAATTTGCTGAGACAGGGCTACAATCACATGCATGTCGATGGTCCCCTTTGTATTAGCTTGATTGTTCTTGTATAGTGGTTTAATTCCTGTATGGAAATCAGTCCACCATCTAAGTACACTGATACAGGTTTAATGTAAATCCCTCAGTCTGAAGCAGTCAACAATCAAATGGACTTTGCAGAGCAAGTCAATAATCAATCTTGCCTCAAGCCCCCAATGGCTTCTTGTCTCTGCAGTCACATCTCGGTTATCTATGCCATTGGACGGATTGTTTGCCATAGCCAGTTGTGAGTGCAAATCACCTCTAGCCTGCGCTCAAGAATCAACTAGCCAATTTGGGCCTTTGTGTTGTGCTCTAAATGAAAATCAGGCCCCGCCCCCTGTGGGTGACGGAAGGGCAACAGCTTGGGTGGCAGGCCAATTTGGGCTTGTAAAAATGCCTTGTATGTTCTAAATATTCCACTACTTTCTTCTCCTCATAATTGTTGGATAGAGCCATTTTTGAGGAATTGGAGACATCTATTGATCGCCATTATGAGAACTGCGTGTGTAGGCAGTTCTGAGAGTTCAGCGAGAGCCTATGTAGTGGAGGGGACGTGCGGACAAATTTGTGCAGGGCTGATAAATCCATATCCTCAACTATCAACAATGTTGGCTCTTCCATCCCCCTTCCCCGTTGGAGCCCCTTTCATGTGAGAAAACCTTTCCACTTATCCCTACTTTTCCCAATGTTATTGTGGAACAGTTTGTGGCTTCGACAGTGACTACCTATAACAAGTCTCAAAACAGGACAGCAGTCCAAGACGCTGCTCTGCTCAGCCTGGAATTTTATTTGATGTATTTATTTATTTATTTATTGCATTTGTTATACGCCCAAACCCGATGGTATCACGGCGTAGGTTACAAGGTTACAGTGATATTTATCTGGTTACAGAGTGCAAAGACAAGTAAGAAGGCAATAGCTCATCTGGTTACAAAGACACTTAAAATACAGTAGACGTGATGAGACAGGTAGTTTACATACAACCTAAATAAACGTGTACACTGGTAATTCTTGATAAGACAACTTAAATTAGAACTTGTTAAATAGCCAAGTTTTTATCAGTTTCTTAAAGTGGGGGTGGGGAGGCTCATTGTTTATGATAGGTGGGAACAAGTTCCAGAGTCTAGGTGCTGCTACAGGGAAGCTAGCTCACCCCACCCTGGAGTTCTTGAATCGGGGGGTGAATAGCTTTGTGTTGGTGCTTGATCTTAGAGAGCTAGTTGAGGTTTTTAAGGGCAAGACAATGATTGAGGTAGGTAGGTGCCTCTTGGGCGATGCATTTATGCGTGAAGGTGAGCGATTTATGTATAATTCTTGCTTGAATGGGTAGCCAGTGAACCTCTCTCCTAGTCTGCAAGATGTGGTCCCGTTTGTTTTTATTCCAAGCGCTGCTCGTCGTGCTTTGTTTTACAATAATTGTAATGTTGCTAGATTCTTATTAGAGGTGCCTAGCAGGAGTATGTTGAAATAGTCCAACTTATAGAGTATAAGGGCTCTTGCTAAAGTAACGCAGTTCTGTTGAGGGAGACATTTTCGACTAAGGGCAATGAATTTGGCCATATAGGCTGTAGAGGAGGCGAGAGAGTTGATATGTTTATTCATGGTGAGATTGGAATCCAAATAGACACCTAGTGTTTTGACCTGTTTTGATATTGGAATGGGAGTACCATCTATGATAATGGTAGTATAGTCAGGTTGTAACATTTTTAAACGAGCCGGAGAGCCTATCATAAGGATCTCGGTCTTTTCAACATTCAGGCATAGACTGTTTGTGGACATCCAGTTTTGAAAGAGGGAATAGGTTTTGTTGATGAGCGTGGAGTCATGCCCAAGATCACCAGTAATTGGGATGAGAATCTGAGTATCACCGCATAATTAGTATAGCTAACTCCCATGGCATCTAATGCTGTGAAAAGAAGTTTAGTGTAGGCATTTTACAGAGAGGGGGAGAGGTACGAACCTTGAGGTACTCCCATTGGTGCTGGTATAGGGCCGGCCGCCTCCTCACCAATGGCTACTCTTGATGTAAAATCTGATTAAAATTATTCAACCCAGTCTGTCACCTCTGTAGAAAAGTGGAAGTATTTTGATAATGCTACGCAAGGTCTGTCATGGTGCACCAAATTAAAGGCAGTGGACAGGTCAAGTAAAAGAGGATACACAGTTTCCCGGAATCTCTTATTGAGTCCATCTGCTTTTTCAAATCCTGTAGGGCTGTCTCTCTACTGTGTTTGGGGAGAAAACCAGATTGTCTGTCGCCCAGCAGATGATTGATTTCTAGATGTGCTTGAACTTGGGTGTATGCAATTTTGTCAATTATTTTTAGTAAAAAATTGAACTGTGGTTATGGGTCTGTAATTTGTGGGTATAGTAGGATCGAAGGTTGATTTTTTCAGAATGGGAGTGACCCATGTTTCTTTAATATTTGCGGGTATAGAATTGGTGACAAAGGAGGCATTTATGAATTTCATAATAATGGGTGTTAAGGTGGGGGCTCAAAGCTTGACTGATTTTGCAGGGAAGCTTTCACCTTTACAGTTGGAGGGTTTCAGTGAGGCGATGGTCTTTAGAACTTGGTCTTGGGAAACCATGGTAAAGTTAAACTCGGTTGTTGCAGTCTCAATGTTGGCAAAATAGTCAAGGAGTCCTCAATTGTGTTAGCCAGTAGTTTTCTTTTTGTTAATGTTTTTTCTTGGAGAGAGTTGATTTTGGACACTAGGGCGTTCTGGATGTTGTTACACCACTCTTTGCTGGCATTAATGGGGATAAAGGGAGGAATGGATGTTTCTAACTCTCTGACAATGGCGAGAAGTTCTTTACTATTGCAGGCAGCATTATGTATGCGTATTTTCAGTGTGTCAGCTTTATGGGTAATGACTGCAAGTTTGTAATTTTTGGTTGCTGCTTGAAGCCCATTTTTGGATTCAATGGTTGTTTATTTTTTGGTTAGGTGTTCAAGTGCTCTTTTGTTTCATCTAAGGGTGCTGAGTTCTTCATTGAACCAGAAATTGCTTTGTTTGGAAGATCTGGGGATTTTGGTTTGGCATGGAGGTACTTCATCGATAGTTGATTTAAGGTGGGTGTGGTAGATAAGGGAGATGCTGTCAGGGTCGGTGTTAGTTGAAGGCTGTGCCTCTAATGCTTTGGACAGAATGGGGGCCAAGTTTTCCAGTGTGAGCTTGCAAGTGTTTCTGACCGTGATAGGGATGGTAAAGGCAAGGGTGCCTCTTGGGCATTTTGTATTGGTACGCTGAAGCCCACTAAGTAGTGGTCTGTCCAAGTGATTTCAGAAATGCTTTCCAGGAAAAGATTGATATTTAAGTTAAGAATCCAATCTAGGATTCTACCTTTGGTGTGGTTGGGGGCATTAACAATTTGTGTGAACTGCATTTCTTGTAAAGCTGTATGGAATGCTGTGGCTTTGAGGTCACGAGGGTCATTGAATCCTAGGTTGATGTCTCCTAGGATGATGGATTTGGTATGATGCATAAGAAAGTTGGTGAAGAGTAGGGGGATGTCTATGTCAGGATGGTTGGTAGTGTTGGATGCTCTATATACGATGAGGAAGTTGATGGTTGTTTTTGGGACAGTGGAGAATTTGAGAGTGAGTAGTTTGTAGCCGTCAATTGAGTCTATTTTACAAGATCTAAACTGCAGCGAGGTTTTAGCAATAATAGCTACCCCTCCTCCAGTGGCATCTGAATGGTCGGTCCTCAGAATGGTGTAATCACCTGGGATGGCTAGTGTCAGTAGAGGACTGTAAGATAGATGGATCCAGGTTTCAGTTACTACTAAAAAATCTATTTGATGTTCTAGAATGAGGTCATGAGTGTCGATGGCATGAGCTCCTAGGGACTGTACATTGAGTAGCACACCTTTGAGAAGCACATTAGGTTGAGCAGTGGAAGATGTGGAATTAGGGAGTAGTCCAGTGAGTACGGTGTTGAGTGACTGTGTCTTGCACTTGGAGTTCTGGTGATTGCGTCTTTGTGAGACTCTGGAGGTAGTATACTTGTAGTTCTGTGGTTTATGCCTCCGAGCTATGTTATTGTTGGAGGAGGTTACTGAGGTGGGTGGTGGACTGCTCTGATTCCAATTGGGTGGAGGAGGCTGGTGGGTACGTGCAGAGAGTCTTAGCCTCCTGGTAGTCCCCAGAATGAGTTTGGTAGTGAAGTGTTTACAACTTCCCCTTGTACTGAATCAAATTGTTCTCTCCTGGTTCAACCAGAGCAGTTGGACACCTTTGTTGTCGGCAGTACATGATGAGCTATCTGACTCTACAATTCAAGTCTGTGTTACAATTCAAAAACATCTTGGACAATTGTAGTATTTTGGTACATTGTGTTAATCGTTTAACAAATGCTATAATATGCTTTCAAGAGATGTTGCTGTTTGACAATCCTATTTTGATGAAACGCTTTCCTGAATATTGGGTAACTACCTGCCTGGCTATCTGGGACAGGGATGGTAGGCCACGCAAGGGTCTTGCAACCTTAATCCGTAGAACTTGTGATTGAAGTGTAGGCCATATTCCTTGCCCATCAAACCAAGTTTTATTAACTTCTATCACTTAGTGCAACAGGGCTGATTGCAAGCTCCTTAAAGGTAATATTTACTGCATCCAAAGGTGGATCTTGAAAACATCTTAACTCCAAATGGGCATCTAGCAGGTCTTTTAATAACGGAGAGTGAGTTGAGCATTGCCATTGTGGGCAACTTTAATGCCAAACTGTCAGACCACAAGGTGCCCTCTGATAGGCTCCTTCTCAAAGCAGTGTTTGGTATTTCCAAGAGAAACCAAAGCATGCCTATTCTGGATCCACATGGGTCTGTTGGATTCCTTTTTGCATGCTACTTCTCTTGTTGAATTGAATTGGACATACCTGGGCAATGATCTTCCAAAATATACCTATAGTCTAGGTGGGAGAAATTATTTGAGCAACTACTGTCTGACTGATTGCTACTCTTTTTGGAGGGTGGAACATTTTGAGCTATGCCGAGAGCGACCATAATCTTCTAATCATCTCTTGGAACATGTCTTTTTTTTATAAACTGGCTTAACGTCTTACACTAATTGTGATAAACAGTTTATAGCCTATGCCTAAAGATAAGCTTGTAGACAGTTTGGCAAACGCAGAGATTGCAAGAGCAAACCTTTTGGTGCAGGCACTCGCAGAAGATCTAGGGGCCATTTTAATGGCATGTGAGGAACTAATTGGTCTCAATTCTGAAAAGTGTGCATATCCTAGTATTACTTTTTCTGGTAGTTGTACAGGACTGCAACATGATGCCCCGTAGTTTGATGTGAATGTCCTTGAGCAAAATGTGTCTTATGGTCTGCTGCTGGGAATAAAACTAATGCAGCTGGGTTTAGGCATAATCTTACGTGCAACTATAAAAACTTTTTGAAGTTGAAGAAAAGATTGTTTATCGAATCACAGTGGTAGGTGTTGGAAGAGACCATACGAGTCAGGGATGTAAAAGGCTTTTGAAACTTGGTAGCAAGTGGATTCTGCAAGGGTGCACAGGATGTTTTTTGCCCAATATCGGAACCCGAGTGGGTGTTGCACTTTAGATTTTATTTTTGTTTAAAGATGGTGTACCATCTACTGTTTTACTCCAGACAGTTTCTAGTGATAGTATAAGCATAATCTTCTCAGCCAGCGCGATGTTGACGGCTATTACAGGTAATAAGCCAGGCAAGGCACGGGCCCAAATGGCATCAGACCAGAAACATATAAGTGGTTTCCTGAATGGTGGGCACCAGTTTTGTTAAGGGTGTTTGAATCAATTGCTGCATCCTTGACTATTTCAATGTTCTGGACAAGGATCCTAATTAAACCGATCTTTAAAAAGGGTTCACGGTCGGATCCCCACTGTTCCCCTGTTACCATCCTATATCATTGCTGGACAGTTGGCCAAAAAATGTTGCTAATTGCTTGCCGGGTAGGCTGAGTTATGGGTGGTGTAAAATAATATATTCCCTTCTATCAGGCAGAGTTTAGAAAAGGGTTTTTTTTGTTTGACCATGTTTTTGTGCTTTCAACCACTATAGACAAATATGTGAGGCTAAGATGGGGTGTAGTATATGCAGGCTTTTTAGATTTATCAAAAAACTCCAAAGAATTGGTGTCCCAATTCCACTTATGCAACTTATTTTCTATATTCTAACACTGCTGCCCTTGGTCATTCTAGAGATAGGCCTACTAGTGAGTGTTTGACCAATAAATGTGTGTGCCAGCGTTGCCCATTGGCTCCTTTGCTGTTTATTATCTTTCTAGCAGATTTTATGACAGGCTCACTTCAGTCAGGTTTAATTCCTCCACGCCTTAATGGGGCCATTTACCCTGCCCTTTTATATGCAGACAATGCCATCCTATTGGATTTGGCACCAGAGGGTTTGACCAATAGTTTCAGCTATGCAGCTGGCTATTTTGAAGCTAATGGCTTAAACTTGATTTTTTTTTTATTGTTGTATTTAAATGATATAGTTTATAAATAAACTACACATCATACAAATCAATTTTTCAATAAAATATCACTCAACATTATTATTAGGAAGCGAACAAAGAAAGGACAGTTTGTTTAAAAAAACAGTCCCACATCGTCTTCCCGAATCGTCCTGTGATCATAGTCAATTAACTTCATAAGTCTAATATGTTAGCAATGAATTGCGTGAGCGTAAAAATTGATTTTTTGTCTTGCCCACTCAGCAATTGATCCCATCTTGAGGCAGGCTCTAGTTGATATGTTGCAATTCCCAAAAAAGTACCTAATAGGATTCTCTTATTAGCCAGCGCTGGACAAACCATGATTAAATGATACAATGTTTCAGGTAGATCTAGTACCATACAAAAACGGCAGTGGCTTTCTGAGAATGGTAATTGCCTAATTTCAGTTAACCTTTCACAGGTCGGAAGTAAATTCAATTGGATCTTAAAAATAGATCTCGTACTTTTGGGTTTGAAAATAAACATAAGTTTAGAGGTGGCTCATTGATGGCCCTTAAATCTGCATTACAATGGATGGTTATAGCATACTTTGATTTGTCTTTACACGTCTTCAGCCAATTGTTCCTTTGCAGCTTTAGTTTGGCATGTTGTGGGCGATATATTAACATTTCTAAAGAAATGTCTTCTTTTATCAGTTTCTACTTCAGTTGTTTAACCCACAGTTTCAATTTAGTATTGTTCAATGCATCATTCGTACTCCGAAGTATCGGTAATAACTTTTCACAAATTATCGAATTGCTTCCACCGGACAATATAGTCCAAGGATTGTGTTGCGATTTCATGCCTTATTCGCGGCATCGGAAAATTCTTTGGTAACCGAAGGATTTTCCTCCAGAATACGGCTGCCAGTTTTTGCCAATTAATGTTGTCTGCACCCAAAATGGCTTTGCTCCTGTAGGTAATAATGGGGATTGCCTTTTGGCGATATAAGGTGATTAATGGTTTCATGGAAAATTTTAAAAATTTTCGCTGAAGCAGACATCCCTGTCTTGCCAGTGACTGCCATTTTCCCTTCTATGTCGGCTGCCCATTCATTTTCGTTCTTGGACTGATTAATTAAGACTCCTAAATATTTAAAGGTGGACACTTCATCCACTATTTTACCATCAATTGGAAATTGACATTGCTTTTTTTTTTTCTTTGGATGCTGCTTTGTCAAGGTCATGTATTTCGGTTTTTAAGGATTGACTTTTAAGCCGTTAAAGGCCATATATTCTTCCATTTTCCAAAGACTCACTTTTAGACCGGAACTTGTTTTATCCATCAATATGATGTCATCTGCGTAGATTAGGACCGATGTTGGAACAAAATTACATTTTGGAGGATTTAGAGCGGGATCATTGATGTTATCTTCGAAGTCCGCTGTGAATAAGCTGAACTTAAAACTTGAATTTAAATAAAACAAAGATAGAGTTTTTTCAGCACTAACAAAAGGAAGCACAACTGGTATATAAATAATTTAAATGTTAACAAGGTTGAATTAAATTACTATCTAGTAATTTTGCTTTCGAGTAAGTGCTCGCGGTCTGCTGATCTAGAGCTATTAGAGAATAACCTACGGACAAGCCTGGGTGGCTTAAAAATATTTGATCATAAATATGGTGGTTTCCGCATTGATAAATGTATCCAGGGTTTGGAAGCAAAGGTGTATTCTTCTGTTTTGCACGGCAGCAACATTTTGGGCAGTATGGGCTGTATGGCCCTGGATCGTGTTTTGCATATCCATTTGAGGAAGCTGCTGGGTTTGAGTTCTAGCACCACAGGGCTTTCTCTTGCCTTTAAGCTGGCTTTTGACATATTGTTCTTCGGGTTGCTTGAGGATTTGGCACAGATCTTAATTTGATGGCAGCTTCCATGTCTCCAGTTGTCAGCTTGCATGAAACTGATCACCTTAGTGATTCTGACAGCATTCACAAATCTTCTGCCATGGGAGAACCCGAACACCATGAATGCAATGGAAGAGCTAGCAAAAGCTGACACCCATGTAATATACCCTTGGTACAAGAAAAGCTCCCTTTTGTGTAGAAAGAGGGGGATAGCATTTGATGAGTTGAGGAAGGCTTGATGACTAAACAATAGCTGAGAAAGAAAGAAAGAAAGAAAGAAAGAAAGAAAGAAAGAAAGAAAGAAAGAAAGAAAGAAAGAAAGAAAGAAAGAAAGAAAGAAAGAAAGAAAGAAAGAAAGAAAGAAAGAAAGAAGGCAGAATTTGATCTTGTTATAAATAGCATGAAAAATCTACGTTCATTGGGCACCCAATGGTGGCACATCACTTTAATTATAAAAATTTCTCGGTGAGCACTATTCGCTCACCAGTTCAAAGACATATCTTGGCTATAGTGAGAATGAACATGTTACCACTAAGGGCCCGAATGCAATGGCAATTTAATACTAAGCTTTGCACTTGTGGCAGAGGAGCTGGAGAGAATGTAACTAATGTCTTACTTGTCTGCACACGACTTTTAGATTTGAGACAGCAATGGTTGAGAAGACATCTTATTTGTAATAATATGATGCAATGATGTTGTCTTGTTTTGCTTTGATGTATGCTTTGTTAATGATTTATGCAAGTACATCACCACCTCTTTTAAGCATATGGAATGAAAATGTATGTTTTATCAATTTCGAGCATAATAGTTTGTAGTGTATATTTTAATATGATTGTTTTAAGTATGCTTTGATAGTGTATTTTGTATTGTATTTTGTTTCTAAATGGTGAGAAACCACAATAAAGTATTTATCTATGTTTTCTACTAGTTTTTTGCAAACACAACAAAAGGTAGAATCCATAAGAATGACAGCATCTTGGCCCACGTGGAATTTCAATGCAAGCGGATCCGTATGTGGATTTGCAGCACAAAATGGACACCCTGCCCCAAGCTCCTTTCTGTAAATACACTAATTTGTCACGGATCTTAATTTGATGGCAGGTTCCATGTCTCCAGTTGTCAGCTTGCATGAAACTGATCACTTTAGTGATTCTGACAGCATTCACAGATGTTCAGTTCGGAAAATCTTCTGCCATGGAAGAAAATCACCACACAATATTTTTGTATAGCATGGTATAGCATACGTCTATGCAACACGTGGGTATCCCTACCATTGCAAGGTCATGACATAAACAGCTTGAGTATCACACTCGGCCCATTTCCAGGTATTTTCATTAAATGTGCAGGTTCGAACACCAGGTTCAGGTATTGCCATCAAAAACCTAGGTTCACGTGTTATTGCCAGTCCCAGATATTGCCATCAAAGCAGCATGCACAGCTTGAATGGATGTATTTCGAATGCTCAGGCATTCGCCTTATTACAAGGAGTTCCTTTGAAATGTTGAAGTGCTCTCATTTCCTGAACTGTGAACTGAGTAGACAGAAGCAGGAGATGCACTACTCAAAGAATGTGCTTAACTGGAGTCAACAACATCGCATTTCTAATTCAACTGATTGTAAAAAGAGCATGTTGGTTGAAGTGGGGTTTCTCCTGTTGGTGGTGGTCTTATTATAGCTGTTGGCGTTCTGTCGGGAGTGCAACTAGGCCACAGGTTTTCAATCTATTGCACCTTAGGATAAAAGTACTTTAATGTTAGCCAATGGGCAATTGTCCCTTTTCTAAATCTCTCTCCCACCACAAAAAAGGACTCCTCCGCAGAATAATTCTTCCCATCACCAATATGGAAGGCCCTCACCTTATGTGCATCTACCTGAACTTCTAGTTGTCATGGTTGCACCCTAGACCAGAGTCTCGAATGTTGCTCCTAAGCAACCCTGGTGGTGGTTTCCCTGAAGATCAAGTCAGGAGGAGCCACAGCGGCACATGGCACACGCCCCTTCATCCAACCCTACAAGCAGTGCATTGTTGGGTCTCTCAGTGTGGCCCAGGGAATGAAGGCAGACTGGTGATGGTGGGAACATATCCCCACTCACTCTTGAATTCATATCATCCTGTGTGAATGGAAACCTTACTCCTGAAGGCTGAGAGATGGCCCAGTGTCTCGTGCAGTACTCAATGCTAAGGTATGCTTATTGGCTGATAGTAGGGAATTCACCTTCTTACATCCCCAAAGCTGTACCATATTGGAATAGCAGGAGTGAGTCTTTAGGCCAGGAGAGTAACCCAATATTTATGTAAATGGTGCCTTTTGCAGTGGGTCACTGTAAGGGAAAATGGTGGCCATGCTAGGAACCAGTACAGTATATGTTATGTAGACTTTGTAAACCATCACCTCCATCGATGGGGCATGTTCCTTTATAAATTGAAAGGTGTCAAATAAGGTAACACTGAAGGGATTCAATGGCTCATTTGCAATCAAGCACTCTTTTTCCATTAAAGATTACAGCTGTTAACCAGAAAACAGTTTACAGTTCAGATACGGTACTTGAATGCCAAGACCATCAGTTGTTGCAATATAATATAACTCTTACCAGAGGCATCTGTTTGCAGGTCAAACGTGTTTTTGAAGTCAAGTGTCATCAGAATAGGGTCACCACAGAGTGCTTATTTCTGACTCTGCAAGGTCGGAAAGGTGGGAAGCAAAGCTGTTGTAGTTGCCCTACTTGTCCACACTTTTGTTGATGGTTAAGGGCCTTCAGTTTTTTTTAAAATATGATGGCACATATACCATTATGGACAGAGCACCTTAATTCTTGTTCTGTTTTCCACAGCAGAATGTTTTTCTCTAAATGGGCGGTCAAACAATTGTCTCAGTGTCTTGGCGAGTGGAGCATAATTTACTATACTGAGTCAGATGTTTGACCCAAGATGAACTTCATATTTGTCAGACTCTTCTTCCCTTGTCATAGTAAGGTTGAAATCGTGGTTACATGGAGTGGCAATGGAATATTTACATATTGATTTATTTGTTCTGTTAGATTGGTTGATGATAACTGAGGTTAGTTTTTATTTTTAGAGGGGAATGGATTTGTTCCATATGCCTGCAAAGGATGGGTCAGACATATTGGAGGAACTTCCAAGTATGCACGTGGTCTCCATATTTGGGCCTGAAGCAGTTATTGGAGATGATGTGTCAAATTGTTCAAGACTTTTGTTTTACCACATACGCTCCTCTCCACTGAGGCAAAATGCTTTTGGTTGTGCTTTTGCTGGTTGAAAGTGAGACTAATATTTGGTAATTTACCTGGAAATGTCAAAGCAGGGCAGTCTGCTCATACCATTTTTTGTTTTTGCCAAAAATGTTTTTTAAATGTGTTTGCACCAAATCCTGGGTATATACTATTCTTTCCCGTTGGACTTCGACATATGAATGATTGGTTTCTTGTGCCCAACGTTGTATTTCGTAATTCTCATTTAAGATATCAACGATATCTTAAAATTGTGATCGGAATAAAAGGAAAGAGGGCAGGTTTTTCTCTCAGTACTGCAATTTATTAGGCACCATCTTTTTCGGTAAAGTTTTCAGATTCGTAGTGAAGGCTTTGGTGTAGTTGCAGATGTCCGATATTGTATATACCATGTCTCATTGTGTGGGGAAACACACGTTTTGCCTTCTTCTGTTAATGATTGCTTTGGGGCGCCAACAACATTAGAATTAAGGCATTGACAGAGCTCGTGATTGTAACTCTGTGCAGGGGGTGGCATCTGGAAATCACATTGCATGATTTGCAATCATTAAGTTAAACTTACAATCTTGATGTTATGTCTCCACTGACCAACAGTAGAGCTTTTCAGAATGCGGCAGTGGTCTTTATGCTGGGATAATGACCCGCATCCACAAGGGCCATCAGTTTCAAAAGGGTGAGTATCCCAAGCGTTAATGACCCCCTACCGAGGTCTATAATGATATTGGAACACAGTGCTAGTAGCAATAAAGGTTTTGGAGTTGGGGTGGAGAAGAAAAACATGTTAATTTAATAATGAGTTAAGCCTACAAAACGTTTTAGTAAATTAAATGTAGTTTCATTTTGTAATATTTAAACAGCCAAGTTGTCTTTATAAAGCAAGCAGTTGAGTTGTAAACTTGGTTTAGAAACACGCTTTAGCATGTGCTTGCTTTAGGTGAAATGTTTAAGTGAAAAAAAAAATGATTTACAAAAGAGAAAGATTGTTACATATGTTTGCTTTCGCTTTGTTGTGCTAAATTAGCTTGTTGTGGTTTGTTGAAAGAAATATTGCCGATATTGCAGACAAATGGCTGCTGTTCGTTCCCAGGGGTTTCTGAAGTCAAAATGCCATGAACGCAGCCAAAGCGAGTAGTTACTGGTTTCAGTGGAGGGCATTCATTAATTCCATGTGTTAATTAATATTCATTACCAGTTTTTCAAAATGAGAATCCGTTATTGGTAGAGAGAGAGTCCTGTGTATCATAGCTCTTTGGCATTTATGATATACTAGTGAAAGAGCCCGTACGCACGGGCCAAATTGCAGGTTTACATTGACCCAGTAGGACCACTTACATATCCTAAGGCAACAGCTACCTCCAGCAGTGGCAACAGGGGAAACTATGCTACAACGTCCTTTCATCGCCTGCAATTGCAACGTCAGGCATTTCAAAGTGTATATTACAACGAAAACGTTCATCAGATTTTTTAGGGGCGTGAGAAAGGGCAGATAAGAGGTTGGAGTGGTAGGGAACAGTTAAATATGGGTGGGGGAGGGGGATTTGGGAGGTGGATAACCCCCCCCAAAAAAGTGAGTAATGTTTCCGTTAGAACGTACACGCTCTAATATCTGGGATTACAATTAAAGGCAATGAAAGAACATGGAACCGGAAACTATGTAAGTTGGCATTGTCTCTATGTGTCCTAGGGCAACAGCTCCCTCTAGCGGTGATAGCAGGCAACGCTACTGCATCAGACAAACATACAGGGACAAACATACACCTGGCCTTATATTGTTCATTGAGGCAATGTTTCCCTCCAGAATTGTTGTGTAAATTAGGCAAATGTGCTAAAGGAAGTTTATTATATATCAGTTCTACGACATCTTCTTGCAAACGGGTGATCTCTGTCCCCTCTTTCTTGTTTGTGTGACTTAGACCTTGTAGTCTAAATTCCCTATTTCTTGTTCTTGTGACCTCTTCCTATGTGTCTCCCTTCTCTCCTTCATGTTTCTCTGACTTCTTGCTGATTGTCTCGATTCCCCTCTGTTCTCGCACCTCAAAACACTTGTGTCTAGGCGTGTTATAAATGCCATATCATATCATATCCTTCCTTCTTATTTCCTGTGACTTCTTTTTGATTGTGATCATTATCACCTTCTTGTTCATGTGATGTCTTCTTGATTGTCTCTATTCCCATCTTCTTGTTACTGTGACTTCTTCCTGATTGTCCCCATTCTCCCAGTCCTCTTCTGTGACTTCTTTTTGATCATCTACATTCTGCCTTCTTGTTTTTCTAACTTCTTTCTGACTGTCTCCATTGCCCTATATTCCCTCCTTCTTATTAACTTTGCCTTCGTTCTGATTGCATCCATTCCCTGCTTCTTATTTCTCTGACTTCTTTCTGATTGTCTGTTCTTGCACCTCAAAACACTTGTGTATAGGCGTGTTATAAATGCCATATAATTTCATATCCTTCCTTCTTATTCCCTGTGACTTCTTTCTGATTATGTCCATTATCACCTTCTTGTTCCTGTGACTGTTTCCTGATTGTGTCCATTCCTGCCTTCTTGTTCATGTGATGTCTTGTTGATTGTCTTTATTCCTGTCTTCTTTTTCCTGTGACTTCTTCCTGATTGTCCCCATTCTCTCAGTCCTCTTCTGTGACTTCTTTTTGATCACCTACATTCCCTCCTTCTTGTTTCTCTAACTTCTTTCTGACTGTCTCCATTGCTCTATATTCCCTCCTTCTTATTAACTGTGCCTTCTTTCTGATTGCATCCATTCCCTGCTTCTTATTTCTCTGACTTCTTTCTGATTGGCTCCATTCCCCCTTCTTGTTTTTGACATCATGTTAATCTTTTCAACTGAAAGAAGAAATATGAAGGGGTGATGTATCATTAATATGCATTTACAGGGAATTCAAGCTGATTGCACTAAACATCAGAAGTTGCTTGCTTCTCATGTATTGTTCTTTGTAATTTGATTGTGCTTGTTTCATTATGCTTCTTCCAGGATCTCAGGGACCATGACGAAGGTACTGCAAATGGTGTGGCAGCACAGTCAGGTGAGGTGGCAAGAGGTAGGAAGTATCATGTGTGTGGCTTCAGACATAACTGCGAACGTCAACATATGCCACCAAGTGGGGTAAAGATGGCATCCCAGTCTAAAATTACCCCGTAATAATGTTCCATCCCAAACATATCTTGGTTGAGTGGAAACAAAGCAGTAAAAGTCCTGCAAAGTAGTTAACACACTTTCAAGTAACAACGCACAGTTAGGCGCTGCTCACCCCACTTCATTTCTGAGATGGCACCTGGCCTGTTTCACACCATTTCACAGTTTTTTGTTTTTTTTTTTGTTTTAAAGTGTATTGATTTTCATAGCATATGCATACAAAATCCCAAACTACAAGATACTGTCATCTGCCCCTCAACAGGCCCCCTCTGATCCCTCTCCACATCCAGAACATAAAGGGCAAGAGTTAATGTCCTGCATGTAGATTAGGCAATGTCCAATACCTTCAATCCTTGTGGACAAATCAGGGCTCTAAAACTGTCCTTCAAATGTGCTAATACTGGACACCAGGTATTGCAGAATCCCGCCATATCATGTTGCTATGTATAAGTCATCCACACCAGTGCTACCAAAATCCATAATTTCCAAACCCAATCCTGATGATTAGGGATCACCTCCCCGTTCCACCTCTCGACAACCACTAACTGTGCTGTTATTTACATGATTTATATCACTTTCCTACTTGGTATTTCAGGTAGACCCCCTCTTGATTCCCTTAAACCCAGTAGACATTTCCCTGTGATTCCTCTGAGAGGCTGGTATGAATGGCCTTCATGGCTTCATGTATCTCCTCCCAAAAACCTTTATTTCTGGACAACACCACCATGTGTGTAACCAGTCCCCCCTCCCTCCACAGCCTCTCCAACATCCATCTGGTATGTGTGTGGTTATCTCATGTAGCTTTACTGGGGCGTAGTGCTAGCACATAATAACTGTGTTCAACATCTCCCATGTCTGGGTTGCATATGTGAGTTTATGGATATTCCTCCAAATGGATTCTAGTAATCTGTTATTTCATTTCCTCCTGCCACTTGACCATGTAGCACGAGTCCGCCTTTGACTTGCCCTCCAGAAGCAAGTGATATAGGTTCAATATCAGCCCCTTTTCCCCTGAGTGAGTTATGAGGTTTTCCTCAAAGGGTATAATCTTCCTCAGTGCCACCTCTTTAATGGCAGGGTGAGCACCCAGTGTCTCAACTGGTAGTATCTGAGTCTTTCCTTCATTGTTAGTCCAAATATCAGTTTAAAATCGTCAAAAGAGCGCGCTTCTTGAAACATCTCATATACCCTACTTCTCTCCACGCAATGAGGCCTCATATTCCATTTCTGCAGAAAAATGTGGGTTCGCAAAGGGCAGGGTGAATGGTGATGGGAATGAGGAAATGCTGTATTTTCTAATCAGTTGATCGAAGGTATCACCAACCAACTCTGTAATCTGTCTTTTATACATGTTCTTAGGTCAGTCAATGTTAGGCAACCACAATACATTGTCCAATGGTTGGGAACCACTGTGCCATCCATTTCTACCCATATTTTCCCCTACTCCCCTCTAAAACATTTTTTTACCAACCCTCTCTGTGTTGCACCCTAGTAAGCTATAAAGTCAGGAAAAGCTAACCCTTCCCTATCCCTGAGAGCCCTAAGAATGTTTTGGGCCACTCTTGGACTTCTCCCACCTATAAACTGTAGTATTAGCTTCTGTATCTGGTTGAGAAATTGGTATGGCACTGATTTAGGTAGGGCTTGGAATAAGAACAGGACCTTGGCCAATGCCAACATCTTAATTGATGCAATTATTCCAAACCAGAAATTCTTCAGGGGGTTAGCACCTGGAGAGATCAGCTTTTATTGTATTTAAGAGGGCTTGGAAGTTAGCCCTATACCGTCCCTCAATTGTTTTGGTTATTATAACCCCCAGGTTTTTGATACCTCCCATTTCCAAAAGGAAGGGCACGTTGTTTTGAGCGCTCCAGAGCACCTACCCCTGCTGCAAAGAAAGGTTAAGGATCTCTGATTGCCCTAGGTTCAATTTAAATCCTGCAATCTTCCGTAAAGCTGCCAGTTCCCTCTGTACTGCCATGAAAGACACCAGTGGATTGGCTAGTGTAAACAACATGTTGTGTGCTAATTCCAGAGTCGTATGTTCCCTCCCATCAAATGGAGTCGCTTGGATGTCTATTTCCTGTTTAATTCTTCTCAGACAAGTTTCTTGAACCCAGGGAACGGGTCCTTTAATATGAGGTAAGAGTATCTGAGATGGATGGGGATGAAGATCGTATTCATACATCAACAATCAGACCGACTCAGTAAATTGGCAAAAGTCAAAGGTGTTTTAATAACAAGTCTTTAAAACAGGGAGTACAAGGAACGTCAATGGGTGCTGCAGAGCTCGCTCAATGAGTTCTCAAAACCATATCATAAAAAACATTCTTTTATAATAATAATTTGTCATGAGTGACGTCCTACTACGTTGCAAAAAAGAAAACCTAGTAGGGGTTGTGGTTGGTCAACGGGGGACATCTACATATACTTTCTATCGTATATAAGGAAGTAATTGGGTCTCTAACATCAGGTGGACAGTTAAGCCCACCCCAAGTGCAAGTAATCTTCTGTGTCAGACTAATACACAACATACTATTGGCTTCTCAAACTATAGTGCACCTTCATACGTGGCTATCTATAATTGGTTGGCACACTTCTACCTTTTGAAATAATCCACTTATTAGCAGCATGCAAGCTGGTGCACCAGGTGCTGGGGGGGTTGTACTGGTCATGCCACCCCACCCAGTTAGCCCAACATCCATCAACACGCCTGTGGTCTACCATTCAATTAGTTCTTTTGAACTCAGCCTGGCAGAGGACCACTATGCCTGAGAAAAAAAGGGAGTGGAGTGTGGCATGGCCGTATCTTCTGGTCTCGGTGTTGCTTGCCCCAAGATCTATTTTCATCTGACCATGTGACTGGAGACCACGCTTTTGAGCTCTTTGTTGTATTTAATACTATTAAATGAAGAAATCTTGGCACCCTCAGTGGTTTTCATTCTACCTCAAACAGGTGCTGATCTTGCTTCTTACGTTATTGTATCCTCTCGAGTAGATAACTAGGTTCTCAGTGGCCCTGACTCTTGACACTGGGCCAGGCAAGCCTTTCTCAAATCTTCCTTCGCCTTCAGTTATTCTTATTCTGCTGAGCCACACTTCCAGTCCTTTCATCCACGGGGTCCAAGTTTGCTAGAATTTTTTGTGAAAAATACTAATTCTATACATTCCTATGTATATATACATTGGTGCATCGCCTGAAATCTTTTTACTACATAGCCAGCCTCATGATTACTTTCTCTACTTGCTTTGCTGTGTCTGTACATTTGTAAAATGGTTTTGCATTTTCTTCAGTGCTTCGCCGCATGCGCAATCTTCATTTCGCTCCGAAAATGTTGCTCACTTCACTACTTCGTCATCAGATTCTATAAGGTCTATATTCATTCTTCATTTGAATCTCTTCTGTGTGTGTCATGTCTGCTTCGTGTGACGTCACCAATCCTCTCATTCATTCATTTTCACACTTCTTCCAGAATTTCCTTCAGGAATCTTTAATTTATCTACAGATACATATAGGGTTTTCTCAATGGATACCTTGTTTCAAGGACTTTTTGCGATATAGGCACCATTATTGGCTTTGCGCATGTCGCAGTTTCCGGTTGCCAACATATAAGCAGAATAGGGCTGGAACGTCTGGTAGACTACACTCTCCCCTGTGGGCGATTCATCAACCACTCTCTCACCATTCTCCACATCCAGACATCCTCGCCCGAAAAAGTGTTTCTTTGGAGTCCATATCTTTATTACTCCCTTCAGACATCCTGCTGATTTCACATGTTCATCAACACTCTAGGTCATAAGACTGCATCGTCCATTCAGACTGCAGTAAATCCATCTTTCCACATACTTCTTGTGGTTCCTTGGATACAGGAATTCCGTTCCCTCAGGTGCATGAATATTGGGCTTAACATAGTCTCTGATTTCTTCATCTGTCAGCTCTTTGGGCCCAAAACCATCTTCATTCCTGGTGCTTGCTTTGCAGTCTTTTTGCACTGTGTGATTATTATTCTGACCACACAGAATCCAAACATGATCTTCACTAAGAGGGCTGTAAGAAACTGGAAAATATTTGCCATCCATTGTGGAACCCATGAGAAGATTGACACAAACCTGCTGTCATCAGCAATGTCTTCCACTTCATCTTCCATCTTGACGTCGAAGTTTGTCAACATCATTATGGCCTCTGTCAAGGTGCCATTCTTGTCATTATGAGCAGGTATGAATGTTCAACATATTTCTCTGATTTTGGCACAAACACCTCCATCCATAGCTGTAATCATGTCCAGGACATATTGTCCTGAAGAGTCATCAGTCGTAAGGCTGTCAGTTCTTCCTTGATAGCATTGAATCCCTTTATGGTAGTGTTGATTGTCTGTAGGAGCTTCCATCTGATTATCTCTAAGCATACGGAATAGAATTGAATGCTTCTATTGATTTAGCTGAGAAGTAATTTTCTCTGTTTGTTTGATTGAGAAATCCAATATATCTCTTCTTTCTCAGGTGAGCATCTGCTTTTGGAAACTCCCCAATCTCTGGGCAGCATCTTTCTGCGCTTAGAAACCTTTGGGTATTAAGCGCGTTATAAATAACCTATCTTATCATATATATCATAACATGTATTCTCTGGAACCGCAGGCCAAGTAGTGGTCCATTATCACTACTGCCCCATCCTTCATTCTGGATACATCAAAGATTCGACCGCACAGCTGATTTTCTCCAACTTTTTGTGTGCCATTGTTTCTGAAGCACAGTTCTGCACTAGCCAGAGGCACTATTTGCAACAGGCTTCCTCTGTCTTCTACTCATGTCAACAACTTTGCAAGCTTTAGCCAGAGAGGTTTACATCCCTTTTCCACACTATCTATAACTGGTTTATGATGTCCAGTTACTGCCACAGCCCTGCATACAACACTACACGCTGGTGCCTTTCCACGGATCTACTTTGAATCCTTTTGAATGGTTATCTAACACTACTGAAGATCTCAGATCAAAATGTATTAAATTAGAGAGGCTGAGCATTAGGGAGATCAACAAACTTTGGGAGATGACCACGCTCAAACATTACATTCAAGAACACAAAATACCGAGAGGTCTTCGTATACTCATTTTGCCAGATTTTGAGGATCCTCAGGATAATGATTTGGCAGTTGAATGGGAAACCAACCTGACTACTAGCTCCAATAAAATGGTTCTGTTACTTATCGAACACGTTGAAAGAGAGCACTCCTGTATAGTCAAACAGATAGATGAGCTGAAACAAGAAATTCAATTGTTTGATGCCCCCGCCGCAACTATTGATAAAAACTTCAAAACAATGTACAATATATTGAGGAGGCATCAGGATGAGGTTTAAATGAGAAAATGCAGAATATTTTCCTGAGATGACAGGGACTATCGAGATAATCGGGTCTACACTTATCACCCTAAATTTGATGATGTGTCTAGATCACGTAATAGTAGCGCTGCTTCATCTCCTGCTAGCTCTGATATTGAAAGCGATTCGGATAGGCCTAGGAATAAAGCCGTGGTAGGTGGTGCACCAATTGAGGATGTGACTCAGAATGAAGAGGATGTGGATTCTGTTTAATTGCCTGAACCACCTACCCTGGCACCTTTTTTAGAACAGATGAGAAGATTCAAAAAGGGCAACAGACAAGAGGCTATAAGAAAACAGGTCAGGTTTCGCCTACCACCCGCTGCCAATACCGCAACGCTAGGTCCAAACCAAGGGGCTCAAGGGGTGGCCAACACAGGCGGCGTCTACGCCGCCCCACTCGGTCAATGGCTAACCAGAGCCTCATACCAGAAATCCCTTCAGAATCAGAACGATCCAAACCAGTTCAGATAGATCTAATTTATAATCTAAGTCAATATCAGCTCTCTCCAGAAGAACACTCACTACTCAATAAAGGTCTTTCATTTGCTCCAACCTGCAAGAATAACTATGTACAGATTCAGATTGATTTATTTAAGTTTATTAGAAAACCAAAATTAAAAAGAAAATGTTGCTACACAAGTGAAACAGTATTCACCTAAGACGTCTGTTGCTGAATTATCAGAACTTTCTTCACAAACAATGATGAGCACACATATACTTATGTCTATAGAAGATGCGATTTCTGACAGTGAGACTTACCTTTTGGACACTATGAAAGAATTGGATATACAGCATCGTAATTTGAAAATTAAAGAATTTGCAAATAAATCAAAATGTACTACTACTTTTTCGGATGACAATGTTATAGTCACTTTTCACCGGGTTGTGACCAATGACATCCATTTACTTTGTGACCGTCGCTCCTCTCGTTCTCATCAAACACATTCTAACTTAACGCCAGCAGAACGACAAGCCCTTCACAAGCTAGCATCTAATGACTCGCTTGTGATTAAGGAGGCCGATAAAGGAGGTAACATTGTAATTTTGGATAAAGTTGACTACATTTCAATGGCACTGGCTCATTTGAATTCTCCGGGCTGTTATGCCACTTTGAAAAATAATCCTATCATACATATACGCAATACAGTTCATTCCCTAATTGACAAATGGTATAAACTAGGTATTATCACTGATGTGGAAAAATCCTTTTTGATCTCTGACAGACCCACCTTGCCAACCGCATATTTCTTGTCCAAGATTCATAAGCAGTTTACCAAGATACCGGAAGGCAGAACTATCATTAGTGGTCAGGGTGGGATTATGGAACCAATCTCAATTTATGTGAATGAACGCATTTCACCACTGGTATACTCTACACCAACATACATACGTGACACTATGCACATTCTTGACATTCTTGTGCAATTGCCACCAATCTCTGATGTACTATTGGTTGCACTTGATGTCAAGTCTCTATATACCTCTATTGACCACCAGAAAGCAATTGATAGTATTACTTACATTTTCCGATGCAAATCAGCATCATATCACCTGCATATTGAAATGATTAAAGAATTTCTTTTTTGTGCTTTGCAAAACAATGTTTTTTTATTTAATGACACATACTATCAACAACTGATTGGGATTGCAATTGGGGCTAGTTTTGCTCCTTCAGTGGCCAATATATTCACGCATCAATTTGAACACAATATGTGTTCCAGAAGAAGGACTTTTCCCAATTCATATACCTTTGGAAAAGATACATTGACGATATTATTTTGCTCTGGACTGGCAATGAAGTAGACTTAAGCCATTTTGTTAACTTTCTGAATGCCAACAATTGGGGTTTACAATTCATACATCATTGTTCCACCGATTCTATTGATTTTCTTGATTTGAACATTTCTGTGTCCCCTACAGGTTTTATAACCAAAACTTTTCGCAAACCTACTTCGGTCAATGCGGTCTTACATTCATCTAGTTCTCACAAACGATCTGTTATCAATAATATTCCAAAAGGCAAATACATTCGGGCGAAAAGGAATTGCTCACTTGGTGCTGATTTTGGTGCGGAAAAAGCTTTCATACATGATTTATTTGAACAACGAGGGTATCAACCCACTTTGTTGACCAAAGTTGAACGGGAAGTGTCTAGTATGAAGAGAGCATATCTACTTAAACCCAAAACTAGACAAAGTTCTGCTAACGAGCGACATAATAAAATTAGACTGATCACACGGTACAATAGTGATAGTAATAGTGTGTATGCTATCCTCAAACGCCACTGACGTTTACTACACCTTGATAATGATTTAACTAAATTACTTGAACCAAATCCATCAATAACATTCTGCAGAGCACCTACTCTTAAAAATTAGCTCTGCCCGTCCTTCATGTCACAAGCACCCACTGCTAAGACATGGCTATCCCAAGGGCGGGTAAACGGCTTTCACAAATGTGGCAGCTGTAATATGTGTCCATATACATTTGAGTCTGAATTGCTAGAATTTGTCACTACGGGAAAACATGTAATCAATTCATTTATTAATTGCAATACTAGGTTTGTAGTGTACTGTATTATATGTGTTTGTGGTTCATTTTACATAGGGAGTACTATTAGGCCACTTAAGATCCGTATTCGGGAACACTTGGCCTCTTTGAATAAACAGGATTCAAAATACCCATTAGCGCTGCACTGGCAGACCTCACATAAATTGGATGATATCAAGGACTTACGGTTTATCGGCCTAGTTCAGACATGCCCTTCTAAGAGCGGAGGCAACATGGAACTTAGGCTTAGGCAATTGGAAGCAAGACACATCTGCAAACATAGATTGGTTACTCGAGGACTTAACTCGGACCATGAATTCCATGTATTCCTATGACCTAACCTGCAATTCAGCTATCATTGTTGTTTTAATTGACATGACGTTAGCAATATACACTAATTATATTAATTTCGACTAATATGTGTTCCGTCTGTATTTTCACTAATGCATTTATATGTTAGTGTACATTTGCCTAAAGGGATTTTATATATTTGTATCAATTTAATAGGTCTAATGTTTTAGTACATAGGATGTACATATCATAATGTTTGTAATTATTTGCTTTTGGTTGGAAGTGCCGTTGGTACTGTGGATGGCTATACACTATTCCTGTGTGTCAATTGGGAGGTATATTCCCCGTGATTGTTGTTCTGTGACTAACGGAGTAAGTATGTATGGCAGGTTATACAACCATGGTGTAATTGCATTGACATCGCAACAATGCAATTTCTAACATAATATTTTTTGCAACTAATCATTGCTGATAATTATTTTAGGTGATCCTCTTGTTTAGTAATTCCCGAGTACTTTGATGCTATACATGGGCTAATTAGCAAGTGGCTATTGTGTTGTTTCGGCAGTCAGGGTACTTACCTCACCCAATATGGCCGCCGCCTTTTGACTGTCTACAACGTTGCTTTCGCGATCCAGTTTCCTTTAATTAACACGAGATGGTGCTCGCGCGCGTTCTCCCTTGGATTAGTTCGATGCCGGACGGCTGGTAAGTGAGACGCGTGTGACTTTGACACGGTCCCTGCCCTTTAACCATGTGCGATCCTCCATAATTGATACCTGCCTAATTTCGGGCTTTGTTCTCTTTTTTTCTCTTTTACCAATTGGTCAACTACTATTGCTATGGGGACTATCTGCGCTCTACGGAATTGCTTTGTTGTGGTTCTAATTACTTCCACCCACGGCGGCATCCTTTTTTGGACTTATACAGTTACTCATAATTATTCGTTTGCAATCGCAATCATTATGAGGTAATCTATTTTATATATACATTTTATCTTTTTATTACTGATAATTGATTCTGGTAGGACCAATTGTATTAATATATAAGCCACACATCATTTTGTCTTTGATTTAGCTCTGGAGTTTTCCTTAGATTTATCCTCACTATTGGTAAGTGTTGTATATTGGCATGTTTGCCTATTGATATATATTTCTGACTTTCTCAACAAACTGTGATTAGGGTATGAATTTCTTTATTGCACAGATTATCCCCATTGGACAAGGTTTCCTGGGTAAATATGGTTTTTTCGGCATTTCTAATTTCAATAGAGGCTAATTGGCCATTTAGTTTATCCATGGTTGTCTAGTCACCGCACAATACTTATTCTCCTTATTGTTCTTGTTATTTTTCTTCCTGGATCCGGAATTAAATTGATGTCACTCTGAAACGGTAACTGATTATATGCAACTCTTTTTCTTTTTCTTTTATGATTATTTAATTATAATGTTATGCTGATTTGCAATTAATTCAAATAATGGTGTCATGCAATTCACACTATGATTTTGGCAATCATCCCCTTCACCCCCTTTGTTTTTGTCCAATCGTTATGTTATGTATGTATTGATCAAATTGCATTTGCAAATTACTTTTAATCGATTGACAATTGCTGTACAGCCTCAAAGGAAGAGCTTTGCTCGAAACACGTGTCAGGCTGTTGAATGGAATTAAAAATACACCACAACTGTTTGATGTATTGTCTGTAACTTTGGCACAGTTCACTGGTTAAACTCATTCTGCTCTAAAAAGTATTTAAACCGCCAAACTTCATATTTTAATTCTCAAAAGATGACATCTCTAAACCTTAGAAAAATCACATACACCTTTATTTACAAGTTGCCTAGCTTCTTCCATTTGTGGAGAAAACAAATGTAGATATCTCCATATTTGCATTGGATTGATTTGAGAAAAATGTATCTTCGCAGCTGGAAACAGTTCCATTAGGCTTCTCAACATATTCTTCATGGCAAGCTGCAAAGATACTGGACTTATACAGCCCAAACTGTTGCCTTCAGAATGCACAACAATGATATCTGGATGTTTAAAGTGAGCCATACTGTTACAGAATGGCAATAAGGTTTCCCAGTTTAACCCACAAACTGTGTACCACAAAATGTCCACTTCTTCCAATCCGAAAGTAGCAGATATGCCACAAGATTCAGTGTAACCCTTCAATGAATGCATCCAATAATTTTCCATCATTCACAAACTCTGCTTCATCATAGCCATAGCTATAGACATCTTCACTGCACCCAACAAATAAAACACCTGCTACTGTCTCTTCCTATCCACCACAACCACAGAACCTGATTGGCTGATCCCCTGGATATCTGTGGACATCCACGACTGTCCGCGGTCACCACAGTCCCCTTTCCATGCCAGGCATCCTTAAAAGTCCCAGATGGCACATGCAGATCCGTGGACTATTGTGTCCACAGACAAAATAGCACAAGTCAGCCCTTCTACCTATACTGGCCACAACCACCACAATAGAATTAAACCTGCATCAGTTCTTTTTCACCTACGAAAATGGCTCTATCTTAACTTTTTTCCACTCCCCCACCCTTCCCAGCTCCTCTTTCGGCCACAAAATAATCCCAAAAGTGTTTTCCTCAATTTTTTTCTCACTGCACTGTCCTCAGTGAGCAACTATGTCGACGGACTGGGCGGCACATGCACACCTATTTTTCTTTGACTTTGCAAAGTTTGGTGCTGTTTTGACAAGAGAGAATAAAATAAGAGGGGGATCCTAACATCTTTGAAAGGCTTATAAATGTGGTGCCATTTAATGAATCTGCACACACGTTTGCAAAAAGATTTTAGACCTAGATATAAATGTTTTTATAAGTTTGGTGGGTTATTGTTATGAATGGGCAAAATTAGAAGGGTGACTCAACATTTCTAGATGGCGTATAACTTTGTTGCCATTTGACGAATGTGCACCTTTGTTTTCTTGAAGATTATAAACCAAACCTTGAATGTTTGTGCAAAGTGTGGATAGATTTTGTCAAGTAAGGACTAAGTTATAGGATTATTTTATGTAGGCACATTTTGACACATTTCAAGGAATTTGCAAGCACGTGAAAGCATTGTTTTGCAAATGTGTCACTGTTTTATTTTTTGAAAAGTGTCATAATGTATGTGCAAAAAATAGTGATATACCTTTAGTGACTGAGTTATAACCTGTGGACATGGGCAGTGGCCAGATCTTCTGGGTCATGACAAAATGCTGTGACGCAGAAAATCTGGCTACTGGTCATGACCATGAGGGACCAGCAATGGGGTTAAAGTGAGCATGGCTACCAGGGACGGCTATGTGATAATGTTTTTTTAAATCAGGATAGGTTTGAATGGGATAAAGCTTCTGCTCGTGGGTGCAGGTTGAGGTGCTGGATGTGATTGAAGCAAATATGTACAAGGATGATACGAAAGAACTTCAAAGCATAGTTTTGCAAATATGTGCTGTTTTTTATTTTTTTTTAAAGTGTGAAAAAACGGAAGTACACACCACAGTGATATAACAATGGTGTCTGGGCAATGGCCCTGGCCGTCAGTAAGGAGAACCATGCACTGCAATTTGCTTATTGGGGCATGTGGCATGGCCGGAGCACATGATCCATGGATTTGGAGACTGGCCCTAGCTGCAAGCTATGAGCACTTGCCATTGGTCATATTATTAGGGTACAGTGGACACTGAGCTAGTATGTAGGGTAGGTGAAGTGAATAATAGAGGCAGTTTGGTGGGGCTGGGGTCATGGTCGTGCCATTTGTCGTAGGCAATTGAACAATGATTTGCATCCTCAGCATGCACTGCGGATAACGACAGACGTAAGTATGTGCTGCAAAAAAGATATTTCTTAAAGGAGGTTTATAGTTCTTAGATATATATGGAAAGAGGAATTATTATTAACATATACACAGTGATATAATATCATGAAACATTTTCACTTATAAAAACCTATTAAATTGATAGAAAAAAACTTTGTTAAAGGGATGTTGTGGTTAAGATGCATCTCACCCTTAGGACTCATTTGCACCCGTAGTTAGCCAGTGGCATCCCACCATGACATACCTTGGCACTTCCCTGCCAAGTTCTTTTACTGCACAATGCATATGTGTATTTATAGGAACACTGCTTGCAATTCTTTGTAAATGTGAGGGAAATGCAGTGGCAAAATATGTGTAGAGGATTGTTAAGTGGAAGTTGGTGTGTGGAATCTTAATATGTTCATAGGTTTATATGTAGAGTTTTTGGGAATGATTGTTGGATGGATGTGTGACTGTTTGAAAGCAGGCATTGAGGGAGTGTTACAAGCATACAATTAAAAAGGGCAGATGGGCAGCCCTTTGCGATGGTGTGCATTTGCCATCCGGGTCTTTTAATGATCCATGGCCTGGAAAGGGGACTATGGAAAAACATGGATAGTTATAAAGGTCCATTGAGTTATGGGCCTTATTGTATGCTAGAGAAAAGTATATGTGTTACTGTCATTTTATATTTTTGTCTAGTATACAATTGTCTATTATTTCCATTAGTATAATAAAAATGATAATGGAAATGTGCGAGAATCTTACTAAGTACTTTACTGCAAAATGTAAAGTAGATGTCACCTATAAGACTAGTTATTTTAGTTCTATTTTTTTTATTCTGAAAGCTGGTTCCTAAAGGAACCTTCTATTTGGTGTTTATTTGGGTGTTTTTTTGCAGGAGAGGTCAGAAAGTAAGGTGGGGAGAGAAATGAGAGAAGAGGCACCAACAACAAATATGGAGGGACACGTGGATAGGGGAAGATGTTGCACGTGTGTTACATCTAAGGTAGGGGGGCAGAGTTTCTCATGCTCCTTGATTACAGCTTCAAAAGCACTTTGAAATTGCTCTGCCCTGCAGGGTGGTGTGTTGCAGTATCTAAGGAGTACCGTGGTCTTCAAAAGATATGGATCAGCAGCCTCTTTTATCACTTGGAAGGTAGGTGGTGGGATTCTGTGTCCCACAGAAGTAGTGATTAGTAGTATTGGTTGAGAAAGATGAGGTGGAGGAAGACAGCATACTACTTGCTAAGAAAGTGACAACCTTATTGAGAGCATTGCGGTGGTTCAATTTGGTGTGGCGGCAAATTGAGGTTGTCCTGTAGGAATGCTGCATAAGTAGTCCGCGACTGAGTACAATGTTGCACTCAGTGCATTTCACTTTGGTAGCTTGAGCCTTTGATACATTTCCAATAGTGGTAAAGATATGCCACACCGATGATTCTCTCTGGGTGCCAGAGGTAAGCACTTCCACTACCTCATCTTCTTGGTCCACTTCATTGCCTTTCGTTGTGTAGGTCCTCCAGCTGGTGGTGGTGGCTCTTGGGCAGGTGGGATGGCAATAGCTGATGCCATTTTTAAGATAAATAGCAGTTGTGCTAATATTCTTCCAAGTATGGGCTGTTTGCTAGATTGTTAATGGATAATGAGTAAGAATATGTGTAGGAGCTGTGCAAGGGTACATGTTGAGCTTAAAAGTTCCTAGACGAGCTGAAAAATGCAGTGCCAAACTTTTCATGAAGCATGGATCCATTCGCAAAATGCGTTCGCGGACACATACTAATGCCACACGTGAGCGTGTGGTCATGTGACACTGTCCGAAAAGTGTGCGATGACGTCAGACATTCGTGAACGTCAACAAGCACAAAAACAGTGGAAAAAGTTGCAGAAAGTGTGCAGAAGTATTACAAATTATGCTAGAAGGTGGGGAATGGCAGAGTTTTAAGGGGAAACTTTGTAAAGTGGAGACAAATGGTGCTATATTGGGGTAAGTATGATATGAGTCAGTTGTAGGAAATTAAGAGTACACTTGAAAAAACCCATGAAATTCTGTGAACAAACTTTGTGAAATGGGCGTTATGGTTAAGTTGCACTGATAAAAACCTATGAAATTCAATGAAAAAACGTTGTTAAAGGGACCTTCTAAGTAAAACTTAAAACCCCAGGAGTTTCCCAGTTATGATAAGTTATGATAAGCTAAGCAAATATAACTGCTAAAACTAACACCCAGGGCATGAAAGATGACATCACAAATGTCATTGATGACATCACTTATGACTTCACATAATACATTCATTTTAATAAACAGTTGATCCAAAGGGTTGAGTTTATAATGTTGGTAACAAGACGTTAGCGTTGATTGGGAGAATTATGATGAACTACTTAATGTATTAAAGAATGTACTCATGTAAACAAAATATTATATTCCAGTGGTGTTGTTAATAGATGAACACAGAGGCAATGGTTGCAGCATGCACCATGAAAGTACAATAACTAATAGTAATTTCTGATACTAAAATAATAAATGCTACCGTATGAGCATTTTGAGTAATGTTAAACATGGAATAAATAGGTAATAATTCAAAAATTACACACACTTGTGTTGGAAAAAATAAATATAAAATGGCACATTGCAGATAAATTAGAGGCACATACAGATAATCTAAAGGAAAGAAGAAACGAACAACAGGACCAAAAACAGCACTAAAAAAAATAGAACTGGGGAGGTTGGCTGCTCTCAGGAGTGCCTTTATCCAGTAGAGCTTCAATTTCTTCATCTTTTTGGTGTTCATTGTCCAACATGTGTTTGCATTGTTTGAAAATGGTATTTGCTATACTGCTTTCATGTGCTTTGAACGTAGCTTCAAATTAGTCATGGTCACCTTATAATTATTCTTCTTTTCTCCAAGATTTAAAAAAGTTGCAGTAGGGTTATGTAATAAAAGTCCCTATGTTGTGGAGAATTAAATGATAACTTTATATGATTAATTTGGATGGGTTTTGTATGTTTTATTAGGCTTCCTTCACAAGTTCAGACTAAACATTTGCCAGTTGTCTCATCTGGTGTGACATTGTTTTTGTACAAGTCATTTTGGGTTATGTCATACAGGCACATGTTTACCAAAGCAGTACGTCTGTTTGGATAGTATGTGCCGAGTGCATTGTTTTTTAAAATGTCCTCGCTCTTTGGATCATTTAGTATGATTTTAATACTCTTTCTTAGGATAAAACTGGACCAAGGTTTAGCCAGACAATGTGTTCAGATTTGCCATATAAGGCTGTACCTGTTAAATAGTCTGCAGCTGTGTAGCACCCACATTCTCTATGGGAGATTATTTTCATTCCAAAGCTGTACAATATTTGTAACAGTGTTTATCAGATGATATATCATCTCAGAGGTATTTCTCAACTTTGACATATCTTGCAACTGCAGTGGAATTGCCTGCAATGTATATTATGTCTATGTTTGCATTCTACAAGAGGCCGATGATTGTCTTGTAATTATTGATGTATTTGGATGCTTCATTCATTTGAATGTTGTATGTGTTTTGTTAGGGGATGTACCTTGTCTAACAGAAGATATCAAGCTATTTATTTGTCCTTTTGGGCAAACTGGTCTAGGGAAGTCAAAGTTAATTTTGGTTTAGTATTTTATATCTATGTCAGCAATATTTGCCACACTTATGTTTGCGGAAGCATTAGTATGTTTGGTTTCTGAAGGGATGTCGCAGGTATTTTTCAATAAACTGTAAAACGGTGGCATCACTGTAATGGCCAAATTTGCAGGATGTTGGCATGACATCTTTTGATAATGCAAATATCAAATTTGATAGTGTCAACATATTTTCTAGAGATGGAGGGCATCTGACTGATGTTGGCGATACGACTTTCAAAATGCATTGAAGCAGTTTCTGTGAACACAGAGAAGTGTGGATTCAAGTCTTTTTTAGTATTTGAAGTAAACAAAAAGGAATAACTGAAATAAAATAGAAGCACTTTTTGTGAAAGTTAGAACACATAAAGTTCAGTAGAACATTTGATGGTTATGTATATAAAACTCAAAATCCCCCAAACAAATAAAAGCTAAAAAGAGAAAAAAAGGTTCTTTTGAGCCACCATTTTTTGACAGAAAACAAGTTAATTAATTTTAATGCCCCCACCCCACAATAGAAATTTCCCAGATGTCTGCAGACTACCACACTGTCCGAGGATTATGCAGACTGCAAAAGGTCATGTGATTTGTATTCTTAGTTCTAGTTTTTAACTGTGAAAGATGGTTCCTAATACAATAATTTATTGGTGTTTTTTTATTTGGTATTTTCTTGGGCTTTTTTTTTGTTTTTTACAGGAGAGGCAAGGCACAGTGGGGGAGGGAAGGGGCACCTATCACAGATACGGAGGGGCTGGTGGATAGAAGATGTTGGACAGGCCTTAAATTTAAGGTAGGTGGCAGTGACTCTAGATTCAAAAGTACTACAAAACTGCTCCCCCTTGCAGATTGGTATGTCACAGTATAAACATAGTACTGAGACCCTCGAAAGGTAAGGGTCAACAGCATCCTGTATGGCTTGTGAGGCAGACAACAGGATCCTGTGCCCTACAGGAGTAGTTTGGGTGGTGGCAGGAGAGGTTGATGAAGATGGGGTACAGCTCATCAACCTACTTCTCCCTGAGAAAGGAACTGACTTTCTCAGAGCACCTGGGTGGTTGGATATGGTGTGGCAGTGCATGGAGGAGGTGCTGTGGGAGCACAACCCGGGTTTTCCATGGCTGAGTACAACCACACAGTGCATTTCACCTTGGCTGCCCAAGCCTTCGGTACACCCTCATTGGTGGTTAAAAGCAGCTACACCCATGACTCACTCTAGGGGTGCTGGAGGTAGGCACTTCCTCTACCTCATCTTGCTCTTCCTCTTCATCCTCTTATACATCTCTGCACCTGCTCCCATCTCCAGGCCCTCCAGGTTGTTGTGGTGGTGATGGTGGTGTTGGTCGTTGAGGAGGACGGATGGCCAGAAGGGATGCCCTTTTGCAGGTAAGTCCAAGTATGATCTCAGGAACTGCAAACAGATGTTCTCTCCTGGCTAGCCAGAACCAGAATGACTGAAAGAAATGGGTGGTTCTCTTCTGAGGAAACGTGCGCAGACCGTGCGACTGACCGCAGACTACCGAGCCGAAAATAGGCCTTGGAAAGTTGTAAAAAGTTGACAGATGAACCAAGAATGGGTTTAGGAACTTTAGAAGGGTAAACACTCAACTTGAAACACCCTAGATTGGCTGAAAATGCAGTTTTGAAACTGTCTGTGTTCACGGACACCGTTAGCAGACACACCATCACGCCGCATCAGTGTGGTCACATGATCCCGGGACATCAGCGGTGGCAGCGGATGTCTGCAGACACCCACTGAGTGGGAGACACAGGGAGCATGTGCATGGATGTCTCCAGACAGGCGCTCTGTCCACAGACTAATAAAAAGTGCGTCAGGTGAGAACAGACGTGTCCAGGCACAGCGCGATGTCCACGGACAGCATAAAAGGACAGCCCAAACAGTGTTATGGTCCAAATTAGGTTTTGAAAAAAAGAGTTATGACAGAATAATATACAAGATATGAATAGTATAAAAAAAATATTTATGAAAAGGATGGGGTATCGGAAAGGGAAACATAAATGGGAGAATTTTAAATTTGTATGCAATGTTCTTCAGTGGAGGGAGGGAGAGAAGTTTCATCAAAGTGTATTTCATTTGTATTTTGGGATTTTGAAGGGGTAATTGCTGTGTGAAAGGTGGATAGGTACAAGAAGAACAGTAATAGTCAACATTTCTAATAACATGATTTTTAACATAATTTTAAAGTTCCTTAAAGTCATTACTAAGTTCATCCAATTTTGCAGACAAGATCATAATTTCATTATGTACAGTTGGGTATAAGGATTGTCTTTGTATTCTTGGGATTCTTCTTAAGTGAATTGGAGTGTTGTTTCTTAATGTAAAGTATGTTCTATAAGAAAAGAAGAAATTATTATTTCAATTTTATTTATTTATTTATTTGTTTATAAAGCACTGAAAGCCCGCGAGCATCAGAACGCTAATAAAGAGACAGGACAACAAGTAGTGAGAACAGGACACAAGTGAATTGACCGATTTCCTCAGGAGAGACTAACCTGTTTCACGAATTTAGTTTAAAAGAAATGTTTTCAATTTTTTTCGGAAGGAAATGTAGTTGGACTTGAGCTTCAGTGTGATGGGTAGTTCGTTCCATTTTTTTATACTTAGAGTCGGAAAGGCTTTACCAAGTCCGTGCTGTTTTTTAGTTGTGGAGGTTTGTAGTTGTCCTGTATTAGAGGATCTGAGTCGCCTAGTAGGGGTATACCAATTGAAATGTTTTTTGAGGTAAGCTGGTGCATTGCTGTATAAGCAGCGGTGAACCATAGTAAGAGATTTAAACATGATTCTTTCTTTAATGGCCAACAAATGGAGGGCCTTTCTTTCGCCAGTGATGTGTTCCCTCCACGTTTTTCCCGTGATGGTCCTGATGGCGTTATTTTGAATCACCTGACATTTCTTCACGCAGTTGCTATTTGCTCCTAATAGAAAGGCATTACCATAATCCAGTCTGGATATTATTGTAGCCCTAGCGATAGTCGTGCTATTCTTTTGGTCTAACAAAGGTCTAATTTTTCTTAGTAGTATCTGGTGGTATTGACAGTTTTTCTTTACGTAAGCTGCGTGTGCTTCAGCAGCTAATGAGGCTTGAAGATATACTCCTAAGGTCTTCACTTTTTCTGAGATTGGTATTTGGGTGTTTTTAATGAAGAATGAGGAGTAGAGTGGACTCAATTTTCTTCTGGCCTGTGTGGAACCGAATATCATGAGCTCGGTTTTAGAGCCGTTTAAGCACATCCAATTTGCTTTCATCCAGCATTCTATGATGTTGTATAATGATGAGAGCATGTCACTATCCTTGTCGTAGTCCCTACTAAGTTCTAAGACCAGCTGGGTGTCATCAGCAAAGTTCGTGAAAAATATGCCCATTTGGGAGAGCATGGTGCAAAGGCAGTGCATGTAGAGATTGAAAAGGAGTGGGGAGAAACTGGCTCCTTGTGGGACGCCACAGTCCGCCGGTTTGGTTATAGATGTTTTATTTCCCCAGACAATCCTCTTTTGAAGAAAGGAAGCTATCCATTCAATAGCCCCTGAAGAGCAGTTTCCTGATTTTTTCAGGGCTTCTCAGAGTTTTGTGTGGTCCAGCAAATCAAATGCTGCCGAGAGGTCCAACAATATCAGTAGGCCTGATTTGCCTTTATCTCATATAAATATCATTTCTGTCTGGAGATCTAACAGAGCCGATTCTGTACTAGGACTGGATCTAAATCCGGACTGCTGTGGATGTAATAAGTTATTTTTGTCCACATAGCTTTGTAGTTGTTCTGTGGCCACTTTGTCCAAGATTTTCAACAGAAAATTGCAGTTGGTTATATGTCTAAGGTTGGCTGGGTCGTGTTGGTTGAGGTCCGGTTTCTTGGGTAATGGGGTGACCGTGACTGTTTTGATGATGTTAGGTACTGTTAAATCCCTAAAAGAAGTGTTGACCATTCTTCTAAAGAAAGGGGCGAAAATAGCTATATTGTCCAGGATAGATTTTGGAGATAATACATTTTCCAGACATGATGTGCATCTCATGCTGGAGAGTGCTTTTTCCATTTCTTCAAGAGTAATGGACCTGAATTGAAATTTAAAGTGTTCTGATTTGGTCTTATTCTCTAAAAGATTGGTGTCAAATGAGGTAGTCTGACAATTTATGATGTTTTCTCTAGCTTTGACGATTTTATTGTGAAATGCGGTTTGGACTTTCTCGCAATCCATGTCAGTTGGTTGGAATGGTGGGGTAAGAGTGGTAGGTTTGTCTAAAGGTTTTAGAATCTGGAATAGCTTTCCAGTGGAATTTGCCGCAGTACTAATGATGTTATGATAGTGATTTTTCTTCAAATCTATAATTTGGGATTTGTAGATGCGGTCTGCATTCTTCCAATTTGTTTTATTGGTTTCTGAAGGTTCTTTAAGCCATTTCCTCTCAAGTTTCCTTTTGTCCTTCTTGAGTTTCACAGCTTCTGCATTAAACCATTTTTGGTGGCTAGACTTGGGTCGGACTTTCTTGTTTTTAAGTGGGGCGTGAAGGTCTAGTAATTTTGTCATGCCTTGATTGTATATGGCTATTAAATGTTCACAAGGGTCTTCATCCTTGGTGTTATTCATAATTTCCGGCATTTCTTCGGAGAGCATGCTACTCGTAATTTTCTTTAAATTCCGATCAAAAACTGATTTCGGTATGTTAGATGGTTTTTCCTTTTTAAAGTTTAGAGTCAGGGAGATTTCAATTTTGAAGTGATCTGACCAGATACATGGATGGATGCCAAGCACAGTTACATTAGAACTGTTTGTGACAATCCAGTCCAGCTGGTTCCCTGTAATAGCCGTGGGGCCTTTGTTGATGATGGTAAAATCAATATTTTGTAGGTCCTCTTCTAGTGTTAGAGCTTGTTGGTCATGTTGATTTCCTCTCCATCTATTCATGTCGCCCATCAATATAGTTTCTGTATTGATGGATTTGAGATTGTTTAAAATATTCACAATTTCATCATTAAAATCTGATGTTAAAGATGGAGGTCTGTATAAGGTTATAATGTTTATACAGTTATTTTGGGTGGGGGTCAGTTTGAGGTGAATAATTTCACATCCTGAGCACTGAATCGGGGTGGTAAAAAGCTTAATAGAGTTTCTTGCGATAATCGCCACTCCTCCGCCCTTTCCAATATCTCTATTTTTAAGGTAGATGTTGTAGTCAGGTGGGATAGCAATATCGATGGTTGGTCCAACAGGTTCTTGTAACCATGTTTCCGTTACACATAGAATGTCTAGATTTTCATCAATGATGTAATCATGTATTTCTTGTGCATGTTTGATCATAGACCTAGTGTTAGAAATGCGATTTTAAGATTGCCATTATTGTCCACTATCTCGTGAGTTGTTTCAGTATGTGTGTCAGCTTTAGGTGGTATGCTACAGGTCTGTATTGCATTTTGTTCTAGAGGCTCAGGTCTGTTTCTGAGGAATTCCTGGACCATGCCTTGTCGCTGTAATATGACAGCTTGAGACAGGAGATTGTTTATATTGGGATAGCCCATACCTGTGTTTTAGGTTGGCAGTGCCAGTGATTGAAATCCGGCAGTGATTTCAGCCGTGCGCCGTGGGACGCCGTGGACCGGCGTAGACCGGCTTCGTCGTGGAAGCGCAGGCGTTGAAGCGCCTGACGTTTCCTTAAGGCGACGTTTGGGGATTCTGGGAAATGTAGTTCCCAGTGGTAGTACTTCAATCTGCGTCAGCAGAGAAACCTGAATGCGCGCGAGGTGCTTGTTTCCTAAGGTAAGTAAGCACAACAATACAAAAAAGCATATAACAGAGAAAGGTGCCTTTCAATCTGAGTGAATTCTGAGCGAATTTTAAATATAATGCTGGCTTGACTCTAATTTTCGAATTTCAGCTTGCAGTATAACTATGTTGAAAGAAACAACTTTATGTTACAAGTCTCTTGCTTCAGTCCTTATGGGACTGAGCTTTTATTCTACTGCAGTCTATCAAGGCGCAGGGCGCAACAAATAAAGTTCAGTGCCCTATGTTACAAATGCTACAGTATGGCGTGCAGCGCAGCGCTCAGTTAGTAGTTTCGGACTAGCCACCTGGGGCAGACTAACCAATGACCTCTGTATGAATTACATTATTTGTTTATATTAAAAATGTATTGTTTACCATTAGAGATGTCATCATCACTCATTTCTTCTTTTGGAAAGTATTCTTCCAACTACTCAAGTGTGTTTGCCATTTCTTTAAAAATAAAAATACAAATGGATATTTGCTTATTATAAGAAATGTTTATGAAAGGAATTGTAATAATAGATAAATAGCTAGAGTGTACTTACTATTTGGTAAGAAGTTGTTTTGAAATAAGCTCCTTGTGTATTTGAGTCTGTATGAAGCGTTGTATTGAATTGAAAATATATGAGGTGTACAATTATGGTTTCTGATTGGTGCATTCCATTATAGTGTGTGCTAAATGAAATTAATAATTTTTACATTTTGAATTGATGAATTGTAAAAAAGGTATATTTGGGTTTAGTAAATATAAGTAATGTTTTTTATGTATATATTTTTGTTGGTTGAAGGGTACAACATTTTCTGTTGTCCCCTGTGCTTCTGGGTTTTGTTAATGGTACCTGATGTCCGCAAACATTTGCACTGTCTCCGGACTCTGGAACAGCTACATTATGATATGATAGGTCATTTAAAACTTACCTGTACACATGTGTTGCTAGATGCACCAAGACAATGGAGGGTATGGAGGAAGGACAAGACGAATAATATTACTAGTGTTATGCTCACCTGGTATCCACAGGGACGCCACCCAGCCAGGTTACTCGCTGGTATGCTTCTCAGCTTTTCCCTGATGTGGTCTGCGGGGAAGGTTCTGCCTGAAAATACAGGAGGACTGTGCTCAAGACTGACCGACTGGGGTAAGTATCCTCCCTCCACCCCTGTATGATTTCAGTCCCTCTGGCAGCCTCTCCTCACCCTGTGGTAGAATTAGGCGGGCTCTCCGTCCTGCCTTCTTTGCAGGGGCGCGTTGTCTTTCATGGGCGAGTGCGGTCCAGTTACTTCACTGACGCCGGCCCGTTTGATATTGTTCAGGTAGGTCTTATTGCTGTTCTTTAGTTTTGTTACTATCCTGCATGCCTTTCTTTGTTTAAAATGTCTCTTTTTTTCTCCCTTAAGTATGCGGAGCTTCAGCACGGCGAACTGGCTTGGTTGAGCCGCGCTGGTAAATGATGGCGCATTAAGAGCGCTATGATGCGGTAAGTAAGCGCTATGCGCAGCGCTGCAAAGTCTTGCCTTTGCCAACCTGTGTTTTCCTTCCTTGTAGGTCGCAGTGTTCTTCAGCGCGAGTGGAATGTCCGGAGTGGTGCCAGCCGAGAGGCGACCAGCCAGGTAAGCCTTTTGAGCAGTTCGTAATTTGTAAATGTCTCTACTGCTTTCTTTAATGTTGCCTCTGTCTTCCCCTTTTAGGTCTTTCTGTCCGGGAGGCTTGCAGATTCGAGGAAGCTTTTCTCAGTAGCTGTGAGTGATTAAAGATGACGACTGCAGGTAAGATGCTGCTGCTAATGATGTTCCTTTTGTCTCCTTGCAGGTTCTGCTTCTTCGAGGTTCGAGGGAATAGCTGGACACGGTGAGCGTCACGTTGCAAGCTGCAAAGTAACGCAAAGCGTGTTGTCTTGCTCAGGTGTGGTTTAAATAGCCCCAACAAAATAGCTCAGGTAAAGTAGTCCCTACGCTACCACACCCAAAACACTAGACCGCATAGCTTGGTTCTTAAGAACCAAGCTATGTGGATGCCTCCATCTTGGCTGACAATACAATAAAGTAGTTCCCAAGCACATTGTTTTTCATGGTGTATGAGCCTGGCACCATAGGCGCCAGGACTTGCCCCATGAGGGCTTTTGAAGAGGATGCCAGGCTCTAGAGGCCCGAGTCCTGACTCCACTTGACCAATGGGTTTGCCAGAGGGGGTTTTGGGCGAGGGTCGTGACAACTATGCCTTGTGTCGTTCACATCATGCAAGTGTGGTAACGCAAAGTGAAGGGCAAGGGGACAGGAAAGTGCAAGGGGGCAGTGCAATCAGGACAGCATTGCTTTGAGTAAATGCAGCTAGGACAGCTCGGCTCTGGGTAAGTGCAAGAAGGTGGGGGACTGTAGAGGTTACAGATACAGCCTCTAGAGTGTGACAGGCCAGGAAGCAGTGTGGGGGAGAATGGTCAAGAGGAACCAGGAACCCAGTGATATTCTGAGGGTAACCAAGCAACCAGTTGGCACCGCAGACAGGTAGGTCGGTAGGGGAGGCAGGAAGAGAAAACAGAGGGGAAAAAGAAGGGTCTGAGCTGCTTCCAGAAGTTCAGATGGTCCAACTCAAGGTTAAGAGGGGCATGTAGGCCATTCCAGAGGCAGGCACCTGCAGAGGAAAGTGATCTGCTCCTACTGTCTGGCTGGAGGAGTGTCTGACCCTCTGAGAATTGCGGGTAGCAGAGTGAAGGACCAGAAAAGGAAGGTGTTTAGGAAGAGAGTGTTGAATGTAGTGCAGGCCTCAGCCCCAGAAAGCCTTGTGGACGATGAAGAGGGTCTTGAACTTCATTCTTGCAACCACCAGGAGCCGGTGGAGAGATTTCAAGGCTGGAGAAAGATACGGTCCTTGGCTTGAGGCCAAGGATAAGTCTTGCAGTCCTATTCTAGATTAGTTGCGGAGGGCAGAGAGAAGAGGAAGGCAGATTGAGAAAGAGGCTGTTACCGTAGCCCAACCTAGAGAGAACCAGTGCTATGGAGACAATGAGCTTCTGGGGGAAAGTGAGAAAAGGAAGAGTACCTCTGAGGAGATTCAGTTGGTAGTGGGCCTTCTTCACAGTAACGTAGTAAGGAATGGGCAGTGTTTTGAATGAAGAACAGTGTTTAGATGGGAATTGAAAGAGTGTGAATGTTGCAATATAATGAGTATGTGTCAAATACAATGTTGGTGAGTACAACAGAATATTCTAGGCTAATATATAGTGAAAGTACATTGTTAAAATTATAGCAATGTACATGCTATACTAATGTACTTACTTTGTAGGATGTAAGGAGTGTTCTTTTTTCAATAGCTGTTTTCTTTAATCTTCTTCTTTCCTATAATTGTAAAGTGCAGAGAATAGAGGAAGGCAGATTGAGAAAGAGGCTGTTACCATAGCTCAACCTAGAGAGAACCAGTGCTCTGGAGAAAATGAGCTTCTGAGGGAAAGTGAGAAAAGGAAGAGTACCTCTGAGGAGATGCAGTTGGTAGTGGGCCTTCTTCACAGGAAGGGGAGAAAGCAGGCCCATGGAGGGTGGCCACAGTGAGAAAGGGAAAGCAGGGGTCCAAATGAGAAGGATTCCTGTCTTACTGGCTGTAAGGCAGAGATTGTTAGAGACCACGGTTCTCACAGAGTCGGTTGATCAGGATGGTGTGATTGACCGTTTTGAAAGCACAGGAAAGGTCAAGTAGCATGAGGACTGAAGTGCGCTTGTGTTGAGATTGGAGAGCAGATTTGCAGGGTGTTCAGGAGAGAAGTTTCTGTACCTCTGGCTGCTCTGAAGCCAGATTGGTGGTCATGGAGACAGCCAATAGTTTCAGTGTGGAGAGAAATCTTGGAGTTTTTCATCTTTTCCAGAGGTTTGCCAAGGAAAGGAGTGATAGAAATCAGGCAATAGTTAGGCAGACAGGAGGTAACCACAGAAGGCTTTTTAAGTAGGGGTACATAAGGGAGTGCTTGAGGAGAGAGGGTAAAGCACCACTATTGAAAGTGTGATTGCGAAAATCAGCCAAGGCTGAAGCGAGGGTGTCAATGTAGTCCTTGATGGTTATGGAGGAGCAGAGGAGCACCTGTTTGGCAACACTTTCATAGATTGTACTTGTCTAAAAACATTGGCAGGTGTTATCAGAGAGAAAGAGGAGAAAAGGGGAGGAAATGGAGAGTGGTGGAGGCAAAGGAACTGGAGAACAAGGACAGGATGTCCTGAGTTTTAGTGGTGAAGTGAGAAACCACGGCCATACAGAGGGCCTGGGAGGGAACAGGGGAGGTGGAGACTGCAGAAGGATTGGTCAGCTCCTTACAGATTTTATAGAGTTTGGTCCTGTTGTTAGAGGCCACAGAGATGCGGGCTTTGCCTGGGGGACAGAGAGTGTCAGGTGATAGGAACAAATAAAGTGGTCAGGCCAAGAAAGAGGAGTAGTGAGAGGGTTGTAGGGGGATGTCTAAGGAGATGAGAATATCAAAGGTGTGTCTGGCAGTATGTGTGGGAACAGAGGGTAGAATGGAGAGAGAGAGAGAGAGAGAGAGAGAGAAAGAAAGAGAGAGAGAGAGGGAGAGAGAGAGAGAGGGAGAGAGAGATACAGAGGTTGCCTAAGAGCTCTCTGGAGAGATCAGAAGCATCTAGGTGGATGCTGATATCTCATAGGAGGATACGTTGAGAAGTAGAGGCAAGAACAGATGTGGAAAAGTCAGCCCACCCTTAAAGGAAGAGGGCAGCTTGGCCAGGTGGCCTATAGATTGTGGCTGCAATCGGAGAGAGGCTAGGGGAGATTAAGAGCCTGCAGACCAAGCATTCAAAACAGGAGTAGGCCAGCACAGGAATGACAGAGGCAGGGACATGATCTGGATAGATGAGAGCTAATCTCCCTCTGGGTTGGTTGGTTATGGGCACAGAGAGGATCTTGTAGCCATCAGGGAGGAGAGTGTCAAAACTCGTGACTGAGGTGGGCATGAACCATGTCTCAGTAAGAGTGAGGACATCCAGATCAAGCTCTTCGAGGAGGTGCCAGATGTCAGAGGAGTGTTTGACAGGAGAGCAAGTTATGAGAGTGGACATGTGGAGCATGTTTCCCCATAAAGACTTCCGGGGAGGGATACAGGCTTGAGGTACACCAGGCAGAAGTGGTAGAGGTGCCCAAGAGTGTACAGAGGTGATAGCACGTAGTAGCTTGGTAGCCAGAGAGACAGAAGAAGGTTCCAGAGATGAGGTGGAGGAAGGAGGTGGCAGAGGGGCCAGTGAGGTGCTAGTTGGAGTAGCGGAAGAAGGAAATAAGTTGATAAGACATAAGGGATGCCTATCAAAAAGCAGGAGACTGGACTGAGGGCCCTGGACCAAGATGGTGTTATTCAAGTAGACATTAATGATGGTCTTGGAAGAATGGAAGAAGGCCAAGAGGACCTCCCACCGGGTGCCACCATTAATGGGGGAGGAGAAATGAGTGAGAGCCAAGACCAAGTGTGTGGCCACAGGGCCAGTGAGGGAATGATAAAGAGGATGTCGGTAGTCTGTCTGGAGGAAGCACTGATGTAGGTATCAGCAAAAGGGAGGCCAGAGTTGGCAACCAGGATGTCCCTCTTGAACGTCTTCCTTCCATACTTAGTGAGACGGATAGGATAGGAGATAGAGTAGCATTTAGAGAAGATGGGAGAAGGGGAGAGCACCATAGTGGGTGTGAAGGGCGAAAGTGGGAGGAGAAGGGCGTGAGAGAAGAAAGAGAGAGAGAGACACACAACCCATCACCACAAAATGCAGGATGCACAGAGGGGGGCGGCCGGGGTCACAACCAAAACAGGAGACACAATAGGGAAAAAGCAGGAGGAGAAAACAATTGACTCACAACAGTACAACGGCACCTGTTGCGGGGTGTGGAACGTAGAGAGTGGGAGAGAGTCTAATGGGACACAATACACTGTGCAGCAATAGCCACAGTGGATGGGAACCTAGAAGTGGTAGACAGCCTAATGCAATGTGCAGGGGTCTCACACAGTAGGGAAAGCACAGAAGGTGCAGACAGGAACACTTAGCATTGCAGTTGATTGTGATTTGTATGTGTAATCATTCAAAATAGATATTAGGACCTTGTATCAAATTAAGCGGTGCCTGGTAAAAACCTAAGAAATTCAGTGAAACAACTTTGTTAAAGGGATGTTATGTTTAAGTTGCACTAATAGAAACCTAAACAATTCAGTGAAACAATGTTGTTAAAGGGATGTTATGGTTACAAGTAAAACTGAAAAAGCCCTTGAAATTCACCAGTTATTTTAAGATAAGCAACCATTACTCACGCCACCAACATACATTGCTAAGGCTAACACCCAGGACATCAAAGATGACATTGCAAATGTAATTGACAAATGTCTAAATGCCACATTGAGCAACTTAACCATAATTACAGAGCTGCTACCAACAGGCCCTATAGTTATGGTTAAGTTGTTCAACCCATACGAAAGCACTTTTTGGGTGGCTTATAACTTCGCTCCCCATGGATAAATCTTCATCAACTTTGCAAAAAAAGTATATGGCTCATTTTATTGATCATGTGAAGTTTAGTGAGTTTTCATCGGGGGGGGGCAAAGTTATAGGGGGGTCCCAAAATGTGTTTTTTCAGATAGACTCAATGGAAAGAAATGTGGCTCACATCTACAGCCGAAACCGCTGGATGTATTTTCACCAAATCTGAAGCAGGAGCAGCGGCTTCAGTTCGAAAGCGTGCTTTTGTAAATTTTGTGTAAATCCTTCCAGTAGTTTGCTTTAAAATTACCAAAAAGTAGGTTAAAAAAAATACTGATTTCTGGGTTAGTTCCATGGACTTACTTCCCTGCTTGGTCTGTGGACAGGCTTCCGATAGGTTCACAGGCTAACGTGAGGTCCGATGACATCGTACGCACCAGCTGATTGGATGGTGAAAGAGGCATGTTAGATTTGCGGACATCCGTTTGTGTCCGCTAACATCACAGTAACACATATTAAAAAACACAACATTGCACTTGTCAAATGTATCAAACAATCTCTGGGGAGGTGAGGGGTGATGAGGATTTTTTGACATGTGTCATGATGTAGGTACAAAAAATTGTGATATACCTTTGGTGACTGAGATATAGCCTATGGCCATGGGCAGTCGCAAGATTTTCCGGTTCATGGCATAAGGTCATGACCCAGACAGTCTGGTTACTGGCCATGACCAAGAGGGACAACTAAGGGGGTTAAAGTGTCCACCAGGGACAGGCTATGTGGTAAAGCTTTTCAAAATTGGGATGGGTTTGAAAGGGAAAAAAGTGTGTTTGAGGTAACATGGTCACAGGGTTCTCTCGTCACCTTCTGCAGGCCACCATTGAAAGGGAAGAGGGGCTCTGTACAAAGCCCTAGATTCCCTTTCCATGCTGGCCATCTTGGACAATGATTTTCCTTCCTACAGTGGGACACTGCGCGTATTCCGGCATAGGACGAAAAATCCTTTTTTAGCACCCCGGGTTACCGCTTTGTGAACCCAGGGTGTTAATGGCCATCATCCCCCATTGCAGGGGCTGAAACAAGGGATAACTGTCAAGAGCCCTTGTTACACACCCTCACTTCGCTTGGGCTGATAACTTGGGCTGCCAGGCCATTATCTCCCGTTCGAGTCCCTGGAACGGGGAATGCATGCCCCATTATTCCCATTAGCATAAAAACAAAATGCTAATGGAAAGGTTGAAAAATCTTATTGAGTCTATGTACTTTAGTGATAAATGTAAAGAAGATGGTTTTTGGTTCTATTGTTTTACTGTGAAAGGTGGTTCCTAAAGGAACCTTTCTTTTGTTGTTTTTTAATTTTCTTCTTTTTTTTTGCAGGAGAGGTTAGAACATAAAGTGGGGAGGGAAATGAAGGAAGAGGCACCAAGCACTAATATGGAAGGTCAGGTGGACTGGGGAAGATGTTGTGCGGGTGTTAGATCTAAGGTAGGGGGCAGTGTTTCTCATGCTCCTTGATTACAGCTTCAAAAGCACTTTGAAATTGCTTCCCCCTGCAGACTGGTGTGTTGCAGTATATACAGATGACTGTTGTCTTCAAACAGTATGGATCAGCAGCCTCTTGTATCACTTGCAAGGTAGCTGGTGGGATTTTGTGTCCCACAGAACTAGGCTGTGCGGTTACAGTATTGGTTGAGGAAGATAAGGTGGAGAAATACAGCCTACTACTTGCTAAGAAAGGAACAACCTTTCTGAGAGCATCGCAGTGGTTGGATTTGGTGTGGTGGCACACCGAGTTAGACCCGTTGGAGTACTGCCTAGCTAGTCTGCGACTGAGTACAATGTTGAACTCTGGGAATTTCCCTTTGGTAGCTTTAGTCTTTCGTACATTCCCAACATTGGTGAAGAACTGCCACACCCATGTTTCTCTCTGAGTGCTAAAGGTAGGAAAATCCTCTACCTCATCTTCTTGGTCCTCTTCATTGTCTTTTGAAGAACTGTGCTCTTTTTGTTGTGTAGGTCCTCCACCTGGTGGCGGTGGTGGTGGTGGTGATGGCTTTTGGCGAGGAGGGATAGCAATAGCTGATGCAATTTTTAAGATAAATAGCAGTTTTGCAAATATTCTTCCAAGTATGTGCTCTATACTAGATTGTTAATGGATAATGATTAAGAATAGATGTAGGAGTTGTGCAAGAGTACATTTTAAGCTTGAAAGTTCCTAGATCAGTAGAAAATCCAGTTCCAAACTGTCTGCTATGTTCGGATCCGATCATGAAGTGCGGACACATTTGCAAACTTGTCATCATACCGCATGCGTGAGACTGTCCAGAAAGTCTGTGATGACATCATGCAAAAACAGTGACAAAAGTTGCAAAAGGTGCATAGGGGTGTTAAAAATGATTCTAGAAGGTGGAAAAGTGAAGAATTTTAAGGTGAAACTTTGAAAATTGGACAGAAATGTTACTATATTGGGGTAAGTATGGTATTAGCAAGTTGTAGAAAAGTATCATGCACTGGTAAAAACCCATGAAATTCACTGGAAAATCTTTGTCAAAGGGACGTTATGATTAAGCTTCACTAACAAAAACCTACGAAATTCAATGAAAAAATGTATTTAAAGGGACGTTATTGTTACAATTAAAACTGAAAAACCACAGAAATTCGCCAGTTATGGTAAGCTAAGCAACCATAACTTGTGCCACCACTGTGCACTGCTAAGACTAACACCCAGGACATCAATGGTGACATCACAAATGTTATTGATGACATCACATGTGAAATTAATTTTGATGAAAAGTCCCTCCAACAGGTTGTGTTTATAATGTTGGTAACAAGATGTCGAGGTGATCGGGAGACCTATCATGACCTACTTAATCTATTAAAGAATGTACTCATCTAAACAAAACCTTGTATTGGCGTGTTGTTGTTCATACATGAACCTAATCATACTTAAACAAAGGCAATGGTTGCATCATGCACCATAGAAGTACAATATGTTTAATCTTGTAATTTTGGATTGTAAAATAATGAATGCTGACACATCAGAGTTTTGAGTAATGTTAAACATGGAATAAATAGCTAACAATTGAAGATTTACCACACACTTGTGTTATTACAAACAATACATATGAAGACCCACAATGCATAAAAATCAGAGGCAAATATAAGGAAAGTAAAGTAAGGAGGAAAGAAACAGCATCACCACAAAATGTTAATAACATTAAAGTTCATCTTCATGTATACAAGTGAATTGTGTGTTTGAGGCCTGCTTATAGCCCCCTGTATGTGCACCATGAGCTGAGACCAAATCCTAAGGAAAGTGCTTTGAAAACATATGACAAGTTAACGTCTAGATATATAGCATATTTTGAATTTTAATATTCTGACTGTCAGTGAACAAAACCACCTGGCCTAGATATGTCAGTGAACAAAAACAAGTGGCTCAGATATGTGATGTCATCAGTGATGTCATCAATGACATTTGTGATGTCATCTTTGATGTCCTGGATGTTAGTCTTAGCAGTGCACAGCGGTGGCACGAGTTATGGTTACTTATCTTACCATAACTGGCAAATTTCTGAGGTCTTTCAGTTTTAATTGTAACCATAATGTCCCTTTAACCATGTTTTTTCATTGAATTTCATAGGTTTTTATTAGTGCAACTTAACCATAAAGTCCCTTTAACAAAGTTTTTTCAGTAAATTTCAAAGGTTTTTATTAGTGCAACTTAACCATACCATCCCTTTAACAAATGTATATATCATTCAAAAGTGTAAAACCATTAAATTTCCCACAGAGACTAAAGAGCCCACACATAAAGGACCCACGCAAACCTCCCTTATGTAGTGCCATGATCCTGTATTCATAAGTCAAAAAATATATGACAACAGTGTCCCGGAGACATCATTTCTTAGGCAACGTTTGCATGCAGTACCCTCTGGGACCACTACACACATCTAGGACTACAGGTGTAAGCAAAACCAACCTTTGCTATAAGTCTGTACCACACAGTTGTTGGTAGTGAGCTGAGCAGCCAGGCTTATCTCAAGAGGGAATGTGAGCTTGTAAGGGTGTTACACAAAGGTCTACAATGACAGGTATTCAGATAGACACTTATACTCAAGGTTTCTTGGTAAAACACTTCTTAATTTATTACACAATCATGTATAAAGCATTCACTAAATAGGGCAACCAATATCACACAGAAATTATACTACAATACAGAATACTAAGCAGTTGAGTTCCCTTGAAGTAGGAGACAAATAGCAATCAAGTAGGAGCAAAAAGGCATAAATTGATAAAACAAATATTACAAATAATTTGAGTTCACCAGAGAAGTTGATTCAATGCAATAGGTAGGCCAAAGTCAATGGACTCGTGTCTTGTATAAGTAAAAAGGGTTCTGGTATTTAAAACGGAAAAGTCTTTGCCACGATTCTTAGAAGTAGGTCACAGAAGAAAGGTTTGTATGTCGGGTCACACTCTGACTAGACTTGCAAGTTGCCAAAGTTCCATGAACTTTCGCAGTGAAAGCTAAGTTATCTCGGTCGGGTTTTCACAGTACTTCATATTCAAGAAAAAGATGCAGCTTAAGACTCCAGTTCCTGCAGATCTCGCTGTTCCTGAGCCTCAGTCGTGGGGACAAGAGGGAGGACATCAGGGGACTCCTGCACTGCACAGGGACTGGTAACAAAGCTGGCAAAATGGCAAATATTCGATTCTGGTTACTGTTTCTTCAAGCACACAAGCTGGTGTCCTTCTCCCTGGTTAATCCTAACCAACTCCAAGAATGGTATCCAGGTGGCTTACAAATTGATTGCTCCTACCAACTCAAAGGAAGACGTCGTCCTTGAAGGGGCTTCTCTGTCGAGATCAATGTGGCGATTCGGACCTGCAGCAGGGCTCACCCGGGCAAACCAATGGTCCAGTAGATGCAGCAGCCGTCCTCTTCCAGCTCGTCTTTGGTTCTTTCGTTCCAGTGGTCGACTCTGCCTTCCAAGCCAAGAAACTTGCCTTTTAAACAGTTTTCTACCATTCATTCCAGCCTAGCTGCCACTCACCCAGCAGGGTGGCTGTCCTTGCCGGGCAGTCACCAGCCAATCATGCCAGAGTGCATTTGGGTCTCCTAGGAGACTAAGCACAGGGAGTTTCGGGCACCTCCCTCACTACCTGCCCACCCCAGACACTCAGACGCCAGAGGCAGTCTTCAGTCCAGAAGCCCACCAAAGGCATAGAAACGAAGGGACCAAACCTAGTTTGGTGCACAGAGATAAACACTATTGGACCTTTCCAAAAAGAAATGGCAAAAAAGAAGACCAGGACCTGTTTAAACAAAGGGGCTTAAAGCACCATCTTGAAAAACATGGCTCCTGTGATTTTCGGGAAAAATCATGGTAGTTTAATGCAAAACCACTGCCATCAGCCATTTCGATAGGAAAGGGTAGCATTTGACTCCTACATACGTTTCTAGACACAGGGGATACTAGGTAACCCCTTCAGCACTCTATTGTAAGATAGTGTGTTCCGGGCCTAGGAATTTAAAAGGACTAGTAAAGTCAATTTAACTTTATATTCTCTGGGAAACAGTATTTTATCCCAGAGAAGGTATTTAAACCTTGGGACAGCCTTAAAAGCTTCCCTGTGTCACTGCACTGACGGTGTGCAACACACATGAAAAGATGATGCCTATGGAGTTATCTTAAAACACCATAATCAAAGAACATACAAGTAAAACACACATCAAAATACATGAGAACGTGGGAAAAAAAGGCTCACACTCTCTCCAGGTAAAAGAATCAAGTCTTCAAAATCAAGCAAAGTTGCTGGGGGTCTTTAAGGTGAAAGGAATTAGCACTTTTATGAGAATTCTTCCTAACATCATGTTTCAAACCAAACAGAAGGCTTTTTAGCAGTATCACCATCCATATTTGTGGAAAAATATTGGATGAACTACAGATTTAAAAATATTGTCCTTTGATATTGTTATTTACTGGCCGTAGTTTTTATTTCAAAAACATAGAAAAATACCTGATTGTAGTTTAATGCATAAAGAAATAAACATAACATTTTGTAACTCCAATATACCTGCAAATGCGGTAAAAAGGGAGAGCCGTGTATTATACAATGTATCGCCTCAATATACCCTTCTACCTTAAAGAGACCCCCAACTCTTTTGCTGGATTTTAGGAATTTTAATTTCTAACCTGGAGAGAGTGAGACCTTTTTCTCACCCTCTCATGTATTTTTTTTGTGTGATTTGGACTCTGTTTTTCTTTTGACTTTGAAGTCTGACACACTCTATAGGCATCATCTTTACATTGTGACACACTGCACCTCCAGTGGCACAGGGAAGTCTCTTACATTTCCCAAAGGTTTCAATACCTTCTCTTGGTGAAACTACTGTTTCCAAGAGCAGTGAAGTGAAATTGACTTTACTTACATGTTGTAACCTTCTAGACACAGCACACAGTATCTTTCCATAGGGTGCTGGAGGGGTTACTTAGTATCCCCTTTGTCTAGTGTCTCAAGTAACACTTTTATGTTACCCTTTCTCCAATTAATGGCTGGTGGCAGTGGTTTACATTTAACTACCATTGGGAGTTTTTACTGCGGCTGCATTCGCAGCTGCAGTAAAGCACCCATGGGTGTCCATTTTGTCAAAATGGCCTTGGTCTTCTTTTTTCACCATTTCTTGTTGGAAAGGTCCTTCTTGAGATTTACTCTGCCTGCCAAACTAGGTTTGGTCCCTTTTTTTGTTTTGTCTTTAGCAGGAGTCACAAGTGAATCCCAACTCTGGTTCCAGTATGTCTGGCAGGGGCAGGAAGTGAGGGAGGTGCCCGAAACTCATTTTGCCTAATCCCCTTGGTTACAGGAATGCACCCAAATATGATTGGCCAACTGGATGTCTGGCAAGGACAGCCACCCTGCTGTGTGATTGACAGCTAGGCTGAAATGAATGGGAGAAATCTGCATAAAAGTTGAGGCTTTTTGGCTTGGAAGGCAGAGTCGACCACTGGGCGAAGAAATCCGAAGAAGAACTTGGAAGAGACGCCTGCATCAACTCCTTGACCGTTGGTTTGCCCAGTGAATCCCTGCTGCTGACGACTTCTCCCCTTGAGTTAGTGGGACCAATCAACTCCAAAGTAAGCCCGTCTGGACATCCTCTCAGAGCTGGCTGTACTTTCACTGCTGCTGCTGCTGGAACCAAAGTACCAGGGAGAGGAACACCAGATTGTGTGTGTTGCTTTTAAGTCGGATCCGAGCACCAGGAAGATCCTCCGGACTTCCCTGAAGCAGGACTGATCAAGCCTGAGCCACCTCAACTTAGTTCTGAACACCAGATGCGAGGAAAGTCTAAAGTGGTATCCATCCACCCAAGAACAGGTAATTGGGCTGTGTTCGTGCTGGTAGAGGGACTCCCACAACCCTCCTTGTTTTGCATATTGAGTAACTTTGGGTCTCACCCAAAGTTACCTTGGGAATCCAGACGTGGACCCCTTGCTCAGTGTTCTCAGAGAGGCACAGCTCCACCTCACTGATGATGCCCAACAAGGCTGAAACACGTGTATGAGGTTACTGTTGGTACTCTTGTTCGTAGGAGAATTGCCTATCATTTTGGTTATGGACTGCCTGTGGGCAGGACAAAGACTGATATGCAGGGATATTTCTCCTCTGTGAAAGGGACAGTGAGCTAAAGAGTTGGTTGAGACTCTTACGGGGGCCAGCCACCCAAGATCAGATCAATGGGCTGTTGTTTTACCCCTCCCGGCACCGTGCAGCACAAATCATGCGACCTACACTGGAGGCAACTGATCTCTGTTTTCGGATCTTTTCTGATTGATTGGGGTTTAACAGCTTTATAGTCGATGGTCTGGTACTGACCAGTTACCTTGGAATACTGGGGGCCTTAAGGAAGGGGAATCTGGGTGCTATTACTAAGAGCTGGGATGTGGAAGCTCAGAGGCTCATGCTCTCCTTCTTGTGGGATTGCCTTTTGCAGAGATCTCTCAGCCCCCTTGTGGCCTTGCAGGGCACATTCCATTTGGGATACGAATGCTGGCAACATGAGAGAATGAAGAGTCTACGAATCTCTGTAGCTCTGGCCTTTCCCACCGGTGCCCTTGCTACAACCTATTTCCTTATTCTTGAATGCATACCCTTATTTCCATGTGTGTGTGGCTTGAGCCATGGCCCTGTCTGCAGCTCAGAACTAGGCATCAATTTCAATATGGTTGCTACTATCTAAAATGGTATTTCATTCCCTATATACTGTAAAGCTAAAGCAAGCACCACCCACCCTGCACTGTAACCCCCTGGTGGCACCCCCTCCCCTTGTAACATCCCCAATCCCCTACTGCACACTCCCAGTCTTCTGCCACATCCCAAAGAGCTGGGAGGCCTTGGATGTTCATCCCCCTTCCCAACATTAAAAACCGCATCCACAACTCCAAACAAGTTGGCCAAGCATAATCCATGTACCACTGCAGAACTTGAAAGATTCGAGGTGAGATTTTAAGAAGAAGACAGGCTGATCCAGACAACAGGCACTACAAAGCTGCTTAAACAAAACTCGACTCAGGCCTCCACCATAAAAAGTGTGAGAACAACATCCTGAGAATTAACAGAATATTGTTAGTCGACTGACAGTGTGAATCCTATCAGCCACATTAAAAAATGTAAAAATGTCACACTGCCAGACAGCAAGACCTGGACACATGCCTAGAGCCATTCAGAAGGTTGGACAGTGCTATGCACATTGTGTGGCTGTCTTCCCTATGTAGCCATGAGGATGTCCAGTGGGGCAGCTCTTCTACAAATCAAAAACCAGTAGATATGTGTAACATAACATGAAATAAGTATGTGTTCTTAGAGGGATAAGGACTAGCAACAACAACAGAACTGCTCCATCAAGTTAAGTCTGAAGCACGGGCCCTATTGAGATCTGGTGCTGTTGAATTCTGTTGGTCAATTGCAGGGCACTGCTCTTTTGCATGCCAAGGAATATCCACATGCAGCCTCCCACAAGCCTGCCCACCACTTGGAGCCAGCTGAGACTCCAGGGATCCCCCGACTCACCAGGGCTGGGGCTGGCCCCCCTTCATGAAGTTTAAGTGAGGGTGAATTCATCAACCTCATACTTAGACCCACAAATGCCTGTAGTATCATCAACCTGTAATAGTATACCAGAGGACACAGGGGGTTGGGGGGGCTTTCACATCAAAATACGATGAGTTAGCTTAGTATCTGGGGCCCATCTGGAACTCTCCCCCCGGCAATACCGGAGAACTCAGCCATGGGGCAAATAAACTGTCTTTATTCTTCAATAGACAGGTATCATACTGGAATGACACAATCTCTGGCAATCTCAGCATTTGAGCCCGTGTCACCCGGTTTTGTATCATGGTGACGTGAAAACATTAACTCCATCCCCAAAACCTATGGGGCTTTCCTATTGGGTAGATTGCGTGGTATTGCATATAGATGTTAGTTATCCCATTGGTTTACCATATCAGGTGGATTCACCTGAGACTGCCCCACAAACTATCCATTACTTTGTTGCAGGGTTGCATGATGACCATTGACCCATGCAACATTCTACACCACCCCATGATCTGAGAATTTGGATTGGCTAGAGCGAATCACTTCTGGACTGGGTCCCTGATCTGTTCACAGTGTTTAGTGTACATTTTCAAGGTATTGAGAAAGACTATGCATCCAAATTATTGCCACTGGTCTGATCACCTAGCCTGAGAAAGTGTCTGCAGATTGCAGTTTTTGGTGGACAATGCATGTATCAATCTTGTCTGCTTTGGTGGGTACAGCTCCTCTTCTCACCATGAGTAAATAGCAATTTATCGCCTCTGCTGGGTCACGTGTGCGAGGACCACAAAACTGAGCTTTTCTGTCTACATTTATGTGGATGTTGTTCTGTATTTTGCAGGTGGCTCACAGCCTCTGGAATTTGGAATCTTCCACCCACCCATTATCCTTGGCTGTGAACACTGTCTCTGTACTTTGTGCTGCTGGGACTGCACTTTTCCCTCCTTGTATTTGAGGACAGTGGTTTTATGTGTATTCACTACAGTAATTATATGCTTTCCTTACATGTCCTAATATCTTCTTAGAGGTTAGTCATGATAGAGTCCTGGAGGTCCCTTATACGTTCCCGTTGCTCCTTATGATTAGTTGTGGTAAAGCAGTTGCAAACCCGGTCCAAGAATGCTTGGCTTTCTTGCATTTCTGTGTTTGGCTAATGAAAAGGAAAAAGAAAACTTGACAGTATGTACATGTATCTGTCCTCTATCGAACAAAGGTGTAAGCATGTTCTTTGTGTATGTTTGTGTGTGTTTGTGTGTGTGTGCGTGTGTGTGTGTGTGTGTGTGTGTGTGTGCGCGCATATCTTTGTGCAGGAATGCACGCTTGCCTCGTGATTAACACTGCTATGTAGTATTGTCACTAGTGACGTCATAACGGCTGGATCTTGTCATCAGTCAACCTGATCCATCGATGAGGCTCCTGCCTCTTCGAAACCGTCAACTGGATAATGCTTGTAGGGTCGTCTGAGTGAATATCTCTTTGCATATGTGGGATACACTGGCGTGCCTGTTGATTGGCTGAACATTGCATAGTTAGTTTCTCATCATTTGTGCTGGCATTCGCATAGGGGACATGAGGGCCATTCCAGGGACACCCCCTTGAGTCCCTGCTCTGGTCACCCTGTAGACCACTTCTGTAGACCTGTTCACCTTCAACTTCAGAGCCAAATCATTGTCGCTCCCCCTAGGTGTCCATAGAATCTTGCATGGTCATCCAAGCTCCATGGCAGGTAACAGCAATGTTATCCAGGGTCACACAAAACCCATTTTCCGCAATGGTCTCTGCAATCCTTAGGGTCATAAAACTCTACTCGAGTTGAGGAAAAACCAGTTATATGTGCTCTCATGGTATCTCAGGGTATCTCGAGCTACTATTATCTTGTAATCTTCGGAAGCCATTTCTACTAGTACATTCATGCCTAAAGTCTTTTCAGTTATCTTTCGGCATTGTGTGATGCCTATTCTGATGACGCAGAATGTCAGCAACACTAGTACTAATACTGCAAATATATGATAGCTATCCTTCATCTTTTCCTGTATCTTTTGCTCTTTATTCCATTTTAGGCTGAATTTGTGATAGCATGGTAACTGTTTCAGTGTCCCATTGTCTTTGTCATTTGCTGGAATGAATGTGCAGCAAGAAGACCCAATATTGGCACATTTTCCTCCCTCCATAGCCGTCATGAGGTCCAGAACATATCTATTCTGGAGAGCCATCAACCTTACTGCTCTGAGCTCTTCTTTCATAGCATTGAAGCTCTTAACATTCGAGGTTATTGTCTACATCAGCTCCCACCTCATAATATGGAGCCATTTTGCGTTCACGTAGGCCTGTACTGCACGAACAATAGATGTGAAGAACATTTCCGTCCTGCCGAACAAACTACGCTCGGGTGTTATCTCATCTAGGGAGTCCTCCATTGCTGATTAAATGTAGTTTCCCCTTTTCACCTTTGTTAGTTCTACAGACCTCTTGTTTCTTCTGTTAGAATCCATTTTTGGAAGTGCATCTATTTTGATGTCCTTTTGTGGGACTACTAATGCTGTTGTGTTGATGTGCACCAGTGAGCACACCCCTGCCCAATTGGGTGGTAACTTCTCATACACCTTGCATCTGCAGGCCCAATAATGATCCATTAATACTGTTGTTCCAATGTTCATGCTTGGAGCTTTTAATGTCTGCTTGCACTCCTTGTTTTCGCCGACCTTTATTGTAGTGTCATTCTGAAAACATAATGCTGCTCCTTGGAGTGGTACTATGGCATGGACCCAGCTTCATTCACTACCCATGTTAGTAGCTTTGTACTAGCTTCCCATGTTTTAAGGCATTTGTAATTCTCTTCTTGTACTGTACAAACTGGAACTGTTAGGAGTGTATGTGCTTTGCTTGCCACCACCCCTTCTTTTCATCCGTCGGCTCTGTATACTTTAACATACACAAGCATCTGCGGTCTTTCCCAGCATCCTGGTTCTCCTCCTAACTCTGCTGGTCATCTCTAGGGACAGGGCAATTCCTTCAACGGTATGGTTCTTGTCTTTCCTTTTTGTGATCCTACAGTTATGTATTGTATAGCCTGGTCCTTTTTCCACTAATTGTCCATCATGTCTAGGGTTTTTGTATAGTTGTGTTCAACATCCATTATAAGGTTGCCGTTTTACCTTGGAACCTTCCTCTTGTAATACACATCAATAGGTACATAAGGCGATGTGCTCATGCTGCTCGGAGTTCAGTTTCAACAAACTTTCTGGAGGCACACACGGCATAGGGGATGAGAGAGCAGACATAGCAGCTCTCTCCAGTGGTTTCTTTGCCTACTTTAGTCATGTGCTTGTAACACATGTTATTAGATACTCAAGCTGTATCAGTTAAATAAGAATCAAGCTCTCCTACATCCCCATCAGCAGTGCAACTTCCTCTCTTTACTACTTTGGCAGTGCGTATCACCTTACCTGACATGGCAGCCATACCTGCTGGAAATGGGGTTGTGTTAGTAGGGGCCACAGCGGAGTGTTCTATAACAAATGACATTCGCCAAAACATTAGGGTAAAGATGGAGAGAGAAAAAAGGAATACAAATCATCTTTACCACACTTTTGATAATGTCATCCATAAATTACTCTGCTTCGGAATTTTGTGTAGTTCTAGATGTAATGATGAACCGCTTGAACGTCACTAAAAATGCATTATTATGTTGTTAATGCATATTAGCTCAAGCTCTGTGGGCATATTAGTGTGCGAGCGCGATGAAAAATAATAATTCCCACACAAAGGGACAAAGAGTATCTCAGTTACTGAGGGACTTCATTGGCGAAGTCGTGGGTATGTTTGGGGCTAGTGAATTAGGAAAGCAGGAAAGAAGAAACTGGGAGATGGTCTTCTTGCTCGCTCGGACCTCCTAACAAAATAGACAAATTGGCCTTGATAGGTCATGAGATGTGGGTCCTGGGAAATCATGGGACACTAGAGAAATCACAGTCGCTACTTTCACGATGAATACCTTGGTGTAAAGAAAGGAAAAACACCTGATAGTGTGTCCTCACTCTGGATGTATAGGAAGTCCTTTCCCTAGCTCTCTCGCTTTGGAGCGTGTAATCATTGTTTGGCCGTTTTTGTCCTTCTTCTTGCACAACATTGGCCCAGTCTTTGTCACTGCTGGGAGAGGCCGCTGCACGATAGGGCTTCATATCTCCAATAAAGTTCTAGGTCTTCTGCCCTCAGATCTTAACAGATCTTTCAGTTACTTCTTCGACGATGTAGGGTCCCGTGTACCTGGACTTGACCCAGGTCTGTGTACAATTCTTTAATAGTACTGAGTCACCCGGGTAGAGTTGTGGCTGCTTGAGTCAATCTTCACTGTTCTCTGTATTGCTATCATACCTATTACCTTTGGGCATCTCCTGTCATGCCTGCAGTTGACGAGAAATAAAAGACACCCTAGCTATTAAGGCAGCGGTGAAATCATACATTTCTTTCCCCAATACATTAGACACTGCATCTGCCTCTGTTAAAGCCCTACTGGGAGGAGCCAGGGGAAGTTGCATGCGCCACCTGAGGACCACCTTGCGTGGGGTTAAGTGGTGGTCGGACCTTGGTTTATTGTGTAATACAAACAAGATTAAAGGCATGCAGTGGAGCCAACTCTTATTCAGGGGTAGTTTTAGTTTGGCGATGGTCTTCATGATCAGCCCATTGAGGCTCTCAGACACATTGTTTGCTTGCGGGTGATATGCACAGGAGAATTTGTGTTGAATTTCTAGCAATGTGGCAATGTGCTGAAACATTTCATTGGCGAAGTGCGGGCCGTACTCTGACCGCACAACCTCACACACACCCCATCTTGGAAACATTTCTCTTACCAGGAATTTTGCTGCTCTAAGGGCTTCGGGGTGGGAACAGGGTCCAGCGTCGATTCATTGGGAAAATGGGTTCACAACCACTATCATGTAGCAGTAGCCCTGGCATACTATGAGCAACATGAAGGTGTTGAAATGTACTCATGGATGTGATATGGCCCCTCTCACTATCCTTGATGTACGGCCTGCTGTGAAACTCCTCCAGACAATGCATTTAGTCATACATTCTGCAACATGCTCCACCAGGTTGAAGAAAACCAATCTTCTCCAATGTGAGCAGCAAGTATGTCCTTCCCCATGTGCTTTGGATGGTGTAGTTGTATCAGTGTTGTGTGTAACAATGATAATGGCATCACTACCTTACCCATTTTTTTCTGTCACCATAGGGTGTCTGATGGGGGTATACAATAGGGGTGTCACGGTATTAGTTTTATGACAGTACGATAACCTTCTTGCCAAATGATGGTATATCATGGTTATCGCGGTATAGCAGGTGGAGTTAACTAATCTTAACAACTATTTTCTAAAAGGTCATACATTGTCAGATTTATCACAAACAAAACCAGACACCCAGGGCCAGAATTGGGCTTTTCAACATACTTTCCACTGAAATGCCACCCCTTGCTTCCACCAAACACAAACACACGTGTGAAGAGGGGGAGGGGGCAGCCCTGCTGCGACTGGCAAAGCAAACTGAATATCTTTTCTTAAGTGGTCATTTAGGCTTTTAGCTCCCCCACTGGTTACTGGTGAAGATGAACATGTTGCCATCTTGATAACCTGCATGCCACAAATCAATGGAGGCTGATGGTAGCATACGCTTGTGCGCATGCACACACATACACTCACGCGCACGCTCGGTTTACGTTACAGCCTTCAGTTTACTTGCAGGCCAAAAAGTGTTCAGTAATCACAGACATGTTACCCTTTGGTATGGCAGCAGGGAATACCCACAGAGATTAGTGAATTTTGCAGTGTGATTTATTATATGTATATTCAATGATAGAACCAGGGAAATCCCCCATTGTCATATGTTTAGAGAACATTATCTATTATAAATATATAAACCCCAAAGCCGCCAACCCAAAGTAAACCCTTTTCCTTCTTGGCACTGTATCTATTCTTCCTATTGCTAACATTCTGATTTTGTGTCAGGCACGTGTGGTTTATGGAATGGCATTAAACACTGCTCCAACTGAAACTACTTGGCAGACGGCACATCCAACAGTGCAAGACCAAGACTGCGCAGCACTTGCTTACTGCAGCCTTTCAAAATCAGATTGAAAAGCACACTTAACGGTATAACGGTATTAACAATGTGACGGTTATTATTGTTCAATTAAGTGGTTCACGGTGTCTTTAACGGTATACCTTTATACCGTTACATCCCTAGTATAGAACATGCCCTTTTCACCCATACCAATCTACTATCAATCTACTCAATAGGAGCATGTGCTGCACCGGCATTCTGTCAGCACATCGGAAGCCCTTCGTCAGCCAGCCTGACAGCCCAGAGTGGACTGTAGAGTCACATAGAGGACTGTAGATTGGCTAATGCTGCTCGTCCACTGGTTCTCCCTCAACTGGCCACTGCGGCTTTCTGGTCTGCTGGCCAACCCAGAGACAGCAGTCAGGAATTTTTCCAAGGTGGTACCTGAGGACCTCTTCACTGTGTGCACCTCCTGTGTATGTCTTGGTCTCCATGAGTCAATTCACAGCCCCCCAAGCGATGCAACAGGACGAGGCAGCTTTGTGCTGATCAAACGTAGCCAACCGTACTCTGCTACCACTTTGTAATAGTATACCAGAGGATGGGGGGGCTTTTGCATCAACAATACCACAAGTTAGCAGACTATCTGGGGCCCAACTGGAGCTTTACCCCAGGCAAAAACAGAGAACTCAGCCATGGGACAAATACACTGGGCCTCATTACGGGTCTTGCGGTAGCCGTGCCTGTAACAAAGGCACGGCTGCCGCTGGACCCGTGATTTTACCGGCACCCGCGAATGGGCAATTACCGGGTCATGTCAAGGTCGGCGGACAAAGTAATTGCCCATTCGCGGGTGCCGACAATAAGGGACTCCCCATCCGCATTCGGCCCCATAGGGCTGAATGGGAATGGGGTGCTTGGATAATGGTTCATAACAGTGCCAGTGCATCCACAAGTTGTGCTTGTGGGTGCCGCACTGTCCGCCAGGTCGGGCCTGGTGGGCAGAGTGAGACCCTCGAGCACAACTCGTAGTATGGCAGTACAGTAGCAACGGTGCTGGTAGCAATACCGGCGCCGTTATTGCCTTACCGCCATACTCATAATGAGGCCCACTGTCTTTAATCTCCAATAGACAGGGATCATATAGAAAACATGTCTGCCAATCTCAGTGTTTCAGCCTGCTTCACCCAGTTTTGTATCATGGTGATGCGCAAACAACACCATCCCCAAAACCTAAGGGGCATTCCCACTGGGTAGCTTGGGTGGTATTACATATAGAAGTCCCATATGTTAGTTATCCCATTGGTTTACCATGTGAAGTGGCTTCCCCACAAACGATCTATTACTTTGTTGCAGGGTCACATGATGACCATTGGCCCATGCAACATTCTACATCACCCCATGATCTGAGCATCTGGATTGGCTGGAGCAAGTCCCCCCAGGACTGGGACCCTGTTCTGTTCACAAAGTTTGGTGTACCTTTTCAAGGTAATGAAAAAGACTATCGGCCTCATTACAACTCTGGTGGTAGCCGCACCGGTAAAACGGCAGCCTGCCGCATGAGTTGTGTATTTTTTCCGGTGCCTGGCTATGGGAATTCATCGGGGCACTACAGCGCTGGTGGTCCCTAAAGCCAGGCATCGGAAAAAGTTACTCTCCATTCCCATTTGAGTCCCACAGGACTCAATGGGAATGGGGAAGATGGTAGCACCGGCACCATTCATAATGGTGCCGGTGCTACCGTCAAAATCTGCGAGCGGGTGCCTTTCCACCAGCCAGGTCAGACCTGGTGGGCGGGAGGTTATCTGGCCCGCAAACTTGTACTCTGCTGGTCTGGTAACAACGGTGCCGGGAAGCCTACCAGCACCCTTGTTACCGGACCGGCAGGGTTGTAATGAGGCCCTATGTGTCCCCATTGTTGCCACTGGTCTGATCACATAGCCTGAGAGAGAGCCTGCAGGTTCCAGTTTTTGGTGGACAATACATGTATCAACCTTGTCTGCTTCGCTGGGAACAGCTCCTCATCTCACCATGAGTAAATAGCCATTGTTCGGCTCTGCTGAGTCACGTGTGTGAGGACCACAAAAATGACCCTTTCTGTCTACATATAAGGATTTTATTGTGTATTTCACAGGTGACGAAGTGGTGCCAGGAATCTGAAATCTTCCAATCGCCCTATGTCCTTGGCTGCGAACACCATCCCTGTGCTTCGTGCTGCAGGGACTGCACTTTTCCCTCCATGTATTTGAGGCATGTGGTTTTATGGGTATTCACTACAGTCATTCAATGGTTTCCCTACATGGCCTAATATCTTCTTAGAGGTCAGTCGTGATAGAGCCCTATATGTCCCTTATACGTTCCCATATTTCCTTATGATTAGTGGCGGTAAAGTGGTTGCAAGCTCGGTCCATGTCTACTTGGCTTTCTTTCATTTCTGTGATTGGCTAATGAAAAGTACAAAACTCTAGACAGTATGTACACTTATGTACATGTATCTGTTCTCTATCTATAGACCGTGTAAGCATGTCCTTCATATTTATGTATATATGCATATATTTGTGCAGGAGTGGGAGTTTGACTGAACTGTCAACTGGAGAAAGCTTAATGGGTCGACTGAGCGAATATCTCTTTGCATATAGGGGATACACTGGCGCACCTGGTGATTGGCGGAACAGTGAGTTGCTTAGTTTGTTTCTCATCCTTCGGGCTGACATTTACGGGCCATTCTTCAAACTCTTATCAAAAACAAGAGACCAACCCAGCAAGCCTCTCTAGTGTTAACTTTCCTGAAGGGCAGGAAGCAAACCATTGGATTGTTCAGGTGCTGGCCACACCAGGCATAAGATTGACTTGAGAAATAACAATTCCTAAAGAGATTCATTGTGTAAATGATACTGTCGGAAGGTGAAGTGCTTTCCTACAATAAATAATGTGATGAGCAAGATGGATGTGGAGCCAATAGCTGCCCCTCACACCCCCACGACCAAAGGCCGAATACTGTCTGTGACTGGTCTTTCATATAAGTATATCATATACAAAATCAGCAGGTACATCAGTAAGAGGCACTGGCAAGTGTGTTTCACCACAACATACAGCACTAGGATGTGAAAGCCAATTTCATCATAAACAACCCAAGCCAGAGCACTTATAGTAGTAGTGTCTGCAAAGAACCAGGTTAACACTTCTTATACTTAAAGATGTTGTCAGGCCACATACGTTGAGGCACATGTGTGTTTGTTGGATCATCAAAGAGGAAGTTGCAATTGCACATTGGGCCAATACTCAAAAGGCAAATAAGGGTCCACTCATAGTCACCTCACAATTCTAAGCACTTCCCAGGCATCAGTGCTAAGGTGAAGGAAACATGAATACCGGAGCCTTAGATAATTGCCAGCTAAAGGACTACTACTGCAGGTAGAAAGGCCAGGAGTTCATATTCTGGGAGAGTACTCATCATGAACAACGTACCCGTCACTGGACACAGATACCCGTCACTGCAAACAGACAATCACTCGTGCAGTTAAAGACACATGTGCATGTGGATCCACAACAGACATAGCATAAAGAAGTCCAGGCATCTTCAAGTGCATCCAAGTGCACAGTCGACAGTTTTGTTTTGGCCAGCGTGCTGCTTGGAGAATGTTTGTCCAGTGAAGCAGCAGCCTGCGCCTAACCACATCTATTGGATTTCCCTGGTGCTCTAGTTGATTGCCTATAATCACACTTGCCTGAAGGTTCAGGGTTAAAAAATCCAATGGTGAGCACCAGCGCAGATGCCTTCAAATGCATCCAAGTGCAGACTTGACAGTTCTGTTTTGGCAGGCGTGCTGCTTGTCAGAATTTTGTCCAGTGAAGCAGCAGCCTGTGTTTATCTGCATTCAATTGGATCTCCCTGGTTCTCTAATGTAATGGCTATCAACACGCTTGCCTGAAGGAGCCGGGTTAAAAAATCCCAGGACACACGTCAGCGCATGTGTCTTCAAGTACATCCGAATGTACAGTTGACAGTTTGCAGATTGCAGAGTTGGTGAGTTCTATCTCTCTGTTTTTAGTTCTTTTGCAACTCAAACCTTCCTTAAACACATATGAAGCCTATGAAATCCCGACCATTTGCATTGCAGAGTAAATCTAATTGACATTTTAAAAGAAACAGAAGCTCCACCTCTGCTTGTCCTGTATCCACAGACATCGGCCCTTGTCCTAAGGAGGAAGAAAGGGGACATAGCCAACTCTGAACAGCCCAAGATCACTGGTTTCTTTCCCACTATGGGGGTCTGGTTTCAGAAATGGTTGCTGTTTCTTCAACACCTTTATTGGCCCTGCCCACTGACACTATTATCATCTCCTCCACAATTGACAACAATTCATTACTTATTTAATGCCTACAGCTACAGAGGGAATCTATAGACATATCAGCCTCTACACCTTCTATTACAGCCTTAAATGTATACAACAATATTATTGGCACCAACATGCCAGGCCAACTTAAAAAAAGATTGCAGCAGACCTTGAAGACTCTGATAGTGGTTCGGAATCCATCCTCAGTTCTAGGAAATCCTTGGTTACTGCAGAAGAAAAGGTAGCTAGTCTGAACGCTATCACAGCAACCATGGATGTCATTTTTGACCTCTGTCACAATATTGCCAATGGACAGTTGGAGTTTAAATCGATCGTAGCAAACGTTCTTGACATCATTCATACCAATAGTGGTGGGAACATTAGTGCCAAGTCTACCACAACATCTTGGGACTGCTTTACCACATGCTCCATTGTTCGGCAGCTGTAATCCCCTGTATCTTTAGTCAACACACAACCTTCAATTCCATAAGATCCGCTGGCATTTGATGGTCAGACACTACATCCATTGCCAGTAGAAACTGTGGGTACTGGCAAAATGTGACCACGTATGGCGGCCAAAAAAGAAGGGACTGCAAACGTAGTAAAAAGCAGAGCACCAAAATGAGCTTTGAGATGAGGAGTAGCACACAGGCCCAGTCTGATGGAAATAAAGTAAAGAAAGTGGAGGTACACATTGATACAAATTCATTGGATGAACCAAATAGAATACTGAAGAATGTCCATGCTTCCTTTTCACATGGCCCTGTAAATTGTAAAATCCTTTGTTACACTAATCAATTTTACCCTTCTCAGGGCCCGATGGGGAAGTGGCTCCAGATGGGTGATTGGGGAACAGTTAATTGACCACCGTTGATCATAGTAACGAGAAATGCCTCTTTGCCACCAAAATTGTCTGGCAGTTGGTTGCACAGCTTCACCTCTTCTATTACACTCTCCTGTTATTGTGGATCTTATACAAGCCCATTGTTCTCCTTTATTACAGTTAGTCTTAGATTGAATTGTCTGTCACAAATTTACTCAGTTCAAACATCCTCGCAAAATGATTCAACGTAGCGCTGCTTGCCTCTCTGATGCAAATATGGATCAGGGCCACGCATCAAAGTGACTTAGCCTGCAAGACCTGCAGGCTACGTGTCCTGAGAAGACAATGAACATGGGCAAAGTAGAACATTGAATACTGGAAACTTTGAGCAAAAGTAAAGGTGGATAAGATGCAGAGATGGAGTTGTTACAAATCCTCTCTTGGAACACGAGATGATATCGTTCCTTCCCATGTCTTAGTCATGATATGGTGGCTACTTGTGATATATTTGTATTTCAAGAAATCTAGCTCTGGGATGGTTTTAGTATAGATGGATATAACATCATATGTCAATTGGCAGTCTGACTCGATAGAGGGCGCCATATGGGAGGTCTCTGTACTGGAAGTAAGGCTTACTTAAAGTTAATTGAATGCCAAAAAGCCAGCCCTCTCCCACTTTCTTTGTGCATAGAGAGGGATGACCTCCTCATTTCGATAAGCTTTTGCTATTCAACATGTATGATCCCCCTGGAAATAAGCAGACAGAAGCGATAGAAACTTACATTGAGGAAACCATCATGGGTTTGCGTGCCAAATGCCCCCATTTTAAAATAATTGATGCTGGTGATTCCAATTCACATTGTAGTCTGATCAAAGATCCTGAATCCTCAACTTGTGAAACACTGATCTAAATATAGGTTTTGCTGCAAACAGGGGAGTATACTATAAGAAACTGATTGAACATGGTCGATCTTGGGTAGAATTTCTACATGGATTTGATTTAGAGTATTTGAGCCTGGGTGATGGGTAAGGAGAAGATCTCTCCACTGCATGAACAAATGGAAAAGTGTCGTCCTTTCTTGACTACCTCTTTGTTGGCCCTGAAGTTAAGAGGGTGGTTAGGACCTTAACCCCAAAATGTACTTCTCGATTGGCCATGTTGGTGTTAGAGTTAGACCTCTTTAGGGAATCAAGACCACTTAAGGCCCAAAGTGGGGTCAGTACCAATATCCTGGGGAACAGAGTAATTTGGAGCAAGGGTAATGTAGGGAAATTTAACTGGATTTTAAATGGGTTTGGTAATTCGGTTGACTCAGTGTTATTCTCCCACTACGGAGAAATGTGCATAACGATGGATGATATTTGGATAAAGCCTTGCATGGATAGTGTGGCATTATTCAACAATGAGATCAACCCTGGCCTTTTTGATATAGTTATTCATAACAAAAAGAAGCTACTGAGGGCTACTCCTCGATATAATGCTAGGCAAAGCACCCTTTCATGTTAGGACAAGTGGAGACAGACCATTTGTTTGTGTGCCCGATAAAGGAATAGGCTTCATAACTACAAGTAAAGCTTAAACAATGCAAATTGGAGGTTCCTCTTCAGCCTTCTTAAATAACATGACAATAAACCATTTTGCCAGCTATACACCACATTCATTGCCCAGCGTAAAGAAATGAATCCTGTATCTTTAAAAAAAATGTTTTAGTTGTAAAACAACTTTTTCAAATAGAAGAACTTTTACTTCCATTACATAAGTTAAACCATAAGCTGAGAATGCATATGTAATTCATAGAGTAGCCAAAGATCTATGAGCTTGATTTACTGCTTCATCAATATAAAACAGACCTGATACTATCTTTGCTAAAAAAGTACAGTCAATTAGATTTCAAATCAAATTGTATCTAATTTCATTTCTCATTCAGAGACACCTATACATCTATTATTATTAGGAACCTTGTAGTTGCTAGGTTTAATGCTACTTTCTGTGCATTAAAAATTATATCTCACATATTTTGCTGAGATAGTATCTGCAAATCAAAACAAATTAAAAAAGAATTCACACCTTAAGGTTATCAACCTATCACATTCAACAACAAGGTGTTTCAATGTTTCTGTATGTTCTGGCTTTTTACAATAGTGGCAAGTAGGATCCAAAGTTGATTTCGATCTTGAGGCTAGCAATGATTTAGTAGGCCACAATTCAAACCTTAGTCTCATAATGTCCGCTCTATACTTCTGATAGGTGAACTTCATTAAGTATAATGGTATTGTATTGTGGTGTGCAGCATAGTGTGTTTGGTGGAGCCGGTGGGGAAGGATTCATCCCGTTCTGCCTCTGATGCAAGATGCAAAGGAAGTTCATCATGCGAGTTAAGAAAGGGTTGTGCACCATGAATCAATGAAGTCCATAAAAGTCAAATCCAGCATTGGCCACAAGACGGTGATGGTGAAACAACATCAATTTGATCTGTATGGAAGTGTTTGGGTAGAACTGTTGGAGTGTACTTAAAATATAATCGGGACATCCTACCTCAGATCATTTTTTCGAGTATTTTTCGAGAAGTTGATTCAAGAGTGACTTTACCTATGGGTTTGAGCTTTTTTTTAGCACAGTCAAAATTATAAGGTTTCTAGCAGTACCCAGTCCCGAGATAATCTTGCATCTGAAAATCATTGGGTAGAACATATATGTGCTCTACATTATGATTAACACATTCACAACATTTTGGAAATCAATCACAGACATATTAATTTTAATCATGGGCTTGAACTTCACTATGAGTTCAGCATTATAAGAAAATAAATGCTTCTCGGGCTCCGGGACCTGATGGACTCACTAACATCATTATGAAAAGGAATCCTGGGCTATGGCCACAGATATTGCATAACATTTTTGTTAGGGTAATAAACCATGGTGTTGCCTCGGCTAGTTGGAGAGAATCTATTTTGATTCTGTTTTTTAAAAAGGGAACAAGACTTGACCACCGGACTACTCACCATGATTGACTCCAGCTGCAAAAACTTCTCGGCATTGTTACTGAAAAAATTGAATTGGTGGGTTGACCAACAGAAACTGATAAATAAGATGCAAACTGGCTTTGGGCGAGGCTGTAATATTACCCGCAATCTTTGGGTGTTACAGTACCACTTGGCGGATGTTCACCATCAGCTGGGCAGAAAATTATATCTATGCTGCGTGAGCTATGCCAGTGCATTTCACTGTGCCTCAAGGAATATTTTTTGGAAGAAGCGAGTGTGGTGGAGCATTGACCCTTTGATACAGCATTTTCTTAAACAATTGTATTCAAACACCTCTGTGGTTATGCACATTGAGCAGAGGGGCCAGACCACTAGGCCTTTTAGCACCAACCAAGGATTAAAACAGGGGTGTGTGCTGGCCCCCCTTCTATGCAACCTGTATGTTGCAGACACGGATGCATCTATAAGAGCCTGCCACAATTTTCCTCCCACAATTGGCACAGAATTCATACCATGGATATCATACGCAGATGACAAAGTGCTATTAGATTGCACCCCCATTAGACTACAACGCTCATTGGAAGCCCTTTATTCCTATGCTCAAATGAACAATATGAAAATACATTTTTAAGAAAACAAAATTATGTTTTTTGGAAAAAGGGCAATTAGCTGTGGACATTTGAATTGGAAGCTAAATCAGGAATATTATTTAGGTTAGTGCATGGGGGGAACATCAGTCCTCATGTAGTGGGGACATGTGTACTGCAAATGTATCCTATCAGGAGACATTTGAGGTAGCCCGAATGACTAGTCCATGATGGTGTCTATGAGCAACACCTTCAGCAATGAGTGCTGAAGGTGTGTCTGGGCTTCAGGGACAGAGCGGTCACAGAAACACAATCCAGGGGGCACACCGGATGTGTGAAGAGGCAGCCATCTGGATTTTAAAAGTATTTCTTCAAAGTTGTACGCACAAAAAATATACAGCAATATTTCACCACTTGCCTTAGGAGGATGCCAAAGGGAGGGCTGCTGACCAAACAGTGAGAAAAGGGAAAGCAAGGGACATGTCAGCCTAAATAGTTGTGGCACAGTTCGCATCAACTACAACCACTTCCACTAGCTGGTTTTCTTCACACTTGCCTGCCATAATATCAGACACCTGTCCTTCAAGAAGCAGTAAATAAGGAAAGCACCGGAAGTGCATGGAAGTGTACTGTGGTTTTTTGGCTGTTAGCTCATTGCCGGTCTAATGTGGAACTTTGCTAGTCTATTTGCTTTCAAAGTGTCCCGTCGCTAAGAGGAAGCACGGGTGAATTCAAAGCACGATATGCTGTCTGTGATCTGAGCGCAAAGACTCTAAGTAATTATTTACATCCACAGCTGAACTCTCTGTGAAGTAACTTGCAGTTCTTCTATTGTACTGTGGCGGTCAATACAAAAATACTGCTTCTCTTCTTTCTGTAGCCCAGCCACCTGCTACGAGTGCAGCGCAGCCTCACCCGCCCCCTCGTAAACCCTACTGGCTGCCAGCTTACATAAGATCCCCAGTGACACGCACTGTGCGCGCACTGCAATTGCATGGAAGTGTACTGTGGCTGTTTGGCAGTTCGGGTGCTTCGGGGCTGGGAGCTGCTTATGAAGTTTAATAGGAGGTTAGAAATCATTACTATTGTTTTGGTTTTGTAGATAGAGTGGTCTGATAGTCGACTAGTTAGATCGAGGAGTATTCAGGGACAAGCTTGTATTATTTGGTAATCTAAGTAGCTTTTGGATACACCTACCAGAAGGGGGGTGACCTGTTCGGAGCATGAGGAGAAATAAAATTCCACTGCTCAGGAAGCAGCCATGTGCGGAGGAGGAGGAGCTTCTGTAGAGTGCCAGCGACTGCTCGGCAGCTCTGAAGAGCGATGAGGAGAACGGTGACCCCTTGCAGTCATTGTTTATGGAGTATGCATCAACAGGCAATGTAAATAGTAATTCCAACTGCCCTTTGCAATCATATGACTATCATCTTCCAACTGAGTTCAGTAAAGATGAATCCTATATTGATACCCCAGTGATTTTACTACCCGATAATTCTAATCCGGACCCCAATTTAGGGGTTTGTGGTGTCGAAATGTTGGACAGGGGCCGGGGGGAGCTTTCAACGATGCTTGGCATTTTTAACAGACTAATTCTTTCGGAATTAAAGAAACAAACTGAAGTCTTGTCTAAAATAGCTGAAGACTGTACTCTGCTACCCTCCAGATTAGTAAATGCCCTAGTGTCCACCACACAGTGGGGCAATGTGGGGATACAGTCTAGTAAAATGAATAAGTGGGAAATGAGAGGGATAGAAAAAGAAGTGTGGGCAACCTCGGTACTAAAGGAGGTTATCAGAATTCCTGATTCAATGTCTGTAAATGCTACTCCGGAGGATCACTTGAATGATGTAATAGCCCCTACCAGATAGGTTGGATGGTTCGGAAGGTGGTGCGGTGGTGCCTACGGAACTGCCTGCGGAACAGATGGCAAAAACCAAAAATAAATTGACTAAAAAACAAGAAAAACATTGATAAAACAAAAGAGAAAATTGGAGCTTAACAACAAATAATCCAGAAAATGTTTAAGGGTTCATGGGTTCAAACACGTGATTGAGGAGGAAAGCAGGGATGCGAAGGCTCAAACCGCACCCCCGTACCATCCAAAGGTGACCAGGCTGCCAGTACAGAGTGGACAGTGTTACCTTCAAACTTACATTCCATCGATCAAGCTATCAGAGCGAATACCTTGAAGGTGAGGACCAGTTGTACGACATAATGAAAAAGAAAAGAGACCCGGTTAGCATTGTCAATCAATTTAATCTTTGGAAAATGGGTTGAATGACATTTTTGAGATTTTTAAAAACCCGGTGATCGATTTAAGGAAGGAGACTCAGATAGATCTGAAGAGTGGTATAGGGAGCGTACAAAAGAATGGAACTCGGATTAAGGAAGGAGGGGAAGCAAATAGGTCAGTGGCTTCCACAGTTAATTCTGAGTTACCCGCTTCCAGCTCCAGAGGTCGGACTTCCACAATTAGCAAAGGTTTAGTTCAGAAAGATGGTCTCAAAATCTAAACCAACCCTTTCACGAATAACACCCTAATTATAGACCACAAGACTAAAATAACAACAGAGAACTTGGACAAGCAAGAACTAGTAAACTAAAGGCTTGTAGAAAGCAGCATAAGTGAAGAAGCATTGAATCATGCTGTTCAGAAGGTTCTAGCTGCAAGTCAAGGCCCCAAAGATCCTGTATGGACTTTTGTTAACAAATTCATAGTAACGAAAGAGCACTATCCAATTGGTAAGATGACAGGCTTTGAAGCAAATGTGAGCAAAACTGATCCATTAGTCTATCCCCACGAGGGTGGGGATGAGAGTGGGGAAATACGGCCGATCTCTCTGCTAACCATTTGAGAAAACTTGTATATCCCGAACTTCCTGGTCTTATACTTTGCTCAATGTTTAATGAGGGTGGGCAGCTACCCGTGAACAGACCATATATTCTCTCGCTATTTGCATCTATTCCAGAATTAAGTCTCAAAGCTTCTGCAGATATACTGCTGGTGGACTTCATCTACAAACTCAGATATGATTTCATTAGATTGGTCATACCATCACCGGTAGTAATGTCATTAATAAAGAAAGAAGCTGAAACTTTACAATGCTGAGGTTTTGTTCTGTTTCCATTTAAATGTTTGAATGCTTCCGCTGGTATGCAGAGAGGTGGGACAAATAAAGGGAATACAGGATATTATGAGACATATGCTGTGTCCAGTTACATCAGGCCGGAAGTGAACCCCGAAACACAGGATTGGAGGTGGTTGGCCCTCTCGCTGAGGTATTCGATCAATGCACTGAAACAGCTGGGGAAACCTCTCTAGCATGGTGGTTCAACTGGCGGCTAGTCAGCTGCAACTCACAGGGGTGCTACCACTTATTGAATAATGAGAGCCTCATGGACAAACTAACAACATTCAATTTTGTCCTATTACAGGAAACCTGGGCCCGTGAAAAGTTGGGATGGGATTGCTTTGTGGTAGAGGAAATCTGTGCAAGCGGTGTGAAAAGGGACGACCAAAATGTGGGCTGACCCTGTCTTACAAGGAATCTGTGCATATTAAAAAACAGAGGGTTGGTCCAATGTGCAATCAATCATAGTTGTCACCTTCATGGTTGGAGTGGGGGGTGGACGTGGTGGATATCATCTGCTCATTGCCAATGTATACTGGAATCCGCGAGATAACATGGATGAGCAGTTGGAGATTGAGTTGAGTAATCTAGGGGATAAGATCGACCTATGGCTATATGACAACTTGCGAAGTCAAATCATTATAGCCGGAGACTTGAACGCCGACTGCTTGGTGGATAGGTTGAATGGGGATGTCCTTTACACCAATAGAAGTGCTGCTGCTCCAAGGGGTGGGAACCCAAAGCTAAGAGGTATTCTCTGGCTACACTTTGGGGATTTATGATGTTTGGATTTGGTTCATAATGATCACTACACTTGGAATGCAAGAGGTTTAACATCAATAATTGATTATATTTTTCTCTCTGTGGAACTCAGTAACATTATGTCAAAGTTTGAAGTTAAAACAGCACAGATTAGCGACCACTGTATGCTATCCATCGATATTTTGTGTAAGACTAAACCACTAAGTCATAGCTACTACAATGAAGGTATTGTGATTAACCCCAGGGGTGACCAAATTAAATGTTCCTTTTCTAAAGCCCAGAGATTCACCTCTACAATGATAAATCAATATGATTGGTCTCCCCTGTGCCAACGTATAAATAGGTGTTCAGTAAAGAATTTTTTATCTTATATTGGTGAAAACATCAATGTATTGGAGCGGTCCCATGACTCTGGAGAAGGACCCCATAAGAAAATTAATAGACACTGTACTGACGTTGAGGTCCGTGAACGCAAAAATCAAATGCAGAAAGATCTGTGGAGACTCCACAGATTGGGAAAGGTTGATGTTGAGACTCAGAAAGGAATGAAACAAATTAAGCCCTATAAACACTGGCTGCTCAACCATCGGAGTAGAAGAGCGCAATTAGATTGAGAATTGATGTTGAATTCTTTAAGGGGCAACATTTCTGTAAATTTCAGGAATCTTATCAATAGTACTGAATGCTCCAGAAAACTTTGGCTCTAAATTCTATTTTGGAGGAGGTGTGGGCGGGTCAATTTTCGAGTATTTACAAAGGGGGGGTACAGTTGGATACACCCACCTTGAATACCAATTTACAATGGTCCATTGATAATTCTGTTCAGACAGTGTAAGTTTTTATTAAAAAATTAAACATTTCAGGGGCTCCAGGACCGAATAACCTTTCCAACAAAATATTTGAGCCAGAATTTGTGCATTTTTTTTTTAATTACATATTGTTAACTAAGAATATTCCACGTTCTTGGCGGGTTTCTATTGTATTGCCAGTTTTTGAAAAAGGTAACCACATGTGCCCAACCAGCTACAGGCCGATAGCTATCTCAGATCCTGAGTCTAAAATGTTTGCATCAATGGTATTGGCTGATATCAGGGAGTGGATTATGAACAACCAAATCCTTGATGTCAAACAAATCGTTTTCAGGAAAAACTGTGGAACTGAGTGTGGGGGTGGTTTAATTCTGCGTTGTCTTCAAAGTCAAGAAATGAGAAAGGGAGCAGGGTCAACTTTTATTGCCTCTATGGAACTGAGTATGGCCTTCGATTTGGTGGACAGACCCACTCTATGGAAAAAGATGAGTGCATTGGGCATGCCGCCACATCTTTTGGACATTGTCATTAATTTATATACTGACACAAAGCTTACAGTACGCCTACATTCGGAGGGATTGCTATCTTCGGAGATACCAATCCTCAATGGTTTATGTCAAAGGCGCATGTTAGCACCAACAATTTTTAACCTGCACGTAAGCGGGGCAGAACAGGCTCTAACCAACAAAGGCTTCATATCTCCCAAACTGTGTAACATCTACATTTCTTGGCTTGCATACGTAGATGATTTTTTGTTATTGGACAACACTAAGGTGGGACTACAGCGTCTCATTAAAGAATTCGAAAAGTTCATCTCACAGTTACAATTAAAAATTAATCCAACAAAGACCATTATTATCCATATGGGAAAAGTTTGTAAAGCTGAGAATGCCTTTACATGGTACTGTGGGGGCAAACACATCAAATGCCAAGGTGCGTTCAAATATCTTGGATACTGTTTCTCAGGTTCTGGTTCTCATTCTTTAATCAAAAATCAGTTGAATGTGAAAGTCAAAGTAGCCTTGAGGCAAATGTGTCTTATTGAAAAGAAATTTGGCAAATTGACAATGAAACCATTGAAGGAATTATGTACCATGAAAGTGTTACTGAGGCTACTATATGGTCTGGAATTTTTTTACTCAGATTTTTCAGATTACTTAAAGGTGTTGGAAGGGAGATTATGGAGGGGTATTTTGTTTTTCCTACCCAAATGTATACCTATCGAAGTAATTAGATGTGAATTTGGTCTTCAATCTATTCATTCTCCAGTGATTGGGAAAAGACTCCAACTATGGAGAAAATGTATTATGCCCAGGGAAAATGATCTATATGTATGTGCTGGTAATGCATCATCCTGTATGTTTATGAATGAGCTGTACACCGAGGGGGAAAACATGCTCAGGTATGTGGGCATAGCAGGCTGTACTCTTACCAATAAACCTAATAAGATAAAAAAAAATATCAGGGGAAATGACTGGTTAGGTACCTTAAGTATAGTGTCGAATTCAAAGCTGTAAAATCAGACATACTCTCCCTGGAATGTATTTCCTGTAATGGAAGGGTATTTATGTAAATATCCCTCAAAGAGGATTCGGAACAAATGTATGCGCTGTAGAATGAATGTAATGCTGACCAATCAAATCAGGTATAAAAAAAAGATAACAGAGGAAGGCTGGAAATGGTGTCGTTTTTGTAAAATGGAGGGTGTGGAGGAAACACTTCAACACATTCTGCTTGTTTGTCCTGCACTTTTAGAACAGCGAATTGCATATTTTCCACAATTTGTGAATTCAACCACTTTGGTGAATAGAGAATGGCTTTGGTACAGAATGTTGCACGAAAATTCAGTTAGTCTGGCCATACGTGTAACTGCATTCCTGAAAAATATCTGTGATCTCTGCTAAAGTGATGGTTTGTGTTTAAGGATCTTTGTGATGTTTTGAATGTATATTTGTTCCGAGATGTGTAATGTATTGTGATTTGTCGTTTAGTAATGAAATAGTTTTTCATGTAACTTCTGCAAACGTGAATGTAACATTTTAGCTGTATTTTATGTGAAATGTTTTTACTTCTTTTGTATTGTAAAGGTTTATAACAAACCAAAACCATTACATAAATAAATACATAAATAAATAAGGAAAGAATCACCAGCAATATGCACCTATTATAGACCACAATTCCCCCATCCCAGCAACATAATGTGCATCTGCTTTTCAAACCTTGGTCCAGTACCACATTCATGCCCTCGAATATGCTCTCACAGGTCTTCTGGACACCACTTGTGTAGACCAGAAAAGTGTACAACATGTTTCCCCTTCTTCCATGCTAAGAAGACTGCAAAGTCAAACACAGCAAAGGAACCCTGATAAAATTACATAGCCTAACACCTCAAATACAGTTCCACTTCAAAAATCCATCCACCATCTTCGAGCTTGTCAAGCTCAAGTCGCAAAGCTGTCTTCATGATAACATATGCATCCAATCATCCCTACAATCCAGCAGAAGCAAGGACATGTGCACACTTTCCTCTATGGTGGTAGTAAGAAGGAAAGGAATACAGTCCTTCTCAGTCCATGAGCACAGACCCTGAAAAACCCTCACCTTCAACATCCAACTCCACAACACACTTATATCTCCTAGGAATGTGCCCAAAGCCATTACCAACAAGAAATGGTTCTTCCACAAGGCATACCTACTCATGCCCTCCAGTACCCACCAAGCAAGACATTGCAGCTCATCAACAAGGTTCAAGAAGTTTCAAATTGCTCATCAATATTGTGGTTCATCTTCTGCAAGGAGCTGGCCAGCCCTGTTGCAGTCTCTACCCCTACTGTCACCTCCCAGGCCCTTTGCAATGCCCTTGTCTCTCACTTACTGTCAAAAACCCAGGACACCATGTCCACCCTCTCCTCCCCTCCCACTCCTCTCCCCCCTCCTTCTGTGAACTCTGACCCTCCTTCAGCTACCCCCTCAACCTCTTTCTTGTCCTTTCCTCTTTTCTCCCCTGACGAGGTTGCTAGACAAGTCTGATCTATAAAGCCTTGTCAAAACAGATTCATCCCTGCTCGTCTAAAACCATCAAGGATCACATTGATACCCTCTCTCCGGCCCTTGCCAATTTCTGCAACCTCACCTTTCCCTCCCCTCTGAAGCACTCTCTTGTGAATCCTATGCTCTAGAAACCCACAGCTGATCCTTCTTGCCCGGAAACTCTCACCCTATTTCCATTACTCCTTTTCTGGGCAAACTCCTGAAAAATCTGGCCAACTCACAGCTTAACCTTCATTCAGATTCTGTTGGTTGTCTCCAGGACCATCAATCTGGCTTTGGAGCTGCCAGAAGCATGGAAAATGCTCTCCTGAACATCCATGAAGATCTGCTCTCCAACCTTGAGTCTAACATTCCCTCTGTCCTCATCCTACTCAATCTCTCTTCTGCTTTCAACATGGTCAACCATACCATCCTGCTCAACCATCTCTGTAACAACCTGTGTATCTCTGATCAGGCTCTGGCTTGGATGACCTCTTTCCTCTCCTATCGACCCTCCCAGGTCCAATTTGGGCCCTTCCTTTCTTCTATCTCGCTTTCTACCTGCAGTGTTCCCCAGGGGTCTAACCTCTCTCCCTGGCTCATCAACCAATACCTGGCAACGCTTGCCCACCACATTGCCATTTTTAGCTCCAATCTCAGTGCTATGCTGACGACACTCAACTCATTTTCAGGCTTCCCTCTGCTACCTCCTCTCCTTCTCTCATCTCTGATTGCCTATCTGCCATTCAGGATTGGTGTTCCACCAATATATTCTGCCAGAATGTCAGCAAGACAGAGATCCTCCTCGTCGGCACACCTTCACAGTCCTTTCCCCTCACTCTCTGGTCAGCCTCCCTTGGCTCTCCTCCTACCCCCACCAGCAAGGCTAAGAACCTCAGGGTCATCTTTGATTCCACGCTTTCCTTCTTCGCCCACATCTCTGATGTCTTTAAAAAGTCAAATTTCCTACTGCACCTCCTCAGAGGTACCCTGCCTTTCCTCTCCTTCCCCCAGAAGCTCACTGTCTCCCGAGCCCTGGCTCTCTCTAGGTTGGACTATTGTAACATTATCTTTCTAACTCTACCTCCCTCTACTCTCCGCCCTTTGCAACTCATCTAGAACAGCACTGCAGGACTTGTCCTTGGCCTCATGCCCTGGGATAGTATCTCTCCAGCCCTGAAATATCTCCACAGGCTCCCAGTGGATGCAAGGATTAAATTCAAAACCCTTTGCATTGTCCACAAGGCTTTCTGGGGCCTGCGTCCAAAATGCATTCAGCTGTCCCTCTTTAAATACCTCCCATCTCGAGCTCTTCGCTTCTCTACCTCCAACTCCCTCAGGGACAGTTGTTTTTCAAAGAAATGAGCGGGGGGTAGATCTCTGTCTTTGGCTGGGGCCTCTCTATGGAACAGCCTCCCTGCCACTCTGAAACTTAAGGAGAATCATCTCCGGTTCCGGAAGCACCTCAAACCCTTCCGCTTTGGTTCTGGCTTCGCCCCTCCTCTCCCCTGCTGATCTTCTCTCTCTCTCTGCAGCGTGCACCTGGCCTACCCTCTGACTTCCGGTCCCAGGTACCTGCTCAACATGCCTGAACCCTCACTACATCCGGGCAATCCCTTGCAGTGGGGTCTGTATCTGTAATCATACCACCCCTCCAACCTTTATTCATGCACTTATCATACATACCCTGTCTGCTGCCTTAAACCCAGCACTTGCCACTTGCTGGCTGCACTACTATTGTTTGTTGCCTTTTATTATTTATTTATCAGTTTTTCCTTTGCTCCACACTTTCCACTTCTCCCCGTTCCATGCACTTGTCCCCTTTCCCTCTCCCATGCACTTGCGCATTCTCAATGTCACTGGGCTTAGTAACGTTGTTGTTTTTGTTCTCCCTTGTTCCCCTCCCTTGCCTCATCGCGCTCTGAAACACTTGTGTATGAGTGCAATACGAATAAAATATCAATACAATATCAATACAACAGCCTGTTACATCACCTGCTTGCATGCATATTCATTGAAGCAATAATTCCTGCACTCATCCACAATTAATTCCCCACACCTTTGCAATGATCCCTTCCATACTCGGCCACCCCTGTTCACATGCCTATACGACCAAGTAAGTCCCAGTAAGTACACCATGTCTTACTGAATTAAGCACCACCATGAAAAAATATACACATTAAAACAATAGGAAGACATGCATTATGCTTATGGCAGCCCACACACCCTACCCATTTACAGTAAGTACATTCCTGCACGTCTGCCAATCTTGGAAGCTGCAATGCAAGATATGTGTCTGGCCAACACATACATTATTTTATCAGAACCGTGAACATGTCACCTGCCAACATGTCTCAGTGGTCTTGATAACCTCATACATACCAATACGCTGCCATGAAGCATGGACACATGTCCCACAGGAACAAGTCAGTAAGCAATACGACCCACAGAGGTTTGCACCTAGCCTTGCGACACTAATAGCACAGACACTGGAGCATGGAGATGGTGAGACAAACAGGTATAGTCATACACCAAAAACCACAAAGACAGACGTTCCATTCCTGTCTAAATTACCAGCTCATTCTTTTCACAGTCCACCCCTATTGAGCAATCATAATAATATTAACATTAGGATGAAGTCATAGATGTTTTGGCTACTTCTGAGCACCAAGTGCGCTCGTAAGCGAACAACAACATGCCATCATGTGGGTGTCATGATTCCTAAAAAGAGACTTACCTGGCCAATACAGGCACTGAGGGGAGGACAGCAAATGCAATGTTCTGCACAGAGCCCCGATTGCGTTGATCTGCCATGGATGCACAGGCTCATGTGTCAAGCCTCAGTGTTTTTCTTTTTTTTTATAAATATGTCTACATTTCCTTCTCAGATACAGAAGAGGAAATGTGAAAGCTGTCTTCCCTATCACTGCGAATGTGCATCCGGTGGCCATGTAGGTTGAGGGCTTACCCCATCCCCAATGGACTTGCGTGCAAGTGACCCATTCATATAGAAGTTTCAGAAATGGCTTTAACACTTGCATACACATTCAGGGGCTGGACGTAGGTCCCGGGTGTCCTTCCTCCTCCGCAAAGGTCCCCTTTGTGAATCAAGCGCCCTGCATGCAGGATATCGGATGCAGAGTGTGAATGGCCCATTGCCCCTCAGATTGTGGACCTGCATTACGTTTGTGAAACTGTCAGAAGGCTTTTAAATAGTGCATCCTGCGTCAGGATTGTATCTGAAAAGGGTTGTAAATAGTAAAGTGTATTCCCGCTGAGTTTAAAGTTACTTATGTAACTAAATTGAGACTATAACAGAGCTGGGTTGAGCAACAACGGTGCAATTACGTGCCACACAGGTGGCGTGCTGAGGTCAGCAGAAGATGTGCGACTCAGCAACCTGTTTTAGCAGGATGCATACAATATTGTTATCTGTATCGTATGCGAAGGCTATTAACGGGTATTAACGGCTCAAATGCGGGGATGGAGGGAGGACATCTTGGCATGTCAAAGATTCAGATTCTGCACACATTTATGCAACACGCAATTCGCATACGCAATGGCTATGCATCCCCTAGGCATTCCCTATATTGCAAAAATAGTTTAAAGAATCAGTGTCTGCATAAAGGATGTTTTAATTACCCTGAAATATAGCATCTCCTAGAAACGAAATTTCAAACTTTGAAGTAATTGAGTTGTTAGGGTGTATTATAATTTCAAACTTCTATGTACTGTAGGTCGTAGAACATCAGGGGGCTGAATTAATTGTCCGTTCTAACGATATATAAATAAATGAGGGATTGTATGGCTGGTGGTCAAAACACTCACATAAACGCCGTGTGTTTGTAAAATTCTCATGGAGCTGCTTTGACAGTAAATTACTGCTGCTTGTGTTTATTACTACATGAATGTGTTCTTCCTACATGCATATGAAATCGCTGTTTGTACCACTACCTTTGAAGGCCACGGAAAAGGAACTAATTACAGCAAGTTCTTTCACCTGCTCGGCTCCCTTCAGCAAAAGACCGGGGTCATTCATCTGCCCTTGCCATCTTAACAAACAGTAAGAAAGACGTGCAGACATGTTCTTTGTTCTCTAAACTTGAGCTCCCAGTCCCTTTCTTCTCCCCCTTTCTATTATCCCCATTGTTATTCAAGACTTTCCCTTCCATATATCCCTGTCACAACTTTTCCCACTGTCTTTCTTGGTGTCCTGGGGGTGCTAATAACCAGTCCTCCTTTCAGGCCTGAAGTAGATGTTTATTTATGCAAATGTTGCTGCGCTTTATTTAGGGCTCATGGTGTGTCCTTTGTGCTTTATTGCACGACCAAGGAGGACAGCACCGACTTCTAATTTCTGTCCCTCTTTCTCCCTCTGTATCTGCCCTACTCTTTTTTGTGTCTGCCCCTCTTTCCATCGCTGTGTATTGTCTCTGGGCTTAGATATCATTGGGCTATTAGATGTAGCTCAGAGCTTACATTTATATTAGAGGCGTGTGGACAGATAATGAGAAAATGGCAGCCAGCTAAAGTAGGCGTGTGGTGAGAGAGTATTCCTGCTCTCAGACCTGCATCAGTTGTAAAGTGCTGAGCAGGCCACTGCACAGGGCACCAATTGAAATCCATTGCTCCTTTCCTCTTTTCAAAGGAGATGGAAATTCCCCATGTGGCACCAAGTGAGTTCTTTTAGTTCAAAACGTACCACGATTATTTTGCTGCTTCCATGTTATAACTCTATCAGATGAATTCGTTTTGCTTTTATTTGAATTCAATTGTTGCATTTGGAATATTATTTCATGTTCATTGTCTTTTGCATGATTGTGGTAATATTGTAGTCTGATATGTTGTACTTCTTTTTCACACACGTATGTCAAATGTTTGAGCATATTTTCACTTTTTTGAAAGAATCTCAATCTCGCACTTGACTCATCTTCCCTCTTGATCCATGTCACCCATTACAGCATCGTCCTTCTCTCCGCTGTCTGATATCACAAGTATGCTACAACTCCTTGTCCTGGTTCTATGTCCTGGTTTGATGTCTTTTATCCACTTCTTTGCCTCTCCACTCCAGGTCTCCCTCATCATCCCTTTCCAAGACTGCCGTGTACCGCATCTTCATCTTCATTTCTCACCCTATTTCCCAACCGAGACTCCTGAATCAACATTGTCTTCACTCAATGTTTCCCCTATATTTTCCTCTCTCCCAAAACCTATTTTTCAGCCCACTCACTATCCTCATTTATCTCTTCCCCTCTTCCCCTTTCATGCTTAGCACCGACATTTTGGTTCTCAAACTTGTTCTTTTTGTGGCTGATCTTACAAGACCTGTGCACAATTGCTCCAACACACACCTATTGTTGTGCAGAAGCTCCATTGTTATCACTATTGGGGACGTTCCCTGATCCACACTGCTTCCTCCTTCACCCAATCCTCTCTATCCTTATCTGAGGGAGGCTCACTAAGTTCCTACCATTATTGATAATGCAATGTAATTAAACATGCCATGTACAATAATTAATACATAGAAAAACACTACACAAAAGCCAGCCCTAAGGAAGGAACCCAGAATGGGCACATACAGTAGATGCCCCACTCTGGGTAATGAATCAGGGGTGAATGGCATGCAAAAGTAACAATGTTCTTGAAAAAGGATTTGTATTTGTGAGCAAAACAAGTGTTCAGAGTTACCTATGCAGTCTATAGGGCCCTAAAATGGACCAACGGGACAGTTAGCAGTCAATAGTACCTTCTTTGCAGTTTTTGCTGGTTCAGCATTGCCGAACTAGATTTCTTGGCACCGCGTGAAGATCGGAAGAGAGCAAATGGCAGCAACGGAAAGGTCTTGCAGATTCAAATGTGTTGAACAGTTCATGAAACTTGTTCCAAGCAGTTCAACATAGAAAAACACCAGGGTCCCTGTTGTCTTGGCTCTCAGGGTGCTGTGAGCCCAAATCCAGGGGCTCAAGGTGAAGATGAGTTATTTTCTCATGCTCCCAAACACGTGGAGGCTAGCACACAATTACAGGGGTCCTCCAGCACAATGAGGACCTGGGTACTGCTGTGGCTGGCAGAGAGGCAGTCTAGCTCCAGCAGCGGGTCACTTCTTAGTTTGCTGTGAGTCCCACTTTGGGGATGCAGGAACAAGATGGGTACTTGTGTTGCGGCCCCCAAACACAGGGGAAGCTGGTAAACAACTGCTGGGGTGATTCAACATGTTGCTTTCCTGGGTGCCACTGTGGCTGGCAGGGAAGCAGGTCCTGTTCAAGAAGCAGATCCAACCTATGGTCGCTGGGGATAGTTAGAGGGCAGAGTTGGTCGCTGCCTGTAACACCTGCTTCCACCTCAAAATAGGATGACTTTAGAAAGGACTGCTCTATAAGCAGGATCCAGTGAACTCTTCTCAATTGATGATCCAAAAATGCTTTTGAGATGATTCCCAAGATGATTCAAATAATGTGTATGGGACCTTTTCTTTTAAATGAGAAAGACCACAGTGATTGACTAAAGCTAGACACTTTAGGAATCCAATCCCTGCTCTTTAAATGTGAGGACTTTGCCCTTATGACATCACACCCAAAGTGCTTTGTGCTCCAGGAAGTGGAGAGGTCAGGAAAGAGAAAGAGGTGCAGAGAGAAACAAAATGGCAGAATTTCCCCCACACTCTACAGATCTCTCCCTGGCTAAACTAACCCCATGTGTGATCATTATGTTTTTTTTTATATTAGCCTATGCACTGAGAGTCAATGAATCCAATTGACGTATACTAAACTCCTTATCATGTACTAAAATGTATAAGGATAAATGCATTTCCCCTATTTCAAATGGAAATGCAAAATTAAGCTTTGAAGGTTTCTTAGCATTATAGTGGAACACTGTTTCTTCCTTTCTTTTTTAGTTATGTATTTTCTTTCTTTTTTAGTTATGTATTCTCTATAATCCTTTGATAAATTCACTGTTTTACAATTGTTTTGATCTATTCACTGTATTACATTGTGATCTTGCTTGCATATCATTATAGATGTTGGGAGCCCATCTATGTAATTTACACTAACCCCACCCCAGTCCCTTCTCAATAGAAACAAAGGCCTTTAGAGATGCAATCCCCTGGAGAGAGTTTGGCTCTTTGTGAATAGTTGTGCCCTTTGATTCATGTTCCCATGTCAGCATCTTGTGGAGTGGCATCCCAGTGAGAAGGGTGTGTTAAATTGGGCTCCTTTGATATGTAATCCAAATTAAGTACACAATGTACTCCATAAACATGTATACACAATGCAAGAAGGAATACTGCTTTATTGCAGAAACATCTGTGCAAAGACATTCAGACAATCCTGTAGAACTGAGCTGGGTAAATGGGTTCTCAGAAACGCCCACTGCTGAGATACTATTTATATAACAACACATTAGGGGCAGGCCAAAATAAATGATTGAAACAGTAACAGGCTCCTACAGTGCCCCATACATTGGGGTAATTCTATTGGATAAAACATTTCCTTGAACAAAACCCAGAACACCCTTTGCATGATGCCATGATGCTAAAATATCTCGCCCCTTAATTACATTACTTAGGCTGATAAGCAAAGAACTGTTTGCTTCAATTGACTGGCACAGTTCAACATACAAAATATATATGAAGCTACAAGTTAAGTTAATTGAACTCTGTGTTTGAAGATAGCACAAGCTTAAAGCACAACAGCACCAAGGTCGAAGACATTTGTTGCAAACCATGGAGCACTGTATCCCAGCTCCCTGATTGGTTCCCTGTCCCTCGCCCCTCAGCCCCCTTCTCTTCACTGTAGCCATCTAGCTCCCTTCTCACAATCTTCTGCCAAATATATTCTGAAAACAACTCTACCACACCATGGGTGGATTTTAATTAACTGTTTTTGATTTCTATTTCTCTGCCAATTTTACTTGTGCGTCCAGGTGACTAACCGCATGGCCTTGAAAGTATCTTATTACGAGAAGCAGGCAGACTGCTGTGGCCTGAGAACAATTTCCCTTGCAACAATTCCCCAAACCCATCTTGGACCTCGCAGCTCCACCGTTTCTGCACAGCTTGCAAAAATTAACCTTATTAACAAATGGCTGCAGCTCATTATTGTTAGCTGCCTAGAAAAATCTTTCCTAATGCAGGCCTTTAAAACATGGCTGTTCTGCTGTTCATATATTGTTCAACAAGCCCCCTGCCACTATAACCCTTAGTGACTTCCTCTTGCCCCCACACTGATACCTGCATTTTATACACAATTCTTTCTACCACACATGTGATTCTCTGCATTGCGCCATGTCCCTGTCACTCCCATACAACCTGCGCCATGATGTCACCCATCATGTGTGTAAATACTGGAGGGGGTATCTGTACTTCTGCTCTCTAAACAGTAGAGTAAAAGTACAGAAAATCCCAGCAAGGCTCTCAATTTCGTAAAACATGGCAAGCAGCCAGTCTTAATCTTTCAGGAGGTGATGCAGGCAGGTTCTTAAGTACAGTGTTTCCCCAAGACCCCCACAAAGGAATGTCCACACACTATGTTAAGTGATAACACAACTGCTGTATATAAAATAAGGTTTTCTACCGCTGCCATATACATTATATATTCAATTAAAAAACTTTGTTAAATGGATGTTATGGTTAAGTTGTGCTACTAAAAACCTATGAAATTCAGTAAATAAATGTTGCTAAAAGGATGTTATGGTTAAAGTAAAATCGAAAAACCCCTGAAATTCGACAGTTATGGTAAGCTAAGCAACCATAACTCACGCCACCACCGTATGAAAAGGAAATGCACATGTGATGTCATCAGTGATGTCATCAATGACATTTGTGATGTCATCTTTGATGTCCTGGGTGTTAGTCTTAGCAGTGCACGGTGGTGGCGTGAGTTATGGTTGCTTAGCTTACCATAACTAGGGAATGTCTAGGGTTTTTCACTTTTACTTGCAACCATAACGACCCTTTAACAATTTTTACTGAATTTCATAGGCTTTTAGTAGCGCAACTTAACCATAACGTCCCTTTAAAAATGTTTTTTTCACTGAATTTCATAGGTTTTTAGTAGCACAAATTAACCATAATGTCCCTTTAACAAAGTTTGTTTCACTGACTATAGATATAGATAATGTAAATGTGATAAATGTTTAATAAGATTCCCTTACCTTACATACATATAACATAGAAAATACTAAACCCCCCTCCCCCGCTAGTGATTTTGATGTCAACGGACCGTGCGCATGTCCGCGGGCGGACGCAGTCACCATCAACACTATCCAAAAAATCAGGGGGCATCTTACATTGTTGTATCATACAATAAAAACACCAAACATGTTCAAAAAGCACCACATAAATACATTAGATTTAATAATAAATAAGAAGTGGAAACTGTATATGTAAAACACCAACCAGCCACAGAAGTAGCGTTTGCTATATAATGGAATATACCAAAACAAAATAAATATGCCTTCAACAGAATTACCGCACAGAAACTGCACTGCAAGAAGCAACCGTATACTTACACAGCAGTAACACCAAATGTTTGGAAGAAACTAGTAAGTTTACTACATTTATTTCATGAATTTATACATTTTCTGTACTAGGTACACTAAAACGAATTATTAGTTTTTTTTAAAAAAAATTACACAGAAATGTACAGTACTTTGGAATGGCTGAAAGAAAATTTCCCACAAGATGAAATGAGTGAAGACAGTGATACTAATGGTAGACACAACATTTCTCTATATAAGCCAATTAATAACCATTGCTTTATGTGTACTTAACGCATTTTTTTAACATATCAGACAGACAATAAATATAATATACCAAGAGAGACATTAGAAGATCCTCTGAAACAAATGGAACTAAAAATGGATTTGTTAATGAAAAATTTCAATCATCTAAAACAGTTTGTTGTGGACCACATTAAAGAAAACATTAAATATCACTGTCCCACATGTACCTGTTCCCCCTCTCTATGTCCCAGCCAACTATCCCCAAACCCTCTACACCAAGATAAATGTTACGATGAGACTTCCATCCCTTTCCTCCCCTCCCTCCCATACACCATGTTTCAAACCCCTAATTCCCTTGTATTTGTTTCAGTTTCTGCTTCCCCCTCTCTTTCGTATTTTTTATGCTGTTAAACAGTAATACAATTTTAAGTGTGTTCTTAGTATATGCCTGTGTCTTATTTTTTTTTTTTAAAAGGCAGTTAGGGTATCCGCGGACAGCGCAGGTCTCCGTTATGTCTGCAATTAACCAAAATGGGGGTGTCCTAATGACACTATACCTGTCCGTACTGTCCGTAATTAAAATGGAGGTGTCCTTAGAACACACAAGATGTCTGCCTGTCTGTAATTAACCAAAATGGGGTGTCCTAAGGACAGCATACCTGTTTGTACTGTTCGTAATTAAAATGGCAGTGTCCTTAGAACACACAAGATGTCCACTTGTCCGCAAATAACCCAAATGAGGGTGTCCCAAGGACAATATACCTGTTCGTACTGTTCGTAATTAAAATGGAGATGTTCACTAGTCCGCAATCACCCAAAATTGGGGTGTCCTAAGAACACCCCCCCTGTTTGTAATGTCCGCAACCAGAATTAATCTATCCGTAGAACACATACCCCGTCCGCCTGTCCACAAAGTTTTGACACACATTTATTTTATTCGGGGACTTCAACACTGTTTGTAGAGCACCCACGCACATGCGCATCACACAATTGGGTCTTACGAACATTGCGCCTGTCCGCAACTGTCCACCGCACGTGTGTCGCACTTTTAATCAGTTCAGGCCCCCGAACACTGTCCGTGGAACACCAGCGCGCATGTGCACAACCGCCCCCGCGCATTTGGTGTCCTGCAGACAGCCATCCCATTTGCAAACGTGTCCCCGATGTCATCATGTGACCAAACCCCTGCTGAGTGTGTGTCCTTATTTGCGGACACTGTCTGGGTCCCCGAACATTTAAAAAGTGCTTTTTTGAGCAATCCAAGGTATTTTACAGTAAAAGTTCATCATTTTACATGTCCCAGACAATGTCCCTGCTGATCTACATACTTTTTGGAACTTTTTGAGCCCTTTCTTGGTGTTCGAAGTGTCCTGAGACAGTGCGGGTATCCGTGGAGTGCGCACATGCACCCCTATAAAAGGCCACACCCCAGAGCTGATCCTCATTTTGCTTTTGGATTTCCAAGATTTACAACAGGATAATTGTGCATGTTGCTGTTCTTGGTTCCTGGTTATTAACCTTCCAGATGGCATTCCAAATTGCTTCTGCTGCTACTGCCTTGGCATTAGCACCCCCAATCCCTCCACCACCATCACGTCGCCAAGGGCCTGCAGAGGGGAACAGGCATGAGGATGCAGAGGAGAGGGATGAAGAGGATGAAGAGGATGAGGTAGTGGAAGTCCCTACTACTAGCACTCATCGTGAGTCTTGGGTGTAGCAGTTATTTACCACTTTTGATGGAAAGGCAAAACCTCATGCAATCAAGGCAATCCACACTCAGTGTCGCATGGTGCTGAGTCGTGGCAAGCCTGGTTCATATAGCTTTGGTACTACATCAATGAAGCAACACCTAAAGTCGTTCCACAGTGGGGCTATTCGTAAGGTTGTACCTTGTGATAAACGTAGTAGATTGAGTTCCTCTGCAGCAGCCTCCGTTTCCGCTCCTGTCACCATGAAAGACACTCCTGTGGGACAGTGCATCCCTCCAGCTGCCTCGCAGGCCATTCATGATGCTGTTGACCCTTACCTTTTGAGGTTCACAATATTGTACATGTACTGCAACGCAGTACTCTGCAGGGGGGAGAACCTTCAGAGTGCTTTCGAGACTGCGGTCAAAGAGCATGAGAAGGTCTGCAACCTACCTCAATAAGGGCCACCATACATCTTTCTCTCTCCACCTGCTGTTTCTTATCACCGTGGTTGGCGTCCCTTCCTTAACCTCCTTCCTCCTTCTTTCCTTGTGTGTTATGTTTAAAAAAACAAAAAAAATAAAACAACAAAACCCCTCAAAAAAGGCTCTTTTCAGAGCAGTGTTTCACAGTTTAAAAATAGAAGTGACAAATAAATAGTGCAGGGCCCTGTGAATTTTTTAGAAGTCCCCAGACAGTCTGTGACATGTATTTTTTGGGGGTGCTGCTCTATGAAAACCATTGCACTTTTCTATAGGAGGAAGTGGTGGCTCTGAAAAGAGCCTTTTTGTGGTGTTTTTTTGTGTTTCAATTCTTCAAATGGTCAACACCTACTGCAAAATGGATTGCTGTAAATCCAAAAAAGGTTGCAATGCATTTTGTATATTTTGCAGAAAAATCTGATTGCAGACATAAGTAAGATGTACTCCATCGCAGCAAAAAATGTGTGTGCTGAAAAGAGGACATACCAACATCTCTCAAAAAGACACGAACAACCTTGTTAACATTGTGCCTTGCTTTCTCCATTTGTGAACCACATGTAAAAGAATGGAGCCACATTTGTCTCTACGCAATACGGTATAAAATTACTCTGGAGTTTGGATACATATCCATGACTTTCCCAAGTCCTTCTTTCATTGCATATTGCAAAGAAATTCCAGACACACGTCCTAAACTTTTCCCTCCACATTGAATAATAATAATGTTCGGATGACGCTGTGTCACCAAAGTAGCGCAGAGAGGTACCAAATCCAGCCACTTCATTCCACGCACTCCATGCCAGTGCACTTCCACATGAGAGAATACAAGATGTGCAGCCACTCCACAGTGATCTACATGCACCTCCAACCAATTTATCCATGAATCTCCCAAAATCCAAACAATCTGCTTTTTGAAACACACAGCCATTGTTATCTGCTCTTCTCTCAGAAAAAATACCTACTGACAAAATCTCTCCTTACACAGCACACCCAGTAAACCTTATTAACAAATCCCTTGCTCTGCTTAGTCTCATTTGCATGTCTCTCAACCCCAAAATCCCTGTATGTAACACGTGTTGTCCATGGACAAATCGAAAAATCTGAATGCGGGGAATGAAAATGTAAATAGTGTGCCCCATTTTCTCTTTGAGTTTGGCTCTGAAAAGAGTCTTGTTTTGTTTTTATTTGAAGATGCTTCAGAAACACCTTTTATTTAGTATGTTTTTCCTCCAAAAATCTTCACATTAGCTTCTCCAGAGCAACCCTTATGTTCCAGAACAGCATGGCATTTCCCATAAAAGATAAAAAAAATAATGCCAAACATGCCTCGGTTGATTGCACACCAAGCAATATTTTGCTCAGGACAAAAAACACAACTATTGTCTCATACTGCTCTAGGTAACAAAGCAGAAAAAATAACCTTGGCATTTGGAAGGACTTCATGATTGCCTGAACCATGTTTTTCAAATATGCCAACAAAGTAGGGGCGGTGACATAGCCCAAGTGCAAAGCACCACAGTGCAAAACAACTAGATATGGACTGTTCACCATGCCCATATCTCCACAAAGTTGTAAAATTCCCTGCACATTGAAACCAGGCACAGTGCTCAACACCACCTCCACTCCTTTAACATCACAATTGTTTGCCACATTCCTGCATTTAGCATACTGCTCCAAACCATGCACAAACATATCTCCAACCACCAACACCCTGACTTTCTCCACCTTTGCCATCTTCACTCCACAGCCTCTTTCAACACAAACCACAACCTCAACATCTGATTGGCTGATCCCTACTGTCCCCTTTCCATGTTGGATTTTCTGAAAAACCTGGATGTGGCACGAGTTGTGCACGGGGCGCTTAACACTGGGGCAGCCCTTCTACCCTTTCCACTCCACTCTCTGCATCATTTCCTCATTGGCTACTGTTAAGCAGTCACACAATCATCCACCAATCACATCCAAGAACTCTAAATCTAACTATATCATCACAGATCAGCACTTCAGATGTACTATTTATCACACTCAGTACAATTTGGTTGTGGCTGCAACTGACCTACAGCAACAACTACTATAAAACTCCCCAAGATTTCTAGATTGCAGATTCATGCACATCCACATGCATGAACACAGACTACAGGTCTGAATATTTTCTACACAGTACATGTACAGATCTTCTAGGAATACATATAAACAGAGTAACTGCCACTCACCCTGCATAAACTGTCAAATGAACTTACTTTCATTTCTCTCATCTGCTATGATGAAGTGTCAATTGCAAACCTTTCTGCTCTCCAAATTGGGAGAAATACAAAGATGGGAGTAATAACAGTATAATTATGAAAAAGGCTGTCCAGTGTGTTATAAAATTACATGCAACCAGGATGAGCAGATGCATCTTCATTCAAGCACACACACAGACAATCTCATTAGAAAGGCTCGCAGCTCAAACAACACCACTGCATTTATATGAAATCCTTCTGCTTTATTTCCCACACCTTCACAAATGTATACATTGCATGCTGTTCTGTACAATCTCTACCATTTACCCTGTAAAAATAGCAAAAAATGCATATGATTATTTCTTCTATCTCTTAACATCCAATAACATAACATTAAAAAAACAAGTGTGCTCAATACGTTTACTATTATATTCATTTTTGAAACATATTCAACTAACAGATTCCAAATAAAATGTACAGGATGTGCATAGTCAAAGGAAAGTGTGTGTGCATACTATGCTCATAAGAAAACAGTACTACTACAAAAAGAAAAAAAACAATGTCTATATTTAAAAAAGTGCTATAAACACGCACATTCAGTAACTTACTTCTTTTACAATTGCAGTGAGGGCCACTCTCCTGAAAAGCAGCAGCGTCTGAAGTACGAACAAGAACTTTGAAGAAACCTACTCTTTCCATACAAAAAAGTAAGTACAATACTAACATAATGTTCTGTTACTCAAACACACTAGCATTTTAGTATTGTAGAACAAAAAAGTGTATTAACCCTTTACCATTAGATGTAGTATTAGTGCTTGCCCTTACCAGTTGCATACTTTATATTGTCATCTGAAGCCCAGTATAGTAACACACAAATACAAGAATAGCCTTCCCAACTTGATTTAGCTGCCCATTGCACAATCACACACCTCCACAATCATCCTTACCATCATACTCAGACACTCAGGCATAAAGCACACATACACTACACAAAAGCACAACCCACACTTTATTTTTTTCTCAAACAGACCCCAAAGAATGCCTTCCAAAAAGCAACTCCATAGAAAGCAACGCACAAGTAGAGCAAATCAAAATAAAAGTGTCCAAAATAAGCATCCATCTATAGGAGATTGTGTACAAAAAGTTCAAATAAAACAGCTAATACAGTCATTAAGCGAAACAAAACAAGCCTCCAGTACAGAAACTCTGCCTCCTCTATCAAAATTTAAAACGAAACAGAAAGTGATTAACAGGACTTCAGCTACCACTTCTGCTAACGCTGCACCTATACATCGTGATGTAGTGGCAAATAACCATACCAAAATATATTTTACAAAAAATGTTCTGCCACAAAGTCATTCAAAACTTTATAAAAACAGGAGAGAAATGATGCACAACCCTTAAAACCTACCATAGAAAATTAATCCTAGAAGCTCTCATAGACAGTGCAATCTTTCTCAAAAGGAAGTTATTTATTTTAATTTTAAACAGAATGAAACCACTAACAAAACTAACAACTAAACTACAAAAAATACTTCTCAATAAACATAATATCAACAAAAATAGCTTCTTAAACATCTGTGGCGGTGAATGGAGTCACACCACCAGCACAGAACCATATTTTAATGAATAAGCATATAAACAAAACCAAACACAATTGCCATACGTAGCAGTGGACGAGGGTATGAAAAACTTAATAACAAAATTATGGAACAAGAAACGCTGCTCACAAAAATATCCCCAGTAACATTGCCAAAAAATCTTTCAAGTCTTTACACCAGTTCCTCAGTCAGTATGTAAAAAGCAAAGACAAATTCAAAATGAAACAAGAAACTCTGGACGCCTGTCCTGTGCGCAATTACACAGGACTACAAGGACATTCATTAGCCTGCATTTCAGGACCTATTTGCAAAAGCACCTTCCAACATATCAAAATTATATCAACACATCATTAAACTATAAGAAATCTGGTCCATAAACTCTACTATGCTAAACATCCTGCTTTAGCACTAGCCAATTTAAATAACAATCTTGACATGGTACAGCCAAACAACTACTCGAAGAAATAGAGCCTATCCAGAGAAAATATTTTGGAAATTAAAGCCACTTACTAACAAATACTGTACAAATAGCAACCTTCTATTAAACACATACAAAAAAGAAATACTAAAGTTTAAAAGTACCTCAGCTGAAGTACCAAACCATGTGTGTGTGTGTTGCCGCAGGACTTTTTATAAAAGTAGCACAAAAACTGTAGACATAACATACAAAATAGAAGACAATGAAGATTCCAAATGGTTCTAATTAGCTCTCTACCTTATAGGAGAAAACAAATATGAAATTACTGACCCCTTAAAACATCGCAGTTACTGCACTACAAAATTTGACAACAGCCAAACACCTTCACGTGCTATCACAAATAAATTGGAATTATGCCCACTACCAAAACACCTGAAACAACTAAATTTATATGAGAGAATTATAATTTAAACAGTGCACCCATTTCAAGCAATAATACGCCTTCAACCAAAAACAGCAAAATGACCTCCTTCTGAATTAGTGCAAGGCATTCGTGACAAAGTAGTTTATTTACCATTAGATCTCAAAGAAAATGTACACACTCTAGGAGCCCAACGGCCAATAGATCAACCTTTAATTATTTTAGTAAATGGCATACCTACAAAAGACAAAAAAAAAATTGACAACAACTCGTGGACTTACATAAAGTTAGACAAGCCCTGCAATATCTAAAAAACAACAATCACAAAGAAATTAATATTGGAGAAAGCCTGAGAGAAATTGTTCAAATAATTCAAGAGTCACCAGAAACTGGGCAATTTCAACTTCTAAATCCTGCTACAGAATCCAATATTTTAGACCATTATACAATGAATCCTTTACACTCTAAAGACACCATAGATGATGCACTGGAAATGTACCAAATCCGACAAGCCAAAGGATCTCCAATCAGCATATGGGAAAAAATTATGGAAGCATGGGTCTTTCCTCTACTCTTTGCTACTGGAAAAGGAGGAAGGTACGATGATAGACCCACACAGATAACAGCATCAGAATATCGCTCTTCACAAATGTATTCTGACGACCCCAGATTCAGATAAAAAGTGGAATACATATTCTACCTTCTCTTTGAAAATGAACTAGCAACTCTATGCTACGGAGTTGCACACACATTAAAATCAGGTATCCATTATCAAAATATATCAGCTACGCAATTATTACAAAAAGTGCAAGAAAAAGATGAGGTTTTACAGTCAAGTATTACAAATCTTTTAGCAAACATGCATGGTACAAAAGAATACTGGTTCCGACGTCACTGAGATGTATGCTGTATGATAAGAAACCTCAGCCCACCCACTTGGTTTGTCACATTAAATTGTGCAGAATATGCATGGGAAGATTCACACAATTTCCTGCACATAGCAATTAAAAAGAAAACAAACATAGATATAAAAACACCAGGAGAACGCTGCTCTCTAGATCCTGTAAATGTACCAAGATATTTCCATCATCGCTTCATTGCTATGCTACATTTCATTTGTAATAAGACTGTTCCTCCCCTCAGAGAAGTTCAACAATTCTTTTGGAGGAAAGAAAAACCAAGCCAGAGGAGCACCACACATCCACATGCTATTATGGATTAAAGATGCTCCTAAATTTGGTCAAGACAGTGATGCCTCTGTTTTGCAGTTCATCCAAAAATATGTCACTTGTGAGATTTCTTCACAAACAACACATAGTGACCTTCATGCACACATTTTACAATTTCAAAGACACAAATGTGGGAAATATTGTCGTCGCAAATATAAAAAAAGGGAAATACTACACCAAATGCTGCTTTGGCTTCCCTAGACCAGTTTCAGCAACAGGTCAAGTAAACAACTTCATGTCTTCAGTCAGACATAGGGGCTGATTCATGGAATTTGTGAGCCGAAAAACGGTGATTTGTGTGCCATTCTGCCCACAAATCCACGTTTAACAAATGGTGATTTGCGGGCAGAATGGCACAAAAATCCCCATTTCCGGCGCACAAATTCCATGAAACAGCCCCATAGTTTCAAAGGTAAATCACATAAGAACACATATCACATAAAAAGAACAGAAGAATCAAAATACATCAATGATTAAAATGCAGTCATTACCCTCCTATGGAATGCAAACACAGATGTGCAGTACATTGCAGACAATTCCACTGCAGTTGCACGATATGACACAGCCTACATAACCAAAGCAGAGAAAAGAAATTCAGGACATCTGGGATGACATATCATCTGACAAAACACTATCACAGAAATTGTAGAGTTTGGGCATAAACATGCTCTCTCATAGAGAATGTGGCTGCTATGAACCTGCAGACCGTTTAACCAGTACTGCCTTGTCTGGAAAATCTGACAATATAGTATGGCTAAGTCTTTTGTCCTGCTAAATCTAGAAAAAGAGTTCACAAATCATATGAGGACATAGAAACAATAATCAAAAATGATCCCAACAGCCAAGATACTTTGAAAAACAATTTACTGGTCACACATTAACCAAACAGGAGTACAACTTTGGAAACCATGGGCCTCATTACGAGTGTGGCATTAAGGGGTTAACGGGGCTGGTAAGGATGCTGGTGCCGTTAACCCCTTACCGCTGCATTAGGAGGTCCCCTAGCAGGAGCCGCTAAAGGACCAGGGAGCTAATAACGGACCCTTTATTAACAGGCCCATTACTAGCTCCCTCCCATTCCCATTGAGCACTACGGGGGCTCGAATGGGAATGGGTATTTTGAATGGGGATTTACCGGGTCCTCCAAGGTTGGAATGATGCGGTAAATCCCCATTCAAGGAACCGGGACCCGAGTTTGGAGGCAGCCATGGCGCTAATAGCACCATGGCTTCCTCCAAACTCTTTATGACCCCCCATATGTCTCATCCACGTAGCCCAAAACTTCACCTACAAAAATAATATTAAACCAGATGAAAAGAAAGGTAGATACAGAGTTGTAAATTGTGAAGGCATCTTAGTGAAACTTACCAAACGCAGCTTAATTAATCATATCAAATTGTCATTAAAAACTCCTCATCATAAAGAACTGTATTACATGTCCCTGCTACAACTTTTTAAACCATGGAGAAAATAAGAAGAGTTACTGGACACATATGACTCCTATGAAGACGCTTTCAAAGCAAATGTACATTTTACACAATACCACACAATGTTGCACAATGAACAGCAACACGAAGAAGAACTCCATGCCCAACTAGAAGTGGACACTCCCGACAATAGTCAACCTTCTGTAAAAGGAAGCCAAGAACTACTTGGACAGCCACTAATAGCAAATGAGGCAGAAGTAGAAAACACCATGTGTCTGTATGAACAAGCTACAGAAGACTTTGCTGTACTGAAATCACAACTGAACAATGAGCAGCGTAGCACTTTCCAAGAAGTAACAAAACAAATTGAACATGTTGTGCAACATGAAAATAAAAACTGTACCTGCCAAGACTACAAACCTATACTGCTATACGTGAGTGGTGAAGCTGGTTCAGACAAAACATTCTTAATCAAAATAATCAGCAAGTTCCTTCAACAATTGACAAACAACAAACTGTCAGCTGTTGTAACTGCCCCCACAGGTTTAGCTGCCTACAACATAGGCGGTGTCACTTTACACTGATTACTACTCCTTCCAGCAGAACACCAAAACCAAGTAGACTATTACAAACTTTCCATAGAAGCTGCAATGGAACTACACAGAGTTTTCAAACAAATGAAAATGCTGCTAATAGATGAGGTGAGCATGGTCTCCAACCTAATGTTGGCTTTGATTCACCTCAGATTACAAGAGGTCCTCAAAACAGACTGTGAAGAGCACTTTGGAGGAAAACACATTGGGGCTGATTCATGGAACTATTTGCGCCAAAACACAGGGATTTGTGCACCATTCTGCCTGCAAATCCCCATTTGTTAAACAGGGATTTGAGGACAGAATGGGTCACAAATCAAGATTTTTCGGCGCAATTAATTCCATGAATCAGCCCAATTATTGTTTTCGGAGATCTTCTTCAATTGACACCAGTGAAAGGTGAACCTATTTTTAAAACCTTAGGGCACAAACTGTGCCGTAAAACTCTTGGCAGCATAGGAAATGTCAACCTTTGCCAACATTTCCAATACAGAGAATTAAAAGAAAACATGCGCCAGTCTGCAACCTCACATACGCCAACATTTTAAAAAGTATTAGATTTGGTGTACTATCTCAAGAAGCACAATCAATATTAAAAAACAGGCACATTAATGCACTCTATGGCCATAACCCATGTGCTGCTGATGTCATGGAATAATTAGCACACAAAAATGTCAATTATATGTCCTTGATGCCAACTCTTGCAAGCTGTTCAAAATTCAATGAAACAATGTTGAAAAAAGAAATGCAAGCCATAATTGAAATTTGCTCCACAGATAAACTGGACATACATGGTATGACACTACCCATGCGTCAACAAGCCACAACACGACTAAATACCTTAGAAAACTATATCTCCAAAACAGCTGGTTTGGAGAAAATATTAAAATTATCTTTAAACTGTAGAGTAATGCTTAAACGTAACCTTGATGTGGAGCAAGGACTAGTTAATGGAGCACTTGGTACAGTTGTTAGCTTTCAAACATATCCACAAGACAACAACATTCAGTTTGTCAATATTCTCTTTGAAGTTAAAATGATAGGATGGTCAACAGCCCGCTTCCTTCTTTTCAAAGACATGTATATACGCAGAGAACAATTTTCACTAACTCTACATAGGCAGTTACCATTTACAAATCACAAGGTCTTACCCTAGAGAAATCATTGATAGATATTGGTAGAACAGTCTTTAAAGAAGGCATGAGCTATGTAGCACTATCACGCTAACGTACACTTGATGGGCTATTTCTAATCAACTTTGATGCTAGTAAAGTAAATGCAGATATTCCTTGCATTCTAGAATACAATAGACTGCATACATCTACTGGTCAAAGTAACTCAACTACTTCTTCAAAGAAGCAACACACACTCCGAACAAATGACTTCAACACAGAACTGTCAGGTCCATTCAAATTTTCAAATACAACTGGTGTAAATTGCTACGCAAATGTAGCAATAAATATTCTATTTCAATTACCACCAATTATTGACAACAGTTACTTACACAGTACAGACCACTTGTGTTTGCAAATGTTAGTCCTTCATAGAAATGCAACCAACAATCCTGACAACACTTACAGTGTTCATGGAATAAGACAAGAATTGGACTACTGTGCTGGAATGGTCAAATGCACTATATACTCACAGGAAGATCCACAAGCATTTCAAATGTACTTACTACAAGTACTGGAAAACAAAAACATACCTATAAATGGAAATCTTCCAGATTTCATACATGTGGAAACATACATGCACTCTCTGTAGCCATGTTACACAGGAACAAGTCCCTAATGAACGCTTCCTGTATGTATCCATACCTAACTGGAATCCATTCAATTTCAGCAACTAGTAGAAAATGCCAACCATGGCAGATTATGAGGCCGATTCATGGAATAATTAGCGCGGCGCAAGTGGAATAGCGAAAATCGCAGTGCAAGTGCGAAAATCGCACGAAAAGCAGCGCACGTCGATTCATGGAAGTCCGTGCGTGAGAAAACCAGCGGATGTGCGATAAAAAGTGCGCCGCGCACGTTGGCGCACAGGCCATCTAACAGCGTGCGCCAGGTCACAGCGAAAATCGCACAGGCCACAGCGAAATTCGCACATAGCGGCGCACACGACAAAAGTAGGCGGAACACGGGCGTAACACTGGGAATGGGGAACAATTTACAAAAACGTGGGCGTCACGGGGGAAGTACAGGGCACAAGTGCGCAGAACGCCCACACGCTCGCCTACAACACGTATTCATGGAATAGAATAGGGCAAAAAAGCGCACGCTCAAACCAGCGCACAGGCACAAACACGACCGCCACAAGAAAGCAGGCGGTAGCGTCTCTGCGGCTGTAATAAATGTGCGCCAAAAGGTGCGCCAAAAATAGCACCCATATACTGCCATGATGAATGTCCTATACTGTGGCCCTCCAGGACAAATGACGTGCAAAGGGGTACCCACAAACACGGACACGCTGACAAAAAATACGTGTGCGTGTATACCGGGGTGCGCGGGAAGTCTCACACGCGATTTGGCCGGGTACGTGGATTTCAGGGGTGCGCGGGAAGTTCCACACGCGATTCCATTAGGGTAGGTGTATTTCAGGGGTGCGCGGGAAGTTCCACACACGATTCCATCAGGGTACGTGTATTTCAGGGGTGCGCGGGAAGTCCCACACGCGATTACAGCAGGGTACGCGTATTTCAGGGGTGCGCGGGAAGTTCCACACGCGAATAGCCTGGGCGCGTGTATTTCAGGGGTGCGCGGGAAGTTCCACACGCGAATAGCCTGGGCGCGTGTATTTCAGGGGTGCGCGGGAAGTTCCACACGCGAATAGCCTGGGCGCGTGTATTTCAGGGGTGCGCGGGAAGTTCCACACGCGAATAGCCTGGGCGCGTGTATTTCAGGGGTACGTGGGACGTCCCACACGCGATTACAGCAGGGTACGTGTATTTCAGGGGTGCGCGGGAAGTTCCACACGCGAATAGCCTGGGCGCGTGTATTTCAGGGGTGCGCGGGAAGTTCCACACGCGAATAGCCTGGGCGCGTGTATTACAGGGGTGCGCGGGAAGTTCCACGCGCGAATAGCCTGGGCGCGTGTATTTCAGGGATGCGCGGGAAGTTCCACACGCGAATAGTCTGGTCGCGTGTATTTCAGGTGTGCGCGGGAAGTCCCACATGCGATTACAGCAGGGTACGTGTATTTCAGGGGTGCGCGGGAAGTTCCACACACGAATAGCCTGGGCGCGTGTATTTCAGGGGTGCGCGGGAACTCCCACACGCGATTACAGCAGGGTACGTGTATTTCAGGGGTGCGCGGGAAGTTCCACACGCGAATAGCCTGGGCGCGTGTATTTCAGGGGTGCGCGGGAAGTTCCACACGCGAATAGCCTGGGCGCGTGTATTTCAGGGGTGCGCGGGAAGTTCCACACGCGATAGCCTGGGCGCGTGTATTTCAGGGGTGCGCGGGAAGTTCCACACGCGAATAGCCTGGGCGCGTGTATTTCAGGGGTGCGCGGGAAGTTTAACACGCGATTTCAGCAGGGTACGTGTATTTCAGGGGTGCGTGGGAATTTCCACACGAGAATAGCCTGGGCGCGTGTATCTCAGGGGTGCGCGGGAATTATCACACGGGATTTGGCTTGGTACGTGTATTACAGGGGTGCATGGGAAGTTACACACGCGATTAGGCTGGGTGAGTCCTCACAGGTGTTCCCTGTACACCCTCGATGGCCCCTGCAGGCAGCCCACAAAACAGGGGACTACCCTGCACACCTGCACATGTCTCCCACCACCCCCACCCCCCACCATCCTGGGGCACCCTCCACCAGGCCCCCACCCATGTCTCCCACCACCCCCACCCCCCAGCAGTGCAGAGGCAGCCTCCACCAGGACCCACTCATATCTCCCACCACCCCCACCCCCCAGCAGTGCAGGGGCAGCCTCCACCAGGCCCCCACTCATGTCTCCCACCACCCCCACCCCCCTGCCACCATGGGCACCCTCCACCAGGCCCCCACTCATGTCTCCCACCACCCCCACCCCCCAGCAGTGCAGGGGCAGCCTCCACCAGGCCCCCACTCATGTCGACCACCACCCCCACCCCCTGCCACCATGAGCACCCTCCACCAGGCCCCCACTCATGTCTCCCACCACCCGCACCCCCCAGCAGTGCAGGGGCAGCCTCCACCAGGCCCCCAATCATGTCCCCTATCACCCCCACCCCCCCGCCACCAGGGGCACCCTCCACCAGGCCCCCACTCATGTCTCCCACCACCCCCACACCCCCAGTCACCAGGGGCACCCTCCACCAGGCCCCCACTCATGTCTCCCACCACCCCCACCCCCCACCATCCAGGGGTACCCTCCACCAGGCCCCCACTCATGTCTCCCACCACCCCCACCCCCCCAGTCACCAGGGGCACCCTCCACCAGGCCCCCACTCATGTCTCCCACCACCCCCACCCCCCACCATCCAGGGGCAGCCTCCACCAGGCCCCCACTCATGTCTCCCACCACCCCCACCCCCCTGCCACCATGGGCACCCTCCACCAGGCCCCCACCCATGTCTCCCACCACCCCCACCCCCCAGCAGTGCAGGGGCAGCCTCCACCAGGCCCCCACTCATGTCTCCCACCACCCCCACCCCCCTGCCACCATGGGCACCCTCCACCAGGCCCCCACTCATGTCTCCCACCACCCCCACCCCCCAGGAGTGCAGGGGCAGCCTCCACCAGGCCCCCACTCATGTCTCCCACCACCCCCACCCCCCAGCAGTGCAGGGGTAGCCTCCACCAGGCCCCCACTCATGTCTCCCACCACCCCCACCCCCTGCCACCATGGGCACCCTCCACCAGGCCCCCACTCATGTCCCCCACCACCCCCACCCCCCAGCAGTGCAGGGGCAGCCTCCACCAGGCCCCCAGTCATGTCCCCTATCACCCCCACCCCCCGCCACCAGGGGCACCCTCCACCAGGCCCCCACTCATGTCTCCCACCACCCCCACCCCCCCAGTCACCAGGGGCACCCTCCACCAGGCCCCCTCATGTCTCCCACCACCCCCACCCCCCACCATCCAGGGGCACCCTCCACCAGGCCCCCACTCATGTCTCCCACCACCCCCACCCCCCCAGTCACCAGGGGCACCCTCCACCAGGCCCCCACTCATGTCTCCCACCACCCCCACCCCCCACCATCCAGGGGCGCCTCCACCAGGCCCCCACTCCTGTCTCCCACCACCCCCACCCCCCAGTCACCAGGGGCACCCTCCACCAGGCCCCCACTCATGTCTCCCACCACCCCCACCCCCCACCATCCAGGGGCAGCCTCCACCAGGCCCCCACTCATGTCTCCCACCACCTCCACCCCCCTGCCACCATGGGCACCCTCCACCAGGCCCCCACCCATGTCTCCCACCACCCCCACCCCCCAGCAGTGCAGGGGCAGCCTCCACCAGGCCCCCACTCATGTCCCCTATCACCCCCACCCCCCCCGCCACCAGGGGCACCCTCCACCAGGCCCCCACTCATGTCTCCCACCACCCCCACCCCCCCAGTCACCAGGGGCACCCTCCACCAGGCCCCCACTCATGACTCCCACCACCCCCACCCCCCAGCAGTGCAGGGGCAGCCTCCACCAGGCCCCCACTCATGTCTCCCACCACCCCCACCCCCCTGCCACCATGGGCACCCTCCACCAGGCCCCCACTCATGTCTCCCACCACCCCCACCCCCCAGCAGTGCAGGGGCAGCCTCCACCAGGCCCCCACTCATGTCTCCCACCACCCCCACCCGCCAGCAGTGCAGGGGCAGCCTCCACCAGGCCCCCACTCATGTCCCCTATCACCCCCACCCCCCGCCACCAGGGGCACCCTCCACCAGGCCCCCACTCATGCCTCCCACCACCCTCACCCCCCCAGTCACCAGGGGCACCCTCCACCAGGCCCCCACTCATGTCTCCCACCACCCCCACCCCCCACCATCCAGGGGCACCCTCCACCAGGCCCCCACCCATGTCTCCCACCACCCCCACCCCCCAGCAGTGCAGGGGCATCCTCCACCAGGCACCCACACATGTCCCCCTGCCCCCAGGTCCTGACGATACTCAATCATGGCAGTAATGGGCAGCATATCCAGCACAAACACCCAGGCAAGTATTGCATCCACCCACATAGTGAATGCAATTACATGATACAACCCCAATGGCAAGTATGTAAATGAACACATGTCCGTCACACACACATACACAACGGGTGCAAGTGAATGTCAAAACCCATATCATGACATGTATGAAACTAATGAGAAAATACCACAAGTGAAAGTTAAAAAAACATGTATTAAAGATGAAAAATAAGTAAACAAATCAAACATACAACAATGGGGATAACAAAATAAATGGTCCATGTCCGAGAACAAATGTAAAAATAAAAAAAAAAAAGTAATCCAAAAACAAATGTTGTCCAAAGCAATGTCATGTGGAAGGAAAATAATGAAAAACCATTTCCTCATGGTGAACACAATAATCAATAAAAAAAATGTTTCTTCAAAAAGCAAACTATATACACGAATATTCCAGGGTCCATGAGCCCAACACCATAAATGAAACCTACTACTACCTAATGAAAAAAATATCTACAAAAAAGTGGCCATTGTCCGAGCGGTCCAAAAAAATAAAAATGAATAAAGGAAACCTAACACTAACTAACTAAATAACTATATACAAAGGCAGCGGGCAAGTCCTGCGGCTCACTCGGTGATGTTGCTGGCCAGGGCATCATCGAACTCCATGTCGATGTCCTGGAGGCGGGACTCTGTCCTGGCCCCGAGGTCTCGCAGGGATAACCCCATGTTCAGCTCAAACTCCCTGCGAGCTTCCTCGAGGCACTCAGCCCGCCTCAACGCCCGACGCATGGAGAACTCCGCCCTGACCATGGTGAGCCGCTCCTCTTCCGCCCGCTGCCGCTCCGCACCTATCCGCTGGACCAACTGCTCCCACACGGAAGACACCACCATCCCAGGGTTGCCCTGCCCTCCGGCCGATGCCTGCCCCTCTGATCTTGATGGCCCCGAGCCATGATGCCTCCCACGTCGAGCCTGCTGCTGCCTCCGACGCCTCTGCCTCTGCCAGCACGACGGCATCCAGGCTGATGGAAACCACCGACGCCGTCGTGCACGTGCCCTGCCCGATGATGCTGTCACATCTTCCATCTGCTGGGGTCCAGTTGCTGTGTTGTCCACCCCTGCTGGACCTCCGACTCCCAACTGTGGCAGGGATGGGATCCCCACCGAGCTGGCTGCATTGGTCGGGGCAGGTCCACAGGGGGCCTTGGTGTCATCTGGGCCGGAAGACGGCAAGGAGAACGACTGGTGTATAGCCTGCACAGAGGAGGAGAGGGCCGCCAGATTGGCCAACACATGCAGCAAACCCCCGAACATGGCCGATCCCAATTGGGCCACGTCGGCACGGTGCACTTTGTGATGACGTGCGTGCTCCTCCCGGGAAGCATGCACGGCATCACGAATCACAGCCGTGCGCATCGCGACCCCAATCAGGACCTTCTCCACACGGCCAGGGGTTCCCACGTCCGCAGGTGGAGGGGAGTCAGGTGACATGGACATCCCCTCTACCTGCGGACGGGCCTGGGACGGGGCATCCCTGCTGGTGCATGGTGGTGCACTCACAGGGTCAGGGACAGCGACATGCACAGGCCCCTCCACGGTGACCTGTGCTGCCTCCTGCCCCTGGCCCTGGACTGTACCACTTGCACCAGCAGGGATGCCCCCACCAGGCCCCATGTGTGCCCCAGTGGCGGCCTCCTCCTCCTCTGTGCAAACCACCAACCTGGATGGCTCCTCACCGTCTCCCACCGTAGCAGGCCCCTGTGGGGGCTCACCCACCCCTTCCGCTGCAGCCGTGGGGGCATCCCCGCCGCCTTGCTCCACAGCGCCGTCTCCGCCCTCTTCTTCACTAGCCGCTGCGTAGAGGGAGACAAAGAACACAAGCATCAGGCTACTGTACAATGGTCCCCTAGACAGGAAGCAATAGCAGATGAGCACCACTGTCAAAATACACTTCCATCATGTCCCTCCACAACACATGGGTCAGTCCAGGCAAAACACACACAGTAACAGGCATGGTGCATGCCATGGACATTTCCATGCATGTCCAATGGACTCTTGAAACATTCAATGATATATAACTCACATGCATCATGGCTCATGCCTATCACATGCACACACTTCACCTCAGTCACATCCATCTGGCCCCAAACACACCAAACACAGCGGATACAAGGGTAATTTGGCTGCTTCACTGAATCTGTGCATTGTCACACACATGTGTCATGCATCCATGGCATGCACAAGTCACAGACACGCAGGTCAGGCACACAGACATGGCTACCATATATGTACCTGGCATCAGCACCCATCCCTCACCCCCACCCATGTCCAGGTACAGAGACTGGCATGCTCTCATTTTCAAAATCTGCATAGGGCTCCCCATGCGGCATTTGAACACATGCAACAACCATGTGGGTCACACATCACTGGTCGCACATGCATTACTATGGTGTCCCTGCACACATACATGCATACATGGCCTATGGCACACATACAGGCAAGTATCATAGAACCAGCACACCGCAACATGCCCTGTCTCACACAGTAATGCCTGGACACTTACCGCTCAACTCCAGACGGGCCTCCCTCTCAAGGATCTGGGCGTGGAGCGCTGGGCGTACGCGTTCCAGGTCCCTCATCTGTATGGAACTCATGCGGCCCCGACCCCCCTCCACGAGGCGCCGGGCCTTCACAAGGGTCCTGGACCTCAAGTCATCCCAGCGCTTCTTGATCTTCAGGACGTTGCGGGTTGCCACCCCCTCCGCGTTGATGGCAACAACACAGTCAGCCCAGATCCTCTCCCGTCCTTCCTTGCTGGCGCGGGACGATCCAAAGAGGGCATCATACTGCCCCAGGACATGCTCCACCAGGACACCAACTTCGGTGGCAGTGAAGCTGGTGCCCCTCTGCCCCTCTGGCCTGGGGTTGCCACTGGTGCCAGATGTGGAAGTGCCCGACATGGCAACCCCAGAGGCAGGTGTGGGTGGGCAACTGGGTCCTGGGGCTGGGCTGTGGAGCGATGTAATCCCAGTCGGGAGTCTTCAGTTCCAGCAGGGGTGGACACAGCAACTGGACCCCTGCAGATGGCTGATGTGCAGGCACCAAATGGCAGGGCACGGTGGCAGCAGGCAGGCAGGCAGCAGCAGATGGCATGTGGGAGGATGCTCGGGGCACTGGGGGGCAGTAACTCGGCCTTCTGGGCAGGAGCGTGGTCTTCCGTGTGTTTTCGCGTGGCCAGCTTGATACGGAGTGATTTGGCACGTGAAAATCCTGCACGTCAGCGTGAAATCCGAGGAAAGGCCCTTAGCGCGTAAGCGCGTCAGCACGCATACGCGATTCTATTGGACCAGAGTCCCTCAGCGCGTAAGCGCGTCTGTGACGTGACCCGCACAGGTGTTCCCCACTCAGCAGTGATGACGGAGCACACGTGGAAATACTGCACGTCAGCGTGTAATTGGACAAAAGTGCGCGTACACGCGATTGGCCTATGTACGTGTATTTCATGGGTGCGCGGGCACTTACACACGCAAGTACGTCAGCGCACCTGTATCCCGTGGTGCGTGGGAATTTCCACACGCTATTGGACTGGGAACTGGATTCCAGGGGTGCTCGGGTCACACGCTCGCCTAGAACACGCGCAAAGCATAAATTTGCGCACTTTAACAATAACAAGCTCAGACGCCAGGATGAACATACCGTTCCTAGCAGCAGTGGCAGTGGGCTACCAAAGGAGGAGGAGGAGGATAGTCAGGGCCAGAATATTCACACCCAGAGCCAGCCTTTTCGGGATGCCTGATGACCAGGTGTATGGGAGGTACAGGTTTCCACCACACATAATACTGGACCTGGTGAGTGAGTGGGAGGATGACCTCACATCACCCACCCTGTGCTCCCAAGCACTCAGCCCCCTGGAGAAGGTCCTCAATGTACTGCACTTCTTAGCCACTGGATCATTTCAGCGGACAAGTGCCATAGTGGGTGGGGTGTCACAGGCCACCCAGTCACGCTGCCTACACCAGGTCTTGAACATCATCACTGCACACCCATCAGTCCGTAGGCACATATACCTGCCCAGAACACCTGCAGAAAGGCATGCTGCCGCCCTGGATTTTTACGGTGTGGCACGATTCCCCAAAGTGCTAGGTGCCATCGACTGCACCCATGTGGCTCTACGTCCCCCCAGGGCATCTGAGCACATCTATAGGAACCGCAAGCACTGGCATTCCATCAACGTGCAGGTAGCATGTAATGCCAAGGGAATCATCACCTCAGTATATGCCAACTATCCCGGGTCCACCCACGACAGCGTCATTTACCGAATGTCCACCCTAAGCCGGGACCTAGAAGCTGGGCGGCATGGCGATACATGGCTGCTTGGTGAGTATGTATGCCACTGCACATGCATGCATGTTGGATACTGAGCAAGGTCACAACCCCACCAATGATACCAATCACCACCTCCACAGGGGACAGTGCCTACCCTCTCAGCCCCCACATGATGACGCCAATTCGGAACCCTACCACGCCACCCGAGGTAAGATATAACACAGCCCACATTACGACCCGGGGCATAGTGGAGCGCACATTCAGAGTGCTAAAGTCACGCTTTCGCTCCCTTGACCGTTCTGGCGGCCAGCTGTTATACGCTCCCCCAGTAGTGTGCAGGATCATAGTGGCAGCATGTGTCCTGCACAACGTTGCAACACGCCGGGGCCTGGCCGTGGACATGGTGGTGGCCCCACATCCCCAACCACATGCACAGCCGCTGCGCATGGGAGGGGAAAGGGCACGGGGGTAGGCAGCCCATACACAGCTAGTGGCTAATTACTTCACATAGAAATCACACCCCTGTGGAGTGCACACTGCCCTGGCACATTCCAACTGACAATCAATGATGACTCAACCTGACACTGATCCTGAATGTCTGGAGAATGAACCGTGAATACCATATCAGCCTGAGATTGTTCACCTGGAAGTGTCACAATGTGTGCATCCCTACCCACACAGACACCACCAATGCAGTTTTGTGGAGTTACACATTCAAGCAGCTAAAAAGAATACCCACTTGCAAAATGCAACAAGAGGACAGTGCCATGTCAGCCAACCCAACCCCAGCACCGCCACTCGACACACCGTGCCATGTCATGCCATTTGCAGGTAAACAAAGTAATCCCCACAACATGACACTAGTGTCACTATGTACAATGTCCCTATTAGAAACCTGAAACACCTGAAATGCTCACAGCAATGCCGGACCAACAACATACTTGAGCACGTACTACCATTAACATGACATCACAAATGGTAAATATTAGTAGTCTCACCACCTGGAAATGCCTGCACTCCCACCACTACCAACTGTGCAGTGTTGGCGCCATGTAGAGTTGTAGGTGCACTGCTGCCAACATGGACCCCATCTCCAGAGTAGAGGTCCTTGTGTAGACATGAGGAAGGGACCTGCGAATTGGGAGGTAGACACAGAAGATGAGTTACACATCAATGCAACATGCAGTGTACAACACAACAGCAATATGCACTAGGAATGTATACACAGTATTGACTACAGACTGCCCACACAGCTCATGGGAGTCCAACGTCACTGTGTAATTCACTGTCACTTGGGCACACCCTTTGCAAGCCCATGGAAACGGGAAGCAGGAGGGGTGTGTGTGACTCAAACCCAAGCATCTGAACCAAATACATTACAAGCCTGCATGTGCCCAGCCACAATGCAGCGTATGCCCACAGGAACCACGGAAGCCAACAAATCGTCCCAAAAAAATAGGGAATAAAATAAATAAAAATAAAAATGAAAATAAGAAACAATCAAAAATGGCCATTGATGGGCCCGGGGGGGTTGGGGAGGCCACCCAGGAGGTCCGAGGACAGGATGCACACCAGAACCCACCTGCGTGGATCCTGGGAAAATAAAACACCTCCATGGGCTCATGGCCCACACGGCTACCCTGTTGTGGGAGTATCACTGCTGTCGCTATTATCACCCTGTGCAGCTGCATCCGGAGGTGGTTGCACTATGGGAGGCAGCCCACGCAAGGCCCTAGTCTGCTCCTCCATGGCTGCAAGCATGCGGGTGTGGTAGGTCTGGTTCTGGAGGATGAGTGTGCGGAGGTCCCCATGCAACAACTCACGGGATGCCCGGACCTCCGCCCTCGTTGCCTGCATCTCAGCTGAGAGCGTACGGGTGAGAAGCTCCAGCTGCTGTTCTGTCCTTTGGTGTGTTGAAGCCTCAAGCTCAACAAGAGTCGTCCTGAGGTGAAGGAGCTCCTGCCTCAGGGCTTCCCTGTGGCCCTGGGACTCAATAGAGATGGCATCCTGCAGAGTCGCCAGTGCCGCCCGCCTGTCCCTGTTGGACCCCAACATGTCCTCCCTGTGTGACTGGCAGATGGAGTCGGTTGCCTGCTCTAGTCGCTCCATCAGCCTTTCTGGGGGGACAATGGAAGTGGCCACCCTATCCATGGCCTGAGCCATCATCTCGGATGATGCAGCCTGTTGGGTTGCCATACCGTAAATGGATTGCTCCCATGCGGTATTGCCAGGTGGCGTACGGCCACCACGTCGGCGGGCACCACACCTGTCTGGGGCAAGGCGAACTGCGCCTTGCTGTGCCGGCACTGCCTGAGGCTGCAGGACTGCATTCCCCCTCTGATCTGCTGGCCCAGGAACAGGATCAGATGTTGCGGAGTGTGACCCTGCATCCGTAACCACCAAAGGCGTAGCTGCCAACACTGAAATCCCCATGGAGGGTTCTGACCCTGGTGCAGGTGGGTGAGACAGAACAGAATCCCTCCCTGGAACACTCACCTGCGACGGCACGTAGGTCTCATCCGAATCAACACCTGAGTACAGCTCGGGGGAGGTGCAGCCAGAGACACCCCTTGAGAGCACGACCTGCAGCACTTGTGGGTTCTCCCCCACCACCACACCACGTCCCTCACTGGTGGTTGGTCGGCCCTCGGACACCTCCTGGGTCTGCACCATCTCCACAACCCCAGCAGTATCAGGTGCGTCTTCCCCTGCAAAGACATGAAAACAAAGAAATGGAAACAGGCATTAGCACCATGGCACACAATGAGGGCTGAGAAGCAAGAAAACCAGTACTTGATTGACACATGTCCCACATGACTGAAACCCTCCCATGCATGCACCCTCACTGCGTATGAAGTGCAGGCAAATGGCACACACTGATGACACCAAGATGGAAGATGAACACATTTTCTGCATGCTGCCTGGCAGTGGCATCACACATTGGCCTGTGATTGCCAGGTGAAACACACATGCCATCACACAGATGGCATGTACCATTGCTATTGAGTGAAGATGGAGAGGAGGGCAGCACCTATTCATTCAGTCCAGTTCCCACATGTAATTGCTTTTCTAATTCTAACAGGTCAGATTTTTCACCTGGAGTGAAATGGTCCAATTGCACAGGGACATGTGTGTACAAATGATATCCAGGTAACAAAGTCACTCCACTTTACCATAGCCATGTCAGACATGTGACTAGTGGACAGCGACATGGCTAGTAAAAGTGGGGGAATGCAAACTATCTGACTGAATGAACAGTGAAAAATAAGCAACTATGTTGTGGCAAGGTGACACTTCAAGGGCAACTGGCGTGCAGTTGGGCTAGATGTCTACTGTTGGCAGAAGGGATACTGCTATGGCCAAATGCAGCTGCGCAGGAAGTATTGCATGAAGCACATGGCTGACCCATACGACTCAGGCGCACACACTCTCACCTGGCACACAAACAGAAGCCCTCACACACACACCATGCACATGGATGACACACACATGCATGTGCACTCACCGGACAATGCCTCGTAATCAGCCAGATCTCCCACGCCTTGGATCTGTTCCTCCGTGACGTAGGTCCCAGCGACTGACTCATGTGGAGTGAGTTCCATGTCTACTACTGGAGACCTACCTCCAGTCACTAGAGTTGCGGCATGATTTGAGGCCAGCTTACTCTTTGCTCTGCGCTTTAGGTCATTCCAGCGCTTATAGCAATCATTGGCTGTGCGCCTCACGATTCCAAGGGCACTTACGATGTCCGCAACGGTCTGCCAGTGTGCCTGGCGTTGTGCAGGTGTGGTCTTGGATCCTGCAACAATGACCATCTCGTTGTCATGTCCGGACACATACTGGACAAGTGCATTCAGTTCGTCATCCGTGAAGCTGGGCTTCCTGGACGGGCCGGACTGTGTAGCCGTGTCTGGGGCATCAGCCTGTGCCGGACGAGCACTCTTCCTCTTCCGCTTGGAAGGTGGTGGTGATCCTGAGTGTCCTGCGCCGCTCTGGACACTAGGGGCAGGAGCCCTGGTGGACTCTGTATCAGGAGTGGGGGATTGCACACTCAGCATGGGAGTTGGTGCAGGCATTGGCTCTAGTGTGATTGTGTCAGGGGGAATGTCAGCAGCATGGACTAGGACCGACACTGTCCTGGCTGGGTGTGTGAGGGCTGGGGTGGATGGAGCCGCAGCTGCCCCTGCAGCCTTTCCGCCCTGCCTCCTTGGTGCAGCAGATGACCTTGCTGCCCCAGGTCCACGTGGCATGATGGCATCAACGTGCACCAGCGCACATGTCGTAGCCCTGCTGACCTGGAAGTCAGCCATGGAGTCACCCAGGTCTGGTGCCACAATGGGCTGGTCCAACAAGGGCTGAGCATGGATGGTGTCAGCCACATCAGCCTCAACGGGAGGGTGGGAGGGGGGAGATTATGGGTGCCCGTGACTGGTCCTCCACACATGGGGGGACAGGCTCACCCTGCAAGTTACGACCATGTCCCCTACCGGATCCACCACGGCCACCACTTGTGGCTCTTCCACCTTTGCCACCCTTACGGAATCCTCGCCTCCCAGCCATGGCACTGATGTTAATGTGCGTATGGGAGTGGATGTAGACTATTGTCCTGGGCAATTGGGGGTCAAAGGGGTTGGGTACCAGATGGTAATTGTACCCTAGTGCTCTAGCAAGGCTGAATGTAACCCCTGGGGAAAGATGACGGGTCACGCAATGCACAGGAGGCCCAAAAAAGGGAGATGACATGCACGCAACCCCTCCTAGACCACGTGTGCAGAAAGAAAAACCTGCACTACGCTGTGGCACCCAGTAACACAAGAATGAACGTATGCGTGTCACACGCAGCCTAGAATGACCTCTGAAGGGGTAGGCTACACACGGGGCAAGCGCAGATGTTAGATACGTGCGTGACTCACCGTCTGCCAGGTAAAAGAGCGTGAAAAATGAGCGCGTTTGGTTGGCAACACCCCCGCCAAAAGAAGATATGTACGCTGTCTGAGGAGACAGGATAACAGTAGAAGGGAACACTGTTTGAGGGAACAGGCCCAGGTAAACCAGTACAAGAGAAAAAATAGAAAAAGCTGTCAGAGGTAACAGGGAGTACGAACTTGAAACGGCGTGAAGTAAATCGCGTGTGAAACGACAAGAAGTACAGAATTCACCCACTCGCTCTCCACGAAAAGCAGTACAAGGAATTGGTGTTCTACACGTACCTTATATACAGGCCCACACGTACAGCGTCACTTACGCGGTGTTTACGTGCTAGGCCCATTCCCACCAATTACAAGCTTTGTCACTTCTGCGTGTAGGTCCATTTGCACCAATTACACGCTTTGTCACTTCTGCGTGTATGTCCATTTGCACCAATTACACGCTTTGACACTTCTGCGTGTAGGTCCATTTGCACCAATTACACGCTTTGACACTTCTGCGTGTAGGGCTATTTCCACCAATAACACGCTTTGACACTCGTACGTGTCACGCAACTTTTTCCTACGCGTGCACGTGACTTCATAGACGCGCATACGCGTTTACGCGCTAAGGGCCTTTCATCGATTTACACACAGACGTGTGGGATTTTCACGTGCAAAATCACTCACTACGTATCAAGCTGTCCAAGCGTTCACACACGAAAGACCACGCTCCTGCCCAGGAGGCCAAATTAATGCCCCCCAGAGCCCTGAGCACGCTCCCACCTGCCATCTGCTGCTGCCTCACTGCCTGCTGCCCACGTGCCCTGCCATTTGCTGCCTGCACATCAGCCAGGGGTGCTGTTGCTGTGACCACCCCTGCTGGAACCAAAGGCTCCCGACTGCTTTTCCGTCGCCCCACAGCCCAGCCCCAGGACCCAGTTTCCCACCCACTCCTGCCTCTGGGGTTGCCATGTCAGGCACTACAACATCTGGCACCAGTGGCAACCCCCGGCCAAGGAGGCAGAGGGGCACCAGCTTCAGTGCCAGGGAAGTTGGTGTCCTGGTGGAGGATGCCCCTGGTGGCTGGGGGGTGGGGGTGGTGGGAGACATGGGTTGGACATGGGTGGGGGCCTGGTGGAGGGTGCCCCTGGTGGCTGGGGGGTGGGGGTGGTGGGAGACATGGGTGGGGGCCTGGTGGAGGGTGCCCCTGGATGCTGGGGGGTGGGGGTGGTGGGAGACATGAGTGGGGGCCTGGTGGAGGGTGCCCCTGGTGGCTGGGGGGTAGGGGTGGTGGGAGACATGGGTGGGGGCCTGGTGGAGGGTGCCCCTGGATGCTGGGGGGTGGGGGTGGTGGGAGACATGAGTGGGGGCCTGGTGGAGGGTGCCCCTGGTGGCTGGGGGGTGGGGGTGGTGGGAGACATGGGTGGGAGCCTGGTGGAGGGTGCCCCTGGATGCTGGGGGGTGGGGGTGGTGGGAGACATGGGTGGGGGCCTGGTGGAGGGCGCCCATGGATGCTGGGGGGTGGGGGTGGTGGGAGACATGAGTGGGGGCCTGGTGGAGGGTGCCCCTGGTGGCTGGGGGGTGGGGGCGATAGGGGACATGGGTGGGGGCCTGGTGGAGGGTGCCCCTGCACTGCTGGGGGGTGGGGGTGGTGGGAGACATGGATGGGGGCCTTGTGAAGGGTGCCCCTGGTGGCGGGGGGGGTGGGGGTGATAGGGGACATGAGTGGGGGCCTGGTGGAGGGGGCCCCTGCACTGCTGGGGGGTGGGGGTGGTGGGAGACATGGATGGGGGCCTGGTGGAGGGTGCCCCTGGTGGCGGGGGGTGGGGGTGATAGGGGACATGAGTGGGGTCCTGGTGGAGGCTGCCCCTGCACTGCTGGGGGGTGGGAGTGGTGGGAGACATGAGTGGGGGCCTGGTGGAGGGTGCCCCTGGTGGCTGGGGGGTGGGGGTGGTGGGAGACATGGGTGGGGGCCTGGTGGAGGGTGCCCCTGGATGCTGGGGGGTGGGGGTGGTGGGAGACATGAGTGGGGGCCTGGTGGAGGGTGCCCCTGGTGGCTGGGGGGTGGGGGTGGTGGGAGACATGGGTGGGAGCCTGGTGGAGGGTGCCCCTGGATACTGGGGGGTGGGGGTGGTGGGAGACATGGGTGGGGGCCTGGTGGAGGGTGCCCCTGGATGCTGGGGGGTGGGGGTGATAGGGGACATGGGTGGGGGCCTGGTGGAGGGTGGTGGGAGACATGGATGGGGGCCTGGTGGAGGGTGGCCCTGGTGGCTGGGGGGTGGGGGTGGTGGGAGACATGGATGGGGGCCTTGTGAAGGGTGCCCCTGGTGGCGGGGGGGTGGGGGTGATAGGGGACATGAGTGGGGGCCTGGTGGAGGGTGCCTTGCACTGCTGGTGGGTGGGGATGGTGGGAGACATGGATGGGGGCCTGGTGGAGGGTGCCCCTGGTGGCGGGGGGGTGGGGATGATAGGGGACATGAGTGGGGGCCTGGTGGAGGGTGTCCCTGGTGGCTGGGGGGTGGGGGTGGTGGGAGACATGGGTGGGGGCCTGGTGGAGGGTGCCCCTGGATGCTGGGGGGTGGGGGTGGTGGGAGACATGAGTGGGGGCCTGGTGGAGGGTGCCCCTGGTGGCTGGGGGGTGGGGGTGGTGGGAGACATGGGTGGGAGCCTGGTGGAGGGTGCCCCTGGATGCTGGGGAGTGGGCGTGGTGGGAGACATGGGTGGGGGCCTGGTGGAGGGTGCCCCTGGATGCTGGGGGGTGGGGGTGGTGGGAGACATGAGTGGGGGCCTGGTGGAGGGTGCCCCTGGTGGCTAGGGGGTGGGGGTGATAGGGGACATGAGTGGGGGCCTGGTGGAGGGTGCCCCTGCACTGCTGGGGGGTGGGGGTGATAGGGGACATGGGGGGGGGCCTGGTGGAGGGTGTCCCTGCACTGCTGGGGGGTGGGGGTGGTGGGAGACATGGGTGGGGGCCTGGTGGAGGGTGCCCCTGGTGGCTGGGGGGTGGGGGTGGTGGGAGACATGGATGGGGGCCTGGTGGAGGGTGCCCCTGGTGGCTGGGGGGTGGGGGTTGTGGGAGACATGGATGGGGGCCTTGTGAAGGGTGCCCCTGGTGGTGGGGAGGTGGGGGTGATAGGGGACATGAGTGGGGGCCTGGTGGAGGGTGCCCCTGCACTGCTGGGGGGTGGGGGTGGTGGGAGACATGGATGGGGGCCTGGTGGAGGGTGCCCCTGGTGGCTGGGGGTGGGGGTGGTGGGAGACATGGCTGGGGGCCTTGTGAAGTGAGGGTCTGGTTGGCTCTAGGATTGGAACCTGCCCATGCTAAGCACCATTTATAGGTTGGAAGGTTTGTTCTGGTGTCGCAAGATCACAGGAGTGGTTAGGGGTTTAGCCAGGACCCCAATTTGGTGCGTATGAGAGGTGGGTTTACTCCTGGTTATCTTGTCTGATTCGGTATCAATAATCCTTCTAACACGGTAGTTAGTGCGATACAGGTTCGCTTTTATTGATGGTTTATGAAAGATTCCACTTGATACAATGATTAGTGTGTAGAACACTGTTATGGCATTTTATGCCTTGGTGCGGTCAGCCGACACGTGTTTCAACCCAACCGGGTCTTTCTCAAGGCAAGTATGTCATGCTGCGGTCCCTGGGTGGGGTTCTTGTTTTATTGTGGGTGGCTGTCCTTATGGCAGTCTAGCTCCTATTGGGCTCTTCGTCCGAGTAGTGTCTGTGATGCGTTGCTCCCTGCGGCTTCAGCCTTGTGAAGTGTGCCCCTGGTGGCGGGGGGGTGGGGGTGATAGGGGACATGAGTGGGGGCCTGGTGGAGAGTGCCCCTGCACTGCTGGGGGGTGGGGGTGGTGGGAGACATGGATGGGGGCCTGGTGGAGGGTGCCCCTGGTGGCGGGGGGGGGTGTGGGTGATAGGGGACATGAGTGGGGGCGTGGTGGAGGCTGCCCCTGCACTGCTGGGGGGTGGGGGTGGTGGGAGACATGGGTGGGGGCTTGGTGGAGGGTGCCCCTGGATGCTGGGGGGTGGGGGTGGTGGGAGACATGGATGGGGGCCTGGTGGAGGGTGCCCCTGGTGGCGGGGGGGTGGGGGTGATAGGCGACATTAGTGGGGGCATGGTGGAGGCTGCCCCTGCACTGCTGGGGGGTGGGGGTGATAGGGGACATGGGTGGGGGCCTGGTGGAGGGTGCCCCTGCACTGCTGGGGGGTGGGGGTGGTGGGAGACATGGGTGGGGGCCTGGTGGAGGGTGCCCCTGGTGGCTGGGGGGTGGGGGTGGAGGGAGACATGGATGGGGGCCTGGTGGAGGGTGCCCCTGGTGGCTGGGGGGTGGGGGTGGTGGGAGACATGGATGGGGGCCTTGTGAAGGGTGCCCCTGGTGGCAGGGGGGTGGGGGTGATAGGGGACATGAGTGGGGGCCTGGTGGAGGGTGCCCCTGCACTGCTGGGGGGTGGGGGTGGTGGGAGACATGGATGGGGGCCTGGTGGAGGGTGCCCCTAGTGGCGGGGGGGTGGGGGTGGTGGGAGACATTGATGGGGGCTTTGTGAAGGGTGCCCCTGGTGGCGGGGGGTGGGGGGTGATAGGGGACATGAGTGGGGGCCTGGTGGAGGGTGCCCCTGCACTGCTGGGGGGTGGGGGTGGTGGGAGACATGGATGGGGGCCTGGTGGAGGGTGCCCCTGGTGGCGGGGGGTGGGGGTGATAGGGGACATGAGTGGGGGCGTGGTGGAGGCTGCCCCTGCACTGCTGGGGGGTGGGGGTGGTGGGAGACATGAGTGGGGGCCTGGTGGAGGGTGCCCCTAGTGGCGTGGGGGTGGGGGTGGTGGGAGACATTGATGGGGGCTTTGTGAAGGGTGCCCCTGGTGGCGGGGGGTGGGGGGTGAAAGGGGACATGAGTGGGGGCCTGGTGGAGGGTGCCCCTGCACTGCTGGGGGGTGGGGGTGGTGGGAGACATGGATGGGGGCCTGGTGGAGGGTGCCCCTGGTGGCGGGGGGTGGGGGTGATAGGGGACATGAGTTGGGGCCTGGTGGAGGGTGCCCCTGCACTGCTGGGGGGTGGGGGTGGTGGGAGACATGGATGGGGGCCTGGTGGAGGGTGCACCTGGTGGCGGGGGGAGGGGGTGATAGGGGACATGAGTGGGGGCGTGGTGGAGGCTGCCCCTGCACTGCTGGGGGGTGGTGGTGGTGGGAGACATGAGTGGGGGCCTGGTGGAGGGTGCCCCTGGTGGCTGGGGGGTGGGGGTGATAGGGGACATGAGTGGGGGCCTGGTGGAGGGTGCCCCTGCACTGCTGGGGGGTGGGGGTGATAGGGGACATGGGTGGGGGCCTGGTGGAGGGTGCCCATGCACTGCTGGGGGGTGGGGGTGGTGGGAGACATGGATGGGGGCCTGGTGGAGGGTGCCCCTGGTGGCTGGGGGGTGGGGGTAGTGGGAGACATGGGTGGGGGCCTTGTGAAGGGTGCCCCGGTGGCGGGGGGGTGGGGGTGATAGGGGACATGAGTGGGGGCCTGGTGGAGGGTGCCCCTGCACTGCTGGGGGGTGGGGGTGGTGGGAGACATGGATGGGGGCCTGGTGGAGGGTGCCCCTGGTGGCGGGGGGGTGGGGGTGATAGGGGACATGAGTGGGTTCCTGGTGGAGGCTGCCCCTGCACTACTGGGGGGTGGGGGTGGTGGGAGACATGAGTGGGGGCCTGGTGGAGGGTGCCCCTGATGGCTGGGGGGTGGGGGTGGTGGGAGACATGGGTGGGGGCCTGGTGGAGGGTGCCCCTGGATGCTGGGGGGTGGGGGTGGTGGGAGACATGAGTGGGGGACTGGTGGAGGGTGCCCCTGGTGGCTGGGGGGTGGGGGTGGTGGGAGACATGGGTGGGAGCCTGGTGGAGGGTGCCCCTGGATGCTGGGGGGTGGGGGTGGTGGGAGACATGGGTGGGGGCCTGGTGGAGGGTGCCCCTGGATGCTGGGGGGTGGGGGTGGTGGGAGACATGAGTGGGGGCCTGCTGGAGGGTGCCCCTGGTGGCTGGGGGGTGGGGGTGATAGGGGACATGAGTGGGGGCCTGGTGGAGGGTGCCCCTGCACTGCTGGGGGGTGGGGTGATAGGGGACATGGGTGGGAGCCTGGTGGAGGGTGCCCCTGCACTGCTGGGGGGTGGGGGTGGTGGGAGACATGGGTGGGGGCCTGGTGGAGGGTGCCCCTGGTGGCTGGGGGGTGGGGGTGGTGGGAGACATGGATGGGGGCCTGGTGGAGGGTGCCCCTGGTGGCTGGGGGGTGGGGGTGGTGGGAGACATGGATGGGGGCCTTGTGAAGGGTGCCCCTGGTGGCGGGGGGGTGGGGGTGATAGGGGACATGAGTGGGGGCCTGGTGGAGGGTGCCCCTGCACTGCTGGGGGTGGGGGTGGTGGGAGACATGAGTGGGGGCCTGGTGGAGGGTGCCCCTGGTGGCTGGGGGGTGGGGGTGGTGAGAGACATGGGTGGGGGCCTGGTGGAGGGTGCCCCTGGATGCTGGGGGGTGGGGGTGGTGGGAGACATGAGTGGGGGCCTGGTGGAGGGTGCCCCTGGTGGCTGGGGGGTGGGGGTGGTGGGAGACATGGGTGGGAGCCTGGTGGATGGTGCCCCTGGATGCTGGGGGGTGGAGGTGGTGGGAGACATGGGTGGGGGCCTGGTGGAGGGTGCCCCTGGATGCTGGGGGGTGGGGGTGGTGGAAGACATGAGTGGGGGCCTGGTGGAGGGTGCCCCTGGTGGCTGGGGGGTGGGGGTGATAGGGGACATGAGTGGGGGCCTGGTGGAGGGTGCCCCTGCACTGCTGGGGGGTGGGGGTGATAGGGGACATGGGTGGGGGCCTGGTGGAGGGTGCCCCTGCACTGCTGGGGGGTGGGGGTGGGGGGAGACATGGGTGGGGGCCTGGTGGAGGGTGCCCCTGGTGGCTGGGGGGTGGGGGTGGTGGGAGACATGGATGGGGGCCTGGTGGAGGGTGCCTCTGGTGGCTGGGGGGCGGGGGTGGTGGGAGATATGGATGGGGGCCTTGTGAAGGGTGCCCCTGGTGGCGGGGGTGTGGGGGTGATAGGGGACATGAGTGGGGGCCTGGTGGAGGGTGCCCCTGCACTGCTGGGGGGTGGGGGTGGTGGGAGACATGGGTGGGGGCCTGGTGGAGGGTGCCCCTGGTGGCGGGGGGGTGGGGTTGGTGGGAGACATGGATGGGGGCCTTGTGAAGGGTGCCCCTGGTGGCGGGGGGGTGGGGGTGATAGGGGACATGAGTGGGGGCCTGGTGGAGGGTGCCCCTGCACTGCTGGGTCGTGGGGGTGGTGGGAGACATGGATGGGGGCCTGGTGGAGGGTGCCCCTGGTGGCGGGGGGGTGGAGGTGATAGGGGACATGAGTGGGGGCGTGGTGGAGGCTGCCCCTGCACTGCTGGGGGTTGGGGGTGGTGGGAGACATGAGTGGGGGCCTGGTGGAGGGTGCCCCTGGTGGCTGGGGGGTGGGGTGGTGGGAGACATGGGTGGGGGCCTGGTGGAGGGTGCCCCTGGATGCTGGGGGGTGGTGGTGGTGGGAGACATGAGTGGGGGCCTGGTGGAGGGTGCCCCTGGTGGCTGGGGGGTGAGGGTGATAGGGGACATGAGTGGGGGCCTGGTGGAGGGTGCCCCTGCACTGCTGGGGGGTGGGGGTGATAGGGGACATGGGTGGGGGCCTGGTGGAGGGTGCCCCTGCACTGCTGGGGGGTGGGGGTGGTGGGAGACATGGATGGGGGCCTGGTGGAGGGTGCCCCTGGTGGCTGGGGGGTGGGGGTGGTGGGAGACATGGATGGGGGCCTTGTGAAGGGTGCCCCTGGTGGCGGGGGGGTGGGGGTGATAGGGGACATGAGTGGGGGCCTGGTGGAGGGTGCCTTGCACTGCTGGGGGGTGGGGGTGGTGGGAGACATGGATGGGGGCCTGGTGGAGTGTGCCCCTGGTGGCGGGGGGGTGGGGTGATAGGGGACATGAGTGGGGGCCTGGTGGAGGGTGCCCCTGGTGGCTGGGGGGTGGGGGTGGTGGGAGACATGGGTGGGGGCCTGGTGGAGGGTGCCCCTGGATGCTGGGGGGTGGGGGTGGTGGGAGACATGAGTGGGGGCCTGGTGGAGGGTGCCCCTGGTGGCTGGGGGGTGGGGGTGGTGGGAGACATGGGTGGGAGCCTGGTGGAGGGTGCCCCTGGATGCTGGGGGGTGGGGGTGGTGGGAGACATGGGTGGGGGCCTGGTGGAGGGTGCCCCTGGATGCTGGGGGGTGGGGGTGGTGGGAGACATGAGTGGGGGCCTGGTGGAGGGTGCCCCTGGTGGCTAGGGGGTGGGGGTGATAGGGGACATGAGCGGGGGCCTGGTGGAGGGTGCCCCTGCACTGCTGGGGGGTGGGGGTGATAGGGGACATGGGGGGGCCTGGTGGAGGGTGCCCCTGCACTGCTGGGGGGTGGGGGTGGTGGGAGACATGGGTGGGGGCCTGGTGGAGGGTGCCCCTGGTGGCTGGGGGGTGGGGGTGGTGGGAGACATGGATGGGGGCCTGGTGGAGGGTGCCCCTGGTGGCTGGGGGGTGGGGGTGGTGGGAGACATGGATGGGGGCCTTGTGAAGGGTGCCCCTGGTGGCGGGGGGGTGGGGGTGATAGGGGACATGAGTGGGGGCCTGGTGGAGGGTGCCTTGCACTGCTGGGGGGTGGGGGTGGTGGGAGACATGGATGGGGGCCTGGTGGAGTGTGCTCCTGGTGGCGGGGGGGTGGGGGTGATAGGGGACATTAGTGGGGGCCTGGTGGAGGGTGCCCCTGGTGGCTGGGGGGTGGGGGTGGTGGGAGACATGGGTGGGGGCCTGGTGGAGGGTGCCCCTGGATGCTGGGGGGTGGGGGTGGTGGGAGACATGAGTGGGGGCCTGGTGGAGGGTGCCCTTGGTGGCTGGGGGGTGGGGGTGGTGGGAGACATGGGTGGGAGCCTGGTGGAGGGTGCCCCTGGATGCTGGGGGGTGGGGGTGGTGGGAGACATGGGTGGGGGCCTGGTGGAGGGTGCCCCTGGATGCTGGGGGGTGGGGGTGGTGGGAGACATGAGTGGGGGCCTGGTGGAGGGTGCCCCTGGTGGCTAGGGGGTGGGGGTGATAGGGGACATGAGCGGGGGCCTGGTGGAGGGTGCCCCTGCACTGCTGGGGGGTGGGGGTGATAGGGGACATGGGGGGGCCTGGTGGAGGGTGCCCCTGCACTGCTGGGGGGTGGGGGTGGTGGGAGACATGGGTGGGGGCCTGGTGGAGGGTGCCCCTGGTGGCTGGGGGGTGGGGGTGGTGGGAGACATGGATGGGGACCTGGTGGAGGGTGCCCCTGGTGGCTGGGGGGTGGGGGTTGTGGGAGACATGGATGGGGGCCTTGTGAAGGGTGCCCCTGGTGGCGGGGGGGTGGGGGTGATAGGGGACATGAGTGGGGGCCTGGTGGAGGGTGCCCCTGCACTGCTGGGGGGTGGGGGTGGTGGGAGACATGGATGGGGGCCTGGTGGAGGGTGCCCCCGGTGGCGGGGGGTGGGGGTGGTGGGCGACATGGATGGGGGCCTTGTGAAGTGTGCCCCTGGTGGCGGGGGGGTGGGGGTGATAGGGGACATGAGTGGGGGCTTGGTGGAGGGTGCCCCTGCACTGCTGGGGGGTGGCGGTGGTGGGAGACATGGATGGGGGCCTGGTGGAGGGTGCCCCTGGTGGCGGGGGGGGGGGGGGGTGATAGGGGACATGAGTGGGGGCGTGGTGGAGGCTGCCCCTGCACTGCTGGGGGGTGGGGGTGGTGGGAGACATGAGTGGGGGCCTGGTGGAGGGTGCCCCTGGTGGCTGGGGGGTGGGGGTGGTGGGAGACATGGGTGGGGGCCTGGTGGAGGGTGCCCCTGGATGCTGGGGGGTGGTGGTGGTGGGAGACATGGATGGGGGCCTGGTGGAGGGTGCCCCTGGTGGTGGGGGGGTGGGGGTGATAGGCGACATGAGTGGGGGCATGGTGGAGGCTGCCCCTGCACTGCTGGGGGGTGGGGGTGGTGGGAGACATGAGTGGGGGCCTGGTGGAGGGTGCCCCTGGTGGCTGGGGGGTGGGGGTGGTGGGAGACATGGGTGGGGGCCTGGTGGAGGGTGCCCCTGGATGCTGGGGGGTGGTGGTGGTGGGAGACATGAGTGGGGCCTGGTGGAGGGTGCCCCTGGTGGCTGGGGGTGGGGGTGGTGGGAGACATGGCTGGGGGCCTTGTGAAGGGTGCCCCTGGTGGCGGGGGGGTGGGGGTGATAGGGGACATGAGTGGGGGCCTGGTGGAGGGTGCCCCTGCACTGCTGGGGGGTGGGGGTGATAGGGGACATGGGTGGGGGCCTGGTGGAGGGTGCCCCTGCACTGCTGGGGGGTGGGGGTGGTGGGAGACATGGGTGGGGGCCTGGTGGAAGGTGCCCCTGGTGGCTGGGGGGTGGGGGTGGTGGGAGACATGGATGGGGGCCTGGTGGAGGGTGCCCCTGGTGGCTGGGGGGTGGGGGTGGTGGGAGACATGGATGGGGGCCTTGTGAAGGGTGCCCCTGGTGGCGGGGGGGGTGGGGGTGATAGGGGACATGAGTGGGGGCCTGGTGGAGGGTGCCCCTGCACTGCTGGGGGGTGGGGGTGGTGGGAGACATGGATGGGGGCCTGGTGGAGGGTGCCCCTAGTGGCGGGGGGTGGGGGTGGTGGGAGACATGGATGGGGGCTTTGTGAAGGGTGCCCCTGGTGGCGGGGGGTGGGGGGTGATAGGGGACATGAGTGGGGGCCTGGTGGAGGGTGCCCCTGCACTGCTGGGGGGTGGGGGTGGTGGGAGACATGGATGGGGGCCTGGTGGAGGGTGCCCCTGGTGGCGGGGGGGTGGGGGTGATAGGGGACATGAGTGGGGGCGTGGTGGAGGCTGCCCCTGCACTGCTGGGGGGTGGGGGTGGTGGGAGACATGAGTGGGGGCCTGGTGGAGGGTGCCCCTGGTGGCTGGGGGGTGGGGGTGGTGGGAGACATGGGTGGGGGCCTGGTGGAGGGTGCCCCTGGATGCTGGGGGGTGGTGGTGGTGGGAGACATGAGTGGGGGCCTGGTGGAGGGTGCCCCTGGTGGCTGGGGGGTGGGGGTGATAGGGGACATGAGTGGGGGCCTGGTGGAGGGTGCCCCTGCACTGCTGGGGGGTGGGGGTGATAGGGGACATGGGTGGGGGCCTGGTGGAGGGTGCCCCTGCACTGCTGGGGGGTGGGGGTGGTGGGAGACATGGATGGGGGCCTGGTGGAGGGTGCCCCTGGTGACTGGGGGGTGGGGGTGGTGGGAGACATGGGTGGGGGCCTGGTGGAGGGTTCCCCTGCACTGCTGGGGGTGGAGTTGGTGGGAGACATGGATGGGGGCCTGGTGGAGGGTGCCCCTGGTGGCGGGGGGGTGGGGGTGGTGGGAGACATGGATGGGGGCCTTGTGAAGGGTGCCCCTGGTGGCAGGGGGGGTGGGGGTGATAGGGGACATGAGTGGGGGCCTGGTGGATGGTGCCCCTGCACTGCTGGGGGGTGGGGGTGGTGGGAGACATGGATGGGGGCCTGGTGGAGGGTGCCCCTGGTGGCGGGGGGGTGGGGGTGATAGGGGACATGAGTGGGGTCCTGGTGGAGGCTGCCCCTGCACTGCTGGGGGGTGGGGGTGGTGGGAGACATGGGTGGGGGCCTGGTGGAGGGTGCCCCTGGTGGCTGGGGGGTGGGGGTGGTGGGAGACATGAGTGGGGACCTGGTGGAGGCTGCCCCTGCACTGCTGGGGGGTGGGGGTGTTGGGAGACATGGGTGGGGGCCTGGTGGAGGCTGCCCCTGCACTGCTGGGGGGTGGGGGTGCAGTGGGACATAAGCAGGTGTGCAGGGTAGTCCCCTGTTTTATGGGCTTCCTGCAGGGGCCGTGGAGGGTGTACAGGGAACACCTGTGAGGACCCACCCAGCCTAATTGCGTGTGATAATTCCCGCACACCCCTGTAATACACGTACCTGGCCAAATTGCATGTGAGAATTCCCGCGCACCCCTGTAATACACGTACCAAGCCAAATCGCGTGTGATAATTCCAGCGCACCCCTGTAATACACGTACCTGGCCAAATCGCATGTGAGAATTCCCGCGCACCCCTGTAATACACGTACCTGGCCAATTCGCATGTGAGAATTCCCGCGCACCCCTGTAATACACGTACCCAGCCGAATCGCGTGTAGAACTTCCCGTGTACCCCTGTAATACACGTACCCAGCCAAATCGCGTGTGATAATTCCTGCGTACCCGTGTGATACATGTGCCCTGGCTAATCGCGTGTAAAACTTCACGCGTACGCCTGTAATGCACCTACCCTGGCTAATCGCATGTATAACTTCATGCGTACCCCTGATATGCACGTTACCCACTTTGCGTTCCTTGTTTGGCAGCCCTGTAGACTGGTCCAGGGTTAGCGCAGCCCTTTGCGATGATTTAGCGATTTTGATGGCTTTTCCTTGCGCGAGGGCGTTCTTGGGGCCGTTACTGGCGCTGCTGCAGGGTCGCTGCGATACTCTGCGCCACGGCTGGTTTGGGAGCCTAAAATCCATGAATATGCTGTGCGCGGAAATCAGTTTTAGCGCACGTGCCTGGCGCAGACAATCGCACGCGGACGCTCTGCGCCAGCCGCTTGCGACACTTTTCTGCGAAATTCTATGAATTACCCTGTATGTATTAACTGCAATTCAGATAATCGCTCCACCTTACAAATACAGACACATAGTAAATACGTAATAGTAATGCTTTTACGTTACAATGCAGATGGTACCTAAAACAACTGTAAGCTGACTGGAGTCACACATGGTCAAGTATCACTTGGTAAGAAAAACTTCACAACAATAGGTATAATCTACCAATCATGACCCACAAGCAATGCAGGTCACTACACTGCATATATAAACAAGAATTGTGGATGGTTTGAATGTAATGATAGTACCATTACTCTAAACGGAGATTACCAGCAAATCTTGTAAACGCTTACTTAATATTCTAAAAAACAAAATTTAACACGTAATCTGTGTATGAACATAAGCAAAACTTCAACTTCAAAACTGTGCACAATTAGAGTACACCAACATGTATCTAACTGCCCCAAGATTCTGCAACAAGCAAACAGATAAATAAATACCACTAAAATGTAACAAGAAATACACAGTTAGATTACGCCAACAGGTATCTAACTGCCCCAAGATTCTGCAACAAGCAAACAGATAAATAAATACCACTAAAATCAAACAAGAAATATACAGTTAGAATAGGCCAACAGGTATCCAACTGCCATAAAAAATCTGCAACAACCCAACATAGATGAATAGCATAACAGTAGAAATAAAAAATGAGAAATGCCAACAGGTATCTAATTGCCCCAAAGATCTGCAGCAAGCCAACAGATAGAAGATTAGCAAGAAACAAGAAAAAACAGTAAAACTATGAACAAAATATATTGTACCACAACATAGAAGTTTTTTTTTAAATCCAGCATGGATTTTTTTTCCCGCAGACCCAATGATTTAGAAAACAAACACAGAAACTGAGCAAATTGCGCAGTACACTGGTTTGAACTATATGAGGGTAAAAAAATACAGAAATGTCTATAATGCACCGCAATAACTCATTATGAATTACCTACTCTAACATATGATCTTTTCTTTTACCACAGCGATCGAAAAAGTATGTCTAGTCCAATTACCCTTGTCATGAAAAAACTACATACAACCGCAAAAAACTCAACCAGTAAGTATAAAATAAATGGACTCACAAACACTGCTGCAAAACACACCCATTCAAGCAAACATCTAACCATACACCACAATCCAAAATGTTTTCTTCCATGGGTATTTTATGATGCAGTCCTTGTTACAAACTCTACAATCTTAACTGCATAGCCTAGCCAAAACGTCACATACAAACTCCACAAAAGAAACAGTACACAAAGTTTGGGGTTGTGGATATTCAATGGGTGTTTGATTCTATGGGTGTGTTATGCTGCAGTGGTTGTGGCCAGGCTCTAGAGGATTGGGTGCATGGCCGAAGCCTTCGGCCATGCACCCAAGACTCTAGGCCCTGGCCACAACCACTGCAGCATAACACACCTATGCTACCAAATATTTTGATTGTGGTATGTGGGCTGCTTATAGGGGACATTAATTACAATCAATGCTCTACTAACAACCCAAAACCAACATAATACTAAAGTAAAATAGCTAGTAGTGCATTTATTATGTCTGTGGATAGCCGCGAAGACCGCAGACATGGCAATAACATCTGTGGCACATGCCACCTAAACAAATACAGTATTCGACCCATCTCTTACTCTCTAACCCTCCCCAAGCACTCCTGCACACCAACACACTCCCCAAAATTGCATTTTGCCTCTGTTCTGTTGGCTGGATCCAAGATGGCGGGCACATCGAAACAATGTGATGCACCTCACGCCTCACTCCAGCCAATCAATGAACACGTTGCATTTCTGGGGTCATGACACAAGTCTTTTAGCCAATCGGTGTCCTGTCTGTGGAGCGAACAGTGAAGTGTGTCCGCGGAGCAGACATAGATATCACACATTTTTTTGCCTTGCGTTTTGGTCATTTGAAAAAAAACTACTGGACGGATTTACAGCAAATTAACAAAAGCACGCTTTCGGGACTAAGCTGCCGCTCCTGCCGCAAATTTGGTGGAAATCCATCCAGCGGTTTGAGCTGTAGGTGTGAGCAAAGTTTTTTCCCAATATGTCTATGGGAAAAAAGACATTTTGGGACCCCCCTATAACTTTGCCCCCCCCCCGGACCAAACCTCACCAAACTTTGCAACCACATTCGGGAGGCTTATACTTTTTCTGCAAAGTTTGATGAGGTTTTGTCCGGGGGAGCAAAGTTATAAGCTGCCCAAAAAGTGTTCTTCCTATGGGATTAGCAACTTAACCATAACTACCGCAGGCCATGTAATATATATATATATATATAATAACAGTTTGTACTTAGACTACTTATTCAAAGAATGGCAAACATATACACTCTATGTAGTACCACACATTACTTAAATCCAGTAATAGAAGCACTAACCGTAGACAGTTTTAAATAGGTATGTGTATGTTTAAGTAAGGTGTAAAGGCATAGAATATGGAAGTCAGGCAGGTTACTTGTAAACAGTAGCATTATACTTTCTTTAGCTTAGATAGATAATTCTGAGTCAGGATCCCCTTACCTGGGCAACCTGTAATTGAACAGTTAGGTAGTAACTTGTGTTGTCTCTTACAGCCCAGTCCAACAATGTTCAATAACCTTGTGCTTTATTTTAAAATATTCTACCACCCCAGAGTTCCTAGAGGGTATAGGAGAACAGGATTCATGATGAATCTATGACCCCTGAACGACTCCTGAGGCTACAAGGTGCTCTTCTGTGTCACTGTACCTCTGGTGGCTTGGTAGGTAAACTGGCAGTTTCTAAGCTTTACTCACCGATTCCCTCAGTGGATGGATCCCCTTTGGAAGAAGGAGCCACTGGGATGCTGAGTTCGAAAATAAAAAGGAACCAAAGTCTTTCCGAAGTTTAGCAGTTTGGCTCTTTGCGGTGCTCTCCTTTGGTCGACAATTTCTCTGACTGTAGAGGTCCTGTGAAGATTAATCTTGCTGTGGGCTCCTTAAAGGCTTGGCAGATGAAAGTAAGACCCCTGGGACCCTTTGATGACTTTGGGCAGTGATGGGGGCATAGGTCACTTTTGGTTTCGGGTCACAAAATATCGTGGTTTTCTGACTTTCCGTTCTTCGACGCTGCAGCCACAGCAGGGACTTCTGGATGGTTTCTGGCAAACTGGACTCAAACCCTGGAGTGGACCTTGGAATATTACCAAGTTTGGACTCTTGGGACATCTTTGTTAGCTACTGGTGGCAGGAAACCCACAGAGAGACCTTCCACTGAACCCAATGAATCTGGGGTCTCTCCAGTGGGAAAAAGTGGTCAGTGTTGACGGCAAGGATGTTATTTCAAATGTTTTTAGGCAGTTTTGAATGTTTGCAGCTGCAGGTGTCCAGCAGCACTATGCCGGGCTACCCTCTCTTCTAGGTGGTAGACAGCAACGGCTTCCAGCGGTCACAAAACGCACCTCCGGACCCTGGGAAACACCAATGAACTTTTCTGGCTCAAGATGTCTGGCCCTCCTCTTCTGGAATTTGAAGACCGCTTCTCCAGATAGCACTCACACTGGACTCGCTTCCAGGATACTTCAATGTGGAGCAGCAGCTTTGCACAATTGTCCCTTGTAGCTCGGGGAGGGGTCTCCTTTGCAGGTCCTCTCTGAACCAGTCTTCGAGAGACTCGACAGCTTTCAGATTACATTGAAGACATGCAGTAGCAGACTTCTCTTACAGCTGGGCTTCAAGGACCAGCTTCTTCTTGCTTCAACTTCAGCTCTGAAGAAATTGGTAAGTGAGAGGTCCTCAGATATACACATGTGTACGTCATACAATCTTGCTGAGCCTGGCTCATTCAGAAAATCATGCAGAAGGGCATTCATGAAGCAGGCAGTGAATCAGGCTCACAGGCATTCAGGCCATTGTAAGTGATTTCAATCCGGCACACACCCAAGTCACCCCCAGCGTGTAGTGCACAACTAAAACCCTTATTTATTTTTATCTATAAATTCAATATTCTGAACGATATACCACTCATATCACACCCTTCTCCTGGAACCCCCCTGGTCACACTGAACCAGAAATCAGGCTAGTTTGCAAATGTAACTATTTCTTTATGTATTTAAAATTTAATCACAATATATTTTAATAGGTAAACAGCAATCAGCAATGGGGTGACAGAACACTGAATAATATCTTTAATACACCAGGAGTTAAAATAATGAGCACAAAAACAATTGCAGCACAGGAAATAATACTTTTGTGTTGTTTTGGTATAGATGGCACTATGGTTAGGGGGTCCCTCTGCAGCACCCGTCAACCCCCAATAGGCAATTAAATAAATGTGAGGAAAGTGCAGGTATTCAGGAATAGCACAATTCAAGCAGAATATCACTCCCCCTCCCCCTTCAAACACAAGAGAAAAACGGAATTGACTTTTCAGCTGTCAGTTGGCTTTGAAATTGTCTTTAGAATTTTTAAGTGGTTTCAACCCAGCACTCCACCTAAGTCAATGCCTAGTATGGGATGCCCAATGGAAACCCTTATTTATATATTTTTATGTCAAAAGTTCTTTTATTTCTGGATGATGTACCCTTATATAACGCCCCACTCTTTGAATCCCCCTGGTCTCACTGAATCAAGAAATAGGATTGTTTTGCAAAGTTAAAAGATGTATTTGAAGAATTGAGCAATATATATATCACAATTTTATGAATATGAACAATATCGGAATATCGCACTTATGAATATTTCTACAATGATCAGCAATGGGTAGTATTACAATAATCAACAATCTTGTTAATCAATTAGGAGTAGGAATAGGAAGAACAATGTAGCAGAGAATAAACCTTTGTGTGGGTTCAATGAAATGCAATGATATGAAATTAATGCAACACAGAAATGAAACTTGATATGAATTCAATAAAAGACAATGTGATCACTCTTTCCCCCTGTTACCACTCACTCCCCCCAATATGCAATATGAACAGATGGAATAAGGGCACACAGTTCTCAGGAATATACAATCAACAATGCAAGTTCAATCCCACTTCCCCCAGAAAGCTTAGAGAAAAACAGGAATGATTTTAAACAGGTCAAAATGCTTTTAAGTGGGATTTGAAATTAATGGGATAAATGCTAAAAATGACTTTGATTCGCTAAATTGATTAAAAACTACTGAGAGCCTCTTTGAATAGGTGCAGGTAGACACTAGCAATGATGTTTGAATGATTATCAGATTGAAAACGAAATTCAGAAGTTGAATGCAAGAAATAGCTATTTTTATATGGAGTGAAATTGAGCCAAGTGCAAATTTGTGGCAGCTTTACCGCGGGCGAGAATTGCGATTAGGGAATAACTATAGAAAGAATAGGAGTGTGTCTCTTCATGTGATTGAAAGCTGAGGATGTTAGCTTCAAAATTACATTTAAATTATGTTCCTAGCATGTACAGTTCAACAGTTACAGAGGTTTTAGGAAAGGTAGATCTTTTTCAAAAGAGTCAAGATTTCAAAATGAAAGATGCGCTTTGGAAGATTGGGAACAAAGATTTCTTAACACTAGAGAGTCTATGGAACCACAAGCTACACGACAGCACAGCCACTGATCCAGATGCGCCCCCAGATGGTTTCTATCTGCCTGAGACGCTTGCCTTTCTCCAGAAATATATTGTGCAAAGTTGATTTATCACTACTATTATCACAGAAGTATATGGATTAGAGAAGGATTCAGGATAGACAAAAGAGATTCTATGATGCAGTCTGGATTGGTTGGAATGGGTTGGATTGGATTACTTAATACTAAGAGATTTGCTATGGACAGTTCTATCCTAAATACTCACAACTATGGTTTGGAATGGAATATGCCCGTTAAGTTCTGGTCAAAGGTTAGGCTGGAATTTGCTTGCCACTGGACAGGATTCAGGGCACCTGGACTCTGCTCTCAGCAAGGCACTCTGGTCTGCACGGCCTCTTGGACTGGATCTGATGGGTTCTGGGTTACAGCTCTGCTGGACTGATCTGGATCTTGGGTTCTAGCAAGGGATCTGGGCCAGAGGTAGCAAAACAGCTCAGCCAGGCTGTTGGATTAGTTGGGTTAGGCCCCGTGGAAGTTTAGGGGTTAAATCAGGTTGCAAGATTTTAAAGGCCTGCTCAGAAGGGTTCAGCTTTTTGGGTTGGGCCTCTGCTTCAGGGTTCTGGAGTCTGGATATGGGTTCTGCAGTCTGGATCTTCCTTCAGAGTGCTTCGCCAATCGATCAGTGATTGGTGAATGTGTGTGTGTCCTGCCTGTCCTCAGCAGTCCCTATTTATCCATTTTCCAAAGGGGTGGGGAGGCATATTATACTATACCCAACCCTCTAAGAATCTGATAGGTCAGAGAATTCCCCCTCTCCTGATTTGAGAAAGGAACAGTGTGTCATGATGTGTCATAGTGATGCTGCCATTTACAATCCAGGGAAGAACCTCCCCTTTGCTCCTAACCAGAAAATCTATTTTCCATAAAAAACATATTCATAATATCCCCAACTTGTTAATATTACATATACACATCACAGATTAATTAAGGCACGTCTCTGTTCAAGTCCTATCTTCATAAGAGTTTTGGTTCCCAAATGACATTTTTTTACGCTTTTGGTTGGTTTCTCAATGTTAAATCTATACAAATGTTCCCCATACATGCACATTCCATTTGGGCATATTCCTGTAAATGTTCATATTTTTAACATAATCACAACTGCTACGAAGTCCACATTTTGATAGTTCAGTCTCTGAACATCGCAAACGTTCCAGAGTAGTTTCTACTTGTGTGCAATCTTTTCATTTTAATAATCTCTAATTTCCATATTTTTGTCAGTTCGGTACAATTTTTATAAGTCTTTTCCAAAACAATATTTTCTGTGCTCTCTGAATACACACAATAATTTGTCTCTGCCTCTAAGTTCTTGGCTGGGCTAGAGGGTCACATGGGCTTGTCTTCCTGGGCAGTTGGTATCAGTTCACACCCAAATTAGCATTTCCATTCAGTTCAAGGGAGTTCTTTGTCTGCTAGCAGAACAACAGGCCAAAGTCCCCCTCCCAGTTCCGTTCACACCAGCCTGCCAGTTTCTTAGCAGAGAGCAGTGGGAAAGATTCCGTTGTTGGGTAAAAGGGTGCGGAATGTCATTGAAGCCCAGTTTAGTTGGCTTTACTCACTTTGAAACCCAAGTTTAATAGTTTTGTCCTAAAATACAAATTACATTTTTAACAAATATCCACAAATCTCTTCATTTCAGCTTTCTTAAAATATAGGGATTGAATTATAGCAACCCATCTTGCTTTTGATAGGAAGTCTCTTCTTTGGCATATTTTGATTCAATGTACAACTTTAAAATGACAGGTTTAGAGATTGCCAGCTTCCGACGGAGGCGAGTAACGGTTCTGCACCCCTTTTTGACATATTTCTTTCAAGCAAGCATCTTTAAATGTGGATTTTGTTCTGATAAAATATGTTTCTGCTAACATTGTGCTCAGGTGAATTCTTTATATACAGTGATGTTTCACACTCAACAAGAAAGTTGGATCTCTTGTGATGTTTCAAAACCATGATTTTTGCACTTTTCACAGCCAAGGAAAAACGGATTTTTAAAGCAGCTCTGTCTTTCCCTTGCAATGATTTTGCTCTGTGGGCAGCCAAATTATGAGTTTGGACAGTGGTCTTCTGTGTTACCACTGACATGGGCAAAAGTGGATTGGCGGCCTATTTTTCAGGTTCTCCTGCGCACTTCTGGGTGATTTTTAGCAAACACCATGCTTTCCGGTGGCCATTTCTGATGTTTCTGATGCAAGCAATGCACAGTGATGTTGCAGGGCATGGACTAGTGGGTTATAACATCCCACAAATTGACTGGCCAAAAACATCAAATATGGTCAAAATTACTTAAATTATTATACATTCCTATGGGAGCCACTTTGAATAGTTGCACACAATCACAAACAATGATTTAGTCAAAAGAAAACATTTGAAATCTCAAAGTTCAAGTGGGAAGCAGTTTAAAACGAATGCACATGTGTAAAAACCTTTCAGAATTTCAATTTGCAGCAAACTTTTCCTTGCACGATATTCACTATAATGGGTGGATCGCACTGTTCTGCACTGTTTGGGGTTCTAAGGTTAGCTAAGGATGTTAGGTACAAGTAGGAGTTGAAATTTCGCTTCTATCATAAAAACTGAGGAAATTATAGGGGTTTTAGTAAAAGACGTTTTGTAAAATAGGCACGAGAATGGAAAACAGAAATTCTGGTTACAAATAACAGGTAGGGTTTCTCATGCTATATTAAAGACTAAAAAAAGGAGAATGCCACACAGGAAGGTAATTCACGGCCGCTCATAACAGTTCATGTGTGATACTCTAGTTTCCGTTTGGTTTAGGAATTACTTTTCTTAACCAATCAATTAGAAGTTAGGATTTAGGAACACAGATGAGAAAAGAGTCTGCGCAAATATAGTTCTAGCAATACTATGGTTCTGAATTAAAATGGGATGGATTTGAGATTGGGATCATAAAATGAAGGTGTATTAGGGTCACTTTTCTTCCTATTAATATGCACAAAATAAGTTATTCATTTGGACCGTCAGTTCTGGTCATGGATTGATCTGTCAAGGAAGAACAGCACATCAGCCAAGGTACTGGATCAGCTATGCCGGTCACCAGATTTGCACGGAATCTGCCCTCCTTGTTTGTGGATATTTCAATCAGCTGGATAGTGCGTTTCTCAGGCAAGCCTTGTGGTGGCAAGCCAGACAATTTCAGGATACTAGTTCAAAAGGCCTTCTCACACCACAGCACTTCACGGGGTTGCAAGAATAAGTTTGAGGATTAAGCCTTGCAGAAAGTCAATAGTTCTCTACTGCTTGCAAGAGTCTTGGCATCTGGATCTGGAAGGATGTTAAAGCTGGATGTAGAATGCTGGATCAGAGTGCTTTGGCAGAATCAGGAAAGTGAGTGAATCAGTGAGTCCCTTTGTGTTGTCAGCTGTCTCTATTTATCCTTTAAAATTACATCACAAAATGGGTGTATGGGCCCGCTTAACTAGGCCTGCCCCTGTGAGCTGGGATTGGATCAAAACCTCATCTCTGCCTTGCAACTGAGTGATTGAATCGTAGCCGGATGATGTCACATTTTATGGTTTGCTTTACAGTTCTAAGAAACCTCCCTTTAGCTACTAGTACCAAAATCGGATTTCATCCTAAATTCATATTTCTACACGGGTCACATTTACACAAATCACACACAACGATTCCATATTTTATGTAGCATCTTCTCATCAAAATCCCACAGCTGTGGGATCTTGTTTCACTTTTCTACATAATTATGTCCTTTTCGCCATGAACACAATTTCCAAATGTCCTGCATATTACCACAAATGTGCGCTTTTGACCTGGGGATGTGTGTGTACATTTTCACAATTCTAATATTAATACATTTCACATAAAACCAAATATATTGCCATTCCTGTCCTGAACATGTTACAAGGGGCTGCCACCTCTTAAAACATGCAGCCACAAATTAAACAAACAGGTATATCGCCTGGGAGAAACCTGCTTTTCCAGTTCTTGCAGCTCAGCCATGCTAATGTATTCTTAATTAAAATCCAGCAAAACCAAACTTATTGCATCAAATCACATAAATATATTACCTTCTTAGCTTTCAATCTGTGGGATCAAAAACACAACTAAGATCTGTATTCCTTTTAGCAACAGTCCTTTTTATGTTTGCTAAGCTGGCAGAATTTTAGTTTAATACTTTGCAGTTTCATCAGGGGCTCCTCTGGCAGCTGTCATCCACAGGGAGCCCAAGGTACTGCACACAGATTTTGACAGACAATCCAGTTTTACTGAAGAAATGTTTTGCTCTTCACATTTAGGACTTGTATGTTCGCAATGCTTCATAAAATTACATGAATTTTAGCTCTGAGCAAGATTTTGGATGTTGAGAAGTGCTGTGTTATAGGCATTTTGGAGTTTTTAGCATCAAAGCAAATGTCATTTGTAGGCACATTTTTGGGTTTCAATTGCAAAGTGCTGCTTCTCCCTCTGCACTCAGTTTGCTGGTCATGGAGCCCACTGGCACCTTTTCTGCAGTGTGTGCTCTATCCCACCACACATGCACCATGGGTGCAGGTTGTGCATCCATTCTTTTGGTGTATTGCAGGACACAGTTTTTGTAGGTTTTGGCACGCACAAGAGCTTTATCGCCATTGTTGCTGCTTCTTGCACCATAACTAGCAGAGTGGTGCCGCATAGCACAGAAAAGTGGGTCAATACATCCCACACCATTCACTCCACCCAGACACCAATAACAAAGAATGTGGATTGGGGCAAGTGCCCAGCCTTTCGGCACAATAGACTGCATTCATGCCAGTTTCAGTCAGGGCTGTTTCATTCATTGTGTCACTCACGCAGAAACGAGACACCCACAATAGAGAATGTGAGTTGACACACCCAACTCCATTCACACAGGTCCCACTCATAGGTTGTACCCACAACACATAACACACCACACCTGGTAAGACTCCAGTCAGTCTGACAGGAGGCAGCCCCAGAGTCGTATATGGTATTTCCACATAACAGCCAGTCAGGCACAAAGGGAACAGCGACATACATTGTGTTGCCAAACAACAATCATTCAGTGTGAAGGGACAGAGTCAGGGCATCCCAGGATTTTGGCAAACAAGGTAAAAGGAAATAGAAACCAACAGGCCACAGGGTCCATCTTACCTTCTGTCAGGAATCAGGAATGATTCCAATGGCAGGGCCTGGGTGTCCCAAAATGGAGGACATTCAGAACATGTAGCTGCCACCAGCCCATACCCTGCTCTGTGGGCAACACACTGGTGCCCAAAAACAAACATAAGGGGTACAAGGGTGTACCCCCACCCATGGGTGCCTTAAGGGTATCCCATGGCTGTTGTTCACCAAAAGATATACTGCAAGAGATCCAGGCTGGACCCCAGTGGCAGGAAACCAAAGCAGAACACACACAGGTCCCTCCATAAAGCATTTCTAGTATCACAATGTGACTGTTACGTTACCGTGTCACTTACATAGCTGGTACATGTGCCCCACTTGTAGACATTAAATGTACCCCTTCACAGGTACAGGTGTTACCTGCTCTAACAGAGGAGCAAAGAGGGGCAATGCCCCCAGTCTACATTATTGCCAGTAGGGCAGGCTATGGCCTGTCTAGCTGAATACACATAACCCTTCCACAGCTGAACCGGTGCCACAGGGCTGACACTTGTGAGACATCAATTTAATGTGGTTGCAAAGATTATATGTAGGACAATGCACCATGCCATATCCCAGCCATATGTGTATTCTTACAGTTTATTGTGCCACCACCATGACTACATATGGTCATTATAGTTTTCCACAGAAACACATATGTTCAATGCAGCCCCTATGCTTCAGAGACTTGGCTGTCGCTGTAGCTGTCAAATGGGCAGCTATGACCTCTAAACCTGTTCTGTGCCACTGGAAGAGCAGGCAGGGTAAATTAGGATACTGATACAGCAAGTCACAGATAACACAATGCTTTTGGCATGAACCCTATGAAAGGAGAATCTGAATAGCAGATTGCCCTTTAAGAGATGGAATTACCTGCATCATTTTATAATTTAATACAAATTAAAAAGGGCAAGGCTGCCATGCTCTTGCCAGATGGCGATGAATCACACATGTGCTCTTCCATCCGCATGTTCCCTTGCTATTTCCATCTCCTGGTTCCAATTCCTGGTTCCCACTCAACCCACTCTAGGTTGTCACAGGGTTGATGCCTTCCACTTCAGCCTATGACCATAATGCCATGCAAGTCCTTTTCTGACTCACCTGGTTTCATCCTGCCATGTGATCCCATCCTCACACATCTGTGATTACCCCTTCAAAACTGATTCCTTTGAGCCTAATGTTGGTTGTTATCATTTTCACAAGGACTACTGGTGAAATTCTTTTGGATGCATAGATCTTTGGGAACGTTTGATGAGATTGAGCGGCACTAATAGGTCAATAACACTTATTACCAGATGGAGATTTTTTATTGACCTTGTGATATTAACTGCATTCTGAACATCATGGAAGAGTTTTATAATGGTGCAATCCCATAGGAAAACGTTCCATGAATCAGGCCCTCTGTCTTAAAAACAAACTGGAAAAAAATGCAATTTCCAGGCAACATTTGTTTTAACAAGACCATTTCTTGCTCAACAATAACTTTTTTTTTTTTTTTGCTGCAGCATCCTATTTAACAAACCAAAGAGAAAGTTAAACTATAGGATCAAGCTTTCGCTTTTGTTTGCTTTCACTTGACTGCTAATGAATACATATGTTAATCTCATTCCAGTTTTCCCAGGTTTGCAATTAAATTGTTTAAATTGTTAAGACGACCTTGATATTTAAATACAACAAAATAAAACCACATTTAGTGTACTGAGTTTGTGTACTTCACTCGCTGCTAGTGCAATATTAATTACATCAAAACATGATTTGCTACCACCACTATGTGCTAATAGCCTTATAGACATTGGATGTGGTCCTTATCACTTGGTATAATGACTCTTCCCCAACGTATGGCCCGCAGAATAACCTCGGACCATAATTTTGTGGTGGGTCATTACCCCGCCATAATGAGTCCTTCCACGGCCTATAAGGCTATATTACTGGACATAGAAGTAGGAGAAATCCATCGCCAAGCGCTGTATATATAAAAAAATACATTGTAATTGTTATTATGGTCCTGTATTTCTGGTTACATAGCTGCCAGAATCGGAACTATTAATAATGAGCTGAGGACGGTTATTTAGTGCTATTTAATAAACGTGATACTTGCATGACAAAGCCAGGGTCGGACTGGGCCATAAATGTGTCTCGGGCACCAATGAGAAAGTGGCCCACATTGGCAAATTAATTCCTTTTGTGATACTGTTTGAATAGAAACAAAGGGGGAGTTTTTTTGATAAAATGTTATGCAAATTGTGCATTTTTAAGATCATTTATTTTGCAACACTGGTGAAAACTATTAGCTGCATAGTGAAGTAACTCATCAGACTGACCCACATCGTCCAAAAAACTGGCCCATTTTGACCCAAAAAAAACTGGCTCACACCAGCATTTTGCGTTTTTGGTTCGGACCTGCACTTATTGCCTTATAGGCCAGTACGAGCTTGGACAAAGTCCGTACTATAATATCGACAGATTCACTTTTTTTTTTAAAGTTAGCGTATCATGTCCACAAATCATCGCCTCACCAGAGACATCTCTGCTCTTGGAAGCAGAATTTCTCTACTGTGCTTCCTCCACGAGCAGCCGCCTCGCTGGCAAGATCGCGCGCTGCAAATCCCTTGAAAGATGGCCTTGTGTCGGCTCGAAACCTCTGCTGCGGAGACCAAGCTGCCCCGATTATTGCCCGTGCATGAGTCAAGCTCTCAACGCGCATCCCTGCCAGGAGAATTTGCTAAGCAAGAAAAGCCGCAGATTGATTAATGTGCAGTTGCACAAGAGTGGGTTCCAATATAGGGCAGCACAGGCTGGCATGAATGGACCCTGATCACTCCAGCGTTTCGAGTAGTGTACTTAATTAGGCCTGCACTCACACGGGAAGGCTTTTCAGAGCAGCTCCTGTACAGCACTCCCAGCATTGACATTTGATAACATTTTCATTTCCTGTGTACAACGTGTGTGAGACAAAACTGAAGGGCTCGAGAGCTCTTTTAAGCGCTGGGCAAAATAACAAATACTTCCAGCTGCTGATTTTACCAGGCCTGATACTGGAAAATATACATTGTCGGAACGTGTATGTGAGACAGCCAAAAACAATTAACAGAGCACTTTCTGAGAAAACTCCAAACGAACCAATCCAGTAGTTCAATTGCATATAAAAATGTAAAGTTAAAAGAAATAAGCTTTTTCATATCAAATACAATTTCATATAAAACACTTTTTTGTCAATTACCAAACCTGACTTTAATCTGGAAATAATATAAAATGTGTAGGTGGAGGTTGATTCACAAAAGGAGAACAAACAATGGGTAAGCATAGCTTATAAATACATACTATACTTACTATGCCTACAAAATGCGCAACTTACTACCAGGTTTGCAAAAGTGGCCATTCCGAGGGGTTTGTCCAGAAGAGTTAGGGGAGTGCCTTGCTAATGTCGCTAAACACCCAACACGAGTACTCACAAACGTTTCCAAATGATCTTTCCCCGCATGTAGCTTGGCAGCTTACACATGAACGGGCTAGTTCAGAAGCCTGCAGGCGTTGGCTCTGCGGCTGTTCCAGACTATGACTCCCCCGATCCCTCACCATTAAATGTGATGTCTGGGGCTGATGGGAGTTGCACTTAAATCATCTGGAGAGCCAAAAGTTGCACACACCTGCAAGTGATGTTGTACTATCTCAGTAGTTAAGCACACATGTTTAGTTGTTAGTGGATTTTCCTTGTAAGTATGAATCAGGGCATATGAAGTGTATAACATATATAAGCTCCACTTATGTTGGAAACTATTCTCTTTTTATGCCTGTGACGAAATGATGTCTATCCCACAGGAGTGCAAGGATGAGAAGTGGCTAAAGCACCTACTCAGCTCTCACTCTACTACAAAACAAGAATGATCCCAATCATGAAGATGAAACAGGCACAGTTAAGTCATAGATCTCTTTTGTCTTTTGTGGTTTCACAACTGAGGAAAGGCTCTACTGTCAAGAGGGGTGTGAATGTGATTCAATAGCAACCCAAACAGCAAAGTAAAGGGAATGTCTTGTCAAGGTTCTGTGCAAATGTATATACTTTAATTAAACACACAATCTGCCATAATAACTAAATAGAAAAACATAAACAAAACCCAAAGATAGAAAGATGCAGCACGCTGGGTAATTAAACGCGGTGAGAAAGACAATAAGGGGGTAATTCATAGAATTCAGCGCACAAGTGGCGCACGCGGCTGGCGCACAGTGTGCACGTGCGAATCCCTGCGCCAGCCGCATGCGCTAAAATACATTTCCGCGCACAGCGTATTCATGGATTCCAGCCACCAAAACCAGCCGTGGTGCACAGTGGCACAGCGACCCTGCAGCAGCACCAGTTACGCCCCCAAGAACGCCCCTTGCGCAGGGAAAAGCCATCAAAATCCCCAATCCAGCGCAAAGGGTTGCGCTAACCCTGTACCAGCACATCAAGCGGGGTACGTGTATCACTGGGGTGCGCGGGAAGTTTCTCACGTGATTTCAGCTGGGTACGTGTATTACTGGGGTGTGCGGGAAGTTTCACATGCGATTGGCCCTGTGCGAGCGGGGTACGTGCATTACTGGGGTGCGCGGGAAGCTTCACACGCAAATTCAGCAGGGTACGTGTATTTCAGGGGTGCGTGGGAAGTTTCACACGCGATTTCAGCAGTGTACATGTATTTCAGGGGTGCGCGGGAAGTCTCACACACGATTCCATCAGGGTACGTGTATTTCAGGGGTGCGCGGGAAGTTCCACACGCGATTGGCCCCGTGCGAGCGGGGTACGTGTATTACTGGGATGCGTGGGAAGTTTCACACGCAAATTCAGCAGGGTACGTGTATTTCAGGGGTGCGCGGGAAGTTCCACACGCGATTGGCCCCGTGCGAGCGGGGTACGTGTATTACTGGGGTGCGTGGGAAGTTCCACAAGCAAATTCAGCACGGTACGTGTATTTCAGGGGTGCGCGGGAAGTTTCACACGCGATTCCATCAGGGTATGTGTATGTCAGGGGTGCGCAGGAAGTTCCACAAGTGATTGGGCCCGTGCGAGCGGGGTACATGTATTACTGGGGTGCACGGGAAGTTTTACACGCGAATGTCCTGTGTACGTGTATTTCGGGGTGCACGTGAAGTTACACACACAAATTCAGCAGGGTACATGTATTTCAGGGGTGCGTGGGAAGTTCCACACGTGAATTCAGCACGGTACGTGTATTTCAGGGGTGCGCGGGAAGTTCTACATGCAAATGTCCTGTGTACGTGTATTTCGGGGTGCACGTGAAGTTACACATACAAATTCAGCAGGGTACATTTATTTCAGGGGTGCGTGGGAAGTTCCACACATGAATTCAGCACGGTACGTGTATTTCAGGGGTGCGCGGGAAGTTTCACACACGATTCCATCAGGGTACGTGTATTACTGGGGTGCGCGGGAAGTTTCACACGCGATTTCAGCTGGGTACGTGTATTTCAGAGGTGCGCAGGGAGTTCTACATGCAAATGTCCTGTGTACGTGTATTTCGGGGTGCGCGGGAAGTTACACAAGCGAATTCAGCAGGGTACGTGTATTTCAGGGGTGCGCGGGAAGTTCCACACGCAATTCCATCAGGGTACGTATATTTCAGTGGTGCGCGGGAAGTTCCACACGCGAATGTCCTGTGTACGTGTATTTCAGGGGTGTGCGGGAAGTTTCACAAGCAAATTCAGCAGGGTACGTGTATTTCAGGGGTGCGCGGGAAGTTCCACACGCGAATGCCCTGGGTACGTGTATTCCTGGGGTGTGCGGGAAGTTTCACAAGCGAATTCAGCAGGGTACGTGTATTTCAGGGGTGCGCGGGAAGTCTCACACGCGAATGTCCTGGGTACGTGTATTTCGGGGTGCGCGGGAAGTCTCACACGCGATTTCAGCAGGGTACATGTATTTCAGGGGTTCCGGGGAGTACTACACGTGAATTGGCCATGTGGGTCCTCCCAGGTGTTCGCTCTACAACCTCCACGGCCCCTGCAGGCAGCCCACACCACGGGGGACTACCCTGCACCCCTGCTCATGTCCCGCAGGCAGCCCATCCACCATGGGCATGCCCCTCAGCCAAGCCACATGTCACCTTGCACTACTGATCAACAATGCATGTCTCCCAGCACCCCCACCCCCCAGCAGTGCAGGGCACCCTCCACCAGGCCCCTACTCCTGTCTCCCTGCACCCCCACCCCCCACCTGTCAGGGGGACCCTCCACCAGGCCCCCACACATGTCTCCCAGCACCCCCACCCCCCAGCAGTGCAGGGCACCCTCCACCAGACCCCCACACATGTCCCCCTGCACCCCCACCCCCCAGCACTGTGGGGCACCTGCCAGCAGCCCCCCCCTCATGTCCCACACATGTCTCCCAGCACACCCACCCCCCAGCAGTGCAGGGCACCCTCCACCAGGCCCCCACACATGTCTCCCAGCACCCCCACCCCCCAGCACTGTGGGGCACCCTCCACCAGGCCCCCACTCCTGTCTCCCTGCACCCCCACCCCCCACCAGTCAGGGGCACCCTCCACCAGGCCCCCACACATGTCCCCCTGCACCCCCACCCCCCAGCACTGTGGGGCAACCTCCACCAGGCCCCCACACATGTCTCCCAGCACCCTAACTCCCCAGCAGTGCAGGGCACCCTCCACCAGGCCCCCACTCCTGTCTCCCTGCACCCCCACCCCCATCAGCCAGGGGCACCCTCCACCAGGCCGCCACACATGTCTCCCAGCACCCCGACCCCCCACCAGTCAGGGGCACCCTCCACCAGGCCCCCACACATGTCTCCCAGCACCCCCACCTCCCAGCAGTGCAGGGCACCCTCCACCAGGCCCCACTCCTGTCTCCCTGCACCCCACCCCCCACCAGTCAGGGGCACCCTCCACCAGGCCCCCAAACATGTCCCCCTGCACCCCCACCCCCCAGCACTGTGGGGGACCCTCCACCAGGCCCCCACACATGTCCCCCTGCACCCTCACCCCTCAGCACTGTGGGGCACCTGCCAGCAGGCCCCCCCTCATGTCCCACACATGTCTCCCAGCACCCCCACCCCCCAGCAGTGCAGGGCACCCTCCACCAGCCCCCCACACATGTCTCCCAGCACCCCCACCCCCCAGCACTGTGGGGCACCCTCCACCAGGCCCCCACTCCTGTCTCCCTGCACACCCACCCCCCACCAGTCAGGGGCACCCTCCACCAGTCCCCCACACATGTCCCCCTGCACCCCCAACCCCCAGCACTGTGGGGCACCCTCCACCAGGCCCCCACACATGTCTCCCAGCACCCCCACCCGCCAGCAGTGCAGGGCACTCTCCACCAGGCCCCCACTCCTGTCTCCCTGCACCCCACCCCCCACCTGTCAGGGGCACCCTCCACCAGGCCCCCACACATGTCTCCCAGCACCCCCACCCCCCACCAGTCAGGGGCACCCTCCACCAGGCCCCCAAACATGTCTCCCAGCACCCCCACCCCCCAGCAGTGCAGGGCACCCTCCACCAGGCCCCCACTCCTGTCTCCCTGCACCCCACCCCCCACCAGTCAGGGGCACCCTCCACCAGGCCCCCACACATGTCTCCCTGCACCCCAACCCCGCAGCACTGTGGGGCACCCTCCACCAGGCCCCCACTCCTGTCTCCCTGCACCCCCACCCCCAGTCAGGGGCACCCTCCACCAGGCCCCCACACATGTCCCCGTGCACCCCCTCTCCCCAGAACCGTGGGGCACCCTCCACCAGGCCCCCACACATGCCTCCCAGCACCCCCACCTCCCAGCAGTGCAGGGCACCCTCCACCAGGCACCCACACATGTCCCCCTGCACCCCCACCCCCCACCAGTCAGGGGCACCCTCCACCAGGCCCCCACACATGTCCCCCTGCACCCTCACCCCCCAGCACTGTGGGGCACCCTCCACCAGGCCCCCACACATGTCCCCCTGCACCCGACCCCCCAGCACTGTGGGGCACCTGCCAGCAGGCCCCCCCTCATGTCCCACACATGTCTCCCAGCACCCCCACCCCCCAGCAGTGCAGGTCACCCTCCACCAGGCCCCCACACATGTCTCCCAGCACCCCCATCCCCCAGCAGTGCAGGGCACCCTCCACCAGGCCCCCATACATGTCTCCCAGCACCCCCATCCCCCAGCAGTGCAGGACACCCTCCACTAGGCCCCCACTCATGTCCCACTCATGTCCCCCTGCACCCCCACCCCCCAGCATTGCGAGGCACCTGCCAGCAGGCCCCCACTCATGTCCCAATCATGTCCCCCTGAACCCCCACCCCCCAGGCTTGCGAGGCACCTGCCAGCAGGCCCCCACTCATGTCCCACTCATGTCCCCCTGCACCCCCACCCCCCAGCATTGCGAGGCACCTGCCAGCAGGCCCTGACACATGTCCCCCAGCCAACACGTCATCACAATCTAGATCCCTGGCCATTATGGGCAGCCTCCACATGCCAAACACCCACCCAAGTATTGCAAACACCCACTCAGAATTGCCAATTACATGATAAAACCCCAATGGCAAGTATGTAAATGAACACATGTCCCTCACATACACACAATGGGTGTAAGTGAATGTCAAAACCCATATCATGACATGCATGAAACCAATGATATGATACTACACATTGAAGTTTGATGAAAACAATGTATTAAAAGCAACATAAATGGGATTAAAAATAAACAAACGACAATGGGAATTAAAATCAAAAAAGCAGCATGTCCGTAAAATAATGAAAAACCACAAATCATAATCCAAAGGAAAGGTGTCCAAAGTCACAGTTCAAAAAAGCACATCCAAGGGAAAAACAAAACCAAAAACCCTTGCTCCATGGGTAAATCCAAAAAAAAAAATAATCTAACAGTCAACTATATACAGATAAACACTCCAGGGTCCATGATCCCAACTGAAGAAATGAAACCTATCTAAAAATATTACGTAATAATTAAACTATATACAAAAATGTTGGCCGTTTTCCAAAAGGTCCAAAATCAAGAAAAAAGCAAAGGAAACCTAACACTAACTACATAACTATTTACAAGGGCAGCGGGCTAGTCCAACGGCTCACTGGATGTTGTCATTGGCCAGGGCATCATCGAACTCCTGTTCAATGGCTTGGAGGCAGGCATGTTCCCTGGCCCCGAGGTCTTGCAGGGATAAAGCAGTGTCCAGCTCCAACTCCCTGCGAAGACCCTCGAGGCACTCAGCCCGCCTCAGCACCCTCCGCATGGAGTTCTCCGCCCTGACCATTGTGAGCCGTTCCTCCTCTGCCCGCTGCCGCTCCACACCTATCTGCTGGACCAACCGCTCTCACATGGAAGCCACTCCCATTCCAGGGTTCTCCTGCCCTCCGGCCGATGCCTGCACCCCTGATGTTGATGGCCCCGAGCCATGATGCCTCCCACGTTGAGCCTGCCGCTGCCTCTGACGCAACTGCCTGTGCCAGCACGACGGCATCCAGGCTGATGGAATCCACCGACGCCGTCGTGCACGTGCCCTGCCCAATGATGCCGTCACATCCTCCATCTGCTGGGGTCCAGTTGCTGGTGTGTCCACCCCTCCTGGACCTCCGACTCCCGACTGCGGCAGGGATGGGATCCCCACCGAGTTGGCTGCATTGGTCGGGGCAGGTCCACAGGGGGCCCTGGTGGCATCTGGGCCGGAAGACGGCATGGAGAACGACTGGCGCATAGCCTCCACAGAGGAGGAGAGGGTCGCCAAAGTGCCCGACACATGTCCGAGACCCCCGACCACGACCGCTCCCAACTGGGCCACGTTGGCACGGTGCTCTTCATGATGACGTGCGTGCTCCCCACGGGAAGCACGCACCTCATCACGAATGACACCCGTGCGCAACGCGACACCAATCAGGACCTTCTCCATACGGCCAGGGGTCCCCTCGTCCGCAGGTGGAGGGGAGTCAGATGACATGGACATCCCCCCTACCTGCGGACGGGCCTGGGATGGGGCATCCCTGCTGGTGCATGGTGGTGCAGTCACAGTGTCAGGGACAGTGACATGCACAGGCACCTCCACGGCGACCTGTGCTGCCTCCTGCCCCTGCCCCTGGACTGCACCACTTGCACCAGCAGGGATGCCCCCACCAGGCCCCATGTGCGGCTCAGTAGCGGCCTCCTCCTCCTCTGTGTAAACCACCAACCTGGATGGCTCCACACCGTCTTCCGCCGTTGCAAGCCCCTGTGGGGGCTCACCCACCCCTTCCGCTGCAGCCGTGGGGGCATCCCTGCTGCTTTGCTCCACAGCGCCGTCTCCGCCCTCTTCTTCACTTTGCGCTGCATAGAGGGAGACATAGAACACAAGCATCAGGGTACTGTACAATGGTCCCCTAGACAGGAAGCAATAGCAGATGAGTGGCACTGTCAAAGATCACTTCCATCATGTCCCTCCACAACACATGGGTCAGTGCAGGCAAAACACATGCAGTAACAGGCATGGCGCATGCTATGGACATAAGCAAATATGTCCAAGGGACTCTTGAAACATAAAATGTTGTTTTTGAACTCACATGCATCATGGGTCATGCCTATCACATTCACACACTTCACTGTACTTTCATCCATCTGGACTCGTACACCCCAGACACAGTGGATGCAAGGATCGCTAGGCGGCATCAGTGATTCTGAACATTGACACAGACATGTGTCATGCATCCATGGCATTCACAAGTCACAGACACACAGGTCAGACACATAGACATGGAAACCATACATGTACATGGCATCATCACCCATCCCTCACCCCCACCCATGTCCAGGAACAGAGACTGGCATGCTCTCATGTGGCATTCCGCATAGGGCTCCCCATGTAGCATTTAAACACATACACCAACCGTGTGCTGCACACATTACTGGTCTCACATGCATGACCATGATGTCCCTACACACACACACGCGTACATGGCTTATGTCACACATACAGGCAAGTATCAGACAACCAGCACACTACAACATGCCCTGTCTCACACAGCAATGCCTGGCCACTTACTGCTCGACTCCAGACGGGTCTGCCTATCAAGGACCTGGACGTGGAGCACTGGGGATATGCGTTCCAGGACCCTCATCTGATCTTCCGACAAGTGACCCTGGTGCCCCTTAGCATCCGCTGCCTTCAAGAGGCGCCGGGCCTTGTTGAGAGTCCTGGACCTGAAGTCCTCCCAGCGCTTCTTGACATGTTGGAAGTCACGGACTGCCACCCCCTCCGCGTTGATGGCAGTCACGATGTCCGTCCAGATCCTGTCCCGTCCATCCTTGTCGGCGCGTGATGATCCGAAGAGGGCATCATAATGCCCCAGGACATGATCCACCAGGACACCAACTTCCTTCTGACTGAAGCTGGTGGCCCTCTGCCCCTCTGGCTGGGGTGGGCAACTGGGTTCTGGGGCTGGGCTGTGGAGCAATGGTATCTCAGTCGGGAGTCTTCTGTTCCAGCAGGGGTGGACACAGCAACTGGACCCCTGCAGATGGCTGATGTGCAGGCACCAAATGGCAGGGCACGGTGGCAGCAGGCAGGCAGGCAGGCAGCAGCAGATGGCTCGTGGGAGGCTGTTTGGGGCTCTGGGGGGCAGTAATTCGGCCTTTTGGGCAGGAGCGTGGTCTTCCGTGTGCTTACGCGCGGCCAGCTTGATGCGGAGTGATTTGGCACGTGAAAATTCTGCACGTCAGCGTGTAATTCGAGGAAAGGCCCTTACCGCGTAAGACCGTCTGCACGCATATGCAATTTCATTGGACAGAAGGCCCTTCAAGCGCAAGCGCCTCTGTGAAGTGACGCGCGCAGGCGTGAATGGGCGTTTCTGCGCGCGTGAAAAACTGCATGTCCGAGGGGGAATGCGTGTATTCCGAGGAAAGGGCCCATGCGCGTAAGTGACGTGACACACGCGGGCATTTCCCTAAGCACGGTTTAAAGGTGAGCGGGGGCAGCAGTTCGCTGTACGTGCCTTTCGTGGAGACCGACGTGTGTTGCTGCTTCCTGTTGTTTCGCGCGCCATCACAACTTCACAGCTATCAAGGACGTATCTCTTCTTTTGGCGGGGGTATGGCTACGCGTGTTTTCTACATCGCGCTAGTCAGACGGTGAGTCGCACATGCTATTTTTCCCACTGCGGGTGCCCCTGTGTATCGCACCCATTTTCCATGTCATAGTAGCCTGCATGTCCCTCGCGTACGCGTTATTCGTGTTACTGGGTGCACCGCGTACTGCGGGAGGTTGATTCCATGCACGTAGGCTGCAGGGTTGCGTGCAAGGTTTTACTGCGGTTTTGGGGTGCCTGAGCGTTGCCGGGGTCACATACAGCCTTGCAGGTGCAGGGGGGCTGTTAACATCTTGCTTCCCACCCCCTTCACCCCAATTGCCCAGGTCAATTGTGGTGTACACCTCCCATTGGCACTACTCCATCTGTGCCGGCACTACTACATCTGTGCCATGGTTGGGAGGACACCAAAGGTGAGGGGCGCCTCAGCTGGGCATACTCCTCGTGGCGGGCGTGGTCGGGGACGTGGCCGTGGTGACCAGGGAGTAGGGGGACTCCAGGGTGTCCAGGGCGGCCACAGAGGGGGAAGAGGCAGGGGTGCGCCACTTGAGCACAATGTTGTGCCATGTGTCGGTGCAGTCATGCCACCACCCCCTGTGGTTCCGGGGGATGCAGCTTCTGCATCTGGCACTGGCACCCGTGTGATCCGGCAGTCCGTTCCATCGACTGCCACGGGCCCAAGGGTAGTGGTAGCTGCAGGTGCAGCTGTGGACACCGCCACCCAAGCTCAGGGTCTGCCAGCGCAGGCTGCGTTGGCACTTGAGGAGCCCTTGGTAGATTTCCAACAGGCCAGGAGGGAAACCATAGGGGCAGGCAGGGCTGCTCAAACCAAGACACGTGTCCCTGGGGCAGTTATGTCATCTGCTGCCCCGAACAGCCGGGTGTTGGCAAGTGCAGGGGCAGATGCACCCAACAACACCCCGGTTGTGAGTCTGCCAACCAGGACCATTGCGGTCAATGACCCTGCCACAGCTGATGTTGCTGTGCAGGGTACATTAGAGGGCACCCAGATGCCACTGACACAAGTCAGGCCTTTGGTCATCCCTCCACCTGCCACTCCCTTGGCTCAATCCACCGAACCCACTGGCCATACTGGTCAGGGCGGCATTAGCCAGCCAGGGTCTGTGCCACAGTCCAGGAGGAGGAAGGTTGCACCTGCAGCACAGGCTGGGACCCCACACACAGCCACAACCTCCTGCACGTCGAGGAAGAAGCATTTCTGCAAGCAGGAACTGGACTTCCTCGTGGGCTACGTGCGGGGCCACAGCCGTGACATGCTAGTGGGTGCCAATAGTCAGACTACGGCTGCCCAACGTGACACCCACTGGAAGCATGTTGCGGAACATGTCAGTTCATTCGGCCATGAGGTGCGCACGGCGCAAGAGTGCAAAAAGCATTGGAATGACATCAAACACAGCACTAAGGCTAAGCGTGCCTCTAATTACAACTTGACTCTGGTGACTGGCGGTGGGCCTGCACCAGAGGAGGAAGAGCTCACTCCGCATGAGGCACTCGTTACAGAGTTCATACCACCTGAATTGGTCGAAGGAGTGGGAGAGATGCTGGACTTTGATGCCCAGTCCAGTGAGTGTTGATGCGTGTTTGTTGAGGACGTGTGTGTTTCACTTGTGGGATGTGTTGTGCATGATTGCCACTAAATGTGACGTGTACATGGTTCTGATGTGTAAGTAATGCAATGCTTCCGTGATGCATGGATGGTGGACATGTGGAGCAAACGGGGACTATCCGCATCACCACTATTGCATCCTACTGACATGCTGGTTACAAGTATGCCCCTCCGGTCCATGTTCCAGCTCACTGGCCCTTCTGCATGTGGTGTGGGGTGACCTTCCTCTCAGCCCAGGCACAATGTCATTGCATGACTGACGTGCATGTCTCTTCTGCCTGCATGCGGGGACTCCATGTAGGCATGCTCCCTTGCCCCTCCTCCGCCACTCTGCACCCCAGTTCCACCTTTGCACTGGTCTGCTTCAATCTTGCCAATGTGTACTTTCATGTTCATGCGTCCTGTGTAGATGCTAACTTCCAGCGTACAATCTGCCAGACATATGACGTGTGGTACAGCCTTAGTACTTGATGCAGGGTATCTCACTTGTACTGTGCATAGGTCAGATGTCCTGCAGGGACATGAGTGCCATTCATGCTCCATGTGCATTGCACGCATGCCCCTATGTGTCCTTGACTGGATGATCACTGTAATACAAGTCCTGGGTGACATACATTGCATGGCATCTCATCAGCCTTCCCATGTCAACTGTGGGTCAGTACTGTGTTGCACACATGTTTAGGGTCTGACAATCTGTGTGGCTCACAGGCCTCAGCCTGTTTAATGGCCAATGACTCTGTCCAACTGTTGTAGTGTCTTCTTCACACGTGGGCGGCCTCCAGAGTTTTCATCATGTGTCCTGCTTACTGTCCCATCATCATTTGCAGTGTTGTCACTTGAATCACATTAAGCTGTTGATGCCAGTCAACACTGCCTGTCAATACACAGGTCTATGGTCAGCCTTTTGATACCATGCTAGGCATCCCTGCTTTTGTACTTGGGTGGAGGGGTGCTTGGCTTCTAGATATGGTACACATTGAATGCACAATGCACGTGATGCCTGAATTTGACCTTGCACTGCCTTCACATTTCCTGACACACACCATGGAGTCCTTGTACATGTAGGTAGTGAGTGGTGTACACAATTTCTGCACTGCATAGACCCACTTCCATGGAAACTGCCATCTTTCAACAGGTCTGATCACAGAAGCAATTCAAAGTTGACCCAGCATGGATGCCAGGTTATATGTTGTGTGTCACATGTCTGCCTGATGCGTGTGTTGTCGGTGTGTGTGTGTGTTGTGTGCTTCTGACATGTGTAGTGACCTTTTTTCTCTCTATTTTTCAGGTGATGACGCAATGGAGGCGGAGGATGGTGTTGTCATGCCAGACACAGGGTTGTTACCACTACATCAACCCGGCACAAGTGGGGGTCGTGGGGTGGTAGGCCACGAAAGCCCCCAAGTGCTACAGTCCATCTTGTCTCTGGCTGCCTATGAGTCCAGCCTTGATGACGACTCTGACGTCCATGTTGAGTTGGATGAGCATCAAGTCCATGTGTCAGGGGTGAGTGATTCTGATGTGGACACTCCTCTGTCTGCGACACCTGCACTGAGGGATCAGACAGTCTTGGTTCCTCCGCCCATGGTGGATCGGGACGCAGGGTCACCCTCCACACCAGTCACTTATGTGCCTGGGACATCACGTCGACAGGGGCATGTAGTCATGCAGCCGCGGGCGGTGCCAAAACAGTGAGGACACCCGGTCCTTGGGTCCCGCAGGGGTCCAGCCCAGCAACGCGGTCACCGCGCGCAGCTGTAGTATACTGAGTGGGAGCAAGACATGACTGCCAATTCAGAACGGCAGGGGGCAGCAATGGAGAACATCGCTCAGAGCATGGAGCGTGTGGCCCGATCTGTGCTCCCCCCTGCTAGGCAGGTGCTTCTCCAGCAGCAGGTGGCACGGTCCACGGCCCGCTCACTCAGGCTGGGCATGGAGGCCTCAGACAGGGCACGCCAGGCTGAAATGTTGTCTCTGCATCAAGCAATTGCTGCTCACGCAGAGGAGCACATGGATGCCCTGAGGGAGGAGTATGCTTCCCTCAATTCCACTCTGGGTGTCCTTATGATGTCCCAGAGGCAGCGGGCAGAGGAGAGGTTTGCACAGCTTGAGCGTACCATCTCGGCTGAACTACAGGCTTGCCGGGAGGTGCAGCGGTTGTCCAGCCAGGCCTTGCAGGAGGAACTCCGTGTTACACGTGCTACCTTGCAAGATGAAGCACATGTATCACGTGAGGTTCTGCATGCACGCCACACAGAACCAGGCTCATCCGTCTGGCAGACTTGCTGCCGACGAGGGGCAAGCTGCGGCTAGATGTGGCCAGGCTACTGTGCCACGTTCTCCTTTCCAGGATGAGCCCGACTCGGACGACCATCTATCTCCCACATAGGTCGGGCTGTGCAGGCTTTGAGCCCATGGAGGTTTTTTTTTTTTGGCTCAGCATCATCGCATGTGGGTGTTGAGCAGCACCCTGTACCTCCCCCCTCCTGGGTGCCTCCCCTGCCCCCCGCATAGTATGTGGCCGTTTTTGATTTTTCTTTTAGTTTAGTTAGTTAAGCTTCTGTTTGATAGTTAGTTTAATTAGGTAATGTAGGTTTTTCATAGTTAGTGTAATTAGTTAATATAGTTTAAAATTGCTTGTCTATTGTACTTTCATGTGACAGTGCGGTGCTTTGTAGCTTTTGAAGGCATCCACTGTCTGTTCCAGCTGGGCCCTTCAGGCTTGTCTTGTGTATGTGTTTGCTGCTTGGGGTCCTTGACTCACATATGCCACTTCCTTATCCATGGGCTCGCAAGGATGGTTCGGTGTGACAGCCTATTACACAAGGGCTTTGGACTGTCATATCTGTGGCATGTCTGGTGCTGTGTAACTTGTGTTGACACCCCTAGTGGGGATGATTGCGGTGTTATTGTCCACTGTTCAGCTTTTGCTAGATGGGGTGTTTCATGATTAATGTGTACATTCATTGCTATGCATTGTGTAGTATGTTTCTTATCTGTACTGTACATGTGCTTGTTGCAATTCATGCCGTAGATAGTGTGTTCCACACTTTGGATGTGAAAGACGGACTGATGGTGTGATTTCTGATGTAAGTCTTTGACATGGTCCAGTAATGAGATGCCTGAAGAGACACACACATACTTTAAAGCTTTAATCATGTGTTTCATGCCCTTTCTGCAGGGGGATGAGCCTCCAGACCACCTTTGCCAGCAGACATGGCCCATTGGACATCTGAATTCTGGACACGTTTGTTGGTGCCCACATGCACATGTGTGCACAAGCAGAGGCACAGGGATTGCAGACCTACATCCTAGAACTGCTGACGTGTTCCAAGGAACTCCAGGCAAGGTGAGCAGCACAGGGGGGCCACAACACAGCAAAGCTTGCACCAGGCGAGTTGCGCATGCAGGCTTAGTAACAGCACTGAGGGTGAGCTTGGATGAATATTGGTGTTGAAGCACACAATGCAGCTCAGATGTGTTGGTGGACTGATGGATGTTGATTGTAAGGTTGTCTGGGGCACCTGCAGGGGCAGTGGCACATACCCTCTGGTACACCAAGGTCCATCGAGGCACTTGTATCAACCATGTAGCCTTCCGAGACATGGAAAGGGGCAGCTCACAGGGACATACAGCAAGGGACATACTCAGGTGCAGTGCATTTCATTTCCATGTACATTTTGAAACATGCACTGCCTACTTTGTTTCCGTCATGGTGGAACACGACTTGTTCTGAAGTCATGCCTTGCTATATGGGTCTGTCTGCTTACCCAGGGAACATTGCATGTTGTGTGAATTGTGACACATTGGTGTTCCATTTGCTGACTTACTGCGTTGACTGTGTATGACCCATCACAGGGGTAATGTTACATATGGGTACGAAGCATCTACACCACATTGTCTGTTTGTAGAGTAGTTTGTTGCTATGGGGCATGTTTGGTGGTGTGTTTTTGTGTTATGGGCACGGACAGATTATTAACTGTGGCTCTCTTTGCAGCATTGAAGTGCTCCTGTAAACGGACCTGAGAGTGCGCAGGCAGGAGGCCAGCACTCAAAACCAGAGCTAAGTGTCTTGTTGTTTTTCTTTCAAACTGCTCTGCATAGGCTTGCTGGGGGGGTGCACTAATGCATGGATGAATGTGTAATTCAATTTGGTATGTTTGTTTTCCCCCAATCACCCGGAGTCCTATCCAATTTTAAACCCTGTACCCTCTACCCGGTGTTCCTGCTTCCCGTACCTATCCAAGCAACGCTCCCTAACCCTCTTTCCCCGCTTGGGGTTGCGGATGCCTGTGTAAGCCCCAAACTTGCAGGCGGCAAAACCCTAGAGGGGGTGGTTGGTTCGTGCCACTCCTAAGCCTGGACTACAGAAGGCCATGACAATGATGTCCAAGTTTGTTCGGATTGTGTATGTGTTCATGCAGGTAGTACATTTCGTGCATTCCCTACTTTCATGTGTCATTCCTCCTCCCCTCTCCTGCCACTCATTCCAGTTATCCAGTGTGCCAGCACCTGTCCCGACTGCATATCCCTGACCCTCCTTCCCCAACAGGGTCTCAGAGGCCTGTGTGAGTTTGACCCTGCAGGCACCCGGGCCACGGTGGGGGTGGTTGTTTCGTGACACTCCTGCGCCTGTACACGGGACCTGTGACAGTACACATCCGTTCATGGTGCATCATTCTATGTTATGTACCACACATGGTTCACATCCTGTTGTGACATTGTTTTACTGTGCTACCTTGGTTGTTACATCATTGTGGTAGTACTTGGCCTTTGTGAGGTACTGCTACGTCAAGTCATCTACTGGAGGGTGTCCTGGTTCATTTTTCTGGCTTGGATTTTATGATTTTGCAAATGAGGGTGGACTCTGAGGGTGCAGGCACCTTTTTACACACAAGGTGGGAGATGGTGACGAAGGGGAAGGGTGATCCTGTGGCCAGGTGAAATTGAGGGTTGAAGGCTCCATGACCCAGGTGCCGTTGTTCAGTGGGTCATGGTCATTTGTGAGGGGGGGGGGTGTTTTGTTGTTGATAGTTGCCTTGCCCTGCAGTGTGATGGGAACCCTGACATTGTAATTGTGGTATCCTATGTACATGTTGTGTTCTGCTGATGAATGCCTGTTCATGTGTTGTGTTTATCTTTCAGGTGTGAGGGGATAGTTGTGGTTTGACATGCTGGGGTGTACACATGGTGAATGTTCACATGTGATGTGTAGAGGACACTGATGGTCACTTGATTGCACATGCATATGTTGAGTGCATGTCCTTACTGACCCACACACTTGCACTATGATGCACTACATGTACAACCACCCTTGGATATCCACGTATACACTCTGTTTGCCTTCTGGTGCCCACTGTGTCCCTGCAGCACATGTTCTGTGACCAATTATGGATCCTGTACATGCCTAATTTGCTTTTTGATGTGGTTTGTCGCTTAGATGTGATGCTCAGGGTGTGCATCACACACAATAGCTGTTCACTGTGCTGTGCGCTGAGCAGTGTGTTGCAGGAGTTGGACAGAGCACACAGAAGCTGCAGTGTTGATTTTGCAATGCACAATGTGCATGTAGACAGGCATTCATTGTTATGTTACGTCTGCAACTTTTGTAATGCATTTGGGAATGACTTATTTTGGGTGGGAGGATGTTGGTCAGTCATTTCATCTGATTCCATGTCAGGCATCATTGTCTGATGCCACTGTACATTTTTGACATGGCAATGTGTACCTTATTGGTATTGTGTTGGTGTATGGCTATTGCTTGCCATGTCATTTTGTGGTTTGGGAGGGTTTGAGTGACATAACAGTGATGGTCATGGCCTGTTTTGCAGGTGTGTGTGATTCACACCTTGCATGTCAGGGTCATCCGCTTCTCAAAGCAACTAGCTGGGGGTAGATCTCTCTCCGCGGCATGGGCCTCCCTCTGGAACAGCCTTCCTGCCTCACTGGAACTTGAGGAGAACCATCTCCGGTTCCGGAAGCACCTCAAGACCTTCCTCTTTGCTTCTGCTTTCTCTCTCCCTCTCCCTTGCTAAATTCTTCACTGGAACTGCACTGGATCTGCAACTGGGCCCCTCTCACCGACCTCGGTCCCTGGCCCAGCCACTCTCCATTTGCACTGCCTCCCTGGCAACCCCTGCACTGCGGGACTGTCTCTCTATCCCTACAGCCCCCCCTTCCCAGCACTTGTCTGCACTTACCTTTGCAGTTGCCACCAGCTGGCCTATTTATTTGTTTTTTAGTCTACTTACCCTGTACTGCACTCCCCCCCTCCCCTTCCCCTTGCACTTTTCCCTTCCCCCTACCCCTGCACTTGCGCAATCTAAATGACACCTGGCCTAGTAGTATCGTTGTCTGTCTTCCCTTGTTCCCCCCTCCCTGCCTCGTCGCACCTTGAAACACTTGTGTATAGGCACGTTACAAATGCCATATCATGTCATGTCATATGTGTGCCTTTTGGTCACGCAGGATAGCTTGTGTTTAAGTAGCTAGGGATGCAGACAATGTGGCACTTCCATGGCAACTATGTCAGGGTGGTAGGGTTGTGACAGTTGACTGTCTCTTTGTCATCATCGATTGTCACCTGGTATGTGCCAGGACTGTGTGCACTCCACAGGGGTGGGAGTTTAGGTGAAAAATGTGGCCTCAAGCTGGGTCCGGGCTTCCTCGCCACGTGCCCTGTCCCCTCCCATGGGCAGCGCCTGTGCCTGTGGTTGGGGATGTGGGGGCACCACCATGTCCACCGGTACGCCCTGCCGTGTTGCAACATTGTGCCGGACAAATGCTGCCACAATGATCCTGCACACAACTGGGGGTGCATAGAGTAGCTGCCCGCCAGAGCGGTCAAGGGAGCGGAAACGTGACTTGAGCACTCCGAATGTGCGCTCCACTATGGCCCTGGTTGCAATATGGGTGGCGTTGTATCTTACCTGGGGTGGTGTGGTGGGGTTCCGGATTGGCGTCATCATGTGGTTGCTCAGAGGGCAGGCACTGTCCCCTGGGGAGGTGTAAATGGTTGTGATTATTGGGGTTTGTGTATTTGTGTGTGTGTGTGTGACATGCATGCATGTGCAAGGGCATTTGTACTCACCTAGGAGCCAGGTGTCGCCATGCTGCCCAGCTTCCAGGGCCCGGCTCAGGGTGGACATTCTGTATATGAAACTGTCATGGGTGGAGCCAGGGTAGTTTGCATAGACAGAGGTGATGATTCCCTTTGCATCGCATACCACCTGTACATTGATGGAATGCCAGTGCTTGCGGTTTCATTAGATGTGCTCAGTGGCCCTAGGTGGACGTAGGGCCACATGGGTGCAATCTATGGCACCAAGCACTTTGGGGAAGTGTGCCACCCTGAAAAAATCCAGGACAATGGCCTGCCTTTTTGCGGGTGTTCTGGGCATGTATATGTGCCTGCGGACTGAGGGGTGCGCTGTCATGATTGCCAGTACCTGGTGGAGGCAGCGTGACTGCGTGGCCTGTGAGACCCCCTCCACTATGGCAGTAGTCTGCTGAAATGACCCAGTGGCCAAGAAATGCAGGACATTGAGCACCTTCTCTCCAAGGGGCTCAATGCTTGGGAGCAAAGGGTGGGGGATGTAAGGTCATCTTCCCACTCCCTGACCAGGTCTAGGATGATATGGGGTGGAAACCTATACCTGTCGTAGACCTGGTCATCAGGCATCCCAAAAAGGCTTGTCCGTGGTGCGAAAATGCGTGCCCTGGCTATTCTCCTCCTCCTGCGGTGTCCCACGATCAGTGCTGCGACAAATGGGGCATTCATCGTAGCTGTATATACGTGTTTGTTGTTTGCGCGCACTTTTATACTGTGCACGGGGACGCTTCCGCCTGCCTACGTGTGGCGGATGCGTTGACGCCTGTGTGCGTCTTTTGCCGTGCGCGGGTTTCCTGTATTCGAATCCATGAATACGGGTTGTTCGCGTGCGTGTGGGCGTTCCGTGTAGTTCCCTGCAGTACTTCCCCAGTTACGCCTTCTTTTTCACGCGTTATTCCCCATTCCGCGTGTTACGCCCACTGTTCCGCCCACTTTGGTTATGTGCGCCACACTATGTGCGCTTTTGCTGTGCGCGTAGCGCACGCCGTGTGTGCCCGCGTGCGCCATGGCAGGATTTGGCGCACGGACAGCGGGAAAGACGCGCAGCGTCTTCCTTGAATTGCACACGTGCACATGCGCTGGGTTTCTCACGCTAGCGCCACCTTGCGCCTGCTTGCGCTGGGATTTTCGGTGCACGTTTGCTCCATGAATCGACCGCTTGATAAAAACAATTATTTCAAAAAGGATATGTTCTTTTGCGCAAAAAAAGGGATTAAAGGTGACTTATCTGTTTATAGGGCCCAAAGATGAATCAAGGAAGCAGTTAGTAGTCAATAATGCCTCTAGCTGTCCTCTAAGCTTCTCCGATATTTGTGTGGTTTGAAGAAGGCTCGATGTTTTCTGCAGTTTGAAGCAACATTCAAAGAAGTGTGGATCATGAAAGCCACAAGGGTTGGTTATCAGCTGGTTCAACAGCTAAGAAATTGATGACTGGGTGTTCAGTTCAAGTTGCACATTTTGATGTGGTGATCAAATAATTGCGAATCTTGGAGGCCACCAGGATCTGTTTGGATGTAATTTTGTCCGTGAAGATGCTAGTGACTGGATGTTACTCACCGACTAGGATTGATGTAGAGCCCAAAAGAGGTGAGTTTTTCTTCCCAACCTGATCAGCATGATTGAAGAGCCTGGGTGTTTCCTTAACCCAGGACTCCTCACCTGAGGGAGCTCTTCCTCTCGATATACCCCTCTGCTGTAGTCCAATGAAGGACAGACAGAGAAGTTGATTACGCGAAAGAGTGGGCAGCACACACCGCTATGATCCCAAGTTGTAAGGAAAAAGGACAACTGTTACCTGAAGCCAACAATAAGATAGTCAATTACCTCTTAGTGTAGATATTAACCTGTTTGATGTATCTTGGTGGGTGCAGGAATAAGGAACCAGTGGGCCGTGTTCAGGTACCTAATTTGAGACACAAGCAAACATATAACCCCTCAATGTGGATGCTCTCTCTTAATGTACTTTAGTGAAGCTAACCAGAACTTTCATTACCAGGCAGTACAGGGTCCTGCAAATGGGCAATTAGCGGCCCATTCAACTCGTAATGGGCCGGTAATAGCCCATTCGTGGATGCCAGTGCCGGTAGCGAGTTTAGCGGTAGCTGTGCCCTTAATAAGTAATGAGGCCCAAGGTCAATGACGTCCCGGGACATAGAAGGCCACCAGGATCAACCACGTAAGAGTTTCAATGTGTTTTGTCAGCCCGGGTGTGCTGCAACCAAGGAATCATGTGACCAATGCAGAGCCCGGGACCACGCCTCTCCAGGCAGTATGTATATTTTCCCCTGTATATAGAGAATACCCAGGAGGTTGTCTGGATTAATTCCTGACACCCTGTCAGGATTGGTAGACAGCCATTCTTACAGCAATTTCCTGAGGGGGGGGCAGAGGCGTACAAGCACAGGCAACTCTGTTAGACATAAGCAAAGGAACAGTGTTCTCAACTAGCGGTGTGTCTGAGCAGGAACGGGACAGATTGTGCGCACCTGCATGGCAACGGGCCAGGCGGTAAGTTATCTGAAAATTGAATGGAGAAAATAAAAGATGTTAGCCAGCCGGCCTGGCGGAAATACACTTCATAGTTTGAAAAGCCAACAGGCTTCGATGGTCAGAGTAAACAGTGACTTTGTGTTTCGCACCAAACAAATGATGACACCATTCTGGGAAGGCATCCTTTATGGCCAGTGGTTCTCGTTCTGTCACTGTATAATTCTGTTCATAGGGAGCTAGCTTTCTGGAATAGTAAGCCACAGGGTGGATTTCGTTAGAGCTGGTACACCTCTGTGAGAGGATGGCCCCTATGGCGAAACTGGATGCATCAGCCTCAACCAAGAACAGGAGCTTCGGGTCTGGGTGCTGAAGTATCAGAGCATAAGTAAAATAATTTTTCAGGGTCTCAAATGCATTCTGCGCTTCAGGAGACCAATTGAAGGCACATTTAGCATTGATTAGGCCAGTCAATGGAGTCACTACTCTGGAAAATGAATGGATGAACCAGCGATAAAAGGTTGTGAATCCAAGTAAAGACTGCAATGCTTTGAGGGAATCCGGGACAGGCCAATCAAGGATTGCTTTCACACTAGAATTATAAAATACAAGTGAATGGATCAAAAACAATCGAAAGCATACCCCCTTACTGTTCATTCCACCATTCACACTGGAGTGCAAAAACCACACCTAAATTTAAAAAAACGTATTTTTATAGTTTTTAGATATTTACTTTCTTCGTGGTTTAGGTATAGTACTGAACATCATTGGTTGCAAAAGACAAGCAACCACAGTTTGCACAATAAAACAAAAAGCAAGTTGAGTTTCTTGCACATAGCTCTATACAATAAACACGATACAGTTTCTATTGTCGATATTTCAACGGAATGACAGGGGTCAAATCAGATGAACAAGTGAAAAACATGTATACAGTAGATATATTAGTACAAGACACTAAAAATTGGTGACACTGTGTTCGGAGAGAAAATTTGTCTACACCAGGTGTTTCGGCCCTATATCGGGGCTATGTGAGCCAATTTTTTCCTAGGGCCTTCGTCAGGACAGAGGAGGACTATGTAGTCCAGATGTTCAGATGATGCTGGAAGATGAATGAGGGACAGTAAAGGGAATGCTATGGAAATAGTTGTAAAACACATGAATAAATCACTAGATGTCCTCTATGTAGTAGCTGAACATCGCTTACCTGTGGAGCATGAGTAAAACCACAAGCGAAGAGATAGAGGGTGGTCCCGGGGCCGGTAATGCCCCTTGGGTAGTAGTCACAGTGGACTACTATTTTGTAAAAAGCAAGTAGGAGTGCTAAGTATATTATCCTACTTCATCCTGAGTGGAAAAACACCTTTTGGTACACATTATAAAACACAGAACGTGTGGTTTTACCTACACTGAGGTAGCCGCGGAGTGAACTTAATCGTATGCTTCAGCAGGATTTCATAGACGTGCCCTAGGTAAAGTGCAAACACAGACAGTGTCAGGATGCGTGCTGTTATGATTGTGGGCATCGGCTCGTATGAGAAAGATGCTGATGTCGGTGTGGGCACTGATCACATACCTGATTGTGGTGATCGTATGTGTGCTCCTATAACAGAGCAGACCTGTGGGAAGTCGGGATGCGTGAAGCGTAGTGCCGACAACTCCAGTAGCTAGCACGGCAACCCAGCAATGTAGACGCCATTGCAAGGTACCACTGTTAAATATAGCGGTGGCCATTTTCGGATGGTGTGAACTTCTAATTTAGTTACTCATGCCGAAACAGCATCTGCAGTTTGATTTCACGAATGCTAAATAATTGTTGGGAAAAATATGGTCGCCTATATTATTGTAGTTTGATTGGACTACGTGTTTACAACGGTTGCCATGGTAATGGTGCGGCATGGGAACGTGACCAAATCGCATATGTAAATACACTATAAATATCATAATCTTCACGCCCATCAAATACGGCGGAATGCTAGCACAATGTATTGTGCAGCGATAGAAGCGCTGTTACTATATGAAGCTGTTGCATATGGCTGCAGCCATTTTGGATCGGTCAATGAGCATCATAAGTGTGATAAGGTAGTTAAATGTTGTGAGTACTAGTGGTTGGATATGCACATGTAGTGGGACCAAGTGTGTGGGCCGGTTGCCATGGTAACGGTACGGCACATGAAACCAAATCGCATGTGGAGATACACTCTCATTTGTACAAAACTGGACGCACAGATATCGGGCAGAGTGGTGACACTGATTTCTGATCAGGAAGTGTCTGGGGCATGAGTCCCCCTATTGCCTGAATTACATGGCCCGTGTCATCACTAGAACAAAGCCCCAGTTGGGGGGTGTCCAAACAGGAGACAACACTGGGTTGACCTATTGGTTGTCTATTCCAGATGTGGATTAGCTAAACATTAATGGGCTATACATAATGATTACAAAATGCAAATCTCAGTCACAGCAAATGAATAATGATCAAAGTTCTCAAGAAAAAACATTAGACCACAGTAAGTGTTATCTTCCCCAACAGTATTATACTCTTGAATTATCACATATCTCTGATCACAAGACAAGGGAGTGCAGTACTGTCCTGAAACTTTCTGTCAAAAAGATCATGCAAAAGATTATACAAAAGATTTCCACTCTACAGATATGTTAATGCCCGAATGTACTGTGTCTAATCTATGGACCCATCTCTGTTCTAATTGAGTAAGAGCCTTGTTAGAATCACCTCCTCTCACAGTGGATGCTAGTTTTTGAATAACAAACCACCTGAGGTCCGTATCAATGTGATTCTTCTGGCTGAAATGTTCCACTAGGGGTTTATCGGGGATCTTATTTCTGATACACGACTGATGCTCTGATATCCACATCTTGATGGGGCGAATGGTTTTGCCTACACACAGTAGGCCACAGGGGCACTTGATAATGTAGATCACTCCTTTAGTATTGCAGTTTGTGTGCTACTTCATTTTCCATTTCACATTCTTGTGTTCAGCGACTTTTTTTTGTAGGGTGAGGGCCCATGCAATGCACTTCCCACATTTGTAGTGTCCAACCATGGCAGGAAGGTTCCACAGAGTGTTCTGGACATGTTGGGCTGATTCAAGGAAGATGTGAACTAGAGTGTCTTTTAAGTTCGTATTGTCCTTGAAAGTGAAACAGGGGAATTTGCTAAGTGTCCCGTTTTTTTGACCAGATGGCATTTTTTCTTGATGGTTTTCTATATAATAACATTCAATGGACTGAGGTGGTGACGCAAACCCATCTGTCTAGTTCCTTTTTGGCTTTCACTTCAAGGCAGACGTCTCTTGGGGTATGCATAGCTCTTTTTCTGGCATCCCTGATTGCCTTTCTGGGATATCCTCTTTCCGCTTGTCTAGCATGTAGGTCTTCTGCATGTTTCTTCAACCTTTCAACATCAGTGTAATTTCTCTGGATCCTCAATAATTGAGCATAAGGTAGATTGGATTTAAGGCCATGGGGATGATAACTCTAGAAATGCAACAGACTGTTGGTTTTCGGTATAACTCGGTCTTCAAGTGTTCTCCTGTCTTATATATATGTAGATCAAGGAAATCAATCTGATAATAATCCAATTGCATGGTGAACTTGATGTGAGGTTTGTGTTGGTTTATCCATTGGTGGAATCCCTCAAGTTCACTCAGTGTTCCATTCCAAATCAAAAAAACATCATCTACATACCGTTTGCATAGGCCGATGTGTTCTAGAAATGTTGTCTCCTCCGAAAAAATATTGCTCTTTTCGTATTGTGCCATAAAAAGATTTGCAATGTCGGGGGTGAAAGTAGCCCCCATGCTGACCCCTTGGATCTGTTTATAAATCTGTTTGTTAAATAAAAAGAAGTTTTCAGACATAGCAAGCCTGGTACATTCAAGAATGAACTCGGTGGGGGTCGAAGTGGTGTCGTTTCTCTGATTGAGGACCCCCCAGATGGCCTCTAGACCTTCTGTTTGTGGAATTGAGGTATAGAGAGCCTCGATGTCCATAGTAACTAGGAGACTGTCCTGTTTTAGATGGACGTGGCTGAGTATTCTGATGGTACTGGTAGTGTCTTTTAGGTAGGAAGGCATCTGGAGCACAAACGGTTTAAGGAAGAAGTCGATATATAAACACAGTGGTTCCAGTAGTGAGTCATATGCAGACACGATGGGCCTCCCTGGGGGCTTTTTAGCATCCTTGTGTATTTTAGGTAGGATGTAGAACGTTGGTGTACTTGGATGTGTCTTGTTTAGGAAGCGTTGTTCATCTTCGCATATCCAGCCTTCTTCGACAGCATGCAGGGTTAAACTTTTGATTTCCTCTTGTAAATGTGTAGTTGGGTCATGATTAAGAGGTCTGTAAGCCCTTGTGTCACCTAGGAGCCGTAGGCATTCTGTGTCATAGTCGATGGTGTCCATGACGACTATGCCACAACCCTTGTCAGTTGGTTTTATCGTGATGGATGTATCCATTCTTAGAGTTTGTAATGCCATTCTTTCTTCTTGTTCCAGATTGTCTTGATAGAAATTCTGTTTTTTTAAGCCTGCCTTAACCGTCTTAGTGACTATTCTTTCAAAAGCTTAAATTTCATATGGAATAGTGTGTGGTGGTGGATAAAAGGCATATTTAGGTTTTAGTCCAGTGGTGTTGTCTCTTTCGGAGGGTTCCACTTGGCTATCTACTCAGGACAAAGTAGGATAATATACTTAGCACTCCTACTTTCTTTTTACAATATAGGTGTCCACTGTAACTACTACCCAAGGGGCATTACCGGCCCTGGGACCACCCTAGATCTCTTCGCCTGTGGTTTTACTCACGTTCCACAGGTAAGCGATGTTCACCTACTACATGGAGGACATCTAGTGATTTATTCACTTATTTTACAACTTTTTCCATAGCATTCCCTTTACTATCCCTCATTCATCTTCCAGCATCATCTGAACATCCGGACTACATAGTCCTCCTCGTCCTGACGAAGGCCCTTAGAAGAAATTGGCTCACATAGCCCCAATATATAGGGCCGAAACACCTGGTGTAGACAACAAATTTTCCCTCCAAACACAGTGTCACCAATGGTTACTTTCTTGTACTAATATATGTACTGTATACGTTTTTTTCACTTGTTCATCTGATTTGGCACCTGTCGCTCTGTTAAAGTATCGACAGTAGAAACTGTACCATGTTTATTGTATAGAGCTATGTGCAAGAAGCTCAAGTTGTTTTTTGTTTTATTGTGCAAACTGTGGTTGCTTGTCTTTTGCAACCAATGATGTTCAGTACTATACCTAAACCACGAAGAAAGTAAATATCTAAAAACTACAAAAATAAGTTTTTAGAAATGTAGGTGTGGCTTTTGCACTCCAGTGTGAATGGTTGAATGAACAGTAAGGGGGTATGTTTTTGATTGTTTTTGACCCATTCACTTGTATTTTATAATTATTGAGCCCTCCTAGGCAGACTAGGGTTGATGTTTCAGGAGCCCTTCTTTAGACACTTTCACCCTAGAATGACACATCCTGATACCTTGCAGTGTTAAATCGTAACCCAGGAATTCAACATCCGTGGAGTGGAAAACACATAGAGAAGATGGTCCCATAGGCGTTGTAGGACCGTCTTAACATGTGTAACGTGGATGCACATGAAGGCGAATAGACCAGTATGTCATCAAGATAAACGATTACAAACTGGTCAATGATGTTGTTAAAGAAATAATTCATGAAAAACTGGAAAGCAGCTGGGGCATTACACAGTCCGAATGGCGTGACAAGATAATCGAATAGCCCATATCTGGTCTAGAAGGCCGCTTTCCATTCATTCCCTTTTTTTAAACGAATTAGGCTATATGCACCTCGCTGATCCAGTTTACTATAGATGGCCGAGGAACACAACTGACTGAGCAGGACTGAGATGAGGGGCAGCGGGTACTGGTTCTTGATTGTTACCACATTCAAGGCACAATAGTCTATACAGGGTCATAGTTCCCACTCCTTCTTTAGAACAAAAAACAATGGAAAGGCCGCAGGAGATCTAGAGGTACGTATGAACCCCATAGAAAGGGTCTTGTCAATGCACTCCTTGAGTATCTGTTCCCCAAGTAGCATAAGGGAGTAAACCCTGCCAAAGGGATCTTGGCCCCCGAAATAAGATCAATCGGGCAGTCATAAGCATGATGAGGAGGTACGGTCTAGGCCTTGAATTTATCAAACACACCCATATACGAAGAGTATTCTGAAGGGATGTTCACCTGTGTACCGGAAAAAAAAAACCCAATGCATGTCACTGCAGAGACCAAAGCCTGAGTAGGAGTACCATTGGTAATGCCATTTTCAAGAAAACAAGTGTCATTGCAAATGGAGGAAGGGAACACTAAAGCCTGAGAAACCCAATTGATGTCAGGGTTGTGCAAACACAGCCAAGGGAGACCAAGATTAACTTATAATGAGTTGCTGTGATAAGATCAAAGACTATGTCTTCTTCATGTCCTCCCTCTACTTGCATATGTAACATGGCAGTCTGAATTGTAACAGGATCCACCAATGCCGTACCATCAACCGCATTGAACGATTCAGGACTAGACTAAGCCGTGGTGGGGATCGCAGAGTAAATGGCATACTGCAAGTCTGTATAGTTCCCCGTGGCCCCTGAGTCAATAACCATGTTAGCATGGAAAGGCGCCCCCTGGAGGAACTGTGAACGATACTGGTAGGTAAAAATTAATCAGATGAGCAGTGACTTGGGAATCCAAAGGAGATGCTCCCAGCATAGTGACCCACTCTATTGCAGGGATCTGGCATTTCCCATCTTCTGTGCTGGTTTCTTTGGACAGTCCCACAACAGGTGCTCAGAGGACCCCCAGTACATGCACAGATTGTTCGTACCTCAGTGTTCCCGCTGAGCTGGGGTCAAGGGACAACGAACAGCAACCACCTGCATGGGTTGAGGGGGGTCAACGTGGGAGTAGCCGTTTCTGGATTAGCAATGGGAACTGCTGGCTTTTAGCCACCTCATCTTTCCGTACGGCGGGCCTCTATCTGGAGTATGAACTCCAACAACTCATGAAAAACTAGAGGAACCACCGGAACAGTAGTTAAGGTGTCCTTAAGCTCTTTGGAAAGACCCCTATAGAAGACAGACACTTTCTTATTCTCTGCCCAATCTGTCTCGACTGCCAGCTGGTTAAACCTAGCTAAATAAACAAGGAGAGTGGAACTGCCCTGACAGAGGTTCAGTAGTTCTAGGTCCTTGGGCTGGGTCTTATATCGAGTGTCGAATACTCTGCCCATCTCAGTAATCTATGCATCACAGTCTTACAATACGTAACTGTTGGTTTCCAACAAAGGGTTTGCCCATGCAGCCGCTGTACCCCCTAAGTAGGAAAGGACAAAGCCTGCATTAGTTGTAGAAGTAGGAAAAGACGACGAGCGGCAGAGGAAATGCAGTTTGCTCTGGTTTATGAATGTGCAGAAGCTTTTAGCATCCCCAGGAAACACTTTGGTTGAGCCAGAGGGAATTCTGTAGACATTAGCACAAGTGTCGGTTCTTGTCTAGGCAGGGGGAAGCCTTAATACAGTCTTTAGCTCTTGGGAGCTTGTCAGCTTGAGTCAGGGTCGGGTTAGGCTCGGCAGGGTATAAATCCAGTGAAGTAATGCATTGTGGGCTGCGGGCATGTCAGATCGGAGATCCATGACCATCTGCATGAGTGTGGTCAAAGTGTCAGACACTTCCTTGGCTTCTGATTCTGTTACCGATTAGGATCAATGTAGAGCCCAGAAGAGGTGTTTTTGTCTTCCCGACCTGATCAGCTTGATTGAAGATCCTGGCTTATTCCTTAACCCAGGCCTACTCACCAGAGGGAGCTCTTCCTCTCAATATAACCATCTGCTAAAGTCCAATGAAGGCCAGACAGAGGAGTTGATCAAGAGAAAGAGTGGGTAGCACACATCGCTATGGTCCCAAGCTGTAAGGAAAAAGGACAATAGTTACCTGAAGCCAACAATAAGATAGACAATTACCTCTTAATGTAGTTGTTAACCTGTTTGATGTAGCTTCGTAGGTGCAGGAATAAGGAACCAGTGAGCTGTGTTTAGGTACCTAATGTGAGACACAAGCAAACATGTAACCACTCAATGTGGATGCCCTCTCTTAAGGTACTATAATGAAGGTAACCAGTACTTTCCTTACCAAGCAGTACACGGTGAGGTAAGCAGAGTGAAATGGATTTCAGGAAGAGGAGTAGGAGTCTGGGATGACAGAACAAATCAAAAAAGGTAAAACAATAAACAGGGAGGTTAGTAGAGGAAGCTAACCCAGGCGGAATGAGGGTCGCTCTAGAGGCGGGTTGGTGCACTAACTTATAATAGCAATGTGTCCCAAAGTGCACTGACCACAGATATGCAGAACATGGCTTACTGGAGCCTGGGAGGATCCTTGAGAGTCTAATGTATGTAAGTTTAGGTATAAAAAGCAATCTGTGATTCGGATTGTGAGTACAGTCAAAAATGCAGGGAAACCAGTACCTGATGGAGAGGTCAGAGGCCCAGAAAGGTACACTGCACCAAAGCGACATGCAACGCAGCAAGATCTGCATTGGCTGCTTGGCAGAAGTGGTTCAGGGATGCGAAGCAGTAAAGCTCCAAAATTAGGCAAAAAGGCAGTACAACAGGAGGTGAGGATCAGTAACGTATGTGTTGTATTCTGGGATGAAAACAGCATACTGAAGGCAGGGTTCAGGCAGGGTGAGGAAGGCAGGGTTCAGCAACGTACATGGAAGTCAACAAACAAAACGGCCGGCAGTAGACAGTCTGGTATAACAGGCAGGGTTCGGCAACATATGTGGAAGTCAACAAACAAAATGGCAGGCAGTAGAGAGTCTGGTATAACAGGCAGGGTATGTCAGGTTGGGTATCAAAAATCCAAGGGAAACAAAGTATTGCTACTAGAGAGAATGGAATCAATCAGAAGCACCGGGCTTCAGGTGAGAACACAACTTATGCACCCCCTCAGGGCATTTCCTGCCACGCACAACAGCTGACCTGATCACGTGAGTGCCCAGCGCAGCACGCTTTTTTTGCAAGGTGTAGAGCGGCAGAGGCCCATCGCCAGGGCAACTGCCGATGCCACCAGAAAGGGGCTGCCTGCCAGATTATGTTTGCACAATGACAGAGGCGTCTGGGGGGGAGACCGATGAGATTGAGAGTGGGTACACGGACCCGGATCCTACTGGATGTTGGGTTCAAGTCAGGCAGTTCAAAGCAGTGTTTGATGGTCTCAGTTCAACAGGGCCATCAGGGCTGGTTCAACTGTCAATGTTGATTACAAAGAAGATGTTGGTGGTGTGAAAAGCAGTTTGTACATGGCTGTTGCAATGCAGGGTTCCAAGTTTGAGCTGCAGCAATGACATGCTCCTCTATTGCAGTGGCAAACTTGTTTGAGTGCTCTAGAGAACGGCTCGAAAGTCGGTCTAGTGCCAAAGCAGCCCTAAAGCGTTGTGTTGGTTCGACATGTTCAAACGAGCTTGAATCATGGCTTACATTGGTTTTACAGCAAAAACATTGGGATCCTGGCTTTATTGGCTCTCAGGTGCTCTGAGTCCCACTCCAGGGTCAAAGGTACAATTGTAGTCATTATACTTGGGCTCCAAATTACAGGGGAGTCTGGCACACACCTCAAGAGGTCCATCAACACAGTGAGGTCCTGGGCTGCACTGCGGCTGGCAGAGATGGTCTTGCCCCAGCAGCATGTCACACCCAATGTGTCTTGGGGATGTATAGGGAACAGTGTTTGCTTCAGCTTTGGACTCTCAGTATTCACCTCACTGGCATGTGCTTAGGAAAGTCAACTTTCCCAACAGAGGTCAAATTCATTCTTCCTCAGCTGTTTGTTCAAGAGTGAATCAAAGAAGGACTGGGAGACTCCCTCTATGACAGGCAAATGCCCACATGTGACTGGACTAGAGCACATCTGCCAAAGGTGGTCCAATCCCTATCCTTGAGACAAGTAGTATTTGCCTTCCAACATCATACCCAACGTGGTTTGTGCTAAAGATGGCCAGGCTGTCTGACCAGAATACCCATAACCCTTCCACAGCACGGGTGGGCTCACAGTGCTGACACATGGATCATATCAATGTGATGTTGCTTTAATAAGTATGAGTGATACTAGCCACTATCCTTAAAGGTATGGTTTACAACTGCCATCTGGATAGTAGCTCTCATAATTTTCTTTTTTTGTATTTTATTGAATTTGTATAGCACTTTACTCCAAAAAGTTGTACATAAGAACTAGAAGAAATACAATAAGCTTAAGATGGTAATTGAATCACAACTCGAAAACAGTATAAGGAACAAGTTACATTATTGCTGATGTAAGGAGGGAGTGGAGAGGGACAAAGGGATAGGGGAAGAGACAATAAACTACAGGTAAGAATTGAAACACAAATTGAAACGGTGAAAGGAGCAATCAACATTATTGGTGAGGAGGGAGGGGAGAGGGACAAAGGAATAAGAGGGAGTGGGAGGTACAACAATATAAGATGGTGATTGAATCACAACTCAATGGACGAGGAACAGTTTGCATTATTGCGGGGTGAGGAGGGAGTGTAGAGGGACAAAGTAATGGGAGGGAAAAGGAGGGATAAGAGGAGATGTCAGCGGAGTTAGATGGGAGGCAGGAGGGTGAGAGGAAGAGGAAAGGGAAGAATAAGATTAGGTAAGAGTAGGAGGTAGTATAAAAGGGAAGTAGAGGGGAGGAAAGGGTGTAGTGGTGGAGATGTAGGAAGTGAGGCAAGGGTGTAGAGAAGTAGAGGAGGGGGTGAGAGGTGTTAGGGGGGAATGGAAGAGATAAGATTTTGGAGACGAGCGAAAGGTAGGGTAGGAGGGAGAAGAGCGGATGGGTAGGGGGAGGCGGTTCCAGTGGAACAGAGCAAGGAGTTGGTAAGAGCGGAAACGGAAAGAGGAGGTGCAGGGAGGCGGAGGAGGGGAGAGTAGGAAGAGATCAGCAGGGCAAAGAGAATGAAAGGGGGAGTAGAAAGTAAAAAAGGAGGTATGGTAGGGGGGGCAAGACCATGCAGGGATTTGAAGACAAGACAGAGGAACTTGAATTTAAGTTGGGAGTGAAAAGAAAGCCAACCTAGAGACATGAGAGAAGAGGAGATGGAATCAAGAGGTGAGAGAAGGCAGAGGGAGCGGATGGCAGAGTGGTAGATAGATTTGAGTGGGGAGAGGTGAGAGGAGGGGAGACCAAAGAAAAGGGAAGAACAGTAGAAATGTCTGGAGAAGATAAGGGAGCTGATCAAGAGTTTAGTAGCATGAAAGGTAAGGAAGGGTCATATTTTGCGAATGCTGTAGAGGTAAAAGTGACAGGATTTGGCAGTCACAGAAATGTGGTGAGATAGGGAGAGATGAGGGTCAATGTGAAGGCCAAGGTTATGAGCGTGGGGAGAGAAGGAGAGTTGGGAGGGGGGAAAGAGGATGAAAGGGGGAGGGAAGGGAGGAGGAAGAGTGTTAGCAGGGAAGAAAATCATGTGGTTTAGGGACAGGGATGCATATCTAAAATGCAGCCCCTGTGCTGAAGTGACTTGGCTGTCACTGAAACTGTGAAGAATGTGGCCTTTGAACCTCCTCCATGTCAATGTACATTATGCTTTCGGCATAGAGCTTATGAAAGGGGAATCCGGTTGGAATCCTTTCTGAGATAGAATTCACCCCATCATTTCATTAATTATAAAAAATCAATACACTTGCCAGATGGAAATTCCCCAAAATGCCACATCCAGGTATAATGTATCACCACCTGTAGGTATAACTTACACAACATTTTTCTTACAGCTGTGAAAGTCTACCTATGTGTAGCAAAAGCCCTCCTTTAGGGAGTAGGACATTCACAGAATTAACAGGGCATCTCCCCTCCCATCCTGAACATCTCCAGTTCTATATAAATAATTCTCTTTTATAAGAGCTCTTCTTCTCCATTGAGCATGGCCTGGACTATATCAAAGGTGTCCTTCACCCAAGAAAACATATACGCTTTTTTATATTCATGTCAGGGACGTCATTTGGGGGTCGCCAAAGGTCGCAAGTGCGACCTCTGAAGTCTCCCTTTCAACCTCTGTAGTCCCCATTGCGACAATGTAAAACGTTTTTTTTAATTCTTTTTTTTTTGCAATGCAAGCTCCTGGGCTGTGTCCAGCACCATGTGGCTCTTTAATGCAGGAGTGGCTAGCTTTCTTGTTCAGGCCCCTTAAAAAAAGAAGAAAAATAAGAACATGAGGGCCACAAGTCTAACACTTTCAGCACTGAACCTAACCTAAATAAGAAAGAATAGGAATGCCAAAAAATGTGTCTTTCTGGAATTCTATACAATAATTGCTAGACTCATAAAAGGTTTATTTCAGGCACACGTCCTTCAGGTGGTAAGTCACTGATTTAGTCTGTTCTCAAACACCTCAACTCAGCCTTTCATCCTTCTGAGGTCGGTAAATGGGTACCAACACAGGTTGGTTGATATTGGGTGTATATTTCTTCTATGTAAAGCACTTAAGCTTAAGTGCTATATAATAACACATCATTATCATTTGGTCATGGACGTCTGCTTGCAATCACAGTAATTTTGTAATATGGGCCTATGCACACTGATCTTAATGATACATATGGCGATTCATTCAGGTATGAAATGTACATCACATTATAGTGATATCGTAACCATATTTTTCGTAGTGTACAATGATATGTGATGCCACTTCCTGTTTTGTCAACAGGTGAAAGGTCGTGTTCCATCGCTTCCCGCGATATCACTTCAGGGTGGGGTCAAATGACATCACTTCCTGTGATGTCATCAGGGGGTCAAGGGTCGTGTAATGTCACTTCCGCTACCCCTGGCATTTTGGTGAAATGACGTCCCTGATTCATGTATGTAATCAGAATAAATACAAATATACCTTAAAGTCTAAATTACACGTGTGCGTGTTAACATTGTACAGCAAGTCCAAAGAGTGGTTGCTTTTAGGCAGCCATGTCATAAGGTATCATGTGCCAGCATAGCTCAGCAGCTCAGCTTCCAGAAACAGGCACATGACGACAATTCAGAGATTGGAGAATAATAAATCGCCGCCATCTGCCGAGGAACAGCACATCCAAGGAGCATGAACGGCTTGGCATGCAGTCCATTCGACATAGAGTACCAGTCCTGCAGATGCCAAGAACATCAAAGCTGGCTCTTGGATTGGCACACGTTTACAAGATCTTACCATCGAAAATGATTAGCATCAGAACCTGACTGCAATTTCTATATTTGTATGTACGTCGGTAGGGAGAAATGTGGGTGAACGAGGGAGATTTACAGCTTAGAATAAACAGTGTTATTTTTAGTAATGTTTGTGCAGTGGAAATTCTGAATCGTTCTCCAATACAGTTAGTTTCAGTGAACTCTTATGACAGGGAAGCAGACGTGTGTGGTGTTTAATCTTTAGTGAGGTGAACCGCATAACTGTGCTCGAGGATGCAAACTAATATCCTTTTGTTAAATTGCATGTCTTTGTTACTTTGATCCAATGAGGCAACATTCTGCATTTGAATACTTCACAAGATGAGGGTAAAAAGTGCTGGGTAAACTGTTCAAAGTGTTTTGTATTTTTTCTTCATTCATGTTTTCTGATACTAATTAGCCAATTTGCGCTCCTATTGATTAGTCTGTACGTATACACAAGAAAACAATAAAGTTCAGCATATAAGACGTACAACATGCCACGAGTGCAATTTATCACAAGCATTGGTGCATTTATTTGGAGGTAGTCCTTCTATGTTTACCCACACAATTCCATGACTGGACCATGCTGCTGATACCTAAAAAAGTAACTCAGGCAGGGAGTAGGTTTATTTTGCATAGAAAATGATTAATTCTGTGAGGAGCGTCTGACCCCTCACCTCAGGGATTTTAAAAATGCAAATCCTGCACTTTGGGCAGCGGTGCCAGCATTTATTATTTTTTTTTTAAACGTATAAAGCGGAAACTAAGCCCCGAAAGCGTCTAGGCACTGATATTGGCAGTACAAAGAAAAAAAAAGCTATTTACCGAATGGCACACTGATAACTTAAAACAGATGGGCATTGAGCGTCCAGCAGAAGGGAAGGTACTCCTCTATGACTCTTAATGACAGAATAAGCTAAATCCATAGTGTCGGAGCCATAACTGAAAAGGAGCAACCTTCCAGCCGTGTGCGCTGGTACCTTAACATTTTAAGAAGTGACTGAGAAGCAGAGCGCAGCTGCCTAATTGGATAGTAGAGCTCTATCTTATTTTTCAAATACTCGGGGTCTGCATTGTGTAAAGCCTGGTGAGTGATACAAAGCACCTTAAACTCAATCCATGCCGCCACCAGGAGCCAATGAAGGTGATGTACAAAGACTGGAGACAGGGTCAAGCGTGGCGCATTAAGCGCCAATCGTGCTGTGCAATTCTGGAGTACCTGCATACGTTGTGCAGAGAGGGTCCCAGGAATGCCCCCCAACCTCATCCCCATGAACATGTCGGCCCTAAGAGTCAAGAACACACAAAGTCACTAATTCGGAAAACCCCCAGGAGCACCAGTGACTCACATGTATGCAGAAAGATATTCTCCCAGACAGCCCTTCTAACCTTATCAAGTGAACGTCTTTATGGATACAGGTTGTTCGACAGTGATCATGGACCCAAATGCCATAATGGACAATGTTGACTAAATGCAGAGAAACCACTGTGCTGACGTCATTAGAGACACTACGTTAGTCATGAATTACACTCACAACCATGCACAGTTTACACAAACACACACTAGTATACACGAAGAACAAGCTTACACAGTTTTGTAGATAGAGAACAGATACATATAGCTACTGTCAAAGCTTTTATTATATTCTCATTAGCCAAAAGCAGAAACACTGAACGCAAGGCAAGAAAGAGATGCAGGGCAAGTATATAGATGCTTATGGCAATGGTACACTATTGTAGGCTAGGGGAAGCAAAGTTAGTACAGATGAAGCTATCTAAATGCACCATGGAAGGGACAGTCTTGATGAGCACAGGAGGACAAGGGACACCACAGGCACAATACGCACCGCCGTCCATAGGGGGTTTCATGTGGCGGGGAATGCGCCACAAGGGTCTCGAGGAAAGGGGGACCACCTAGAGTATGTGGGTGTGGGCCACAGATACAGCACAATCAAGGGGAATTTCCAAGGGGGTTTTGAGGATATGGGCAACAAATGCAGCAGGGCCCAGGGGGATTTTCAGAAGGGTTACAAGGGCAGGGGAGAGGCCCACCCCAATGCTGGGTGTGTGGACAGATGGGAGACTTCTCGAGAGTGTGCAGAATCAGGGGAATGCCACAGAATGGGGAGAATCGGGGAATGCAATACCAGCCAATGTACCAGGGGGCGCAGGATGAGTATTGCACAGAGGCCCATACACCACAATAAGGACACACGCCAAACTGCAGACACACCAGCCCATGGCACAGGCACCACAAATGCAACTGCCTATGCAGCAGTGTTCACAAGCACCACAAATGCACCAGATGCAGGGAAGCAAACAGCATGCATACACAACACAGAAAATACCACAAATGCAGAACAGCACACAACCAAATGATGGGACAATGGCACGCGTGGAATCCATGACAATGACTCACATTAGGAAACTGGAGGTCACCGTAGTGTGATGCAACCCATTCCTAGGGAACAGGATGTCCTTATATCCTCAATAGGACAGCCACAGATGGATTTGATGTGTTCCATCCTATCAATTACACTCAACCCTCCAGCGGAAACATACATAGGGGTGATGATAGATGACAAAACCTTTTCCTTTTTTGTAGATACAGGGGCGACTAAATCCTGCATCCAGGAGGGGAAATACAATTTGTCAGGCGATGTCATGAATGCTTAAGGATTCTCTGGGGTGACGGAAGTGGTTCCTTTTACAGATGATATTGCACTTTCTACAGGGGACATTATCTATCCTTGCCCATACTTTACTCCTGATAGACACCTGTAAATATATTGGGGAGAGACATTATGACCATCTCATTCACTGACAAGTGGATAGTTTGCTCCACACCAGGGATACTCCTTCTTAATATGAGAGAAATCATTCAAGCATATTGTGAACAAAGGGAACAGAAGGGGGTGCCAGTAGATGAGGAGTTGTTCCAATATGGGACTGAGATTGTAATAGCATGGCTTCCAGGGATTCAGGGAATGATGTGGCGCCTTCCCAATGAGTAACTATTCAGGACAGAGATACCATTAGATGAGGAGGAAGGGGCGATAGTGCCACTAGAATTAGAGGCAGTAAACATGGGAGACGATTGAATAGCAGTGCATAGGACAGATGACAAAGGGCGACCATCGCAAGCAGTGATCGCCATCACTGAAGGATACGGGTTGACCACGGTCACAGATCAAGACCTATTCAAAGACAACAGATCAAATCATGAAATGGTATACAAAATGAGCATCACATATTGGGTGAAGATACAATACAGAGAGATGGAGAGCACGGTCATACAGTACGTAGATGACATATTGATCTTCAGCAAGACAGAAGAACACTGTAGAAATGACACAGTACACATAGCAGACATGGGCGTAGGAAATGTGGGGCAGGGGGGACAAATCCCCCCAACAATTTTAAGTGGGGTGGTATAATGGCATTTATCCTCCCAGAATATGTAAGTGTCATCGTGCACAGTGCAGTGCACTGTGTCTCTGCACTGTCAGCAGTTGTATCATGCATCATGTAAAAATACTTCTGCATGCTGCAGCGTGTGACTGATTGTGTGATGTCGTGAGGTGGGGGCCAATCCTTAAGAACACCACAACCCGATGTCTTGACAATATGCAGTGTCCAAGTAGAAATGCAGGTAGACCCTGCTCTATACGTGACTTCTCGTGTTCCACAAATAGTGTGCATTACACTGTGAAATGCATGGTTTTCTTTTATAGAGAGTTTTCCTTCATAGTTTGGGAAACACTGATTTTGTGACAAATGTTTTATCCACACAAAAATGCCTTTTAATTGAATTTCCACTGCTACTTCTGCCACACGGGCTGTGTTTTTTATACTTTTGTAGGGTGCAGTATTTACTTTTGTGGGGTAAAGTGTTACTTTTTGAGGGCAGGCACCGCAAATGTAACACAATTAGACTTATTTGGGCACGGCTCATTTAAAAGGGCTGTGAGCTCCTTCCTGAATAGTAGATCATAGGAGGTCTTAAGCCGATCACTAGGCTGTCACCATGGTGATGCGCTAGCATTGGGATAGGGTGCAGGGCCATATGTACATCTTCAGGTGACGTGGCCTTGGGATATTGCACTTCACTCTGGGCCGGATGTCTGAGCTCATGGGGCACCAGGGCGATGGGACGAGTTCACCAAGCCTGTGTCAAAGTGAAATAGACACACAGCACCCCCTGGACCACCATGTAGGACAGGATTACCGGGTCTGAGATCTACCAAAAAATGTCTCCCCCTTACCTGCAATCTGATAGCATCCATTTGCCCCCTTTATTATTGTAATGTGATTGGACTGCTTTAAACTGTCGATGCTGCTGGAGCCAGGATTCAAACATGATATGGTAGGGTCAAGGGCAAAGAACTGAACCACAAGGCCACTCCATTGTCTTATCAGGATATTAGTGAAATGGCTTGTTTTTAGATTTAAAAGGTGTGCACCTTATATTATATGCTTGCAACGCTATAGGGAACTCTCCATCCTTGTGTTTTTTTACTAGGTCTGCATGATTAACCTTCCGAGAAGCAAATAGTGGCATGGGTGATGTTTTAACACTGCGAGCACAGGATAGGTCGCTAATATTAATGATTGCTGTTCTTATATAGCTTTTCATGAGGATTCCTCTTGCTTCTAAGCACTTGTACTAGTAGGTGTTATTACCCAATAATTTAATGCTACTCATTTTATCAACCTTGAGAGGGGGAATGGCTGGGTCAGTCCTAAGGCAGTATTCAAACTTCAAAGCACATGGAACATGGAACTTAGAAGGGGATGCAAAATAGATGTTTAGCACTAATATAGGTTTCTTGATTAGCATTGAGTGGCATGAGAACATATTTATCTTCTGAAAGATTGACACCTATTGGAGCAGTCCCAACAGCAAGGAAGGTGTGAACCAATACAGACATTAGAGGAAAACGGGGGATTCTGGAGTGAACTTGGGATGCATTTGTCCTTGCCCAGTCAGCTGGGACCCATGCAGACATTGTGGGCCTTAGCTGTCTTTGAACTTTATGGGCACTGTCTGCAAATTGGTGTGTGAAGTGTTTCTCAAGTGTGCCTGGCAAAGGTTGTGTGGGGACATGGAAAATGCATGATAAATGTGGATGGCCCTGAAACTAAAGTAAATCATGTAAGCATGCACCAACATGTGTTTATTCCCTCTGTCCCCACAGGCCATCCCCACACCCTCTGGTCCCCCCATGATGTTCCCTTGTGCCCCCCCTTCTTGCACACAGGTGTTGCCTGTTTTGCTTGATTCTTCTACCCTGCTCCCCCTTACCCTCTCCAGCCTACTCTGCAGGAGTCTGTCCTGATAAATTCTGGTTTCATTATCAGCCTCTTGTGGCCAATGCTGGTTTTCACTTCATGGACTTCATTGATTCACGGTGCGTCACCTTTTCTCAACTCTCATGCTGGACCTCCTTTGCATCTTGTACCCATGTAGGCCCTGAAACATGCTGTTCCAATCTTCATCTTGTATCCTGGCTTGCAACATTATGTGTTACCACTGACTTCTGCAATTGTATTTGCTCTCCCCTCTTGCTTTACCACTCTTTTTGACTGTTTACTCTTTGTTTTCTCCTCCTCTCCATGTCCCCCTTTTCCTATCTCCTCCCCTCCTCCCCTTACTTCCTTCTGTGCATTTACTCTATCGGAATTGTCCCTGGACCTAGTATAATAGCAACCTCGTCTGTCACCTCCCCCATCCCCCCCAGCACTATCTGAAATGTGGTCAGGCCTAGTACGATAGTCGCTTGTTTTTTTCCTCCCATCCCTTTCTGAAACCCTCTCCCTCACCTTTTGTTTTCTCCGGCTCCACCAGAAATGTTGTCAGGCCTAGTACAGTAGTTGCCTGTCTGTTTCCATTTTGTTCCCATTCTCCCCCTCCCTTCCTTATCTAGGACTTAGCTCTTGCACTATCTGAAATGTCGTCAGGCAGAGTATGATAGTTAATTTCACATCCTTACTATTCATTGCCTGTAAGAATGTCATTGTATTTTCCCTTGATCCCTGCCTTGCCTTGAAGTGCTTTGAAACACATTGTGTATATGCGCTATATAACTATCATATCATATCAAACTATCATATCATATCATGTCCCGGGTTCTGTTGGATCCTAATGCATTTACGGTGATAGACAAGTGGCTCAACTAATTGAGTACAGAATGTGTGCTTTCAGGGCTTGGAGGGATATCTCTGGTACCCATAAAGCCCATCCAAACAAAGTGAGCGCTGGTCATCCCCCTCTAAATCCAGAACAGTAATTACCCAGGACTTAGGTGAGATTAATTATATAATGTTTTATTACATGCCAGGGGACTCTGTAGCACTTACTCCTCTGCCCCCCTCTTCTTTGTCACTGCACTTGCACGTTCCAAATATCCCAAAGCCTAGTAGGACCGCTGTTTGGTTTATTTCTTTTCTCTTGGTTTATACAGTGATGATAAATGTAATTTAATGCGTACTGATATTTTCATTTTCAATTTGTGAAAAGTCAAGTTCTTTGACTAAAACACAATAAATAAATAAAAAAACAAAGTCCCCCAGGTGTCCCCTGTCCCCCTCAGATTTGATGTTATATTATGTTATGTTATTTTGCACTTATAAAGCGCCTTGTATACCATTGGTATGGTCTGAAGGCGCTGGTAGGTTGAACGCCCTTGGGAAACGAAGTTCAGATCAGTAGAGAGAGTAGAGAGAGTCAAAGGTGCGTGTGAGCACCGGGTATGTGTGCAGCTTGTGCGGTATTCATGTAATAGCTGCTTCTTAGCGGTAGGTGTGGTGGTTGAGAGATCAGGAGAATGTGTTGGTTCTGGCCGGATTTATTCGGAACGGCTGCGGCTGCGTTAGGCCTGAGGAGAACGCCTGACTGGTGGGTGTGAAACCAGCAGTGTTTACTTAGAATGATGTGGAGTGAGCTGCGGATGTTGGTATGAGAACAGTTATACTGAATGGTGTCATATTATCCCTGTGTTCTAGTTGAGTGGTGATGTAAAGGAGAGAGTAAGCGTGATGGTGTGATATGAAGGGTTATGTGCTCTTTCAAACGTTCTCTGCATTCCAAACCATACTATATACGTCACGCAATTCTATGCCGTCCGGTCCGTGCCTTCCTATCCACTCCATGCACCCCAGACTGGTCCAATACACTCCGGTCTGCCTTGCGCTCTAGTGTGCTCCAAGCATGTCCTCTTGTCCGCCCCACGCATGCCCTCTTGTCCGCCCCATGCATGCCCTCTTGTCCACCCCACGCATGCCCTCTTGTCCGCCCCACGCATGCCCTCTTGTCCGCCCCACGCATTCCCTCTTGTCTGCCTCATGCTCTGCGCATTCAGTAGCTCTACAAACTCATCCATTCTACGCACTTGTCAGTACTGGATGCATCAGTGCTCGGTTGTTCTACGTACTTGTGCGCTCTACGCAACACGTCAGTTCACTCTGGGCACTCGATCGCTCCAGGTGATTCGGCTCCATACACCCATCTGCTCCACACACCCATCTGCTCCACACACCTTCTATGCACTCACCCCCTCTATGCACTGACCCCCTCTACACACTCACCCCCTCTATGCACTCACTCCCTCTACGCACTCACCCCCTCTATGCACTCACCTCCTCTATGCACTCATCTCCTCTACGCACTCACCTCCTCTATGCCACTATGTGTCTCCTACGCCCCTGATAGCAGACAAGGGATACAACGGGGACAATGCCAAATTACAATATTGCTAGACAGAGGTGCTATATATTGGACAGATGATCTCCCAAAATGACCAACAGGTGACGGTAGAGATGGTGGAGACAATACGCCGGACAGCAAGTCCCACAACAGTCAGAGAACTACACCAGTTCTTAGGATTATGGAATTACTGCAGGGCATGGGTATTTGAATACAGCACATACGCTATGCCCTTATTAAGTGCACTGAAGGAAGCACAGAAAGGGGATAAGATAATACGATGGACTACAGAAATGTCTGAAGCATTTAACAAGCTGAAGGAAGCAATGTGCACAGCTCCAGTATTAGGGATCCCAGACTATCAAAAGGAATTATTTCTGTTCTTGAACTCCGATGGAATAGTAATGACAGCAGTACTGGTACAGAAGACTAGCCTACAGCATACGCCACCAGCACATTACAGTGGGAAACTAGACCCAGTAATGAGAGGACACTATCCATGCAAACGAGCATTGACTGCAGACGCATTCGCAGTGGACAAATCAGTGAGTATTAGCATGGGATCTGGCACCACTCTTTACGTGGAGCATGCTCTTTTTGCAATACTGGACAGGCCCAAAAGCACACTGACAAGACAAAAACCATTGGGATATGAGGTGTTACTATCTAATCCCGCTCTCCAAGAAGTGAGATGCAGACCTGTCAACCCAGCAACATTTATTGCCGAAGTTCTAGAGGGTGACTACGCACATGACTGCAGGGCAAACCTAGAAAAATTCAGTGACACTCGCAAAGTACGGGAGGGCACACTTGAGGGTGGAGATGTGCTTTATATCAACGGGTCCTTGACAATCAACAAGACAGATGGGGTAAGACATACTGGGACAACAGTAGTGAGACTGAGAGAGGACAGGACAAGTGAGGTTATGACATACACACAACTGCCCTCACAATATTCATTACAAGCAGAAGAATGAGTGGCCTTAATATTGGCATTGGAGTGCAGCAGGGGAGAGCAATTGACAATTTATTCAGATTCAGTTTACGAGACATCCACAGTGCATTCTGGGCTGTCACGGTAGATGAGGAGGGGCTTCAGACATGCTGATGGGACACTGATGCAGCAAACACTCCTATAGGGGAAATTAGTAGATGTCATATATCTCTCAGAACAACTAGCTATCGTGAAATGCCAAGCACACATGAAAGGGGAAAACCCTATCTCATAAGGAAACAAAGCAACAGAAGTGGAGGCAAAATGCGCTGCATGTGATTATGCAAGAACAATGATACTCAAAGCGGGGCACACTATATTACCAGAGACACATATCATGGAGCTGCAGGAAGCTGCACCCAGGGAGGAAAAGGAGCTGTGGCTTAGGATGAGATGTACAGTACCTCCAACAGATGCCCTATGGTGACAGAACAACACAGGGAAAGTGATTATGCCACTCGCATTATTGCACACAGCACTGACAAAACTGCATTATCCAACACATACAGGGAAGGAGGTGCTTGCTGCTTATATTGGAGAAACATGGTTCTGTCCTAACTTAGCAGAACACGTGGTCGAATTGATGAGTAATTGCTTGACATGCAGGCAGTTCAAGTTATACATTGAGGGTATTTAGAGGAGCCATACATCACCCGGTTGGTCCATTCCAGCATCTCCACGTCGACTATGTTGCTATGATTCAAGTCTGTGAAGGGTACCTCTATATGACAGTGATTGTGTCTCCACTTTCCCAGTGGATCGAGGCAAGCCCTTGGTCTCATCCTGATATCCTTAGAGTGGTGAAATTCCTAGTCCAGGAAGTATTCCCACAGTGGGGGGTGTATGAGGTTTTGCGGTCTGACTATGGCCCTCACTTGGCCAATTAGATGTTCCAGCATATTACATCTTTGCTCAGCATTCAACATAGATGTTCCTGGGTTTATCACCCACAAGTGAACAGGGTGTGTGAATGCCTCAATGGCCTGCTTAAATAAGCCATAGCAAAGTCTCAATAAACATTGATTGCATTGCCTACCCCTTAGCCCTGTTCAAATTGCGCAACACGCCTGTGTCTGACCACCATTTAACCCCCCACGAGGTGGTAACAGGACGGCACATGCATTTTCCCACTAGAACAGTGAATGATGCAGAAAGTGCTGCCAACGTATTAGGTCAGGAAATGTGTGAATATGTGACTTCCTTGATTGCTAGCGCCTCTTTGATCTCTCGCCAGATACAACAACACCAGGAGGGGCCTGAAGTCAGCAAAGAAAACGACAGCGGCAACAGCCCAGAGAACTTACTTAAGCAGCCACCGGTATACCCAGGAGACCAAGTTCTCCTCCTACATTTTTTGGGATGCACCCAGGTTCACGGATCCCTATACAGTTGAAAAAGTGACCGAGAGAGCGATTAAACTAGTTGGAAAAAGTGTTTAGATCATTTGGGGGACATCAAGCCCTGAAATGTTGTTGCCTCACCTGGCAACGATATCAACCGGGTCAACAATCCTCAGCAAGAAGTGCAAAGAGACAATTCAGAATCAGCACTGCCGAGCAGAGGACACCCAATGGTTACTTACTCACGGGCAGCAGAGCTAGGGCACGGACTTCCTATACATCGAGAGTGACGGTACACTGTCAGTTTGTTATTTTTCTTTCTGCACACATTCATTGTGAAAGTGAGACTGTTTTATTGCATTTCTTCGATGCTGATCCCTGATTCCAAGCCTGATACCTTTCAAAGCCAATTTGTCCAATTTATTAGAAGATCCAACATATTCTGAGCACGTCCTCCTAATGTGATTATCACGTTTCATAGCATATTTGGCCGAAGCTTACCCACAACTCGAACAAAGAAACCCATCTGCCTGAACTACTACAACACTAACCCATTAACGCTCAGTTTTTATGCATTTCAGGCGTGAAACTGATATCTTAAAACTGCACAAGGATGCACGAAGCATAGGTAAATGGAAGGGGTTATTAAATAAAGTCTCATCTTGTCTGGTCTCATATTTCCAAGTGGTATTTTTGCATTTCTCTTTTGCCGAATATTTCTTGTATCTAGTGAATCTGCAGTATCCTCTAATAACACTACCCCAACTCCAGCAGGTGGAACGACCATGTCAGGTGGACAGTGGAGCACTGTAAGCATGGTAAGGAGAGCTAAGCACAGTGTTGACACAGATATGTGAGGTGTGGATCTATATTTCACTGACACTGCTCGAGTGTCTAACAATATGTGGTACAAATACTTGACCATTGTAGGCAAGGAAACCACTGGGGAGAGCTGATATATCCGCTCACTGATCCCCTATGCCATGAGTGCCTCCAGAGTGTTTATAGCAATTGAAATACCAGCAGCAAGAACATAATGCCTCATGTACATATCCATGCTTACAACCCTTGGACGATTCAAAGGGAATACATAAACATTGAGCTGGATGTCTCAAACAGCATTTGCGAATGAAGACAGTTATATAAAGACTCTTGACATGATGAACAATTACTGGCAGTTAGACCAAGCTACACAATACATAACTGATGGCCAACAGAAGGGAGAATCAAAAACAATAACACTGAAGAAATAACCATGCCCAAGGAGGGGGGTCAAGAAAACAGGAGGTGAACCAGGATTGTTGGGAACAACCACAGATTCTGGTGTATGGCCTAGTATACACAGCAGAAGGATGGAAATAAGGAGTAGTAGGTAGCAAAGCACTCACCCTAGTACAAGCACCAGTCAACACAGTTCCAGGAGTAAATGACAAGTGCCTGAAGGAATGGGATGCAAGCAAAGTGTAGACAATGAAGCTGGACCAATGCCCAAAATACCACTGAAGAAACCAGCATTATGTTACCAGAATGAAGGTGCAGTCAAGGTTGGAGATAACACATAGTGTAGGTAAACAGAGAATCATCCATCAATGAAGATCGGCACAGCTGTATTAATGCACCACTATTGACTGTGCGGATCCAAGGCATACGAGAAACTGCCACCCAAATGGGGAGGGGTTTGCTTGTTAGATCACATCAATATGCCAGCACTGGTAGTGCCACAGAAAGACGTAAAGATAGATGACTTTCCCAAGATGGATAATAACAAAAGAAAGAAGGGGTCTGTGGAAGTAGGAGAAAAGAGCAGAATTAATCCGTCAGTGTGTGGGATATATTGACCCACTCAACGCCATTGCCCCACATCACTAAACTGCATTTGCGCAAGAAACAGCAACCTGGCTGTCCTGGCTCCTGTGTGCACCAGGACATCAAAACTGTGCTATGACAGCAACAAAAAGATGTCTGCACCATCCTGCCTGGAACACCTCAGGCAAAATGGAGCTAGGGGACACACTGAAAAAGTATGCCCGTGTGTTCTGAAACCTATCAATGGAATCAAGTGAAAAAGAAGTGTTGCTTTGCTGCAAAAGCCAAAATCCCCTTCTAAATGAAACATTTTCACCCTTTAAAAATGCTATTTTGATGCTAATTCCATCTGTTCATTCTGAAACCACTGTGATTAATCATGCCCAGGATATGTCACTGTGCTTCACCAAAACAAGGAATAATTCCTGAGTTCCTGAGTGACAGGACCAGTCAAACCAACTCTGATAGAAATCAATAAGCAACTTTACTTTCACTCACATGGGAACACACGTTTATTTCTTTCCAAAAAGTATCCAGGCTCATCAGTTCAAAGAGACTTTAACTCTCTGAGCCAGGTCAAAAGTAAATGTATCTATACTTTAGATACAACTCCTGCATTCAAGGAAATGACTACAGCTGCAATGATAGTGTGGGCATCTGGTGGTGCTGCCAAACCGAATTTAAAGAAAGAAATGCTAGCAGTTTTAAAAATGTGGAAAAATGGGCTTTGCTGACTGAAGAAAAAAATGGCCTGTTTAAAAATAATTTGTTGAATAAAAGCCTGCTTACTTAGCAATGCAAAGAGATTATGTTAGTGGTGATAATACACACATGGGCTATAATAATTCACAGGTTTGTTCGATTCAGGACCCAAAATAAGAAATTAAATAGTTTAAAATACATGGGCTGGATTTGCACGCTCTCAGAAAAAACAGTCACTCCAGTTGTCAGCCATGAAACTTCCCCAAGGAAGGGAGATACACCATAAATCCAGGACACGTAAGTGATAATTGCCAGCTTGAAAATCTTTGAATGGGCCAAGACAAAGAAAGTTCACATGCTCATCAGACATTTGTCTGTGCTCCAGGCTGGGACAATAGAATTCCTGGGACACACACCTGTCAAGTGTAAGGGGCAATAATTCAATTAAGATGAGAAACTCCCACCTTGCCTTGATGGAAATGACAGTTGGAAGCAGTTGAAGTTAAAGAAAAAAATATGACCCAACAAAGGATCTGCCATTTGTTCACAAAGACTATTTTATAAAGAAACTTTAAACACTTTTTATCTATGCAGCAAGAATTAGTAAAAATTTAAAAAGTTTGCAGTTCAAATATAATTTTATGGGCTTTCTTTTAAGATTTGGTAGAACTCACATGGGGAACAGAAGTTACCAAATATGACAGATTTCAGGGTAAGTATTAATGTTGCAATTGTGTACATACTTCCCTGGGAGAATATGCATCTGTGTATAAAGTTAGGGAATTTTAGGCTGAATCTTTAATGCTAAAAATTACCAAAATATGTCACAAGGGCAAAACAAGGTCCCACAGACTTGAGGATTGGACTGATATGTGCTGCACATAATATGTAACCTGTGTATAATTTGCCAAGAGATTGCAAGTGTATAAATGTATGTTTTTGGCAAAATCAGATTTTCAGTAAAGTGAATGTGGGAGTTGTTGGACATTGTAAAACCCACCTCATAAACCTGACCAGTTGAGAGCAAGGCGGAGACTATCACCCCTTCCCAATCCAAGTAGTTTAGGGACGTGCATAGTTAACCCTGCCCAGCCTATACTTTGATGATGTCATTTGACATTATAAATAAGGGTCCTTGACAAGACTCTAGACACAGACACTCTTTCTGATGTTCGACACTGCGTTCCTGTACCCATCATCTTCCAGATCCAGACTCCAACTACAAGGCCAAGCATTGCTGATCCTACTCCAGGGCCCGCTGCAGCACCCAAGCAGTGCTGACCCCATTCCCAGAAAGGCCTCCCAAATAAAATTAAAAAAAACTCTAATCATCCATTAACCTGAAGAAAACTGTGGTACTTCTGGCATCCCGATCCAGCATGGCTTAGTGCCACTCACTGCATGCTGCTGCAATCCTGCTACCCTGATGGCCTATATTATCCAGTGACCAGAATTGCCCGTCCAGAAGTGATACCCAGTAACCAGTCCCTGCCCAGCTGACCTGTGCCGCTGATTAATCCTATTTTCGAGTGATTGGACTGGTTCCGCCAGGGCAGGTGCTGGGGAGCTGGGGTTGAATTTGCGAATCAACCCTGGAGCTTACTGAGTCCCTCTTTTTGGCCTAGCCTGAATGCTCTAGTGTAGAGTAAAGCTGTTCTTGTCAAAACTGATTTCCTTTCCTTTTTCAGTGCTCCATTTTACTCAAAACGCACCTTTGTAGATCTTGCATTACTCACTCAATTTACCATCTAGAGACCTAATTTCACTTCTATATTGTACCTATGAGCTATAGCTACACCCCAACACAATATTTCACCCATTTGTATTAAAAACTGTTTTGGTAATTTCAGGCATGAATTGCAAAGCTTGCAAAGTTTCAAACGTGTCATTTGGTGCAGCATGTTTTACCCTGCCATTCATTTTCAAACTGTATGCTCTTGGTTATCCATTGCTTGTGATTGTTACTACCTTTACATTGTTGCTTTAGAGAAGAACTGTATTTGTATCAAAGTTTTTGCTCACATTCATTATTTTATTCATCCATTTCCGAGTGTCATTTTTAGCATTGCCAGGGTTTAAAATCCCTTTTTCTCGCTTGTTTGGGGAGGGAGGGTTGGATTTTAATTCTGTTTCCTGTTTGTCATTCCTGATTACCTGCTGCTTCTGTTTATCCATTTAGAATTAATGACACGTCTTTTTGAATTGGAGATTTTGGAGATTAGTGAATGTCCTGTATGCTCCCTGTTGTTTTTTGTAATAAACCACAGTTCTAACTTGTCCTTGGCTGAGTCTTCCATTTATTCTGGGGGAAGGGTTGTTTGGTCCTTGGGCGCTGAACGAATGAACTCATATTAACCCACAGACCTCTGGCATACCATGTCCACTCCAACAGTTCTATCTGATATTTAGGTTACCCTAAATATGTCCTGTTGCATTAGTCCAGTGACTCCATTATAGTAGACATGACCATCATAATTCGGCTGTCTGGGTGAAGCAAAGGCAGTATCTTCCTCAAGATTTTAAGTTTCCCAAACCCTGCATTAAAGACTGCTGAGATCTGTGATTCTCGCAAACTGCTGGGATGGAGCCTCACCCAAGGCTTTTCACAGATGCACATACTACTGGACAGGGGCCAAGAGAGTCAGTCCAGAATTGAGAATTCCAGAGACTGCAAGCCATTTGGGGAACAAACACCAAGACTTCTGTTTTATTTCCATTGAGCTTTAGCCAATTGGCAGACATCCACTTGCCTATGTTATCCAGGCAGTCACAAAGTTTGCCAAAGGGTTCAGTTTGTTGGGTGTCCACCTGAAACACTAACTGCGTGTCATAGGCATAGGTGTAAAATAGGACTCCAGACTCAGCAATCAAGTCTGCCAATAGGCACACATTCAGATTAAAAAGGAGAGGGACAAGGATGACCCTTCATGAAACCCCAGGTGAGACCAGAAGTCAGAGATTGACAGGCCTGAAAAGAAATGGTCTGGGTTTGAAAGTACTCAAACCATGCCAGTAGGGGCCCTGTAACTCTCCCTTGTTCAAGACGGGTCAATAGAATGCTGTGTTCCACAGTATCTAATGCAGAAGAATTAGCACTCTGACCTCTCTGTAGTCCTGGAGAAGAGCAAACTCATCCAGCAATTAAATCATAATGTATTCCGTACCCATTGCTGGATGAAATCCAGATTGAAATCGGTCTAAGCAGTTATTATTTTCCAAAAATTGCGAAAACTGCAGTCTAATTCCAGCCTTCATAAGTTTCATTATGGCCGGAAGACGAGTGACAGGCCTGCAATTAATCACCACCCGAGGGTTGAAATTAGATTTTTTTAAAAGAGGACTGACCGCTGCATGTTTCACAGAGGCTGGAACTTTCCCACCAGTAAAGGAGTACTGTAAGGCTGCTGTAAACATGCAGATAGTCCTCTGAGGAAGGGCTTTTAGAATATGTAATGCTACTGCATCAAAGCATGAGGCTGATTTCAGACCATTCAGTACCATCGGTATGACATGATCATTCATGGGCTCTAGACAGAAAGTGTCTGCCATAGTTACAGTAGATCCCCTTAAAGGAGGGGTCTATGGACTATTCTTGTCAGCAGCAGTTTGACCATTCGTAATAGCTTGGTGTGTGAAAACAGAAAAATAATATGAGGCCGGGAAGCCCAAAGGAAACACACCAAACACCGGTTACCAAGGAAAATACAAAGTACTTTATTTAATCTCAAGCAGTGACAAAGTCAATGAAAGATCGGATAGCTATCGGCCCTCAGTACAACAAAACGAACTTCAACGGGGTTCGATGTATTCAGTGAGAGACTATACATTGGGACAATCAGGCTTATATACATTTCTCCAGCCTTTTGTCCAACCCCTTCACGGGTTAACCATTCCATGAATGTATTACTGGTCTAGGGTCTCTGCCAGGTCAACTTTTAATATATTCATCAGTATGTGCATAGATCAGTCCCGTTGATACAGGTAATCCATTTACACACAGGTCAACAGAAGGACAAGTTCTCAGTTCACAACCCTAACAAGTGGCCTGTAGGCAAGTTATACATTAGCTGTACGGAGGTCATGACGACCAGATCCTTTTCGAAATGGCATTGTCCGCCATTTTGATGTACAGGGTGACTTTTACACAGCAAGAGAACCCAAAATGGCAGCTTGATTCAAGATGGCGGCTTACATCAATTTCTAAGGTCAAGACCTTGCCGTAGAGAGTTATTCGCATACAGTTTTAAGCAACTTGGCATAGGCCAATATACATACAATCATTATAATAGGAGGCATCATTTAATATCCAGTTTGACAGGTGGATATCTCTTATTTTATCAGAGAAGAATGTGCTAATCGCATTACATTACAATTGTAAATGTGGTAGTAGTTTGTTCTGCCTTTTAGAAGGACAGGCAATCAGCTGTTTTGCCACTATAAACAATTCCCTAGAGGAATATGATGCTTTCGATATCTGGTTTGCATAAGATTTTTATTTTTCCTCCACAATCATCTTGTGGTAATGTCACACAGCTTGTTTATAGGCATTGCGAGCTTCCAGACCTTAGCTTAGCTGCCATTTCCTCTCAAGACATCATCAGCAAACCTGCTTGTGGGCCCAAAGATCAGGAGTGAACTAGGCTAACATAGGCTTTGTTCTCCTGAAATTAGACTTACTAAGGGCCAAAGCATCTGCCACCTTTGAAAGTGATTTAAGGAGAGAGATAAAGTGATTGTCTCACTCTCCCATAAACTCCATGTTAGCCTCTAACGACTGATCTGCCAAAAGGGACAGGTCCACTTTGTGCCATAACCTGCGAGCTTGCAGGCCATAAGAGACATTCACAGAGCAATATGGTACTTTAACAATAAAGGGTACCAGAAAGTGATCAGACAAGGTGACCGGTACAGGATAAAAACTTGCTGTCATAATCTCTTCCAAGAAAATGAGGTCAAGCAGATTCCCATTCTTATGTGGGAGAAGATGATTACACAGGCCTAAGGATATGTCTAAAAGGCTAGTCACCATATTACTGGGTACAGATTAGTAGACTCATTCAGATGAAGGTTACATTTCGGTTACAGCAGGCACTCACCAAATATTTGTGAATGTTTATTCAGTAGATTCAACAAGGTTTATTCATGAAAAAGGGTGGGCTAAATGGCCATATTGTACAACATCTGGGCAAAATCCACCCGCTTCACGAATTTGCACCGCAGAGTAAAATTGACCTATCAGTCATTTTTTTACACACAAAGTTTTTGAGTTGTTATGCATGAAAATTCAGCCAAACGTATTGTACCCTAATCGGTCGAACGTTCAGGTGAAAATGTTTCTTCTGGCTGAAAAATGAGGTTCACCAAAACGTTTTGAATTGTGAAAAAATTGGTAATATTTAGCAAGTATTGTTTCTCTGATGGTTCGCTGATGGTAATTTCCCCCAACCACGCATAGCCATGATTAAGGGATGATTCTGATGTCTGCAAACGTTTTACTTTACTTTAATTTATTTATACCGCACAAACCATAAAAAGGCTGGGAGCTGAAGGATGAAATTCTACAAACAACAGATATTGCTCAACAGGAAATGTCTGCGATACTGGTGGGCAACTATCTAGCTCTCTGGATTACTTAAAGAGAAGGGTCTTCAATTTTGTCTTGAACATGCCTAATGATTTTTCACTTATGAGATCCGGCGGGATGGACTTCCATAGTCTGGGTGCTGCCATACAAAACACACTTTTATTAGTTTGCAACAACTTTGATCTTGGCACATCCAGCATATTGATGTTGTCTGATCTCAGATGTTTGACAACAGGCTTCTTAGTTATCTTCTCTGTTCGCTACTGCATATTCAAGCCTACAAGGCATTTATACACTACAGTAAGCAGTCAGAACTATATGGTTGCCTCCACAGGAGCCAGTGTAAGCCCTTTCTATCCTATGAGATACGTTTTGATCCAGGAATACTCCAAGAGTTTTAATCTTCATTCAATTAGCGATTTTGCACTCTGCTATTTGGAATTTATGGTAATCACCTCCTAATCTCGATATTCTGGGTTAGTCCCTATAATCATGAGTTCCATTTTCTCGTTGTTTAACGCAAACCCATGCTCCCTTTTCCGAAGCTGGATGAGATCATATATCTTTTTGATAGCAAGTGTATCCTCCCAATAATTGCCGGAAAGGGGATGATACACTGCGTATCATCTGCATAGTTGGAGAAACATATGTCCTTACTCTCTAAAATTTGGAACAAAGGGGCAGTAAAAATGTTGTACAGGGAGGGAGACAAGCAGGGTCCCTGAGGTACACCATATGGCAGTGGAACTGGGCTCGCCTCCGCAATGCCACTACAGACCCTAATGGATCTACCATCCAGAAAGGAGCGTACCCAGACAACTGCGTCCATACTGAAATTTGCCAGTTCCTCTAGTCTCTGTAACAAAAGTACATGTTCCACCAAATCAAACATGGCTGTTAAGTCCAGTACCTTCAGCAACATTGTTTTTCCTCTGTCCAAAAATATGCATCATGTTGGTCTGGGTTCCTGGAATGGGGAAATACCGGGCCTTCCAAGTTTGGAATGGCCCGGTATTTCCTCATTCAAAAAACCCAGACCCGGTACCCGGAATGGGGGTAGCCATGCTGCAAATAGCAGCATGGTTACCTCCTTCCTCGTAATGAGGCCCTATGAGTGGTTTGTTGCCTCTTATGGTGATTAACTTGCAATATTTACTGTCCCTTTCCTTCCATACTATTGGGAGACTACTCAAGCACTCACCACTGCCAGCGAAGTAATGCATGGAAAGCTCAACCACGTATGTTCCTGAGAATAACCTACCAAATTTGAGCATCTGCTTTAGAATCAGAATCAAAGATGTAATGCCTGTGGAAACCATGTGGAAGAAACCAGGTTTTTTCTTTGATGGTGGTGTTGAAAGGAAAATACCTGTACTACTTGAAATAAATTCCCTTTTTTCAAACCAAATGTTCATGAAGAGCTTTGGGAGGCATACATATTTAAATCTTTAAAATGAGGCACAAAAAGCTGACACAAACATTTGCATGATCTTTGAACGGAAAGATGGGTGTGTATGTAGAACCACCTTATTCCTGTGGGATGTGGTGAAGGGCTCCTCAGCTCAGAAAGCCTTTGAAGTTCACTGACTCGCATAGTCATTGTTATTAAAAATGCTTTTTTCCAAGATACAAATTGTAAGTCTGATGGCCATCGGTTTGAAAGACTATTGATCTAAACCCACCCTAACAACATTTAGGTTCCACACAAAATGCAGGCCCTTCATCAAGGGAAAGAGTTTAAGGACCCTATGGTTAATATAAATAATATAAAATGTCTGTGTCTTACTGCCTAATCTGGCTACATAAAACACAATGACAACAGATGATTAAAAGACACCCAAAATGGATTGACACACTCAGTATGGAAAATGTGACAAAACATGAACTATTTTTTGTTAATATGTCTGCAGGTGGAATCTGTCCTCATCACCTTTTGTCCCTGTTGTCCTGGGAGAGACAAGGATGGCTAAGCATCAAACCATCAGGTACCATCTTGCTAAATTCAGTGATTGAGGCAAGAGTTGTAACACAAGGCCACCCTGCTCAGATACAATTTCCTCCCATGGAGAGGAAAAGGAAAGGAGTTATCCTTTATCAGAAAGAGTAAGTTACAATATAAATATGTTGGACCAACAATGAGTCACTAAAATCAAAGAGCAATTGTGACTGGGCTTGCTATTTGCTTTTCTTCTGGGAAACAGAGAAAACGTGGTGGGAATGCATACGTCAACATGTTGTTCCTGGATAGGAGTAGCAGCTCCTCAGAGAGTTCACCCCCATCTAGCCAAGAGACTGAAAGAGTCATTTCAAGGTAGCTTCATTCCCAAAGATGTTGATGATGGCAACACCCTCCACTAGAAAGCAGCATAGATGGAAACAGAAATCTTCTTTAAGTCATAGGGGAAGTGCACAATCACTGACTTAGTGAGTCACCCTCTGAATTCAGTTCTGCAGTTTTCTGGGTGGAATTCAGAAATATTTTGCTTTCACAAGACTATCCCAACAAAACCGATGGCATATTACACAACTGGGGAGATTTTGTCACCACCTGCTTCTTTATGAAACATAGCTGATCTTGAAGGGACAGAGCAGGGAATTATGATTCCTGACATGTTGCAAAAATGCTGGTAGGAAATAAGGATAACCCTTAGCTCCAGGGTGGTCATGTGTACCTTTCAATATTCTGTGGAATACTGATTCTGATTGCATGCCTAGTATAGCACACAACCATATGCTGCCTATTCCACTGTCCGAGCAAAGATGTTTTCAGAAGGAGGAGCCTATCTTGGGAATTAATTGAGGGCCCACCAGTGGAAAGCCTCTCGAAACTCTTTTGTAAGAGAAACTTGGAAATATTGAGATTGTTGGGCGGCAAACTCAAGAATTAGACAGATGGAACTTAAAATGTCTCATCTCACAGTACTGAAAGTGTGCAAGAATCAACCAGGTTTAGCATCTTCTGAAAGTAAAGACCTCGTAATTGTGTGAAATTCAGAAAAAAGGAGGTAAATATATTTAATAGAGGGTATCCTAGTGACAGAGGGGAAAACCCTACACATGTTTATGTCTCACATGTACATGTTGAAAGTCAGGGAGTTTGTAGGGAACAAATAGGATTATCATCAATAGACTGAGATACCAGTGACCAAAATAGTTCTCAAGAGTCTAGACATGGCTTAGTCTCTATGCGTAGTGACTCCTAATGATTGAGCAACCCGACAACGTATTGGTACAGGTTGATCCCCACAACCACAGGATACTGCATTCTTCACTCTGGTAGAGACAAAAAAGACAGCTTTTTGCTAACATTGCCTGATCCATCAAAGAAGTAAATGGACTGGATGTGTCGAGGCCAAATGGGAATGTTGAATTCAAAAGTAAAATGCAATTTAGTCAAGGGAGAGGTAGACCATTTAAGGAGGATATAGCTGAAGTAGTGGTAGAAATGAAGATGGGCTTTGGCTGAGGGAGAGCTAAATATTAAAATAGGATTTTGTTGAGGGGAAATTAAAATATACTTTAGCTAATGGAGAGGTTTAATATTTAATAGTTCAATAAGTTTCAGCAAAATAACCCTATCTCTTCCACTCCCCCTCTTCATCTCTTCTCTCCCGACTACTTTCCTTACTCTGCTTCCGCTTCATCTCCAAATCTGCCACTGCATCAGATGAAACCCCGTTAGTATCAGAAAAAAGAATCATCTTCTATCTTTCAATACTGCTAAACAGCGAATGTCTTCCTCAGTCCTTTCCTGATCTGACTAGTGTACCATGCCCCTCTATGGCCTTCCCAACTATGCCTTTTCACCTCTGGATAAAGACCTAACCTTTCTATTTCTGCCTCTACTTTCTCTGCCTGTCACCAGATTGTCTGGCTATCTATGATCCAAAGAGCTAAGTATAAACCGCTTCACATCATCTTCAAACCTATCCATGTCCTTGCCCCGCACTACTTATCTGCTCTTATCACTCCTTACTCTCCCCTGCACTTATTATGATCATCCTTGGATCACCTGCTTGCCACTGCTCAGGCCACCTGTTTTCTCTCCTATTTCTGCTCTGTCCCTCTCCCCTACTCCCTCTCCCCAACCCCCTACTCTGGAAAGCTCTTCCTCTCCCTTTCCGTACTGATCGAACTCTACCACTATTTAAATCCATCCTCACATTCCTCCTCCTTTCTGAAGAACCTGTTTCCTACCACTCTACATTACTCAATCACACTGTTTCCTTCTCTACCTACCCTCACGGAGAACCCTGCAGCTCCTTTCCGTCACTCCTCCATCGTTAATTATTATGTTCTGTCCTCATCCCTGGTTTATGTTTTCCCCTTCCCCTGAAACATCTGGTCCTCAAGTCACATGCTTTCACCCCATAGTCAATAACCCATACCTTCCACTCTCTTATGGATGTTAAATTTTCTGAGAATTTTTGTACCAAAAATGATTTGCTTTCCTGTGATTCCAATACATAAATAAATACATAAATAAAATAAAAACATAGTTTTAAAAGGATATATTTGAGGTAGAGGTAGAACATTAGAACCTAATTTAGTGGAGAGGGAGGCCGAAAACTGAAACAAGAAAAGTCATATTTTGGTGAGATGTAAAATGGCAAAAGCTAGTGATGACCTTGTATGACATGCACCCACGTAACATTTCTTGTGAGTCACTAGGGAATGCGGAGAAAATCCTTTGGGGTGCAAGCAAGAAATAACATTCAGTGGATCTACCTTGGTGTGTCATCTTTCACTAATGAGATACAAGACTAGCTGTAAAGGTAAAAACATAGAATTGCTTGAAGGCAGTGAAATCCATTTAGATGTTGTTACTACATTAACAGATAAGGCAAAATACTAGTCATAAACATCTTATGGTGTAGTCAGGAGATTACATTCAGTGGTTGTAACAAGGAATGACAACTTTTTCTGACAGATGATGCAAAATGATATTTTCAAATGAAAAAAAAAGTATTTGAATTGTTTCGAGGCAGGCAATGACATTGACTGTAATTGGGTGTGACAAATGTTTGTGACTGATAACACAGCCTCCTACTTTGGAAGAAAATAATCTTAGATTTGCTCTTAGAAAGTAGATTACATTAGTGTCTATAAGCGAGTGTCGCTAAGAGAAAATACCAGCTGCGAAGAATTATTGAGATCAATTTGAGTTGGAAATTACAATTAGTGGCTATAACCGATTGATACAACTTTTTGTGTTGAAGGAAACAAAATAATAGTTGTAAAGAAAAACAATTAAGCTTGTCTGGAGTCAGATGTTTATATCCAGTAGCTGTATTTGAGTGTGCTAACCTTTGTGGCTGATAGAACAGCCTGCAAGTTGTGAAGAATAAATGATAGACATGTTTGGTGGCATGAGGTTACATTTATTGTCTGTAAAAGACTGTGCAAACCTTTTGTGACAGAGAAGACAAATACTTTTTGCAAAGATTTTTTTAAAAATCAAAATGCCAGTTATGAAGAGAACATAATAGGATTGTTTGGGGGCAGAAACCAACATTGAATGTAACACCCGAGAGTGCTGTATTTGTTCAAACCATTTATGTGAGAATACTAGTCAAGAGAGAAACACGGATTTTGATGGAGGCAGCAAGGGATGGTAATTTAGGTTCCAGCCTGTCTGGAACAGCATAAGGTGATACATGTGGCTAGAGGGCATTCTAAATCAGCCTCATCAGTTGCTGTAGATATTATGGATGCCAGAAATGTGTGTGCTAAATTGAAGGTTTCTTTTTAGTATTGCACACACATTACTCTGATGTCCAGATAAAAGTAGTTGTTGCATGTGTATTGTGGTCAGGAGAGGAGAATGAGCCCACCGCCTCTGTGGTACAAGGGGAGTGGAGTTTGAGACTGTTTCCATGCATAATGAGCAAGGAGAAACAACACACAATGTACAGGATCAGGATTTGCGAAGTTCAGGTCACTATTGACCATGGATTATATGATCCAACAGCACCCACATTCCCCAATGATTCAGAGAATAAACATAATGATGAGCGAGATAAAGGTTGTGAACCATCAAAGTACAGGCTGCAACACATGATTCTGGAAATTGGTGGCACTTAGGAAGGGGAGAACAATGTTACAGAGAAAGGAGGGAAAGACATCTTATTTGAAACAAAACCTGATAGAGCTGAAACGGCATGTGTCATCCCTACCACCATCTTCACCACCATCATATCTTGCCACCTTTACTTTGCACAAGGAAACCTGGTGCCAGACGAAATGCTGGGATAACCTTAGGTAGGACATTTGTGTGACTGCTGGTGACAGGAATACATCATATGAGATGCTGACAGTATTTGTGTTACTATTGTTCTGTTGTCGTGCAATAGCTATTTTAGAAACACAATAATGCTCAGAGAGCCATCTTCCCATATGGCATGCTGCCCCTCCAGAAATGTGTGTGATTCTCCCTGGTAAGCAGGTACACCTAGAGCGAATATACGTTGGCTCTTTTTGTTCACCGAGACCCACAAACATGACACATTTTTGGCTATAGCTTGTAAAATGAGTGCCACCATCTTGACACCTGTTGGGTTCTCCTCCCTGTGAAGTGTCAACTTCAAACATGACAACATTTTAGGTTTTCCCTATTGAGCAAGACCAGCAAACAAGAGCCTTTTTGTGTTCTCCTGGCTAAACGAGTGCTGCAGGTACAAGAGTGTTGGACTCCCGCAGTTAAAAGTGAGCCACAAATATGACCAATTCTGAGGTTGGATGATTCTCCCTGTTGAAAGAGTGCTGCAAATGTGAAAATGTTTTGGTTTCTCCCTTTTAAACTATAGCTAAAAATGATGGCAAGCTGACTGGATTGCTACTAGAGACCATTGTGGTAAATGCAAAGCTTTTGTAATGAATCCTTTTGTACCAAAATGCTATGGATCAGTAGAACCATATTTGTTGAAGTCCCTTAATCCTCGGCATCGCTCTGGTCTCCTGCGTTTACGATTTAATTTATGGAAAACCAGAGCAATTACATCACGATGGTACCCCCAAACCCAAAAAAAACAGATGTGTCGCTTTTGTGGAAAAGCAAGAGAAACTCTAGAACACATTATTTCTAAGTGTGCTAATGTGTTGCCTTTACATTGCTAATATTTTAAAGGTTTATTTAACTCCTTGATCTGTATGGATGCCAAGGATTTGTGGAGACATGATTTCCATATACATTCAAAATCAATTGGTTATGCGACAGTAAACTATCTACTTGAATTGAATTTAGAAACAGAAGGTGCTGGAGATATTGCATGACCTAGACTATTATAATAGATGCTGGGAAAAGAATGAGCTTGATATGTAATCTTTCTTCTTTGTCTCATTTGTTTCTTTTTGAACTGTTATTGTTTTTTATGCGGGAATTTGTAAAATAAATTTAAATTGTGATGATTTCGAATGAAGAAATACATTTTAAATGTAAAATTGTATGTTCTATGTAATTTTATGTTTTCTATGTTGAAAGGTTGAAGTTTTCAGCCAAATAAAAAAAAAAAAACTATAGCTTCAAAGATGGGAGGTTTCTTGTTTTTTTTTCTGTTAAATTAGAACCACAATCAATCATTTGTTGGATTCTGCACAAGAGTTGGATCTCTCAACCAAAGTTCATCTAGCAATGGATTTTAGGTGAAAACTCTTCAAAGCTTGTTATAATTCTCAATGTTTGTATCCCATTGAGTTTCAACAGCAATACATTTCTGAGATGCATTTTTTATGTTCTACGGCACTAACAGATTCATTGTACACTTCCAAATTTGCAAATATCTGAACAATTGCTTTAGAAAACACATCATCAGCCCCATCAAGAAAAAGGCTGTAAATGGTGATGTTAAAACAGTTAGACTATCTGGTGATATACCCCCAGCTTCTTCAAAGTGTTACATGTATAGCTTCTTCTTCATTCAGCCCAGTTAATATCAGCTTTGGTTTCAGTGTCTTGATCCATGTTCTATGTGTCGCCACCATTACAAATTAATAATGATGTGATTGATTCCATCCATGGCAGAAAAACAATGTAAGGGGCTCATACTTAGCTGCCAGCATTTTACATGCTGCAAACAAAAACTGCACATTTTAACACAAAGGTGAAATGTAGTTGGATTTCTACTTTGAGGATATATTGTAATATTACTACATCTATGTGCTGTCATGGCCCAACAATAGTATTCAGTGAAACTTGGCCCATTGATTTGATTCTGGAATAACTCAACATTGCAGACACTGGTGCAATTGCCAGTTTCATAAACGGCTGCTTGTGTTCCCCACACGACAACATGCTGAGAAAGAGGCTTCCGAAATTGATTTAGATTGTGAATCCCTTGCACAATTAAAGTGACTGCACATAGCACAGAGCCACTCATTCAGTAGTGGATACTATTCCTCTGTGTCTGTGGGCAGTCACTTTAGGATGTCTGCCCTTTATCTATCCTCTTGCCCATTCACATAAAATAGTAGGTTAGTGGTAGGCCATGTTCCATTGCGTGGCATCCTCTATTGTCATAGGTTGCAGCTCCCCCAACCTGATTATCATATGGAAATATAGGCAGCATGAGCCTGCATGCCACATCAGTTGCCCCATTATTTGCCTCATTATTTTATTTTTGTATTCACATGTCTATTAACGTATTTAACTTATTTACAATACAACAATACAAACAAACATGCCGGGTAAACAGAGCCCACATCAAAGTAAAATAAAATGTGCCCTATCTTGACTGGATAGAACCAAAACCCAAATGATATCACCACAACGCTGAAGTGGTTATGATAGTGTAGAGGAGAAGTCAAGTACCCTGACCAAAAGCTCCGTCCCCATGTTGCCTACAGTTGGGAACTGGAAATTGCGACACGTGTAGTATGATATGATATGATAGAGCATTTATAACGCACCTACACACAAGTGTTTCAAGGCGTGACCAGGCAAGTGAGGGGAACAGAGGGAAGACAAAGCCAAAAATTCTACTAGGTCAGGTAACATTTGGGATTGCGCACGTGCAGAGAATGGGGGAAGGGGAAAAGTGGGAGGGGAAGTGCAGTACATAGGATAGACAGTAAATAATCGAACAATAAATAAGAAACAGAATCAGTTTCAGCCAGATGTTCAACAGGGGATAGGAGGAGAGAAAGCAGAAGCAAAGAGGAAGGTCTTGAGGTGCTTCTGTAACCAGAGATGGCTCTCATTGTTAGGGCCCAAGGGCTAAATCCAGCAGTTGTGGCTTGACACGCCATGATGCAATTGAGTCTTTCTGATAATATACCCCTCAGGAGTACAAAAGGACAGATTGAGATGAGTATTACCAAAAATATTGGTACACACTAGTACCCAGACAGCTGGCTGCAAGATAAATTAATCAAGGATTAACATATGACCCAAGACAAGGAAACATCTAAGCAAGGTGATGAGTAGATACTCACAAGCAAGAAAAGTAGACTGGGAATGACAAGTTCCAAGCTAAATTGGTGAGTATCCTGAAACAAGAGAGGTGACTATTACCATGAGTACAAGATAGCAAGACAAAGAAAGAACCAGACAGTAGTGTGCTTACCAATAAGTGGTCTGATTGGATTCTGAAGAAGAAATTGTAGCACTGGAGTAGTAGTCCTGGGAACAAAATGTATTGTTTTCTATTCACGCCGGCACAAATAAATAAAACAAACAAAACAAACAAACGAGGACGCCTAAAGAGTCTTTGATCCTTGGCGGTTGTGCTAATGTTCTTTGATCCTTGTGCCAATGCGCTAATGTCCTTGAAGTTCCTTAGAGTCTTTGAGCTGTAAGGTAAGAGTGGGAAGAAGTGATGATGGTTGGAGTTGAAGCAGTACAGTAGCTGTTCTGTTTTGGCAATCAACAGGTAAGACGTGAGGAATGAGATGAATGTCCGTGGACATTCCGGCTTGTCAATAAGCAGGTAAGACGTACAAGGATGAGGCGAATGCAGACGTGGACGTTCCAGGTTTGGCAGCAAGCAGGTAAGACACGCAGGGATGAAGCGAAGGCAGTCCGTGGACGTTCCGGGTCAGCAACAGATAAAGTAAGCAAAAGACAAGAATGAGGCAAGGAAGGTCACAAAGCAGGCAAGGAGTTCGAAGAGCTTGAAGACAGGATAACAAGATGCATAGCTTTGAAAATTACAAATTCAGAAGCGCCTGCGTGCGCGGGGGCGGAGCATAAATACAGATCAGCTGAATGCACGCACAACGCACCGCCGTAGGCATGAACACCTACATGAATGGATACGTGGGGATTTGGGAATGTTTCTTCCTTTGTGTGACCGATCACTGCTCAGACAAAGGGGAATCCAATGGAACCCTGACACTCTTCAATTTTCAGAAAGGAAAGGAGGCTGTTCCAGAGGGATGCCCCAGCCGAAGAAAAAGATCAACCACCAGCTCGTTGCTTGGAGAAGCGACTGATCAGTGTACTAGTGGGAATGCCTGTACCACAAAGAACACTTGAAACAAGGTATCCATTGTGAAAAACCTTATATGTATTGACAAAGCTGTGATGGTCTTTTGGACAAAGTCCTGGAAAAAGTGTGAGAACGAGTGAAGAAGAAGTCTATTGACGTCAAGTGAAGCAGAACTGATGCACCCATAAAAAATGCACGAGGGAAAGAACATAAACATTCTATATAAGATTTGAAGAGGCGGTGTCGAAGATGAGCACCATTTCGGGCTCGAGATGAAGATGGTCTTGCTAAAGAAATTCTGACGAAAATGCAAAATCAGTTTTCAATTGTGCAGATGCAGTAATGCAAGGAGACAAAGTGATCTTAAGGCTGGCTACATAGTGAATAGCTTGCAGCAATGCACCAATGTATATACATAGGAATGTTTAGAATCTGGATGTTCCACAATGCACCTTAGCAAGGCTTGAAACCCTGTGATTGGAAATGGTTTTCAGTGTGGCAAGGTTGGAAAACAACTAATGCTGAAGGAGATATTCAAGAAAGGCTTGGCTGGCCCAGCACCAAGAAGTTGAGGCCACAGTGGGTCTGTTTGTCCATCCAGTAGTTACATGAACGTGAGAAAGAAATAAACTTCTGTTTGAGGTACAATGGAAAAACACTGAAGGGGTCCAGAGTTCATCATTTAATAGTTTAGTTTAGTTTATTATTTGTAACACGCACCATACCCTGGGCTAACTGGGCGCCAGAACTTAAAAGTGTTACAGGCATAGAAAGGTTTACAATAAAACAAAAAGTGCTGGTGGACTGGTGGTTACAGGAAGCTTGAAGTTGATACAATAGAGACACATACAATTAGGCCAGGAGGGCGCGTCACAAGAGGTTACAGTTTAGGTGACATTTCCAGGCTGACAGTGTTACATATGGGAATACAGAAGAATTGAGCAAAGGATGTCGGTTTTTGCGTAGTTTAATAGTATTAAATGCAGCAAACAGCCCGAAAATGTGGTCTCCAGTCACATGGTCAGATCCAAATAGACATTGGGTTGAGCTACACTGAAACCAGAAGACAAACCATGCATATACTCCCTTTTATTCTCAGGCACAGAGAGCTTCTGCAAGGCCAAGTTCAAAGCCTTAATTAGCTGGCAGACTGCAAGAGTGATGATAGATGTTGAGGTAATTGGGTGGGGAGGCATGACCACGGCGACCCTCCCTGCACCTGGAGTGGTAGCCTGCGTGCTGCTAGTGTGTGGAATATTCCAGATGGGTGCAAGGGTGCCAGTGTTACAGGCATAGAAAAGTTTACAATAAAACAAAAAGTGCTGGTGGACCGATGGTTACAGGAAGGTTGAAGTTGATACAATAGAGACACATACAATTAGGCCAGGAGGGCGCGTCACAAGAGGTTACAGTTTAGGTGACATTTCCAGGCTGACAGTGTTACATATGGGAATGCAGAAGAATTGAACAAAGGATGTAGGTGTTTGCGTAGTTTAATAGTATTAAATGCAGCAAACAGCCCGAAAATGTGGTCTCCAGTCCCATGGTCAGATCCAAATAGACATTGGGTTGAGCTACACTGAAAACAGAAGACAAACCATGCATATACTCCCTTTTATTCTCAGGCACAGAGAGCTTCTGCAAGGCCAAGTTCAAAGCCTTAATTAGCTGGCAGACTGCAAGAGTGATGAGAGATGTTGAGCTAATTGGGTGGGGAGGCATGACCACGGCGACCCTCCCTGCACCTGGAGTGGTAGCCTGCGTGCTGCTAGCGTGTGGAATATTCCAGATTGGTGCGAGGGTGCCAACCAATTGTAATGGGTCACATATCAAATTAGCCCTATAGTTTGTGCAACCAATTGATTGTCATATATTTTGTGACAATGAGGATGACTTGCACTAGAGGAGGGCTTAGTTGTCCACCTGATATAAAAGACCCAATCACTCCCCCCTTTAGTATGGAATGATGGAATGTATATTTACATATTCCATGCAAGCCTATCACATTCCCATTTAGGTTTTAGTAGGTTGCCACGTAGTGTGACGTCACTGATGACGAGTTTTGACTATAAAAGTTGTGTTTTTTAGAGAATGTGTTGAGAGATATCGAGCGAACGTCTGTTAATGTCCGTTCTAAATCCCTGTTTTAGATAATTGCAAATAAAACAGTACCTTGTTTTGCCAACTTCCTGAGAAGATTTGATTATTGATGTTTGTGTAAATTCTGCATCCCCATCCATCTCTAAGTATTGCTACCTCGTCTTAACGGGCCCTAGGTCTATGGGTTCAATAGTGGTGGTAACATATACCTTCTGGTAAATGGTGTTACTGAAATAACCTGTACTTTGAAATGCATGAAGGGCAGAGATGTCTTTGAGCAAGCTAAAAGAGAGCAGAGGACTGCATGTGCAGGTTTGTAAAGCAATAAGCCAATGAATGCTTCATAGAGGAATACACAGGGAATCCCTCATTACAGTCAGTCCTAATTACCATACTGCAGAAGAAGGGGTCATTGGAAGTTCATGTGTGTGCTATGTCATCAGAGCTATGCAAGTGTTACAATAATAGTGCATAGTCATGGCTCCCAATGATCAACCCTTACTTCATATATGAAATGGATTGCTTTCTTTCGTAGTTAGAATCTCACAATATTTTCCTTCTCTTACCAGTCTCCCTGTCAAACACGGTGAAGCATTCCCAGTTGTATGTTGTGGTGACCACTGTCATGGGTGGTCACCTGAAATCTGACGAGGGAGCAATGTGCCTATCTTGCCAATTCTGCAAGGGCACAGGCCGCAAGGTCCCCACAATGTACACTACTGTCCCCGGCGCATCCACTCCCGATCTGTGGCACACCACAATGGAAAGGGAGAAGGGACTATATGTAGTCCCTTCTCCCTTTACATGGTGGACAGTTTCTTTGTTTACTTTTTTCTATTTTTTTAGTGGCCGCCACAAAGTCCCTTCTCCCTTTCCATGGTGACCATCTTATTTGTTTATATTTTTTTTAGTCTCTTTTAATGGCAGCAGTGGAAAGGGAGAGTGAGCTTTGTTTCTCCTTCCATGACGGCCATAATAACAGGCCAATAAGCTCCTTGCCGGGGACGGTGGGGGCATTACAATGTCCCAGGGCCTTCATGATGGCCATCGCTTTACTCGGGCCTGTAACTATGGGCATGACGCAGTAATGCCTCCCCCCCCAACGTCCCCACTCCCCCGGCTCAGGGCTTATTGCTTAAAAAACATTTGAGGGCTGTATTCAACAATCCACAGAAACAAACAGGAAAATCCAATTGGTTTTTCAAATTGCTGAAAAAATATGCAAATAGACTCCAGTGAAACCTACTAAAACGTATTCATAGTAGAACGTCAGAATGTTGGACTGGAATTTAAAATTCAGCAAGTCGAAGTACCCAGAAAAGTGAATGCTAGTCCACACAGAAATAATGGAGCACCCTGAGTCCTTATTTGTTTTTACAGCCGGAAATAAACCGTCTGGTTTGGACCTCACTATGAGTGTGGCTGCAGAGCTTTGACTGTTTTATTGCTTGCCAGCTCACAGTTTTGGATATATTTACTGCAAGAGGAAATCCTGGTAAATACTGCAGGCGATAAACACCGCATAATCGTGAGGATGCTCCAGAAAAAAATATTCAGGTTTTTAACTCCTGATGACGGGGATGGGGGGGGGAGGATTTTTTTTTTCCTGCATGAAAGTTACGCACAAGCACTTGACTTCACTCGCGGAAAACAAGATCCTGCCTGGGGACACCAACATGAGGGTACAATTGTTGGCATCTCTGACGCCCACCTTCTCACTCCCTTTCCAATTCATTGCAGAAAAGGGTGCGAAATTAACCCTCTCTGCATTAGTAAACATTACACAATAGCAATAAAATAAATTAGTGCACACAGTCCATTTCCATCCTCAAATTGTAGGTACAAATGGTAAAATGAAAAAAGAAAATTATGGAAGCAAGGCATGACAACTTTCAGAAATGCTGAATGCAGTATTTCTGGAAAGGCACATCTCTTGTTGCTAATCCAAAGGATGACGTGCAGCCAGGCTGATTTTAAGATTTACTGCATACAGTCATTCAATTTGGTAATCCTGTAAAACGTTCTTAGTGGCAATTTCCAAGTTGCTTTCTACGGGATCCAGCATGCCTGCAAGGAGCAAGCACATAGGCTGCCACCATCTTCAGTGTCGATACTAAATTATACCTTTTCTTCACAACTTTGTATGCAAGTACATTATCAATCTTCCTCCATTCAGGATAATTTTCAATGCATTTATGCTGGCTGTTTCCCCACTAGTTTGTCCTTTCAAAATAATTACCCCCCCTCTGTGATAGACTTCGCTTTCGAGATACCAGGCATAATGGCGCATAATTCAAGAACCAGCCCCTCAATGCCACCCTTTTTGTTAATCAGGCATAATTACACCTACGCCTCTTAATTTTCGATTGTCTCAAGGAAGGTAGTTATACAGCGCAGTCCAATCCTTCACTTAGCTCCACCCAATTCCAGATATTGGCAAGTGTCCATTTCAGTTTCTTTTCGGGAGACCCCTGCCTTCATGCTGCGCATAGCTCTGCCATTGACGCTGCTCCTGCATCCTAGATAACCAATTATATCTTTTGTTTTCGGGAACGTATTTAAGAGCTATTTTAAAAATCGTGCATAATTGCGGCAATCATCCTTACTGAGATAAATGACGCTCTTAAAAGCTTGATATATAGGGGCATAGTTGTAATCATAAACACATGCCTTCATTTTAAGTAATTGTAGCTTGAATTATAGGGCTTCAAAATTTGCTGGATTAACATTGTCGATTGTGAATGTTTTCACTTGGTGCTCATGAGAAAGAGCGCAGTGATGGGGTATTCTATGCATTTTGTCAACTGTGACAGCAAAATTAAAGTTTACGCAAAAGCCTAAAGTATAAAACATATTCTATTTCTACGATGACTGACAGGGACCATGCCAATTAGGGTCAATTAATACAATACTACAAGCATTTATTTTAGGTTGTTATCGGGTCTGATTGGGCACACCTTTTGCCATTTTTACCTACTCTTGGCAATTAGAAAACTGCAAGAATGAGCAATCATGCTAAGGTACAAGAGAAACTCTGGGAATTCGATTGGATAGACAATCATCGAAAGATCCAAAATTATTCATTATATGCTGATAGGAACAGGGAGTATAAAAGACTGGGATCTCTTCATTGTACTTGATTAAATTCCTGTCTCCTAAGCATCGTAACCCTTTTCTAAGATTCAGACTCAAGACTCTGTTGTCAGGGGAAATTATATAATTATAAGACCTCATCTGCTCCACCAGAAAGGTTCTTAAGGCAATTAGAACCCCAGGGTTTCAAATCCGTAAACCGGGGGTGTTGATAGCCTTAGGTGAATCGCGTGACGTCCAGTTCATTGAATGAAAAACTGTGGCAAGATGGCCGTCATGGATGTGGAAAGGAGGTAAGTAGGGTGGGAGGAACTGAAAAAGTAAAGGAGTGGGGAGGGTGTGGGGAAGATGGAACTGCGAGGTGGTAGAAGCAGCCTCCAGGTTCCATGGAATGCGAGCTGAGATCAGCAATTTTGGCTCGTTATCCAAGGAGGCTAGTTGGATGACTCCTTCTGCCCCTGTCCCCCAACCCCCACCTCCCAACAGTGCTAATAAACAGCCAGGCCCGTTTTAAGCCTTTGGTTCAAAATTGGAGATTTTGTTAAACTATCCGACCGGTGGAATCTTGGAAACATTGCTTTACTCATTGCACTGGCACTTTAGCTATATAATGTTCACACTTTAATTACATTGGGCCTCATTACGACCCAGGCGGTAAGGGGTTAACAGCAGCGTTAACAGCGCCGACCCTTACCGCCTGAGTACGAGGTCCCTTAGCGCCATGGCGCTTTTAACACCTGCTTTTAGCAGGTGTTAAAATCCATGGCGCTAAGGGACCATGGAGTTAATTTCGCCACCGTAATTTACGGTGGCGTAATTAACGCCTTCCCCACTCCCATTATACCCTATGGGTCAAAAATGGGAATGGGGAAGGGTAAATGGGGATTGGGGACTTACCGCCCCGCCAAGGTCGGAATGGGGCGGTAAGTCCGCCAACCACCATGGCGTAAACGTAGTTTACGCCATGGTGGTAAAGTCACGGCCCAAGCGGTAACTTACCGCCTGGGTCGTAATGAGGCCCATTGTACAATCATTTAATATTCCACTGTCCGCTTTTGGAATCACGCATCAACTGGTTATCAGAATTCGTTTAACGATTGCGAATTTAAGGTTGATCAATCTGATTTTAAAAGATACGGAAGGAGAATTGTTAACTTTAATTGTGTAGAAAATTCTGTTTTTAAGTAATTGATTGTTTTACTCGATATTGTTTTTAGATTGCTGTATGTTGTTATTGTCAAAGGTTTTATATAAAAACCAAAGCGCAATTATTAATACTAATAACATAAAGAAAACTGTAAGAAATGGGTTGGGGTTGGTTGGAGTGCAAAGACAGTATGAATAAAGCGAGAAGAGCAGAATTACACATGTAAATAACCTGGCATGTAAGTGTGGGTGACATTGTAAGGGGCGGGGGGGGGCATTTTGATGTGTCCAAAGTGGAGAAAATATGCAACAAAAAATAAGGATACGGTTTTGCATGCTTTAGTGACACTGTCCACAGGTACCTGATCTGCGGACTCATTGTACAAAAAAAAATGTAGTTTAAAAATCCGTCCATCTACACAAAGTCATACAATGTGCAATTTCACCACCTGCACATTTACAGAGCCGATTTTCAACCCGTTTTCAATGGGTCGCCCCCATGGAAAAATGTTGGTCACCATTTTTATGTGGAATCATTGGGAAAGCAAACATTTTCTTTCGTCCAAATGGACATGAAAAAAAGGATGTTGGAATTGAATGAAGTTTAAATTCAAAACTCCCTACTGAATACTATATAAAAGAGACTTTTTTAACTGGAATAGTCTATGACTGCTTTTTGGCAACCAGCAGGTGTTGTGTCTGGGAGCGAAAATGTGTCCCATTGATCAGCAGGTGGTCCTGCTGTTCTTTTGTGCATTATGTATCCCAGACCAAGAGAAGCAATTGGAAGACAAATTGAAGGTGTTGAACACTGGTGTGCTTTTGTTCTCAGATATCAAGCCGCAGGCACTTCTCAATTGTTCCCTGTAGAGCAGCCTGTCTCCATGCCTGTCACTATGTCTCTTCCTGCTGTTTTGTATGTTGGACCTTGGCTCCTAGCTCATTGGACACCCTTCTTGGACCCCCTTTTAGATACAACGTTTTGGTTTGTTTCTGGCTTTCTAGTGTACTTTACTCGGTTCCGTTTCATGAATTGGCTTTGTGAATTACCTCCTGGATTTTTTGTTTTTGTTGCCCCAACACCCTAACACTACAAGGATTTCTACTACTGTTGGTGTTCTACTGTTACTAATATAGTTGGGAAAAAACACTGGGCACTTGGAATGTTTCCATAACGTAGTTTGGAGAGAAGAGCAAAGTTGTGTTTCCTGACTGGGCTGTTCTTTTTCTAGAAGACTTTGGGACTCGTTTCTTTGTTTCCTTTGGTTATCAGGTTTGTTTGATCTATTCTTGTTCTGGATTTATTTTGGGTCCTATTTGAGGTAAGTCGGTGAACTAAAGAGAAGGAGGACGGAGGCTGCTTTGTCTTAGCGCATTTCACCTAGTGGCTTTCTTGGTCTTTCTTACCGCTTAGGAGAAGACCTTTGGGACATCTTCTGCCATTTCATCTTTTCACCCTGTCTTCCCACACAGCTGTGTTTTTGTATTAGGTTGCATGGTAAGGTCGGGAGGAAGGTTTATCACCCTCCAGGGGCACCCATTGGCCCACAGCCTTAACAAATAGAAGGAAGGTGGTCAATCAGAGACAGGGATACAGGGTATCCCTGTTGGGGCACAGAGTTGTCTGATTACAGGTTTATAGGGAATGATTGAGGATTGGGAGGAGGGCACGTGTGGGAACGTTTGAAAAGTTGCAGGAAGCAGCGGACATATGATATGGTCACTAGTGGGGGCACAGTACTGAGGAGGGGCACATGTCGTGAGGGACGGGGCACTGGAGCGTGGGAGATGTGCACTGCAGTCAGGTAAGGGGCACTCCAGTCACGGTGGCATGGCAGATGTCAGGGAGGAGAGCACATGGAGTGGGACACCAAAGTCATGCAAGGGTGGACAGCAGTTGAGGGCTGTACAATCTACCAGGTGTACACCACAGTCAGATATGTGGCGCCAAAGTCAGGCAGAGGAAACAGACATCAGGGAGGTGTGCACAGGTGCACAACAGTCAGGAGGGTGGATCACTCACTCAGTGTGAAGAGCACAGTGTAAGGTACATGTAAAATCAAAATGATGTACTTAAGGTGAACATTAAAATATGTATCTTCTTCCTGGTTTTGGGGGCTGCAGCGGCTTTGTGGGGCTTCATTGGATCTTAATTGTTGTCTGATGGTTGTTTGTGTTCAGCATCCTGCCACCCCCTGCTTTTTACATGTATTCCTAGGCACAAAAACAATGCCTCACATGAACATTGCCTCAGTGCGGATGTCCTTGTGAGTCCCTTCGTCCCCTGTTTCTGTGCATGTCTCTTCTCAGCCCGCCTTTGATGTCCTTGCCTCCTCTCACGCTCTCCCATTCCTGAGACCTCTCGCACTACCTTCTCCTGCCTCAATGACTTATTGGGCCTCATTACAACCCAGGCGTTAAGGGGTTAACGGCGCCGTAAAAGGTGTCGGCGCCGTTAAACCCTTAACGCCTGATTACGAGGTCCCTTTGTGGGTTGCACTTTAACTCCTGCTTTTAGCAGGCGTTAAAAAACCAACCCGCAAAGGGACCTAGGAGCTAATTACGGCACCGTAATTTACGGTGCCGTAATTAGCGCCTTCCCCATTCCCATTGAGTCCTATGGGGGCAAAAATGGGAATGGGGAAGGGCCCATGGTGAATGGGGAATTACCGCCCCGTCAACCTTGGAATGGGGCGGTAATTCCGCCATTCACCATGGCAGAGTTGGTAATTTACCGGCGTCAACCATGGCGCTAATAGCGCCATGGTTAACGCCAGGGTAGTAATGAGGCCCATTGAACTGTTTGTGCTCTGTGGCCTGGGCTCCACGCACAGGTAAACACAAAGAGCACAAGGATTGTCTCCCCATTAATCATGAGGGAATCTTCTTCCTCTTACTAGTAGACATGTGGCTCTTGCTCTTTCACCCCCAAGCCCTCTTCTGCTTTGCCCCAAGTGAGGCAGCCACAAAAGCGAACACTTTGTATATGAGAACGTGAAAGTGTAAACCGGAGAAGCCTGAGAACCAGCACGACTACAAGTGGACAAACAGGTAAACAAGCAAGAGAAAACAGAGAAAAAACAAAGCAATCATAGAATTCCAACCTATAATTACAACCTAAAATATATAGCAAAAATCTATAACTACAAATAGTTCAATACAATACAATACAGTACTGTGCTACTGTTAAAAAGCAGTCTACCCACACTCTGTACAGTGCTCTGATGCTCTCGCGCTATGTCCACGCTTTAGACAATAAAATAAAAAATGCAAAGCAATACTGCACAATACAAAAAAACAGTACATGACAAAAACTGGGGAAGAGTGTATTTTTGTGTTTTTGGGAAACACATCGTTGTGGGGAACTTGTCCCTTTGAAAAGAGTGTAAAAGGAAGACAAAAACGGGAAAGGAAGAGGAGGAAAAAGCATATTATTTTTCTCTTTTGAAAAAAAGGTAAACTAATACAATGCACACACTGAAAAAAACACTTTGACAATGGGGAACAGTAACATTGCTTGAAAAGACACCATTATGCAAAGGGCCAACAACAATATACAAAACACTCCCGAAACTCATCAAATGAGTTCTCAAATACTCAGAAAAACCCCCATACCATCCAAGTTTAAACTTTGCCTGTGAAATACCTTCCCTCACAACCTAGCAAAACCCACAAAGGAACAGCAGGTGAGCAGGGCCCTATCTATGGCACAGGCATGATCCAAGAGTTTTGTGACGTCTAACTGGCTGCACGAACTCAGACAAACTCAACAAATCAGAAGAGGGGCCCTTATTGTCTCGATGAACCCGAAAACAACAACGTCTTCATGGTATCCACCACTTGGGGTAGGACAACAAATCATTTGTAAGATCAGCAAACCCCTCGACAAGTCCCTCAGGGATTGTATAGCATCTAAAAACCTGTCCCGCTCTCACACTAGGGACAAAACATATCTGAAAAATGTGTCTGATTCTGTGGTTCTATTTTCAGAAATGTAGTCTTGGCTTTGGGTCTGCAACCTTTCGCTCTGTAGATGTTTCGCATTACAACTCCCATCATCCCTAATTAGCATCGTCAATAGCTAGACATTATGCGAATAGTAGTCCGAAACATTTGGAGAGCCAATGGTTGCAGACCCCTGACCTAGTGAATATCAAGCAATTTATACAGTATTTTTTTCATTTGACACATTCCCTAACACACTCACCAGGTCAAGGCCACATCCCTTGAAACACTAATTCCAGATGAAATACATTTGTGTAAAATTGGCAACCTGGCAGAACGTCTGCCAAGGGGTACACTCGATGCTCAGACATTTGGAGAAACGTCAGGCACAAGCCATAGGTTCTCCTGGCAAATGCTACACCATTTTCCAGGAATAATTTCCACTTGCACCTGGAAAACATGTTGTGAATTGGCCCTTAAGTCTTCAGCATTTGAACTATGTTTGCCAACAACAATAGCGGTTTTGATAAATAGGATGTTGTGCATTCCCCAAACCCTTCTCAAAACTACACAGACCGAAAAAAGCAGCAGACATGAAAAGAGTGACAACATGTACCAACCAAACAAACGTAGAGGCTGAACAAATGCATGGCAAGTGGAATAAAACAAAACAGTCTACTGTGGACCGGACATGGATTCACCAGGCTATTTGTTACTGAAATCTCTCTATAGAGTCAATGGTCAATGTAGAGGTGACCACAGCAAACATGTAAACCCTCCTCTCACAGAAAAATCATACAGTAATCTCACATCTGATAAAAGCATGAATATCAAGATAAATGCATTATAACTATCAGTATCTTTCTCTTTCTCCCTTGCACTCCTTCACTCGCTTTCTTCCGCCCTCCTTCCCTCTCTCTCATATTCTTATCCCCTCTCTTTCTCTCATTCCCTCTATCTCCTTCTAAACTTGTATCCAAGGTTTTACTTGAAAGTTGAAAAAAAATTGGAATCAGTTATTACAAAAAATCTTCAGCCTATCAGGCGACAGGCTCAGGGATTCCTACGAGGTGGGCGGTCATGGTCACATTTGTCAAATGCTGCCTTTTTTCTGAGTTGTTCCGGGAAATACCTCCAGCAGTATTCCAATTGATATCCTCCAAACCAAAATATGCCCGTTTTTATCACTAACAAGATGTAAGCCCCCGTCCCCAAAAAAATCTTTTTTAAAATATTTCACTTCATTTAATGAAAACATACGTTGTTGACTCAAATGCAGTGAACACGGTTTTTAAATTAAGCCATTGTATAGGGTGATAAGGTAAACATCTCTGATGCCACCCTCTCACCACCTTACCAATGTAAGGCATTAAAAGGGTCAATATGAATCATTTTGTTCATTTATTTATTTTATTGTATTGGTTATTTATAAGGCACTTATAGAACAGGACAGTGTATTAAAGCGCCGAAAGGCAAAAAGGGAAGGGAACATGAGAACAGTAAACATAGCAATTGACAATAAATAAAAAGAAAAAAAAATAACGGCCCTTCTAGGCCTTGCAACATGCAGAGCGTGCAAGTGCACGCAGTGAAGAAAGAAAAAAGGTGTGGGGTATGAATCCAGGGATACCCCAGGGGGGGATGCCAGAGGTGCCTGTTGGAGGGCAACAGGTAAGTGCAAGGGGCGGAGACATAGAAGGCACAGGGGGGGGCTACTGCCACACAGGTAAGTGCAGAGTGTGGCAAGCGACCCGATAGGCAGGTGTGGGCCAAGAGTGCAGTGCAGGGGTTTGGGGGGGTTTCTGGTGGCAATTGGACAGGGGACCAGGAACATATGGGTCTCTTGAGAAATCAGGGCGCCATTCTCAGCGACGGGGTTGGGGGTGGTTAGTACCGGAGCGGGAGAAAGGAGGAGGAGAAGAGAAAGGTCTTAAGTAGTTTGCAGAACTTGAGGTGGGGTGGTTCCAGATGGAGAGAGAAAGGGAGACTGTGCCACAGGAGGGAGCCAGCTGAGGAGAGGAATCTGCCTCCAACTCTCTGCTTGGAGAAGCTTTCGACCATCAGAGAGTTGGAGAGAGAGGATCAATGGGATCTGGAAAGCGAGTATTTAGGAAGAGAAAGCTGCAGGTAGTATGGATCCAGACCCCAGACAACCTTATGGATGATGCAAAGGGTCTTGAATGTGTGGCAAACGGGAGCTAATGGAGAGATTTTAGGGCTGGAGAGACATGGTCCCATGGATTGAGGCCAAGAATATATCTTGCAGCCCTGTTCTGTACTAGTTTAAGAGTGCAGAGAGAGGAGAGAGGCAGGTTGAGGAAAAGGCTGTTACAGTAATCCAGCCTGGAGAGGAACAGAGCAACAGATGCATTGAACGTCTGGGGGGAAATGAGGAAAGGGAGAATGCCTCTAAGGAGGTAGAGTTGAAAGTGGGCCTTCTTGGCAAGGTCCAAGATGTGAGGAGTAAAAGAGAGAGAGAGAGCAGTCGAAGATGACCCAAAGGTTTCTAGCTTCACTGGAAGGAGTGGGGGGGGAGTTGCTCAAAGAGGGTGGCCACAGAACAGGAGGGACACAGGGCACAGGTGTCCCGATAGGAAGAATCCCTGTCTTAATGACATTAAGACAAAGATCATTGGAGGTGTGCCAGAAATGAATAGCAAATAGGCAGTCAGGGATGATAGAGGAGGAAGAAGAGGAGGAAGAGGGGAGTTTGAATAAGAGTTGTGTGTGATCTGCATAACACTGGAAACGTGGAGAGAACGCAGAGAGCAGGTGTGCAAGTGGTGCAACATAGAGTTTGAAATGCCAGGGTGAGAGGATGGAGCCCTAGGGAACACCACAAGTGGAGAGAGTGGTGGTGGAGGAGAAGGGGCCAAGGAACACCTGGGAGGGGCAGTCAGTGAGGAAGGAGGGCAACCAATCCAGTGCCCGGTCTGAGATACCGAGGGTATCATGGAGACGCTTTGTCAGAATAGAGTGGTTGACTGTGTCAAAGGCAGAGGAGAGGTCAAGGAGAATGAGAACAGCAGAAGAGTTAGAATCAAGATTAGCGAGCAGTTCTTCACAGATGTTCAGGAGCACAGTTTCCGTGCCTCTGGATGCTCAGCATCCAGATTGATGGTCATGTAGACAGCTAGAAAGACCAATCTCTCTCATTTAGTTTCCAGAGCAAGGGAGTAGTAGAGATAGGGCGGTAGTTGGCTTGGCAATAGGGGTCTGCTGAAGCCTTTTTTAGGAGGGGGGTGCACAAGTGAGTGCTTGAGAGGAAGGGAAAGAGCCAGAGATTAACGAGTGGTTACAGAAATCAGTGAGAGCCAGAGCAAGGGAGGTGATGTTGTCCTCAATGGTTCTGGAGGAACAGGGTGATGACTGTTTGAATGAGACCTTCATAGAGCAGACAACTCTAGAGACCTCAGCCATTGGGATGAGAGAGACAGAAGGGAAAGTATGTGGGGGAGGAAGAGAGGCCACAGGAGGTAAGGGGATAGAGGTGTAGAGGGATGGAGGAAGGGGAAGGAGAGAGAGGGTCAGAATATCCTGAGTTTTAGAGGTGGAATGGGTGGCAAGAGCAGTGCAGAGGGCCTGAGAAGGGAGAGGCGAGGTGTTGACTGCAGATGAGTTGGCTAGTTCCTTGTAGGTTTAAAGAAGTAAAGACGTAGGATGAGCCACTCCTGTACATTATCCATTGCCCCCATCAGTAACGGTGGAAATGAAAGAAAAAAAACAGCAAGTCTTATTGCTGGAACAACACCAGCGGTATTCCTGCAATATACCTGTCATTACTGCTGGGACAGGTGCGAATTCTGAATTGGACAGATTTCCAGAAATGCTGTTGGTGGAGGTGGTAATTAACTCCAGAGGTATTTCATCCTGAAAATCCACCCTATTTTTAAAGTCGACATTCAGCGAAGGGTATTGTAGGTTTATTGTACTCGTCACTCTGATGAGCTCTATTCAATCGCTATATTTACCTTTTGAACTCTCAAAAGGGCTTATAAATGGTAATGCATGGTAAATTCGTCTTATTGACGATAAGAGTCCCAGGACTCAAAGGTAATGGTGTGTACTTCCACTGATCAATGAAGCATATTGCGCCTTTCGCAAAGCCAGAAAGAAATACCGGCTGCACCTGATTGAATGGGTGATTCTTGTTTCTACTCTTATGCTGCCATGTTATGTTGGCGTTTTTTCGGATGCATACCGCTGACCATTTTGTATTTATGTTGTACACTGTGAGCATTGTTCTAAACATGAATACCCTGGATCTGCCAGCAGTGATTTGGTTTGCACCAAGTACCAAAGGAAACCACACACAGATCACTGCCAAGCTCCTTTGAAATGGATACGAATGGTGTGAGTGTATTTATTGTTTGCAAAAAAAACACATATTCACAATAAAGTCTAAATATTCGCAATTAAAAATGTGTAACTAATTTCCCAACCATCTCAGAGACTGCTACATTTTAAGTGATCACATTCCCACTCATGTGTACTATGACTGAGACAAAACATGTTACTGAAATTAATATGTGGATTTTTGTGCTAAGTTAAAAACGATATGAAAGGTTAGAGGGCATGACAACCGTAACGAGGCAGAACAATGTTTCCCTAGTGGATGCCAGGACTTAATAGCAACTGTAAGGGTGCAGAAGGAGGACACTGACACAAAGGTTGTATAATTGATGTTAGAGACTTTTATTTTCAATAAAGTAAAGAGAAAAACCTACTTCTGTCCCTAACTCTAGGAGGGGGTTCCATGCCTCAACTAAAATACTAATGGTTCTGTCGGAATGTCAGTTCAACTTAATAGTCCACTGTCCTGTGGCAATAATCCACAAACTGTCCCTTACACTTCTAACTAAACCTAAGCAGCCCATGGTCTTCTTGCTCCAGAAGAATGACTCCCTTCTTCTGGACAGTGATTGTTGGATGGGACTTTGACCTAAGGAAATGACTCATTTTCCCATGTTCTTCCAAAGTACAACTCAACGTTTCAAATTGTAAAAGTTCTCAATTCTAACTCAAAGGGATAGAGTTCCATTTCAACATCAACATTCCTTAGTTGTTGATTTACTACTGGGTGCCTGGAGAATGCCTCCCTTCTCCAGATATCTTGCTTCTTGTTTCTTCCAGCACCAGGGGGATTGATTCTCTACCCCTGGCCTATGTGTCCCAGGAGAATGCCTGCCTTCTCCTGGTACTTTAATAATACAATCTCACAAGACCCTTCTGTTGGTCTTCACCGTATTCAACAGCCGGGGGAATGCCTCCCGTCTCCTTGCTTCTTCCTTATTTGTGTAACTCACAATACCAAGGTCAATTCCTTCCTTCCCCTAGTTTCTTTCTTAGTATGCACAGTTCACAAATAGCAAAGGAAGGCCTCTCTTCACTGATCTATGTGATTATCTGGAAATAAAATACCGAAGCCAGAAATACAGAATGTATTTGTTTCTTTTCACACATTTCCATGCAGTTATGTGTGGAGGGAGGGTCCCCACACAACCCCCATACTCCCATATATGATTTATTACAATAACCCACCCCCCACATATAATTGCAGCCTTTTCATTTTTTGCCATGTAATTATGGGATGATACCCTCTTCCCATGGCTTCTTGCTGACTTGCCCAGTTCACAATACCAGGGGGAATGTGTCTATTTCCCTGGTGTCTTTCTACTTTGCACAGTTTACCACACCAAGTGGAATGCTTCTCTCCCCCAGGCTTATTTCTATTACTTTGATCTCCACCACAGAATTGGCTCTGAGCCTCGTTAGTGCGGGTCCCAGACCCAGGGGATTTTCTTCACATAGGGTGGCAGACATGGTTCACTAAATTAGCAGGTACAGCAACTATGAAGATGACTAAGGCACATTTCTTTTAATACTTATGGGTCTCTGACCCATATTGTATTATCAAGGGGCAGACATAGGTCACTTGCCTGTCAGGTACTGCGACTATGAAGATGGCTGAAATACTTTCTTTTGGGTAGTTGTGGGTCCCAGACCTGGATTTCATGTGTACTTGCTTTCTCACACTCCTTCTGTCAGGCTATCCCTTCAGGGTCGATCCATCCTTCTTTAATGGCCAACTAGCCCTTCTTCTATCCCAATCAGCAGGCCCAGATGTGCCCCTACTTTTAGGGAGCTTTGTTTTGGGCTCCGACCGGTCTAGGGTCTCGCTTTTGGTACTTGAATGAGCTCTGCTTGCTTCCTTCGAGCTACAGCGACTTTACAGCTGTTGTCTCTAGCTGGCTTGCTTCTCCGACATGGACCACATGGTCCCTTCTCTTCCGTCGGGATCAGCAGCTTCTCTCCAGTCGGGAGAAGGGTCCTTCCATTACAGACCCTGCACGGATGTCTCACATCCTTGCCCTGCTCCTTCATTTACCTAGCTTCTCTTCCCTGCCCCACACACCTGTCTTTGGTTCCTTGAGGCAAGGTTGAACACAGTGTCAAGTCTGTCTTCCCGTTGTATGCTCCATATGTTCATGCAGTGTCCAAACTGACTGGAACGCTTGCTTTGGTTCCACAGGACAATCCTCATTGCTCCACACCTCTTCTTCTTCTTGGTCTTAATATTGTCACTCACTACTGGCTTATTTGGATTCTTCTTCGTCCCAGTATTCCAGTATAATTCAGATGGGTAGTCCTTACTCTTCGTCGTCTCATAATTTCTCAGTTATCTACCCTGCACATATACATGGAAGTGTGGGCAACTGAGGTGCCATGTATACGGTGGGAGTTGAGGGAGGGTGTGGTGTAGTGTGGACATACCACATTCTCCCCAGGTAGTCGTCCCTAGTCCCATAGGGGGATCCCTCCACATGAGATCTGCCCACTGGGTACCACCCTCAGGGGAACTATTGGGTAGCAGCTGCACCTCCCTGGAAAGGGCTCCCCGTAGGGGAGTTTGGACGATATCCAAGGATTCATCACATACCTTTCCCTAGTGATGCTGGCCTCCTCATCTTCTAAAGGAAAATGGGATAGGAAATATACGTTACCTTGTTCCCTACCTTTTTCGGTATTTGACAGTAAAGCAAAAAGGCTGAAGACCGAGGAACCAGTGTATTTCTCTTGGGTTGCTCTTTTCTCTTATACTGAGCCATGTAATGGGTGAGTGGTCTGTGATTAGTTTGAATTTTCTACCCATGAGTTAATATTTCAGATAACCTATGGCCACATGGTTGCTAAAGCCTCCAACTCAATAGTTGCATAGTTTGTTTCTCGTGGAATTGTTTCTGGCTGATGTAGAGCACAGAATTTTCGACCCCATCATATTCTTGTGACAAGACTGCTCCTAATCCTACTTTAGAAGCATTTGTCAGAAGCAGAAACTCTTTATTGAAGTTAGGAACTTTGATGATGGGTTAATTACATAGTATGGATTTTAGGTTATCAAAGCGTGCCTGATCTTCTGGTCCACTTTGCAATTTTTGAGGCATGGCAGTCTTTTGTTTAGATTATGGTGGAATAGTTTGGGATGAACCACCTGTAGTAACCGTTAATCCCTAGGAAAGCTCTTAAGTCTCTTTTTGTCTTTGGGATGGGTGTTTCTGTCATAGCTTTGACTTCTTTTAACTGCGGTTGTACCACCCCTTACTGAAAAAGAAACCTAAATATTTTACTGCCGTCTGGGCTAAGTGGCATTTCTTGGGGTTAGCAGTAGGCCAGCACATTTTAGGGCTTGAGTGACCTCATTCTGATGAAACATGTGCTCTTCCCATATCATCCAGATAAGCGCCACGGAAACTGGAATATGGCTGCAAAATCTGGTCCGTTAACCTATGGAAAGTTGTGAGGTCACCATGAAGCCCAAATGGAAGGACTTTAAAGTGAAATAAACCACTAGGGGTAGAGAAAGCTGTCTTTTCTGTGTCCCCAGATGTTATTGGTACCTGCCAATAGCCCTTGGTGAGATCAACCGTGGCGAGGTAGACAGAGGACACTAGCCGGACAATAAGGTCATCAATCCATGGCATCGGGTAGTTGTCGAATTGGCACACAGCATTGAGTTTTCTAAAGTCTATCCAAAACCTCCACAATTGATCCAGTTTTGTCACCAAGACTATTGGCAAGGACTACAGACTTTGTGCTGGCCTAATAATGTCGGCAGATAGGATTTTCTCCACCTCCTATATGATTATTTCTTTACGGGCTTTGGGGATACAATAAGGTTTAAGGTTAACCATTTTCCCTGCATATGTGCAGATATGATGGAAAATCCCCTTTGCTATTCCAGGTTCCTTGCTAAAGAAATCCATTAATTGATTGAAGAGGTCTTGGATGTCTTGCTGTTGAGACAGTGGGAGGTCTGATTGTACTAAATTGAACCCATCAAGGTTTGCTGATAGTAGAATAGTCATTACCACAGAGGAAGATTTTAAAGGTTTCTCTTTCCACTCCTTTAACAGGTTGACAAGGTATATTTGAGTTTTAAGTTTTCTATTGGGCTGGGCAATATGATAAATAAATCAGTTACATGGACCCATCTGTTCTAATGCCTCATATGGTTTGTGCCATTGGGACAGCATGTTTTTGTTCTGGGGTAGGGAGCAGTATTAGCACCTTTTGCTTGGAAAGGATTGTGAAATGGCCTTCTTATCATATTAAGCTTTTTCCTATTCTTGGGTCTTCACAAGTTGTAAGTGTACAATATCCCTTACCATGGCCATATGTTCCTTAGTCCGCTGGGCGGTTTCGGCACAGTGGTAGAATAGCTTCCTCTTTCTCTGTCAAGGTCTCTCTTAACATATCTAACACATCACTGGGATGACACCCATAAAGCAATTCAAAAGGTGAGAATCCCAGGGAAGCTTGGGGAGCTTTTCAGATGGTGAAGATGGCTCAAGGGGTCATCATGTCCCAATTCCTCCAAATAGCTCTGACTCCTTTTTTAAGAACATCATTTAGGGTCTTATTAAAGTGCTCCACCAGGGCAACCATCTGTGGATGGTACACAGAGCCGTTTACATTTTGGATCTGATGGATTTGTTTGACTTCTGCCATGATTTTACTCATGTAGGTCATTCTGTGATCTGTTAGGATTTCTTTGGGAAAACCTACCCTGGACAAAAACGGAATACAATGTTTTAAAATGTGTTGTAATGTATTGTTTCGCAAGGCAAAGGATTCAGGGTAACTGTTAGCATAGTGTAAAATTTCTAGAATATACTTGGTTTAATGGTTTTAATGGTCCTGCCACTTCCATTCCGATTTCGGAGGAGGGAACATCTATAATCAGTAAAGATTGCAAAGGTGCCAGAGGAGGGTGATGGAGTGCAGTCTTTTGGCCTAACTGGCATGTGGTGACAACATTTTTTACATCGTTATATACCCCCCGCCTATTGATTCTACTCACAACCTGTCCCTGGGTTTTAGCTATTCCCAAATACCCCAAATTGAGATGTGCATGGGCTATCTCCAAAACAATTCTGTGATGACTTCGGGGAATACTATCTGGGTACGAGGGGTTCCCTCACTGATGTTTTCTCTCTGGTACAGCAGTTCTTGTTTTATGAAGGAACAGGGGCCTTAATTCTTTCTGCAGTCCTCCACAGAGATGGCTTTGAGGAACGCTTCAGTTAAGATAGAGTCATTGTGTTGCACGAAACTAAACCTGGAATAATATCAGGCTCCCTTTCTTCAATGCTAGGGTGTTAGGCATCTAAGGCTGGGTATGGGTCTTAATCAGCTTCTCCAAAGCCTTTGGTTCCTCTACCTGATGTCTCCATTTGATGTGCTTCTAAGATTCTGGGGAATAGAGACTTCTCCAAGATTCCCTGGGTAATCGTGTCCCCTGTCTTTACATGATACACATGTTTTCTTTTGTTCTGTAGCAGGAAATTAATACCTCCTCTATAATTGGGGCTTGCCACACCTGTCATTAAATCCAGGCCATATTTCCAAGTAAGTCCTAATTTAGAAACTAAAATGAAGTATGTCCCTTCAGGAAGGCTATAACTAACTCAGTGAGTATTTTCTGTCACTCTCCAGCATCTTTTTCCTTCAATATCTTCAGCTTCATTTAGTTGTCCTCATAGACCTTGTACCCCTCCTCTACCCATTTCAAGTGAGTCATATGATCCTAAAATAATCTCTGCACCTAGTAAAATGCAAAGTACACTAAACAGTGTGTTGTCAGTGGCGGTATTTCTTGCAGGATGAACAGTTTGGGTGGGCCTGCTGCATGGGGATAAGAGAACACGCATGACATGTGTCATTTGATCTCTCCTTCTGCATTGATGTCATGTAGTTATACAACATGTTATCCTTCTCAGTGTGAGGTTCTGCCCACTCTTTGTCCAAAAGCATTTCTCTGTTCCAAATGCTCCTTTTGATTCTAGTCACTGATATGCTAAAATATCCTGCTACTTTGGTAATTTGTGCATACAATCCTACCACACTTGCAAATCTAAGAAGAGGACAGAGAGAGAGAAGAAAACACTGACAAAGCCTAATATGTGTATATCGAGTATCCTCTGGGTCACTGCTGCAGCTGTTGAGGTGAAGAGAGACAGTGTTCATGTGCACAATGGCAAAGCCATGTAAAAAATGTTACAGTCATTTGCTCAATATACCCCTTGTGTCTCCTCCCCCATCTTCGTGCTCCTGACATGGTGCAGCGCCTTTGTACTTGCCTTGCACACATTGCTCAGATGGATCCATGGGAGGTGACCGCATACTTTCACTGCAGTGGGTGTAGCATAGAGGACCTCGAACGGTGCCAGGAAGAACGGTTGATTCCATCGTCTAGTGAAATTCCAAATAATTACTTAATTCCCGGGATAGAGCATGGGCTACTGCAAGAGTGATGCCTCTTCTGATGGTGTTGGGGTGTCCGAAGATAAAGCGACAGTTGACTATGTCGAGGGCCAACCTGTAATGTTATAGAATTCAGAGAATTTCTTTAAGGGCCCTAAGGTAGCCCTGGAATTCCTCCCCTAAAATATCAGCAGAACTATGAGCATCAGATGCTGTGTGGGTGAGCAACCGTTAAGAATGCATTATTCTGTCCGTGACCACCTCATGAGGAGTGAGGTGGTGGTCAGATGCTGGCTTATTCCTGAGTGTGAATATGGCCACTGGCAAACAATCAGCCAGCTCTTGATAAGTGTTTCACAAAGCTTTGCAAGGCATTCCTTCAAGAGGCTGTTGAGGCGTTCCACTATCCCATTGGTTTCCAGTGTTAAGCAGAGCAAAGTTTGTGTTTAACGATCAATAAGGCGGTCATTTCTTTAAAGAGGTTGTGCTTCATTATCGGACCTCAATACCTCGCAAATTCCCCATTGGGGAAACGCCTCACGTTTGAGGAATTTCGCAGCTGTTTTTGCATCCGGGTGGGGCGCATGGGCCAGCCTCACTCCAACAAGAGAATGAGCACACAACAAAAAGCAGATAGCGATAGTTATTGCATCTATTGACCATATTGATACAGTCGATATGATGAAAGGGCCCACATGGGTGAGACAGAATAGCTTAGAGTGTCTTTAGGGTATGTCCTTCAAAATATTTTTGACACATAATACAAATCATAATGAATTCAGTCACATGTTCATGTAAATTTGGAGCAAACCAATCCTCAGTTAAATCCGCTACAATGGATTTTTTAAATGCATGCGCAGGAAAATGTAACCGCTCAAGAGAAATTGCAGGCAGTGCCTGGGGCATGAGAACCTTCCCTGAATTGTTCTGTTACCATATTAAATCTGTGGGTGATAATGAACACCCTCTCTTTTCCCACTCCCTTGTAACTCTATAATCTGCACTATGGGCAAGGCATTGCAGGTGTCTGGAAGTTGCACTTGTTGTCTTTGTGTTATTGTGCAAGTGTGTGTTTTCTTGGTCACCTCAGGCAAATATGCAGCTTCTTTGGCCGTGGCATCTGCCACATCGTTCCCTACAGCTATGAGGTTGGTTACCTTTGTATGGGGCTCACATTTCATGTTGGCTGTTGCTGAAGGAAGCATCAATTAATCTGGTCAGTAATTCTGCATGTTGTAACGCAGTACTGTCAGACATCCGAAGCCCCTCGTCCTCCACCTGGACAACCCTGAGCACACTCTAGAGGTGGCATACGCAGAGTCTGAATAAATTGTTACTGATGTCCACTTAGCCAATTCTAATGCTTTTATCAGTACAATCAGTTCTGCCACCTGTGCTGAATAATGTGATGACATTTTCTCAATTTTGCAATCACTTCATAATCCCCCTCCTCTGCGCGCACCACCACTGCTACTGTACGCCTTTGTTCTGTGTTACGATCAATTGATGATGACCTGCCAACAAAATATACCTCCCCCCAACAAGGGGCCTTCACTGGCACATGCAAAAGCATTGTCTGTACCTACATGTGTGGAGCAGTCCTGCATTTACCCTCATTTACTGGTTTGGCAATATATTGTGCTAGATTAAACATATGGCATGATACGAAAGCTAAACTAATGATTTTTTATGATTCTTTAGTGTTATGAAAAGGATATGAACAGTTTTAATATTGTAAATAGATAATTGATTTATCAATGGAAATATGAGTTTTTGTAAAGGTTTTATTAACCAAACACAATAAAAAAAAATACATAAATAAATAAACATATGGCATTACACAATTTGAATTGAAGTATTTGATGAAAACATCTCACACCCTTTGGCCCGCTGAGTGGTGAGGGTGGATTTCAATTTCTGCAAAATCGCAAATACTGCATGTTCCAGATAAAGTGTTGCTGAGCATCCCACAGTTATTGTTGAGGATTTCTCTTTAGCAAATACTGCTGCACCAAGAGCTTGCTCACACAGGGTGTGTCCCTGCATCACTGGGTCTAGGGGAAGACTATAATAAGACAAATGTCTGTTTTCCAGAATCAGCAGTAATTGCACAGTCCCTGGATTTGCTGCATTTATTTCACTGTGGCCGGCTGTGGTGTGTTTTGTACGCAGCTGCTGCTCTGTCTGGTTTCACTCTGCTGCCTTTGGATTTAATTATCTGCCCCAAATAAACCACCTCTCACTGAAAATCTTGCAATTTATCCTTATCTACTTTGTAACCTTTGTCAGGCAATAGTGTCAAAAAGGTCAAAGAGTCTGTTCTGCGCTGTGCTTCTGTTGTGCTGCACACCAGGAGATCATCTACATACTGTATCAATGTGATCTCTGTTGTCAAGTTACCCAAGTCCATTTGTAACACTCTATTGAAAATACTGGGTGATTCACAATAACCTTGTGGTAAACAAATGTGTTGGAACTTCTGTCCTCGATACGTAAATGGGTTCAAGGGCTGGAAGTCAGGGTACAATGGGATGGAAAAGAAAGTGTTCTTGAGATCAATCGCTGTGAAATAACTGGCATCTGAGGGTATGTTACACAAAATTGTTGCTGGGTTGGGCACTACCGGAAATTCTTCCTCCACTATGTTGTTCAATGACTGGCAGTCCTGCACCATCCTCAAAGTGTACAATAATACTGTCCTTGGTGCCGCTTCCTTGACCACTGCTGGCATAAACAAATATTCTCCTGGCAATCGTGCATCCATATCTGCAATCCTGGGTAACCACCTATCAATGTCTGTACCCCATAAAAGGAAAATCCTCTAACACTGCCTCTGCACATGCAGTGTATACTTCTGTAGTAGACCAAATATGGTCTTCGTTGAATGAATGAAATAGTCAAGTTCAGTTTGCTCATGATGTCTCTGACCAGTATATTTATTGTTGTATCAGGCAAATTCAACGAGGGTGCCATCACGTCTTGTGTACCTACTGCAATGGGCACATCTTCAGTGAAACAAACCATTAATACAGTGCAAGAGAATCCCTGTGTGCCCACTCTTTTCACCAACATAGATTACCTTTCTGGAGGAGTCCATCAGAGCTGTCTAAGATTGTGCCACATTTGCATACCTGTTTCCATCATTACGCTTATCATTCTACTTATCTAAAATGGCGGGCGCACTATTTGACACTATGGGCCCGATTCATGGAATTAATTAGTGCCGGAAAATGTAGACTTGCATGCAGAAATGCGTGCAAGAGCCTGTTTGTCGATTCATGAAACACAATGTGCGGGGCTTACCCGAGGCTTGCGCTGAATCCCTGCTGGTCCAACATGTCACGGCAAAACCAAGACGCCTTGTGAGAAACTCCCAGCGAAGTAGCATACCGTCTTGCGCAGTCACCTAAAAAGGGGGCGGAACACGTGGAATGGGGAACAACAAGCAAAAATGTGGGTGTAACCTGCGAAGTACCACACTATTATCCTCGCAAAGCGCATGCACGTGCTAACAACACGTATTCATGGAATCAAACAGGACTCTCCAGGGCGCATAAAAAGACATGCAAATCCAGAAACAAGTCTGCCGTGTGAAAGCAGGCATATAAGCGTCACCACGCAGGAAAACCAATGCATAAAAAGGCAGCACGAACAACCAACGCGCGTACGTATACAGATATGATGACTGAACCATCTCTCGCAGCAGTGATTGTGGGACAACGCAGGAGGAGGAGGATGGTCAGGGCCTGCAGTTTTCTACCCAGGACCAGCCTTTTTGGGATGCCTGATTACCAGGTCTATGGCAGGTATAGGTTTCCACCTCATATCATATTAGACCAGGTCAGGGAGTGAGAAGATGACTTAATATCACCCACCCTGTGCTGCCAAGCACTGAGCCCTTTGGAAAAGGTGCTCAATATAGTGCATTTTTTGGCCACTGGATCATTTCAGCAGACAGCTGCCATAGTCGGGGGCATTTCACAGCCCATGCAGTCACGCTGCCTACACCAGGTGTTGGCAATCATGACTGCACACCCCTCAGTCCGCAGGCACATATACATGCCCAGAACACCTGCAGAAAGGCAGGCCATGGTCCAGGACTTTCACAGGGTGGCACGCTTGCCTAAAGGGCTTGGAGCCATCGATTGCACCCATGTGGCCTTACGTTCACCTGGGGCCACAGAGCACATCTATTGCAATTGCAAGCACTGGCATTCCATCAACGTGTATGTTGTATGTAATGCCAAGGAAACCATTACCTCTGTATTTGCAAACTATCCAAGGTCCACCCATGATAGTTTAATATTCAGAATGTCACCCCTACACTGGGCCCTGGAATCTGGGAGCCATGGCAACGCATGGCTCATTGGTGAGTACAAATTGCCCTGCAAATGCATGCATGTGACACACAGACAAAACCACACCACTGACAAACCATGTCACCTTTACAGATGACAGTGCCTGCCCACTGAGCACCTACAGTATGACGCCAATACAGAACCCCACTAAACCACCCCAAGTAAAATACAACGCAGCGCACATTGCAACTCGGGCCATAGTGGAGCGCACTTTCGGAGTGCTCAAGTCATGCTTCCACTCCCTTGACCTCTCTGGTGGTGAGCTACTATATGCCAATCACTGTACTTAAGGTAAATCAAACACCCCAAAAAGAACCTAACTCCACGGTTTGGGGTTTACCATCACTATTTATACAAAAAGGAGAACAGGTGCATAGCAATTAGTCTAATAAGTCTCTCATCTGTCTAGCGAAGAATGTTAATTATGAACCAGGTTGCATGAAGTGCGGGAGGGTTTAGGTGACATACCAGCATTTAGATGTCTAGTTTGGCATGGTGTTAGAGGCATACTCCAGGGTGGTAAGGTTGGGACAGATGATTGTCCCTTTCTCATCATCGAATGTCACCTGGAATGTGCGAGGGCTGTTTGCACTCTGCAGGGGTAGGGTTTTAGGTTAAAAAGTGTGCCACAAGTGAGTACGGGCAGCCTCACCACGTGCCCTTTATCCTCCCACACGCATTCACTGTGCATGTGGTTGGGAATGTGGGGTCACCACCATATCCACCAGTACGCCACGCTGTGCTGCAAGGTTCGGAAGGATACATGCTGCCACAATGTACCTGCACACTACTGGTGGTGCATATAGTAGCTCAGGTGCATAAGAATTAGTCTAATAAGTCTCTCATCTGTCTAGCGAAGAATGTTAATTATGATCTATAACCATTGGTCCTGAAAAAATGGACTTAGTACACAATACATTCTTATAAATGTAATCATTTTAATTCTCCAAAATCAATAAAACACTACTAAAAAACTTGTTTAAAACACATACAATATAACCCAAGATTTAAACCCACATGGTGCGTATAACAGCAACCTAGTGGGATAAATTACATCAAAATTAACAACATGTAAATTTCAACAAACACATAACAATTACAATGCACTCTGTATTTAAACAAAGTGTCAATTCGCAAACAACCATATCCCGACATGTTTCAGTTCTTTATAGTTTCCAATGCTTGAACTTTCTTCAGGGGAAAAAAATGTATTTTTACATAAGTGCTTCACCACCATGTAATCCCGGGTAGAGAACATGGCGATCCCAAATGAGGCCACCTGCACAGAACAAAACCAACACCTCCATATAAGAGAGTGAGCTACGTTCTCAATGCAACACACAAAACCTCTAGGCTACACCAATGCAGTGGCTAGAGGACTAGGACCAGGTCCTAAATAGGCCTGTCCTAAGCAAGTTACCACTACTATACCTCTAAGTGTAGCTTCAGTAGTGCAAATGTTGATGTCAATAACTTCAGAATTCTTCAATCAAGTCTATTTTATTATATGGGTTCTCAAGGTACCCCTTCTAATTCCAAGGTCTGTATAGGTGACAAAAATAATAAACAGGAGACATAAATACAACAGTGTACTCAATACCACAGCATAGTATCAGAACAATGGCGTGTACACCTTATAAGCCAACGGTTCCAAAACTGTCTGGTGACTACGCGCAAGTCACATAGTATACCAAATAGCTAACACCTTATGGCTCGGTCAACACATGTGTGTCAAATGACCATACACACATCCTCTAGTGTGTCAAATAGCTGCACTGTGACAAAAAGAACACTCGTGTCTTCACCTTATAGCCCAAAAGTTGATCACCCTAAATGTATCCATATCCAATGTATACACACCATACAAAGTACTATGATGCTTAAACCACAATACCTACAAAAACCAGGCTTCACAGACGTTCACTTAGGAAACGCTTTAATGTTGATACCGAAGTATCACGTGTCAGTAGTCTTTCACGTACACTCAACTCTGCAAAAACAAGTGAACCAACGTATCAATATGTGTTTTAAACAGAGCAGAAAACATTATATCAAACGCTATGACTAGAAATCCAGCATGTTGGAAACAAGTAAAACGGTGTGTCAATACATGTCTTTGAACGAAGCGGTAGACATTACATTAATGGAATAGGACAGCGTACCAATACAAGTTTTGAAAAAAGCGATAAATATTACATTGAACGCTGTGACTGACGGTGCGGCATATTGAGAACAAATACGACAGCGTATCAATGTGTATTTAAAACAAACAACAAGCATTTCAATAAACGTTGTGACTAGAGGTCCAGAATATTAAATACCTGATTGTACAAAACTTCAAAAGCTCTCTTGTGGCCGCGGCATGTACGGGCAACAACGTTCTGCAACCGCGCTGTAGATTTAAGCCGGTGTAGAAACAAAAAATGGACTTCCAAAGCCCAGGAGCAGTAATGGAGCTCGAAGAAGGATTCACCCACAACAATGGCCTCATAAACTACAGGAAGTGGATACTTCGAGCGTGAAACAAGCCCTAATCTAAATGACATATTGAAACAAATACAATAAAAGAATGCCCGGCGTAGTAAATGTACACCATGGCAAAACAAATAAAAGACAATATCCCATAATCAACACGAAATGGCTTTACAACCCTCAATTAGTTTACTGAATTACATGTCCAAATGCTTGCACAATTTTGGCATTGTAAATTGAAGCGTTACACAAGAACATTGGATGACAGGGAATCATGGATTAAAAATGGCATACATATAGAGCAAAGTCTTACACACACAAAAAAGCACAGCAGGCTTATACATAGGTGTCATGTGCCTGAACCCCATTTACAAGTTCATTTACAGAAATGCAATTCAAATTAAGCCCGTCATTTCAGTGAGGTAGTCAAAAGCACCAGAGTATAGAAACCACATGACAACTCATAGATTGACATGGTGCCACTCAACCTCCTCGTTAAGTCCTCTAATATGACTCTGGCACTTAAAAATCATTTTCTGTTCAAAATTCAAAAGTCTGCGATCTATCTCTTGTTTGGTAAAGCCATGAATTTTTTTGAGAATGACCCATCTGAAATCTCCATGTGTGTGTTTTATTTCTATAAAGTGTTTCACCATGGGAGCAGCAATCACTTTATTTTTAATGCAGCTCCGATGTTCTATCATTCGTGTTCTGCATTTCCTATTAGTTTTTCCGATATATTTCAGCTCGCAGGGACATGTGATCGTTACACCACATTTTCGGAATTGCAATGAGTCATTTCAACTTAATTTGTTTGATCTCTTCCATATATCCACACATCAAGCAATTACCGCATGGGAAGTGACCTTTTACAGTGGGTAGGCCCCATAAGGTAGTTTGCATGGGTGCTGATGTCTGTTTAACTGTTATGTCATTCCTAATGAGAATGTTTCTTATATTTTCACTCTATCTGAATGCTATAAGAGGAGGTGGAGTGACTCCATCTCTAAACCCCTTTTCCAAGCTTTCTTGATGATACCCTTTATCTTGAAGGACAGATTAGAAAAAGTATTCACAAACACAATACCAGTTTTTTTGTTTTCTCTCTCCTTCCTTTCCAAAAAAGACTCCCGATTATTATTGAAAGCCCTTTTGGATGATTGTTTTAATAGTCTGGCTGGATACCCCTTACTCAACAATTTGTCCGAAAGCTTTGCTGCACTTTCACTGTAATCCTCCTTTTGACTGCTATTCCTAAGAAATTGGCCAAACGGGAGGTTGTTTTTAATGTGATTGGCATGGTGACTATTGTAATGCAAAAGTGTATTCTTATCTGTTGCTTTCCTATAAGGTTTAACTTTTAACACGCCATTAAAGTGAAAGATCGTAATGTCCAAGAAATTAATATCCTGTTCACTAATTTCTCGTGTAAATTTTAAGAAAGGATTACATGTATTTAGCCAATCCACAAAAGAAACAGCCTCCTCTTTTGTACCGCGCCATAACACAAAGATGTCGTCTATGTAGCGTAGCCACTTTACAAGGTTAGATTTAAAAGGATTAGCGTCCGTGTAAACAGATACCTTCTCAAAATACTGGACATACACATTTGCCAGATTCGATGCCATGGCCGCCCCCATTGCAGTTCCCTCTGTTTGTTTATAGAACACACCCTGAAATTGAAAGAAATTCTTGGTGAGCGCAAATTCTGCACACCACAAAATGAAACCATTACTAACTGGATGGCCATCTTCTCTTCCATTCAAGATCTCTTCAATAACAGCTAAAGTAGCTCTCTGCTGAATGACGGTATACAGAGATTGAATATCCAGACTGATCAAAAATGTTTTCCCAGGGACAAAAGGAAGGTTCTCTATCTTGTTAATAGCATCCAAAGTGTCTCTTAAGTAACTATCCATTTTGGGAACAAATGGTCTTAGGTAGAAATCCACAAACTTGGATAGTGGTTCCAAAATAGAACTGACTCCAGATACTATCGGTCTTCCAGGAGTGTTAGTTAAACATTTATGGACTTTTGGCAAAATATAAAACACAGGCACCCTGCCCTGATCTCGAATGAGATAATCATGTTCTTGTTTGCTAATCATCTCTAACTCAAAAGCTTTGGAAACCTTCCATCTTATAACTTCCATGATTAACTACCCGGGACTACTTGGTGGTGAAAAACTTACGTGAAAACAAATTTTATTCCCCTGAAGAAAGTTCAAGCATTGAGAAGCTATAAAGAACTGAAACATGTCGGGATATGGTGGTTGTGAATCGACACTTTGTTTAAGTACAGAGTGCATTGTAATTGTTTTGTGTTTGTTGAAATGTACATGTTGTTAATTGTGATGTAATTTATCCCATTGGGTTGCTGTTATACCCACCATGTGGGTTTAAATCTTGGGTTATATTGTATGTGTTTTAAACAAGTTTTTTAGTAGTGTTTTATTGATTTTGGAGAATTAAAATGATAACATTTCTATGAATGTATTGTGTACTAAGTCCATTTTTTCAGGACCAATGGTTATAGATCATAATTAACATTCTTCGCTAAACAGATGAGAGACTTAGTAGACTAATTGTTATGCATCTGAGCTACTATATGCACCACCAGTAGTGTGCAGGTACATTGTGGCAGCATGTGTCCTTCCGAACCTTGCAGCACAGCGTGGCGTACTGGTGGACATGGTGGTGCCCCCACATTCCCAACCACATGCACGGTGAATGCACAAGTGAGGGTAAAGGGCACGTGGTGAGGCTGCCTGTACTCACTTGTGGCACAATTTTTAACCTAAAACCCTACCCCTGCAGAGTGCACACAGCCCTCGCACATTCCAGGTGACATTCGATGATGAGAAAGGGACAATCATCTGTCCCAACCTTACCACCCTGGAGTATGCCTCTAACACCATGCCAAAGTACACATCTAAATGCTGGTATGTCACCTAAACCCTCCCGCACTTCATGCAACCTGGTTGCCACACCATGCAATGGCATGCAATGTCAAAAGAGATAAAGAAATGGCCAACGCATAACACTAATGTCACAAAGCACTCATGGATCAATGGAAAAGGTTCAGAAACAACACACTTTCACACATCAAAATAATAATGTACACAGGAACATCAATTGCCCAGTACACCATACCAGAAACAACAGACCCAAGAGTGAATCTGTCTGACAGTGACACATCATATTTGCACAAGTGCCTCAATGTGTCGTAGGTTGCACAGGGCACCCTTGTATTCTTTGTGTGGCTCTGCTAACTACAGGGGGCAATTAAACGCATACAGCAGGAAGGCAAACAATACTGGAGATATGCAAGGTAATACATGAAGATTGAACAGGAACAAAGTATGGATCTAAATGTCCAACAAAAAAGGGATGATAACCATGCACTGGACAAAGAAAGATGAATCCCACTAGGAGTGCATGCACAGGTTGGACCTGAGACTGGCCACAGATAGAATGGAAGCCCAATGCCTCTTTGTAAGATACTTGTACATGCTGCACTTCTTGCAATCCCATGGAAAGGGGAAGCAGGAGTGGCATATTTGTCTGGACTCTAAGGCACAAACAAGAAGTGTACCAATATGAGACAAGCTGTCCTCGGATGCGACACAAAGCAACACACTGTCACATACATTCACAATAGACCAAAGGCAAGACAAGGGAAAGGAAGGTGCAGAGATTGCCTGCTGGAGACCCCAGCAGTCTAACTCGCAACTAAGGACCAACATATGCACAAGTGAGGACAGAAGAATGGCAACTAAAATAAAAAGGGTAAAATAGGCAATAAAGTCACTAAGGTTCACAAGGGGAAAAACAAGTAAACAAAAATCAAAAATGCCCATGGTGGACTGGAGGTGGGGGGGCATACACCCAGGAGGGTGGAGGTTCAGGGTGCAAGTCAACACCCACATGTGTGGATGTTGAGAAGAAAAAAACAAAACCTCCATGGGTTCATGGGCTGCACGGCTATAATGGATCGGGAGAGCTGTTGCTGCTTTCGCCACCTTCCGGTGTAGCAGTAGAAGGTGGTAGTGGCAGGGATGTTCACCACGCATAGCCCTGGCTGGTCCTCCATTGCAGTGGCAATGCAGGACTGAGATGAATGCATCTGCAACATGATGGCTCGAAGGTCCGCATGGGTCACCTCACGGGAAGCTCCTCCAAGATGGTACAAGTCAACAGTTGTATCTGCTGTTCAAACTGTCTACTGCAGGCTGTCTCTAGCACTACCTGTGAAGTTCTGAGGGTCAGAAACTCTTGCCACAGGGCAGCCCTGTGAACCTGACTCTCTGCAACCAGGGATGCCTGCAGAGCCCTCAGTTCTGCCTGTCGGCTCCAGTTGCTAGCCTCCATGTGCAGCCTGTGTGAGCGGCATGTGGACCTCAATTTCTGCAGCTGCTGCGCCACCTGTCTTTCAGAGGGGATCATGGAATTGCCTACCCTATCCATGCCCTGAGCCAACATCTCATATGAAGCACCCTGTTGTTGTGCAATAGTATACATAGAATGCTCCCACACTGTATCACCAGCCACTACACGTCCACCGTGTTGGCGGACCCGACACCTGCCTGACCCAAGGGAACATAGCCCTTGATGTGATGCCACTGTCTGTGGCTGCAGGACTGCATCCCTCCCTTGCTCAGCTGTCCCAGGACCTGGAGCCAATAGTGTAGAGCATGACCCTGCAGCCGTAACCACCACAGACGGACGTGACAACAGTGACTGGCCCTGTGAGGGGACGTGACCCCTGCGGACATTTCGGCTACAACAGCACCAACACTTGATGAACTCACCTGCGACAGCACAGAGGAATCCAAATCCGGTTCACCACCAGATCCTCAGTTTTCATCAGAGGTGGAATCATGCTGAGTCAGGCCCTGGATGGACTGTAGCACCAGTGGATCATCATGGGCTGCCACACCACGTCCTCCACTGATGCTTTGTGGAGGCTCAGTATACTGTTCCTCCTCAACCTCCTCCTCTGAATCCAGTACCTCATCACCTGCACATGGACAGAAAAAAAACATGAAGAGCCACGTAAATAGTATAGCCCACACACATAGGTATCACAATGTAGTCCTGCAACACATAAACATGCTATGTCACTCAAGGCACAAAGTCCCATATGTTTGCAGTGTTAATGCAAGGGGTGGGTAGCATGAAAGCAGCGATGTACGTGTGTGGAAGGGCTCAACACCACATGCAGTGCATGGTGCATAGCACCTGCTTCACACACAAGCACCCGACTGGCATAGTTCAGTCACTAACATCACTGATGCAAATACACAGAAGCCACGTAGCATAACCATGCCTGAACTGTAAAATAGCATGAGATGGTACTTGATGACTACTGTCCCAGAGCCATGTACAATGGATGTGACTTGACATGACATGTAATTCACAAAGTCTGAATACCAAGTGTCACAAGGTGCAACAATGCAAGGGAGGTGGAATAGAGTTGGGTCACATTGACATTACACAAGTGAAGGGGCACGATGAAGGGGAGACCTGGGGTTAGAAGTGGGAGGGGTCAGTGCAGTACATGGGAACAGCATCAAATAAAAATACAACACCATAATCAATAATGAAAATGCGGTGGGCTCATGATAGTGGAAGGGTAAGTGCAGACATCAGGTGTCAAGTGCTGGTAGTGGGTTGTAGGGATACAGTAAACAGCACCCAAGTGAAGGGGATGCCAGGGAGGCAGTGCATGGTTCAACCAGTTGCTCAGAGGCCCGTGTCTGAGATCAGAGTATGGGAAGGTGACTAATGCATTCTCACAGTCATCCAGGACTCCAGCAGTGTAGAGGAGGGGGGAAAGCACAACACATGACGAAGCATCAGATGTGCCTACAGACCCGGAGAAGGTATATCTGCAGTTTCATTGAGGCAGGGAGGCTGTACGAGAGGGAGGCACCAGCCAAAGATAGACATCATCCACCAACTCTTTACTAGGATAAGCAACTGACCCAGAGGGAGAGCGAGAGGGATGACTTAAGACCATGAGAAGGCAGCTAATCTGGAAGATAGAGTTGAAGGAATTGTGGCCCCAGGACCCATAAGGCCTTGTGGACAAAGCACAGGGTTTTGAACTGAACAGTCGTAGCCATGTGGGAGCCAGTGCCATGATCACAGTCCTGGAGAGATACAATACCTGGCCCCAAGACAAAAGGACAATTCTCACAGTCCTGTCCTGGATGAGTTGCAGATGGAACAGAGTAGAAGCACTTAAATCATGGAAGAGTCAGTTGCAGTAGCCCTGCATAGAAATTACCAGTCCTCTGGAGACAGTGAGATTCTGGGGGAAGGAGAGGAAAGGAAGAATACCTCTGAGGAGGTGCAGCTGGTAGAGTGACCTTTGCTGAGACGGCACAGATGTGAGGAAGGAGAGTGTAGAGTAGAAGATTATAACAGGCTATGCCTCATCACAGGTTTGAGCAGGAAGAGGGCCAAGAGAGGCTGGCCATAGAGTGACAGGAAAGGAGGGAGCAGGTGGGGTGACATGACTGTCACGGTATGCAGCACATCGTTTGTATGCAGTTTGGTGGACAACAAGCATGTGTCAGTCCACCATGACATGGTTCACCCATGGCAGTCATGCAAATGTAGGCATAAGTGCCAGACAATCATAACACTTCATTCAAGTGACATACACATATCCTGGATGCACAGGCTTCAAACACTCACCGGACATTTCTTTGAAAATTGGCAGGTCTCCCACGCCTTTGATCTGCTCCACTCAATTGTCTCACTAATGACTTCTTCATGTGGAATGAGTTAATCGGCTTCTCATGGTGACGCACCTCCAGTCACCAGAGTAGAGGTGAAGTTGGCTCCCAGCTTCACTTTGGCTTGGCGCAGGAGGTAATTCCAATGCTTCACTATCTCAGGAGCAGTGTACCTCTCATTTCCCAAGGCATTGATTCTATGGGTGACAAGCTGCCAGTGGGCTATAGGCTGAGCAGGCGGATGTGTGCTCCCTGCCTGCACGAGCATGTCACAGTAGTGTTCCCACACGTAGTCCATGAGGATCTGGTTTTCGTCATCACTGAAGCTCCTCTTCCTCGACGTTGTTAAGGATTTCAATCAGGCGACACACACCTTAGTCTCGGCCCAGTATGCGGCACGCGATTGAAATGCTTCTGTTAGATTAGATTCAATATTGAGATGGCACACCACTCATATCACACACCCTTTTGAAATACCCTGGTTCACAATGGAACATGAACCAGACTGGTTGATAAAATTTAATATTTATTTATTTATTTTAAAATTCAAAAGAAATCATACAATTTTTAATATGGGGCAGCAATCACCAATGGGGTGATAAGAACAATATGATTGTAAGCAATGCACTTAATCTAACCTTCTATTGACACAACTACAAAACACCAGGGAATAGGAGCACTTTTTGATTTTAGGTAAGATAGCCCTGGAGTTAGAATTTCCCCCTGCAATGTTCCCTCAACCTACAAATAATCTATTCTAAGTGGATAAAATGAAGCAGCAGGTAATCATAAATGACAAATGGAAAACAGAATAGCAATCTGGCTTTCCCTCCCCAAACAAGAGAGAAAAACAGATTTAAACCCTGGCAATGCTAAAAAAAAGACACTGAAATGGATGAATAAACAATGAATGTGTCTAAAAATCTTCAAACAAAAACAATTCTTTACTGGAGCAACACTGGAAAAATACTAGTAATCACAAGCAATGAATTGAGTAAAAGCATACAATTTGAAATTGAATGGGAGATTTAAAACAGTTTACAATCAAATGACACGTTGTAAATTTAGCAAACTTTTGCAATTCCTGCCTGAATTTACCAAAATGGTTTTTAATAAAATAAATGGGTGAAATATTGTGATGCAGTATTGGTGTTGGGGTGTAGCTATGGATTCTAGGCACACTATGGAAGTGAAATGAGGTCTCTAGCTGGTAAATTGAATGAGTTATGCAAGATCTAGTGAGGTACGTTTTTGAGAAAATGAAGGCGCGAAAAAGGAAGAGAAATCAGCTTTGACCAGACAGTTTTACTCTATAATAGAGCATTCAGGCTAGGCTACCAGATTGAGACACAGTAATCTCCGGAATTGGCTCGCGAATTCAACCCTAGCACCTCCACACACACCCTGGCGGACCTAGTCCGATCACTCCAAACAGGATTAATAGTTTTGGATTTTACGAGACAAAATTATTAAAGATGTTGGCGCTAGCACAAAAAATGAAGGCAGGGTTTCACGAATGATTTTTGACAATATTACAAGTTATCAGGATAAGGATAGGATGATTTAGAGAGTGAAACTAAGAACAAGGCAAGGCAAGGTATACTATGATTTTCTCTGGCTGATATTGATACTCACAGTCCACTTTTATTTTGGATTTTGGACAGTCTGCGGTTCTGGTCGCCACATGGATCTGGTCTAACAATGGACAACCGGACTAAATCAGCGGAACCGGATCAGCTGGGCATGGACTGGTTACTGGTTAGCACTTCTGCTTACTGGATAAGATAGGGCATCAGGAGAGCAGGATGGCAGCAGCATGCAGTGAATGGCAAGCCAGGTTAATTCAGGATGCTTCTGAAAACACCACAGCGTTTCCCTTGGTTATTGGGATTATTTTAGAATTGAGACCCAGCTGAAGCTGGATCAGCAATGCTTGGCCTTCTGGTTGGGATCTGGAGTTTAGATGGATAAATGCAAGATGAAGTTATCAGGATAAGGATAGGATGACTTAGAGAGTAGAACTAAGTACAAGGCAAGGCAAGGTATACTATGATTATATTTTCTATGGTTCCTATTGATACTCACAGCCCACTTTTAGTTTGGATTTTGGACAGTCAGCGGTTCTGGTCGCCACACGGATGTGGTCTAACAAAGGACATCTAGACAAAATCAGAAGAACAGGATCAGCTGGGCATGACTGGTTACCGGGTAGCACTTCTGGTTAATGGATAAGATAGGGTATCAGGAGAGCAGGATGGCAGCAGCATGCAGTGAGTGGCAAGCCAGGTTAATTCAGGATGCTTCCCAAAACACCACAGCGTTTCCCTTGGTTATTTGGGATTATTTTAGAATTGAGGCCCAGCTGAAGCAGGATCAGCAGAGCTTGGCCATGTGCTTGGGATCTGGAGTTTAGATGGATGAATGCAAGAGGAAGACAGGAACAGACAGGAACAGGATGCCAGCATAGGAAATCAGAAATCAGTGTGTCTGTGTGTCTTGTAAGGGGTCCTTATTTATCATGCAAAATTACATCATTAAGGTAGAGGCTGGGCAGGGTTATCTACGCCCGCCCCTAAACTACGTGGATTGGGCGGGGGAGCTAGTCTCTGCCTCGCTCTCAGTTGGTTGGATTTCTTAGGGGATGATGTCAGGTTTATGAGCTGAGGTTTACAATGTCCCAACACTCCCACATTTACTTTACTTAAAATCTGATTTTGCCAAAAACATGCATTTCTTCACTTGCAATGTCTTGGCAAATTATACACACATTTCACATATTATGTGTATCACATTTCAGTCTAATCCCCAGATATGTGCAACCTTGTTTCCTCTTTTTGACACATTTTGGTAATTTTACACATGAAAGATTTGGCCTAAAATTCCACTATTTTATACACAAATGTGAATTGTCCCAGGGATGTATGTACAAATTCTTAAGTTTGCCACATTAATACTTTCCTGGGAATCTGTCATATTTCGTAACTTCTGTTCCCCATGCAGCAATGAGTTCTACCAAGTTTTAAAAGATGGCCCACAAAATTAGATGAGGAGAGCAACAAGAGGAGAGGTGGTGACCCTGTGACCTTGGAAACACAGTCAGGTGAATGGTGTGTCTGTCGCCGGGAGAACGACCACTGGGACACTCGTTAATTTATTCTAAAGGAGTCCTAAAAAAGTTGAGTGTGGTTCATTTTACAACCAAAAGCATGGTACAAGTATGGGGGCCACATTTGCCCCGATCTGGCCAATCGGTTTATGGCCAATTTAGAAGAGCATTCGATTTACCATCCTGATAACCCATACAAATACAATATTCTTTGTTGGTATAGATACATTGATGATATTTTCATGGTCTGGAGGGGGTCCTCTAGCGACCTTAGTTTGGTTACCCAATGGCTCAATGGACAAAATCCACATATACAATTCACAGGGGTCGATAACTCAAGCTCAGTTTCATTCTTGGACCTAATTATCAAAAAAGCCTCTAATGGCCATTGGAAACCTCTCTATATCGAAAATACACCGATAAAAACACCTTATTAAGATTCAATAGTTTCCATCCTGCCAGTTTGAAAGAATTAGAAGAAACTGTAGCAACATCTCTGATTTTGAACATCATGGCAAGATTTTAAAATCTTGCTTATCTGACTGAGGCTATCCATCCAAGACCATCTCACGAGCATATAAGAAAGCAAAACATACGAATAGACAAAATTGTCTAACACCTACAAGGAAGAGCACAGCAGATAGAATCACCTGTATCTCAACTTTTTCACCGATTAGCAATTCATTGAGGAAAATAATAATACAAAATTGGCATATTATTAAAACCCCTGATTTTGCACTGGCGACACCACGTTTTGCATTTAAAAGACAATCCAATCTTAGAGATAAGCTTGTACATACGTATCCCATCGCACGTAAGCCACTAGTCTCTCAAACTACTCTGTGGTCACTCCCACCTGTAGTAGGTCATTTTAAGTGCGGCTTCTGTTCTGTTTGCTCCCTAACAAAAACCTAAAAACACTCCAACTATATGAAATGAAATGGACTTTGACAGGTTTCTATAATTGTAACACTCTGTGGGCCATTTATGGCATAAAATGCCCCTGTAATCTACTATATGTGGGTAAAACGAAACGTCCAGTAAAACAAAGGATATGCGAGCATCGCTCGGGCATTAAAAACAAAATTGAGAACAAACCTATGGTAGCACATTTCACCCAATTTAAATATTCTTTCAATGGTTTACTTTGGTTTGTAATTGAAACTATTCCAGCACCTGCACGAGGGGGTGATAGAGATCTACTCCTCACCAAACAAGAAAAAAAATGGATTTTCAATTTGGACACTGTGAAACAGGGTTTAAACACCACAGTGGAGTGGTCCTTCTTTTTCTAGGGGTTTCCCATCTCCTTTTTTTAAAGGGCTTTCATTTCCCCACACTGATATAATCTATATGGGCCCAGAAAAGAATCCAAAGAATAACAATCAACCATAAAACACTGCCTGCAGACACAATCGCACTCACACGCGCCCTGACCCATACAACTACAGGTTGTCTGGTCAAGATCTTATTAAGTTCGTCTTCTTGCTCTCCTCCAAATCTTGAGATGGCTCCTGAAATAAAAAATTAAGAAATAAAAAATCTTTCTTTCGTTCACATCTGGGAACGTTCGAAATCTGTTCTGTGCACATTTAGTGGTGCAGGCTGAGTACTCGGGCTTCATTTAATTTAAATGTGAGCGTGCGCCTTACGGGAAGTTACCTTTATCTGACCGACATCAACAATTTTTATTTTTTCCATGCTAATGTACATGGTTTACTTGCGGTTTTGACATGTTTCTATCTGAAATACTAGTTCATGTTAAATATCAACATACGCAAGCAACGTCATCGCATCAGTAATAAAAACACTTTGCCTCTTGCTTTGACAGCCGTGCACAACAATACGCATGCTCCACTTGTTGATTGCCATGGCTTCAGTCTTCAACAAACGCGAGCTACGTCATCGCATCAACTACATAAATATCCACCCCTCTGTGTTTACAGCTGCTCACGTCAGCACGCATGCTCGACAAGCCGATTGACACAGCTTTAGTTTCCCAGTAAACCGCAACCTTGAGGACGTTCCCGGCTTCATACACACCTGCGAACAAAGCTCTGGCTAGCCTACTTGGATCAGGCTCTGTCCTTTTCACCTTTCAGGTAAGCAGACGCCATCACTTCATGCCTGCGTGCAATTTTGCTTAAATCCAGCACGTAACACTGCTATTCCAACTTTACTATTTTTCTTGAACTAGGTCCTGTTAAAGCAACCTTGTCGGAGCCAATCATAACCACTTTTCCAAATGTATCCGTCCCCTGGATACTTTAAAGGTAATACTCTGTCTGTTTTTCCCGTGCGCAATTATGTATGCTTCATGAAACTTTTAATTTATGACTGTTGAACAACTGTCGTCCCTCTTTAGACTTGAAATGCCTACTCTTATAAAAGACCGCGTTCCAGGACTAATTAACACCAAAAGACTCCCCATGTTGTCACCTCTTACGAAGACTGCTCATATTGAATACTGGTGCGCATTTTCACCTGTGTACTATGAAACACTAAGTGCGAAATTGCGATTTCTCTCTCGGGAATCCCACACTGACCTTTACGTTTTTTTATTAATAGATCTCGACTGATTATCAATATCACATCGATATTCGGTCTGTGCTGAACTTACATGAAGCTTTTTTCTGCGCCTCTCGTCTGCATTCTACACATAGGTGAGCCTCTCCACCTTAAACTGAAAAAAAATCATCATGTTTTCAAAAAATTGTGCATTAATTTCAAAGCTGGAAGGTTAAAATAAACATGCTTCTAGATAGATTGCATGGTAAATCAATCACCACTTTCTTCTTTTTATGTACCTTGGCCTCAGTCAGTGATGATAATAATGATGTGTACTGTTATTGGGAATTCTTCCTCTGAAAACACAGTTAATGTCTTAAACAATTGTTTTTATCAACCACTTTATTAAAGCTTGTTTCACTTTTTTGGCTCATTTGTGACATGTTCATGTTTGTTTATCTTGAAGTGGGTTCCGTTTTTTTACGACGACTAAGAAGTATCCAACACTACCAAACTGCTATATTATCTTATTCCCTTTGTCCTGAAGACGGCTATACCTGCACCAACAGACAACTTTTTTGTGCATTGTCCGATTCTTTTTGGTGTTATTAGCCGAAACATATGTCGACCTCCACAAAACCAAACCTTAGACATCTAACAGGTTTTCCATATATGATAGAGCTAGCTCAACTAAATAATGCTCTACTTCTAATTGTTTGATGCTGCACATTGAGTGCTCACACAAGACTTTCTGTTTTTCATGTACTAACCCCACAAAAAAATGTGTGCATTTTTGACTATTCAACTCTGATGGAAAATGCTTTTGCTACAGTCATAATGTGTATCCGTTTTATGGAATTTTTTAGATGTATTTTATCATGATTAAAAATAAAAATCAGTTTTTTGCTATTATTAAGTGGTTGTTTTCCCTTCATTGTTTTCTCTTAACTCTTCTCCTTAGAGTTTTATGAAATATGCTAACATTGCTATTTGCATTTTCAATTCAAGATCAGTTGAGCATGACTACCACACTCAACTTTTTTAGGACTCCTTTAGAATAAATTAACGAGTGTCCCAGTGGTTGTTCTCCCGGGGACAGACACACCATTCACCTGACTGTGTTTCCAAGGTCACAGGGTCACCACCTCTCCTCTTGTTGCTCTCCTCATTGCTTTATGATCCCTGAGGGTGGTGCTCCCAGAAACTGGATCTTTCCTAACACTTATACACCACAAAATTAGATGTAACACTGCGAACTTTTAACATGTTTGCTAATTTGTGCTACAGAAATTAAAGTCTTTAAAGTTTCTTTATAATATAGTCTCTGTAACCAAAAGGCAGTCCCTTTGTTAGTTGATCCTGTTTTTTTTTCTTCCTCCAACTGCAAGCAGTTGTCATTTCCTTCCAGGCAAGGGGGTTTCCAGTCTTAATTGAAGGTTTTATTGCCCCTTCACACTTGACAGGTCAGTGTCCCAGAACTGCTATTGTCTCAGCCTGGAGCACAGGCGAATGTCTGATGAGTATGTGAACTTTCAATGTCTTGTCCCATACAAAGTTTTTCAAGCTGGCACCTCGCACCTACGTGTCCTGGAATTATGGTGTATCTCCCTTCCTTTGGGAAGTTTCATAGCTGGCAACTGGAATAACAGGTTTTTCTGAGAGCTTGCAACTCAAGCCTATGTGTTTTAAGCTGTTTAATTTCTTACTTTGGGTCTTCAATTAAACAAACCTACGACAGAAGATATCGTATGTGTGTATTATCACCACAAACATAATTCCTTTACAGGGCTAAGTAAACAGGCTTTCATTAACAATTTAGTTTTAAACAGGGCATTTTTTTCTCTTCAGTCAGCGTAGCCCATTTTTCCATGTGTTAAAAACTGCTATCATTTTGTTTTTTAATTCAGTTTGCAGCTCCTCAGATTTCCACTGTCTTTGCAGCTGTAGTCATTTTCCTTGCAGCAGGACTCTTATCTAAGTTATAAATACATTTATCCTTGACCTGGCTCAGAGAGTAAAAAGTCTCTTTGAACTGCTGCTCCTGGAAACATTTTGTCAAGAAATAAATGTGTGTTCCCGTGCGGGTGAAATGAAAGTTGCTTGTTGATTTCTTTAAAATCTACTTTGACAGGACCTCTCATTCAGAATTATGCCTGGTTTTTCTGAGGCACAATGACTTATCCAGGCCTGGCAGGGCGTTTCCATCACAGTGGTTTCAGAATGAACAGATGGAAATAGCATAACACAGCATTTTGAAAGGGTGCAAACCGGTTTCATTCTGAAGAGGAATTTTTGGCATTTGAGGCAAGGCACTGCTGTCTCTCTCACTTAATTCCAGTTACATTTCTCCAAGCACACTGGCACACTCCTGCAGTGTGTCTCCTGTTCCACCCCGCTTGAAATTGTGCTGTGTCTTGCACAAATACAGCAAAGTGATGTGGTAAAGCACAGCTGAGTGGGTCAATATATCCCACAATGTGAGGGTCTACTGTGCCGTGCCTTGGGTTTGAGCCTGTTCTGCCACTGCATGCTTCGCCTTCTTGTAAGGTCGTGCAGACCCTGTGTGGTTGGGACCAGTTGGGTCAGTAGGGGCTGGAGCACTGGTAGACTGGGCTATGGCATCACCCACTAACTCTGGGACAGTAGGTTGCCTTGCAGGTTGCCGTACTTGGGTGCTGGTGCCAGGTCCTTTCACTGCACGTGCCTTGCCCTTGGATACAACGACATCTGCCCATGCGTCGCTGTGGACTATAGCTGTGACCACTACTGGTACTGGCTGGGGGACACTGAGCCTGGGTGGTTGGAGCTGCAGCTTCCCCTGCAGCTTCCTGACCCTGGCTGGTGTGGACATCAGATGACCCTGCTGCTCCTGGACCCTCGTGCTGGGTACGTCAGCATCAGCTGCACCACCCTGACACTGTTGTTTGGGGGCATTGCTCTCCCTGCACGGCCCCGGACACCTTGGACACCTTGTACACCTCAGACACCTCCACCACCTCGGCCACCTCAGCCACGTCTGCCTCCCTTCCCAATTGTTGCCCTCCCAATCATGGCACTGATGGATTAGGGCAATGGGAGGTGCAGCTATCAGTTGTCCTGGGTAAGTTGAGTGAGGGGGAAGTGTACGTGATGTGCTCCAGCAAGGCTCAATGTAAACCCTGGGGAAAAGGAACAGGACACGTAATGCACAGGCACCCCAAAAATGAAAAAAACAAGTACGTGACCCCTCGGTAGCTCACGTGAAAATAATAAACGTTATGCAGTATGGTGTGGCACCCAGCAACAAAATAATGCGTGTGCAATGGACACATAAGGTACTGTGATGTTAAGAATGGGGTTACGTGACACACAGAGGCACCCACAGTATGCAAAATGCATATGCAACTCACCGTTAGCCTCAGAAAATAGGGAAAAGTACACACATGGAGGCAAATCCCCCACAAAACAAAAAGCATGCACAGTAGCAGTAGTGAAAAGATTGCGTGGACATGCAAATATCTATGAAGTCTACATGTTCTTCCGCTCTAACTCGCTCAAGCATGTGATGTTCTCCTATGCACTCTTTTTTCCTGATTCTGAACACAAATGCCCAACATTCAGCGCTTGTCATGTAACTTACGCGCTTAGGCCCTTTTCCTCTGATTTTGCGCTAACATGCTGTTTCTGCACGTGCGGAGTACCCATCACTCTTGTTTCCAGCTGCCCACATGAGTAACACGGAAGACCCATGCTCCTGCCTTCCAGCCAATTTTTCTGCCTCCTGCTGACCTGAGCTGCCTCCTACGAGCCATATGCTGCTGCCTGCCCACTCTGTGTACCTGCTTCCCACGTGCCCTGCAATTGAGTGCCTGCTGTACAGCCATTGACAGTGCTCCTGTCGTTGACCCTGTGACCACCTGTGCTGATCCAGAAGACTCGCAATATGCCAGGCCACTGCTCCACAGCGCAGCCCCAGGGCCACAATGCCCATCCACACCTGCCTCAGGGGTTGCTATGTCTGGACTGAGGTAAGTGGCAACCCCAAGGCAGCGAGGCAGAGGGCTGTCAGCCACTGCCAGAAAAGTTACATCCTGGTGGAGCATGTTCTGGGGCATTATGTTGCCCTCTTCCACGGACCAATGCAAGTTGGCATGGAAGGATTGAAGATGATCTGGGACCAGATCATGGGTGCCATCAACGCGGAGGGGGTGGCACCCGGAACTACATCAGTGTGCACAAGCGCTGGGAGGACCTCAAATCCAGGACCCACGAATAGGCCCGGCGCTTCCTCAAGGCTGTGTGATTTTCTATTGTGAAGAACAGACATGTATGCACATGCATGTACATTGCATGTACCTGTGTGTTGTGGAGGGTGATGATGGTTGGGACCTTTGTCAGTATACTTCATGTGCATATGTTTTGTACCAAACACACATAGGTACATTACCCTTATCCACATCAGTGTTGGAAGATGCCGGAAAAGGTGCTGTGGAGCAAGGCAGCAGGGATGCCTCCACCGGGCAGAGATGCAGGGCCCAGTTACACCGCCATTATCAACATCATCGGGGAGCGAGGAGACTGGTGCTGCGTCTGAAACATCAACTGCAGCTGCTGAGGGGAGGTCCAAGAGGGCGAAGGTGGACGTGGACTCCTCAGGGGATATCCACTTGGGAAGACGCAGGTGAGGCATCTGGGTTGGCAGGGGAGGAGGAGGAGGCTGCATCAGCCCAGTCCATGGGGCCCGGCGGGGGTGATCAGGTGGGTGTGACTGGTGCAGTCCAGACTCAGGGGAAGGAGGCAGTGCAGGTTGCCGTGGAGGTGCCTGTTCCTAATCTTGCCCCTAGGCCTGCACCTGCACCAGTATGCACCTGCTAGCATGCCCCAGGCCGGACCCATCCGCAGGTGTCGGATGTTTCCAAACAAACAGAAACACCAATGCCTACAAATCTCACCCTTCGAGACAGGATGAAACCATTGATAGCTGGTATCACGAGGCGTATATATGTTATTTATGATGATGTGCAGGCTTACAATTGGATGTTTGTACATAATCACAATGAGGTCTGGCATCTCCTGAACTGGCTAGCTACATTCCTGGTCTCAAATTGGGTGCGTTGGCTGGCCACTTATGCAACACCCTCCTCGTCTTGTTCCTCTGTGCTCCAGTCATCCTACCTAGCGCCTTTGTGCCCAGATACTACCAGGGCCCCTTGTGTACCTGTGCCACCCACGGCGGCCCGTCTGCCTGAGTTGGGAGTCGATGTTGGATAAAGCGAGGTGGTCACCACGCTGATCCAAGCTATGACAGGAGCAGTGGCAATGGAGGGAGAGCAGGCACCCAGGAGCAGGGCATGGGCCTGATGGCCTGGGTGATGTCATCAGCCCAGAGGCTGTCCTTACGAAGCAAGCACCAGGCAATAAGGCAGCAGCAGGCTCGAAGTAAGAGGCAACAATACTCAGGGCATACCATCTGAGGGATCGTGCGTCAGGCAGGATGCTAATGTGGACCTTCCGTGTTGGAGCGGTACGGGCAGCAAATCGGGGCAGAGAGGCAGTGGGCATGGGAGGCGAGACTCACCATGGCCAGGGCAGATATAGCACTGCATCGGCAGAGAGGCGGGCTGAGGTCTTTGAGGATACTTGCAGGGAGTGGGAGGGGAGGGGGAGCACCATGCTAGAGTCCCTGCAAACCCTCAAGGAGAGAGCGAAGGCCTGCCTATGGGAATTAGATGCAGTGTACGATGATGCCCTGGCCGAAACATTGAGGGAGGATGGCGAGGACAAGCATTAGCCCTCTGCCTTTTTAAATAGTTATTTAGATATATGTTTCCAGTGGTTTTGTTTATTATTTGGAAATGCTGGACTTTACTCATTTTTTTGTACACAGTTGTTCATGTGTCATTTTGATTTTTTAAAATTGTATTATTTGGAGTGCACTTTGGACTTTGCTCCATGTTTTTTTGTACATAGTTTACTTGGGTTTTCTAATTGTTTGTTCACCATGCTGTAATGGTTTTATTTTCTCATGTTGCTGCTATTGGAGATAACCTTTATGGACATGGACATTTTATCTTTCTTTTGATTTCTTCTTGTACATAATTTGCAATTTTATTTGGACATCTTTTCATTATTTTGATTTCTTCACGTACATATTTTGCAATTGTATGACCACAATACGACTGTACAAAATAATTTATTTTGTTTACTCACAGTCATTGTTTCTCTGAATTCTTTTGGCAGTATGCCACTTTGTTAGTCAGTTTGATGTGCCTGGTACTGACCATTGTTGGTCATGTGTGTTCTTACTTGCATGCACGTGTCATATTTGCTATCCATGTGCGTGGTGAATATACACATGTGGCTGACCAGTGGATGAGTGTTTAGGTGGAGTTTGGGTGTGCACGGTGAACTGGCATTTACTTTCATATGTGCAGCATCACTATGTATTGGCCCTCACTGAGTTTGTGAGGGTGGTGGGTGGAGTAACTGTGGGAGTGTAACATTTTCAAAATATTTCCTCAGGATTTGCTTGATGCTGTGTAACGTACATGTCGTGTTTTGCCCTTCACCAGCATGTGTTTGTGCAGTTATCATTGTCTCTGGTGTTGTTCTGCATCTTGCACTGGCATGCAATTTTGCCATTACTTTGTTTTTACCCATCAGCAGACTAATGCAGCAGTCTGATTGCCATGTACCCAATCAGAACTGAAGTCATCCCTCTTTGCTTGTGCGGTTGGACCTCCTCTGCCCTGCTAAACTCCTGTCTGAATCTGCACTGGTCACCTGGCTACCCTCTGAACTTGGGCCAAGGTCCGCTTGCCCACCACTTGCACACCTGCACTGCCTCTCTGGCATCCCCCGCACTTGGACTGTTTTTATGTATACCAATAGCCCCCAACCTGCACTTCACACCTGATGTCTGCACTTAGGCTTGCACTTTCTACCAGCTGGCCGCAGTTTGATTTCCTTCTTAATTGTTGTATTTGTTATGATGTCCTTCCCATGTACTGCTCTGCCCCCTCCACTTTCCCCCTGCACTTTTATCCTTCCCCACTTCACATGCACTGGCGCCATCTCAATGTCACCTGCCCTACCAAGTTTGTTGTCTCTGTCTTCACTGTATTCCCCCTCCCCGGACTCTTTGCGCCTTCGGACATGTATAGGCACATTATGAATTATATTTTATTTGATATGATTTCATGTCATGTCCTTCAGACTTTGGAGGCACAGTGATGTGTTTATTATGTTATCTGTTCTGGTAATGGCAGCTCATTGAGGTTCAGGCCGTGACACGCCTGGCCAGTGTTTGTTCTGTGGCACACATTGAGTCTGCTTTTAATTCTGTCACTGTGTGACAATTTCTCTATGGAGATTATTGACATGACTTTGTCACATGGGCAGCAGGGCCTCACTTCACCATTAACTTGTCTGATGTGTATGTTGGCAAACGGTTGCAGACAGCAATTGTGTTTGAGCAGCTGCCAAACTCAAGGATATGGCCCAGGTGTATGCATTTTTTTGTGTTTAGAGGATACATTTTTACCTGGATGTTCAGGGTGGTGTCACTACACGGCAGTCAAGGTGCACGACACGCCATCAATGGAGTAATCATGTGTCACTATGTCAGCCTCCAGAATGCAGGTGATGTCCAGTCTGGAGGGGACTGCCTGCAGGGTGGCGTCACGGGTAATGGGGGCTTGGGTGTCCCATATGGTGGGAGCTGCCTGCAGGGTGGGGTGATGGGGCTTGGGTGTCCCATGTGGTGGGGTCTGCTTGCAGGCTGTGGTGACGGTAGATGGGGGCTGTGTTGCCCCATGTGGTGAGGGCTGCCTGCAGGCTGGGGTGATGGATGTTGGGTATTGGGGTATCCCATGTAGTGGGAACTGCCTGCAGGGTGGCATCACCTGTGATGGGGGCTGGGGTGTCCCATGTGGTGGGGGCTGCCTGCAGGGTGGCATCACGGGTGATGGGGACTGGGGTGTCCCATGTGGCGGGGGCTGCCTGTAGGGTGGGGTGATGGGGACTGAGGTGTCCCATGTGGTGGAGGCTACCTGCAGGCTGGGGTGACAGGTGATGGGGCCTGGGGTGTCCCATGTGATGGGGCTGCCTGCAGGGTGGCATCAAAGGTGATGGGGGCTGGCGTGTCCCATGTGGTGGGGGCTGTCTGCAGGGTGGGGTGGTGGGGGCTGGGTTGTCCCATGTGGAGGGGGCTGCCTGCAGGCTGGGGTCACAAGTGATGGGGGATGGGGTGTCCCATGTGGAGGGGGCTGCCTGCAGGCTGGGGTGATGCAGGTTGGGTGTGGGTGTCCCATCACAGGGGGGTCTGCTTCCATTGGATTGATGTGGGGATCGCAGGGTGTTTTGGAGCAATTACGCTGGGTTGGCGGCAAGGGTATGTGCTGAGTTTGTATGCAATTTTACTGGGGTGCGGCCAGGGTACGTGCTGAAATTTCACTCAATTTGGCTGGGGTGCGGCCGGGGTATGCGCTGAGTTTTCCCGCAATTAGGCTGGGGTGCGGCCAGGGATTGCGAGGTGTTTTTGCGTGATTACTCTGGGGTGTGGGCGGGGATCGCAGAGGGTTTTCACGCAATTTTGCTAGGAGGGCTGTATGCTGGACCAGGGATGGCGCTTGGGCTCGTGCCATGTTAGGTATTTCGCTTGCTTGTTACTGTGCGTGGGGCGCGTTGGGGCGTTACTGGCACAGCTTGATGTTCCTTGCGCCACGGCTACTGATGCCTTGGGAAATCCATGAATATGCGTGCCGATCCTGCTCGGCGAACGGCACGCGCACTTTTTATGCACAGGATTCCATGAATTGGGCCCATATATGTTGTGACTTGTATATATTCAGCCATTTTGAAATAGACATGCTTTTTTGGGTATTCTGGTGACTTTTGCCAAAAATTTCAATTGCCATTTTTAGTCTCATTCAGGCTTTTTCACCAATTCTCATTTACTGTGACATCTCCCCTTTTCTCCTTATGGGGTTTTCTTTTTTACCTTGTTTTTTACATTTAATCATGTTTTATTTACTTATGTATTTTCCCACTCCTGCCCTGTATAAGTATCCATTTGGACCTTGTGGACATACTGGTATAGAGAGATATGTGTTTACACTTTATTTTATTTGTTTTAATGTATGGTGCTTCTCGTAATAAATATCCCAATCTTTTTCTCTTTATTTCTCTTGAACAGCCCAATAAATATTTTTTGGAAGAAGTCCATGTAACTACCTCGATCCACATCCTTGAATTGACATATCAAATCTCAATGATATGAGGTGATTAATATAGCTCATTATTTTTCTTTAAAAATAACTTATTAAAATATCACTAGTGGCACTACAATTTATTGTAAATATTGTCCTTGTCTCTACAGATTTCTCAAATGTATTGCCCCTGATGAAGAGACCTGTGTCGAAACAGGCAGGGTTTCATCTAAAAAAAAAATATATATATATTACCTTTTGATATACGATGAAACACTGAAGATATATTGAAAAATGTCAACCATAAGTACATCAATTGTTCAAAATTGCTATTAGTTTCTATTTTTACGGTTTGCTATGTTGCCTTGATTGTGTGCAGGGCACGGGAGCTCCCTTATTTGGGAACTCTTCTCTATATTTGTCCATTGTTTTGCCGAACAAAGGAAATCCCCCCCCCCCCCCCCCCAATGCAGGACTTGGTAGCCCCACTGTTGAACAAAAAGTGAAATTTTCTCTGTCCAATGTTTACTGCCACCTGTGGTTCCTCTTCCGGGTCTGCAATTACTTATAGAATTGGGCACACCAGGGCCTTCAGTGGGCTGTCCTATTGTGGGTAAATGTTTGAGCCTGGAGGTGCAAATGGGTTCCATCCTGTGCCAGGAACATTAAACAAATTCCCTCCTGTCACAGCTGGTACTGATGGTGTGGTGGGTAGAGTGCATTGTGGCAGTATGTTTTATCCCACTGATGGGTGGATGTTTGTTTCTGCACTTGGAGGGGGTTCAACGGGACTCAATAGCGTCTCAATGCAGGCAGGCTTAGGAATGCACCTGGATCTGAAATAAGCCATACCTTATCTCACCCCCATGAAAAAGGATTCAGGGCATTATAGACAAGTGACACTTCCTCCTAAAGCGGGTCCAGCACACTTCATCTCTACTCACGGCTCGCCAAAAGCATGCAGTTACCTTGTACAATGACACAAATATACACAGAGCAAATCACCTAAACAGTTTCCCCAGGAAGGCATATTCGATATAGACAGAATAACAAATTTACAAAAGGCATTAGAGAAGAAGGGTGCATGTGTACACTACCGCCAGTGGGACAGCTACCTAGATTGGTATACAGAATCCCCCATTGAAAGAAAGCCCTGAAGATATTTTGTACACTTCTAACCCGACTATCTTGAAAAACATGCCTGACCAGAGAACCGGTAGCTCGGATTCCTCGCAACCACCAACCTACTACTAATCAACTCCCATACAACAGATAGAGGGCCTGTTCACTCCTTAGATGCGATCTCAGATTTCTAAACTATTCTCACCAACCTCAGAATTTCCCGAACTCGACAATAAATACCAGTACTGGTGTGTTCCCACTTAGACAACTCCTGGCAGGGGGTGACACTGTAATTACAATACATACTCCATGAAGTGCCACTGATTTATTTAACATGGTTAAGAGATTCCCAAAGATATGAGAGGATACTGTCAAATTCCAAGAGGAGCTCAAAGTTATAATTAACTGCTATCACCTTACTTGTGTTGATTTAACTCAGTTATTGCGAGCAGTCCTGCCCCGAGACACATTCCCTTTACTTAATGTGCACGCAAATTGGCCAACTTAAGATTCAATCATGGCTAGGGATTTAAAGATGTGCACTAATATATTGGTACAAACTGTTCTTGAAATTTGCCCCTGAAAGACACATTGGCTAAGATAAATGTGTTCAAGCAGGCCAAGAGAGAACACCCTGCGGAGTACCTCGAACATCTATAAAAATCTTACAAACAACATTCTGGGATTGTGGATGCCGCGCTAACAGCACCACAGGCTGTGGTGGCACAGTTTGTTATGGGGATGCAAGCCAAGGTGGCAGAAGGGATTACAGCCGTAATGATTGGATGGGAAAAAAAAGGGGTTAGTTGAGATTATGCTGGCTGAACAGCATTTCCATTAATAAGTTGAAAGACAAACAGAAACAATGTAAGCCAAACTTATGGTGCTACAAATACAGAGATTGCAAACTTCTCAGGGAAGGGGAGTATTCTGCCCTCCAGCAGGGGGCAAGGGTGTGGTTGGGGAAGGGGAAGAGGAGTGCCTCAAGTGTTCTAGATGGGTAATCCGCTGAAAGGTATTATCCAAACATGAACAGTGACTAGTACAACTATTGCAAAGAGTTTGGGAACTCAGTACGGCAGTCGAGGCAGACAGCCTATCGCCTCTGGCGGGATGGCACAAGGTCCATCTCCACTTTCATTACTTATGACCAATGTAGAGGATTCCCAAGGGGTCCCTGAACTTGTTGCACTGCTTATATCAATTGATCATGCTTCCCCTTATGTTGAATGCAATGTTGCTGGTCAAAAGGTTTCATATTTATTGGACACGGGGGCATCACGTTCCACCCTGAGAGCATGCAAGTTTCATCTATCCCTGTACTCAGACATAGTAGTAGAAACTGTTGGCAAAGGAGGTACGCCTCTACTAAATTCTGTATCCACCCCTTGATGGTCACGATAGGCCTCATTTGCAAACAGAATGCTATTTTGTTAAGCCCCTATTCTCCTGTGAATTTGTTTGGCATAGATTTGTTGTGCAAACTGAGTTGCACCATTTATGTTCCCCTGATGGTGAATATTTGGATTTTGCCCACTCATAGAGAGCATAAGGTGCTAGCAGTTTTGCAAGAAGGCACCTCCTTGAGGCCCTGAAGACATGGCCGACACCCCCTATCTGCAGCAGGGGCTTTTGGAGGAGGTAACTGCCTGTTTATGGTCACCCATGCAAATGATACTGGTCTATGGTAAATGCTGAACCAGTTAAAATCACACTGAATCCCTCCAAGCCATTGCCATGCGAACCTAATATTCTATTTTCTGATGAAACGAAGAAGGCATCCGCTCTGTGATACAGTTCCTCCTCCAAAAGGGCATCATTGTGACGACTGACAGCCCCTGTAATACTCTGATACTGCCTAAAAAGAAGCCAGGTAAAGAGGTGTATCATTTTATTCAGGATCTGCATGTGGTGAATGCCACCATGCTACCATCCTTTCCCATGGTACCCAATCCAGCTATGATCTGGTCATGTATTTCCCATACTGTCAAGTATTTCACTGTAATAGATTTGTGTTCAGTATTCGTCTCTGTACCCATACACCTGGATAATCAGTATCTCTTTGTGTTCACCCATAAAATGATTCGGTATACAATCACTCGCCTCCTAATGGGGTATGTAGAGAGCTCCACACCGAGTTCTGTATTCAGTGCAGTTTCCAGGAGGGTCGATGCTGGAGCAGTACATTGACGATCTGCTCATAGCCTTCCCCTCCTTGAAGGCATGTGAAGAAGACACTGGTACTGTTAAAAGCACTTGATGAAAAGTGTCACAAGGCATCCAAAGACAGGTTACAGTTATGTCTGGCCTGAGTGCAGTGCTTGGGCCATGAGATTTCTGATACACCTGCCCAGGATCGGACTACCATGATCCAGAAAGTCCCCAAACCCAGACCAAGAAGAAGATGAGTGGGTTCATCAGGACGGTTAGTTACTGTAGGAAATGGTTCCCTGGGTCTGTAGCCATCATTACCTTTAGTAGCTCACACATGATTTGACACCCAAACCTCTGCCATGGTTCTAGGAAGCACAAGATATCTCTGCCACCATTAAGCAAGCACTAGCAATGGCTCCAGGTTTTGGTTTGCCAGATTATTGCAAGCTCTTTGTCTTATTTTGTGAAGCTGCGCAACAGGAGTGCTCAAGATGTCTTGACACAGTTACACCATGAAACCCATGATCAGTATCATATCCCAGAATAACTCTGTACCCAACTGTGGTGGTGCTCTCAGTATGCCTGCAAGTGGTCACTGTTGCTGCCCTATAGACTGAGAAAAATGACTCCCTGGTCCCAGGACATCATGTCACTATTTCTGCTTCCCAGCCGCATTGTCATTATTGTTGAAAGGAAAAAAAAACGTCATACTCCCGCCTCACAAGGTATGAGAAACTGCTTATTTCCACTGCCAATGTGACTCTAATTCATTGCCCAGTCCTTAACCCTGCATCATTGTTACTAAGTCCTGAAGATGGAGTGCAATGATTGCCAGGTGGTTGTGGGAATGCTGTTGTCCCCTTGTATTGATTTGGTTGATGTACTCCTGTTGAACACAGATCTCATTATCTTCACGGTTGGTTCTTGCATCTCTGTCCTGGAGACAGGAGAGTTGGTTTTGGGATACACCTTGTGCACCACCACTCGTTTCTAGAAGCATACTGATTGCCCACAGCCAAGTCGGCACAAGTCACTGAGCTTGTGGCCCTCACATGTGTGTGCGCTCTCAATCAAAGTCGATCAGTTACAATCTATACTCACTCCAGGAACTCCCACGGGGTGGTCCACAACATCAGCATTCCCTTGAACAAGCGCGGATACTTAACCTCCACTACCACCCCAATCCAACATCCAAAATATGTTGCAGGCCTATTTGATGCATTGTCACTTGCTGCAGCCATAGCCATCGTCAAATGCAAAGGGCACAACCGCTCACAGTCTTTTACTGCCTTAGGAAATGCTTTACTGATCATTACACTCACTAAGCAGCCCTGAAATGGTCTCTGACTCCTAATGAATGTCTTGTTTGTGTTGCAGTTCCATGGTCACCCATTACACCCCTTACCAGGTGATTCTCCAAGATCAAGCTCTGGAGAATGAGAAGGTGACCTGGCTGCAGCTTAGGTATAGCCAGACAGCCACCTGGTGCTCCTCCTGTATTTGGTCCACAAAGCTCTCAGGCGGGGCCAACTCAGGTAAAAATGCCATGATCACGTTACTTCAGAGAGACTGGATAGCTCCTGGTCTAGTCTCTATTGCCCAAAATTACTGCAAAAACAGTGTTACTTGTTTTTCATATACTATTGGGAGAGCAGCGCCAACAAAACTATCTGCGTGTCCTGTACTGGAGGGTCCATGGTTACATGTGCACACAGACTGCAAACAGCTCCCCAAATGGATAACTTATCTCTACTGTCCGGTACTTGTGGATGTGTTGTCGGGGTGGGTGGAGGCTGATGCAGTCACAGTAGACAAGAACCTGCTCTCTGAATGTATACCTCAGTTTGGATAGCCAGTGACCGAGGTACCCATTTTACTGGTCAGGTTATTAGGGAAGTTTGTAAGGCACTAAGAATAGTACAACAGTACAACAGTTCCATTGTGCTTAACACCTGCATTCAAGCACGTACGTAGAATGCCACAACGATGACCTAAAGTGGAGTCTGTCTAATGTGTGTAAAGAAACAGGGATGAAATGATCCATGCCCTACCTCTAATTTTATTAGCCATGAGAAATAATCTAAAGTGTAAACACAGTTTGTCTGCTCATGAAATCCTCACAAGATGTCGATTGAGAATGGGAACTGCCCCGCCTTCAGTTCCCAGAGTCCAGAGTTAAGTGCTAGATGATGATACAGTGATCAGTACCATTGCACTTTGACTAAAACTGTTCGATCTCTCCTTGCACAGGTCCACAAGGCCCTGCCTGAACCAGCCACGTGACCATGTCACCCTCTGAAGCCAGAACACGGGTTCCTGGTGAAGATCCATCAGCGTAAGTCAGCGCTTGAGCCAAAGTGACATGGGCTGCTCCATGTGTTGCTCACTATGAACTCTGCTGTTAAGTGTGATAGAATCCCAACTTGGATTCAAGAACTTCACTGCCGGAAGGTCCCTGCGCCAACCAATGACATCACCACCAACCCCACCGGTCTTCATCAGGCGAGCCACAGATCTACAGAGACCTATAACACCAACTTCATTCATGCCTCCAGCCCCATGCCAGTGCCAGACTCACAATTTGTTTCTGGAGCAGAACAAACTGTACCAGAAAGCGAGGGTCCGAACCTCAAATAGCCAATATGTTCACATGCTGAGATGAAACCCGAGACTGCTACGTCTTTTCACCTCTGTGAGGGCCCTACAAGAGCTATTACTAAACTCCTTCAGCAGGAGGTCACTGCACCAGAGAGAAGTCCCTCTGTTGACCCACCACCTATGGAGTCTGAATCCCTGAATAATGTAACCAGCCAGAGGTATGCTGTGCAATCCTGATGAAGAATACCAGAGGTACCACAGTTTTGTACAAAGTGGTGACTGGTCAAGTTACTCGGCACTGGATCTAGCTCACCAGCGACGATGAATGCACTGACCGAGACCATTCTCGAAACAAGAGTAGATGCCACTGCTGCTATGTCCCTGGGATCTATGAGATTTTGTCCCTGCTGCAATCACTTGTTGGTTTTCATCTTTGTGACCTTGACCCTCATATGCATATGGCTCTAGTACTTGCAGTTGTTATAGTGCTTGTACTGGTAGAAGGAGCCTGGAACTGTGTAACATTTCAACTTTGGAACCTTTGAACTTTGGAACATTTGAATTTTGGACTTTGGAACTCTGGAACACTGTAACTCTGCTTCATACTCAGTGATCGCTCTCCACAATCTGATACCCTGAGTGGAAGTACTACCCACATTCATAATTTTCCACCTTTACATTGCATCTCACTGGTTCTGACCAACTGAGGTGAACGTTGTCTATATACCACAAACTATCACCTCGGAAAATCCACAAAGTACCTCAGAAACGGCAAAGCCCAAGGAGAGCATCACAGAGGACACCATATCTGGTTATATTTCTGTTATTGTAGTGATAGTGAGACTAATGATATTCTCCTGTGTAATTGTGTCTGACTCTTTCTGCACCACATGCCATGAGAATTAGGGCCTGCTGCATACTCCTGGGTTCACAACGCACACACCTATTTGCATCTCTCTTGACAAGATGTTTGCATTTTCAGCCTAACCCATTGCTGGATGTGTGCCCATCTGCCCTACTATCTGTCTTCCCAGTTTCCCATAACACCCATACCTTTCCAGTGGGAGACATCTTTCTGGATCTCGAGTTGGTGACCCAGTCTGTAGGACACAGGCCCTGTTGGGGTGTTCATTCGCACATGGGTTTCACTGGGCCCCCAAATTTCCCCACCCCAGAGCAGGTGCAGGTCAAACCAGTCACACTACACCTGTCCTCCACAATGACTGGTCTCCTGTGCTATACCAACCATGGGTCTCTATACATGGGAACTAGCAAATGCAAATATTACACTTCCACCAATTCCAGTGCAGTGATTAATAACATCACTTTTGCCTTTGATCACAGATTTTCATTCTCCCAATCCGGGTAACCCACTTATTCTGGAACTTACTGCAGGGATAACGCTTAACCATGATTGCTAGAGGTAGCTGTTACATGGGATATATGCTGCCTGCAGTGCAACATACCCTTACGCTTCCTGTTCCACCCCATCCAAGAGGAGCACTGATTGTGACTCCTTTGCAGGGGTGCGATATCTGATACCATCCATTGGGGTCAAAATAAACTGACTCAATTGTCCTGGTTAGTTGAGGACATCGCCAATGCCACTGTTGCATCTTTGCCCTTGTTGTTCCATGAAAAGTTGACCATCCAAACTATGGGACTCCAGAACCGTATGGCTCTGGATATTGTTACAGCCTCACAAGGGGGTATCTGTGCAATCGTAAAAGATGAAGCAATACAACTGACATCATCACGCACATTTGATGTACCATAATCCTTCTACACAGTAGCATTAAGACCTGCTAGTCATTTGAGTCCTAGATTGTAGGGTTACTAGGTGTGTTAGGCATGTCCATTGCTAAGATTCTCTTGTTTGTCAATGGTCTTTAAATGCCTCTGTCAATTACTACTCAGTTCTTGTTCAGATATTCCCCAAAATATCCAAGTAATGTATTGTCAAATTACTGAGGCCACAATTCGCTATGATACATCCAGATGTGAGCTGTGGTCTATTAAAGATGTGTGTAACGAGACTTGAGTGAAGGTCTCATAGGAGAGGACTGCGGAGGAAAAATACGTAATGAGGCATACTCAAGTGTGTACCTTCTATCATAATGTCACTGTAAAACATTACATTCTGTTTGCTACTCGCCATGTTTAAACCGCTGTCTCTAACTTGCATGAGGCAAGATGTTAGACTATACTGTGCATGTCACAGGAGAGAAGAGCGTTTCCCATTCCAAAAGAATGCGCACATTCACTGTTCACTCTTCTGATGTATAACCCATTTTGGCATTGCTAAGCATGTTCTATGCTTTCGCTTTCCTGCTGAAAGCACACGCAGGCCAAAGGTACAGTGTTGTGCACCGCAGGCCCACAGGTTACCCTGCCCGATCTATGCTCCCCACGACTATGCCATGCACCCTACGCCTCAACACTTGACACCTCTAGCTTACCAAACCCTCTACGGCAAAGCCAGCGCATGTCAAGGGTGCAGTGTTGTGCACCACAGGCCCTCAGGTTACATTGCCCTATCGACGCTCACTGCGGCTATGCCACACACCCTATGCCTCGAAACTTCACACCGTCCTGCCTTCAATACCAGCCTACAGAAAGCCTCTGCGGCAAAGCCTGCACAGGCCAAGGCTACAGTGTTGGGAGCCGCAAGTTACGCTGCCTGATCGACGCTCACTACAATTATGCCATGCACCCTACGCCTTGACGCTTGATGCCTTCCTTCCTTTAAAACCGGCCTACCGAACCCTCTGTGGCAAAGCCTGTGCACGCCAAGCGTACAGTGTTGGGAGCCGCAGGTCCGCAGGTTACGCTGCCTGATCGATGCTCACTACAACTATGCCACACACCCTACGCCTTGATGCTTGATGCCTTTCTGCCGTTAAAACCAGACTACCAAACCTTCTGTGGCAAAGCCTGTGCAGGCCAAGGGAATAGTGTTGTGCGCAGCAGGTCTGCAGGTTATGCTGCTCGATCAATGTTCCCCAGGACTATGCCAGGCATCCTACGCCTCGATGCTTGATGGCTTACTGCCTTTAAAACCAGCCTACCAAACCTTCTGTGGGAAAGCCCACGCAAGCCAAGTGCACATTGTTGTGTGCCACAGGTCTGCAGGTTATGCTGCCCGATCAACGCTTGCTATGGCTATGTCACGCACCCAACGCCTTCTCACTTGATGCCTTCCTGCCTATAAAAGCAGCCTACCAAATCCTCTGTGGCAAAGCCTGTGCAGGCCAAGGGCACAGTGTTGTGCAAAGCAGGTCTGTTGGTTATGCTGCTCGATCAACGTTCCCCAGGACTACGCCATGCACCCTATGCCTCAATGCTTGATGCCTTCCTGCATTAAAACTGGCCTACCAAACACTCTGTGGCAAAGCCTGCGCAGGCCAAAGGTGCATTGTTGTGTGCCACAGGTCTGCAGGTTACGCTGCCCGACAAACGCTTGCTGGGACTACGCCATGCACTCTATGCCTCAATGCTTGACGCCTTCCTGCCTTTGAAACTGGCCTAACGAACTCTCTATGGCAAAGCCTGTGCAGTCCAAGGGTGCAGTGTTGCGTGCCGCAGGTCCGCAGATTATTCTGCCCGGTCGACTCTCAGTATGACTATGCCACGCACACTACATCTCAACGCTTGATGCCTTGCTGCCTTTAAATAGCGGCCTATCAAACCCTCTGCAGCAAAGCTCACTCATTCCAAGGGTGCAATGTTGTGTGCACAGGTCTGCAGGCTGTGCTGCCCGATCGATTGACGCTCGCTACAACTACAAAATACACCATACACCTCAAAGCTTTTCACCTTCCTGCCTTTAAAACCGGCCAATGGAACCCTCTGTGGCAAAGCCTGCGCAGGCCAAGGGCACAGTGTTGTGTGCCACAGGTGTTTTATCGCTAAAGGTGCATAGCCCACTCCTAATCCTCATGACTGCAACAGTATCACTCAATCCTGCCTACTATCTGCACAAAGCCCACGGTAAGCCCCTACGTGCTGGCTCGATACTCTTCATCTGCCTATATTGCGCTTCCCTCATCCACCCAGCACCCCTCACCCTCTTTATATCACCCTCCACCCATCTGCCCATCTCGCACCCCCTGACACAAATCTGCTATCTGCACCCACTTACGCCATCCCCTGCCACGGCTGCCTATATGCATGTCCCCCACTTGCCCCCAGACACCTATGCCAGCATTGTGCAATGCCAGCCTATGTGCACGACTCCCCACTCAGCCACCTGTGCCAGCAACACGCAACACTGGCCTATGTGCACGACTCCCCAGTCAGCCACCGTCGGCAGCGTCTTGCAATGCTTGTCTATGTGAACGACTCCACACTCAGCCACCTATGCCAGCTTTGTGCAATACCCACCTATTTGCATGACCTCTCACTGGCCCCCAGCCACCTACGCCAGCATTGTGCAGCGCACGCCTGTGCTCATGACTCCCCAGTGGCCCCCAGCCACCTACGCCAGCATGTTGCAACACCTGCCTATGCACACAACCCCCCACTGGCCCCCAGCCACCTAAACCAGCATTGTGCAATGCCTGCCTATGCGCAGAACTCCCCACTGGCCCCACCCACCTACGACAGCATCCTGCAATGCCTGTCCATGCGCACAACCCCCACTGGCCCCCAAAACCTCTCCTCATCACCCACTCAACCATCCACTCTCCATCCCAACGACCACACCTTCTCCTGTTCTCTAATCAACATGTGCACTGCCATCGCACATGCCATTGACATCCACAACCTAAATATCTCCCACAACCTCAACCTCCTGGTCATCACAGAAACCTGGCTACATGATGCCACAGGCCCCTCCATCGCCATCGCCCAAGGGTCTGCCATCCTTCGCAATGACCGTTTGACCAAAAAAGGTAGTGGAGTTGCACATATCTTCAAATACACTCTCCATGTCTGCGACACCACCGCACCACCCATCACACACTGCCAATAACTATCCATCAAGCTCTCCTTCTGTCATGATTTAAGGTTTAGACACATGGAGAGTGAGAACCAGGGCTTGAACTACACATCCCAGCAGGCAGTGGTTCATCATGTAGTTCAAGGGGGTTCTCGTGTCTTATCAGATGCAACAATCAAGAGCCTTCTTAACTGCCAACCGCCCGACACCTGGTGCAGATAATTAATGTTTGGACGGCACGGGTGGCAGCGGCGGCATTTGCAGCGTTACGAGGAGAGCCGGAGGACTGCTGATCACGCTGCGGGGCTCATACAATTAATCCTGTGGTGGTCTGCTGAGATTCCCGGCCGCTGGCGGTGAGCGTGGGCAGCTGCTCTAGCAGTGTGATGTTTCCAGGTGCAGCGTTTCATTCGGTTGTCGTTCGCCGCAGCTCCATGTTCCCTGGGCCGCGGCGGTGAGCCCGTCAGGCGGGTTGATCTTATGCATCATCTTCACGAGTCCGGAGGGTCCGCTGAGGCCTCTGGACACTGAGATAAGTGCCATTATTTTCTGTTTACTTTCTGATATTTAAGTGAATGGGAGACATGGAAACACATGGACATTCTTACCTCCATTTTCATTCCAGTAGGGAAGTTTTATGAGTTACTGAACTGGGCCATAATTTTATTAGAAAAACAATGTGCAAAATCAGTCAAGGAGAGTTGGCTTTAACCCGCTTTATGTTTTGTCATGTGTTGCTTACGCTTGCCCAGGAGGCCAAAAAACACCGCACCTCAGGGGTCTTCTCCGGCAACTGCTCCTCCACTCCCACTGCCATCACCTGTGTGGTCCCCCAAGGCTCATGCATCTCCCCACCCTCTACAACATCTTAATCAAGCCCCTCTTTTACCTCCTTGATTCCCGCCAAATCAAATATACCAACTACGCCAATGACACCAACATACTCAAACACCTCTCCGGCATCCATCACCAAGGCACCGTCAAAATGAACTGCATTTACAAATCTGTGGAATCCTGAATGGGGACCCATGGGCTTTTTCTGAATGGTGATAAAACTGAGTTCCTTCTTGTTGGCAACCCAGTCCACCTAGCACACCTAGCACCTGAATACTCCTATACTTCACCATTGACAACAACACTTTTCTGGTCTCCCCAGTAATCAAAACATTGGACGTCCACTTGGACTCCACTCTCTCACTGACCAAGCATGTGAACTCTATCGCCTCCTCATTAGCAAATACCGCCAAACTCATCAACGGCTGTCACCCGTACCTCTCCACCGGCAATTGCATCCACATCACCTCAGCCATGATCTAATCCAAGTTGGATTACTGCAAGTCTCTCCTCGCTGGAACCTCCAAAGGCAATCTGCATGAACAAACTGTTCAAAACAACACCCTCTGTGCTGCCCTGGGGCTAAAACAATCAAACCACATCTTGCAGGCCAGGAGAGATGCTCATTGGCTGCCAGTGAAGGACCATATCCCCTTCAAAAGTCCTACCTTGAACCAACACTGCATCAATAACAATGCCCCCAATACCTCCCAGAGCATATCACCAAACCAACTTCTTCCAGATCCACCAGAATTGACTATGCCAACCGCCTGCACATACCTAAGTTCAGAAGAACCAGAGCAGGAGGATCCAGCTTCCTCACCCAAGCCACCGCACTTTGGAACACCCTCCCACCCCAAACTCATAATGGAGAACTCTCTATCTTCAGAAAAAAAACGGAAAAAATGTCTGTTTAACTGAACTGATCTGACTTGGACCCCCATGTGCATACCTGACTTGTATGTATCTGTAACCGTCCTCTATACTCACAGCGTCTTGATGTCTTCGCGTTTGTGTGCGTTCTACAAATGTAATAAATAAATAAATACAAAAAGGTGACTTTAGCTGCAGGAAGATATCATATTGCATATTATCTCACCTGCCTCTTAGCGGGTGCAAAGCTTTAGGTAGTATATTCACCATGGATAAATGTATTACACTATGCTGTCTTAATTGATAACACTAACCAACACGTATAATGAGTGTTGGTTCTCTGTCAGCAATGTTGCAAGATGTGACCATGACACTTTAGGACCACACTCCTGCCATTGAAAGCCATGTATCCGTTTGCGTATAAGAGAACAGGGCACAGGAGCGCAGGGGGCACTTGAGGTGAAGTCTTTTGTTGCCATTAGTTGTGTGTCTGCTACTGCTTTCCTAATAAAGTGTTCATCAATCCAGGGAGTGGCCATTTGTTTTACCACAGTTTTAGCAAAGTTCCTAAGTGTCTCTGGAAGTCTTTGAGATTCAATAGAACCAAATCCTTTTCACAAAGAAATCCTTTTCGACTCTCAGGAGGGAATTGCACTCAGATAAAATTTCAAAGCACCTTTGTGCAGAGTGAGGCAGCTTTCAATGAGGATGTATGATACTGAGCCAAGTGTCACAGAGGACCTGATATACAAACCGTTTTTTAACGGAATTGAACCATTGTAAAACTCTTATCTAAATCGGGCCCAGGATGTTTGATTGTGTTGCAGAACAAAGTGTAGACTGCTCCTGGATAGACAATGTCGATGTCGTGGGAAAATAGGCGGATCATGGTGCCTCCTTGTGGTTATATGTAGGCACTGCCCTTTCAATGGCAACCGTGTTTTGAAGATAGGATAAGGCCAACCAACTGATCATACTCAATTCTAAACTGGTTCCAGGAATTGATCATAGTCAGACATGGAATATTTGTTTTTTTCACACTTAATTTGCTGACAAATGATACAGCTTGGTGGATCTGCTGCTTCATGAACCCACCCTATATTCTATTATGTTTAGTTGGATTTTGCTCTACTTCTCACAGTGCATCCCAGGTCGCTGCCTCTGCACCTAAAGATGGCTATATTGCAGTGTAAAAGGCGTTCTCCCCTGTACACTCCCAACAATCTATTGAGCCAATCCCCTCTAGATTTCAATCTTGAACTGTTCATGTCTTTCGGACATTTGGAGTACTTCATATGGGCACGAAGTCTACTCTTACTTAGCAATGCACTTCATCTTTGAGTCGTCAGAAGGTAAGCCCTCAATCTTCAGCCAGAATATCAACTTGTTAAATTGTCTTTTATCTTTTGTTGCAGACAACTCCAAAAATGAAAGCATTCTGGGTTGGTTTAAAGCGTTTTCTTTAAGATCCCTTTTGTTCCTGATGTATAGATGTAATGTGCCCGATTGGGTTTGCGGTTTACATATTGCAACTCATACATTCAAGAAAACAGGCACAAATGCAAATATTTTCCAGACACTGGTCAGGCAATGCTTACTGTAGGATACTCTAATTTACACTACTGTAAAAACATTGTCCTCATCTTTTCATGTATACCTGATTCACTTTGCTCTACTTTGCTTTCTCAAGGCATCCGACATCACACTTTCCCACCATGCTTCCATTTCTCTGCATTTCTCCCGAAATGCAATGCAACACTCCTTCCAAGCCATACAGAGAGTGCTTTAAGAAACGTCCTCCCTTGTTTGCCTGTGACTCTCCTTCAGTAAAATATGTTCAATGTAATAGTTCTCAGTAGTGTTTTAAAGAATGATTTTACTGCAGCACATATCAATTTATAATTGATCTTCGACATAGTGAATCACTTATGACATTTGTAAATTGGTGTTTTAACTTGCATTTTCAGAGCAGTTGTTAGTTCTGTTAACTTATAAATTGCACATAATGTTTTTGTCTCCTACCTTCAATACATTCAAATGAACAGTGTCAAACAAAAAGAAAATATTACAGTGGATCTAAGCCATACAATAAATGTTAATGGCCCTTGACTACACTAAAGTATAAGCACTTCATTGATTATTTTAGTACCCTTTCGAAAGTTTAACATGCAATCATCAGCAGAGTAAGAGATGATTTAAAGTAGCTAATTTGACAACTCTCACTTTGAGTGCCTGAGCTATAAAGCATACCTATTGATGCCAAATTATTGGTCACACGTGTTCATCAAGAAATGGATATGATGTCTCATGCCTCTCTAAAGAAAAGCTGACTTCAAACTTAAGTCTTCGATCGAAGGGCACACAAATAAGATATGACAAAGAGATTCGGTTGTGTCAGAACGTGCACTACCCTTCATTTGATGGCACCCCTATCTTTAAGAAGTGAATACTAGATTTGAAAATCTGCATTATGTGCAGTCCTCAGACGAATTAGAAGATTTAACAATTTCCAAACAATGTACAAAACAAAATGTTGAACTTATCTAAAAAAGCGTGTTTGATGTTTTTTTTATTACAAGTATTATTTTTATTCTGATCAGTATTGGCTACGGTAGGACATGTCTATTTAATTTCAACATGTGAATTGTGATGGAATACGTTGGGTACTAGATTCTATTTTTCTGCTTAGAATTACATGCAAAAAATGTGAGATCGGGGAAACTCTTATACGCAACAGAGACTACTATCAAATTCTTTGGCAAGGGGACAGAAATGTAGTCGATAATTGAACTTGAACTTTGAGTTTCTATAATATAATTAGATTTGTGTTATAGAATCAAGTTCCGCTAATTATTAATATGAGGAGCTAGTCTATGGCATATCATAAAAACATTTATTACAAAAAAAGACAGTCCTATTCTAAACTACAGGTTTTAGCAACATTTTAAAAATTGGTGGCATTTATTTTTGCCTCAATAGATTGTTGTTCATATGTGGCACCCACCTCTTTTATGGAGGAGTTCTCCCACCAATTGGTACTCACATCACAAAGAGGCACCATGATTTTCTTGCATGAAAATCAATGTCTATACATTGAAAAATTGGGGCATAAAGAGAATGATCACAATTTCAAAATACTTTCAATGTCGGACCTAGCCATTTACTGCAAGTTGTTATTTTAAATAAAGCATATTTCTCTAAGTCAGAATTGCGCTTTCAAATAAAATTCACCTTCATTTTGCTGCAAAATCTCCATCTACATTTACTGTGAAATGTGGTAAAGAATACTACGGAAAAAATGGACCTCGAACAAACTGTTCTGTGAGGAAATGGGGCAGTGCCAAATAATTGACTTATGGGGCCAGTTACGCCATGCATTCACTCTATATTATTTCTCCAGTCCATTCACTGAAACGCCATCATCTATTCCTATATCTCCCGTAATACTCTGGAACTATCACGAGCAACAACAAACTTGGTAAAAAAAAGAACACACTTCCTTTCATAGAGCAAAAATAGATGCGAGTCACTCAAGCTTATTATAACCTGGTTATGTACTTGTTTATGTTCCGCACAGGCATTACGTTGTCTTGCACAGGAGGTATACAAAACAAACTGCACTCAACGTGCCTGTTAATTCTGTCAACTTCACAGATATCACGTTGATCCAATATCAAGCCAGCGAAAATCCTCCACCCCAAAGTGACCAAAGTGTGTGAACGTTTATTCCATGTCTACTGCCAATTTATAGTGCATAATAATGGACATTACTATTTTGACATAGAAGGTCGTAACACAGATTGCATGTTCCTGTTTTCGTACACGCAATGCACACAAGCTACGCACGTGCATGAGAAATGTCAGCAAGTGTGTAGTTGATTCCGAAAATTGGAAAAGCACAAATATCGTGATTACTGTATGCTGACGACGCAATTATCATCGATCAAAGTCAAGTCGGACTCCAACGCAAATTAACAAACTTGGCGAAATACACGGAAACAAATCATTTGGAAATTAATACAGCAAAAACAAAAATGCTAGTTTTCGAAAAAACAACAAAGAAATCGGCGTGACCACCAAAATGCTATTTGAACAAAACAAAAATTGAGGTTGTGAATGAGTTCAAATACCTGGGAGTGATCATCGACGGATCGGCCAGAGACAAAGAAATGCAAGAACACCTATGGAGCAAGGTGAGAACGTTCACCGCACAGACGAGAGTGGTGGACAGGAAATTTGGTAAATTCTCCATGCTACCGGCCATCAATTTCTATAAAGGGAAGGTGGTCCCATCGATCATTTATGGCATGGAAGCGTCATTAAACATCCCAAGAACTGTGTGGCAGAAGCTGGAAGGTCAAATCTGGAAGTTGGTACTGGGTGTTATGGTATTCAGTCTAAACTAGGGGCAGGCTTTCCTGGGTCCTGTACTCCATGACCCACTTTTCTTAAAAGGCTTGTGAGCAGATGAGTCAGTGGAAGTAGTTGGCAATTAGAAGAACAGAGGTGTCCCTTGGGTCCAACTTGAAGTGGGCTTCCTTCTGGTTTTTCTTGCCTTAGTCTTCCTGATCCTGTCTCATTCCTCCTTGCACTTTCTGGCCCAGCTTAAGGGTGAACTGGACTGCTGGATCCTTCCTGCTCTGGCTCTCTAAACAGTGCTACTCAGACTTTCCATCAGTCTGACTTTCACCACTTAATGTTCTTGTTTCAACCTCTCTGGATGTCACTGCCTTCTCTATTCTGATCTCCTCTGCTGTTTTGGACTATAATCAAACTCCTCCTCGGGTCTTTAACTCCTCTTGGGAATCTCCTTCTCCCAAGATGGTACACCTCCTATACCCTATGTACCACCTTCACCCCCATCTTTAAAACCCATTCCTCTGATTGTGTTCCTTTCTAAACTTGATTTTGTGTCACTCTCTTCACTTGATGGTGCCTCCTCTGTTTCATTTCCAATGTATGATTGTATTACCCTTACTTTCCTCTTGGGTTTCAACACCTATTCTGTGCACCCATTCCTACCACCTCCTCTCCTCTGGACTTTCATTTTAGTTCCTGATGCCATCATCTCCTCCTGCATCATCTCCCTGCAGTGGCAGGGGAGGTAATGGCATCAGGATGAGGGTGTACTCATCCAGATGCTATTACCTCCCCTGCCACTGCATTAGTCATCACCACCTGCTTCTGCTCCAGCTCCCTCTGTCTCTTTGTCTCTGCTGGTACCATCTACTCTTTTACCTTTTTAACTCCTGCCACATCCTTCCATCCCCTTTCCCTCTCTAATTTCACGACCTCTTCCTTGACCCACCTAACTCTCGAGTCTCTTTCTGTTCCACTACTCTCCAGTTGCCAGATGTGTCCAAGTGCAAGCCTTCTTCAAACCACTGCTTTCTAGCCTTCAGCCTACTCAAAATTGGAGCTTTATGCTCTTGAAGCTCACACTAAGCAACTGAGATTAGCTGTTTTCATACTGTGTTCCCTACTCCCTCTGAGTGACACAATCAGTGACGGCCTGGCCCACTGACTTGTAATTGGGTAAGGGCTGGAATGTGTTGCTCTCCCTCCCTGTGTTAACCATGGACTACTTTGGGCTCAATGGGTTGGACCAAACCTATATCATCCCTGTCAACCATCGTGAAAGATAATTTTCCTCTCCGGACCCTCCCTGGTGCTGCCTGCTGAGCTGAAGGATCTGGTGTTTACAGTTTGTGAAACAGCAGATGGTAACACACTGGGTAAGCTTTTTGAATACCTTACTTTAACATTGTACATGCAGGTAAACTGAAGTATTGTATCTCTGGCATGAGAAAAATTTGCCTGGAACAATGGTTCTGCATTTTTGCTTCCCACACTGAATCTTCAGTATTTGGGAAATTACAATGTAGCAGCATTGTATCAGTGGCGGGGCGGAGTTCAGCACAGGTCGCACGTTCTTTGTAGAATGACAAGATTTATGTATTGGGTGAATCTGTGACTGGACTAAGACTTTTATCACCATTGTAGCATGCAAATAAATATTTTCCGTTAAAAGGAAACGCTTTCCATTTCCTTGTTTGTATATATGGCCTGCTCAGAAGGGTCTTTAACCGTTCTCAAAAGGGAGAGAAGGAAAACAATCCCTGCATGGTCTCGCCAGGGTTTTGGGCTAGCCTGTCCTGATGGATTAGCAATGTGGATGGAGGCCTGATGCTCACTACTGGACTTTACCAGGCCTCTGTGATAGTCCCTTTTCATGAGGTGGGGGACAAGGTAGGGTGACCGGGGAAATCATATCTAGGCTCCCCCTTGCAGTAACATCCAAGGGCTCCCTCAATACATAAAGTTATTTCATGAGGAGATATATTGGCAAACTAGATACTGCATTCTGAACTGACAAGGAAATTGCATGGGCATGCTGCTGGCCCTATTAATTCTCGTATTGCTACAACTCTGCATGATTTAGCTAAGGCATGAGATCAAATGGAAAATCCTAGTATTTTTATACTTTATCAGTTCATAAAATATGTGCGCCTTACAGTGAGTGTGTGCCAGAGTATAATATGTTTTACCTGGGCAGATATGTCTGAACATTTGCATAAGATTTGAATACCTCACCACAAAGTTTACCAAGCAAATACATGCAGGTACTTAAACCTGTAAGGCTGTACCTGGGCAAAAAGCTGCACCTGAGTATGTAAGGCGATACCACGGCACATTAACGTGACGATGTACCACACAAAACATGTGCTTCCTAGTTATAAAATGCTGTACAAGCCTCACGAAGAACAGCAAGTCACATAACGGTGAAAGAGCGTATAACACCTGTGTATCTAAATGAGTATTAATTTACAGTGACTTAATATGTGTAAACTTTGACAGCAGAATGTACTAGGGCATGCAGCATATGTATTGGACCTGCAAGAAGACTGTATCTGTGCATTATAACGCTATGCCTGGTTATATAAGTGTACATGTTTGTGTGCTAGGCTCTATCAGAGCATTTAGGGCTCTGCTAGTACATTTAATGCATGCAGCTATACACTTAAAGCTTTATGTTTGCATAAAATACATGTAACTTGTCACAAGACTGTACCTCAGACATGCAAATGTTCCTGCAAAGTATTTAGCGCAAGAAAGAATATTACGCAGACGAAAATAATAGGGGTGGGAGCCAATTCATGGAATTAAATACGCACAGAAACCTGCAGCGCAAAGAATAATGGGTGGCACCCAGAACGACGCCCAACATGCCCCCATTACAAACAGAACATAGATGTGTCGAATAACCTTTGCCCGTGACCCATGGAAAAAGGTAATACTTACCAACAATCACCATTACTCCCACTCCACGCCTGCGACCGACAATTCCTCAGCCCAGCAGACCCACTAAACTGCACCTGGCCCCCCAACTGAAGGCATCACCTGCGTACCACCACTAAACTGCGCCTTGGCCCCTAGCTTAAAGCAGCACCCACGTACCCCCTCTACACTTCACCCCAGCCAAAAACTTAAGGAATCACCCATGTACCCCCACTAAACTGCACCCCCTGCCCCTAACTTAAGACAGCACCCACATACTCTGACTAAACTGTGCCCCGGCCCCCTAACTTAAGGCAGCACCCATGTACCCCAATAAACTGTGCCCCGGCCCCCTAACTTAAGGCAGTAGCCATGCACCCCCAATAAATTGTGTCCCAGCACCCGAAGCTAAGACAGCACCCATGTACTGGGAGGGGTCCGTAATGCGAGTTGGACAACTGCTTGCGTTTTCTCAGTATTTGACATTGTATTACTAATAGAAAATGCAAAGCAAACCTTATAAAGCCTACTCCACCAGGGGGTTCCGCATCTAGTCTAGGTTCTAAGGGAATATCTCCTAGCATACACAAAACTGGCCCTCACATTAAACAAAAAACATTCAAAGTAAATCATAAACAACATAAATGAATTATTACCAAATAATGAGTGACTTGGATAACCTTCACTTGCCCTGGGTAGATCCCTTTCCCGGGAATGTCCAAAGTCAATCTCTTCAAGTGCTCATGAAGAAATGTAAACACTTGAACCAGTTCTTGAAAGTTCCAAAAGAAACAAAAGTTCACCCAAACAAAAATCACTTTATCCATATGTTGAAACATCCCCATTACAATTTCAGCAAACAAAACAGCACCAATTATAATCCTGGATAACATCCTTCCAGGATAGACTTGACACAGTTCAAGGACAAAAGCACCACTTCTGCTTCAATAACTTTCCATATGTTTATTACTTCTGCAGCGTCTTTATTGTAACTTGTCAGGATGCTTCTTCTTAGGGTGTTGCTTTTCTTCTTTTCGACAACTCCCGTCTGCTACTGTCACTGTGAAAGCAGGCTCCTTTGCTTCACAGTGTACTACTGCTTCAACCACCTTCAATACGGACAACATTATAGACAACCACAGTTCTGTTAATTCTGCTTCAACATGGAAATTAATGATTGTTAGGCAGCTGAAAGACAAGACTCTTCCATCTCCGCAGGTATGCAAGGCACTCTTCTTTCCTACGCCATAAGAAAAGGGCATCCTCTTGGCCTCTTCTGTCTGCCTTACTGCTACCAATATGCTTCCAGACTGCTTCCTTCACATCCTCACCATTGCAGATTGTTAATTTGATCTTTTTACAAGCACCCAGCTCCCTCACCCAGCTGTATGCACATCTTCTTGGTTCCAACAGCTACTCCAAAGCTGTATTGCCACTCTTACAGCCTTGGATAACCATATCACGCTTGTATGAGAGGTCTCTGGACCTTCAACAACTTTGACCACTTCAAGATATAGGTAGTTACATTTTAATAGGCCTGGTTTCACTGTAGAAAGGATTCACCTACGGGCTTGGGTAATGCTTGCTCTTCTCTTCGCTTCAGCAAATTCTACAATTACAGAATACTTGTTCTGGATGTTACAAGATTCAGGTTTTCCAAGCGAAACAGATTTAGATGCACACAACCACTCTTTGATGGAGATTTCTAACTTCAAAGGACTGTAAAGGACTAGTGTTACGTTTTATGCATACAGAGCGTTACACAACCTCTCTTGGATGTAATCGTTCTTGTAACTATTCGTGAAAGTCGGCTTCAACCTTTTTGAGTGATTAAGAACAGCGTTCTCCCTCTTGGAGACACACGGCCACTCTGGTAAAGTAATTTCCACTTCCACTTCCCGACTTTTCTTCCTGCTACTACTACTTCAGGCCCTCTTGGGACCCACACCCCTCTGCAGCTTGGGTGTCTCCAGTCTGGACTCAACCACAGGGAGTCTCCTTCAATCTTCTGTCCCTCGGCTTGCTTCTGCACACAGGCCTTGGGTTACAGCGCAATCTCAGCTCTTCAGTCACAGCTATCAGGCGCACCTGGGAAAACCTCTAACTTTGCCAAGTCTCCCTCAGTGCAGCCACAGCCAGAGATGGTTTGTGTATGCATGACCAACTCAGAACCTGCAGGTGAAATCTGCTCTCCTCTCGTCCTGGTGTCCCTTAAGTGATCACACTTCCTCGTGAACAGCCACTCTTGCTCTTCTCCTTCTGCCACTACTGTCAGACCTCCAGCTCCTGCTCCCTCCATCTGCTTGTTCCTTCTGCAGCCTTGTATGCCTCTCAGGTGGGGCAATTAAGGCAATTAAGTTCAGGTGCAGGCACTACATGTTCATTTCCTGTCCTTGGAAAAGGCTATCAGGCCTACTTGCCTCTTTTACACTTCCACATGCCTCATGAGCCTTTTTCTTCATCTCAGTCCCTGTGGTATTGTGGGACATGTAGTTAATTTTAAGGAAATCAGAGTCTCCGGCTCCTTTTAAACTACTACATGTGTTTTTAATTTCCTTAGTATTTTTAGAAGAGGGATTGTGGGTTTTAATCTTATTAGAGACAGATGGTATGGAAAAGGCCATATTTCCATTACTCTTTTTGGTATACCTTTGGCATTGAGGAAGATGTTTATTTTCAGGGATACACAAGACTTGTTCTTTTCATATAATATGGTGCAGCGTTACAAACTTGGAGTTCACCATTTCATCTCACTTGGAGGTTGAGATATACTAAGGTGACAGTAAGTCAGAGGGCCTCATTATGACATCGGCGGTAGCCCTGCCACTATTGGCGGCATGGCTGCCGCAGAAATCGCGTCCGGGTTCCCAGAATGAGGAATTACTGGGCCATTCCGAATTCGGAGGGCCCGGTAATTCCTCCTTCTAGGAACCCTGACCCGGACCTTCCCCACTCCCATTTCAGCCCCCATAGGGCTGAATGGGAATGGACGAGGGAGCAAACAACGGGCCGATTACGAGTGGCCCGTTGTTTGCTCCCTCCTCCCCTCGCGGGACCCGCTCTGCACGTCTGGTGAAACCAGACGTGCAGACTGGGTCCCGCGAGGGGACCTCATAATCAGGCAGGGCGGGGTTGACGGTGCCGTTAACCCCATCCCGCATGGGTTATAATGAGGCCCAGAACCTCCTCTGACATGGTGCTAAGAGTATCCCTCTCAGATAGAAAATACTGTGCCTCATCCCATGGAATCTCCCCACTGCCCTGGGCCTAGGTGATCCTCCCGCAGTGCACCACCCCCAGCATTGGGATCAGGAGCATCTCCTCTCTACTGGCCACCTGGGAGGAGACTTTAGGCAGGGTTTTGGTGAGGGATCCACAGGATTCCCCACAGTGCCCATAGTAAACTGTGTCCCTGTCCCCTAACTTAAGACAGCATCCACGTGCCCTAACTAAACTGTGCCCTGACCCCCTAACTTATGGCAGCACACACATACATCCAATAATCTGTGCCCCAACCCCCTAACTCAAGTCAGCATCCACAAATCTGCCCTCATTCCAGTACCCCCACTGATCAGTCCCCAAATCACCAAACTCAAGGCATCACCCACAAGTCCACCCTGATCCCAGTCAAATGTGGAGCACTAACCTACCTCAACTTCTCCATCCACCATGAAGCACACCTGCCAGAAAACAACCTCCAACATGAGCACATAGGAGCAGAGCCATTAAATCCAGGACAGACCCTTCTTTCATGGCTCCCTGTTAGATCACACTCAGCTGCACAACAAAAGCCAACCATACTTTACTGCAGCTACACTTTAGTTGGTTGATGTAGCTGACATAGTACACATGTGATGTGTGTAGCCCAGTGTATTGCTCGCCCAGAGTGCACGGACAGTCATTAATCACCAGTGCAATTACAGAGCCAATACTTTAAACGCAGGTAGACGCAATAACTTGCAACCACACACACTCTTAGAAAATAATGAGCACTTATACGGCTATTTATTCAAAGCTTGGAAGCAACAAGTGATAACATAGAAATAAATCACAGAAGAAACAGAGAGTTCAAAAGAAAATACATCACTGTGGGCGTAACTGGATCCCTCATCTCGCCAGAAGTGGCTGGAAGACCCCAATGACAGCCAGGCCGAGAGCACAACAGCCCACAGGTATGCCGGACGAAAGCGTCCTCCCTCCGGCTGAGGTCTCACCTGACCGTTAAGGGGTTCCGCATATATGCACTCCTCAAAAAGGGGTGGCAATTTCTCAAACCTTCTGCCAACGCACTTGCGCATTGATGAGCAGTCATTGGTTGATAGCTGGGTCAACCAACAGTAACCTCAAGGAGCAAAGTGCTTCCCTCCTCTAAAACAAGCACCATGGAAACCAGTCCCGTAAGTCATAACAAGACATAACAAAGCTAGCTTTCCCAGCAGAAATATCCTTGACTGCATAGCAGGTTTGGAAAGCATGTTTTCTTCAGCATCGTGAATCTAGCTCTCAGCAAAATGAGTACAGCTTTTCACTGCGGCATGAAGTAAATATCCATCATGGCTCTGAGTGCTCCCAGAATACACTGCGTACCAGCGCCATGTTTTAGCTCAAGCATAACACCCAGTGATTAAACAGTGAGGCCACATACCTTCGCAACATCCCCAATGCCAATTAGATATACCTGTGAATGAAGTGTGAGCACATCCACATTGTCAGGCAAGCGCCAAAGGGACACAGTGGACCAGAAAGGAACACAAGGTACAATAAACTGAACCCTGAGCAGTGAATGGGTAGAGGTGAATGAGCTGTCACCAGATACCACAAATATCCATACCTTGTGGAACATCTGGCGAGGCACATGAAGAAATGAGGAAACCATCCCCATTTAGAGACCCCAAACACCATCAGGAAACATCTCACCCATCACCAAATTCAAAAGGGCCTCAACACGGTTATACCCACAATTAAAAACAAACTCAACCAACAATTATACACTGACACCAAACATGCAGTGCCCCGGCAAAAGCAATGTCATTAGACAACCAACCCTTGCCCCCTCAAGATGTCAGATGGTCCTTTCCCTACATGTGAAACACATGTCCAAGTCAATCAAAGTAATGTGACCATGACAACCATAATCATCCCACAACTTTACTCAACACCCATGAACATATCCACAATAGAAGTGTCATGTCAACCACAGCATACATGCATTATGCACCCACACATACCATGTACACAATTGGCCAACCTGCCTGTAATGCAAAGTACAAAAGTATGCAACCAACAGATGTGCATGAAACAAATTTGAAACAAGTGACCCACAAAACATGTCAGCTCCCCACATCTACAATAGACCACATACGCTCATTGATCAAGGATGAAACATACTAAACACCACGCACTAATGAAGTAGGCACACATGTCCCCCAGCAGACAACAGAGTAATAACATAGCCAACAGAGTGTGCCCTAAAGCTACATGACAGCTGTAGGAAAATATTTGGAGAACATGGTCAAACAGAAGGTGCACATGGACAAAGAGACGGCAAACAGTGTGGTTGAATCATGAAATAAAAATGTATTGAAGACAAACTATGTAAAAACATGGTGAGGTAATAATTGCCCTGGGAAAAATAAATTATAAACAAAGAAAACCTACAACTGCAGAACTATATACATGAGTCAGCAGGCTAGTCCTTTGTGATCTCTGACAATTCCACCTCCACCTCCATCACTTACAAGTGGGCCTATGTTGTTTCCTTAAGGGCTTGCAGAGCTTTCCTCATCTGAGATTCTATCTCCTCTGCTGCTCTGCAAGATTCCTCCAGGATAGCAGCCCCCACCCCGCACCAACCTCTTCCACCATTGGCAATGGCCCTGGCTATTGCCACATTATGTGTCTGCTGCCTCTCTTCCTCCTGCTGCCTCATAATGTGCACCTGAGCCAAACTTGCCTCACTCATTGCATGTGTGTGCCTCCGTTCCTCCTCCTAGTGACAATACCTGCCTTGTTTTACTTCAATGTCAGCATCTCCTGCTTCCTGCAATGTGTCCAAAGCAAAGGTACTCCCTCCGACTGGATGAGGCCATTGCAAGGGCCTGTCTTGAAAGACCCCTGCAAAGAAGTGCTTCCGCCAAGCGTGACACGTAGTGGCCCATCTGCATATGATGCTGTGCAAGCAGCTCACGAGATGCCTGCACAGCATCACGCATAGAAGCCAGCCACCTCAAGACATCCACCATCAGGGGCAGCACCTCATCCGAGATCGCCACATTGACTGGAAGAACGGCCTCTGTCTGGGTGAAGGCATCAGTGAAGGTGAATAGTGCTGCAGCAGATGTCCCTGGAACAGGAGGGTGTGCTGACCAGTCCATAGTGGACTGCACATCCTCCTGTCTCAGGGAAAGTTGTGCACACCCCTGGGTACCGCCACCCAACACCAGGCAGGTCTGCAATGGCCCCCTCCTCCTCCTTCTCTTCCTCCATCAACCCCAACACCTCCAATTAGGTCTCCATGGTTTGGGGGCCCTGTGTGACAACGTCATGACCACCCTGTTGCACTGCTGCCAATGTGTCCACCACAATGTTGGAATCCAGGGATTCACCCTCTGCAACATTGCAAGATGTATGGGATGCTCCCTCAGCAACATTGCCCTCAGAAATGGTGGCAACAATTGGTTCTTTCCCTGTGTTGCAGCTCCATGGCACAGCTTGTACCCTCTTTGCAAGCCACGGCAGCTGTGGAAAAGGGAACAAAGCACATAGGGATCAATCATCAGTCCCAATTCATGTGTCATCTCCTCAATAGTAACTGTAGCATGCAGTCAGCAGGAGTCAGCCAGCAACTGCCTCACATAAAGGCCCATGCCCTGAAACTAGAATTAATACAGTTTCACAAGTGTAAACAAAATGATGAGCCACAATGATGAGACATGCACATGTGAACATAGCACATTGATGTGCGACCACATGGCAACAACTATTTTCACATCACAATCCGATGATGCAGTGACCAAAGTGTATCCTGAAGGCAGGGCCATGGAAAGGGAACCTGTTCACATGTGTCCATAGTACCATAGTAACCTCTCCATCCTATCACATCTAGCAGCATGCCCCTATAACAGTCCAACATGAAAACATGCAACACGTACATGCAACCGGTGCTGAGGATCAAGCAGCAATGCAGTTGATAATGGGCCAAGACCTGCTTACTCAGGATGCCAACTTCTGCAGCATTGAAGTTGACAGCCTTCAGCCTCGCCTTGGTGGTACTTGAAGATGTTCCGTACAGGTTGGTGCGGTGAACTTGGGCACTGACGACGTGCGCAGTGGAGCTGTGATGGTGGTCTTGAGGTGTGGAAGTCATAATATGGCAGATGAGGTGGTCACATAGCTGTACAGGGGAGCCACAGGAGAATGGGTTAGAGGGAATACCAGGCACTCCAAAGTAGTGCTAGCGGTCCACAGTGAGTGATCCACTACCAGACAGATGACTGATAAGCCCACAATTGGGATGTTTTGGAGTAGAAGTGCAGAAGTTAAATGCAGCGTCTGTATGGGAGCTGTCTTAAGGTACACGTGTCCTTTGATCATGCCCTGTGCCTCTGGAGAGCAGGTGCTGCAGATGCAGGAGACTTTTGCAGCAGAATAATAAGGAAAGGGGGTTCTGATTATCAAACCACCGTTTCTGGGATGAATTACCCACACCATTATACATTTTAATATAAATCAAAAGCACCCCGGCTTCCACACCCTCACCAGATGTCAATCCTTAACACTCATCATCCAGCTCACACTGACTGGCAGAGGTCACGCAGTGCATGCAGTGTGTGCCTGATTTCATTGTTGCTCTTTCTCAGCTTGTTTCCTCAAATGGCCGCAAACCCTGAATTCTACCAGCCCCGACAGAATACTATGCTGCTATTGTTGGTAAAGTGGCCTTGCTAGTTAATGGTACTAAAAGTGTAGGCTGTGCTGGGCAAGACACAGGGTGTCAGGAAATGGTTGAACTAGTTCAGAATCGTAGGGGTGAAGGGCTGCTTTCTGGAGAATGGCACATAGCCAAATGCAGTGTCATTTGACACTCACTTGCAGCCACTGTCACTACTGCAAGGGTACTGTAGTTACTGCATCTGTGACATTTGATGTGGGTTCCTTGAAGAAATAATTGTGCCACAACCTACAATTCTTGCATATCAAAGCAGTGTCCAAAGCACACTTAATTGGCTTACCAAGATGAATTGACTTCAGATAGACTTTGCATATTACACTGCTTTACCTCCCCTGAAAGACAAACCTTTCAGCAGGGTGAAATATCCCCACATCCACGACCAGATGGCTTGTAATGTCATAGGAGGGGATGCCTTCAGAACTGCCTTCACCCTCTTGAGTAAAGTCTGAGCCAGCCTTGCCCCCTCGGAATTGACAAGGCAGTGAACTGCTGTGGTCCAGTTTTTTCCTCTTGATCTAACTACTGGGGGCCATCTCTGGCTTTCTCACCTAGTGTGTCCCTGTCACCTGCGGCACCACCACTTCCTCTTCCCTCTGATCTGCTTCCCCTGCACCGTTGTGACTTGCCATCCCTGCTGCTCCTGCATTACCTCCTTTTCTGTATCAAGTGCATTTTCTAGGTACAAACCCACCTTGTTCAGGTATTCCTTGAGTGACTCTGCCTCTAGCACAGACTCCTATTCATTGCTTGCTAAATCTTCCTCTTTCTGCGTATGCTCCATCTTTCCCCCGTGCTAGTCCCCTGTTGTTCCATCTCAACTCCTCAAATCACACCTCCTTCTCCCAAACCACCATCTCCTCTACTCATCTATCATTTCCACTTAACTTAACTTAACCATATCACATTCTTTAACCACAATTCCCCTCACCTCGGGCCTCTCTCGCACTCTGGCACTTCCACTCGCATCAAGGGTCCCTCTAGCACTTATCCTCTTACCCTCTCCCCTCTCTGCACTTGCACACTCTGAATGTCACAATGCCTAGTAGGACTGCTTTTGCCATTTGCTTTTTCCATTGTCATTTTCTTCACTATTTGGTTTTTCTCCCTTGTTCTCTTCCCTTTAGCCTTGTGGCACTTAGAAACACTAATCCAACTGTATAAGCGCCTTATAAATAACCAATAAAATAAATAACATACATGTTTCCCATCTCAACCACTGTCTAGCAAAACTCATGTTTCATCTCAACCTTTGTCTACCCCTTCTTCACAGGCTCTTTCTCACAATGCTGGATAACTCTTGCAACCTATGGAATGGAGCAGTAGTAGTCCAGCTCCTTGCCCCACTACCCACCACTCCATTGTTTTGTAAATAGTGGCAGGGCCCACATTTTTCTAGCACTCCTTTGACACTGTGTGTGGCAGTGCCCCACAACTGCTGCCACCACCCATATCTGCTCTCCACGGTTTTGACATATTTGGGGTTACACTACAGCTTGCACTTGTTCATTGTGGTTGATGGATGCACTGACTATCAACCCTTCATAATTAAAATCAGAGACAATTGGGCATCATTACAAGTGTGCCGGACTGGTAACAACAGTGGCACACTACGAGTCTGTGGGTGGATGCCGTCCTGCCCGCCAGGGTCAGACCACCAAGGCAGAACGGCACCCGCCCACAGAGTTACACGGAAGCACCAGTGCCGATATTAACGGCCCTGGTGCTTCTGTGGTCCCTATTCCCATTGAGTTTTATGGGACTCAAATGGGAATGGGGATTAACCATTTAACGGCCTGACTTCCCGGAATGTCGGGGTTGTAATACCATGGTGTTACCAGCAAGCCAGGTGCCAGTAAATATTGCAAGTCCAGCGGCAACACACCGGTAGCACTGGCTCAGTTACTGCCGAACTTGTAATGAGGCACAATAAGTGCCAGGGCTCAGAAATAAGTGCCAGAGCTTAGGTCTGGCAAAAACCTCAACAAATTAAGCACTGCACCACTCACTCAAAATAAAAGGATATGTTGCCTAAGGTTCAACTTGCCAAACACAAATGTGACTATTGTGCCTAACGTGCCAATGCACAAAACACAAACTAATGAAAAACATAAAGAAGTGATTCACAAAAGACTGGCACAGTGATAAAGGGTTTTAAAAAAACATACAAATAGTAGTGAGACTGACTGAGCATAACAATGGAAGATGTCACAAGTTCCCAAGCAAAGGTTTCTGTTCAAACACAGGAATTTTGATTGTAAACATGTTTGGGGTAGCATAAAGGGAACAGGGAAAAGTACAAGAGGTAGGCACTTGTTTTTATAACATATTTTTTAAAAGGTGTAAGAATTAAAAAGGAAGATTAGAGAGGTACAACAGACAAAAGGAGAAGAAATAGGACACGATATGGATCAAGAAACATCAAAAACACTACAAACTAATAAAACTCCTCCAAAACACTACAAATGTATCCTAAACTCATCGAAAGCACTCACAAGCTCCTCCAAAACCACTCATTTGTGTGCCTGTCCAGTTCACGCCTTACTTGACAAATATAACCTGCTACTGTCTGCTCCAATTTTCAATTTTATGTGGATGACAATGCCTCTGCTTCTTCTATCAATCCAGACTGTCTGGATGCAATTCAGGAATAGTGTGCCACCAATGACCTCTGCCTTAATGCCAGTAAGACTGAGAGCCTCCTCATTGGGACACTCGCTTTCTCCTTTCCTCTCTCTCTGGCTGCCCACTCTGGGCCCTCTTCCTGCTCCTTCCTGTGAGGCTAAGAACCTTGGTGTCATCTTCGACTCCACCCTCTCCTTCTCTCCTCACATCTCTGATGTCTCTAAGAAGTCAAACTATCAGCTGCAACTACTCAGAGGTATTCTTCTTTTTATCACTTTCCCCCAGAAGCTCACTGTCTGCAGAGCTCTGGTCATTTCTAGGCTGGACGTTTGCAACTGTCTCTTCCTAAATCTTCCTGCCTCTACTCTTTGACATTCAGAACGTATCCAGAACAGGACTGCAAGAGTTGTTCTTGGCCTCAAGCGCAGGGATTGTATCTCTCCAGGTCTGAATCCTCTTCACTGGCTCCCTGTGGCTGCAAGGATCAAGTTCAAAACCCCCCTTTCTGAGGCCTGGGACCACTCTACCTGCTACTTTCTCTTCCAAAACATCTTCCTTCTCAAGTTCTCTGCTCATTCACCTCCAACTCTCTGAGGGTCAGACGCTTCTCCAAGCAGACCATTTGGGGCAGATCTATCTGCTCGGCTGGGGCCTCCCTCTGGGACAGCCCCTCTACCTCTCTCAAACTTGAGCAGAACAACCTCCAGCTCCGGAAGCAACTCAAGACCTTCCTTTTTGATTCTGCTTTCTCTCTTCCTCTCCCCTGCTGATACACCTGACTGCTGCACACACTGGCCACCTGATCACCCTCTGAAATCATGCCCAGGCTCCTGCATGTCCAGTTGCCCTTGCACTGCCTCTGGGCTCCCCAGCACTTCTGCAACCCTACAGTCCCTTGTCTCTGCACCTATGAACCAACCGCTGGCTGCACTTGTGAGTTAAATGCACTTCCCCTTTACCCCCCCCTGGCACTTCTCCTCTTCCCTCTTCCCCGCACTTGTGCAATCTGAATGACACAAGGCCCAGTAATATCATTATTGTGTCCCCCCTTTGTTTCCCGCTCCTTGTCTTGTCCTGCCTAGAAACACTTGCATCTCTGGAAGTGCACTCTTTAAGTGTACTGTCTTGCTCTCCGGATTCACTTTGGAGTGACGTTCGTAGGGGAAGACTCTTGCCCTATTGTGGATTACAACAGTTGGACTTAACGTGAGACTTGATGTTGGCTGAGTAACTTCATTGTACTCATAGTATTCCTTGATTTCTACACTTTATTACAGAGATACAGTGAAAAACCAAGTTACATTGGAAACCACTCCCTCTCTTACGCAGCTTCTCTATATCATATGGGTGTGCGCGCATCTGCACGAGCGCATCTGTGGAAGTGTACTGTTTAAGTGTACTGTCTTGTTGTCTGTTCGTGTGCGGCAGTACCCGCGGTAGCATCTAATTATACTCCACAATTATCCGGCCCTGGATGAGTGAACTTCCTGAAATGACGGTGTGCATGTTTTCGAGTTGGGTGAAATAATATTGAAATTGAAAAGCGTTACTGTTTAAGAGCATCAAGTACGTATGTACCGTTTGGCTATGCATGCCTGGTACCGCCATTTTTAGAGTAAACAACTTGTAGAGTGTGGCTGAAAGATAATTCCTCAACAGCCTTCTGTCGTGTTAAGGATATCTATTGATAGGTAATGATAGCAATTGAAACTGAAAGTAATATTGTATCTATGAGGCAAAAATGTTTGCCGTAAGTATTTTACTGTTTAAAGTTTTGCTTTCAATAGGTAGGGGGCCTTTTTTCTTCTATTTCCTATCCCACTCCTACTTCTTCTTTATATAGCTTCAATACAACCTCCTTTTTTCTGTATTGGTTCCTCACAGTGTGTACTGAATTCTAACCTTTCTAGACATGCTTAAATCTCTGTATTTGAGATAGGGAGGGTGCCTATTGTAAGATAAGTGTGCGGTGGGTAAACATTAACCGCTCCTTTTAGTAAAAAGCTATAAAGACACACGAGTTATATTTTTCCTTGTGTGCTCTTTTATAGCTGTTGTATGCACGTTTATACGGAAGCAGTGGCTTTGATGGCACCCATAGATAGTTTGCTAGAAACAGTAAGACCTTGGCAGCTGACTAGTGATGTTCCAGAAATGAATGCTACTAATACAAAAGATACACCAGATAGAGTTAGGCAAGTCAAAACCCAATTAATCTCTGTACCCCAGGGTGTACAGTTACAAATACATGCATAACGTCTAGCCCTGTGCATCAAGATACTTTGAGTTTGTCACAAACCCCCCATGCCCATATAGATTTGATGTTAGCTATTATCCCACATAGACATGACCCACTTTGTGGTAACCAGACTTGTATTCCAAAGAACATTACCACTATAGGACTTCAAAAAAAAGGTGGTGGAAGTGAAGAAGATTCTAATAAAATGAACAATAGAATGATTATGTCTAAAAATAATATGCCAAAAATTAAAGTAATGACAAACTACTGCCCCAAAATCGTTGTGAGCAATGAAAAGGGCGGCAACTTAATTAAACCTCCTGAAGCTATAGAAGCCAATCCTAGCGTATTGATGACATATAATTAAAAAGTTATTACAGCCAGAGAAATTTAACAAGAACTCACTGCCATATTACCATGCTTAACAGGCAAGCTTATTGAGAATGTCTTACTATCAGTGAGCAAGCCCAATGAGAAGATTGCACCCACAAATAGTCTACCGCTAAATCAGAGTAATCATAGTAATCAACCAAATAATAGAAGCATAGTAGCACAAGTTAATACCATCTCTGTTGCAGATGTACCATCCATGTTAGCCAATGTCATCACTCCTAAAGATCCACAAAAGAATGTAACATCCTCTCCAGTGGTCGATAATTCAAAAATCATCGTAAATATAGATAAGACATCTTCACCACAGTGAATACTTTGACTGCGAGTGACGATGAAGAAGTATATGGGGTAACAGATGAGATAGCTAGGTCAATATCTGACCAAAAACTATTAGATGCATCACCCACTGCACAGATTGGTCAGCTTACCATTGATCTAGTTACTATAAATGTAACAGTAGCTAGTATTACATCTGACGTTATGTTTGAAATTGTGGAGAATCTTCTCTGTCAATTAAATGAGAAATGTGAGAGTCGGGAGAAAAAAATTGACAATACAATCTCTATTACTACATAAAGGTATACATCGAAGTAGACTAGTGTGCAAGGACATCGCAACAAACACAGATCTACCATCATGTGATTTTGAAGAAGGAGGTGTAGAAAATAGATCGACAAATACTGGTCCCAAAATGAAATCTAAATTGAAACAAAGAAAACAGTTTTATCTCAGGCTTTTATGTATACCTGAAAAAAATGTGGGAAAAAAATAAAGAGTAGTTCTCAAATAGAAACTAATGCTGTGATACCTGATCAAGCGAGAGAGTCAATTGATGTTGAAATGATAAGTGAAGTTCCATCGAAAAAATCCTCTTCAGCTAACTCCAGTAAAAATATCAAACATGACCATGTGAGAAGTGGCTGCTCGAAGAATCCTGAAAAAGACATTTTTATCCAAGAAGACATTCGCAATTTCTTACGTGATATCTTTGATGAAACCCAATGTCATCATAAAGAACAAAGAGAAGGGAAGGCACAAATATATAAATCAGGAGCAAACTGATATAATTGATATCAGTGATGATCCTCCAGCTGAGGTCAAAATAAGCGCCCCCATATTTAGTACAAGATGACTAACAGCACACATTGCAATGAATAATGGTCCTATGAACATCGCTATTAATAATGCTACCACAGTAAACACTCTGAATAATGTGTTAGCAGATAGACATACAATATTAAATAAAGATGACACAAAGATAGAAAATCTCACAGTTATTGCTGATAAAGTAAAGGCACTTGAGATCGAATCTTATTTAGGGATTGAGAGCCATCCACCTTTAAACAGAACAGCTTTTTTGCACATCATACGCACCATCATACCACTTAGAATGATCACATCAGAAGATATTGCAATAGTAGATCAGCTAGAAGATAAACATCATGTTACCTCACACGTGAGTTTTAGGTCTAATCACACGATACCCTATATACTACAATATGAAAATGATTTGTTTAAAATAAGGTATCGGTGCATATAGCTATGTTGAGAAAGAAATATCCACTTGAGAATATTAAGAAGAAATTACCAGACCTAAGTCAACACTTTAGAGAAAAGAACATTTCTCCACCACTTCTACCTATGATAAAGTTAGCAAGTAAAGAAAGCTCAGCCACTATGCCAACACAAAGATATACGCTGATAGATGTACCAGCTACCTCCATAGGGCACTGAAAATAGCTCCCAGCTATTTTTAAATCACACTTTGCATGCAGTCTGCCATGAGAACTGCCTCTTATGTTCCTAGAATGCCAGAGGTTTTAACCACCTATTCAATGATGATGGATTACTAGAAAATAGTAACCTCTTTCAAATTATCTCGTTACACGTTACAGGAAACATGGATGTTAGACACCTGTGAGATTGACGGACGTAGCAGTATACAAGTTCTAGCGACAAAAGGCAGGAAAGGCCGTCCGAAAGGTGGTCTATTTACATCAGTCCGTCATCCCTGGGCCTTAACTACCTTACACTCGTCAGAGAGGATTTTAACTGTGTTAGCCAAAACCGAGAACAGCGTCACACCTAAGCTTATTATCATAAATATATATGATCCTCCCAATTTAGTCCACACTAAAAGTAACTGTAGACTGGTAAAACAAATATTGAACTCCAACAAACAAAACATCCCAGTGTTTGTAGTTGGTGATTTAAATGCAAAAATATTTAATGACAACTATAAACCTGAAAACAGTAGCGAGACTGGCCTATTGTCCAAAATTGGGACTGATCACCAGTGAAAGATATGGTCCTTCTTGATCACTGATTTTAATTTTACCATAACTAATGGAAACTGCAATGAAGATTCACCTAGAGCATTCACTAGAATGAATGGTCTATCTGCAACGACTGTAGACTTTAGTCCTCATTATAAGTTTACCGTTCCAGGAACTACGATACTGGTAAACTTGCCAGTATTGTAGTTCCTGGACTGGGAAACTACGAGTTGTGCTCGCGGTTCCATTTCTGCCCGCCAGGTCGGACCTGCCGGGCAGAGCGGCACCCACGAGCCCAGCATGACGGTTGCACCGGCACCCGTTATAAACGGTGCCGGTGCATCCGACCTCCCCATCCCCATTCGGGCCTAGGGGGCCGAATGGGAATGGGCAGCACCTTTTTTACGGTGCCCACAAATGGGCCATTACTGGGTTCGGCAGGGCCGTAATGACTCTGTAATTGACCATTCTCTGGCGCTGGAGACAAAAATGACACTGGCGGCAGCTGCGCCTGTGTTACAAGCACGGCAACCGCCAATGTCATAATGAGACCCTATGTGTTTATGTACGAATCTGCCAAGGCTGTTACATGTGATATGTCAGTAATCAAAGAGAGGAATGTGATCATCTGCCGTTATGTGTATGCAAAAGCTCTGTCAATGATTACCTTAGAAACAGGCGATGTTACTCTTAATATCCCGAGAAATCGAATTGGATGGAATCCCTCCAATTTGGCAACAGCAAATTGTGTTACCATGGAGAAACTACAACAGCTGGCGAGTAAAATCCAAGACACTGAGTTTTACTCTTCATTTGACATCATACATGAGTTCTTGTAACTTGTTATGCACATTAGTGATGTGACTAAGAATAAACCCACTCTGTAAAGCCCAGATGATACTTGTACCAAACCAGCTCTAAATACCTGCGATATGATAAAAAACATACAAGCCGCAAAAGTAACAATGAGAAATAAGATCGCAAAAGTCACCCATAGCACTGAGAGTAATGTTAACATACCTAAAAAAGTGAAAGAAATAAAAAATCAATTTAGAAGCGTCTTACGTAATTATAAGAAGAAAAAACAATATACCCTATGGTTGATGCTGGCATTCCATGCACGTAAAAATAACAATACTGATATGTTTATGTTTATTATTTGATAATGCGCACAAAACCCAGGGGTAGCTGGGCGCAGCAGGTACAAGGTTACTTAAGCTTAGGTTGCATACAGAGGATAAGAAGCATATCAATACAGTGCATACATGTCAATACAAGCAGTTGGAAATGAAAAACGAACATGTTATAGTATTCAAGGTATATACAAAAAGGTAAAAGGGTAAAAGCAGAATAGTCATAGACTAGGCTTCAGGTGTATCATGGCCATAGGTACCGTACAAATTAGTTGTCGTTGGACCAGAGCCAGTTTTTTACCTTACATCTGAAGTTGGTGTAGGGTAGGTTAGCCCTTAATGCAGTAGGCAATGCGATCCACGCCTGGGCAGCTCTGGCAGGGAAGCTTGCTCCGCCCGCTTTGGATCGTCTAAATCTAGGGGTTTCAAGCAGGAAGTGGTTGGTAGCCCTAGTGTGGTGTCTGGATGATTTTCTGGTCAGTCTGGCCGAGATGTAGGGGGGTGCTGTGTTGTTAAGCCCTTTGTGGGTGAGCGATAGTGTCTCGAGAAGGACTCTGTCGCTGATTTTAAGCCAATGATGGTCTTTCCGGATGTTGAAGATATGTTCTCTATGGGGTATGTCAAAGGCAGCCCTAAGAACGTTATTTTGAAGGATTTGCAATTTATTTATGATGGTTTTGTTGGCTCCTGCGTAGAGGACATTGCAATAGTCCAGCTTGGACATTACTAATGCGTTAGCTAGTGTGATGCAGTTAGTTTTGGAAAGGTACGGTCTGCAGGTCCTGATTAATTTACAAGTATTCGCTGTGGAAGATGCCAAGGAGTTAACTTGTTTTTTCAGGGATAGAGTGGAATCGAGGTAAAAGCCTAGAGTTTTTACCTCAGTTGCCACCTTGATTATGTTACCATCTATGTTGAAGTTACTATAATTGGGACTCCGTTTTTTTAGGTTGGAGTCGGAACCCAAGATCAGTATCTCTGTCTTGTCGTCATTTAGACAGAGGCACTGGAAGGCCATCGATGCCTGAATGAGGAGGTAAATTTTGTTTACTAGAGCTGTGTCTTCGACAAAGTTGCCAGTTAGTGGTATGAGAATCTGCGTATCGTCCGCATAATTGGTGTAGGTTACCCCTAATCTGTCAAGTTTGTCGAAGAGTGGCTTAGTAAATATATTATACATTGTCGGGGAGACACATGAGCCATGTGGGACACCACAAGTGATATGGATTGGGTCCACTGCCGCTACAGGGGAGAACACTCTCATCGTACGGTTAGCTAGGAAGGATTGTACCCATGCTATATCTTCACGTGAAAAATGGGCGGCAGACGCTAAGTGGTTGCATAATACTGCATGATCCACCAGGTCAAAGGCCGCTGATAGATCAAGGAGGAGGAGCATAGCTGTAGTACCTTTATCCTTCAACTCGTCGATTTGTGTCTTGAGGTCAATAAGGGCTATTTCAGTACCGTGAAGTGGTCTGAAGCCAGATTGCTGTGAGCCTAATAGTTGGTGTGTCTCCAAGTAGTTTTGGATTTGGAGGTAGGCTACTCTATCAACGATTTTAAGGAGAAATGGGACCGTAGTAATGGGTCTGTAGTTAGTGGGGATTGCTGGGTCAAGTGTCTGTTTTTTGAGTAGGGGCAGCACCCAAGATTCTTTAAGGTTTGTAGGTACAGTACTCGTATTGAAGGAGGCGTTGATAAGTTTCAAAATGAAGGGTGCTAAATCTCTGGTTGCATCCTTGATGATTTGCGCAGGGCAGCTGTCGCCTTGGCAGTTCGATGGTTTAAGGGATAGAATGACCTTTTCAGTTTCCAATATAGAGATGTTAGTGAACCTGAAGGGTTTACAGTTGCTTTGGGTGGATGTGCTCAGTATTTCTTTCCGTGGGTTGGTATGAGTTCCGCTAGGGCTCAAGGAGGCTTTTCTCTTAGCAATTTTAGATTGAAGGGTTGTAATTTTATTTGCTAGGGCATTTTGGATGCTGGTGCACCAGGATTTGTCCTTAGGGACATTGGGCCTCATTACGACCCTAGCGCTAAGGGATTACCGGTACCGGTAAGGGTACCCGTACCGGTAATCCCTTAGCGCCTGATTACAAGGTCCCTTTGCGGGTTGGAGACTTTAACGCCTGCTTTTTGCAGGCGTTAAAAACCAACCAGCAAAGGGACCTTGGTGCTAAGTACGATGCTGCAATTTGCGGCACCGTACTTAGCGCCTTCCTCATTCTCGTTGAGCCCTATGGGGCAAAAATGGGAATGGGGAAGGGCCATGGCTGCATTGGGGAATTACCGCCCCGCCAACCTCAGAATGGGGTGGTAATTCCCCATTCCGCCATGGCGGAGTCGGTAAGTTACCGGCATGGACCATGGTGCTATTAGCACCATGGTCGAACGCCAGGGTCGTAATGAGGCCCATTGTCTGTAGGGGCAATTGGATTTTCCAATTCTCAGAGAATAGTGAAGTGCTCTTTGGAATTCGAGTTGGCTTTACTGATTCTATCATTGAATTAATCTTTTTTGGTTTGAATTAATTTCCTTCTTGTAACTTTTGGCAAAGTTGGCAAGTGTGGTTTTATTGTCAGCAGAAGGGGTATGCCTCCAGATAGCTTGGAGTTTGCGTTTTTGGATGTGCATTTCTTTGAGTTGGGGGGTGAACCGTGAGTTAAGGTGAGCGTCACGTTTACTTTTATGAAGTTTGATAGGGGCGATCAAGTCTAGAGCTTTGGCCATGGAGTTGTTAAATGACTCAACTAACTCGGAAGGGTTGGATTCATTGGAGCTGGCGGTGAGAGCTGGTAGGAGTAGTGGGAGTAGTTTTTCAGCCGTGATTTCTTTTTTGCTTCTCGTTGGAATGGGGGGTGCTATTTTATTCTTGTTAGGTTTGGGAGGCTCGATGCTGGCTGTAAAGCATATGAGATAGTGGTCCGTCCATATAGTTATGGTTAGCTATCCAGTCTAGTGTGCGTCCTTTTGTGTGTGTAGGAGCTAGGACATTTTGGGTAATGTCATGATTGACTAAAATGGATTGGATAGATTGGGCTTGTTTGTATTCAGCGTCATTAAAGCCCAGGTTAAAGTCACCTAGTAAAAGGAGCTGGGTGGAGTCTTTAATGCTGTTAGTAAGGAGACTAGATAGGTCTTCCTCAAAATTACCTAATGGGCCTGGTGGTCTGTACACTAGAAGTATTGTTAGTGTGCTATTGTTTGAGATAGGTATTTTAGCTGAGAGAAGTTTGCACAATGTGATTGCTGGGTGTGGGGTGAATCTAGCAGCTAGCTGCGTTTTGGTTATGATGGCCAGGTCGCCTCCTCTAGTGCTGGGCCGGTCGACTCTTAGGATGTTGTAATTGTCTGGTATGGCAGTCATGAGGGCCGGGCCGGCTGCATCATGGAGCCAGGTTTCAGAAACAGCAAGGATATCTAAGTTATTCATAGCCAGTATATCAGCTATTTCAGTATTGTGTGCTATAAGGGACCTAACATTAATAAGGGCTCCTGATAATGTAGGAGTAGTAATGGAATCTTTGGCAGATCCGGGATTAGGGTGGTTGGGTCTCCTCTGTTTGTAGTATAGGTCACCTTGTGGTTCGGGGCGATTTATCGTCGCTGAGGCTAGGATGTTAGGCTTAATGGCGGTAGGGGTACGTGTAGGTACTGGTGGACTAGTTCTTTTATTTTTGATGTCATAAAGTCGTGGCAGCCTAGCTCTAAGTTGCAAGTTTCTCTCTTGCAGGTTGCAGGGGGTGAGGTTGGTGAGGGCCATTATTGTGGTGATGGTTAGAGTAGTCCAGGCTAAGGACCAGGATGTATATAGAAGGCGGGTCTGGAGGGTGCACATGTTGAGTGAAGAGGGCACAGTGACAAGTATATTGGGCTGACCCAGTAGGGACTGAGATACAATTATTCTGATGCTTTAGCACCAATGTTTGACAGTTTTAGTCAGGGCTAGTATGCCTATATACGTCAGTGGGGCTTCACATGGCACAATTAAGCTAATATGCACAGGGCAGTATCTAGATTTGGGCAACAAAGGCAAGCACCAATACACATGGAAGCACCTAAATTCGGATCATCACAGGGAATCACAAGGCAACACAATTAAGCTAGTATGCACAGGGCAGTATCTAGATTTGGGCAACACAAGCAGGCTACAATACACATGGCAGCACCTAAATTTGAATCGTCACAGGGAATCACAAGGCAACACAATTAAGCTAGTATGCACAGGGCAGTATCTAGATTTGGGCAACAAAGGCAGGCTACAGTGCACATGGCAGTGCCTAAATTAGAATTAGTACATGGCATCACAGTAAATCTAGAGTGCATGGGACCCATCTGGTTTAGGTAACAAAGGTGGGCTAGAGGTACTCAAATGGCGCACCAGAACAGCGGCAATGCACAAGTGGGTTTAAAAGTGCACTGCAAAGTGGAGATAGATTGGGACAAAAAGTCATTTGCAGCGGAGTTCATGTAGATTTGTAGCAGGGACTACGCAGATAATGTCAATGTGGTACAGTAAGCTGTAATGCAGAGTTACCTTGGCTGTCGTGTGTGGGAGAACCAGGGGTTCTGGCAGACGGCAGAGTAGGCAGGTAACAGGCATGGAAACAGGAGATGGCCTTTTTAGCAGTGGGCCTTGAGTGAAGTGGGCCGGCTTCACCTGCCGGCGCCCAATCAGAGGACAAATAGGCAGGGGCAGCCAATCAGGTAGGCTTGCTCAGGCCTCAGTAGGTGATGCAGGCAGGCATCAGGAATCGGTCGGCCATTTTTGAGCAATGAAGTACCTCGTGTACTTCAATGGCGAATTTCGTTTTCAGACAGCGTGTAGCTGTAAACAGGCAGCGGATTGCCCTGCCCTTGCTTGGGCAGTGAAGCGCATCGGCTACTGATGAGGATGCAGCAAGAAATGGTAAAAAACGGTTGAGGCGGCGCTCGGACACATCGCTTACCTAAATTAAGGCATTTAGGAAAGATGCCATGGTGCTGGATTCCCGCTGCTCCTGCAGGTCGGGATCAGGTCCAGGAGCTCCAGCTCCGGTGCCGTGTTGCAGAGAGTGAGGCCAGGCATGGAAAAAGGAGATGGCTTGTTAGCAGTGGGCCTTGAGTGAAGTAGGCTGGCTTCGCCTGCCGGCGCCCAATCAGAGGACAAATAGGCAGGGGCAGCCAATCAGGTAGGCTTGCTCAGGCCTCAGTAGGTGATGCCTATGAACACACTTAGGGGAGCAACAAAAAGTTCAATTCCCATAAAGGTTGTCTCAGCAGAAAGCTGGAAATGCCATATACAGAAGACTTTAGGCTCAGTCGCCTTGCATTGACATTGACATCCTGTGAGACCATATGGTGCTCAACAGTGTCAGATGAACAACTTACAGAAATGGTGGCCATACTCCCGTCCTCTCGTGCCATAGGCCCAGACAGTAAATGTAACGCTCTTCTTAAAATGTCACCAGGTGCATGGGTGACAGTATTGCATCCTTTGTTTAATAAGATAGGAAGTAATGGTATATTACCTATGTCATGGAAGGAAAGAATCATACTTCCCGTTTACAAAAAAAGTTTGTGGAAATCTCCCTCAAACTATAGAATGCTAGCTATGCTAGATATTCCTTCAAACGTATTTGCTTGTGTCCTTCTTAGAGAACATAATGAGTGGATTGATGCTAATTCTATTCTCCCTATAAATCAAACAGGTTTTAGAAGAAATTCTAGTACAAGTCATAATCTAACATGTTTAACATCCACAATAGAGTACTCATGGAATTGTCGCCATCTTCCTGTGTACGCTGCCTTTGTAGATTTTAGTGCAGCATTCCACACGGTCATGAGGAATAGTCTTTGGAACAAACTTGTGGCATTGAATGTTCCTCATGGCCTGTTAAGAATGATCCAGCTCGTATATACAGGCACTAGAATAAGAGTACATACTGATAATCATGGTCATCTTTCTGATCCCCTTAATACAGTTTGAGGAGTGAAACAGGGCTGCCTACTAGCAGCAACACGTTTCATCTTATACCTTGCCGACTTAGTGAAAACTTCTAACTGTTGTAATCTATGTCCAGTTAAGTTTGGGACCCTGAAATACAGCGGGCTAGGTTATGCAGACAACTTGCTTTTAGTTGACTATACACCAAAGGGTATATAGCATAGAGTCCTAACAGAAAAAACTAAAATCTTAGCTTTCTTCCCCAGAGAAATGTTGCAGAAAAAATATAAGGCAACATGGAAAATAGATAAGAAAGCTGTAAAACAAGTTACAAGTTACCGCTATCTGGGAGTTATAATCAATGAGAAGTTGAGCTGGAAAGAACAATTACAAGCTACAGAGAATAAATGTATGTCAATAGCACACACAGTGAGCGTATTTATAGGTCCCAAAGTGGTATCTCAATTAAGATGTCTGATGATTTCTCAGACATCCTTGCAGGCGATTTCAAGATTTTCTTTAGTTTTTAATTGCAGATTCTATTAATATATCTTCTTCATAAACTTTTCTCATTTTTCTTGATCCAAAGGGTTTATTTGTAGTGGGTTAAAGTTTGACTTTGTGTTATTTATTAAGCACCAAAAAGCATTGAGCCATTTTAACCATCTCCTCTATCTTTAATTAATTTTAAATCTTTTGTAATGGAGAAGCCAGTTTTGACAATGTTGTTTGATTTTACATATTTCCTAACTAAGTTTCAATGTTGTTTCAGATTTCATTTTCTTAGCTCACATCTTATTTCTCTTAAAAGGACTTTATAAGGTTTTTGTATGTGGATGAACAGGGATTTACTAGGCTTTCCTTATAATTATTTTGTCAGACTTCTTCATTATCCATTTGGAAACTTTCCTGGATTAATCTTCCAATCCACTTTTGACAATTCTTCAGGTCAAAATAAATATTAGGGTTAGTAATTCTAATATTTTCCATCATCAATGTGCTACCATTAACCTTGGTATTTAAGTGTTGCCTCACTCAAAGCACTTATTAAATTCTTTAGGTTTCTATAGCAAAATCTACCCAATAATAAGGATATAAATAAGCCATGTCACAAATGTAAGCACCCATCAGCGTTGTAGAGTATCAGTTGCATGTCTCTGCAGGAAATCCTGCTACCCTACCCCAATATGTTGGAAGTGTAAAATTGTGCTGTGTTTGACACCAGTAGTTGTGCCAATTCCACAGCGTAAATTCGAAAGAAGATACCCATTGAGACAACCCTATCAAATGTATCCCCAAAGAGACACAATCTGAGGGAGGAACTCCCTGAAGGAATATGAAAAAAAGAAAAAAACAGAAGCTAGTGATGTCACAAGAGACATGTGCACCGTCCCAAGATATTGGCTGAAGGGGATGCATGGATCCTATAGAAATGAATGATGAAGTAAGGAATCGAGTGAACTTTTAAATATGAAAAAAAGAAAATTACACATGCACGAAGTGTTGCAGAGAATCAACCGTTCAATAATTATATAGACACTGAAACACAAGGTAGTCATCATAGAAGCTGACTATATGCAGTGAATAGAATGCAGGTGAAGGCACCATTGTATAGAAGCTGCACATCTGTATCATAAATTTTAGTAAGCCAGGGCACATGAAGAAGAAAGGGAGAATTGTGTTGCTGCAAGAATATGCTGAAATTGTGGAGCTGCATGGTGAGGCTGTCTGGTCTCGTATCAAAATTGCAGCAGCCAAGGACAGCTATCTATTCTTGAAAGAAGTGAACGTACGAAGGATGAATCATTTCTAGTTAAGGGCCAGAGAAAGAACCCCCAACGTTTTATTCATTTACGACATGAAGAAACTGCAAAATTGATCGAATTGTGGTCTCCTATCATGTGAGCCAAGGGTGAAAATAGAGTCAAATTTGGAGTCCTAGAACAATGATAGTGAGTCCCTTCATTCCCATGTATTCCCAGAGACAAGGATACTTTGCAAGGCCAAGTTCAAAGACAATCTTCAAGCCAGAAGACTTGGGTGATGAGAGATGGTGGTCTAATTGGGTGTGGAGTCAGGCCCACCTCCTTGCCCACCTCCTTTCACTTGGGTGTGGGTTTAAGTGCTGCTAAGTGAACCGAATGTTCACTTAGGCCATATAATGAAGGAGCTTATAGTTTGAAGACCAACTGAAAACTGTGTACTTAATGAGTTTAAGGATTACATGTTTTAGAGGTAGGAATATATTGTCCACCTGACAGTAGGCAGCCAACACAATTCTAGTTCCTATGCAATGTATACCTAGATGTTCACCTTAAGCTTATCACAATCCCTAGTAGGTTTTTCCTTTATTTGCCATGTAGTGTGATGTCACTATGTTTTATGAAAAGATTGCTGATAGAAATTGAGTGAACATCCGTTGATGCCCGTTGTAACTCCCTGTTTTAGATAGTGGATAATAAAACAGTACTTTGGCATCTTCCTGAGTTGGTTTGGTTATTCGAAGTCAGAGTTATTCTGTGAACCCATCCATTGCTTGCACGTTACTAAAGGGCCCTAAGCTTAGCATCATATATTAAAGGCGGACAGCTGAAAATGGAATAGATACGTGGCTGATTTAGTTGCTAGATAAGTAGCTTAAGTAAATGCCTAAGTCACGTTTTCTACGAACACCTTTGTTTGAGCTTAATAAATTTAGTTTTACATACACTATTTTTTTGAGCTTTGTAAATCCGTGCAATACAAATATATATATATGTGGGGCTGATTTACAAAGCTAAATAAGTAGCTTAAGTAAGTGACTACATTCTTTTTTTCTACTGACACATTTTTTGGAGCTTGGTAAACTTAGTCTTACTTGAACTACTGTAAGGGATGAAGGGTTCATATGCCCCCATATACATTCTGCATGAAATAGGTCTAATGGCTCATCCCATCATGGGGAGACGTCCCCTTTGGAGAACCATGGGACGATACACTTAGACTCCATTTTGTGCCACATTAGACTCCATATTTGTATTAGGCTGAACAATGATCTCTAAAAGGCCTCCTCTCCCTTCACCCAGCGCCGCACCAACTGCCCCCACCACCTCCTCCCCGTCTGTGCAGCGACAAGTCCAATTCTCATGGAAGCCTAGGCATGAATTGTTGAAACTAACAGAATGTATTATTTTTCTTCCTCTGAGCTCATTGTCCTGTGTGTGACCGGGCCAGATCTTGACTTGTGTATGCATCCATCTCCACAAACCTGCTCCTTGGCCCCCACCTTTAGGAATCATTGCCTGCACTTTGGCCCCTGTACTCTCCTTTCATTTAGGAGTTGGTAAAGACCATTCCCAACTGACCACCCTTGATTGTCCACATATAACCAATCCCGCATGATCATATATTCTTTCTAAACTAACACCGATCAATCCATTCGTTTGAACCTCGATGCAGTAGGACAAATACATTCTAGATCAAGTCCTTAGATAAAGCACCTGGGAATAGGAGCACCATACCCTTTTCATCCCCAAAGGCCTTGGTCAAGAATGTGTAAATACTCACTCACTATTTATAGGCGACCCCTCAGTCTGAAAACAGACGAAAGTGCTAGATCTCTGGAGAATGTTCGAAGAAACGCCTCCCATAAATAACAAAGAAAAGGACTCACCACCTGTAGTGGCCACAACCGAATAGGGAGGGGAAGAATAGAGCAAGGGAGAGGAACCTAAAAAGTTATACCCATTGTTAACTAAACGTGCAGAAGGATATTGTGACCCACAGTATTTGCCCTGACAAGTGCACAAACCACACCGGCAGTAGCTCCCCCTTATGACCCTGAAGACGCTGCCCCCGCTTTCTGGGGGAGCAAGTAAAAGGATGTATGCTTTTGAGAAAAATACTGCTGGAGTTCCGTTAGCAATAGGAGATATCAAGAGCTTATTAGTCTCTGCAGTGGGTGATCAAGCAAACAGGGTGTGGGTGAAGATGGGGTTCCCGGGAGTGACTATAGATTGTGACCACCATGATGGGGCATCCTTTAATAACGTGAGGGCACAGGTGTGGGATGCACTGCGGAGAATGTTTCCTGATGCTCCCGATTTACAGTCAGTGATGCAATGCACAATGGGGGACAATGAAGATGCTGAGAAGTTCATTCTTTGGGTGCAGTATATGTGGAGGGCAGAGATGGCCATGGCTTGGGACCAGTCCACCTCCTTCTCTTACTTCATAATGAAGAGAGGCCTCCCGAAGGAGGTACAAAGGAACTTCGATAACATTTCTGGGATTGAGGCCAAGGGTTGGCCAGAAATACAAAGCATTATAGTGCACCACTGTAGAAGGATCAAAGAAAGGGAGAAGGAAATGGCACAGCGGAGATTGGCAGACAAAACAAAGCTTGTACAAAATAAGTTGATGAAGGTTGCAGCCGTAGCAGCCACTCTCCCCGCAGACAGGCAGGGAGTTGGGGAAGAGGGCAAATATCAGTGCAAGCTTGAATGACAGCCACCTGGGCAGTAAACGGGCAAGAGCAATGGGCCAGAGAGGAACAGTACGGTGGGCCACAGTGGCAGGGAAGTCCTGGAAGAGGAAGAGGTGGGTATCGGGGACAAAGAGGGGGCTATGGTGGACAAGGACCCCAAAGAAGAGGAGGAGGACACAGAGCATGTTGGTCATATGGAAGGTGAGGTCACTTTGCAAGGAAATTTCGCACCCGTCCCGTGGCATATTAGGAGAACACACAAGGGTTCAACAATGTGCAACAAAATGGCCACCCCCACCCCAACAGTCCCTATGGGTTACCAATGGAAGGATATAGACAAGGGGAACAGGTTGACACTCGCCACACACAAGAGCACGGAGCACCACCACAGGGAACACAACAATGAGTAGTGCGCCAAAATCAGATGGGGAACACACACAGTAACCCTTTCGCCACCATAGCCAACGGTGCACCCGCAAAATTCCGGGGAACATCTATGGTCGGGAAAACATCTTTGCGTTCCTGGGGACAAACACACAGCCAGACTAGGACAGCCCACAGAGAGCACTTGCATGTCCAGTCCTATCCACTACCCTACGTCCAGATGAGGAACCATGGGTGGGGGCGGAAATAGGAAACAGACAGTTCATCTTCATGGTGGACTCGGGGGCGGAAAAATCATACCTAATGGAAGGCCGGTTTCCGCTGTCAGGAACAATTTTGGAAATGCAGGGATTCTCTGGGGCAGTAGTCACGGTTCCCTACATTACAGATTTAGATATAATGGTGGGGGGAACAGTGCAAGCACCCCTATTGTATCACAAAGACTCACCAATAAACCTGTTGGGGAGGGATCTTAGTAAACTTAACATGACCATCTCTTTTACAGAAAGGGCCATTGTGTGTTGAACTCCAGGAATATGGCCCCTTTACTTTACTTTACTTTATTAAATTTATAGTGCGCATCCATAGACCATGGGTGTGAGGGCATGGACAAAAGACAATCATGACAAAAAACAAGCAGAAGCTTTCCTGGGACAAGAAGAATGCCTGAGAGAGGCAGATGGAGAGATAATTAACGAGTAAAGTCTTAAGACCCTTTTTGAAGATACTCAAAACTGAAGAGCTTCTCAGATGGCTGGGCAGAGCATTCCAGTGCGCCGGGGCCATAAACGCAAAGGCACCCAGTTGCGCTTTTTTGGTTTAAAATCTTCAAAAGCTGACAGAGAAGGTTTTGGTTGTTAGAGCGTAGATTTCGAAGGCATGTTTTTTTTTCTATGTACCTTTGTACGTAAGGTGGCATAGTGCCCATGAGGCATTTGAAGATGATAACCGAAAGTCTTAAGGATATCCAAGCCTCCACAGGGAGCCAATGCAGGGCTTGGCGTGCTTCCGAAACATGGGCCCTATAGGAGAGGCCAACTATGACTCTAACCGCACCATTCTGAACCACCTGGAGACGGTTAATGGTAGCTTTGATTGAGCCTGCCAGCAGACTGCAGCAATAATCAAGTTTGGCTCCTACAATGGCTCTGGCAATAGATTTGGCATTCTGTTTGGAGATGAAGGGTCTCAGGTTGGCCAGTAGTTTAATATAGTAGGTGGCGGATGTGACTGTACTGGCTACGTAGGGCTTCATATTAAGCAACTGATCCAGGACCACTCCCAAGATTTTTACTTTGGGGAGAGTGGGGATTTGAACTTCCCCTAGCTGGAAGTGCTTATAAGCTGAATCAAGTTTGGCTAGGATGCCCTCTGATCCCACCACTATGAGTTCGGTCTTACCACGATTAAGTGCCACTTTATTTAACATCATCCATTATTCAATAATGGAGAATGTGCGATTGAGTTCACTCTCATCCCGGTTGTGCTGACCCTTGAGAGGGGTGACACATTGTGTGTCATCTGTTTAGTTAGAGAAAAGTATACCTTCTTGAGCAAGATGAGCGAAGAAGGGAGACATGAAGATATTATAGATACAGGGTGAAAGACTGGCTCCTTGCGGGACTACAAAGAGTACCTGAATTGCCAGTGCCTTCGCCTCATTGGCACACATCCTACTAGATCGATTAGATAAGAAGGAGAGAAGCCATTTGGTAGCGGCCTGTGAGCAATTAGCTACCGACATGAGCCTGTCTGCCAGGATGGAATGATCAACGAGGTAGAACACTGCCGATTGATCTAAGGATATTAGAAGTGAGATCTGCTGGTTATCCAATCTCTGTAGGAGTTGGGATTTAAGGTTGAGTAATGAGGTCTCAGTACAAACACCTTGTCTGAAACCCGATTGAAAGGGGTTGAGGATAGGGTGCGAATTAAGATGTTGAGCAATTTGAGTATAAGCAACCCTATCCAATATCTTCAGAAGAAAAGGGGTATTGGTTATCGGCCTGTAGTTGTTGGGGACAGTCTGCTACAGGTTCGTTTTTTTTAAGAGGGGTGTAACCCATGCTTGCCTCATCTCATCTGGAACAACGTCATTGAGGAGAGAGGAATTAACAAATTTACATATGGCCTGTACCAATGAAGAAGAGCAGGCTTTAATGATAGTAGACGCACAGCGGACACCTGTGCAGTTGGTAGCTTTAAGTTTGGTGATAATGGATGCTAATCCCTCCTCCGAGATGAGAGTGAAGTCAAAAATAGGGATATCTGGATTCCTAATGAATGTGTAGCCATCATTGTGGGTACTATGTGTATCGGATGCATTCTTTTTAAAAGCTATGCCTTCCAAATTCCATCTAGTTTCTTTGACAATGCATTCTGGATATCAGCGCACCAGTCATCATTTTTGATGATTGTAGATGCTACGGGCTCTGGAACCACCTATTGTTCTTTAAGAATTGTAAACGATTCCCTGGAGTTAGATGATACATGTGAGATTCTATCATCCAGATATGATTTCCTAGCTTCCGAAATAGCTATTTTATAGTGTTGGATGCTTTTTTATTGGATTGTGCTGACTGAGAATGATTAGCTTTCCAAACATAAAATAGCTTAAGGGAGGCAGCTTTAAGGGTTTGGAGTTCAGGAGAGAACCATAAGTTGGTTCTTTTAGTTTCTGCAGGTTTTTATTTTATTATTTAGAGGCGCAAGGGAGTTAACCACCAAATTCAGGGTGGACTTGATTTTCTTGGCTATGTCAACCTGTGTCATCCATCTCCAGGATTGGCGGGACCTGTGATGTCAGGGTTTCTATTCTTTCCTGAGTCAAAGATTTAATATTGCGATATGAAATCGCATCGGAGTGGAGCAACTTGACTTTAGTAGTGTAGGGAACTGTAATCGAGAAATGGATGAAAGCATGATCTGACCAAGGGCAGGGTGCTACCCTCACATTGTGATATGGACTATTAATGGCCAATACTCAATCTAAGGTATGACCCAAGTTTTGGGTAGGAGCTTGAAGGATTGTACTAGTTCAGCTGCAATATGATCATATGTATGTCGCAGCCAATGACTGAAATCGCCCAGCACTATAAAGTTGGCGTTAGGTTTCAATAATGGGAGGAGATAGTAAGAGAGTGCCAGAGAAAGATTACCTGAGCAGGAGGGTGGGCGATAGATCAGAATAAAATTAACAGTAGTTTTAGTATTCATCCCATTTATTACGTGCAAGAATTCTATTCCTTCCATAAGGTAACACTGAATCTTCCAGGCTGATAAGGATTTTCTCAAAATATAGGCTATACCTCCCTCCCTCCCTGACTCTCTATCCTATCTAAGCATGCAGTACCCATCTGGAATGGCTAGATGAAGTGAGGGGCTGGCAGCAGCCAAGCCCCACGTTTCAGTAATAGCATAGACATCAAGTTTTTTTTCTTCGATGTAGGCGATACTTCATGAGCGGGCCTAACCAAGGATCTGGTGTTAAGCAACATACAGTTCAGAGTGCCTGTAGGCTGGGTGATATGCATTATTATTGTTTGTGGTGATATCCAATTGAGGCAATTGCGTTACGGATTCAAACAGCTGTTCTGTGGATATTATGGGGGATGGTGTCTGAGAGGAGGAGCAATGCAGACCACAGGGCAGAGGGTCTTGTAAACATAGTGAGCCTGTGACATGGGGATTGGAGAGTGAAAGGGGTGAATTTACGGGAGTGGTGGTAAGAGATGCGGGCTCGGTGCTACGAAGGATGTTTCTTGTTATCTTTGTTACAGCCAAGACTTCCAGGATTACCATATTGCACCAATACCTTGGAACAGCCCCGAGACGCTGACATGCCTGGCCAGGGACCGGCACAGACCGGCGTATCTCCTTCGCGCCGGCGCATTCGCGCTGGGTTTAAGGAGAAATAGCAACAAAGACTACAAGACTGCTGGGAAGTGTAGTTTGCTTCCCAGTCAATGCAAGCAGGGAAACTGAGCCCTGTTCAAATCGTGATGCTGTTGAATCAGGCGCCAGAAAGCAATTTACAAGTTAACACTTAATCTGATAAATACAGTTTCAATATTAAACAAAGTAAAAACTGATAGCAGCAAATTCCTTTAAGATTAAAGTTAAAAAGTTAAAGTTAAAAGCATAATGCGGCAGTATTAAATGTGGTGCTCCTAAATGAATGAAACTTAATTTTTTCATTTTTCATTGCTTTTCACCCTCAACTGTGTTGGTGCACCAGAAACTCTTATAACACTTCCTTCCCTATTAAGCATTGCTGATGTGTCATTTTGCTTGGTTTTCACCTAAACGGGCGATGCTGTTAATCAACACCATAGCAAATGAAATAGCAGTGCACAGGGCGCCAGTTAGTGCAGACATGTTTGTATATGGGATACAGGTCTTGGCAAGAGTGGTGCCTGAGATAACACAAACAAAATGGAGGGTACCTTCTGACTTTGTTTTCCGCCCCGTGGCTGCCCCTGAAATATTGCCAGGTAGCATCCTCTCCCTAGACTTGCAGGGAGTACAAGTGTCAGCTAAACATATTGTGGTGTGGGGGCTGGTGGACACACAAGGATGTGAGTGGCAAAGTGTACTATGCATAGATCCAAACATAGTCATGTGAGATTTGACAGATGAGGAGCTGTTTACTGACCACGACAATGAAGGGGAGATAATAATGGAAATATACATGCCCTTTTGATATAATGGTTCAACATTGTTCTCAAATGGGATGTACCATGCTATGGGGATTGTACACTTCTTATGAGTGCTAAAATTCTATATGTTTAATAAAATGTGTCATTTTTATATAATGGTTCAAAACAGATGAGTGGCAAACCCCCTCATGGCCATTGTCAATACACCTCCATCGTTCTTCAATGAAGACATGCAACAGGCACCCACAAAACCATGGACCACTAACCCTCATGACGTAGGATTATTAAAAGAGGTAACACCAGTTAAAATAAAACTCAAGCCTGGTGCAGTGCTGCCCCGCGTAAAATAATACCCCCTGTCAAGAGAAGCAGAGGAAGGAATAAAAGAGACAATACATGCACTACTCCAACAAGGTATCATAGTACCATAAAATTCACCATGTAATACTCTGATTTATCTGATAAAAAAGTGAAGGGCGGGGCTTTGAGGATGATACAGGACCTATGCCCACTTAATGACGCCATACAAAAGGAGTTTACCCTTGTCCCCTACCCTGCATCCATTTTGTTGCGCATTCCAAAATTGGCCACATGCTTCACGGTGGTAGACTTGAAAAACACTTTTTTCTCTGTACCACTGGACCCAGACTCACAATACCTGACTTCATTTAACCTAGGGGAAATAATACGAGCATTGCAGATTACCACAGGGGTACTGTGAAAGCCCAAGTATTTTTAACAGGATATTGCATCAAGACCTTGGCAATATTGATGTTGGGAGCACAGTAATACAGTACGTAGATGACCTTTTGTTTTGTGGCGAGAGCGAGGAACAGTGCAGAGCAGACTCTATCACATCATTACATTTGTTGGGCCACAAAGATTACAAGGTGGACAAAGGAAAATTGCAGTATTTCCTAGCGGAAGTACTATACCTGGGTCAATTAATATCAAAAGGTGGCAAGCTAATACTTCCAGATAGGGCAGCAGCTGTGCGCACAACCATCCAACCCCACACAGTGAAATACATGCAGAAATGTCTTGACATATGTAACTATTGTCGAGCATGGATACTTGATTATTCAGCATACACAAGGCCCCTCCAACAGGCACTAAAAGAAGCACAAAAGGAAAGCACAGGTATCACGTGGACACAAGAAATTAACACTGCCTTCAACACACTGAAAGAACTTATTAGCAAAGCACCAGTTTTAGCGACCACAGATTATGATCGAGAATTCTACTTGTTCTTTCACTGCAACGGAACACTCATGACAGCCGTCCTAACACAAAAAACATCATTAGGGCACAAGCCATTAGCATTCTACAGCGACACTTTAGATTCTGTGATGCAGGGACATTTTGCGTGCGAACAGTCTCGCGCAGCTGCCGCCTATGCAATTTAAAAAAGTCACCACCATAGTGATGGGATGCTCAGTGACACTGTTTGTTGAGCACTCACATTTTGCAATTCTTGTACAGACAAATCCACACTTACTACACAATGGGCCACTGCATATGAAATAATACTGTCAAGCTCCAACATCCACATAGTGCGCTCCAAAACAGTCAATCTGACCACATTCATCACTGAGCAATGCAGGATAGAAGACATGTAAAACCACGATTGTGCTACATACGAGGGGGAGGGTGATGACATTCTCAAAGCCAATGAAAATGCCCTAGAGGATGGTGAAGTGTATTTTGTGGACGCGTCGGCATCTATTTGCCCAGACACAGGAGAAAAGGACGTGGGTGCAGCAATGGTAAGATTGGAGGAAGTGGAATATGAGATCATTGTGAAGAAAAAAAATTACCTATGTGCTATTCTGCACAAGGCACAGAACTTGTAGCTCTCATTAATGCGTTGGACGTGGCAAAGGGATGTGCGGTTATGATTTGTTCAGACTCGACATACGTAACCACAAGGATACATGCCGGGTTTTCTAGATATAGAAGGAGAGGATTTAGAAGGGCAGACGGGTCCCCAGTGCAGAATGCTGAACTTTTAAATGAGCTAACAGAAGCACTAGCAGAACCATCAGTGGTGGCTTTGGAGAAATGCTAAGCTCACACCAACAACAGTGACATAATCCCATTAGGAAACGCGGCAGCGGATGCTGCTGCAAAAGAGGCAGCATATTTCCAAAAACCCATGAGCATCATGGAAATGCTAATCCTACTTCTTTGTTTAGAACTGTTGCATCTGTCCATTTACTTGCATCTGTGAATAGAAGGAATTGTAGTTTTAATTGATTTGGGGTCCAATATCTATGATTGAAACTTCCTTCCAATTTTGCCCTCTTGATTCAACCCGATTATTGCCAAGTGAGTACTTTATTGGCAGATTAAAGTGTCCAATATTAGTAATCAATATTTTGATCCTAAATTCTAAACCAGTACACAGGTGTATCAAAAAAGAAAAACATACTATGCTATCTGTAAGAAAACAGATTTCAGATAGCGAGTAAATCCCAGTCACATGGTGATCTTCGTTTGCTCAGATGAAGGAATGTTGATAATCATCACCAATACCTAATCACAGGAAGAAAAACACATTATATTTTTGTTTATATAATACATACCTTACTTTCTACTTTTGTTAAGTGCCCTAAAACTTTGGTACAGAGATGATGCCAGGTGAACTCTGGGGTTCAAAGTGAGTGTGCCATTATCAATATTGCTGGAGGCAGTCAGCACAGTAACCCTAGCAGCTGTTACTAAATGCCAAAATATCAACTTGATTCTAAATGTTAGTTATGGTCTGCACTGTTTGGGCATTAATAATTGATGCATGCAGTGTGTGTGGGTGGTCGGATCTGAATTATTGCAGTATTTTCATGGCCATGTAGTGGTTTTAGTAACAGTGCTAAGCATCCTTGCTGGAGAAGAAACATTCTCTTCTTACTCCTAATTTGGTTTTGCCCATGAATAAAGCACCAGCAGCCCTTAAGATGGTATCAACGAGCTAGTAAGAGCAGGCAAGTAGAATGTGCCACACAAAGGGGTATGCTATAAAGCATGAACCTATCATCCTGCCATTGCAATCTGTTGATAAGTGTGTGTGTGTGTGTGGGTGTGTGTGTTTGTGTGTATGTGTGAGAGAGATTGGGTATATTCATGATAGAAAAGATTGACCAATATTGTAGATATCGAAAGATAGTTTTGATATCATCATGTGATGATAAAAGCCTCTGTTTTTACTTGCTCATGGTCGTTAAATTGCTGTGAGATTTGATAAATGTTCCTTTTATTTTTTCGCCAAGACATTGAACATTACTAACATCAGTGGAATGTAGAACGTGCATTGGCAAGCTAACTTTGACTGATTTACTGTATATTGTATACATGGGTGTGGTGTCTGTGTTCATGTGGCCAATCGGAGATGGTGAATTTTGAATGTTTGTGCTTCATTTACATATTTTTTGTAGAGTAGTGTCCACCACAGTTTAATTATAATATATACACATCATAGGATTTGCATTTAAAATGTGGGCTATAAGGTGTGAGGTATTACAGGAATTTTTAATTATTGCTCCATTTAGCTCTCTCAGCTTATCTTTTTCCATTTATATTGATATCTTTCTCTCAATATTCTTGTTTTCCCTCGCACCATCTCTGCCTAATAATCATCTGTTTATAATGTCATCTCTCTCCCTCACTCCGTTTTTGTCTCCTTTTCTCTCATTGTATTTCTAAACATCCTTCCATCTCACTTTCTCTCCCTCTCTTGTCTTTTCTCCATGACCCTTTCTCACTGTATTTGGAATATGTCTTGGTAAGGGAAGGAGCTGAAGTGACATGGCAAGTCTCTAGGATCCCAGGGGAGATAGGTGGCAGTTATTTGTCAACACTACAGGGTTTCAGTTCTTTGGTGGTCTGATGATGTCGAGTCAGGTGTCGAACGTTGATGCAAGCTGATCAAGCTCAGTTTGGGCACATTGGAACAATCAGCAAGCCGGCATCAAGGACAGGTAAATGTGGTCATTCTGTACAGTGGAAGGGGGCTCTCAGCTATGCAGGTCGGGAAGTCTCAGGATCTCTTCACATTTGGGTCAGGCTGACTCAGACTTTAGCTTCTGGGAATAGTCAATTTGTGACACTCCAGCAGTTTGAAAGTTAACTAGAGGGATGTTCCTAGAGGAATAATTTGATTTTTACTGACATATATGTTTCACAATGGCAATTAATGATAGATAGAAAAAGCAGACCCAAACCATGAAGAAAGGAAAATGTCTGCAATGTTGTAGTTTTTGATTTGTTTAAATTCAAAATTGGGTAAGAAAATTATTCAAATTGATTACAAAGCACTTCAAATTAAATAAACAGCATTGAGTTCACGAAAGTAGGGACAAAAGCGCGTTGCTATGATCATTTCCATTAAGAAACAAACATACATTTCCGTTGAGAATACATTCAGAACTTTGCTTTAGTCAATTCCATACATATTCTATGATAGTGAACAAAGAACCTAAGAAAGTAATGAAAAATGTTCTACATAATGGAAAAAGTATACATTGCTTTGAGCATCACATGCCCTTTGAAACTAAAGTTGCAGAAAGAAATGCTGCTAACTGTAGGAGTGCTCAATGATGCATGTTTTTAGTGGAGGGTCAATGTCCGCCTTTAGCTTATTGGCTATAGTGGCTGTGAAGAAGAGGGTGCATGGAGGTTTCAACGATACGGTTGATCATATTGTCTTCGTCAGGACTGGGGAATTACTGGTAGACCCTGTCCATACAAATACAGGCAGTATTACTGGAGAATAACCTTAGTTTTCTGTAAGGTAGTGCTTTTTTCTCTAGGAATGCCTCTGTAATGATACAAAGGCAGTGCTTTTAAAGTTGAGAATAATAATTCACCATTCTTTTTGAAGTAAAAGGGGACTCACGTGGAATTGGAAAGACAGGCTGTAGATTCAGGTAGTCTGCTATGCTTGGTTATTTTTAAGCCTACAAACCTCTTCTCCAGTTCCCAAGCATGGGGGTTTTGCAAATAAAAGGAAGTGTTGTGACAGGTTTATTTGTGTGCTGGGGCACTTTCTTCCCATCTAGTGTGATCCTGTCACCAAGAAGGGAGCCATAACCTGAGTGACTGGATAAACAAATATATTATAGGGTGGCGATAGCCGCCCTATAGTTAAGTTGAATCAGAGACACATAGGGACACCTCAAAATTCTATTGTTAATAACTTTTGATTCGAGTAACTGATTCGTCCAACATTTTGAAAGTGATTAAACATGTGCAGGGCCCCTCAGACTGGAAAGTTTTGTAAAGATTTGTTAAAAAATCAAAACTTTATTAAGCGTCAAAAATATGTTCTTTTTCCAAACGTGCGGCCAACTTCCCATTAATTTTTCCATAGACAAAAAAGGTCAATTTTTGCCAAAGTGCACAGCCGAAACCGCTGGACGGATTTGGATCAGCTCTGAAACAACTTGGGCACAAAGCATTCACTTGCATGGCATGCATAGCTTGGGGTTATTCCGTGCTGTGGTTATTTTAAAATTTGACAGAGAAGGGGGTGCCCACTTTCCCAAAAATTATGGTTATATCTCCCATGGTGCCTTGCAGGAACATGGTTTTTAGAAATTGAAACGACTGCTATCTTCTTTTGCCGATATTCACGTCTATATCCCTGGCTAAAAAGGACTACAGATAGCCGAGGGTATGTGTAGTTCGGTATCGGTGGCTACTTAATTTGGGGTGTCAGTTTTTTTTTTTTAAGTACTTTGTCTAGATACAGTGACGTCAGGGGTGAAAAATCACCCCTGACGTCACTGTATCAAAGGCCATGGTCAGTGACCTGGTAGGTATTAGAGGGTCTTTTCTATTTTGGATGTGTGTTTTCAGACCTTTCAGTATGTGAGACTTTGGAGAAAGATCGAAGAAAATAGTTTAACAAAATGTATATAAAAAGGAGCAATTGTAGTTTAGTTTTAGATTGTGTACTCTCACTTATGGTATTATGTTGTGTGGGTGCGCAATGTTTGCCTATCTAGTTTACGGTTACATTTTGTTTTCATGATTCTTATTTTTCAGTTACTTTACATTGGTACACGAGTAGTGTTGTTGTGTATTCATCATTTAAATTGGATTGTAGTATAAAACTTGAAGTCAGTCTCACTTTTAACTGACTTTTTGGAGCCACATCTAAGGTAAAAGTCAATGAACTGTAGCTGCGGGTATAATACAACATTTTTTGGTTATTGTTTATTGTATTTGTGCATTTATATATGATGAGTAGTCCTTAAAAAGGACTATTTTGGGGTATATTGGGTGTAGAACATTAGCACATAAGGAGTTCTGTTTTGATGTTATGAAGGAACACTGCATTTCCTTCATCGGTTAGGTGTACTCCGTCATGCCTATAGAAAATGGCGATGTAGAACAGTATGTTGTTGTTCGCAATCCATAGCAGTTTGTGGTCTGTCATGAATGCTGAAACTGCTTTATTAACATTTCTCCGGGATTTCTCAATTTTACGATTAAATCTGGTGGTCCATCTCCATTTTTGCCTTTGAATGAGATTGGAAAAGATAAAGATGGTGTGAGGAAAAAGTTCCATTAGTTTTCCCACGTATTGTTTCATCATTAAAGTAAGGGGCACCCCTCGTACATTCCCCAAATCACTGCCTCCCCAATGAATTAGTCTGGCTGCCCTGTACTTGTCAGACTTAACAATTATGGAAAAACGTGGAGCCAACTGTGTCCAATCATCCACACAGTTTTGAAAGCAGCCATGATATCTGTAGTATGTGTCTGTTACCAGGAAAATTATTCCTACTTTGAATTTATAGTAGTTTGTATGAGTAGGGTATGTATGATGTGTGTGTATTGTACTTTCTAATTGGTGGATGGTGCTATTGTTAGTATTCACGGCTATCGACCAGCCGCCCAGCGTGCAGCATTGCTAGTCACGGGTAGACACCTCCCCCATTGCAGCAGCGGCTATATAAGAGCAAGTGAGTTGTTGTGTGTTTGTGGACGTGTGGTAGTTGCGGCTATTTGACATTTTGGGTAGGGTGGCATGTTATATGCATTGAGTGCTTTTGGGGATTATATGAGGCGAGGGGAGTGGAGCAGGATCATGAGGAGCGGAGGGTGGGTTAGTGGGCATGTTGGGGACAGTATTGGGAGTTTGGTGCAGTGGATATTCAATTTTGAATTCAAAGTATTTGCAGATAGAAGCAGCTATCATCATACATCTAAAACGGGCTCTTGCATAGCCGTGTCTACGAAAAAGCATGTGCGCAGGCACGTCAATGCTACTCTGCGTTTCATTAGTTGTGGCTGGAGCCACGGGTATATTTAAAGCTGTGTCTATAAATATACATTTTCTGTGCAATAATCATACTTTTATGTGGATGATGCAGTACAGATATTCCTTTGTGTATGTTATTTCATGTACTTATTTGATTAGAAGTTTTCAAGACCAATTTAGTTTGATTTGGGGCTTGCTGAAAAATATACGTATACCCGCGGCTACAAGTGAGCTTTGCAGCTGCATTTAATATCCGTGATGCTGAGCAGGGCTTGTATGTGTTTTGGCGTTTGTAATTGTGTAGTGTTAAAGTTGTTAATGTGTACTTCATTGTGATAGGTTGCAGTGAACGTGTCGGCTCTTTTATTCGTTTTTCTTATAAGGTATTCCTCTTTTTGTGGGTTTGATTTTGGAAAGTAGGAAACTCCCCTTTTTGTCTACTTTTCTCATTTTCACTGCAGAACTCACACTGTGCAGTTCACGTTACCTTTGATAAAATATGATTGCCATTAATCAGTTGTTGGGCATTGTTGTTTTGTATGTTTGATTTGATAATATGTTCATAATGGGGCTCTGTGGTTTCTTTGTTTTTTACTGTATTTGTTAACAATGAAGTGCTGCTGCTGTATATGTCGAGAATGTGTGGGAATATTTATTGAAAGTTGTTTATTAGGAAAGTAATATAATTTTACTGAGGTGCATGATATAACATCATGAATATTGTTGTTTTCAAAATAAAACATTTATCACAGAGCAGTTGAAATATGTTTTTATCTACAATGCTTTTTTAATCACTTATGGTGTGTGTTAAAGTGATTTTTGGGGTGATATAAAATGTGTTTGTTTTTAACAGTTTTTATTGGCATTTTAGACAGAAGCAACACACAGTCAGCAATAACAAGGGCAACATGCCCTAAAAGCCAGCCCACCCCAACGTCCATGCCCCGTGAATACCGTATGGAGCCTATGTATAAATATAGGCACATGAGCATGCACAGTAGCAGTTTAACATTCCAAGAATAAGTTACACAGCAACCATATGAACTCAAATCAGCATGGGATCCCATAGATAAACAACAAAACTTGTGGAGGTGGACATCCTATTTCCTAACAGGACCCCAGGAGGACGAGCCATATGTGGTCGGATTCCAGAGGGCCCCTCCTGCTCGGGCCACCCCTCCTCTCAAGTGATCCCATCACTCATGGGCCTCATCCTGTACATATATGATCGAAATGGGGGCCACATGTCTAATGGTTTGCAGTTAAATGGGAGCATTTGGGTATACTGTGTCTCTCTCCTCTCACACATTGACATGTTATTAAGCCATTCATAAAATGCAGGTGTCCTGTTAGATCTCCAGGATTTAGCCATAAGTGACCTCTCAACCTTGGATGCCATAGCTATGAGGCATTTCTCTGGGTGGAGGCACTCCTCCACCAAGGCCAGGAGCCATAATTCAGGGGAGGACGCCTGCCAGGTGCCTAGCATCTCAGAGACTGCAACCACCACCCTTTTCCACAGGGTTTGTACCCGAGGGCAAGACATCCTATATGAAAGAAGTCTGCAGAGATCTGACCGCATTTCTGACAATTCGGGGACCTGTCAGGGTAATATTTCTGCAGTTGGGCTGGGAAATAGTACATCTGGTGCAAGAATATAAAGTGTATTGGGCGGAGCCGCTTGTTAATTGATATAGATCTGGTTTTCAAGCACACAATGTCCCACTGTTCCATTGTTAGTGTCTTACCCTAAGTGTTTTCCCACTTACCCCTGTAACGGCACGGGTGAGTAGGGCAGTTTGATCTGAGAATTCTGTATAGAGTGGAGACCAGCTTGCACGTGGTTGGGGGAGAAGTGATATACAACAATACTGGGGAGATAGGCGGGGCCATTGGGAAGTCAGGCCATCTGGAGCGCATCGCCTTGCGGTGTGGTAGTATAAAAGCATAGTCATAGGAGTCCATTCTGCTCTGTCCTTCAATTCCATCCACAAGATAAACCTGCCACCAGGTGCCACATCACCCAGGGTATGAACGTTTAATTTAATAAATATCTTCTCGAGTGTGAGGGGGATGATCCTGACTCCATATATCGCCATGAGAGGGGCGTACCACTGATTCTGTTCCACCCGCTGGGCCAGGTGGTCCGAGGCCTTAAGTGTTACCTCCAAAGGCTGTACCTCAGATCTCTCCTGCCTCTCTAGTTGCTCCAAACAGCAGCCCTTTCACATCATTGGGGAGAAGCGACTCAATTGAAGGGGAGCACTGCCATAACGAGTACTGAAGTTGAGCGCCCAAGAAATACAGGAGTAAGTCTGGAAAAGCAAGACCCCCCTGCGAACTTGGGTGGAACATCATATCGAATGACACCCAGGCCAGACTGGCAGCCCATATGAGCCTGTTCATCAAACCCTTGAGCCGTGCCCAAAATCCTGGGGAGGCCAAATCGGGACATTGTTGAAGATGTATAGAAATTTCGGTAGAATCACCATCTTACCCAGCGAAATCCTGGCTGCTTATGCAATGGGCAGGCAGATCCACATATCTACTTTGTGCTCCAGTCCCTCTAGGACGCCAATATAGTTTTCTTTGTACAGCGAGCCTGGACATGTGGAAACTAGTATGCCCAAATATTGGCTGCTCAGTGGGCACCAGCCAAAGGCATAACCAATACCACCCGGGGCAACGCAGGGGGTAAGGGGATGTACCTCAGATTTGGTCCAGTTGATGTGCAGGCCCGAAAGCTCTCCGAAACCAGAACTCTCCTCTACCATAGGTTTCAGTTTCGTCTTGGTATGTTTAACATACAGCAGCATGTCATCTGCATAGAGGGAAACTACAGAGTTGCAGGTTTGAATCCTCACCCCCTTGTGAGCATGGTACTACCGCAGTGCACATGCCATGGGCTCAATTGCCAGGGCAAATAGTATAGGGGTGAAGGGGCATCCCTGCCAGGTACCCCGTGAAGGGTATATTTCCTCTGGTTGCCTGTGCTTGGTATACACCAGTGCCTTAGGGGCGGCGCACAGAAGAAGTAGCCATTGTATAAAGGAAGTTCCTAAGCCAGCACAACGGAGGACCTTGAAAAGGAATGGCCACTCCACTGAATCAAATGTCTTTTTCGGCATCTAGGGTAGCCACGGCTATCAGAATCTCTGGGTTCATATTATGTATCAACATAAACAGTCTGTGGAGGTTGTTTTAAGTGGAACACCCTGGAATGAAGCCGGCCTGGTCCGGAAGGATCCGTTTGGGCACATGCTGGAGGAGCCTATCGCCTCGGAGTTTGGCCAGTATCTTATTATCTTGTTAATTAAGGAAAGGGGCCAATAGGAGGAACATTTACGGTGGTCCTTTTCAGGTTTCAACAGAACCGTCACCAGAGCGGTTCTGGTGGACTCCATGAGTATCCCTGAGGACCAGGCTACCTCATACATGTCTTGCAGCCTGGGAATTAATAAATCAGGATATGCTTTGTACAGTTCAGCATTAATCCAGTCCGTGACTGAGCCCTTCCTGTTGGGGAGTGACCGAATCACCTTGATGAATTCTTCGTCCTTGGGGGGAAAATTCAACTTTGCACCCTGCTCCAGTTCCAGCCAACCCAATGCTATCCTGTCTAGGTACTGTATGATTGAGTCATGACCTGTGATGGCCTGGGTGGTGTATAGCCTGTTGTAGAATCCCCAGAAAACCGCCCTGATCTCACCATTATCCCAGACTGGCTTCCCATTGTCCCTTTCGATTTCTACTATATTATCCAATTGGCTTTCTTGTTTTATAGCCCATGATACCATCTTGCTTGGGTGGTCTGACTCGCCATATGCTGCAGATGCTATCCGGTCTACCAAAAACATTCCTCTCTGTCAGTGAAAATACTAATTTCCTACCGCTTTTCCCTCAGTCGGGTCGGTACATCTTGATGATTTTGGATACCTGCTCGGTCTCAAGCTGCCTGATTTCCGTTTCCAGGGCAGAAATGGACCTACGAATACACTTTCTGGACCCCCCCTTCCTTGGATATAAAGCATCTCTGAAGGTACACCTTGCAAGTGTCCAACACCCCCCCCCCGGGGTCTGGAACTGAACCCACATTCGTCTGGAAGAAGGTAGAGATGTCCTGCCGTATCTCCTTATGAATGACAATGTTGTAGAAAGCACAGGCTCTAAATCAACACCTTGTTTGCATAGGGGGACGAACAGGGCCCACAAATCTTACCATTATCAGGGAATGGTTGGATAGGGTCCTAGCGAGAATCAGGACATGCTGGGTAACACAGGCTATCTCGGGTGATAGCATTACATAGTCAATTCTGGATTCCCAGAATAAAAAGTATACTCTCTACTGGTAGGGTGAAGGAGATGCCATATATCAATAAGGTTGTGATATTCCCCTATGGCCACCCATTTTGGGTGGCTCTTGTGATGGTAGTCTGGGTAGAAGTGGACCAATCTGGGTCGAGAGAGAGTGCTGTATTGAAATCTCCTGCTCATAGCACCCGGAAGTTCGCTGAGGTGCGGAGGCGGTCAGTGCACCCCTGAAAGAAGTCCGGGCTATCAAAGTTGGGGGCATACACAGTAACGAAGAGGACCCGCCATCCCGCAATTTCCACGGCCACCAGGAGGGACTGTCCCTCCCTGTCCTCAATTTGATTGTGATAAACTACATACAGTCCAAGTCAGAAATGTAATGTCACTGCACCAGGTATCCATCCTTTCTTGGGTGTGTGTCATAACCCTGCATTATTACGTATGAGTATAAAAGACAATCTAGGTGTCTGCAATGCCCATGCCCAATCTCTTAACATACCCGGCCTAACCTATACAGTAATCTAAGTGCTCTGGAAGCATTCTGTGACAGGTGAGTCAATTCACACCCTGCTTTCCCATGTAATTCTACCCCCTCTCCAACCCGAACCCCACAACTCAACATATCATGAACAACCCACTCCCCGCCCACCTCCTACCATGCCAGAAACACAACCCTACTGGCCTTTCAAACCCACCCCCCATCCTTACCACATAGTCAACTACCCAAACAAATCCTTCTATGCCGCTGGGCGGGGGGCTGCCGGCCGCTGATTTGATTCCATGTGTCAGAGGGCCTTCCACCATATTTATTGCAAGGTAATCAATGGCTGGTGGTGGTAATGCCAAGGAGCATTCAGTAAGAGACAAGTAACAGCATCATTGTATTCCATCCTATTGCGCAAGGCATATTACATATTGTGTGGGTATCATGGGGACCTGCGGGGGGGGGAGGCCCTCAAGTCCGGGATATCCATAGCAAAGTGTTCAGCAGCTTTCAGAGATGTGAATATCATTGAGTATGTATCTCTTTCCTTCTTAGGATGCTCTTCACCGCCCTTAAGGTATTTCTCTGATCCTGAACCTGCTGAGTGAAGTCCATAAAAAGACATATGGTCGCTGATCCCCACTGTAGAGTTTTCTTTTCTCTCGCTGCTCCGAGTAGTATGTCTATGTCTCTATAGTTAAAAATCTGTGCTATTATGGGCCTCGCAGGGGCATCTGGGGAGGCCTGATCGCCAGGGAGCGATGTGCGCGATCTACCATGAACATACTTGTAACTGGTGGATTATCAAGGACCTCCTTAAGTAGTTTCTCCACAAACACCTCCACGTTGTCTATGGGCGTGGTTTCTGCCACTCCCAGTATCCGGATATTATTCCTTCTGGATCTCCCCTCGAGATCATCATTCTTTGCCACTACCTTCTTCATTTTTTGTTGCAGGGAGTAGGGCTGTAGCACTGTGACCTTATCTTCCCCTTCGCACAATCCTCTGCTCAGCATCTGTCATCTGGCCACACAGCTTGTCAATTTGAATCACATAGACATCAACTTTGCAGGGTGTCTGGTCAAATGTTCGACACCAAAAGGACCGAATGCAATAGGGTCGAGGCAATTGGACCAAAAACCAAAGGGTCGATTTTTTAAAAAAATATATATATTTTTTGGGGTTTTCGTATAGTAAAAAAAATGTGGTTTTTAGACCAAAAACAGGGGTTTGGGGCGGGATACCCCCAACCCCCCCCAAAAAAAAAAAAAATGCAACCCTTTGGTTTTAGGTCCTTTTGATTCGACCCAATTGCATTTCGGTCCTTTGGATTCGATACTTTGACCTATAACCACCTTGCAGGTCAGGGCATCTATTTTGGCCCTGAGATTGTCAGTACTGTTCTTAAATACCAATAAAGTCTGGTTCAGGACTGATACTTCAAGGTGGGATGGACCTGGCATTTCCCCAGTGTGGGAGGATTCTGATCAGTCCTGGCGAATTGGTCCATCTTCGCCTGCTTCTTGGGGTTCCCCATTTTGTGGTAGCGATAGTCTGCTGTCACTGAGGTGCCCTGTGGGTGGACCCTCTGCTCCACTGCCACCCATTCTTCGACCCACTTCCCCAGGGTGGGGCCGCCCTACCTCTTCCCCAGGAATCCGCAGGGGATGGTGGACCGTCTTTTTGTGTCAGGCCACTAGGAATAGCTGAAAGGTGAGGTGAGCCTGTGGGTCCCAAGGGTACGCAAGCCGGTGGTGAGGTAGGAGGAGGAGCAATAGGTCTAAGGGTTCATGGGTCCCCAATTACCCGACTGCACCAACAGGGGATCTCTGCTTGGTATAGCTAGATCACAGGACATGGATTGGTATGGCACAGTGGGGCAGCATGGGTGGGTCCTGCTCCTGTGAGCACTGGGTCGCGTATGTGGAAGTCCTGGCTCCAGATCTCCAGACACATATGGAACCGGCTCCTAGCCCCTCATGCAGTGCCACATAGCATACGTCATGACCTTGATTCAATGTAATGGCTTCAATTGTTGATGAGTTGTTCTGCACACAGACGAGTGGAGAGACTGTGCAGGTGCCTACTCCACTATGACCCAGGGGGTGCCAGCCATAACAGGCCTTTGTGCAGCACTGTTTATTCGTGGTGGAGAAGGGTTGAGAACAGCTACCCTGATGACACTGATTTCCTTGAGAGATTATGTTCAGTCCTGTAAGATAAGCCCCTTTGCTTTTGAGACAGTGATTGCTTTCTTCTTCTTTTCAGTCCTGCTCTAGTAGCTGAAGGACTTGGTGTCACAAGCAAAGGGGCTACGCCTGGACCAACGGGGTAATAGCTCTGCCTCCTATCATGATCAAGAAGGCATCTCTTAGTGTAGAGGCCGGGGTGAGTTTGTTTCGGATTTAGCTGTTGCAATAGATTTATCCGGTCGTCCTGATGTGTGCTGTAGGCAGTGGGAGCCCTGAATCCATGCGTAATGTGCCACAGTGGTGCAGTAGCAGACTCTACTTGCCAAGGGGAATAGGGGGCACAGCAGTGTCTAGGCCAAAAGGGGGACGTATCCCCTACGAGTCATCTGCCATGGGGGAAAATGGAAAGCTGCAGACCCCCTGACTTACCCCCGCAACGCAGACTCACCACAGGTCTCACCACCTCATGGTTCCCGTCCCACAGTTGGCAGGCAAGGCATCAAGGCACAGCGCTTCCCAGCGCTGCACAGTCAATGACCGATGCATGACAGTGGTGGCAGCCATCCCGGACTGCCACACTCCAAGTGCTCAATTGCATCAGTAGGGGCCATGCCCAGCCGAAGCCCACTCAAGATCAGCAGGCGGAGGCATCAGCAGGTGGAGGGAAAGGGGAAGGGGGAGCTCTGCCGCCCCCACCCAAGCACGGCTCCTCTACACATGGCGCTGCCATCACCTCGGTCAGGCCGCCCCGTAGGGAGAATTCAAAGGTCTGATGGAGAAAGCAGCTCCCCCATGCAGGGTCCCAACACTCCTGCAGCTACAAGGCTCCTCGGGAGATGTGGGGGCATGGGGCGGCCCCGCTTGCCCTGGCCCTGAGGAGAGTATAATCCACGACCCTTACAGTGGCCACAGAGGTTGGTGGGCGATTGCAGTGACTCTGAGCTGGCAGTCAAATTGCGATATCGGTTTGCCACTGTGGGATGGTATCTGGTCAGGCCTCCAGCCGCACCGAATGGCCCAATAGTGCACTGCATAGCTCGGTGATGCAGCGACCCTGAAGGCCCCAATCAGTCCGATGAGGGATTCCATCAGGAGAGGGTCTTTCCAGCATAGAGGGCACCAAAACTAAACCACTTGCACGTGGAAACAGGCAAGATGTAGCTGGAGGATGTGACAGGCTCCGACAGAGCCTTCTCAGGCCACGGACATTTCTTCAGCCGCGCAACAGTGCCCCCTAGTGTGCCCATAAGTAAAGGTTCTGACTACTCTGAGGGCTTCAATAAAGACTTTGCGGCAGTATCAGATGCAGGAATGCCCCTTTGGCTTTGGGCTTACTGCTATGCAAACTCCTATTATGGAAAATGCAGTATGTGTTAGCAAATGCTATTTTAGTACTGAAATTAGAGGTTGTAAAATGATGGGATGGTTTATTAGAAGTTTGCATGTGCAACAGTTTTAAATAGGAAATGCTGTTTTGGTTTTAATGTTCTTGTTGGTGTACTATTATTTGCAACAGAAATACTGGCAGCTCTCAATGGCAGTTTACTGGGCTCGAGGCCCGGCTCCAGGAACTTTTATCTGGGGGGCCAGGGTTGTGATCAGGGGGGCCATATTCCATTACGTGTAGGTCTAGGAGTACCCTAAAAATCGTGCTAGCATTGATCCAGATTTCCCAGATCTGTGATCCAGCAAAAATACATTTGCACCCCTCCATAAAACACTGTACATAGCAAAAGAGAAACAAGGACAATAGTGTTGCAGCATCAATCTACCTATCTTCCCTTCCCATTTGCTCTCACCTTTCTGTTATATCTGATCCTCCTTCACCTTCCACCGTCCAGTCACCTTCCTTCAGCTGCCCTAACCACCGTTCCCATTTTCCTACCCTCCCACCTATTCACACCAGCACCCAGCACGCCTTTCCTTGCCTGGTTTAGGAGAATTGAGGGTAATGCCTCCTCTTCCTCCTCTGAGAGGGCTGAGCAGTGAGGCCCCCAGTCTTTGTACCATCTCAGCTGGTGTCCGCCCAACAATACCTTCCTCAGCACTGTGGCTACTTGTGGTCACTCCATCTTGTTGTGAAAGATAGACCCCCCCACCCAGAATAATGAAGCAAGGAATAGGAGATTTTGTTTTCTACAAAATTTAAAAAAAAATAATTTCAAACCTCTTTAAATTTCAAGAACAGAACATACCATGTCCAATCAATACAAGTATTCGTGTTGATCTTAACAATATTTCAAGCACAACATATCCTCCAATAACATACACATGTATAAAATCCTCCCTTCACCCACCCATTCCACAACCCCCCTTCCTTTCCAACTGAAACCCTACAGTAGTCTCATTCTGAATGTTTCCCATCAATGGTTCATGTCCAACATTTCATTTTAAACACAAAATGTTATTTTTGTTGCATTTTTGCAGCACATTTTAATTGAGTTGAGAGTGCAAGGGAGTGCTAGGGCTGTAAAGGCTGCATAAGGAGGCAGACACTTGCTGGTTGAGGGGTTTGCAGCCTCCTGGTATCGCTTCAGGTGGGGCATGCCCCTGTACATCATTGTCTGGTACATACTGTCTACATACTGGTAATAATATGCAATTGTCCATGATCACTCTTTGTTTGATGTGTTTACTTTGATTTGCTATTGAATGACACAAATGTGTTTAATAAATACGGCCTGGATATTGTCAAAGTTAGATGTGTGTGTGTCCTAATCCCTGTGCTGCCCATCTATTAAACCATGAGTGAGGCTTTTTGGAATAGCTTATAATGCGAAATGATTCTCTTCTAGTGGCACCTAATTTTAACAGGTAAGGCATAGTGAAATTAAAAAATATGCCCAGGATCACACACTTTGGTCAAGTGGTAAAGCCATAATTTCAGCTAGCCTGAAATTGACATACTTGACCACACATCTTCTGAGCTCAAGTTAGTACAAATATGTGTTGAAGTTTGGCTTTACCTAAAATAATACTAAATTGTATACAGATTACTTTAAAAATGCTCAAGTTACCTGATAAACCAACCTGTCAATGTATTCATCATTGAAGAAACATGTTGATGAAAAGATTAATGGGGAATTTTGTTTTGAATCCTAAATTGCACAGATCAGAATTATCCTGCTTGCACTGTTTTGCAAAAGGGACCATTCATTAATTTTAATTGTTACCAACAAGTCCTGGAAAAGTAAAGAGTAAAACACATGCGAAAATCACCTTTACTCTTTACTGTACTACTACATGTCTGGAAAAGTGTAAATCACTTCCACAATTAACAATTGTGGGAGCCATCCACATTGGATTCCTTTAGACCCTGCCTGCTTTTTCCAGGTGTAAAGGTCAGGCTGGTCCCGTAGCAATCTATTGGTTTTCAGCCAAAGTAAAAATAGATGCTGGTGGAATACCAATCCGATTTGGCACGGGGACCTTGTTAAGTTCGATCTGCTCTCCAACTTCACCTGTCAAATCATACAGAGTGCTGCAGTTCATAAAAAGTGGTGCTGAATGCATTTAGCGCCACTTCTTCCACCATGCTTGACCTGGAAAAGGATCCCCTATGACTGTAGCTTTATTTTCCCCATCCTGAATGGAAACCTACAAGCTACAGCATAGCAATTAAGGAGAATTTACAAAAAATCTCATACAGACACAAAGTGAAATGAAATGAATCACAAGGTTATTGTTTCACACAGCTTGTTCTGTATCCCCTTACTTACTGATCATGCAACAATCACACTTAAGTAGCTTCTTAAAACCCTATATCATTATCTTTTAAAGTGCCACAGCAATGGTCACTGCCTTTTTACCTTTTCTCATCTCTACTCACTTCCTGTTGTAAATATTCTGCCTCTGAGACTCGTTAAAAAGATAATATCTCACTAGAAGGGCCTGATCAGCCCTGCGGTTTGCATTTCTGGGGAGTGAGTAGAGTGGGGGGCGGCATTGGCATGTGTCCCTTGTCCAAATGTTAAATTTATCTCTGATTACACTCTTTAGAAAATATTTAAATACTGCTTTTTAGTTATAAAAGATGCACACCTTTTATACTTTGCCAGCAACATTATAGAAAACGCTCTTCTTTTTTGTTACTTTACGGGTGTTCATGTTTCATTTCCGGCACTGCCTAAACACCCAGCACCCAGGATTTGCATCATACTTTCCAAACAAATCCCACAACACACATGACATATTCTGTTTGCATGCAAACTCTGTAAAGTTACTCAAACAGAATGAGATTATCAAGTCAGTACTTATCCACATATAAGGGAATAAAACAAGGATGTGCATTGGCTCCATTGCTGTTTGTTCTCTATATTGCAGATATAGAAATATCTCAAAGGACGATTAGAGCTTCCCCCCCCGAAAATAAACAAAGAAGTGATCCTGTGGATCTTATATGCAGACGATCTGGTCTTTATAGACCAGATGGCGATTGGTCTGCAAAGACATTTCAATGCATTTAAAGTCTACCTTGATACTAATAACATGAAGATTCATCTAAAAAATCAAAGGTATTGATCATGAGTTCAGCGCATGGCGACAGGAAAAACAAGAACATCTTTAACTGGTCCATAAATAATGAAAATCTGGAAAAAGGTGAATTCCATCATCTACCTTAGAGTCAGAATCCATAAGAATATAAACGAGCCTGGTCAATATCAGCTGATTAAAGACAACTAACAAAGCTGACCAATCAAAGGAGAGCGATTCCTAACCGATATGGAACCTTCTCCATGATACTCATCATAACTTTCTATAAACAAAAGGTGGTGGCCGTGCTGACATATGGAACCGAGGCCCTACTGAACTTATCTTGGAAGACACAGGAAATCTGTGAGGGATTCTTCTGGAGAAAGGTTCTAAGGTTACCAAATTGGCTTCCAGGATATATGATTAGGCATGAACTCAGACTCTAACCCTTGACGTCGATAACCATGTGGAAAACCATCTCTTTATACTGGAAATGTATAATAGACTCTCCATAAATACCATTTAAGGTTTTGAATAATCAAACGGAGAAACAAGATAAATAACTCACACATTGGAAAAATCGTTGCAAGGAATTTTTAGAGGCAAATAACATCGAAACAGAGACCTTAAAAATAAACCCTGGTATGTCAAGAAATCACTTCAGAAAAAACACTGGCTAAACATTCTAGAGATGAGGTACAATAATAAATGCTGCACTTATCTAACATGGGAACTGAAGCAGTTAAATCAGCCCCCAAAATATCTGCAATGGTTCCCCTCAGCCCACTACCGAAACTTACTTTTGAGATGTAGAATGAACATCCTACTTACGAGGGAAGTTATGTATAAGAGAAAACAGATTGAATGCCAGGACACAAGTTGCCGGTTTTGTAAAAAACAGAAGAATATGGAAACATTGCAACATATAATATTGGCATGTCCTACACTGATGGACCGACGATCACAACTTCTTGGTGTCTACTCCTCTCTGTATGACTCAAATTCTGAAGAAATGTGGTGGGAGGGGATATTATTGGCAGAACACATTGGCCTAACAATTGTGGTGCTTAAATTACCGGAGAAATCACTTCTGGATTATGTACATTGATGAACAGTGCCATTGAAATAGACAGGGGACTACGTGATGAAATGTACTTTTGAGTACGAGATGATGAAATGTTAAAGGTTTCAAATATATTAACCAATAAAAAATGTAAAAAATTTAAAAATTATCAGTTTGAATCATGACACATTCTGGCAGAGTAGATTAGGCTTCCAAATAAAGATACATTGTATTCAGGTTCAGAGCCCCACTGCTAAGCATGCATGAAAATATCTGAAACTGGTCAATACTTGCCAACCTAGCCTTGTCATTTTCAGGTAGGGCCTTATTGGACCAACTCAGTGACCTGCAGCTTGATTCCTTAGGCGTAGCAAGCAAGATACCCACATCTGGGCATATACACATTCACTTAGGGAGACAAACAGAAGCCAACATGCATTGGCACAGCCAACATCTTTGGCTTTTGATTAGGCATGGATAGGCATTTGCCAGGCACTGCCATAAGGGTACCACATGGCCATAAGATGGGAACAGCTGGAAAATGGTGCCATCAACTCGGCATATGATGGCATTGCCTGGCAAATGTCTGCTAATACCTATACGCAAGACAAAACTCCTGGCTTTGTGATTGACTTGCACTGAAGTCCTGCCTTAAACAAGCACAGAGGCATTGACAAATATATTGCTTATAAAATCAACTGGCCGAAGACACACATTAAGAGAATCGTACTACACCAGAAGCTCAATTACAGAGGAAATTAAGTTATTAAACACTCAAAAGAATGCTTAGATATAACACTGATACAGCAACGAGTTTTAGAAAGGTTAGGTTTTATTGGAGAGGCAGTCACATAGCCATGGCTAATCATTAGGTGGGTAAATTATCAGACACACCCATAGGATGTGTGTTTCACCTCACATTTTATTGCCGTCCTTTCTGTGTTCCAGAGCATGCGATCTGGTTGTACCTAATAGGTAAAAAGTCTCTGAATCATTTAAAACCACCGTCATTGCTCTGGCCAGCCTTCCGTACCATTGTTTGCATATCAGCCCTGGCCCTGTCACTAATGTCAGAAGCCCATTCCAAACTGCTAGACCACAGGGCCTAAAAAATTCAAATGGTTCCTTGTGTTCCAGTGCAGATGGAACACAGCCTAGCAATTGAGATTGAACTGCACCTTTTGGTGGCAGCACCAAAAGTAATTTGCTATTGGCTTGTCCCCTGCTCTAATTACACAGACATACCACAGAATTATGGCATGGAATGTTGCGCAGAGCAACGGTAGTTGTAATGTTTAATTCAAAGCCTTGCATTTATCACTTTTTGATTTTACCATACTCTCCCCTCCAGAATTACCTTTTGTTACTACCAACCTTATCTTTTTACTTGTACTCAATGCAACAGAAAATATACTTTGAATGTAATTTGTAAGGGCCCCCAGTCAGTTGACATACCTTCTGCAGAAATCTGTGTTCAAGCAACTTTTTCTATCTGTCATTTATTGTTTGATATAGTTAACCATTTTATTGAGCATGATGTGAAAAACTACTATATTCCCACAAAAAAACATACTTTAAACTACAGAAACCAAAATTGCGATTTTAGTTTTCAGAAAATAGCTGTAGGCAGCCTGCTTAAATAAGTGTGCTACCTCACTTAGAAGTGTGAATGGTCCTCCATCTCCCTGATCATTTGTACTTTTATGGCGGTGGGACATATATCATTGTCTAGGGCAAGAAAATAAACCCTGGCCAGGCCTCCTGCAATTCAGCCTCTCAGAATGATGTCGCTGAAGTTGCTGAATGTTTATAGTGACATCCACTCCCACTCCCTCTGTTATCAGTAGTGTATAACACCACTGACATGGCCTCCGTTCTAAGGGGGGGGCAGAGGCTGGCTTTGGGGGGGCCTGGCTCCCCTGGTGCACCTGCTGGAGCAGGGCCTGCTGGGCACACAGTCCCGGACAGTCCTGTGATGTTCACAAACATCTTTGATGTTCGGGGGCATCTATGCTTACTTGTGTATTGCGAGGTTGGTCAAAAGCAGTTTTTGAACGGCTTACAACTTTGGTACCACTCAATGAAACTGCATGAAATTCCGGCATTGGAGTCTAGATTCTGAATGGTTTTGCAAAGTGCTGTTTTGTCAAGAGTGAACAAAATTAGAGGGGGGTCCAAAAATATTGTAACTGCGTATAAATGTGGTGCGATTAGATGAATCTGCAGGAAAGTTTGCAAAAAGATTTTACATCTGGATATAAATGTTTTTGCAAAGTTTGGTGGGATTTTGTAAAGAGTGGGTAAAATTAGAGGGGGCTCTCAACATTTTTAGATGGTTTATAACTTTGTTGCCCTTAGACTAATGTGGACACATGTTTTCAGAAAGATTTTCGACCCAATCCTGAATGTTAGTGCAAAGTCTGAATCGATTTTGTGAAGTGGGGGGTAATAACTATTGTATGTTCGTACATTTTTAGAGTTTTTTAAAAATAAAACATTTGCGGATAGCCAGCAAAGTCGTGGAAGGAGCATTGGCAAGAACCTGTTTCTGTAACTGGCCTAGGGAAACCAAAGAGGCATTTGGTGTAGTATTTTGCTTTGTTTTTGTATTTGCGACAACATTATTTCCCACATTATTTGTGTCTTTGAAATTGTACAATTTGTGCATGAAGATCACTATATGTTGCTTCTGATGAAATTTCACAAATGTCACATTTTTTGATAAACTGTAAAACAGTGGCATCACTGTCTTGACCAAATTTAGGAGCATCTTTAATCCATAAAGGCAAGTGGATATGTGGTGTTCCTCTGGATTGGTATTCTTTTCTCCAAAAGAAGTGTTGCACTTCTCCGAGGTCGAGGAACAGTTTTATTAAAATTAAAATGTAGCATAGCAAAGGAAGCGATGATGGAAATATCTTGAAACATTAACAGGATCTAGAGAGCAAAGTTCTCCAGGAGTTAGTATATCTATGTTTGTTTTGTTTTTGTTTGCTATGCATAAGAAATCATGAAAATCTTCCCATGCATATTCCATACAACTTAATGTAACAAACCAAGTGGGTGGGGCAAGGTTTCTTATCATACAATGTACATCACTTTGACGTCTGAACCCGTACTCTTAAGTACCACGCATGTTTGCTAACAGATTTGTTATGCTTGATTGTAGATCCTCATCTTTTTCTTGTACTTTTTGTAGTAATTGCATAGCTGACATATTTTGAAATTGGGTACCTGATTTTAATGTGTGTGCAACTCCGTAGCATAGAGTTGCTAGTTCATTTTCAAAGAGTAGGTGGAATATGTATTCCACATTTTGTCTAAATCTGTGATCTTCAGAATACATTCGTAACGAGCGGTATTCTGATGCTGTTATCTGAATGGGTCGATCATCGTACCTTCCTCCTTTTCCACTTGGAAAGAGTGGAGGAAAAGCATGTGCTTCTATACTCTTTTCCCATATGCTGATTGGTGATCCTTTGGTTTGTCACATTTGGTACATTTCTAGTGCTTCATCTATGGTGTCACTAGAGTATAATGGATTAATTGTATAGTGATCTAAAATATTGGATACTGTAGCAGGATCTAGAAGTTCAAACTGACCACTTTCTGGTGACTCTTGAATTATTTTAGTGGCTTCCTTCAAGTTTTCTTCAATATTAATTTCTTTGTAGTATTCATTATTGTCTTTTAGATATTGCAAGGCTTGACTAACTTTATGTAAGTCTACGAGTTGCTGCCAATTTCTTTTGTCTTTTGTAGGTATACCATTTACTAATACAGTTAAAGATTGCTCTATTGGACATTGTAGTCCCAGAGTGTTTACATTATCTTTCAGATTTAATGGTAAATAAACAACTTAGCCACAAATGCCTTTCACTAATTCAGAGGGAGGTAATTTTGCTGTTTTTGGTTGAAGGCGTATCATTGCTTGAAATGGGTGAACTGTTTGAATTATAATGCTCTCATATAAATTGAATTGTTGCAGGGGTTTTGGTAGTGAGAATAATTCCAGGTTATTTGTGATAGCACGTGAAGGAGTTTGGTTGGTGTCAAGTTTTGTAGTGCAGTAAGTGCAAAGTATTAAGGGGTCATTTATCTCATATTTGTTTTCTGCTATAAGGTACAGAGCTAATTCAAACCATTTAGACTCTTCAATGTCTTCTATTTTGTATGTTATGTCTACACTTTTTGTGTTACTTTTATAAAACGTTATGCGGCAACACACACACACATGGTATGGTATTTCAGCGGATGTTCTCTTACATTTTAGTATTTGTTTTTTGTATGTGTGTAGTAGAAGGTTGCCATCTGTACAATTGTTGCTAGTTTGTTGTAAAGGTATTGCATTTTGTAAGTGCCTTTCACTTCCAAAATATTTTCTCTGGATATTCTCTATTTCTTCAAGTAGATCTTTGGCTGTACCATGTAGAAGATTGTTATTTTAATTGGCTAGTGCTAAAGCAGGACTTTTAGCATAGCACAGTTTATAGACTAGATTTCTTATAGTTGAATGACGTGTTGATATCATTTTTATATGATGGAAGGTGCTTTTGCAAATAGGTCCTGAAATGCAGGCTAATGAATGTCCTTGTAGTCCTGTGTGTTTGCACACTGGATAGGTATCCATATTTTGTAGTAGTTTCATTTTGATTTTGTCTTTGACTTTCACATACTGATTGAGGAACTGGAGTAAACGTTTGAAAGATTTTTTGGCGATTTTACACATTGACGTGCACAGCCTTTTGTATACTGGACGTTCTGGTTCAGTTGAATGGAGAGGTGATACTGAATTTTCTGGGGACATTTTTGTAAGCAATATTTCTTGTTCCATAATGGTATTATTAAGTTTTTCATAGCCTCTTCCACTGCTATGTATGGCAATTATGTTTGTTTGCTTTTGTTTGTATGCTTCTTCATTGCAATATGGTTCTGTGCTGGTGGTGTGACTCCATTCACCTCCACAGATATTTAAGAAGTTATTTTTGTTGACATTCTGTTTATTTATTTATTTAGAAGTCTTTTTTGTCATTTAGTAGTTAGTTTTGTTAGTGGTTTCATTTTGTTTAACACTATAATAAATAACTTCCTTTTGGGAAGAATTGCACTGTCTATCAAAGCTTCTAAAATTAATTTTCTATGGTAGGTTTTAAGGGTTGTGCATGATTTCTGTCCTGTTTTTATAAGATTTTGAAGGACTCTGTGGCGGAACATTTTTTTTTGGTATGGTTACTTGCCACTACATCAAGATTTATAGGAGCAGTGTTAGCAGTAATGGTAGCTGAATTGTTGTAAATCACTTTTTGTTTTGTATTACATTTTGAAAGAGGAGGGAAAGTTGTTGTACTGGAAGCTTGTTTTGTTTCGCTTAATGACTCTGTTAGATCTTTTGTTTTAACTTTTTGTACAAATTCTGCTAGTGATGGATGCTTATTTTAGACACTTTTTTTTCATTTGCTCTACTTCTGCGTTGCTTTATACGGACTTGGTTCTTGGTCAGCATTCTTTGGGGTCTGTTGAACAAAAAGAAGGTATGGGTTGGGCTGCTGTGCAATGTATGTGTGCTGTGTACATGAGTGTGTGAGTATAATGGTAAATATGTATGTGGTGGTGTGTGATTGTACATTGGGCAGCTACAACTACTTGGGAAGTCTATTCTTGTACTTGTGTGTTACTATACTTGAGTTCAGATGACAGTACAAAGTAAGCTAGTGGTGAGCAGAAGTACTAATACTAAATCTAATGATATAGAATTAAAACAGTTCTTTGTTCTGTAATACTAACATTCTATGGGCTGAGTTATGTTATTTGTGTATCGAAAAACAGGGATTTGTGTGCTATTCTGCCTGTTTATCCCTGTTTAACAAACAGGGATTTGTGGACAGAATGGTGTACAAATCTCTGTTTTTGGCGCACAAATTCGAGAAATCAACTGCACAGTGAGTTTGAGTAACAGTAAGAATATTCTGGTAGTATTGTACTTTTTTGTTTGGTATGAGCAGGTTTCTTCTGAGTTGTTGTTTGTACTTCAGATGTTGCTGCTTTTCAGGAGAGTGGTCTTCACTGCATTTGTAAAAGAAAGAAGTTAGTAATGTTGTGTGTTTATCGCATTGACATTAATTTAGATGTTTATTTGTATGTTTTTGTAGTAGTATTCTTGTTTGATAAGAGAACATAGTGTGTGAATGCAGTTTCCTTTGACTATGTGCAGGCTTTATATGTTACTTACAATATGTTACTTCAATATGCATTGTAAATGAGTAGATACTAAGTGTATGAAACTCACTTGGTTTTTTAAGGCTGTGTTATTGGATGTTAGGAGATAGAAGAAATAATGATATACTTATTTTGAAATTTTTATAAGGTAAATGGTAGAAATTGTATAGAGAGGCATGGAATGTATGCATTTGTGAAGGTATGGGTAATAAAGTAGAAGAATTTGATTTATAGGCAGTGGTGTTATTTTAGCTGGGAGCTTTACAATGATACTGTCTATCTGTGTGAGTGTATGAAGATGCATAATCTTATCCTGACTGTGTGTAATTTTATAATACACTACTAAATGTTTTTCTATAATTATACTGTTATTTCTCCCATCTTTTAATATTATAATTATTTAGATAGCTGTGTGTGTAAACAAAAAATAGATAGTACCTAGGTTTTGAAGTGAGAGTTGATTATGGCAGATGGGAAACATGACAGTAAGTTTTTTTTATGGGTTATACAGGTTAAGTGGTAGTTACTCTGGTTATATGCATTCATACGAGTTGTTCATGCATTCTATAGAAAATATGCATACCTGTAGTTTGTATTCTTGCATGTGGATATGCCTGTAGCTGCAAATAGAAATCTTGGAGACTTGTACAGTAGTTTTTGTAGAAGGTGCATTCCAATGATATGAGACTTGTACTCAGAGTGATCAACAGTACATATGAAGTGTTGAACTCTGATGATGGAGTTAGAGGTAGGGGTCTTGGATGTGATTGGTGGATGGATGCGTAACGGCTTAGCTGTATCCAATGAGGGAATGACACAGAGAGTGAAGTGGAAAGGGTAGAAGGGCTTTCCAAGAGTTACGCTGTCCACGGACACCGCGACTGTCCGTGGCATGCCACATCCTGGATTTCCCTGCAAATCCAGCATGAAAAGGGCACTCTAGGGATCAGCCAATCAGTTGTTGAGGTTGTGGATTTGTGTTGAAAGAAAATATGTGTAGTTAAGATAGCAGAGGTGGAGAAAGTCAGGGTGTTGGTGCTGGGGGATATGTTTGTGCATGGTTTACAGCAGTATGCTCAATGTAGGCATGTGGCAAACAATTTTGAGGTTAGGTCTTTTGGAGCACTGTGCCTGATTGCAATGTAAATGGAATTGTACAGGTTTGTGAAGATATGGGCAGGATGAGCACTCCCCATGTGGTAGTTTTGCACTATGGCGCTTTCCATTTGGGCTATGTCAGTGCCCTTACTTTGTTGGCAGATTTGGAACACCTGGTTCAAGCAGTAATGAAGATCCTTCCAAATGCGAAAGTAATTTTTTTCTGGATTACTACCTAGGGCAATATGGGACAATAGTTCAGTTTTTTGTCCTCAGCAAAACATTGCTAGGTGTGTCATCAACCGAGGCATGTGTGCCTTCATGCTTAGAGCTGGTATGTTCTTCTGTAACAATGAGAATATTGATGCCAGTAATGCTGTTAATTTTAAAGAAGATGTAATTTCTTTATCTTTTACGGGAAATGTCTTTCTATTTTGGAATGTAAGGGTTTCTTTGGAGAAGGTTATGTAAAGATTTTAGGAGTAAAGTAAGAAAAAAAAACAAGAAAAAAAATACAAAATAACAGGTGTCTGTCAAGCATCTGTAAAAAAAAAAAAAACAACGGCTCTTTTCAGAGCCAACTTCAAAGGGGAAATGGGGCACAATATTTAAATTTACATTCACCACGCCCAGATTTTTGATGTGTCCGCAGACATGGCGGTAGTCCGCGGACATGAAAATCACTACAAGGGGGTTAGTATGTTCTATGTATATGAAGTCAGGGATATTATGGTTAAGTTGTGCTACTAAAAACCTATGAAATTCAGTGAAAGAACTTTGTTAAAGGGACGTTATGGTTCAAAGTAAAACCGAAAAACCCCTGAAATTCGGCAGTTATGGTAAGATAAGCAACCATAACTCGCGCCGCCATCGTGCACTGCTAAGACTAACACCCAGGACATCAAAGATGACATCACAAATGTCATTGATGACATCACTGATGACATCACATGTCTGGCTCCCTCTTTTTTCCTTTACTGATATATCTAGGCGAGTTACAATCAGGAACTAAAAATTCACGATACTATAATACAAAGTACTATGTTTGTAGACTTATACTACAAATATGTTCTTACAGTAATTCACTTAGGGTCCACTCAAAGCATATGAACCATATACAAGGGAGAAAACACAGTCAACAATGCATTCTATGTATGAAGATGATTAGTACGGTTATCAACACTGTGTTATAGTTCTGTTGTTTTTTTTATTACTGTACTTTCCCTGAATATGCTCAGATTTGTACACATTGCACGTACACTACTTTCATTAGGGTCTAGTCACAATATGTGATAGTTATTCATAGGGAAATAGTAGCTTTGAAGCAGAGCAATCATTTCTGTACATGAAGATAATCAGTTAGATTATGAAAATTGTCGGGTAATACTGCTGTTTTTTGTTTACTTCACTTTCCCCTTATATGCTCTATTTGTATGTGTTATTGTCTGTTTGTGTTTGGTGTGCAGTAATGCAATAATGTAGGAATTGGGTTTTATTAGCTGTCTATTACATGTTTCACATTATGCAAAACTCTAATAAAAAAGCAGTTATCATTTCAGTATTCAACATGGCAAGATTATGAATATTGCACCTTCATCATTTATGCTGCACACACTGCTTATGTTTCTGCATGAATAGCTTAGTATACTGGATAGAACTTCATAATAGAATGCTATGTATATCAACACATTCCTTAATGCACTAATTAGCTCATGATATTTATTCCAATGATCCTTGACACTTTTTTGTCAATATTACAATAAGAATCCCTTCTACAGAGTTTTCATGAAAAGTAAATGCACATGTGATGTCATCAGTGATGTCATCAATGACATTTGTGATGTCATCTTTGATGTCCTGGGTGTTAGTCTTAGCAGTGCACGGTGGCGGCGCGAGTTATGGTTGCTTATCTTACCATAACTGCCGAATTTCAGGGGGTTTTCGGTTTTACTTTGAACCATAACGTCCCTTTAACAAAGTTTTTTCACTGAATTTCATAGGTTTTTAGTAGCGCAACTTCACCATAACGTCCCTTTAACAAAGTTTTCTTTACTGAATATATATATATATACCACCTGCTAGTCTGTGTTTAATTCCTAAGATTGGAAAGATGAAATCTCTGTCCCTGAAAAGAACACAGAGACTAGATAGAATTAGAGAATTAGATAAATAAGATGGACCCAGAAATCAGTGTCTGAGGCATCAGTGGACGAGCAGGCTTGATAGACTTACTTTAAAAAGAAACTTGATCACAGTGAGCGCTGGGTGCTGCATGGGGCTGGAGTCCCGAAACCCATGGCGTAATGTGAGCTGCTTAATGCCAGAGGATGGATAAAGAAGCAGCCTATTGAGTGCTGCTTTTATACGCTACTTTGCGGGAGCTGTGCACATAATGACGTCACAGAGGTGGCAACGTGTTTCGTGCATACGTCATGGACGAGAATGACGTGGATGAAATACTAGGTACTATAAATGAAGAACAGACCCAAGGCTGTCACCGAAGTTTTATTAATGTATACGAATGTGCAGCTGTTCAGAATGCTGCAGTCTGTCTCACTGCTGAACGAAGCTTTACAATATGGGGTCCTGATTTTTGAGAAATGGGAGTTACATTTGCACCAGCAGTCTATTTTGAAAAAAAAAGCAAAGAGGGCACTTTCTGCTGAGTATTGATGTGGGAGGTACATATATTTGATGAACTCTGGCATAGGTATGAGAAAACACTTGGATCGTGCTTGATACTGATGTACGACCTGACAATGTGGTGTCCTGATTTCTGAGACCTTGAAGTTTCTATACCTCCGGTATTCTGATAGAAAAAGGAGAGAGGGCACTTCACATTGCTGTCAAAAGATGTCTGAAGGGTAGGGAAGCTGCTGAGTGATTTATGATAGTGGAAGATGGATAGTGAAGCCAGATGTGTGTGTGTACATCCACCATGTTTCTTTTCGTGAAGGAAGCTCTAAATGTTTGTTGTGCCTTTAATAACCTCTATCAGTGGTCGAAGTGGGTGGGAGCGGTCTGGAGCGGTGCTCCTCTACTTCTTTTAATTAAGTTTTACCGTTCCTATACTTTTATTTTAAAAAGAAACCGTTCCGGAAAGGTTTCGTTTTAAAATTAAAGTGTAGGAAGAGGTTGGAACTTGCACTTTCAGTGCACTGCACAGGACATTTCCTTAAAGCGCAGGCACATGTGTTTTGGGGGTTTTATTGGGCATGGGAGTGGGTGCGGCGATGGAGTCTGTGAGGAGCGGTGCAGGCCAGTAGGGAACATAGTTCCACTACTTCTTTTCGTACACTTCGACCACTGTCTAGACTCCATCACAGGATTTGATCTGGTGTGTGCTGAAGTTCCACATAGTGGTCCACCATGCGTGCTGTCAGATGCGCAACATGTGCTCTCTGATACAGATGTTGACGGTGCGGGAAGTATGGCGTAAATTTGTTTTTATTTTATTCTTTTATAGAGCGCACAGCATCCCGTGGGCATGGAGGCGATTTTACAGTGTTCAAGTACATGGTTTTACATAGTTCTAAGAGTACATATAAAAGCAGTGTGGACTGAACGCTTGAGGCTTGCGTGTGCATAGCTTAGACAAACAATCATGTTTTCATGGCTTTTCGGAATGCATCAGAGGCAGGGAGTTCCATAGTGTGGCCACAGTGAAGGGGAACCTGGCTCCACCTGCTTTGGTTTGTTTGACTTCGGGCAGTACGAGACAATGTGTGTACGGTGTTCTAGTAGGTCTGGATGAGCCTGCTTCAATTACCTCAATTATAGGTAGAGGGTGGGATGCGTTGGTGATGCACTTGTGATTGAGGGCCAGTATTTTGAATAGGATGCATTCTCTGATGGGAAGCCAGTGTGAATCCCGCCTAACTGCAGATATATGTTCTCTTTTGGGAATGCTCAAGGCGGCTATGAGTGCATTATTTTGAATAATTTGTAATTTCGTTAAATGTTTGGGTGAGGCCAGCGAAGAGGATGTTGCAGTAGTCCAACATTGACCCTATGATAGCTCTGGCAATGGTGAGGCAATTCTCAATGGAAAAGAAGGGTTTAGCTGCATTGAGTAATTTGGTAGAGTAGGCTGCAGAGGATGCGATAACAACGGGACATCGAGAAGGTAGCGTATAGGTGGACCCCTAGGGTCTTGGCTGAGGATGATACAGGAATCTGTATGTTGTCTATGATGAAGTCTGTGTATTGGCTGTTGAGTTTTTTAGAGCCTCCAGGGGCACTACCAGAAGGATTTCAGTTTTGTCTTCATTAAGGCATAGCCAGATGGCTGCCATCCAAGCCTGATGGTGGAGTAGGCTATATTAAGGGCATTTGTGTCATCCATGTAGATCCCAGTGAGAGGTAGGAGGACTTGTGTGTCATTGGCATAGTTTGTGTAGGCTATGCCGATAATGTCCTGAATGTCAACAGTGGTCTAGTAAAGATGTAGAGTGTGAGCGAGATACATGATCCCTCTGGGCCTCTGCAATGGATGGTAGTGGGGTCAGCGCATGCCTGTTCTGAGAACACCCTGATAGCTCTTCCCTCTAGGAAGGAGGCAATCCATGATGTGGCTTTGGGTGATAAAAGGGCCAAGGTAGTGAGGTGATGACAGAGTGTTTTGTGGTCCACTAAGTCAAATGCAGCTGATAGGTCCAAGAAGAGGAGCAGGGCTGACTTGCCTCTATCCCTTATCTCGTCCAGCTTTTTCTTAAATCAAGCAACGCCGATTGGGTGCCATGGCTGGGACAAAAACCAGTTTGGCGTAGTCCTAAAATGCAATTAGTCTCAAGGAAGTTTTGGACCTGTAGATATGGCGCTTTGCCAAGAACCTTTAGTAGGTATGGGACTGTTGTGATCGGTCTGTAGTTGTTGGGGGACATGGGGTCAAGTGATTTTTTTTTTAGGAGGAGTCGTACCCAGGCTTCCTTAAGTCGTGGAGGGACAAGTCCTGAGGGGAAGGAAGTATGTATAAAAGTGGTGAAGAAGGGAGTCAAGGTGGCTGCTCAGTCCTTGATAATTGTGGCAGGGACAGTGTCTCCTTTGCATTTTGAAGGTTTTAGGTTTTTTAGCAGACTGAGAACTTCAAGTTCAGAGATGTTTCTGAAGGTGAATAGGGGAGATCCTGGTTGGAAGTGTTCAGGGTGGTTTCTGGGGCCGTGTGATGTGGTGTACTGAGGTTATTTGGATTGGTCTGGATTTTGCTGTGTAATAAGTCTATTTTGTTGAGCATAGCCGATTGGATGCTGGTGCACCAGGCTTCATCTTTAGTAAGTGACTACAAGGTGGGGACTGGGGCTTTGAGTTCTCTGAAGAAAGAGAAGGTTTTCCCTGGAGTCTTATTTTGGTTGGTAATCCTAGTATTGAAAGATGAGCTTTGGCCAGGATGATTGCCTTTTTGTACTTAGAGGATATCTTACTGAATTCTAGTTCTAGGGATTCATCTGTGTTTTTTTGCTGGACGGTGAGGGCGACACGTTTGCTATTTCAGAGTTCGAGTAACTATGCAGTGTACCGTGAGTTTGAGTGCCTAATAGGCTTTGCTCTCCACTCTGTTAGTGGGGCTATGGACTGCCTGCCTTAACGTGGAGTCGTATATTTCAGCAAGAATGTTGGGATCATTGGTGAAAGGAGGACTGAAGTTAAGGACGTGTAGGTATGGCAATAGACTGTCTTTAGTCAACTTGCAGGTGCTATGCGCTAATGCAGGTGGCAGAGAGATGGTTTTCTGTTTCTTTTTCTACAGGAGATGTAGAAGAGGACTGCTGGGATGGTCACTTTGGTAGTGAATATGCATGAGGTACAATTCCCGCAGGGTAGGTACTATGAGTTGGCACAAATCCCATCTTAGTTGCTGTGGTGTTTTTTAGATAACAATTTGAATGAAACAGATAGTCATGTGGGTTTTTAACCCATTTAAGAGCCATTGTGGGAGTAGGCTCATGTGGCATGCTTAGCTGGATCCGAATCCATAAGAATTTGTTGATGATTTTCCTCACCTCATTGGTGTTTAGGCTGTACATGAGGATACAGTTGATTCTGTCTAGTGATTACGTTCCATTTCTTGGGGTCATGGGAGATTCCCTGGGTGTGAATCTGGCCCATTTCCTGGATTGACGTAGAAGTTTTTTGGGGTACCCTTTGGCACTGAGTCGATTGTGTAGTGCATCTGCATTTGCATAAATGTCTGTGAGCTCTGTGCAGCTGTGTCTGACTCTCAAAAATTGTCCATAGGGCATCTTTTTTTTAAAGATGTCTTTGTTTGTAACTGTTAAAATAGAGTACAGTATTTCTGTCCGTTAGTTCTGGAACAGAGAGCTTAATATAGCCCCTTTGGTATTTTATAATGTGAGGTCTAGAAAACGTATTTCATTTATATCACTTTCAAAAGTGAATTGTGTGTTCTCATTCCTTTCATTGATCCTGCAGTGACTCTCTGGTGCCATGCCAGAGGAATATGACAACATCTATGTACCTTTTCCAGTTTTTTTTTATTTTTTATTGACAATGAATTCAACTGGTGGTAGATGTACTGGGCCTCAAAGTTGGAAATATATAATATAGCCAGGCAAAGGGTAAAGGCTGAGCCTATGGCTGTGCCCTTTGTTTGATGACCGAATTGCTCATTAAAAATGAAGTAGTTGTGCTTCAATGCTATGATAATAAATTTGACAATGCAATTAGTCGGGACCCATTCTTTTATGTCTTGTTGTGTGAGGTATTGTTTCACACATTCTATGCCATCCTCCTGGGGTATGCTTGTGTAAAGAGTCTTGATGCTCATGGTGACCAATATTTCCTGTTTAGAGTTAAAACGGAGTCCTTCAAAAATTTCTATAACTGATGCTGTGTCTTTCAAGTAAGGGCTGGTGTTTTGCGTGAGTGGTTTTAGGAAGCAATCAACAAATGTGCACAGTGGTTCCAATATGGAACCACATCCTGATACAAAAGGCAAACCAGGTGGTTCCTAGAGTCTTAATGTATTTTGGCTAAGGCATGGAAGACTGGAGTTCTTTGTTCCTAATTGTTAAAAAAGTCTAATTCTTGTTCTGTGATTCAGTTTTGGTGGTAACTGAAGACTGTGGTTTCTCCTATAGATCGTTGAATTTCTTTTGAGCGGTCTTTTCTCAGTTTGGTGGAGGAAGTGGCATCTTGTTGGAGGTCCATGACCATCTCTTGATACTGTTGTATGGTAAAAATGACTATACTATCTCCCTTGACTTCAGGTTTAATAAGAATTTCTGGTTTTGAACTGAGATTTTTAAGGGCACTTCTATCTTGATTTGAAAGGTTGTTTCTAATGTGGGTGTTTTTACTTTTTAATTTCTGTACCTCCTTAAGCACACATTTTTCAAATGGGATCACCTCTTTTGGGACCTGGTTTTCTTGCTGGGTAAATTAGGACTTTGGTTTTAGTCCCATTTCTTCCTGTCTCTCCGGTTCTCTCTGATTGTTAAAGAAAGTCCTGAGTCTTACAGTGCAGAACAATCTCCTAATTTCCAATTCAGTTTCTAACCAATTGGAAGGGTTTGTGGGAACATATGAGAGGCCCTTTGTGAGGAGAGAAACTTGTTCTGGGGAAAGTGTTCTATTTGATAAATAAATAATAGGTATATTTTTAGGATATATTGTCATCAAGGGAATCTCCTATTTGGGAATAAGAATCTAGTTCCCTGGTAGATTTTGAATTCTGGTGGGTATGGACCCCATTGGGGTACCCTGGCATCCTCTCTTCCTAAGAAAGGAGAGTGACATAAACCTCAAGTATAAGGAAGAGGATCTTGACTGTAATTGTAATATTCTTCAGAAGGAGACTACGAACTGAATGAGTCTGAAAAAGTGACCAATCTTCTTTTGTAGCATGATCTTTCATTAGTGAGATGAAATCTCTCCTTAGTTGCCTGATTCTGGCAGTATTCAGTGAGACAGGGCTTGACTGTTTCTAATTTGAAGTATTTGATGTCCTTTGTGAGTTTATTTAGTCTTTTAGTCAAGAGTTTAGGACTTAGATTGTTCAAATTGTGTATCAATTTCTTTAGTTTCTCCCTGATATCTACAATAGTTTGATTGTCACAAAATCTGTGTTCTTCTAAACCTAGGTCCCATCGTATTTTGCTGTGTACGCATTGTGCAGTGGAAATGGTCTAGACCATGAGGTCTCCACTGCACCTGTTTGCTAAGTAACTGAAATTGGTTTTATACTCAGTGTTCTAGTCTGCAGGCAACGGCCATTGAAAACGTGAACTTGGGGGAATCAATGTGTTGGTAGGTGAGCTAGTTTTCAAGGGCTAGTCGGGCCGAGCCATGATTGTAACCCCTGGAAAGAGGTGACATGTGAGCCTCCAGTGGTTTGGATTGGGTCCAGGTGTTGAGCAGTTGATTCAGTCCCTGCAGGCGACAGGCTCAGCTAATGTACGATGCAGCGTTGAACTGGTTTGAAATGCAAGCAATAGTTTGGATTGGTAGAGGAGAGCAAAAGTCAGCCCTGACATTTTCCCTCTCATTCAATGTGCGGTGAACCTGGTGACACTGGTTTGCTATAACAGAACAGGGAGCTTCAGCTGGTCTGGTCCTCCTGCTGCTGTAAGGCAAACTCAGCGGGACTCAAGGACAGGGTGGTTTGGTTCAGGGTCTGCTCTCCCAGCTTTAGTACATTCCATTGCAGAGTGCAGGGCTTGATCCAGAGTAAATATTCACCCTCAATGTGTCCTGGGGTGGACACGGGGCAGAGTTCTCTTCTGCCTTGAGTAGTTCCTTCTTTACTTCATGCTGATGGTTTTGGAAAAGGCAACATTCCTAAAGAAAGTCCTGTGAATTCTTCTCAAGTGCTTCAGAGAGAATCTTTAAAGTGTGTTGAGGTTGAGGGGATCTGAAGAAGGGGTGGGAGACCACTTCTTTTAAAGGCAAAAGTCCCCAGGTGATTGAGCAAAAGCTATCCTGCCCTAGTGGTCCAATCCCTGATTTTGAATGGAGTAGACTTTTCCCTTCTTATTACACAGCCAAAGTGCTTTGCTCCAGATGAAGTGAGGAGACAGGAACGAGAAAGATAGACAATGTGAAACAAAATGGTGGAAGTTTCCTTCTATTGCCTAGAACACACCTGCCTACTCTAATCCCACCCTTCCCTTCTCACTAAGAAAAACAGCATTGGGAGATGCAGCACCCTAGTGTGAAGCTACTCCAATTGAATGAGTGTCCTTCTTTTATGCCGGGCCCAGGGCAGCTGCCTGCTAGCAGCTGTCTTTGGTGAAGGGTGTTACCTGCACCTCACAAAGAGATCGAAGAAGAGGCCTAGTCCTCCAGGTTCCTGTCCTGCCATTTGTCAGTCTCCACCCAGCTGACTGACCAGAGACATTTATTTATTGGTCATTTGATAGGCGCTTATACAATTAACAAAACAGTTTCAGAGCGCACACAGGGCAAACAGGGTGGGGGACAGGGGAAGGTAGACAATGAATTACTGCAAAGATAAAAAATTGAATTAATGGTACAAACAAATAATGAGAATAAAAAAAGGGGAGAGACAAACCTACTATGCCTTGTGAGTGTTCAGAATGGACAAATGCAGACAGGGGAGGGTTGAGGGATAGGTGCTCAGATGCTCAGGGTAAGTGCTAAGAGGAGAAGAACGTAAGTGCAAACCACCCATGGGTAGGGTGATCCTAATTAAGTGCAGTAGAAAAATAGCGGCTGGGATGAAAGATGAGAGGGGTCAGGGCCCCAAGGACACATAAGATCCTGCACATTAGTCACGCTGCTGTACGTTTAGCAGGGAAGAGAGGAGGAGAAGGAAGAGGGAACGAGAAAGGTCTTGAGGCTTTTTGGAACTTAAGGAGGTTGTGCTCAAGGCGCAGAGGGAGGCTGTTCCACATGAGAGACCCAGCAGAGGAAAGAGATCGCCCACCAGCTCTCTGTTTGGCAAACCACTTAACACGCAGGGATCTGGTGCCAGAGGAAGGGAGGTGTCTAGAAGGGGAGTATTTGTTTAGGAAATATTGAAGATAGAGCTGTCCCCGGGCCCGGATAGCCTTGTGGATGATACAGAGGGATTTGAATTTAAGCCGTCCTGAGACCGGAAGCCAGTGAAGGATTTGTACGGCAGTAGAGATGTGGTCCCTGGGCTTGATGCCAAGGATAAGTCTTGCTGCCCTATTCTGGGTTACCTGGAGGGGTCTCAGGGTGGATGAAGAAGATTAACCTCTTTAGTGCCAAGATCAAGATAGCTCATCCTTTTAGGCACTCTGTTTTGTGCGATCCCTGCAAATCAGGGATAGCACAAAACTGTAATCCATCCGCCGGGCTATATGAGGGGGTGGTCCCTCTTCACAGGCCCGGGGGTTGGATTATCTTCATTTTCATGAAACTGAAAGTAATTTTCACTGCGGCAGCCATTTCTGGCTGCCGCAGTGAAAATGAAAGGTGAGTCTCCACATTTCTTCCCCTCGATCTGAACGGCTATTGTGGCGTTCAGATCGAGGGAGGTATCGTTTGAAAGGGGATAGTCTCCCCTTTCCAACAACACCTTTTTTTGAAGCGTTGCTGGGAGATGATCGGGCGCAGATCGCTCGATCCGCCATCCAGCAATGCCACTAGACCACCAGGGATCTGTTTGTGATGGGGGGGCTGCTTACAGTAAGCAGCCCTCCCCCCAGCACCCAAAGAATGGGGCCATACATATTGGGCCCCCTGGGGGCAGATGGGACATCCATCAGCCACCATGGGCAAAAAAGAATATATATATATATATATATATATATATATATATATATATATATATATATATATATATATATATATATAGATTTGGGTGGGGGTTGGGAGCCCACTAGACCACCAGGATTTTCTGTCCCTTCAAAGAGGGGGGTGGCCCTCTCCCCCCACCCTAAGTGGGGTGGGGCGAGTTCACCAGAAATATTGGCAGAGCCCCCCAAAGCCTCAAGCCTGGGGCATTACGTAATGTGCCCATCTTCCCCTAGTTATGGTGCAAAAAATTACTTATAACTTGTTTTGGGTGGGGGTTGGGGAGCACAGGGGGGACCACTAGACCACCAGGATTGTGTGTGCCTTCAAAGGGTGGGTGGCCCTCTCCCCAACACCGTAAGGCCATGAGGGGCACATCATGTAGCCTTCCCTGGGGGCAGATATCTGCTCCTTGGAAGGGACATCTGATCCCAGGGAGGGCTGCATGAGATGCCCTCGCTTATTTGCCCCCAGGGAGGGCTACATGGGATGCCCCCCTTCCATTTGGGGTGTGGGGGAGTGGGCCAGCCCCCTTTGTATTACATAATCCCCGGTAGTTTAGGGTGCCCCTCAGCCCCCCTAAAATGAATCCTACCATTTTCAAATTTTCTTTTTGTTTACCGAACTTCCCTTGGGGCAGATGGGCACATTAGTGTGCCCATCTGCCCCCAGGGTGCCCAAAACCTACTGCCTTATCCATTGGGGGGCCTGTCCCACGTTTTGTGGTGGCCCTCTCCCCTCCACCCCAAACTTAGGGAGGCACCTCATGCAGCCCTTCCTAGGAGCTCCAGGGAGGGCTGCCTGAGATGCAACCCCCTCCATTTGGGGTGGTGGGGAGAGGGCCTCATGGACTGTTGGAGGTGATGTCCCAGCCTTGCACATCCTTTTACCATTTGAGTGTACCGTCCCCAAGCACAGCGGCTGCTCCAGCAAGCCATGGCAAGGTCCGCATCCCTCTCCAAGGGAAATTATGTATCGCAGCCCAGCCTGCGCTCCAGGATGGTCGGGGGTGATGTCATTGGCCTTGGGCGGCTGTCTCCCATGTGGTTTGACAATCCCCAAGCCCAGCAACAGGCCACCCAGAGTGCCAGTTAAATTGGTGGCAATGTCCATGGCCTTGGGCGGCTGTTTCCCATGTGGCTTGACCATCCTCAAGTGCAGCGGCAGTCGCAGGGAGCCTCGGCAGGGTCCTCATCTTTTCCCAGAGGCAGAAGCTGTAACACAACCCAACCAGGGCTCCAGGGTGGTAGGGGCTCATATTCCTGGCCTTGGGCGGCCGACTCCCATGTGGGTTGAACATTCCCAAGCCCAGTGTTGGTTCCAGGGAGGCCTTTGACATTCCCTGTCCTTTCCCGCAGGGAGAATCTGTAACGCAGGCCAGCCAGAGCACCAGGAATGTCAAGGGTAATGTTCCTTGCCTTGGGTGCCCGTCTCCAATGTGGGTCTTTGACGGGGCTTGTGGGTCATTCTGGGGTGATTTGTGCAAGTCAGACATCTGTGGATTCCCATGGGTGTCTTCCTTTCTGAAATGGATGGGGTTCCCTGTTTTCCTTGGTGGCTTCAACGCCCTAGGCCCAAATCTGTAGCTTGTCTCCCCAAACCCATTGGGGGTTGCCAGTGGTTTTGCCTTTCCCCTTTGCACCAAGGTAGGTGCAACCACACATGTGAGGTACTGTTTTAGTCGGGACACCTGTGAGAACACGGTATGGTAGGACATGTGTTGTTGGCGGTGTGTTTCGGTGGGTGGGCAGAGGGAAATGTCTGAAAATTGAGGTTTTTTTGCCAAATTTCAGACTTTGCCAGGAGTTTTGGGTAATATATTCTGGAGTGATTTGTGCAAGTCAGACATCAGTGGATTTCCACAGGTGTCTTCTTTTCAGAAATGCATGGGGTTCCATGTTTTCCTTGGTGGCGTCGACACCCGAGACCCAAATCTGTAGGTTGTCTCCCCAAACCCTTTGGGGGTTACCAGTGGTTTAGCCTTTTCCCTTTGTGCCCAGGTAGGTGCACCCACAAATGTGAGGTACCGTTTTTGTTGGGGCACCTCTGGAAATGCAGGAAGGCAGTCCATGTGGTCCTGGTGGTGTGTTTCGATGGGTGAGCAGAGTGGAATGTGCGAAAATGTGTCTTTTTTGGCACATTTCGGACTTTGCCGGGGGTTCTGGGTAATAAAGTCTGGGCCGATTCGTGCAAGTCAGAATTCTGTGGATTGCCACAGGTGTCCTCTTTTTGGAAATGCATGGGGTTCCCTGTTTTCCATGGTGGCTTTGACACCCTAGGCCCAAATCTGTAGGTTGTCTGCATGAGCAAAATTCCTGAAAATCTGCTGTGCCGAAAGGTTTGGGGTAGTGTTTTAGGCTTTTCCCTTTGCGCCCAAGTAGGTGCACCCACACATGTGAAGTACCGTTTTCATCGGGACACCTGTGGGAACGCGAGAATGTAGGCCATGTGGTGCTGGCTGTATGTTTGTTGAATGAGTAGAGTGGAATGTACGAACATTCTTTTTCGACACATTTCGGAATGTCCCGGGGGGTTCTGGGTACTAAATTCTGGGCCAATTCGCGCAAGTCAGAATTCTGTGGATTGCCACAGGTGTCCTCTTTTTGGAAATGCATGGGGTTCCCTGTTTTCCATGGTGGCTTTGACACCCTAGGCCCAAATCTGTAGGAAGTCCGCATGAGCAAAGTTCCTAAAAATCTGCTGTGCCAAAAGGCTTGGGGATGCCTGTGTTTTATGCTTTTCCCTTTTTCGCCCAGGTAGTTGCACCCACATATGTGAGGTACCATTTTCGTCGGGACACCAGTGGGGACACGGGAAGGTAGGCCATGTGGTGCGGCTGCGTGTTTGTTGGGTGAGCAAAGTGGAATGTGAAAACGTTGCTTCTTTTTTGACACATTTCAGACTTTGCAGGGGTTCTGGGTGATAAATTATGTGCCGATGTGCGCAAGTCAGACCTCTGTGGATTCCCACAGGTGTCCTCTTTTCAGAAATGCATGTTTCCTGTTTTCCTTGGTGGCTTCGACACCCTAGGCCCAAACCTGTAGGTTGTCGGCATGAGCAAAATTCCTGAAAACCTGCTGTGCCAAAAGGCTTGGGGTTACCCGTGTTTAAGGCTTTTCCCTTTGCCCCCAGGTAGGTGCACCCACACATGTGAGGTACCGTTTTTCGCTGGACACCTGTGGCAACGCGGGAAGGTATGACATTTGTTGTGTTTGCATGGTTTTCATAACATTTCAACCCATTTCCTCTGCCCTTTGTCACACAACCCTTTAATTTCCCAAATGTGACATACATTTAGTCACTGCTTTAGACACTATACACTTTGTAACCTGCACAAGTCACCTACCCTTCAAACGGTCTGCCTGTGCTCTTTCAAAAAATATATGCTTGCCCTTCCTCACCACATTTCTTTCCTTATTTACACATGCTAAGTACATCTGTTTAGTCCATAAGCACAACAATCCTGTGTACCATGGCTCAGTTTTTGGCTTGTGGTATTGCTGTTTTGTGAAACATTACAGAAAAAGTGTGATTTCCTAACTGGAAGACTCGGGTTAATGTAGCGGAGCATTGTTTTCTCAAAATTCACAGAAGACATTGCCTTACCGGGTCAACCATGTTCACCACATACCGATTTTTCCCAAAACTATGGAATTTTTCCCTACATAGTTGTTGCCTGACCTGTGCAAATCACCCGTTCTAAACTTGGAATTTTATCTACTTTTCGGAAATGTATGCCTTTCTGTCCTCCCATTCAGCTTTTCTGCCCTTTTCTTCCATTTCATCCACGCACGTCCTATTGGAAAAAAGGCCAAAATTGCCTACCTCTCACAGAACGGTTGATAACCATATCATAATAAGTTTCTTTTCATTTCCACTCAACTTGTTGTTAAAAATCCAGGAAAATGGGGAATTCAGCACAGCAAACCATTTGTTCCTAGCTGTTACAAGGAAAAAAACACAGGCTTCTTTGTACATCATTTTATTGGCATTTGTTTAAAAAGCCCAAAGTGTTCTCCCTTTTTGGTTATTTTCTCTCATCCTCCTACAGCAAACTATGATTCCGACTGCCTACATGTGGGAAAAAAAGGGGCCAAATTTGTCTGAGATATCTCTTGCAACCAAAAAGTTACAAGGGATTGAATAACAACGTACCAAAATCACCATAAAAGCCTTGGCACTGGGGAGAAATACCTATGGCAGTTTAGGGGTTAAGGAGGAGGCTACTGCACAAGTCTAGCCTGGAGAGCACCAAAGCATGGGTAACATTGAGTCTCTCGGGGAAGGTGAGGAAGCGTAGAGCTCATTTGAGAATGAAGAACTGAAAGTGGAACTTCTTGACAATTTCCTGATTATGAGGGATGAAGGAAATGACTCAACGATACCTGGCTTCACATGTGGGGGGGGTGGGCAAGGAGGAAAGCCAGAGCACAGGGAAGAGGTACGGTGCAGGGGAACCAATAGGGAGATTCTCTGTTTTGCTGGCATTGAGGTCTTTGGCAGTGCACCAGGCCTGGATGGCAGAGAGGCAGTCAGGGATGAAGGAGGGTGCAGGGGCATCAGTGGGAAGTTTGAAGAAAAGCTGTGTATGGTCAGCATAGCACTGGAAGTTGGGGGAGAAAGAGGAAATGAGTCGCGCCAGCAGAGAAAGGTATATTACAGAGCGAGTGTGAACAAAGGGAGCCCTGGGGTCACCACAGGTGGTGGAGTAAGTAGTGGAGGAGAAAGGGTCCAAAATGGTTTTCGAGGAAGGGTCAGTTAGGAAGGAGGTAACATATCACATTCCACAGCAGCGCTGATTCACAGGAGCTGTCACATATGGGATATTCATTGGGGTGTGGCTGCCTTGATAATACGTAGTGCAATGCATCACACCTAAACTCAGGCATAACTTTATTTTAGAGTTTACCCTGCCACCATCATGGGTTACTTATGACCATCATAGTTTTGGTACAGGGTATATCTTTACTGCTGCCCCTGTGCTGCATAGACTCGGCTGCCGCTGCACTTGTCGAGTGGGCATTTTATGACCTTTGACAGGTGCTTTGGATCAGCCTACAGATGCATCAGGGCACAAGTACACTATGCATTTTGTTTTCTGGTTAGCAAATTACCCTTTCAGAAATGTAATTTATTAATTAATAACAATTAAAAAAACATCTGGGGCTTTGCACCCTTCCAGATGGCAATTCCTCACAAGCATAATACTATAAATGTATTCTTATTTACTAACTGATGTGAATTATCACAGGCAGATCAAAAGAAAGCCATCTGAACATCTGGGTGCACTTTTAATTAAATGCTGTATTGGCCGTTGAGATTCTGCACTTTACTTCCTTAGGTACGACCTTAGGTAGCGGCAGTGTGATGTCACAAACCATTGTAATATGTTATTACAGTTATGTCTTAACATCATATTTTAAATCAAAGGTGAGTTTTGATGTCCCACTTAGAATGTAAATGGAACATTAGTTACAGAACACTACAGCCCTCCATGCATCGCAAATTAGGAAAGTGTGAAAAGTAAATTATGTATGTTTGGTCGGGTGCCTATCATGCATATTCACTTAATGAATTTGAAAAAAAATGTATTGTTTTTTCTTCCTCCAAAATAATGCCTCTCATGAATTCGCTTGAAAAATGAATACTTTCCAAAATCAATCTGCAGTATTTTTTATTGTCAAGGAAAGCAGATCATTCTTATTCACCCTGTTTGCAAAGAAATCCGTGATGCAGAGTCAGACTAGTTTTAAACTCAAACAAGATGCAGGTTTAAATGCCTTTCATTGGACTAACTGAAAATACTGGAATCCCACAAAACATGTGCGGGATTCATTTATCTGCATGGTATTTGTAAGCTCTAGAAACGAGTTTTCACTTGCTGAAAAGAAATCTTGCAAAAACGTGTTTGCTTTTCTTATTAGCAAAATAAGTTGCATACTCTTGTTTTTAACGTTTACTTGAATTTCCATTTTACTTTACTAGAAAGAAAATCTGCACATAAACGTGTGTTGCAGATGTTCTTAGCAAAGTAAGTTAAAACTGTTCACTTAGTTTAATGAAAAATGTCCAGAAAATGTCCATTTGCTGAATTTTTGCATCAATTGTTTTGGTTTGGGAAATTTGAAAAGCCATTTTTGTGGAATCCATTTACCCCAATATAGATTGGTGAACAGAGCAGTGACAACCCGTGATTCAGATGACTCCCTTTTGCATTGTATCAGAACTTCTTGGCTTGCTTTATATCTTTCATTACATTTGACTTCTTCTAAATTTGAACATGCCTGTAATGCATTATGGGGGTAATTCATAGAATTCAGCGCACAAGTGGCGCACGCGGCTGGCGCACAATGTGCGCGTGCGAATCCCTGCGCCAGCCGCGTGCGCCAAAACCCATTTACGCGCACAGCGTATTCATGGATTCCAGCCACCAAAACCAGCCGTGGCGCACAGTGGCGCAGCGACCTTGCAGCAGCACCAGTTACGCCCCCAAGAACGCCTTCCGTGCAGGGAAAAGCCATCAAAATCCCCAATCCAGCGCAAAGGGCTGCGCTAACCCTGTACCAGCACGGCAAGCGGGCTACGTGTATTTCAGGGGTTCACGTGAAGTTTCTCACGCGATCGGGCCTGGGGGAGCGGGCTACGTGTATTACAGGGGTTCGCGTGAACTTTCTCACGCGATCGGGCCTGGGGGAGCGGGCTACGTGTATTTCAGGGGTTCGCGTGAACTTTCTCACGCGATCGGGCCTGGGGGAGCGGGCTACATGTATTCCAGGGGTGCGCGGGAAGTTCCACACGCGAATAGCCTGGGCGCGTGTATTTCAGGGGTGCGCGGGAAGTTTTACACGCGAATAGCCTGGGCGCGTGTATTTCAGGGGTGCGCGGGAAGTTCCACACGCGAATAGCCTGGGCGCGTGTATTTCAGGGGTGCGCGGGAAGTTCCACACGCGAATAGCCTGGGCGCGTGCATTTCAGGGGTGCGCGGGAAGTTCCACACGCGAATAGCCTGGGCGCGTGCATTTCAGGGGTGCGCGGGAAGTTCCACACGCGAATAGCCTGGGCGCGTGCATTTCAGGGGTGCGCGGGAAGTTCCACACGCGAATAGCCTGGGCGCGTGTATTTCAGGGGTGCGCGGGAAGTTCCACACGCGAATAGCCTGGGCGCGTTTATTTCAGGGGTGCGCGGGAAGTTCCACACGCGAATAGCCTGGGCGCGTGTATTTCAGGGGTGCGCGGGAAGTTTTACACGCGAATAGCCTGGGCGCGTGTATTTCAGGGGTGCGCGGGAAGTTTTACACGCGAATAGCCTGGGCGCGTGTATTTCAGGGGTGCGCGGGAAGTCGCGAATAGCCTGGGCGCGTGTATTTCAGGGGTGCGCGGGAAGTTTTACACGCGATTTCAGCAGGGTACGTGTATTCCAGGGGTGCCGGGGAGTCCTACATGTGATTTGACAGTGTGGGTCCTCCCAGGTGTTCCCTGTACACCCTCCACGGCCCCTGCAGGCAGCCCACACCACAGGGGACTACCCTGCATCCCTGGTCATGTCCGGCAGGCAGCCCACCCAACATGGGCATGCCCCCCAGCAAAGGCACATGTCTCCTTGAACTAATGAACACCAACTCATGTCCCCCACCACCCCCACCTCCCAGCACTGTGGGGCACTTGCCTGCAGGCCCCCACCCATGTCCAACTCATGTCCCCCACCACCCCCACCCCCCAGCACTGTGGGGCACCTGCCAGCAGGCCCCCACCCATGTCCAACTCATGTCCCCCACCACCCCCACCCCCAGCACTGTGGGGCACCTGCCAGCAGGCCCCCACCCATGTCCAACTCATGTCCCCCACCACCCCCACCCCCAGCATTGCGGGGCACCCTCCACCAGGCCCTCGCCCATGTCCCATCCATGCCCCCCTGCACCTGGGTCCCAACAATCCCCAATCATGTCTGTAATGGCCATCCTCCCCTGCCAAAAGGCCCAACCAACTATCACATCCACCCACATATCAAAGGCAATTACATGTTACACACCCAATGTAAATAATGCAAATGAACACATGTCTGTCACACACAATGGCTGCAAGTGAATGTCAAAACAACCAACATGACAGGCATGAAAGTAATGAGATGATACGACACATTGAAGGATGAAAATAAAAATGTATTGAAAATCAACTAGAATGGAAATTAAATTAGAAAAACCACAAAGCAAAACAACAAAAAGAAGATGAATGTCCAAGGAAAAAAATCCAAAAAATCAAAAAATCCATAGAAGAACTATTTACAAGACAATCCCGGGTCCATGAGCCCAACCAAATGAAACCTAACTATGTCAACTAACTAAAAACTGAACTATATACAAAATAGTGGCGCATTGTCCAATCGCAACCAAATAAAAAATAAATAATTAAAAGGAAACCTACCACTAACTATATAACTATATACAATGGCAGCGGGCAAGTCCTGCGGCTCACTCTGTGATGTTGCCGGCCAGGGCATCATCAAACTCCATGTCGATGTCCTGGAGGCGGGACTCTGTCCTGGCCCCGAGGTCTCGCAGGGATAACCCCATGTTCACCTCAAACTCCCTGCGAGCTTCCTCGAGGCACTCAGCACGCCTCAACGCCCGACGCATGGAGAACTCCGCCCTGACCATGGTGAGCCGCTCCTCTTCCGCCCGCTGCCGCTCTGCACCTATCCGCTGGACCAACTGCTCCCACACGGAAGACACTACCATCCCAGGGTTCTCCTGCCCTCCGGCCGATGCCTGACCCTCTGATCTTGATGGCCCCGAGCCATGATGCCTCCCACATCGAGCCTGCTGCTGCCTCCGACGCCACTGCCTCTGCCAGCACGACGGCATCCAGGATGATGGAAACCACCGACGCCGTCGTGCACGTGCCCTGCCCGATGATGCCGTCACATCCTCCATCTGCTGGGGTCCAGTTGCTGTGTTGTCCACCCCTGCTGGACCTCTGACTCCCGACTGTGGCAGGGATGGGATCCCCACCGAGCTGGCTGCATTGGTCAGGGCAGGTCCACAGGGGGCCCTGGTGGCATCTGTGCCGGAAGACGGCAAGGAGAACGACTGGCGTATGGTCTCCACAGAGGAGGGGAGGGCCGCCAGATTGGCCGACACATGCAGGAAACCCCCGAACATGGCCGATCCCAATTGGGCCACGTCGGCACGGTGCTCTTCGTGATGACGTGCGTGCTCCTCCTGGGAAGCACGCACGGCATCACGAATCACAGCCGTGCGCATCGCGACCCCAATCAGGACCTTCTCCACACGGCCAGGGGTCCCCTCGTCCGCAGGTGGAGGGGAGTCAGATGACATGGACATCCCCTCTACCTGCGGACGGGCCTGGGACGGGGCATCCCTGCTGGTGCAAGGTGGTGCACCCACAGGTTCAGGGACAGCGACATGCACAGGCCCCTCCACGGTGACCTGTGCTGCCTCCTGCCCCTGCCCCTGGACTGCACCACTTGCACCAGCAGGGATGCCCCCACCAGGCCCCATGTGCGCCTCAGTGGCGGCCTCCTCCTCCTCTGTGGAAACCACCGACCTGGATGGCTCCTCGCCGTCTACCGCCGTGGCAGGCCCCTGTGGGGGCTCACCCATCCCTTCCGCTGCAGCCGTGGGGGCATCCCCGCCGCCTTGCTCCACAGCGCCGTCTCCGCCCTCTCCTTCACTAGCCGCTGCGTAGAGGAAGACATAGAACACAAGCATCAGGGTACTGTACAATGGTCCCCTAGACAGGAAGCAATAGCAGATGAGAGCCACTGTCAAAGTACACTTCCATCATGTCACACCACAACACATGTGTCAGTCCAGGCAAAACACACACAGTGACAGTCATGGTGCGTGCCATGGACATTTCAATGCATGTCCAATGGACTCTCGAATCATACAATGTAATGGGACTCACATGCATCATGGGTCATGCCTATCACCACAGTGCATACAAGGATGACTAGGCTGCATCAGTGAATCTGTACATTGTCACAGACATGTGTCATGCATCCATGGCACTCACAAGTCACAGACACGCAGGTCAGGCACACAGACATGGATACCACATATGTATCTGGCATCAGCACCCATCCCTCGCCCCCACCCATGTCCAGGAACAGAGACTGCCATGCTCTCATGTGTGCAATCTGCACAGGGCTCCCCATGTCGCATTCAAACACATGCAACAACTGTGCGGTTCACACATTACAGGTCGCACATGCATTCCCATGATGTCCATGCACACATACATGCGTACATGGGCTATGTCACACATGCAGGCAAGTATCAGACAACCAGCACACTGCAACATGCCCTGTCTCACACAGCAATGCTTGGCCACTTACCGCTCAACTCCAAGCGGGTCTCCCTCTCAAGGACCTGGGCATGGAGCGCTGGGTGTGCGCGTTCCAGGACCCTCAACTGGATGGAACTCATGCGGCCCCGGCCCCCCTCCACGAGGCGCCGGGCCTTCATGAGGGTCCTGGACCTCAAGTCTTCCCAGCGCTTCTTGACCTTCTGGATGGCAACCACACAGTCGGCCCAGATCCTGTCCCGTCCTTCCTTGTTGGCGCGGGACGATCCGAAGAGGGCATCATACTGCCCCAGGACTTGCTCCACCAGGACACCAACTTCGGTGGCAGTGAAGCTGGTGCCCCTCTGCCCCTCTGGCTGGGGGTTGCCACTGGTGCCAGATGTTGATGTGCCCGACATGGCAACCCCAGGGGCAGGAGTGGGTGGGCAACTGGGTCCTGGGGCTGGGCTGTGGAGCGATGTTATCCGAGTCGGGAGTCTTCTGTTCCAGCAGGGGTGGACACAGCAACTGGACACCTGCAGATGGCTGATGTGCAGGCACCAAATGGCAGGGCACGGTGGCAGCAGGCAGGCAGGCAGGCAGGCAGCAGCAGATGGCACGTGGGAGGCTGCTCGGGGCACTGGGGGGCAGTGATTCGGCCTTCTGGGCAGGAGCGTTGTCTTCCGTGTGTTTTTGCGTGGCCAGCTTGATACGGAGTGATTTGGCACGTGAAAATCCTGCACGTCAGCGTGAAAATCGAGGAAAGGCCCTTAGCGCGTAAGCGCGTCAGCACGCGTACGCGATTTCATTGGACCCAAGGCCCTTGCAGCGTAAGCGCGTCTGTGACGTTTTGCGCACGGGCGTTGCCCTGGCAGGGCTTGGTGATCCCGCGTGCATTTATGTTCTGTACGTGCTTTTCGTGCGGTGCGTGTGTTTTCCATCCGTTGGGGTTCACACGCTATTACTTCACAGCGGGTGTTGGCTACGTGTTCTTCTACACGCAAGGCAGACGGTGAGTGGTACCCCGCTCCCCCAGGCCCGATCGCGTGAGAAAGTTCACGCGAACCCCTGAAATACACGTAGCCCGCTCCCCCAGGCCCGATCGCGTGAGAAAGTTCACGCGAACCCCTGAAATACACGTAGCCCGCTCCCCCAGGCCCGATCGCGTGAGAAAGTTCACGCGAACCCCTGAAATACACGTAGCCCGCTCCCCCAGGCCCAATCGCGTGAGAAAGTTCACGCGAACCCCTGAAATACACGTAGCACGCTCCCCCAGGCCCGATCGCGTGAGGAACGTCACGCGAACCCCTGAAATACACGTAGCCCGCTCCCCCAGGCCCGATCGCATGAGAAAGTTCACGCGAACCCCTGAAATACACGTAGCCCGCTCCCCCAGGCCCGATCGCGTGAGAAACTTCACGCGAACCCCTGAAATACACGTAGCCCGCTCCCCCAGGCCCGATCGCGTGAGAAACTTCACGCAAACCCCTGAAATACACGTAGCCCGCTCCCCCAGGCCCGATCGCGTGAGAAAGTTCACGCGAACCCCTGAAATACACGTAGCCCGCTCCCCCAGGCCCGATCGCGTGTGTGACTTCCCGCGAACCCCCGGAATACACGTATCCCGCTCAATCGCGTGTGTAACTTCCCGCGCAACCCCGAAATACACGTGCCCCGCTCGCACAATTGCTGTATGTTGCCACTTTTGTAATGCGCAGGGACGCTACCGCCTGCCTTCGTGTGGCGGACGTGTATCGGCTTGTGCGTGTCTTTCGCTGTGCGTGGTTTTGCCCTATTCGATTCCATGAATACGTGTGGTTCGGGTGCGTGTGGGCGTTCCGTCTGCTTCCCTGCAGTACATCCCCAGTTACGCCCTTGTTTTCGCGAGTTGTTCCCCATTCCGCGCGTTACGCCCCGTGTTCCGCCCACTTTCTGGTGTATGCGCCGAGGTTGTGCGCTTTCACTGTGCGCATCGCGCACGTCTTTTGGGATGTTGCAGTGACGTGTGCGCCATGCACGGGTTTGGCGCACATCCCGTGGTAAACACGCGCAGGGACTTCCATGTATCGCATGCGTGCGCGTGCGCCTGTTTTTTTCCGCTTGCGCCTGCTTGCGCCTGCTTGCGCGAAGATTTTCGGCGCACGTTTGTTCCATGAATCGGCCCCTATGACTTTAGCGTCCTACCTCAGCCCTTGCCCTTTCTAATTACCTCCCAAGTTTATAACTTGTGGTTGTCTGTATCTGACTGCTTCGGAACTACAGACTTTTAGATAATCCTGGATCTTGCTGTTCTAATCAAGTGGTTGGGAGTTGTTCATATCACGATAATTATTTTTTAGAACATATTTACATACATGAACCATCCCAACCGAAGTTGGTACTTATTTTTCGAACTTGGGAGCAGGGACGTCATTTTACCAACACCAGGTGTAGTGGAAGTGACATCACACTGATCTTGACCTATGACGACATCACAGGAAGTGATGTTATTTGACCACACCACAAAGTGGCATCACAGGAAGTGATGGAACACGACCTTTCACCCCTTGACAAAACAAGAAGTAGCATCACATTGCAGTGTTCCTAAGTACACTACGAAAAATATGGTTAAGATATCATTTTAATGGGATATACATTTTATAAAAGAATGGTTCACCATAGCTATCATTAATATCCGTGTGTATGGGCCCATATTACCAAATTACGGTGAGTGCAAGCTGACGTCCAAAGCCAAATGATAATGATGTGTAATTATATAGCACTTACGCTTAAGTGCTTTATATAGAAACAAATATACATACAATATCACCTAACCTGTGTTAGTACTCAATTATCAACCTCAGACGGATGAAGACTGAGTCGGCCATGTCGGGATTCGGATGTGCAACCTGCAGATCACACACAGATCGCAGCAGGGAGCACTCAACCCACTGAGATATCTTACGGGTTATAGCTATATTACCGGCTATAGTAAAATAAGCAATTACATGTCTGAATGTTCTCAAATTCAGAAAACAAATTGCGCTCTGAAGTGTATATCATTAAACTGGCAAATGAGATTTAACAGCAGGCCAGTTCATCTGCAGATCTGGTGCAAAGTTGACCACATGTCAAGCCCCTGTGGATCTACTTTTTAAGCTTCAGAGGTTGGCAAAATGCATACCATTGGAAGGGTTCATAACTGTTTCAAAAAAGGTAGCAGGCACTCCTCTCCAGAAAGAACATGGCATGATAACATGTTCTGAGATGAGAGTTTGCAGCACACGCTTTTCGCTCACTGTATCTTTCACAGATGGGAAATATACATTTGCATATCATATCTTCATATGTTCTTTCTGGAGAGGAGCGCCTGCTACCCTTTTTTTAAAAATATTTTCAAGGAACTTGGGGTTGGTCATCCTAAGTTACCTGGGGGCAACCAGACGTGGACTCCCTGCTCACTGTGCTTAGAGAGGCACAGCTTCACCTCACTGATGATGCCCAACAAGGCTGAAACACGTGTATGGGGTTGTTGGTGGTACTCTTGTTCAGAGAGGAATTGCCATAGCATTTCGGTGCTGGACTGCCTATGTGGGCGGGACAAAGACTGATATGTTAATGGTGATTTTCCATCTGTGAAAGGTACAGTGAGCAAAAAGCGTGTGCTGCAAACTCTCATCTCAGAACAGGTTATCATGCCTTGTTCTTTCTGGAAAGGAGCGCCTGCTACCTTTTTTTGAAGGGTTCATAACTGTGTTTTAAAGAATTTATGGTAGCACAAGGAAAGCAGTCACTCACACGGCATCCCGTACTCTGGGTACTCGTTACCTCATACATGCAAACAACAATCCTGAAAATTATGCCAGGGAGATAGGAAAGATTGACACATTACAACAAAGCATTAATTGTGGCAAAATGAAATCAAGGGCCACGTTATGTGCTATGGTCAAACATTGCTACACCACACACAAGCTTTTAGGCACAAGGATTTTGCCAAAGTGACTGAGGACACCGAGATGGAATGTCTTGTGATGATCGTAACAGAGACAACGGCAGAAGAAAACATGCCATAACAGCAACTTGTGATAAATACATAGTCCAAAATGGATGCTTATTCTACTCTAAATGCTTTTTGGAAGTTGTCTGCATTGTGAATTTGAGGTTTTTAAGAATAGAGTAAGGGCCTGATTCACAGGAGTCTTCTACAATGGTGCAATCCCATTGGAATCAGGTCCTAAATAAAGGACTCACCCCTGAATTGTGCCTGAAATAAACCTTTAATGAGTCTAGCAAATATTACATAGAATTCCAGAAGGACACATTATTTGTTATTCCTAGTCTTTCTTATTTTAGGTTCACTGCTCAAAGTGTTAAACTTGTGGAACCACTGTTTTTTTTCAGTGATGTCATCAATGACATTTGTGATGTCATCTTTGATGTCCTGGGTTTTAGTCTTAGCAGTGCACGGTGGTGGCACGAGTTATGGTTACCATAACTGGTGAATTTCTGGGGTTTTTTGATTTTACTTGAAACCATAACGTCCATTTTACAAAGTTTTTTATTTGAATTTCATAGGTTTTTATTAGTCCAAAATAACCATAATGTCCCTTTAACAAAGTTTTTTCAGTGAATTTCAAAGGTTTTTATTAGTGAAATTTAACCACAAAGTCCCTTAACAAAGTTTTGTTTAGGGGCGTTATGGTTAAGTTGCACTAATAAAAACCTATGAAATTCAGTGAAAAAACTTTGCTAAGGGGATGTTATGGTTAAATTGCACTAATAAAAACCTTTGAAATTCACTGAAAAGACTTTTCCATCATATCCTAAAATGAGGGAACAAGGGGAGTTGGTGTCTCCAGGAAACACAACTACACGATCTAGACATCAGACCATTTGGAAATCTGGTATCAACTTCCCCAAAGGGTTGAGAGAAATTGAAGATGCCCTCTTCCAGTCAAGGAATTTGGAAACAAAAAACAGACAATATTGCAACTGTCTTTTTAACCAATATTGTGTCAAACTAAGTCACATTGTTTAGTACTGAAGAAAGCGGTAAAAGAATTTTGAAAGTCTGCTGAAACCGGTTGACATATTATGAGTCAGGATGATGACCTGACTCACCCGACTTACAGAATAAAGAGTGAGCATGATTGAGGCTACATCGTTTTACCATATGGGCAGCAACGGGTTGGATTTGTGTCTACCCCCCCTTACTGCACAAACGTTTGTATACATGATAAACCACACTGATTGGAAGCAACACGAATAAAGTAATAATGTTGACTTCAAAATAGGTGCGCTCCTATATTTTAGTTATTTAGGAAAGTAGTGAGAGAGTTTAGGGCCAGTGATCTCTGCTATCCCTCTACCTGATAGGCGACCCACCAGCGCCCATCTGGGAACAATTCAAACCTAAGTGCTAGTGAGAATTTCTCTATGGGGACATTCATATAGATTTAGGGAGCAGAGTTTGAGGAATAACGTTTTCTAAATGAATTGATGCTGTCTGTGATGTGTTAAAAACATATGGGTTGAGACAGGATCAAGAAACCCTGTAAATTTAGTTGTATTGCATTTTGTTCACTGACAGTCAGAATATTAAAATTGAAGAAGGTGCTATAAATCTAGACATTAACCTTGTCATATGTTCTTTAAGTACTTTCCTTAGGGTCTTTAATAGATTAAGTAGTTCATGATAGATCCCCTGATCACCCCCTGACATCTTGTTACCAACAATATAAACACAACTCCTTGTAGGGACTTTTCATCGAAATGTATTTCACATGTGATGTCATCAGTGATGTCATCAATGACATTTATGATGTCATCTTTGATGTCCTGGGTGTTAGTCTTAGCAGTGCACGGTAGTGGCGTGAGTTATGGTTGCTTAGCTTACCATAACTGGCGAATTCCATGGGTTTTTCGGTTTTACTTGTAACCATTGTCAAAAGAGAAATTATATCGTGCCTCCTAATGCAATAAATATATGTATATTGGCCTACGCCAAGCTGCTCGTAAATCGCTTGCAAAGGAATCTGTGTTGCAAGGTCCTGACCTTACAATCAATGTAAGCTGCCATTTTAGGTCAATCCGCCATTTTAGGTTTGCTTTGTAAAAGTCACCCTGTGAGTTAAAATGGTGGACGATGTCATTCCAAAATACAACATGGCCGTCTTGACCTCTGTACGTGGCTAATATGTAACTTGCCTACAAGCCACTTGTTGAGGTCGTGAACTGAGATCTTGTCCATCGTTGACCTGTGTGTAAAGGATTACTCGTGCAATGAAACTAATCCACGAGTATACGATAAAGACAATGTATTCAAATACTGAACGTAGAACGCTTGTTTAACTACATTGTATTAATGTTTAAGAAGAGCTACATGGAAAATCCCAGAATACATAGTTGCCGTATAAAATTGTTGATATATGTATTAAAAGTAAACCAGTTATATGCGGATGTGCGAGACTTGGCATGAACCCTAGATCGGTGATGTATTAATGGAATATTAACCCGAAGTGGGGCTGGACATCGTGCTCACAAAAAGTATAAAAAGCCAAATGCATTCTAATGTACAGGGTCTCTCACTGAACACATTGAACCACGCTGGAGTTCGTTGTGTTGTACTGAGGGCCGATAGGTATCTGATTTTGCTCTGTTTTTGCAACTGGATTCAGTATAAAATAAAGTACTTTGTATGTTCCTTTGTAACCCGTGTTTGGTGTATTTCCTTTTGGGGTACTCAGCCTCGATATTTTGATTTTGTTTTCACACCATAATGTCCCTTAATCAAAGTTTTTTCATTGAATTTCATATGTTTTTATTAGTGCAACTCAACCATAACGTCCCTTTGACAAAGTTTTTTCACTGAATTTCATAGTTTTTTATTAGTGCAACTTAACCATAACGTCCCTTTAACAACGTTTTTTCATTGAATTTCATAGGTTTTAATTAGTCCAACTTAACCATAACGTCCCTTTAACAAAGTTTTTTCAGTGCATTTCATGGGTTTTTACCAGTGCATGCTATTTTTCTACAACTTACTAATATCATACTTAACCAATATAGCAATATTTGTGTCCAATTTACAAAGTGTCACCTTAAAACTCAGCCATTTCCCACCTTCTAGAATCATTTTTAACACTGTTATACACTTTTTGCAACTATTTCAACTAGTTTTGCACCTGTAGATGTCTACGGGCATCTGACTTCTTTGCGAACCTTCCGGACTGTGCCACATGACCATACGCTGGTGTATGGCATCATGACGTGTCCGAGAACTCGTCCGCACTTCACGATAAGATCCGTGCTTCGTGGACAGTTCGGAACTGCATTTTCTACTGATCTAGGAACCTTTAACTTCAAAATTTCCCTTGCACCGCTCCAACACCTATTCCTACTCATTATCCATTAACAATCTAGTACACAGTGCATACTTTTAGCAAAACTGCTATTTATCTTAAAATGGCATCAGCTAATGCCATCCCTCATCCCCAAGAGCCACCACCACTGCTGTAATCAATGAGCATAAGAAACACTGCCCCCTACCTTAGAAATAACACACATGCAACATTTTCCCCTATGCACCTACCCCTCCATATTAGTGTTTGGTGCCTCTTCCCTCATTGCCTCCCGATCTTTCGTTATTCTTAGCTCTCCTTCCAAAATAAAATACATCCAAAAACAACAAAAGAAATGTTCCCTTAGGAACCACCTTTCACAGTTAAAAAAAAAGAACTAAAAAAAACATACAGACTCCATCTACTTTATATTTCTCAGTAAAGTACATAGACTCAATAACATTTTCCAACATTTCCATTTGCATTTTGTGTTATGCTAATAGGAAAATTGTGCCGGTCATTCTCCAACTGGAACAGTGGATACCGGCCCGGCAGCCCAAGTTATCAGCCCAAGTGAAGCGAGGGTGAATAACACGGTCTCTGTACCAGTATCCCCCCATTCCAGCCCCTGTAGTGGGGGATGAAGGCCATTAGTACCCTAGGTTCCCAAAGCGGGAACCCGGGGTGCTAAAAAAAAGGACTTTTCTTCCTAGACTGAGGTGCCTGCGGCGTCCCATTGTAGGAAGGAAAATCCTTTTCCAAGATGGCCACCATGGAACCGGAAGGCGGGTTTCCATACAGGGCCCCTCTTCGCTTTTCATGGAAGTCTGTAGAAGGCGAAAAGAGAACTCTAAGACCTTATTACCACAAGCACATTTTTCTTCCATTTCAAATCTATCCCAATTTCGAATAACTTTACCACAAAGCCAGTCCCAGGTGGACATGACCACTTTAACCCCTATGTTGTCCCTCATGGTCATGTCCGGTAGCCAGATTGTCCAGATCATGACCTTATTCTATGACCCAGACAATCTGGCCACTGCGCATGGTCACAGACTACACCTCAGTCACCAAAGATATATCACTATTGTTTGTAATTACATTATGACACTTGTCAAAAAATAAAACACGGGCACATTTGCAAAACCATGTTTTCAGGTCCTTGCCAATGTTCCTTACACAAGTTTGCTGGAAATCCACCCATGTTTTATTTTTTTTAAAGTGTCAAATGTATGCACAAACAATCATCATATAACATAGCCCCCACTGGACAAAATCCATTTAGACTTTATGAAAACAATCTAGATCTATAATCTTTTTGCAAACCTTTGTGTAGATGTGTCAAATGGCACCACATTTATAAGCCTTCACAATATTTTGGGACACCCCTCTAATTTTGCCCCCTCTTGACAGAATCCCACCAAACTTTGCAATAACATTCATATCTAGATCTATTATCAGTTTGCCAAATTAAGTGTAGATTTGTCAAATGGCACCTCATTTATAAGCCTTTACATTATTTTGTGACCACCGCCCGCAGATTTAGCACCCTCTTGACAGAATCCCACCAAACATTGCAAACTCATTTGGTATCAGGTCAGGAATATAACTGCAAAATGTCATGCAGTTTCATTGAGTGGGGCCAAAGTTAAGTAACAATGCTCAAGATCAGGGAATAACTATGTGGTGTGCGCTAGTCCTAATATTAGTAACTGCGCTCTACTTGCTGCAACTAACTGCATGTGTGGTCCCCCTAAGCCAACACCCTTGAAATATAAAATAGATATGTGATGCTGTATTGCGCCGAGACCCAGTCTTTACAAAAGACACTATAGACACAACATTTTCATAAGAATTGGTATCCACAAAGTGTGCTCACATCCATTGATTCCGTTTAATTGATATAGCCGACACGAAGGTGATAGAGTAAAACCACCTCTGTTTTCTCTCAAAATCCCTGCCTTGTACTTATGTAATGGGTAAGTAACTCTTTTGTTATATATGGTGGTTTTGAAAATTGGTCATATGATTTTAATTTTTACTCTATCACTACATGTTTGGTAACAGTTCAACAGCCTTCAGAATGACCGTTAGGTTGAAACACGTGTCCTTTGTATTAATTAAAAAGAATCAATGGATACGAGCACAATTTGTGGATACCAATTCTTGTCAACATGTTGTATTTATAGTGTCTTTTGTAAAGACTGGGTCCCGGGGCAATACAGCATCACATATGTATTTTATGGTGCCAAAGTTATATGCCATCAAAAAACTGGCCACAAAAATCCAAAGTGTCCCTGAACTTCTCAGGACTGCCCGCGAACATCCAAACTGTTTGCAGACTTTCGTGGAAAAAACACCAATTGTTTTGCTTCTTGCAGCCATATCCCATCACATCCTCATCACCTATCACCTCCCAGGAGATTATTTGTAAAATTTGACAAGTGCAATGTTGTGTTTTTTAACATGTTTTTACTGCGTTGTTCGCCGACACCGGCCGTTGTCCACGAATCCATGATGGCGGGCGTTTTCAAAAATTTGGACTCACTTCACGCTTTTCACCATCCTATCAGTGGGCACGTTCGATGTATGCAGACACCACATTGCCCTCTAAGCCAATCAGAGTCCTGTCCGCGGACCGAACAGGCAAATGTGTCCGTGGAGTCAACCTAGATATTACACATTTTTTGCGACCTACTTTTTAGTCATTTTAAAAAAAAATACTGGACGGATTTCCACCAAATCTGTCCAGAGGTTTGGGCTGTAGGCGTGAGCAAAGTTTTTTCTCCATTCAGTCTACGGGAACAAAATAAATGTTGGGACCCCCCCTATAACCTTGACCAAACCATGCAAAAATATTCAGAGTGGGCCATATACCTTTGCTGCAAAGATTGGTGAGGATTCGTCCAGGGGGAGCGAAGTTATAAGCCACCCATAAAGTGCTATTCCTATGGGTTTAGCAACTTAACCATAACTACATGGCCGCTATCGCAGGCCATGTAATATATATATGGGTGGGGCAAGGGGTTAAAACAGGTTGGTAGAGGGGTTGGGTTGGTTTAAAACTATTGGGAAATGGGTGGTTTGGGGGCACCCGCACACATTTGTTTTTTAAATAGATATTTTTTCATTATTAAAGTTTCATTATTAATTCATTGTCTGTAATTTCATTCTTTAAAATCACATAGGACCAGTTGGCCTGGCCAGAATTTGAACCTGCAGATCACACAAATTGCAGCAGCGAGCACTCAGCCCGCTGACCTATCTTACCATATCTTACCGTATATCATATGGTGTAATCATGTGTATTTTGAAAATGACAGGTGTTTTGCCAAGAAGCACTGTACAAATGGCATATTCATGCTTGGGCAGTCCCATTAATGGGTGCATTACAAACCTTTTCAAAGTCATCAAACCAGCTGGTGATGGTGAGGGAGCAGGAAACAGAAAAATTATATTTACAAATATAGACACAAACAATGGTTCATTGAAGGGGTATTCTTCTTCCTTAAAATATAAGACCTAGTAGCATTGCGGAAATATTTTTATATGGAAAATAAAAAAAAAACATAAAAGCTATTGTAAATGGAAATTTATCCAGCAGCTTTTGTTATGCATACATAAACTACTAATGATTTTTTTTTGTACGTGTAATTTTAAGCATTATATTATGCCATATTAACATTTTAGGTCTACCCTAAGACCCCAGTAATGGAAAATGAGAAAACATCTTGTGATTACGATACTTTTGTGTAATTTAAATGGAAAACAGCACACTGCTTTTTTGGAATAAATGAATATTACTTGTGATTAATCACCCTTCTTGTAACCTGTGCACATAAAGACCTGCATATGCTAGGCAGAGCAAAGCATGATGCTAATAATGAAGCAGCGGCCTTGCAAAAAATGAATACATCTGGAAGAACCATGACAACAAATTGTGACCATAGGCACACTAAAGAATACATTTAACATGTAAATCGGAATGGGTGCCATTCACTCGTCTATTCAGGATGCAAAGCACGCTATTTGACTGTAATCTGAATCAGCTGCACTGAGAGCCAGCCAGTTTCTGCTGCGATGACGGCCACAGGGAACATCTGAGACCGGCAGATTGCAGGAGAGGAGAATCGCCAGGCGCTATCTGGTCAATTATTTGATTGTAGCCAACCAGACACCCTCAAACAAAGGGACATTCTAAGTACTTATTATGGATGGTTGTTAATGATGCCAGTGTGAGCATCAAGAGCAATAGTTTGTTTATTTTTCAAGCTAGACGGCCTCATTATAACTATGCCGGTCCAGTAACAATGGTGCCGTTAAGCCTACCGGTACCGTTGTTACGGACCAGCACAGTACGATTCTACGGGCAGGTGCCGTCCCGCTGGCCAGGGTCAGACCTGGCAGGCGGAGTGGCACTCACCCGCAGAGTTTCACAGAATCACCGACACCGTTATTAGCGGTGCCGCTGCTGCAGTGGTCCCCATTCCCATTGAGTCCTATGGGACATGAGGGACTGTCTCATTGTGAAACGCTTGTGGTCCTATGGGACTCAAATGGGAATGGGGATGTACAGTTACCAGCGCCTGACTTCCCGGAATGCCGGGGTTGTAAACCCCCGGTGTTAACGGCAAGCCAGGTGCCGGTTATCTTGCAAGTCGATGGCAACCTGCCGGTAGCACAGGCAGTGTTACCGCCGGACTTGTAATAAGGCCCATAATCTTTTTTTGTTTTTTTGGAAGGGTAACAATGGTGGAGGAAATCTGGCAACAGTAAGCAACACAGTTCTCAACTTCTGGAATTCCCCAGATGGCATTGTCTTTCTCGGAACTGTCTCCATCAAACACCTTGACCTTCGCTTCACACTCTAAGCAGCACCCCAGGCGTCTCACAATGAGACAGTCCCTCATGTCAGCTTGGCACCTCCAGCCAACACCTAGCCAGGCTGAAGCAACGGGCATATCCCTAAACTTTGCTTAATAGCTCCTCAACTGTATGCAAAGCACGGTTTCTGTGATCAGGTTAACATTAACAACTCAGCAACACAAACATTGCTCTTCTTCCATGGGTCTGCTTGCCATTCCACCCTCATCTCTTGCAGAGCCCAAAACCCCAATCGTCCATGCAAATGACAGAATCCATGCAGTTTATGACCCAAGAACATAACATAAACTATCACATGAATATGTTTTTAATAATGATGTCTCCCTTAAATATTAATTGCAGCAACTCCAACTATGACAAACAACTACATTATTCACTCTGTGAAGCAGAGAGTGAATCAAACGTTATTAGGAGGTCAGGTCAAATTAATTATCCATTCATTTAATGCGCAATAATGAGTGACTATGCTCATCAGCTAGCACAGTGAGTAGAGCGCTCGCTTTTACATCTGTGCAGAGTCTGCCAACGCAGGTTCGAATTCAGGCAGGGCCAAACTTCGCCTTTCATCCTTCAGAGGTGATAAATGAGTGAAATGCTCAGCCTTTCATCCGTCTGAGGTCGATAAATGAACACCAGACACCTTGGGTAATAATAAGCACCGCTCAGCTGCCTGAGGGTTGGTAGTGCTACATAAATGTAATATTTTATTATTTCACTGGCCATTAAAGTTTGTCACAGGTACACTCTTCCTCAAAAGGAATATAATTGGTTCAATTATGAGGATTTAGAAAAGGTGGCCTCATCATATAAATAATAAGTCCTTTGAAGAACGCAATTCATATTTAGCTTGGTAAATACAAATAGGTTTTCGAAAATTCAACGTGAAGTTGTTGCTATCTTAGATTTGTTTTACGGCACTCAATTTGTTGTGACGGTGTTGCTTGTGCTCACATTGAAATCAAAGGGCCATGTCATATATGTATACATCAGAAGCAAATGAGGAATTAATTGTGTGTAAGTTTGATGCTACTATGAATTCTGGAAGCCCCATTCTGGCATACCGTGAGTCACAGAAGTGGCTGAATCTGAGGTAGTGTGTATGCTTAGTGTAGGTTGTGTGCAGCCCTCGACTGGAGTGTGGCACAGACGAGCAGGTAGCTGGTAGGTGGTAGTTCCGGTACTATACGGTCCACAGGATGAGCATTGAAGAGATAGCAAGTGCCAGGTGAATGTGTAGTCAGCATTGAGAAAGACGGAGAAGGGATGAGCCGGCCCCACAAGAGGCTGCACAGTGTACAGTTGAAAATGGCATGAGTAAGGTACACGGCAGTGTGCCATGCCGTGCCAAAAAGTCGAGGAGGAATGTGAAGGAGGGTGGAAGAAGGAGAGTGAGGCTTCATAGAGCTGCAGAGTTCTGGAACTGCGTGGGGATTGAGGGTCCATGTAGATTGCTAGCAGCCTGGTCAGTCTCCCTGACTGTTTTATGTCATGTGTCTCCACTGCGTCCTGACCACCCTGGTTGCTATGCCAGACATTTGGTTCTTTGCACATGATGTTTCTGTGTCTGCCACCCTGGGTGGCACCAAGACCCAGCACATGTTTGTAAAGAATACCCCCTCTCGCACCTGCACACGATTTTTCCTCCATTTCCCCTATGTTTCATTAGGGTGAAAGAAGGTACATCACTGCCAGCAGAGAGTGACAGGAAGTACCCCCCAGTGGGGTCACATCTAGTGCTTGTAAGGATGGGGTGTAACTGATTGGGGGATCAAATGCAGCCCCGTCTTTGAGAGAAAACCAGCAAAACCAGTTTGGGCCCTTGCGCTTCAAGTTCATAGAGGCTATAACACCCATTGTACACTACCCAGACCCTGTACGCATTGTGTGGCCCTCCAGACGCTCGTACACCTTGCTCCAAGTGTTCAGTGCAGCAACACCTTGCTCACATGTGTACCTAGGTGCTTCAGGAAGTGCCATAGCTTGGCCTTTAAATTATTCATTATTGGTGGTTGAGCAGCCTTTTAATGTATGCCAACAAGAAAGAACATGTTAGCCAATGCACAGGTTGGATTAAGAAAGCAGTAAAGAATATACAGGCCGATTCATGGAATTAATGTGTGCCGAAAATCGCAGCGCAAGCATGCGAAAGCGTGCGAATCGCAACGCAAGCACGAAAATCGCAGCACAAGCGTGCGAAAACTGCACACATCGATTCATGGAAAGTCTGTGCGCGTGTAAATCCTGGGATGTGCACTAAAATCGTGCATGGTGCACGTGGGCGCACAAGTCATCAAACGCCGTGTGCTACGCACACAGCGAAAGCGCACGTAGCGTGGCGCACACAACAAAAGTGGGCAGAACACGGGGCGTAGCAAGCAGAATGGGGAACAACGCGTGAACATGTGGGCGTTACGGGGGAAGTACAGGAGGCAAATGCGCAGAACGCTCACACGCACACCTACAACACGTTTTCATGGAATTGAACAGGGGAAACGCGTGCACCAAAAAAGACGTGCTAATCCGGAAACACGTACGCCAGCAGGAAGCAGGCGTACGCGGCCCAGTGCAGCATAAAAGTGCGCGCAAACAACAAACAAGCTCAGACGCTACGATGAATATACCGTTCCGCGCAGCAGTGGTCGTGGGACACCGCAGGAGGCGGAGGATAGCCAGGCCCCACATTTTTACACCCAGGACCAGCCTTTTTGGGATGCCTGATGACCAGGTGTATGGGAGGTACAGGTTTCCACCACACATAATACTCGACCTGGTGAGTGAGTGGGGGGATGACCTCACATCACCCACCCTGTGCGCCCAAGCACTGAGCCCCTTGGAAAGCGTGCTCAATGTACTGCACTTCTTGGCCACTGGTTCATTTCAGCGGATAAGTGCAGAAAGGCAGGCTGCCGTCCAGGACTTTTACGGGGTGGCACACTTCCCCAAAGTGCCAGGTGCCATTGATTGCACCCATGTGGCTCTACGTCCACCCAGGGCAACTGAGCACATCTATAGAAACCGCAAGCACTGACATTCCATCAACGTGCTGGTAGTATGTGATGCCAAGGGAATCATCACCTCAGTATATGCCAACTATCCAGTCTCCACTAATGATAGTTTCATTTTAAGAATGTCACCCCTAAACAGGGACCTAGAAGCTGGGCGGCATGGCGATACATGGCTGCTTGGTGACTATAATTGCCTCTGCACATGCATCCATGTTAGTTACTGAGTAATGTCCCAACCCCACTAATGATACCCATCATCACCTCCCCAGGGGACAGTGCCTACCCTCTGAGCACCCACATGATGACGCCAATTCGGAACCCCACCACAGCACCTGAGGTAAGATACAACACAGCCCATATTGAAACCCAGGGCATAGTGGAGCGCACATTCGGAGTGCTCAAGTCACGCTTTCGCTCCCTTGACCGCTCTGGGGGGCAGCTGCTATACACGCCCCCAGTAGTGTGCAGGATCATAGTGGCAGCATGTGTCCTGAACAACGTTGCAACCCGCCGGGGCCTGAGGGTGGACATGGTGGTGCCCCCACATCCCCAACCACATGCACGGCCGCTGCGCATGGGAGGTGAAAGGGCACGTGGTGAGGCAGCCTGTACACAGCTGGTGGCTAATTACTTCACCTAAAATACTACGCCTGTGGAGTGCACACAGCCCTGGCACATACCAGCTGACAATCAATGATGATGACATAAGGGACAGTCAACTGTCACAACCATACCAGCCTGAGATTGGTCACCTGTCAGTGTTACATTGTGTGCATCCCTACCTACTTAAATACAACCAATGCCGTGTGAAAAAAGACACACATTCAAGCTGCATGAATTACTACCCCATTGAAAAATACAGCATGAAAATAGTGCCATGTCAACCAACCCCTCCCCATCTCAGCTAGCCAACACACCATGGCATGTCATGCAATGTGAAAGCTACAAAATGAATGCACAACACATGACACAAGTGTCACAGAGTGCACTGTTCCAAATGCAAACAGGCCACAGACAATATGCTCCCAGTAATCAATAAGAAACAGCACACATGAACAAATACTTACCAGCAACACAGAACAGCAACACAGGATGAAACAGTGTCAAAATACGACAGTACAAAATCAAAGTAGTTCAAGTCTCACAACCTGACTAAGCCAGCACATCGACCCCTTCCAACTGCAGAGTGTTGCTGTCCGGCAAATGTGTCAGTGTACTTCATAAAACATGAACTGCATCTGCAAAGGAGACGGCCTTGTAAAGACATGAAGAAGGTACATGTGAATAAGGAGAAAGACATGGATGCACAAGCACATGTACACACAGTTTTGACTACAGACTGACCACACAGCTCATGGGAGCCCAATGTCACTGTGTAACTTACTGTCACTTGGTTACACCCTTTGCAAGCCCATGGAAAGGGGAAGCAGGAGGGGTGTGTGTGTGAGGAACCCAAGCATCTAACCCAAAGACAGGACAAGCCTGCATGTGCCCAGATGGAATACACAGTGGATGCCCACGGAAGCCACACAAGGCAACACACTGAAAAAAAAATACAAAAATCAAAAATGGCCATGTGTGGACCAGAGGGGGAGAGGCCACCCAGGAGGTTCGAGGACAGGGTGCACCCCAACACACACCTGTGTGGATGTTGCAAAGAAAAAAAAATACCTCCATGGGCTCATGGCCTGCACAGCTACGCTAATGTGGGAGAACTGCTGTCTCTCTCTTCACCCTCTGCTGCTACATCAGGAGGTGCCAGTGCTATGGGAGGCAGCCCACGCAAAGCCCTGGTATGGTCCTCCATGGCAGCAAGCATGCAGGTGTGGAAAATCTGGTTCTGGAGGATGATAGTATGGCAATCCCCATGCAGCACCTCACGGGTTGCCTGCATTTCTGCATGCATGGCCTTGCGTGATGCCCGGATCTCCTCATGTTTTGCCTGTAGCTCAGCTGAGAGCGAACGTGTGAGCTGCTCCAGCTGCTGTTCTGCCCTAAAATTTCGGGAAGCCTCAAGTTCAACCAGATTCTCCCTGAGGGAATGGAGTTCTAACCTCAGGTCTTCCCTGTGGCCGTGGAACTCTACAGATATGGCTTCGCGTAGAGTCTCCAGTGCCACCCGTCGGTCCCTGTTGGACGCCAACATGTCCTCCCTGTGTGATTGGAAAATGGACTCTGTTGCCTGCTGTTGGAGCTCCATCTGCCTTTCAGGGGGGAGAATGGAAGTGGCCACTCATCCATTGCCTGAGCCATCATTTCAACCGATGCTGCCTGTTGTGCTGTTATACTGTACATGGAGTTTTCCCATACAGTATTGCCTGGTGGCGCATGGCCACCGCATTGGCGGGCACCACACCTGTTTGGGGAAAGGCGATCTGCACCTTGCTGTGCTGGTACTGCCTGAGGTTGCAGGACTGCATTCCCCCTCTGATCTGCTGGCCCAGGAACAGGATCAGATGTTGTGGAGTGTGACCCTGCATCCGTAACCGCCAAAGGCGGAGTTACCAACACTGACATCCCCATAGAGGGGTCTACCCCTGGTGCAGGTGGGTTGAACAGAACATCATCCCTGCCAGAAACACTCACCTGTGACAGCACATAAGTCTCATCGTCCGATTCAGCACCTGAATCATAGAGGTCTGGGAAGGTGAACCAAGAGACACCCCTGGACAGTACGGTCTGCAGGAGGATTGGGTTTTCAACCACCACCACCCCACGTCCTCCACTGCTGCCCGGTCGTGGCTGAGATTCCTCCTGGGTCTGCACCATCTCCTCCACCTCAAAAGCATCAAGTGCGTCATCACCTGCAAAAACATGAAAGACAACAAATGGAAACAGGCATGAGCACCATAGCACACACATAGGCCTGACAAGCCAGAGATCCAGTACATGAATTACACATGAATTACACATATCCCACATGACTATAACCCTGGCATGTATGTACTGTCAATGAGTTGGAAGGGAGGCAAAAAGCAGACACTGAGGACTCCAAGATGGAAGAGCAACACATGTGCTGCATGCTGGATAGCACTGGCATCAAACATTAGCCTGTGAGTGGCATGGACAATCCACATACATGACACATGCCAGCACACAGATGGCACGTAGCATAGCCATGGTACATTTGACAAGTACAGCCATATGTTACTGAATGAGTTACTACAAGGTCACCCTACAGCCTGGCTCGAACAGACCCTCCTAAGGTCTAAAAAGGAGAAATAATCCCCCTGAAAATAACAATTTGTATATGATGTCCATTCCCTAAGCACTAGTTGCAGAACTGTGTGTACCTAAATGACTCTATTTTCTGGGACTATTTCTCCATCTCTGACACTTTTACTTACAGAAGTCATAAGAAATTGCAATCTTGCATGAAGTAATGTATTTGTAGTTGCATATCTCTGTTGTTCTTTTCCTTCACTCCATGTGTGAATAATTAACACTGCTGTGATTTCATTGCCACATGTACACTGAGCATGAAGTAATGCTGATACATATCTGGTTTGAGTAGTCATGTACTTAGGTAACTCAGCCATGCATGAAAAAAATGCACAGTCTATTGGAACTTCACTGATATATGTACCTCACTGTGTATTATGAGACAACCTGTTTCCTACATTATGAACCCCCTTGGGTTCTGTTGTACAGTCATACAAAGAATGTTTTTATTCTGTTGTTTATTTTCAATAATTAATGTGTCCACTACCAGTAATACAAATTGTAACTCACTCTGAGTGCATTTACTACACTTTTTGACACAGCCCTGCACCATCTGCCAGTAATTAATATGCTGCCAGTGTGCCATGTATGTAATTTAATTTGCACTGTGAATTGGTGTGTAACCAAGTAGTATCCCTACTGGCAGGACCCTCCCTTGTTTATAGAGTACTGTCACCCAGCCATGTGAGATGGACATGATGAGATGAAAAAAGCAAAATTGGGTGACAAAATACACATGTGCCACACACTGCAACACATCCAGTGTACAATTATGCAGTCATGGCAGGAAGATGGATACATCAATGGGTGGTCACTTCAACATGACAGGAAACAACAATCATGTTCTACATTTAACCAGGCCCCAACAATTAATGTGAGCAGGCCCTTGCTCAATCAGCCTAAATGGTCAATTCATTCCCATAACAAGGTAATAAATGTCGCCCATTGTGGGGTGTAATATATGACAGAAGCATATCACATATTTGGCATTAGGGCTGAAAAATGCGTTTAAAAAATGGGAGGATTGAAACAATTAGGCTGAATGAACACTGAAAATTCAGAACAATGTTGTTGCAAGATGACAGTTCAAGGGCAACTGCAGTAATGTGGTGCTAATTGGCTACTTTGGTCAGAAGGGATACTGTCATACCCAAATCCAAGGCCGGTGAATGGTTTGGAGGAAGCACATGGGTGACCCATACCACTCAGGACAACACACCCTCACCTGGCACTCAATTAGAACACGTCACCCAAGCAACATACACATGGATTACACACACATGCATGGGCACTTCCCAGACAATGCTTCGTAATCTGGTAGGTCTCCCATGCCTTGGATCTGTTCCTCTGTGACGAAGGTTCCAGCAACAGACTCATGTTCAGTGAGTTGGTCGTCCTCTGGTGGGGACCCACCGCCAGTCACCAGAGTAGAGGCATGATTTGAAGCCAGCTTGTTCTTTGCTCTGCGTTTCAGGTCATTCCACCGCTTGTAGGAAGCATCAGCTGTGCGCCTCACAAATCCAAGGGCACTAATGTGGTCCACGATGGTCTGCCAGTGGGCCCTACGTTGACCAGGCGTAGTCTTGCACCCTTCAGTCACCACCATTTCGCGGCTATGTGCCGACACATAGGCCACAAGTCCATCAAGTTCGGCGCCATCAAAGCTAGGCTTCCTTGACGTGCCGGAGTGTGTAGCTGTGTCTGGGGTCTCAGCCTGTAGTGCTAGAGCACCATTCTTCTTCTTGGAAGGTGGTGCGGTTCCTGAGTGGCTTACGCCACTCTGGACAGTAGGGGCAGAAGCGGAGGTGGACTGGGTACTTGAAGCCTGTAAAGGCACAATAGCCAAAGGTCTTGGTGCAGGCATTGGCTGCAGGGTGATGTTGGCAGGGCCAACGTCGGTGTGATGGACCTGGACCGACACTGTCCTGGCTGGGAGACTCGGAGCTGGGGTGGATTGAGCTGCAGCTGCCCCTGCAGCCTCCCCACCCTGGCTACTTGGGGCAGCAGATAACATTGCTGCCCCAGATCCACGCGGCCTGGTGACAGCAACTTTCACCGCCACACGTGGCTTAGACTTGGTGACCTGGAAGTCGGCCTGGGAGTCATCCTGTGCCAGTTCAGTTGACAAAATGGGCCCGTCTAACAAGGGCTGAGCTGGGATGGTGTCAGATACGCTTCCCACAACCAATGGGGGGGGCATAGGTGGCCCCGATTGGACCTCCACACACGGGGCTCTAGGGGCACCCTGCAAATCCTGGCCACGTCCCCTACTGCGACCACCACGCCCACCTCTTTGAGATCGGCCACCTTTGCCTCCCTTACTGCTTGGTCGCCTCCCAACCATCGCACTGATGTTGTTGTGCGTATGGGAGTTGCAGTAAACCATTGTCCTGGGCAATTGGCGTGAAAGGGGTAGGGTACTAGATGTAATTCGTACCCTAGTGCTCTAGCAAGGCTGTCTGTGACCCCTGGGGGAAGATGACGGGTCACGCAATGCACAGGCACCCCAAAAACAAAAGTACACATGCACGCAACCCCTGGTAGACCACGTGCGTGGAAAAATGAACCTGCACTATGTGACTGGTGCCTGGTCACTTCAGAGTCACACAGGGACCAGACCACCCCCTACCAGTCCTCCCAGCATCCCTCGGCAACACTTGCCCTATATCCCCCTTCCTTGGACTAGCGTTAAACCTGTTCCACCCTGTCCACCGCACTCATCCTCCCTTCCCCCTCTCCCGCTTCCCCTGGCACTTGATGTGCTGGCCCTCCCAGCACTTGTCCACCCCCTCCTGTTGGGCAACCCACTCCTGCACTTCTCCCTCTACCCCCTGCACTTACCACCTTGTCTTGCACTTGCACGGTAGGATTGTCACACAGTCAATATAACTGTTTTTGTTGTTGCACTTTCCTTGTTTTTGTCCCCCCCATCTTGTCTTGTGACGCCCCAAAACACTTGTGCATAGGTGCCATACAAATGTCCAGTAAATAAAAAAAATAATAGTCAGCTGTTGAGGGTGTGCCCATGACCAAATAGAGGAGCAGTGAGTTGGATGGAGTAGACCCGAATACCGAGCGGAATCAAAACAGCATGGTTATGTTCTCCAGTTATACTACCCTTCTGTCTTAGCTCATGCTTAACTTAACCAGAGACGAGGTAGCCTAGGCAGAATCTCCTTCTGCATCTTCATTTGTTTCCTATTGTAATGACCTGTGATGTAGGCATTCAATTATCCCCCAATAAAATGAAGGGGTCAACAAATCCATAGGAGTATTTGGCCCGGAGAACATCTACTGTGGCCATAGAAGCAGACTTCAATTGTCGGCTCAGTATAGACAATGATGAAATTGTACAATTTACATTGTATTTATCTGTTAGATACAATTATAAATAGCACCTGCTTTGGGTGGCCATGAGCCCCTCTTCAGAGCTGGGACATCGAATGTTTTAATCTTCCTCTTTTCAGGGCTTTCAACAGCCCGATTTCTCATTGAAAAAAATAACACATTTACTTAGCACTGAAAATCCTTTCAGTACCCATCCATAACTTTGCACTGCACTTCTGCCACATTCAAGGGCAAGATCCTCCACATTCACTCCACCCCCCCGAAGACATTCTATAGGTGTATGTATTACTGCTCCCAGGCCTTCCTGAGCGGTAGCTGTAATGTGGGATGGTGTGGTACTAACAGCCATTTCATTGTATTCAGAAATGTCGTGGTTAACCCCAGATTAGCAGACCTGGAGTTCTATGTCCCCTTTCTTCCACTGCTATCCTTAGCTGCTGGGCAGGGGATTATGAATTGGAGAGCCACATCCCTAATTGCAACAACACCTTGGTCCCTTGTTCAGCAGCCAGTTAAAGGGTAGATTGATCTTCGCTGGGACTATTATGCAATTTCCCTGGAGATGTTTTTGATGTCTTCATTGAATGACAGTGCTTATCCTCTTCATAAGTGCACCAACACCAACCATGCTTCTCCCCAAACCAGTATGATATTGCTCTCAAACAGTGACTGCCCTGGTGCCAACATTCAGACTTTTAAAAAAGAATGATAGATTAATGATTCCTCTTCCTTGTCATAAAATGGCTGGGGAGCTGCTTCTTCAGGAAGTGGAGAGTTGCAACATAGAGATGAGGCACCAATCCCAGCTCTACCACTCCTTTACACTGGCACAATTGATGTACTGTGGCATAAGGTAATCACTTATCAGGAAGGTTTGATTTGCCTTTCTCTTTCCGGCACTTCTTATGATTGTACTTACCACCTGTTTTGTGGTGCCAGGTGAGGGTCATGGTTGACATTGGCTGTTGCCCCACCGCCTGTGATATCTCCATTTGCAAGTATTTTCATGTGTTTGCGTTTATCAGCAATTGCTCTTAGCAGTGGGCCAAAATCACCATGTAGTTGTTTCCAAGGTTTACAACATATTTGCCTTAAAATTGCTTTCTGCCATTTGGCCCCACCCCACGTACCATCAAGGGGGTGGCACTCCCATTTAGAGTCTCAGTCAAGTATTAAGCAATGTGTATCAACAGCTGTACTATAGTACCCATGGCTGTACTTATCAATGCTTAAGGGTCCATTATTTCCACTAAAACGTCATGAGATGTTTAGTGAAGTACTCGTATAGGAAGTGATGGATTCTGAGGCACTGAAGTAGATTACTGGCATAGTAAGTGTTGTGGCAAAGATGTAAGGTATCCATGAGTCTAGGGGGTCACCACCAGCAGGTAGATGGGATAGATGTTGCATTAGGGGAACCTGCTGTGCCAATTGAATCTGATGCCAAGGATGGCTTTAATGTCAAGAAATATTTAGGAAAAAATATGGCAATCAATAAGCTGTGATGCACCGACCCTATACAAGTAGGATCATGGGCTACAGTGTATGGTGTAGATGTGGTGCGCACTCTTCCAATTATGGGGGTAATTCATAGAATTCAGCGCTCAAGTGGCGCACACGGCTGGCGCACTGTGTGCGCCTGTGGCAGTCTGCGCGAGCTGCGTGCGCCAAAATCCATTTCCGCGCACAGCGTATTCAAGGATTTTAACATCCAAAACCAGCCGTGGCGCAGAGTGGTGCAGCGACCCTGCAGCAGCGCCAGTTACGCCCCCAACCCCTCCCCGTGCGCCATGAACAGCGCACTAATCCCATACATGTCAGACAGGCCAGTGGACCAGCATGCAGCCCCTCAACCACGAAAAAGTCAGTAAAAATCCCTGCGCACCCCTCTGAAATACACGTACCATGCTGCGTGGGAAGTTTTACATGTGATTGGCCCTCTGCGAGCGGGGTACGTGTATTTTGGGGGTGCGTGGGAAGTTTCATACGCGATTGGCCCTCTGCGAGCGGGGTTCGTGTATTTCGGGGGTGCATTGGAAGTTTCACACGCGATTGGCCCTGTATGAGTGGGATACGTGTATTTCGGGGGTGCGCTGGAAGTTTCACACGCGATTGGCCCTCTGCGAGCAGGGTACGTGTATTTCAGGGATGCAGGGGAAGTTTCACACGCGATTGGCCGTCTGCGGGTGGGTACGTGTATTTCCGAGGTGCGCGGGAAGTTTCACATGCGATTGGCACTCTGAGAGCGGGATACGTGTATTTTCGGGGTGCGCAGGAAGTTTCACATGTGATTGGCCCTGTGCGAGCGGGGTATGTGTATTTCTGGGGTGCGCAGGAAGTTTCACACGCGATTGGCCCTCTGCGAGCGGGGTACGTGTTTTTCCAGGGTGCGTGGGATGTTTGACATGCGATTGACCCTCTGCGAGTGGGGTACATGTATTTCGGGGGTGCGCAGGAAGTTTCACACGCGATTGGCCCTGTGTGAGTGGGGTACGTGTATTTCGGGGGTGCGTGGGAAGTTTCACACGCGATTGGCCATGTGCGAGCGGGGTATGTGTATTTCGGGGGTGCCCCAACGAATGGCAGTTTGTGTCCTCCCAGGTGTGCCCTCTCCCCCCTCCCCAGGGCCTGCAGTCAGACCCCAACATAGGGGTACACACTGCACCCCTGGCCATGCCCCACAGGGGGCCCATCCACCCTGCTGAAGCCCCCCAGCCACCCCACATTTCACCATGCACAAGTGAGCACTGACTTATGTCCCCCAGCACCCCATCCACCCAGCATTGAGGGGCACCTGCCAGCAGGCCCCAACTCATGTCCCCCAGCACCCCGTCCAACCAGCATTGAGGGGCACCTGCCAGCAGGCCCCGACTCATGTCCCCCTGCAACACGAAAGGAAGCTGCACAATCATGGCCCTCAAGTACAAATTCCACAGCACGCCACCCAGTCTTGACATGCAATGATTTCACCAATCCACCACAAACCGACATGCCTATGTCACGACACAAATCAAAAGTCAAACATGTACATCAACACATGTCGGTCACACACACACACTGTTTGCCATAGATTGTGCAAAACCACAATTTGACATGCATGAACCCAATGAGCGAATCCCACACATGGAATTAAAATATCAAAATGTATTATTAACAAAATCAATGTAATGAAATGAAAGTCAAAAAAATAATACAAAAATTAAATGAAATGCATGTCCAAAAATATGAAAAATGAAATGTAGATGCAATCCAAATAAATCCAGAAGAAAAATGGTCCAAAATCATTGTCCACCAAAACAAATCCAAAGGAAACGTAAAAATGAAAATCCATTGTCCCATGGTGAAATTCAAAGAAAATGCACACATAAATCCAAAGTCCAACTATGTTCAATCAATTTTGAAAGGGTCCATGAGCCCAACGAAAGAAATGAAACATATCTAAAAAACTACCTAAGAAAAGAACTATATACAAAAGTGTGGGGCATAGTCCAATCACCCCAAAAGAAATGAAAACGAAATGGAAACCTAATACTAAAAACTATTTACAATGGAAGCAGGCTAGTCCGACGGCTCACTTTCCGATGTCCCGGGCCAGGGCATCATCGAACTCCTGGTCAATGTCCTGGAGGCGGTCCTCTTCCATGGCCCAGAGGATTCGCAGGGACAATGCCATGTTGGACTCCAACTCCCTGCGAATAGCCTCGAGGCACTCGACCCGCCTCAGTGCCCTCCGCATGGAGTTCTCCGCCCTGACCATTGTGAGCCGTGCCTCTTCTGCCTGCCGCCGGTCTGCATCTATACGCCGGCCCAACCGCAGCCACACGGAAGACACACCCATTCCAGGGTCCCCTGCCCTCTGGCGGATGCCTGCCCCTCTGATGTCGATGGCCCTGAGCCATCATTGCTCCCACCTAGAGCCTGCTGCTGCTGTCCATGTGCCCTGTCCGATGATGCCTGCACATCCTCCATTTGCTGGTCTCCAGTTGTTGTGGTGTCCACCCCTGCTGGACCGCTGACTCCCGACTGTGGCAAGGATGGGATCTCCACCAAGCTGGCTGTGTTGGTCAGGCCAGGTCCACAGGGGGCCCTGGTGGAATCTGGGCCGGAAGACGGCAGGGAGAACGACTGTCCGCATAGTCTCCACAGAGGAGGAGGAGATGTCCGCCAGAGTGTGCGACACATGTAGGAACCCACCGACCAGGGCCCCTCCCAACAGTGCCACATCGCGACGCTGCTCTTCGTGATGGCGTGCGTGCTCCACCCAGGAAGCACGCACATCATCACGAATGTCACGTGTGCGCAACGCAACACCAATCAGGACGGAGCCCATACAGTCATGGGACCCCTCATCCGCAGGTAGTGGAGAGGCAGATGACGTGGGCCTCCCCCCTACCTGTGGATGGGCCTGGGACAGGGCATCCCTGCTGGTGCATGGTGGTGCAGTCACAGGGTCAAGGACAGCGACATGCACAGGCCCCTCCGCTGTGACCTGTGCTGCCTCCTGACCCTGGCCCTGGACTGCACTACTTGCACCAGTGGTACTACCCCCACCAGGCCCCATGTGCGGCTCAGTAGCGGGCTCCTCCTCCTCTGTGGAGACCACCAACCTGGATGTCTCTGCACCGTCTTCCGCCATTGCAAGCCCATGTGGGGGCTCACCTGGCCCTTCCGCTACAGCCGTAGTGGCAGACGCGGCACCAGTCCCCTCGCTCCCGGATGATGTCAATTCCTGGGAGGGTGGCTGGGCCTTGCGTCGCTTGGCTCCACAGCGCTGTCTCCGCCCTCTTCTTCACTCAACGCTGCGTAGAGGGAGACATAGAACACAAGCATCAGGGTACAGTACAATATTCCCCTAGACAGGAAGCAATAACACATGAGTGGAACTGTTAAATGTCACTTCCATCCTGTCCCTCCACAACATATGGGTGAATGCACGCAACACACATGCAGAAACAGGCACGGCGCCTGCAATCAACATAAGCATCCATGTACAAGGGCCTCTTTTAACCAAAATGTTGCCTTAAAACTCACATGCATCATGGCTCACACTGACCCCATGCACACACATCACCGGAGGGTCATGCATCATGTCTCGTACACCACAGACACAGTGGATACAACGGTGACCAGACTGCATGAGTGAATCTACACATCATCACGGACATGTGTCATGCATCCATGTCGTTTCAAAGTCACACACACACACTTCTCAGACACACAGACATGCACACCATACATGTACATGAGAGCAGCACCCATCTCTCACCCACCACCCATGTCCAAGAACAGGGACTGGCATGTATTCATGTGTGCATTCGGCATGCAGCTCCCCATGTCTCATTGGAACACATGAACCATCCATGTGGTTCACGCATTACTGGTCTCACATGCACTACCATGATGTCCCGGCTCACACACATCCGCATATGGCCTATGTTACACATACAGGCAAGTAGCTGACTACCAGCACACTGCAACATGCCCTGTTTCACACAGCAATGCATGGCCACTTACCGTTTGACTCCAGACGGGCCTGCATCCTGAGGATCTGGTGATAAAGCACTGGGCGAATGCGCTCCAGGACCCTCATCTGCTGGTTCATAAGCTGGCACCGGCGCCCCGCTGCATCCTCTGCCTCTAAGCGGCGCCGGGCCTTCCTGAGGGTCCTGGACTTGTAGTCCTCCCACTGCTTCTGTACGTGTCTCAGGTCTCGGGGTGCCACCCCCTCCATGTTGATGGCACCCACGATGTCCATCCAGATCCTCCTCTGTCCTTCCTTGCCAGCGTGTGATAGTGTGAAGAGGGCATCATAATGCCCCAGGACATGCTCCACCAGGACACCAACTTCCTTCTCACTGAAGCTGGTGGCCCTCTGCCTCTCTGGCATGGGGTCGCCAGTGGTCTCGAATGGTGTTTGGCCCGACATGGCAACCCCTGAGGCAGGCATGGGTGGGCAACTGGGTCCTGGGCTGGGCTGTGGAATGATGGTATCCCAGTCGGGAGTCTTCTGTTCCAGCAGGGGTGGACAAAGCAACTGGACCCCTGCAGATGGCTGACGTGCAGGCACCAAATAGCAGGGCACGTGGGCAGTAGCAGATGGCAGGTGGGAGCATGCTCTGGGCTCTTGGGGGCAGGAAAATGGCCTTTTGGGCAGGAGCGTGGTCTTCCGTGTGTTTACGCGTGGCCAGCTTGATACAGAGTGATTTGGTACGTGAAAAAAGTGCACGTCAGCGTGAAATTCGAGGAAAGGCCCTTAGCGCATAAGCACGTAAGTGGCATTACGTGCGCGGGTGTTCCCCACTACACGGGTGCATAGTGAATCAGCATGTGAGAAAACTGCTCGTCACCGTGCTATTGGAGGAAAGGGCCTTAGCGCGAAAGCCCGTAAGTGACGTTGCACGTGTGGGCTGGCTTAAAAGGTACGAGTATCACGCTATTTTCTTGTACGTGCTTTTTGTGGCGAGCGAGCAGGTGATTCTTGTACTTCTTGTCGGTTCACACGCGATTACTTTACAACGTTTCCAGTTCATACTCCCTGTTTCCTCAGACTGCATTCTTTTCTTCTTTTGGCGGGGGTGTTGCCAACGCGTCTTCTTCACGTTATTTTTCAAGGCAGACGGTGAGTCGCGCACATATTTTCCAACTGTGGTTGTCGTGTGTCGCGTACCCCTTCAGAGGTCATTGTAGGCTGCATGTAACACGTGTACGCTTATTTTTGCGTTTCTGGGTGCCACAACGTGGCAGAAGGAAAGATTAGCACAGAAGGGGGAAAGGGAACGAAGAGGAGAATACGAAAGCCTTGAGAAGTTTCCGGAACTTCAGAAGTTCTGGTTCAAGTCTGAGTGGGGCAGGGAGGCCGTTCCTGACGAAGGAACCCACAGAGGAAAGGGATCTACCTCCCACTCTGTGCTTGGAGAAACGTTTGACCTGCAGAGAGTTGGAGCCAGAGGAATGAAGGACTCTAGAAGGGATGTGTTTAGGGAGGGCAGCTGGATGTAGAGAGGTCCCAGAACCAAGACAGCCTTGTGGATGATGCAGAGGGTCTTGAATTTTATTGTTGCGGTCACCGGGAGTCTGTGAGGAGATTTTAAAGGCTGGTGAGATACAGTCCCTAGGCTTGGGCCTAGGGTACGTCTTGCAGCCTATTCTGGATTAGTTGAAGGGGTGAAGGGAGGGAAGCAGCAGATTGAGGAAGAGGATGTTGCAGTAGTCCAGCCTTTCGAAAATCAGGGCTTTGGAGGAATATGAGGAACTGTAGAATTTCCCTGAGGAGGTGGAGCTGAATGTTGGTGTTCTTGCAAAGGTCAGTGATGTGTGTAGAGAAAACGAGAGAGGAGCCATATAAGTGGGTGAGGGGAGGGGGCCCACGGTGGCTGGTTAGACAGTGGGGGGGGAGAAACAAGTAGCAGCTGTCTCAATAAGAAGGATATCTGTCTTACTGCCATTAAGGCAGAGATTTTTGGCAGAGCACCATGCCGAATAGTAATCAGACAGTCAGGTGTGAGATAGGAGGAAAAGGAGCAAGATGATGGCAGCTTGAAAAAGAGCTGTGTGTCGTCTGAATAACAATGGACATAAGTGGAGAAGGTGGAGATCAGGTGGGCCAAAGGGGCCAGGTAGATGTTGAAGAGCCATGGCAATAGGATAGAGCCATGAGGAATGCCACAGGTGGAGGGTGTGGTGCAGGAAAGAAAAACACCCAATTGCACTTGGGAGGGTCTGTTTAAAAGGAAGGAGGTCAGACACACCAGCGCCTGGTCAGAGATGCCTAGGGTATCATGAAGACGGATTATGAGGATGAAGTGGTTGACTGTGTCTAAGGTGAAAGAAAGATTGAGGAGTATCAGAACAGAGGGAGTGTTTGAGTCCAGATTAGAGAGCAGTTCATTCATATTCCTTTTTGGGAGTTTATAGGGGGGTGTGGGAGTGTTTGAATGGATGGAGGTTCACTAAAACTATCTTTGGACTTGACAGGGCACCCTCAGAAAGAGTACCAACCCCTTCAGCTGGGGGATTCAATGGCACTCTGGGGAGATGGCACTCTGGGGAGATGCCAGGTGAAATGTTCATTATTATAGGTTGAAGCAGGTTGAAGCCCTCAAAAATAAAGAAATGCTTACCTTTACTGCCGGACATCCTGGACATCCTGGACTGAGCTGTAAAATTGTTACCTATTCCGTGGAGTGTTTCAAACCTAATGAAAACTTCAGGTGATTATGTAACAGGGCTGTACACCAGAGGAAACCAAGAGAAGGGGCTATCCACTTGGTTTGACAGAAGATTCAGAGATTTAAAATTTCAATTGCCCATGACCACAGGAAATTAATACCATACTGCTATTTGAGAAAAGCAGATCAGTATAGGTAACTTGTAAAGACCATATCAACTGAGGTGTATCAGATGGTTTGTGTCAAATTGATGGAAGAAGTTGGAGTCAAGAAATGTAGGACCTTATTGTACCAATGTAACACATGACACCAAGCAAATCCGCATTTTAGCAGCATTTATTCTGGACTAAGAATGATGAGTATTTGTCTCAAAATTCTAGGAAACAATAATCCATTGCACGCAATAGAATCATCCCGTCTCCAGACGGATGTGGCAAGTTTCACATTTTTACCCTTGAGGAGGCTGTGATAACCTTGCAATCCCATCTCAATATATTTGTGTATATCATAGTCAGGGATCTGCACAGGGCTGATGGGAACTGTAGTGCAAAACATCTGCCTGGCCAACGTTTGCAGGACCTTGATGGATACGTGTCTTATCTACAGCCCTGAATTACATTTTAGTGGAAAACATCAATAACGTCAATCCATTTAAACATTTCTCAAGGTTGGACAGTGCGTGTCATATACCTATTTCACTGTTAGACAGAACAATGCTCCAAGATATAGAACAGGCATGCTTAGAAGAGATAGCACTAATCTGCACATTCAAGATGGGCTTTTGGCTCAGTATTAACACTGTTTTACCACTGCTTCCTTCTGCACATGACTGTTTCTAACTAGGTCCTGGTAAAGGAAGAGACCATCTTTCTGTACATGTGACAGCTGTTCAACATAGGTAACAGCACTATGGTGTGGGAAGACAGAAAGTGATATGGTACTGATGCATTACTGCTGGCAGGCATATAAACCCTGCACATGAAAAATGCAACAACAATACACTAAGGAAGAGCTGGTGAAAGGGCATGTTGAGGCAATGTTGACAAGGTCATCGGGTAAGCATCTGTGCTGGCATCTCAGCTGTGCAATTCCATTATTAATGATCTGTTAATTGCCTAAGGTGTAATTACACTCTGGGTTTGTGTCAGCAGTTGCCACAGCTTCTCTGGGGGTATCTGAGAGGCTCCGGGGGGTTCAAATGCCTGCAGGCATATGCTCTAACATCACATCTCCCCCTATGTTGTGTTTTGCATGTTCTCCTTGATGTTTCACCACAAACCTATTCTTTCTCCAACCTGAGCCATGCAATTTTTTTTGGCATAATGTGTGTATTGCCCTCACCAGTGCCCTCCAGGTGTCTGCAAGGGAGCCTCCACTTCCCATACTCTCCTCAATAGCCCCCACTGATGTAACTCCCTCTTTCATTTCCTTGACTCAAAACATCTACCGATACATTTTTCATGCCAGCTCCTCTCCAACTTGGCTTCACTGCCATTCACAATATGGAACTTCTCCTCCTCGCATCTCTGATCTTTTTCTCTTTCACCTCTTCAATCTACCTTTCCATTAGTTCTCTCTTCCCTTTCCCTCTCTCTCTCTTACCTCTAACACCACCACCTCCTCCCACCAGTCTTGTAATTCCATCCTTACCTCTATTTCCAGTATCGCCATGTCTTTCAAGCTTTTACAAACCACTTTATAATGTGTCTCCTCCTACCTCTCCTGCATCTTCAAACTCCTCGACACCATCAAGCTCTGCTGTACCTTTTATCTCCTATTCATCTCCAAACTGTCCTGTGCATTAAAGCTCATCTGTATATCCAAGTTCTCCTGAACCTGCATCCTAGCCTGTGCTCTCCGATCCACTACTCAAACTAGCACATCAGCCGCAGGAATCTCCCATTTAAAATAAGCCTCTTACTTCACCTCTGAGGCTGGGCTAAAATCAACTGCTTGTCTCTGTGATTTATCATTTCTTGTAGTGCAGGATTGCCACTGCATGTACTTCTTTGTGAGATCAGCTGTAAGCACTGTTGTCCTGCGCCACCAGCAGGCCGAGCACACAAGAGACTGGTCTGTGATATAAGCGTTCTCAATGGCAGATAGGGTAATACACAAAAACCTGCAAGATCAGAATTCATTCACACGTGTATCACAGCGTTTCTCGCCCAAATCCTGGCTCTCTGTTTGCTAGTCTGTTGCTTGTTTGCCCGACATTTCACTTGTTCTGGGGACCCATAGGTGCACTTTGCCTGAGTGCACTTGGTTGTAATGATTCAGTATCTGAAGAGTTTGATCTTCTTATCTGGCACCATGACACTCTGTATCTGTATTTCTTCTTAAAGAGTTAACATCATACATGGCCCACATGGGATGAGCCAGTGACTCATGTCCATAGTGCTGTAAAAGAGATGAAGCTATCCTTCCCTACGACCCTTTGGCTCTACATCATGTAGCGGGTGGTTGTGCCTGGCCTCTTTAGCACTCTAGGACACAACTCCGGGGACTTGTATGGGAAATTCTCAGCAGTCAAAATAAATGTCAATGTCATATCAGCCATGCCACACTGAGCAAAAGGTCTAACCAGAACCCTCCAGCTAATCCTTAGTTGCTTAGTGCCCCACGACAATCAAATCAGCAATGAGCATAATTTAGCAAGACATTTCCTGACTCTCAATAATGACATATCTTGTAAATAGTCCAGCAATTTAGAGACCATCAGCATTTCAATAAGAGCTACACGGCTGTATAGGTACATAGGAAGATCCACCGAATATTAAACCTTTAAGACAGCATCAGTCAAACATAGTTCATCGTTTTCTGCCAATAACACATGAGCAGCTTTCTGGATCCAAATCCATAGATGTGTACAACTCTCTCCTGAGTCCATTTAAAATAACCTTTATTGGTATTTTACTCATCCAAACTGTCAAGGGCAGCCGATATAAATTTGTCAAATTCACCACTAGACCACAATAGGCACCAATTTTGACTATTTAATTTCCATGACCAATACATTTGTGTTTGAGTCCCTTCTATAAAGAAGAATGTCATCAGTGTAAAAGGGGATACTCACCCTGTTTCCTTACAGTGTTGAGCCTTGATGTTCACGTCTGGAGCTAAATAACTCTAGCAGAGATGCCATATCAAGTGCAAAGAGAAGGGTGACAATGCACATATGTCTTGTTCAGGATTCCAGTGGAAACACCGAAGAGAGGACATTATAAGTATAATCGCTTGACAATGGACTTGCATAAAAACATATACGGTCAAGAATGTATCCATCAAATCTCATCCTCCTCATAATCCCCAAAATGTTTTCCATTATAAAGAAGCAAATGTTACAGCTAACGGAGGAAAGGTGGGATTTCCGTGCTGTGACATGACACAGGAAAGGCATGATAGGATGAGGGCAATAGACAACTTGGGGTGGAGTCGGCCTGATCTGGATGTTTTTAAGCAGCAAAATAAGGAACAATTATATTGCCAATCACTTTAGAAATTATCTTACCATCTGTGTTTGTTAACAATAATGGCCTGCATGAACAGGTCAAATCAATTGTTTACCAGGTTTTTAAAAACTTGTTATCAGCACTTCCCTTATAGATGGAGATGGAATTCAGCACTTCTAACCTCTTTCCACAACACCAGCATAGGGGCAAGTAACTACCACTACTGTGCGCTAAAGTACCAGAAGCACTGCTGAAGTGGGAGATGCACTGTTACCACTGAATATGATAACAGGCCTTCCAGGGACGTCATTTCATGAACATGCAAGGGGTAATGTAAGTGACATCACACGACCCTTGAACTCTGATGACATCACAGGGAGGGCTGTCATGTGAACCGACCCCGAAGTGACATCACAGGAAGTGATGGAACACGACCTTTCACCCCTTGACCAAACAGGAAGTGGCATCACATAGCATTGTTCCTAAGTACACTACGTAAAATATGGTTACGATATCAGTGTAATGTTATATACATTTCATACAAGAATGGATCAAATATATATACAATTTCAAGCAACCTGTGTTGGTACTTATTTATCAACAGAGGAAGGATGAAAAGCTGAGTTGGCCATGCCGGGATTCACACCTACAAATCACACACACACATCGCAGCAGCGAGTGCTCAACCCACTGAGCTATTTTACCAGTTATAGTAATATGAGCAATTACGCGTCTGAATGTTTTCAAAGTCAGAAAACAAATTACACTCTATAGTAGAAACCATTAAACTGGTAACTGAGATTTAACAGCAGGCCAGTTCACCTGCAGGTCTGGTGCAAAGTTGGACACATGGCAAGCCTGCATGGATCTACTTTTCAGGCTTCAGAAGTTGGCGAAACACATACCATTGGGAGGATTCATAACTGTGCATTAAAGTTTATGTGCTATGATCTAAAATTTCTACACTGTAAACAAGCTTTTAGGCACAAGGATTTTGTCAAGTGACTAAGAACACCAAGATGGAATGTCTTGTGATGATTGTAACAGAGACAATGGCAGACAAAAACATGCTATAACTGCAATTTACAAAAGCAAAATCTATAATCAGAAATGGAAGCTTATTATACTCTAAAAGCTTCTTGTAAGTTTTTGTCTGCATTGTGAATATGAGGTGTTTAAGAGCAGACGAAATCAGTGACTCACCCCCTGAAGTGTGCCGGAAATAAAACTTTAATGGGTCTAGCAATTATTGTATAGTATTCCAGAAAGACAAATTATATGTTATTCCTATTTTCTCTTATTTAAGGTCACTTCTCAAAGTGTTACACTTGCGGAACTCCTTTTTTATTTAAGAGGCCTGTACAAGAAAGCCAGTCACTCAAGCAACAAAGAGCCACATGGCACTGGCCACAGCCCAGGAGCTTCAATTAAAAAAACATTTTTTTAGAGGTTGCAAGACAGACCTCAGGGGTTGCAGTTGCGACCCCTGGCAACTCCCAAATGACATCCATGAGGCCTTCCACGATTCCTTTCCTTGGTTTCCCAGCAAACATGGCATTCAAATATTTCACCACTGGCTAAAGTCACTGGAAATCAACAACACTGAATTCTGCCATGAAGAACCATTGTGACTGCCCTAACCCCATGTAATCCCTAAATCAAAGGATAGCATTGCCACCGAAACTAAAATGTACCATATTAAAATGCTTGGATGTGGTATTTCTCCACTCCGCTTTCTTTCATTCAGAATTTCCTATGGGTAATACATAACTCACAAAGAGTAAGGACTACTTTATATTTTATAATACTTACCTTCCCTGTTTTGTCATTTTCACTTATGTATTAAAGAGCTGTCAATTTCTAACCGCTAACCATGTCTGGACCCTAATCTTTTCTTACTTGTTAACATGTGATATGCTGTATATGGTACTAAGATACACAACCCTCATGCAGATCTTGGTCCTTGATTTCTTGACAACAGCTTCCTGAGATGACCCCGTGGAAGATCACAGGTGTTTCTTCTAATATTTACCACCTTAAGCCCTGGTAAGAAGGGCATGAAGAAGACCTTGACCTTAGGCGAGCCTTGTTGTAAGAACTGCACCTAATGATTCACAACTTGTCACTTTGTTTGTATGGAAGTGGAGTCTGTCTAAGGCGCCTTGTCACTAAATTACTGTTGCAAATGAATCTGCCTTCATCTTTGAGAAATTCAGAACCCTTTCTGTGAATGGCCTTACTGAAAATATGGTAGCAATTTGGAGGTTTCTTTCCCCCCTTTCCCTGCTCATCACACATGCTATGTATGTCCTGCTCTATTGGTAATTTGTTCATCCCTCTTTAATTAGCGAAAACAAATTTCAATGTATGCAATTGTCAATAGAACATGACATGATAAATAACAATCAATTGTGATATATCTGCAATCCTGAAAGTGAACATGAAAATAACAAGAATATTAGAAATTAGCAAAACATATTTATATTACGTAAACATTTTCAAACAGAAACATTTAAATTACCCTCTATTGGTTTAAAGGGCAAGAGTGAGTTTCCCATCTTAATACTGCTCTACTGATTTGTTCCCACCATGCTTACACAAAGAGAACATTGAGGCTTGGACAGGATTTCTGCCACCTTGAAAGCAATTCAGTTCAGGGAACTCTACTCAGACAAAAACATGAAAGGACTAAGATTATTATACAACTTTCCTGAACTGGGTGAGTCGCCCCAGCCCTTTAAGACAAGGTAGTAGTACTATGAGATAAATGGCGATGCAGAAGTTACTCAAAAATCAATAATCGAAACGACTCAAGTAGTTGGCAAAAATGTTAACTGTTTTAATATCAATTATCTAAAACAGGGACCAAAACTGACATCAACGGACGTCTTACCGCATGGTCTCTCAATTTGCTTCAGAAAAAAACACTGTACTTATGGTAAGAACTTGTCATTGATGACGTGAACCTAGGTATTTACTAACTAACTAACTAACTACTAAAAGTTATGGAAGAGCGTGATTGGTTCTAAGGGAACAGCTAGATATGCGTTCCATACTGGTCTAAGAAAGTGATAGGCTCCTCAACATCAAGTGGGGCAACTAACCCCTCCCGTCAAAACAGATCACTATGAATGTCACTAAATACACAACGTCCCATTGGCTACACAAACTATAGGGCCCTTAATTACGCAGCCCCCCTACAATTGGTTGGCCCTCTTACATTCGTCAGTATTGTTCCACCTATGTTAGCAGCACGCAGGCTGGACTTCCAGGTGCTGGTGAGCTGGTCATAACCATAGCTTCCCACCAATTAGCATATCCTCTATCATCACCTCAGTGGTGTGCTGTCAATTAAGGCTTTGAACTTGTCCTTGGAAATGTTCTTTGCTCTGGAGAATTCAGGGCAGTGAAGGCATGCTCTGCCTTTAAGCGTGGGTGTGGTTTGTCATGTTGGTTCATTTTCATCCTTCCACGTGACTGAACACCACAAATTTGAGCTGTGGTGCACTTAAAATACAATTGTTCAATAGACCTCTGACATCTTCCTTGTTTACGGCCATGCCTTCTGAACAGGAGTTTTGTTTTTACACACGATTTGTAACTACTTTCTGCTCATCCAAGTCCAATAAGACCTTGGCTTCTTGGGGCTCATCCATCCTCGCCATTCCGAACTCTGCTTCTTTAATTTAATTGCTTTTTCAACTGCAACACACTAGAAAAGAGGCCTTCCTTCTCTGGTCCAGCTCTGCTATAACACATGTGGAATCATCCATTCTTAACTTTATGCCTATATTTGTATACGTTGGGGCTTGCTGCAATCTATTCACTACTTAGTTAGCATCAAAAATACTTTGTCTACTTGTGATTCTTTGCATATGTACATGTGTAAAATGACTTGATATCTTCATTGTTTCTCGAGCATACGTTTCTTCATTGAGCCCAAAATGTCACTTATCTTTGATATTTTCTTGATGCCTTATAGAATTTCTTCATTCTCTTGTCACTGCATCTCTTCTATGTACATCAGTTCAGCTTCGTGTGATGTTACCATTCTGCTTGTTCATTCATTAGTCTTGTTTCTTCCGGGATTTCCTTAAAATAGCCATCATACTGTCATGTATGCAGGTACGGCTTCCTTAATGGGAACCTTACTTCCAGAAGTCTCCTTTTTATTGGTATTTGCAATGGTACTGCATGTGTCTCACACTCTGGTTCACAACATATAGGCAATATTGGCGAGATGGTTGAGGTGGGGGTACTAGGTTCTTTACCTACACTCCCCCCTCTGGGCGATTCATCGACCACTCTCCCATCATTCTTTACATCTAGGCATCCTTGTCTGAAGAAATATTTTTTCGGGACACATATCTTTACCACACCTTTAAGGCATCCAGCTTATTTGACATTCTCATCCTTATTCCATGTCATGAGCATGCACTGTCCACTTGGGCTACAATAGATCCATTTTCCTATGTACTTCTTGTGATTTTGTTGGATACAGGAACTTCGTTCCCTCAGGTGCATGGATACTGGCTTTCACAAAATCTCTGATTTCTTCATATGTCAGGTCTTTGGCCATCCATCCTGATTCATCTATCATGATTTTCATCCCTATGGCTTTCTTTGCAGTCTTCTTGCATTGTGAGATTATTATCCTAATCACACAGAAAAAACTTTCATCTATAGCTGTGATCATGTACAGGACATATCTATTCTGAAGCATCATCAGTCGTGTGGCTCTCATCTCTTCTCTGATATCATTGAATCCCTTTATGGTAGTGTTCATTGTCTGAAACAGATCTAATCTGGTAATTTGTAACCATTTAGTATTTGCTCCAACCTGGTTACTCAGCATAAAGGTCAACGTGAATATCAACGAAGTCTGGCTGAACAGTTTGTGTTCATATGGAATAGCATCAAAGTCTTCTATTGACTTGGCTGACAAATAGTTATCTCTCTTCATTCGATTAATTAGTTCCAGAGATCTTTTATTCCTCAGGTGAGCATCTGCTTTAGGAAAGCTGTCAAGACTGAAGTCCCTTATAGGAATCAGCAGTGCTGTAACATGGACATTTACTAGTGAGTATCGTCCTCCTCAATCCTTGGGAAGCTTCATATAAGCTCTGGATCCACAAGCCCACTAATGATCCATAATTACTGCTGTTCCAAGTTTCATTCCTGGTACATCAAAGATTCGACCACAGTTCTGGTTCTCTCTGACTTTTCTTGTGCCATTATTTCTGAAGCACTTTCCAGAGGCACTATCGGCAAAGGTCCTCCTCTATCTATGATCTAGGTCAGTAGTTTACAAAGTCTTGGCCATAGAGGCTTGCATCCATTCTGCACTATGGCAATGGTTGGCTGATAACAACCAATGACCACCCAGGGTCTGCAGATGACCACTCCTGCTTCCCATCCATCTGGTGATAGCACTGATCCCCAAATCTGCATCTGGCCTCTGTTCTTCCATCTTCGAATTCCTTCTGCAGATTGTCCTTAACTCTCAAGTCTTCTGTTTACTTCCCATCTGATTTCAGCTCCTTTTACTCCAGGCTTTTCGTATCTGATCACATGATTCTTGGTATGCACCCTGTTTCTTGTCTTTGTGTCCTCGATATAATCATCTTCATCTGGATCTGTCCATTCAGTTGCCACATCTCGACCCATGAACTGGCCTTGTGTATGGCAGAGTGCTGTGTGTGATAGACAATGTGCTGTCTGGAATTCTATTTCAATAGCTATGAAGATCTTAGACTTCCCCATGCTACAAGGCAGTTGTGCACATACAAAGCATTCCTCCTTCAAATCTCCTTCCCACTTCTTCCATATGCTGATACCATAGGTTATTCCCCAAATGTGCTGTACTATCCAGGCAATCATTTAACTCATAATCATCCTCCCTAGCACTTCTCGTAGGTCTCATTCTTTTCTTTGAGCTTCTATAGTCATCTAATGAAGTATGTCAGCATAATTCCTTCTTACTGGACCAATCATAGAACCATTTGTCAATGGGCTTGGTGTATTTACCTGTACTAACTGTGTGGGTGACAGTTCCAAAAGCCTCTTCCTATCCTGATGCCTTTTCTTAGCAGCAGAGAATGACAGCCATAGAGAGTCTACTATAACCTCCGTACGTGACCTCCCTCCAAAAGGAAGCCCTGCTTTATCTATTTTAGTACTAGGTACTTTTGATTGTACCTCTAGAGTAGGGACAATCACATAAGCTATCAGCTGCCTTGTAGTTGCCACATCTGCACCCTTCTTCTGCATAGGAAGATACACAGGAATCTTTTCTCTGCTTGTATTCACATATTAAGCACTGCGCACTACAAGTGAAAGAAGTATCAATCTAAACAAAATGCATGTGTAAATGATGTACATGTAAGCCCATTTCTTACAACAATAGCCTCTTGCACAGTGTGGACGTCTCTCGTCATTACTTTGTTGCTATTGACGCTGCCGATAATTAATCTTTTTAAGGAAGGAAAAAACTATTATTAATTGGGCAACATCATGCAATACTCTGGAAATTGCTGAATTTTCTCCATGAATTCCTTGATCAGCTGGTTGATGCAAGACAGTTAACAAAGTTCCCAATAAAGACAAATAAATCATCCTTTCACCAGACAAAATTAAGATTCTCCTTCAGCAAGAAGTAAACGAGTACAGCCATTATGATCTTGATCTCTTCCTTCAAAAGTCTCATTCAGGATGTCCTCAATGTTCTCTCAGAATACAAGTCAACTTGTTCAATGATGTCTCGTAACAATTCATTAAGTGACACGTTATTCCTCGGATCTCCCAAAAATGCGCAGACATCATTTTGTCTTCCACCAAGATGCGGGCATTCCTCAATTAGGTAACAGAAGACCATGCATTTGTATTTTTCCCCACTGTACTCAGGAAGCTAAAGAACTTTCTCTATTCTAGCTGCGAGCAATATCCACACGGTTGGACCGGACAGCATCTTGCAGAAAGGCTGCACAGGTTGGACCCTAAGAGGGCTCTCATCTTAAATGTGGTAAAAACAGTGGAATTCAGATGCAATGACCAACTCTTCGTGGCTGGCTTTCTCTTTGTCCAGAAAGGGTTTGGCTATGTCAAAACGGACATCTCTAGGTGGATAACTCTCTGCATTGCAGAGCGTTACCAGGGTGGAGGGAAAGATCTGCCACTAGGCATCAGGACACATTACAGTAGGGGCATGGTAGCATCATCTGCTTTACACATTGGCGACCCACTTAAGGAAATTTGCTGAGCAGTGATGTGGTGGTTGCTCCACAAGTTCACCAAGCAAGACTGCCTAGATGTAGCACGTGGTTTGGTGGCCAGTTTCAGTAGGGCGATTTTGCAGAGCTTTCTTGTTTATGGGCTTTCTTCCTGCCTCTGCATGACTTCTATCGTATGAGTAATCTGTGGGAAAATACAATCCATTGAAGCAGAAGTTACTTACCGGTAATATTCTTTCTATGGATCCTTCACCCTCAGATTTATCATCACACTTCTGACCCCGCTATGAAAGTGGCCTGCAGTCTATATGTGGTTATCCCCTTCTTGGGGGACAAGGTTTTGATTAGTTGTGTTTTAGTCTCAGTTCAAGCCTTCTTTGATAACGTTGCCAGCCTGTTGTTTATTTGTATAGCTTGCAGAAACCTGAGGTATCTAGGTGCTTAAATTTAAGAGATTACTTTCCGTGCTTCGGGTTACAGAAAAGGAAGCGTAATAGGTGAGGTACAACAACGTGGAACGTGCAAAGGTAAAACATCATACGCAAAGTACAGAAGAGAAGTACAGGTGATCACATTCATTGAGCCCGACCCCATGTTACGGGCAGCAGCAACACAGATGCAAAGTCCAGCAATAGGCAAATACATGGTGCCTACCACATGTTGCAGGGCGGCAGCAGCACACAGATGCGAAAGTCAATTCAAAGGGCAAATACATAGTGCCTGTTAGGCAAGATTGTATGCGGTACACTTTGGGTGCACTGCAACAGCCTTGACCTCCTGGCAATAGAAACCCAACCTTTGGTGTGGGTCTGTGCTGCACAGGTTGGTGGCGTGTGGAGCGGTCAGGCTTGAGTCGGGAGGGCTCAATGTGAGCTGTGGGAGAGTTACACGGGGATTCACAGTGACAAGTATTCAGATAAACTCTTACACATGGTTTCTTGATTTACCACTTATTGATTTATTTCTCAGTCAGTTAGAATAAGCCTTCTTCAGAAGGGAGCAATATAAAGCAACACACAAATACACTCCAAAAATACACACTTAGTTTTCTAAATTGGCAGATTTCCATTTGGGATGACGCTGAGGCACTGCCTACACCCTCAGGTGACTTCAGTGGCTGCGGTCCTGTTGGCATTAATAGATCACTGTTGCATTTATAATTTTCTTGGGAGTAGTTTTAAAGAGAGGAGAGTTCAGAATAGAACAAGTATTCACACAGTTATTCTTAAGTAGGTAAGTAATTTCAATACAACCCCCCAATGCAAAGTCAGTTAAACCTTTCCTGGGAGAAAGCAAAACACATAACCAGAAGAATGAAGAGTCATTCGGGGAGCCTAGGCTAGCCAATGTTAAGTTAGCAAAAGTCAAGCTGAACTGAAGCACTTTTTGCAGGTAAGTAGAAAGTCTTTTCTAAAATTTAAAAAGTCTTTGTTGAATAGAAGAAATCAAAGTGGGGCCACAAGCTGATTAGGCTTGTGAAGTAAAGCTGTGAGTAACTCTACACATGCAGCCAAGTAAGTCTCCAACGAGGATAAGTGGCTACACAACAAGAGGTAAGTTCTCTGAGACTGTACAGTACCTTTAGGTTGAAGCAAAAAGTGCAGCAGATTGACTTCTGTTCCTGTGCAGATCTCGCTGTTCCTGGGCCTCAGTCATGAGGACAAGAGGGAGGACTTTTGGGGACTCCTGCACAGCAATGGGACGGTCACCGCTCGCAACCGGCAAACTTCAAACAAGTGGCTGTTCAGTATTTTAGCTCCTCGCGTCTACTTCAAATAGCAACAATACGGTTCATGGCTTTCCTCGCATCTGGGGTCCCGCAGTCTGCTGAGGGTGCTCAAACTCGGTCAGTCCTGCTTCCTGGGAGTCTGGAGGATCTTCCTGGAGCTCTTGACCAGCTTAAAAGCAACGCACACAAACTGGTGTTCCTCTCCCTGGATAGCTGGTTCCAGCAGCGACTGCAGTGGATACTTGACCAGCTTTGAGAGGATGTCCAGGTGGCTTACTTTGGAGTTGATTGGTCCCACCAACTCAAATGGAGAAGTCGTCCTTGCAGGGGCTTCTCTGTTTGGCATTTCAGCACAGCAGCAGGGCTTCGCCGGGCAAACCAACAGTCCAGCCGGCATCCTCTTCAAGTTCTTCTTCAGATTCCTCCGTCCAGTGGTCAACTCTGCCTTCCAAGCCAAAAAGCCTAGCCTTTTATGCAGATTTCTCCCATTCATTCAAGCCTAGCTGTCAGTCACCCAGTAGGGTGGCTGTCCTTGCCGCAAAGCCAGTTGGCCAATCACCTAAGAGTGCATTCCTGTCCCCTAGGAGACTAAGCACAGGGAGTTTTGGGCATCTCCTTTGCTTCCTGCCCCCGCCAGACACCCTGGAGCCAGAGGCGGGCTTCACTTGTGAATCTCTCTAAAGGCAAAACAAACAAATAAATGGCAATAAAAGAAGAACGGGGCATTTTGACAAAATGGCATCCATGGGTGATTTACCATGGCTGGGAACGCAGGGCGGCAGCAGCACACAGATGCAAAATTCAAATCAAAGGGCAAATACATGGTGGCTACCCCATGTTGCAGTGCGGCAGCAGCATGCAAGTGCAAAAAAAATACAAAAAGGGTACTATTGGGATTGGAAGAGTAGCATCACCGGTGACCAAGGGAGGGGGGGTGGTGTACACTCAGCATCACAGGCGACCGGGGGGGCACACTCAGCATCACAGGCGACCGGGAGGGGGGGCACACTCTGTATCACAGGCGACCAGGCGGGGGGGCACACTCGGCATCACATGCGACCGGGTGATGGGGAGGGAGTCACACTCGGCATCTCAGGCGACCGGGGGTTTTGGAGGGGGGCAAGCAGACGGGGAGCAGACAGGGCTTCCCTTGTGTGCCTGAGCTGGTGTGCCAGCTCCTGCCTCCCGGTTTTCCTGTTTGGGCTATGAGAGCCCAGGGAGCCAATGGAGGGGGGGGGGAATGCAGGCAAGCCAAGGAGCCTACTCTTAACAAAGAAAACATCCACCATCTTGGAAAGGCACATGAGCTGTGTGACAGTGTGCTCACACTTAAGAAGGAGCCGAGAAACGCAGTTTGGGGTTAAAATTGCAAAAGATTACTCCCAGGCAGTTTGTGGGCCCAGAGAGCAGCGAATTTCAATTTTTTTGGCAAAATGAACATAAACGCAAAATGCCATGAAAAGTGCAACACAATGCAGGTCTTAGCCTGCCAAAGCATATGTCTCGCTGTAGGATGTTGCAGCAGGTGAGGGGCTGCCGAGCCACTGGCAGTGTAGGAGGTTCAGCAGGTGAAGAAGGAAGATAAATGAGAGAGGCCTCCTTGATAGCCTGAACTGGTGTGCTGGCTCCCGCCTCCCGGTTCCCCTGATTGGGCTAGGAGAGCACAGGCAGCCACTTGGTGGGGGGGGGGGGGTGGGGAGTGCAGGCAAATCAAGGGGCCTACTCATAACAAAGAAAAAATTCCCCATCTTGGAAAGGCACTCCATCGTTCTCCTGTTCCTCATTTTGGAAAAAAAAGTTTTCGTTTGGCTGGTTTCAGCCCGAATCCTTGGATTCTTCTTCCGTGGCTGCTCAGCTCGGGAGGGGATTCAGGGGAGGTGTGGATCTGAGGTGTAGTGACGTAGTATATATAGCGGCCAGCGTTGTGTCTGGAGCCGAGTTGCAGGTCGAGTCAAGAGGGAATGATTGTCGGGCTGTACTACGCCCCCTGTCAAAGCAGTTTTTGAGCACTTGATGCTCTAATTGTTATCTTATCTGATGAGGAATCTGCGGGGAATAGAATCCATGGAAAGAACATTACCGGTAAGTAATTTCTCCTTCAGATGCTCAGTAGTCACCCCTTGCCAGCCCAAGGCAGGAAGTGGAAGGAGCCGCCTTATGAAATCACAAAGGCGCAGTTCCACAAGCCCTTGTCACAGACTACCTTAAAAATTTACAGAAGCTGGGAGACAGTTCAAGGATTTATTTTTCATTAAAGGAGTTTGGGATATGCCGATAGTGCAAATACAAGCTGACTGGTTGGTGCTAATATTTTATTTATTGGATATTTATAATGTGCCTGTACAGCAAATGGTGTTTCAACACAAATAGTTTGTTCAAATTTAGGACAGGGAGGTGGATAAATTAAATGCATTGGACTGGGGCCGTCCCTCTTTATCTAGTCTATACGAACCTCCTTCCTAACCCCAGGTCATTATATAATGCTTGTTACTCCCTCAGTATGCTACTAAAAACTATAGACTAAGATGTTAACCCAAAGGCACTTCAGACATCTGTCTAAGATCCTTCGGGGACTTCCTAGGCTGGCCCTATGCTAATCTGTGGTTAGTTATAAATGGTGTTGTATGGATGTTGCTGTTAGAGACTTGAGCCCCACTCTGTGCCTCTACTCTTAGGCACAGATATTACATTTACTGTCTCTTACTACTATCCTTATACCGCTACTCATGTCGAACTCCACACACCCTTTCTCCCCCTACGTGTCTCTACTCTGTCTCTCAGATGTCTCTCACTCCATTTACAACCTGTTCCACCCTTCAGTTTTCTTACTCCCTTCATTAGGCTCCTACTCCCTTCTCCACACTTCTATCCCCACTCCACACTACTACTCTCCACACCACTACCCGTGCTGCTACTGTCACCACACCCTTCACCTCACCCTGTACTCCACTTGTAGATGTATTGTCCCGCTCACCATTCCAGGGCTATAGAGTGCCCTGCACATTCTCCCACTACTCTATTCTCACATCCCCCATGTCTTCTTTGCAGTCTTCTCCTCACCCCACTCTTACACTCCTCTTTTTAAGTTTGATTTCTAGATAAAGGCTTGATGGACAGATTTTAGGAGGCCACCCTAGGTATAGTGTTGTAGTGAACAGGGGAGCTCTGAGAGATCAACCAAACCCAATCAAGGTACATGTAGTCAAGACTTGGTTTCAGGGGAAAGTGGGTGCGGTCAGGGTTCCACAATGAGTCACACAATTCAATTTGGACAGGTAAGTACACAAATACTCGATTAAAGGCCCAAAAACACACACTAGAAAAATGAAATAAGCAGGTGGTAATATCACACAACACCTAATTATTAAACATGTATACAGTAACCTTTAGAATGTAGGAATGCATACAATAACTTTGACAACTAGAAAGAAGATAAGTAGTGATGCAGTAGAATAAAACCAGTTCACAAGAATAATGCCATAACTTTAGAAGTCCAATCCTTATGATGTATGGGGCCTTGTGCCGAGAAGTCACAAAGCTTCTTCTTAGGAGAGGGGACAGATGTAGGAAGAGTTCTTGTGGTGCTGAATATATTCCAGAATATACTTGAACAATGTTACAGGTCAGTACAATTGGGTTCCTATCTTTAGGTACAACTTTTAGATCCAATGATCAAAAAGCGATGGAATGGAATAACCCAAGTTTGGTTTATTCGAAGGAGAACAAGGGGAGGTGAATGTGTTGCATTTACTTACCCCTTCCCACCCACTTGACTCTGATGTTCTCAAGCGACTTGGCAGGTCGGCTGGGAATTGCTGGAGGTAGCTTTTCCTGCCGTAGGATCCAGTAGATGGCCAGAAGCTGCGAGGTGCAAGGATTCTTCCGGACGGTTCCAGGAGCAGGGTGAAACCTTTTCCGAAGAGGAAATGCAGAAGATACTGATGCAGACCTCCTCAGGACACTTTACCAGACGGGGTAAAGTGAGTTCCAATGATGGCTACTGCACATGTGCGACAGCAGGCGCCTTTTCAGTCAGTCAAAGACGACCTTCCAGGACAGGATCCCTTGGTGATGGGAAGGTGAAACTTGTCAGGAAACCGACTGTTGTCACGGGCAGGAGCTGGAGACCACCAAAATTCCTGGTGAAAACACAGAACAGTAACAATTTTACTGAGGTAGCCCACTGCAGAGCTAGTCAGTTTGGTGGCCCAGGGGAATTCCGAAAGGCGCAATATGGCTGGATCCTTGAGAATGTATTGTTAGGGAGAATTCTCATAAATGTGCTAATTCCCTTCACCTTAGGGACCCCCAGCAACTTTGCTGGATTTTGAGGTCTTGATTTTTTTAAATCTGGAAATAGTGTGAGCCTTTTTTCTTACTCTTTCATGTATTTTGATGTGTGTTTTACTCTTGCGTTTTTTGATTATGGAGTTTTAGGATACCTCCATAGGCACCTTTTCATGTGTGTTACAAAGCACCCTCAGTGCAGTGACAGAGGGATGTCTTTTCAGACTTCCCAAAGGTTTAAATTCCTTCTCTGGGATAAACTACTGTTTCCCAGAGAATGTAAGGTTAAATTGACTTTACTAGTCTTTTTAAATTCCTAGACCCAGCACACACTATCTTCCTATAAAGTGCTGGAGGGGCTAGCTAGTATCCCCTATGTCTAGAAAGTCATGTAGCAGTCAAATGCTACCCTTTTCTATCGAATTGGCTAGTGGCAGTGGTTTTACAACAAACTACCATGATTTTTCCCGACCGCCAACACCGGTAGCTAAAAATTGCGGGGGCCATGTTTTAAAAGATGGTGCCTTAAGCCCCTTTGTTTAAACAGGTCCTGATCTTCTTTTTTCGCCATTTCATTTTGGAAAGGTCCTTCTAGTGTTTGTCTTTGCGCGGCAAACTAGGTTTGGGCCCTTTGTTTCTATGCCTTCAGTCCTGAAGCCCGCCTCTAGTGCCCGAGCGTCTGCAGTGGGCACGAAGTGAGGGAGCTGCCCGAAACTCCCTGTGCTTAGTCTCCTAAGAGACGCAAATGCACTGTGGTGTGATTGGCTGGCTGACTGTCCGGCAAGAACAACCACCGTGCTGGGTGAGTGGCAGCTAGGCTGGAATAAAAGGGAGAAAACTGTTTAAAAGGCAAGTCTCTTGGACTGGAAAGCAGTCGACCACTGGAACGAAAGAACCAAAGACGACCTGGAAGAAGACGGCTGCTGCAACTCCTGGACCATTGGTTTGCCCGGTGAAGCCCTGCTGCTGGTCCGAATCGCCAAGTTCATCTTGACAGAGAAGCCCCTTCAAGGACAAATTCTTCCTTTGAGTTGGTGGGACCAATCAACTTGTAAGCCACCTGGATACCATTCTCGGAGCTAGTTAGGATTAACCAGGGGGAAGGACACCAGCTTGTGTGCTTGACTACAGCTACTCGAACTGAAGTGACTCCATTTTGTCAGCGTTTTCCAATGATCCCGTGTAGTGCAGGAGTTCCCTGACGTCCTCCCTCTTGTCCCCACGACTGCAGGTCAGGACCAGTGAGATCTGCAGGAACTGCCAGGAACCAGCGTCTTCAGCTGCATCTTGTTCTTCATATTAAGGTACTGTGCCAACCCGATTGTGAGAACTTACCTCTCGTGGTGAAAGATCGTGGAAATTTCCCAACTTACAGGCTAAACCAGCTTGTCACCCAACATATGATTCTTTTTCGTACAAACTACTTCTGAGAAAATTGGCAAAGACTTTACCGTTTACTACAAGAACTGCTCTTTCCTATCCAAGACATTAGCCCATTGACTTTGGCCTAGGCCTATTGAACTGAATCGAGTCCTTTATTGAATTGAAACTATTTGCACTGCCTAAGAAAGTATTGATGATCTATTCTGCTAACTTGTGCCTTTTTACTTCCATCAAAGTAACTGAAATGCCATTTTGCTTCTATTTCAGGGGAGCCTAATTTACGCAGAAACTTGTTGGTTCAATATTGAAGTATATTTGTGTGTAATATTAAGTTGTCTTCTTGTAGTGAATGTTTTCTAAATGACTGTGTAATAAATTAATAAGTGTTTTACCAAGAAACCTTGAGTTTAAGTGTCTACTTGAACCACTGTGATTGTAAGACCTCTGTGTAACATCCTTGTACTGCTCACATTCCCTCTTGAGATAAGCCTGGCTGCTCAGCTCCCTACCAAAAACTGTGTAGCAGAGACTTATACCAAAGGTTGGTTTTTGCTTACACCTGTCGTCCTAATTGTATGTGGTGGTCCCAGAGGGTACTGCATGCAATTCTGCATAACATGCATCAAGACTGGTTGGTCTCAGCAGTCCAAGGGTTGAAGCACCACACAGCGCCTTCACAGTTATAGTAGTCCAGCAGGGCTTCACTGGGCAAGACATATAAAGGGACGCCAGGCCTCTACGGCAGTCGTCCACAGATAGTCAGTTGGCTGCTTTACTACACAGGATACTTTGCTCCAACCCTGATCTGAAGAAATGGCTGCAGGAGTCATCTTCTTATTCTAAATCCTGGCTGGAAACAAGTTTAAGCCCACTAGGTAAAGATCTGCAACAGCCAGCAGTGATCCAATCGGGGTCCACTGTGGGTTTCACTCATGCCCAACACCCAGACTCTCTGGCAACACGGATGTGTAGTGAGAACAGACCGTCCCACCCATTTCATGGGTCCACACACACCAGGCCAGCAACAGCCTGCTTAAGAAGCAACTTTCCTGGTCAAATTCATGACCATACAGGGGATTTCCTGACCCAAAAAAGCAGCAATTAGGCCAAACAAGAATATGGCCAAAGGACAAGCCAAAAATCTCATGCCATGGCCATTTCAGGGAACTAGCCACATTTAGTAGCCGAACGCGGTAAATGCAAATGTGCACACTAAAAATACTGCAATGATGGTAAAAGTGTATCTGCTGCCCCCAGCTTGTCTTTAGGCACTTATAAAAGTAATCAAAAATTCTAAGTTTGAAAGACTAGGGTAATATAAAAGTATCCCCACTGCACTGCGTTGTAAGATTCTGTGTGCACTGTTAAAAAGTTACCGGGAAGGTAGAAAGATAAAAAGACAAAAGGGAAACATAGATTCCAAGTAGTGATAGTCTAAAAGACTCCCTGTGACAAAAATAAATGGCCAGAGGAGTGAAGGCGATGGGACGACTTAAGTTTGGAGGTCCAGAGAATATGGAGGGAAAGTTGCCTGAAAAGAAATTTTTCTCAACACCTCTCAACTAGGATTACTGTCTCACAATATCCTTGCTTGCACCATCTCCCACTCAATCTCTTTGTTGTCCTCTCATATAGTTTATAAAGTCCCCCCCTTTTGTTTCACTATAATACCCACACACAGCTGGTACCACTTTCCACCAACAAAACTAAGTGTGGCATGGGTCGGGTGTAGAGCAATCACTCTACTCTAGAAAGCCCCCACCACTCTACCTTACCTTTCCACAACATAAACTTCCATAGACTCAGACCATGAACACATAGAGAGATTTCACCACCAACTAAATCCATTCAAGGCTGGACTGTAAATGCTGTCACACTTAGACTGAATTGTGAATGATAGTATTGCCACAATTAGATGGAAATGAGAACAATAGCACAAACCACACTTAGACTGAATTGTAAATGGTACCATTGCCACAATTAGATGGAATTGTGAATGATAGCATGAACCACACTTAGACTTAATTATAAATGATGGCATTGCCACACTTAGATTGACTTGTGAATGACAGCATGAACCACACTTAGTCTGAATTGTAAATGATAGCATTGCCACACTTAGATGGAATTGTGAATGATAGCATTGCCACAATTAGATGGAATTTTGAATGATAGCATGAACCACAATTAGATGGAATTGTGAATCATAGCACTGCACCCTTAGATTGAATTGTAGATGATAGCATGAACCACACCTAAATGGAATTGTGAATGATAGCATTGCCACAATTAGATGGAATTTTGAATGATAGCATTGCAACCCTTAGATTGAATTGTGAATGATAGCATTGCCACAATTAGATGGAAATGAGAATGATAGCACAAACAAGACTTAGGCCCTCATTACGACCCTGGCGCAAAGCGAAAAACGATGGCGGTAAACGATTACCGCCATCGTCTTCCGCTAGGGCCGATTACGACCCGTGACCGTAAACTACGATGTCATTAGCGGCATCGTAGCTAACGCTGCCGCTGACTGCGCCAAGGGCGCGCGCACCCGAACATCCACACCGTACTTAGCGTACGCGAAATGCCGACCCAAGCGGACATGCCCCTAACGCCATCACCCAGCCCGTTAAGTACCTTACCGCCATGGTGCTAATTACGCCATCGCGAACCAACCGTAAAGGGCCATGTAAAGTGAATGCAGCTGCCACAGGGGCCCAGAAACAGCACAGGTGAAGGCAATACAGACTCAGGAAGTACAAAAAGAGCACACCCCACCCCTTCCCACACCCAGTCACACTCCACAATGATACCAATAGGACTAGCAATGTTGGGGCTGGAGGACCTGATAGCAATGCGAGTGCTACAACAGCAACAAGAACAACAACAACAACAACAACAACAGGCTGCACAGAGGAGACGCAGGAGGAGAAGGAGGGCAAGGCAGGCCCAGCAAGCCCCACCAGCACAGCCAGTGCCACCACGCAGGCAGCCCCCAATCCCACGCATCAGAGCCAGCCCATTCAACCTCACCGCTGAGCAGATCCACACCCTGTACCGACTGGACCGGGACACCATCACCACCATTGTGGACATGATACACAACGACATCGTCAGCATGATTGAAACACCCACTGCCACCCCCCCCCCTACTGAAGGTAGTGTCCGTGCTCCACTTCCTGGCCACAGGCACCTACCAGCACACAGTGGGGCACTTGCATGGCATATCACAACCATTATTCTCGCGTACACTGATGCAAGTGCTCGATGCCCTCCTCAAGCACACAGATGACCACATCTCATTACCACGGTCTGCCCAGGAGATTGCCAACACCAAAGTGGGTTTCCATGCACTGGCCGGCATACCTGGTTGCATTGGTGCCATTGACTGCACCCATGTTGAATTGGTGGTCCCACATGCCATGGAGGTACCGTACCGCAACCGTAAACATTTCCACTCAATCAACGTGCAAATGGTCTGTGACTCCAACAGGATCATCACACATTGTTCTGCCAGATACCCCGGATCAACCCATGATTTAATGGTCCTTCGGAACTCCACAATACCACACTACATGGAGCGACATGCAGGCCCAAGATCCTACCTACTCGGTGAGTCTAATGTCATGAGCATGGAAATGCAAAGTGGGTGTTGAATGACGTACCAATGCATATTTCATCTGGCAGATACAGGGGGGTGATGCATACGTCACATGGGTGCAACTAGCAGTAGCCAGATCATTCCCTGTGGCAGCACTGACGTCAACAGAGTAGTGTACACATTATGCCTGACCTAATCATCCCAACATGTGAATGAAAGTGTATCCCAAAAACGACACAACCATCTGCAAGTGCATTGTGCAAATTGTGACCGCATTGACCCTAAAGAAAACCACCAACATGCACGTCACCATGCACCAACTACTGAAAGGCCTGTCCCCCACAACTGCGCACAAACGAGGCACATGACAGACAGGAACATCAATGCACCACTACAAGACCCACAAACTGTCCCCATTGACACCAGTAATGCTCACTGGGGTCATAATGAGCCAGACATCAATGTTGCTATCATGTGAGCTTCAAGCTCACAGGACACGTGCAAGGTCACATGAATGACGGCCTGAACAGACACAGTGAATGGCCATTCACAAGGCAATCGTCCCCCCTGCATTGTGTTTTTGCATGCAAAACAGTACATGAGAGCCATGAACACATACTGGTTGCACAGTGTAAATCCATTAGCACAACTCTAATTGGTGCACAGTAACAGTCGGAATCAAGGCATAGTTGTGCGTCATGTTCACAAATCAATCTCGTTCCTGACACATTCATTTCTCACATTTTACAGGTGATGCGGGCTATCCCCTGAAGAGGTGGCTCCTCACACCAGTGCGGACCCATCGAACCAGCATGAGGAGGACTACAACCGTGCCCATGCACGTACCCGTGTGGTGATAGAGCAGGCTTTTGGCCTACTGAAGGCACGTTTCCGCTGCCTCAGCAGGTCTGGCGGGGCACTCCTGTACCGCCATGAGAAGGTTGCAAAGATCTCATGGCATGTGTCATGCTACACAATATGTGCATCAGACGAAACGTGCCTCTGCCCCCTGACGCAGAACCACAACCACCTGATGATGGGGATGATGATGATGGGGATGGGGCAGCACCTCAGGGAGGCAGCGATGCACAGGAGGGGCATATAATGCATCAGAATGTCATTGACCGATACTTCTAGCACACACAGCGTGTGTGTAACATATGGATGGCACTTGGGGCACTGTGTGTGTCTGGTATGTCAACACTGTGGACTGTAAAACAATAAAGCACACATACGCAATGAGCAATGTCCACACATTTCGTTAGTGAGAAATGAAAAAGTGTATTGTTCTTCTGAATAGGTATAACAGAACCCCTCCCCCTCCCCCCTGAACACTCCAACACACCCAATTCCCCCCTTCCCCTCCCCCCTGAACACTCCAACACACCCAATTCCCCCCTCCCCCTCCCCCCTGAACACTCCAACACACCCAATTCCCCCTCCCCCTCCCCCTGAACACTCCAACACACCCAATTCCCCCCTCCCCCTCCCCCCTGAACACTCCAACACACCCAATTCCCCCCTCCCCCTCCCCCCTGAACACTCCAACACACGCAATTCCCCCCTCCCCCTCCCCCCTGAACACCCTGCAAACATGTGACAGTGCCCGTGGTGAAGTGTGTATAGTTTTGCACACTATTGACTGCCCCCTCTCCCGGAACCTGGGGCCCCCCTGCCTGTGCTCCTCAGGGTCCTGGATGACCTGCGGACGGGAGAGGCTTGTGCTGAACTTGCAGCTGAGGATGTACCGGGCTGCTCAGTACGGCATGTGTCCACAATTGTCTGGATTTGTATTTGTATTTGTATTTGTTTATTTATAACGCGCAAACCATCAGGCCCGGGGGCATCAGGGCGCAATTTGTACAGTGTTGCAAGAAAAGAACATACAGGGAGATAAATTACAAAAAGTATAACAATACAGCGTAATAAACAGACTAAATAATTACATATCATACACATGGTACAGTGGTACAGTGTCCCAAGGCTCTGCAGAGGAACTATCCCTGAGGTGGTTGGGAAAGGTAGTAGACCGGAAATCGAGCCGGGGAAAGGCGGGTTGGGTAAGTAGGACCGATGTCTGACACAGCTATTGCTAGTCAAAGAGCCAAGATTTGGTTTTATTCTTGAAGGTATTGAAGGAGTCTTCAGCTCTGATGGCAGCGGGGAGGGTGTTCCAAAGTTTGGAGGCTAGGACAGGGAAGCTAGTGCCTCCCGCTTTTTGGAGCTTAAACCTAGGGATAGTCAGGCAGTGAGTCTGAGCAATTCTTAGTGGTCGGGCAGTGGAGTGGCGCGTAAGCCGACTGCAGAGATAGATCGGAGCCTTGTTGGCTAGGCATTTGTGCGTGAGGGCAAGCGTTTTTAGGGAAATTCTCTGCTTCACGGGTAACCACCTAAGGCTAGCTCTGGCTTCTGAGATGTGGTGGTTACGAGGTATGTTCAGAGCCGCTCGAATTGCATTGTTCTGGGTGGTTTGGAGTTTGGACAGATTTTCTTGGCTGGTGCCTAGATATAGGGCACTGCAGTAATCTATTTTTGCCATGATAAGTGTTCTCGCTAGTGTGACGCTATTGTGGGTGGTGAGGAATGGTCTACAGGCTGAAATGAGTTTGCACGTGTAGGCGGAGGTGGATCTGACTGCATTAGTTTGTCTTGACAAGGAAAAGGTGGAATCCAGGTAAAAGCCTAGTGTTTTGGTGTCTTTCGAGATTTGTATGAAGTTGCCGTCTATGATGAATGACTGATAGGATGGCTCCAGTTTGCTCAGGCGTTGTGAAGTACCTAGAATAAGTAGCTCCGTCTTATCGTCGTTCAGACATAGTTGGTGCTGGGCCATCCAGGCTTGGATGACCAGGTAGACGTCATTGAGGGCCTTGGTGTCAGCAAGATAGTCACCCGAGATGGGGATGAGTATCTGGGTGTCGTCCGCATAGTTGGTGTAGGAGACACCCAGATAATCAAGCACATCGAAGAGTGGTTTCGTAAAGATATTGTAAAGGGTAGGAGACACGCAAGAGCCCTGAGGAACACCGCAATGAATAGGGGAGGGAGCTGCGGCAGCGGAGGGTGCAAAGACCCTCATAGATCTGTTGCTCAGGAAGGATTTGATCCAGGCCGCTGTGGAGGGAGAGAAGTTGGCAGCAGAGCGGAGGTGCCTGCAAAGGATCTGGTGGTTAACCAAATCAAATGCGGCGGAAAGGTTGAGGAGTAATAGCATTGCTAATTTGCCCTTGTCCTTCAGGACTTCGATCTGGGTTTTTAGGTCTAATAGAGCCGTTTCGGTCCCGTGTCTGGGCCGAAATCCGGATTGTCGTAGACCTAGCAGATTGTTTGATTCAAGGTAGTTTTGGATCTGCAGGTAGGCTGCACCGTCCAGTATCTTCAGCAAGAATGGTACTGTTGTAATAGGTCGGAAATTCGTAGGTATGTTTGGGTCAAGGGAAGGTTTTTTTAGTAGCGGGATCACCCAGGCGTCTTTAAGGTTGTCCGGGACAACACCTGTTTCAAAGGAAGAGTTAATGAAGGCTGTAATGAAAGGGGCTAGGTCATGGGCAGAGTCCTTAATGATGGGAGCTGGGCACGGGTCACCTTGGCAGTTGGAAGGTTTCATCCTGAGGATGATATTTTCTACTTCGAAGATAGTGAGAGGTGCGAAGGTGAAGGGTTTGATGTTGGCATAGTTGGAGAGGGTGGGCCTAGTGGGGGAGGATGAGCGGTTGTCACACCTCAGGCAGTCCTGCTTATCTTTTATTTTAGATTGGAGCATAGAGATTTTGTTTAGGAGGGCAGCTTGAATGTTAGCACACCATTTACTGTCTTTTGTGCAAGTGTCTGGCGGGGATACTGGGGTTTTGAGCTCTTTTAGGACTCTAAAGAGTTCCTTGGAATTAGAGACGGCTTGTGTGATACAATTATTAAGCGATTCTTTTTTAGCCATGATGATGGCGTCTTTGTAAATGAGGGAGGCGAGGAGGAAGCCGTCTTTATGCTCATCAGATGGGTGGCTTTTCCACCGGTTTTCCGCGCAGCGTTTGGCTTTGCGAAGGATTCTTAGCTGTGGAGTGAACCATGAGTTGAGGTGTGCTCGTGGTTTAGCCTTTCTAAGTTTAGTTGGTGCTAAGGTGTCAATGGCCGTGAGCATCATTTGGTTGTAGATGACTGCAAGGGAGGTGGGATCAGAGCAGGCGTTGGTCGCCGCATTAAGAGAGGGGAGTAAAAGTGGGAGGAGATGTTCTCTTGTTATGTTTTTTTTATTGCGGGTGGGGAGGGCTGGGGCTATAGGTGTTGGGGCTCGCGGGGAAGCTTCAATGTTAAATGTTATGATGTGATGGTCAGACCATAAGCAAGGGGAGTTATTGAGGACCTGGATGTTGCAGTTGGAGCCGGCTAACCAATCAATGGTCCTGCCTTTAATATGGGTCGGTTCTTGTAAGTACAAGGTGAGGCCAAAGTCAGTAAGAGCATACTCCAGATCAGTTGCTACAGGATCCTTAGGGTCACCGCGACCAAGATTGAGGTCACCTAAGATTATTGTTTGGGAGTTGTTTTTTGTATTGTCAAGAAGAAGAGTGGAAATTTCGCTGACAAAGGTAGGTGCCGGCCCTGGGGGCCTGTAGATAAGGTGAAGGGTGGCCGTTTGGTTAGATGTTAGTAGTAATTTGATTGTCAGCAGTTCAGCTGATTCGAGTTTGGAGTCGGATACCACTCTTAGGTCAAGGGAGTTTTTGTGGATGAATGCCACGCTGCCACCTCTAGTATGGGCAGAGGAGCGGTCACAGCGTGTAATGCCATAGTCAGGCGGTAAGGCCAGGGATAGCGAAGGGCCAGAGGCGGCATGTAGCCAGGTTTCGGATATGGCAATGAAGTCAAGGTTGGCAGTAGTGATAAGGTCGGCTATGTCAAGAGCGTGTGCTGTGAGGGATCTAGCATTGATGAGGGCACCCTTGAACACAGGCAATTTAACCCCTGAGGACTTAGTTTTGCAAGTGGCGGAGGGCGAAGGCGGGCTGGGTGGTGTGAGTGGGGCTTGCTTAGTGGTGTGGGTGCGGGAAGGACGAATACGGAATCTGGTGCCTAGTCTCTTGTTCCTGAGAGTAAGGGGGCAAGGTTGGTTAGGGGTTGGTTTTGTGGCGAAGTGTTTGAGCCAGAGAGCAGGGTCATTAAGGTATCGGTTAATCTGGTTGCAGGGGTGGTGAGCGTCAACGGAAGTTGCTGAAGGACACGTTGAGGGTGTCAAAGTCATGGCGGGTGACGCTGGGCCACGTAGGTAAGGGCAGGCCAGGATATTAACCTCAAAGGTAGGAGTGGTTGACTTGGGTGGTTGAGTGAGTGGGGCAAGGAATGTGGTTAGGAGGTGGTGCAATAGAAGGCGCACGCTGATGTGCATGATGGTGGTGCTGGCTGACAGAAGTAGGTTCCCTATGAGCTAGTTGAGAGGGACAAGTTAGGGTCTGCTTGAGTGGGCCTGGTGAGATAATGGAAGGGGGTGAGGATGCTATGGTAAGGCTGGACACAATTGAGATGGTCTGAAAGCGACTTTAGGCACAACACAATTGAAATGGTCTGAAGCGACCATAAGGCACAACACAATTGAAAAGGTCTGTAGGCGACCATAAGGCACAGCACAATTGAAATGGTCTGTAAGCGACCATAAGGCACAACACAATTGAGATGGTCTGAAAGCGACCTTAAGGCAAAGCACAGTTGAAATGGTCTGAAAGCGACCTTAGGCACAACACAATTGAAAAGGTCTGTAGGCGACCATAAGGCACAACACAATTGAGATGGTCTGAAAGCGACCTTAAGGCAAAGCACAGTTGAAATGGTCTGTAAGCGACCTTAGGCACAACACAATTGAAAAGGTCTGTAAGCGACCTTAAGGCACAAAGGCACAAAATACTTATGATATACTAAGGTTCGAGAGCTTCAGGGAGGCATGAAACACATTCAAATAATAGTGGCCCAGAGTACATGCCTACAGTAGTGTCCCCGGTACTGGCATGCGAGATTCTACTCCTTGAAATGACGGACTAAGTAGAAAATGGAGTACAGGTAAAGGCGACTGAGGGGGAGTCGTATCATTGCAGTGTCAGAAAAGGAGCCAGGACAGGGGCGAGGTACTTACAGTGGGTTCACCTAGTATGAAAGAGGGTATTTGGAGACTTGCTTGCGATGGCTTGCCTCGGACTTTGCGGAAAGGCGGTCGGGGAGGTTGAATTGAGCAGGGGGGGTGGCCACGCCGCGCTCCCATACGCGTAACAGGCGTAGGAACAGGCCTTTGTGTGGCCACCGGCGGTTCCGCCTACCGGCGGATGGAAGCAGTTTTACACTGCTTCGAGCGAGGATCAGCCTCGCTTTCGTGCCGCGCGGCGCCCGGCATGCGGGAGTCAGGCACCCTTGAAGACAGGGTCAGACAGGCCCTTCGATGGTGCCGGCGAGGTTCTGGGATGCACTCTGTGTGCGTAGAGTAGATGGGAGGGGGGGCTCCTGCCCTCTACCCTCAGCAAGGAAGGATGGAATGGGGGCACAGGCGCAGGAACAGGCCTTTGTGTGGCCTTCGTGCTGGCCACCGGCGGTTCCGCCTCCTGGCGGATGGAAGCAGTTTTACACTGCTTCGAGCGAGGATCAGCCTCGCTTTCGTGCCGCGCGGCGCCCGGCATGCGGGAGTCAGGCACCCTTGAAGACAGGGTCAGGCAGGCCCTTCGATGGTGCCGGCGAGGTTCTGGGATGCACTCCGTGTGCGTAGAGTAGATGGGAGGGGGGCTCCTGCCCTCTACCCTCAGCGAGGAAGGATGGAATGGGGGCACAGGCGCAGGAACAGGCCTTTGTGTGGCCTTCGTGCTGGCCACCGGCGGTTCCGCCTACCAGCGGATGGAAGCAGTTTTACACTGCTTCGAGCGAGGATCAGCCTCGCTTTCGTGCCGCGAGGCGCCCGGCATGCGGGAGTCAGGCACCCTTGAAGACAGGGTCAGGCAGGCCCTTCGATGGTGCCGGCGAGGTTCTGGGATGCACTCCGTGTGCGTAGAGTAGATGGGAGGGGGGGCTCCTGCCCTCTACCCTCAGCGAGGAAGGATGGAATGGATGAGCTGGCTCATCATCTGCCGCACTGCAGCAAGTTCGGTGCATATGTCCCTGCTGGCAGTTTGGATGGCAGACCTGATGCCATCAGCACTCCTCTCCATGGCTGCACTGGCACTTCCACATTCTGCAACATGCTGCGTGAGGAGTGTGCCCAGTACTTCCTGCCTGTTGGCAATCTGCTCCAGCGACAGCTGGAAATCTGGCCCAATGGAGGGTGCCAATGGGGGACCAATGGGACTACTCCCATCTTCCCCAACTCCCACTGGGCTTGGAGTTGCTGGCCATGAATTAGCAGGTGATTGGCCCTGGGTGTCATCTCCATGATGGCTAATTGGGGATAGGTGTGGTGAGTGAAGTTGCGTGTTGTGGGCAAGTCCAGTGTCATCCTCCACATCACTATCGGAGCAGGCAGCGATGGCTGCAGTCTCCCCAACAGTACTGCTCCCTGCTGACACATTGCCCTCAGTGGGCAACAGTGGGTGTTGTTGGGCTGCATGCGCTGTCACGACCCCTTCCTCGGGGGACTTTGCTGCCCTGGCCTCTTCAGCCTGGCGTGGTTTCGGCCTGGGTCCAGCAGAGGTGGATGCATGGTTCCCTTCTCCCACTTTCCTGGCCCTCTTGGCTGGGGTGCTGGTGCTGTCGTCCCTGCCAGTGTCCGATTGCGAGCCTGTGGTGGAGCAGAGGAGGGTGACTGTTATTGATGGTTCAGCGGACATTGAGCAGGCATTGTGAAGAGTGTAATGGATAGATGGTGGAGTTAGTAGCCCGTGACATACAGGTTGCCTCCCTTTAGGTTCGGTTTTGCATGCAGGTGTGTGTCTGCCTACTGTACAGTGTACATGCTGCATGTGCGCAGGGTGTGGCTCATCTGCTGATGTGTTGCGTCTGCCACATTGTGATTGTCACGTGCAAGTGTATCAGGGTGTCTTGCAAGGCTGGATATGAGGCACCTACCTGTGTCTCCAGATGTCGGGGCCCCTCTCTCCATCTCGCCGACACCTTCGATGCACTCAATGCCAATCAGAGAGGCACATGTCTCCTCCCATGGCTGCATCTTCAGTGGGGAGTGTGCTCCCCCGCCAGTTCCCAGGGCCAGGTTACGGTTGGCAGACATAATGCCCCGGACCCTGATCCGCAGGTCGTCCCACCTCTTGCGGCACTGTTTGGAGGTGCGTGGGGTGGTTCCAACAGCACTGACACGTTGTGCCACAAGTTCCCACACCTCCTTTTTGCGGCCTATGGCTGGCCGGGTCATCTCAGTGGAGAAGACAACATCGGCCTTCTCCTGGAGCGTGTCTGCAAGCATTTGCAGTTCCTCACGACTGTAGCGCTCCTGCCGCTGCCTGTCACATGCCTTCTTCACAACTTTCGGCATGGTTGGTTGAGGAAATGGGTGGGTTATGGGAATGACAGGGTTTGAGGGTTGGTTGTGGTGTGGTTGGGTAGGATGGCAATGGATTGTGTTTTTTAAGATGGCCGCTGTGCTGTTTCCCGATCCGCCGCGATTACGCTATTTCCGGTTCCGCCTAATTGTGGTCACCGCTAATTACAGTGACCGCTGACTACGGTCGGCGCAATGATGGGTGGCGGTAGGTCACCCTGCGCTGTTAACGAGGTCGGTATGGGCTATTTACGGCATGGCGTAGTTTACGTTACCGCCATGGCGTAATGCTCGTGCGTGATGGGTCGTAATATGGCGCTCTTATCGCCATCGGACCATGGCGTTAACGCTCATTACGCCATGGCGGTAATTTCGATTACTTACCGCCTGGGTCGTAATGAGGGCCTTAGACTCAATTGTCAATGATAGCATTGCCACACTTAGATGAAATTGTGAATGATAGCATTGCCACAATTAGATGGAAATGTGAATGATAGCATGAACCACACTTAGATTGAATTGTAAATGATAGCATTGACACACTTAGATGGAATTGTGAATCATAACACTGCACCCTTAGATTGAATTGTGAATGGTAGCACAAACCACACTTTGACTGTATTGTAGATGATAGCATGAACCACACTTAAAAAGAATTGTAAATGATAGCATTGCCACAATTAGATGGAATTTTGAATGATAGCATGAACCACACTCAGACTGAATTGTAAATGATAGCATGAAACGCACTTAGAATGAATTGTAAATGATAGCATTGCCACACCTAGACTGAACTGTGAATGATAGCATTGCCACACTTAGATGGAATTGTGAATAATAGCATTGACACACCTAGATGGAATGTGAATGATAGCATTGCCACACTTAGATGGAATTGTGAATGATAGCATTGCCACAATTAGATGGAATTGAGAATGTTAGCATGAACCACACTTAGACTGAATTGTAAATGATAGCATTGCCACATTTAGATGGAATTGTGAATGATAGCATTGCCACAATTAGACAGAATTGAGATTGATAGCGTTGCCACACTTAGATGAAATGTGAATGAATGCATATGATTGGTAGCATATCCCTCACTTAGTTGGAATTGTAAATGATAACATGTGCCTCGTCCAGATAGAATTATGATCATTGCATATCATCATTTAGTTGGAATTGTGAATGATAGAATATCCTGCCCTTAGACTTGTGAATGATACCATGTCTGGGTGTCTCACTCTTATTGTTGAACTTAGAATTTGTGCCTAATCTATACTCCCTGCACGAGATCAAGCACGCTCTCGTGCTTGATCGCAGGCACTTACTGATAACCACCATACCACACTACTACGCTTACTCTCTTCTATACACCATCATTCAACCAGAACACAGCTGTACTATGACACATTGGGTCTAGCTGTTCTCATAATAACATGACCCCACAAACCTCACATTATCCTAATATAACACAACTATCAGAGCACATTTCAGCAAACTTAAGCATCTCCTCGGGCCTAACGCAGCCAGAACTCAGTCTGGATGTCCACCCTCCAGACTGAACACATCCAACTGATTTCCTCAGAACCATACCTACTGCTAAGAAGCAGCTATCATGCAACATCCACCCCAGCTACACACATATCCGGGGCACCCACGCACCATACCACACTCTCTCTCTCGCTCTCTACTGACTGAACTGTGGTTCCTGAGGGCATTCAACCTACCAGCGCTTTGAGATCATACCAATGATACATAAGGTGCTATATAAATGCCAATTAAAATAACATAACATAACATAACATAATGTAACATAACATAACATAACAAAATGACGTACGTCAAAAGTTCTCCCCACCAACACAGGGCAAGAACGGAGAATGTAGATTAAAATAGCATGGATGATCCAATGAACGTTGTTATTGGGCACCACCATGGACACTTCTGAAAAGAAATTCAGTGTGAAAAGAATCAGGGACTGTTTCCTTTTCCAGTCATCGAAAAGGAACTCCAAATCTGTCATGCTTTCCTTCCCGATCAAGACTTAAACATGTCTCAGTCCAATGTCAACAAATTCCTGTGGCTCAAGAACAAATAGCTTCTCTTAACTCCTTTTTTAGTAGCTTAAAAGAGTGTTGTGAAACAAGTCACAGTCCAATATACTCTTTATTTGTCTACTTCAGCATCTGCATCCTTCTTCCTCGTCATGGACCTAGTCTTCAAGTGCTGACGTTCTCCCCCGATGCTTGCTTATGACAGGGGTGGGGTTGAAGGAGGTTCTCCAGCATAGATCTTCACGTCTCCAAGAAAAATCCATGCACATCTGCCTTGCACGGCATGACATCTTCTACAATGAATGCGCCATTAAAGCGTGGCTCGTGCCATCTCCACATGAAATTCCTGAGCAAGATTTGATCATCAGAAAAAAGTTTGGGAAGACGTAATTCTTCAATTCCGGTTACTGTAACATCTCCTTCTGTGTTCTATGCCCCACACCCCTTCCATTTGAGTTGATCTGAAATGGCAGAGATACTTGAAGTCATGCATGTTAAGTAACCATGTGACTTCTTTCCTAACAATTCTGCTGTTGACTGGGCATCACGTCTAGTTCTAGATGAATGCGTGAGTGGTGTCCTCATATGCCTTCCCATTACTATTTCATGGGGGGTAATATGGTCGTCGGAACCAAGCTGATTTCTCAATGCATACACTGCCAGTGGTAGGCAATGCAACCATCCTTTCTTCAGGATAAGCTTCAATTTGGCTATTCTTTCTTTAAGCAGGCCGTTGAGCCTCTCACAGACTCCATTCGCTTGTGGGTGAAAAGCTGATGAAAACTTGTGCTTTATACTAAGCAACAAGCTTATCTGTTCAAAGACTTCATTAACAAAATGAGGGCCATCATCTGATCTTAATACTTTGCATATTCCCCATCTAGGAAACACTTCTCTTATTAGAAATGTTGCTGCACAGATTGAATCTGGATGTGTACATGGACCAGCCTCAATCCACCTTGAAAAGGGGCATACCACTACAATCATATAGCTGTATCCATTACAGACTTGCAACATGTCAACATAGTCGATATGTAAATGCCGAAAAGGACCATTAGGTCTCGGAATAACTCCTCTAACTGTACGTAGTGAGCACCCAGCAGTACACTTTTGACATAAGATACAAAAATGCAACGTGTTCTACCAAATTTGGAAAAAAAACATTCATCTGCATGGTTGTGGCGAGGCTCTCTCTAGTAACATATGAAGAGTAGTGTAGCTGTTATTACGCCACCCTTAATAAGTCTACAGGCATCACCGGTTTACCAGTGCTGTCTTGTTGCCACACTGCTTCAGAAGGGCTTAAAGAACATCCCCTCCATGTCCATAGGTCCGTCTCATCCTGAGGCGCTGCCCCTTGAATTTCTACCAACTGAGCTTTAGACAGATCATTATACCAATCAGGCACACTCACCATCACCACCATACTTCCATTCACATCAAGCATGTCAAATTTCATGATGCTCTCTGAATATGCAACACGTTTTGCTTCCTCGGCTGCTGCTTGATTTCCACGTGAGATCGAATCTGCCCTTTTAGTGTGAGTTGCACATTTAACAACTGCAATGGCTACTGGGAGTTGTAGTGCTTTAAGGAGCCTGTCCAATAAGGTGGCATGTTGCACTGGAGTGCCACCTGCTCGGAGGTAGCCCCTCCTTCGCAAATGTATTAGCCCTGGTTGCACTGTCGACGTCACATAGGCATAGTCCCTGTACACAGTTACTTCCTGGTCTGCATGATTCTTGAGCGTGACTATCAGTGCCACTAATTCTGCAGCCTGTGCTGAAAAGTGAGACGGTAGTCGCGCACTTATTAATACTTCAAACTCCCCATTGGCCTTGTGCTTCACCACAGCCTCACTTGTATATCTTTGTCCATCATTTTGATTGATTCTAGATGAACCATCAATAAAAATAATCTTACCAGCTGCTAATGCATTTCCCTTTACCCTTGGGAGTTCATCACAGAATTCCTCATAGTCCGAGCAATCATGTGCATGTTCGCCTTCTGCCAATGGTTCTGCTACAAACATGGCAGGATTCACTATTCTGCAACAAACTATTTTAATTGCTGGATTTGATATGACTACCTCGTAGGCAGACGCCCTTTGAGAAGTCATCGTGCCTTTAGGTTTTTCCAAAATGGCAAAATGCATGTTCAACAAATAACGACATGGAACACCCCATTACTATGCTTTCAGCCTTCTCAATGGCGAATGCAGAGGCTGCCAAAGATTGTTCACAAGGAAAGGGACCCCTCATTACTGTGTATAAAATCTCACTTTAATATGCAAGGGGCTTGTACCCCAACGTGGTTCTCTGCGTGAGTACTGCTGTCATAACAATGCCATTCGTGTGCGAAAATAAAAAGAATGACTCAGCATAATTGGGGATCCCTAAAACTGAAGCTTTGTAAATTGCCTTTTCAAACCCTTCTTCCATTTCTTCAGTCCATACAATCTTTTCCTGAGTTGCCTGTGCTTTCTTCAGAGCTTGCAACAAGGGCCTTATATAGGAACTATAGTCAAAGGCCCATGTTCTCACATAATGACACAGTCCCAAAAATCTTTGCAGGTGCTTTATCACATGTGGCTTTAATGTTTTCAAAATAGCCTCAGCTCTCTCAGGAGTAACCATGTTTCCTGCATGCGAAATTAACTGACGTATGTATAACACCTCTTCTTGAAAATATTGCAATTTCTCCTGGTCTACTTTATATCGTTTCTCTGCAAGAATAATCATTAGTTGAACTGAAACATGTCTGCACTCTTCGTCTGAGGTGCTACAGATCAATATGTCATCTAAGTATTGCAACTCAACACTTTCTAAATCAATACTGCTTAAGTCCATCGGCAGTACTCTATTAAAAATCGATATAGACTCACAGTACCACTGAGGTAATCTTGTGCTTTTTAACTTAGTTTGACCAAACGTAAATTACATCAGTTCCTGTAAGTCTTTATGCAATGGGATTGTGAAAAACCCATTTTTCAAGTCAATAACTGTAAAACATTGTGCCTCAACAGGGATACTACATAAAATTGTCGCAGAATTAGGAATTAAAGGGAACTCAGCCTCTACAATCTGGTTAATCGGGCAAAAGTCTTGAATTAAACGCCACAACACGACATTACTTTTTTTATCGGATACACTGACGTATTACACAGTGACTCTGACGTCACTAAGATACCCTGCTCCATTATGGGGTATATCGTCATGAAAATACGCTCATCTGCCTATCGAGACCTGGGATACTGTCGTGCTCGAGGTAAAATTGCTCCTGGTTTCAATTAGATCTTTACTTCTCCAGCTCCCTTCAATAGGCCTACTTCATAGGGGCCTGTTGTCCATAATGAAGCTGGCCATATCTTCATCGAAAAAGTTAGGACCTTTCAATGTTAGCATCATTTTTTGAGGAACCTCACGTCTGATTGCTCGTAGCCAATAAGTAATACTCATTTCAAATACTACTTCGTCATCTGATGGATGGTCTCGGAATATATCCTCGTCAGTGACATCAGTCAATCTACAGACTTCCCCAATAGCAATCACTGTGCACCATCGTCTGCCTTCATAATCAGTTCCATCAAGCAAAGACATTTCTCCTTGCACTATGGCTGCTTGTAACACTAGAGGAAAGACTCATCCTTCCTCTTCATCCACAACTATCTTCGGCCTAAATAAAAATTCATCAGGTATTTTCATAGTTCTTCCCACAAAACCTGGTAGCCATGCCTAATCATACTCCTCTTATGGCAACTTGTCCTGTAAATGCCATAATAAGCTCACTCACATTTAAATAATGCATTCCTGGCTTTGAACACACTATGCCTTAATTAGTAATCAAAATCATCATATTCAACTTTGTTATTTAATCTCGACCTAGTATATTGACAGGTGTCTGTCTTGAATATAATAAAGACACAGACATGTCACATTCCCCTAAAGAGACTGGTAATTTTTCAGTAAAAGGAACTCAACTTGTAGCTCATGTGAATCCTGGGATATTCATGGCATTTCTAGACATTGCAAACTTTCCCTCCTGTATACATGAATGTAGTGCACCCATGTCTACTAAAAAAGAAAAGGATTTGCCCACTATATTAATGTCAACCTATGGTTCCGCTTGAGGATTCGGCGTTACGGATAGTTTTGAACACATCAAGTCTCCCAGTGAGCTGTCATATTGTGGATACATTCTCATTCCTGTACCTGTAAAAGGATTTCCTCCTTCAATAGTGACACCCCCTATCATAGGGGTCATCAATTGTCCTGTGCTTGTGCCCTGCTGTATCTGGATGGGTGAATTCTGTTGACTGCCCTTGCAGTGGATTCTTTATTGTCTGCTGCATTTGTACATCTGGCTGTACTCTCGGCACTTGTGTTTGCTGCACTGTCTGAATTTGAGCAAACCCGTCTCCAGTCTGTTAAGTGTATGCAGGGGGATATGCAATCCCCCCCTCTTCAGAATTGCCCATTTTGCAAGACCATTGGCTTCTACACATGCGTGCAATGTGTCCTGACATACCACATATACAACATACAGGAGGAGACCTCCTAATCTGCCCGTCCTGCATGCCTTGACTAACATTCTGCATGTTTTGAAACCCACCTTGGTGATTCTGGAAATTTCCCTGATTATTCTGAAATCCTCTGCCTCGAAAGTTACCCTTACCTCATGTTACAAATACATTATTACCTTGATCGAACCGCCTTTGGTTATTACCTGTAGCATGCCTGCTGCTTGCTGTGAACCTGAACCTTCACCCCTAGTCGACATAGCCCCTTCAAGGGCATACTTTGATAACTTTTTCTGCACTCATTTTGCCTCTTCTCCTTTCCTAGTATCATCTTTTTTTTGGTTCTTCTCTTGCAACAGTCTTCAATAATACGCAATGGTCAGCTGAATTTATGACCATGGCTTTGCTTCCATGCGCACCAATTTCTTGAGCTGCTTCCGTACTGGCTTTGGTAGGCCTTGGCATAGTACATGATAACATACAGGCATGGCTCACGAGTCTCCAAACTCCATTGCTCCTGAAAATTCTCAATGTAAACAAGGGGATCATCCCCTTCCCGCATCTTTTTGGTCATTATAGCTCCCATAACTAACATGTCTGGATATAGCACTCTAAGTGCTTTCCAGACTGCCGCCCTACAGTTGTTAAATGGTGCTCCATCTTGAAGGGTGCTCAACACGGTAACACTTGAATACCCTTCCCTTGACTAAACGGCATCAGCTCTCTCCCCAAGGATAGCGACTAGAAGACCCTTACTTTCCCCTACAGCTAATGTGTTTCCTCCTGTTTTTTTCTCTAATGTATGTATCCCTTTCACAGTGCCAGAAGTTAAACTCAGGAGTTTACTCCTTAAATTATCCATCTGTGGCCAAGGTGTATACTGTGGTCTGGCGCCCCCTTTCTCTACCAAAGGAAACTGCAAAATCCCAAACTCACATTCATCCCCCATCAACTGTCTGTCCATGGCAGGGAAAATGGTTCTGCCCCAGCTTCTTCCTGGCAGAGACCTTAAACTGCTCACATAAGGTGGCGAGTCCCCCCTCTCACCATGGGATAGCCCTTTAAGTTGATCTAGTTGTGCCAGAGACTTTGATGCACATGATTTGGGTAGATCTAGATCAGACCATCTTACTTCCTGATCCATTGAAACACATCCTTCAGGACCACATACATTACCTCCCTCATCCCCACAGAAGGTTTCTCTATCTTCATCTGACATATACTGTCCCCAACTTGTGTGGCTCCTCTCCTCTTTGTCTCTATTCAGAGTTAGTCTATCCTATCTAAAGACAGCTTTTTAAGCTCAAAACTATACGAGCCTCCCTCTCTATCATACAACTGCATATCCTTGAGTCAATCGTTTTTACCCTTTCCCTTCAGTTCCTTTTTAGTCCTCATATCATGATAGACTTTATCGATTGCGTCCCCAATGCTTCTAGAGTCAAACTCATCCTCTAGATTTGCTGTAGATGGACCTGCTACTGGTTCATGTTCTGGGAAGAATTCTTCTATGTCCTCCCATTACAATACTGGATTAGGATCCATTCATTCTTTTTTCTACACGCTCAAGATTGCGTTCTCTTTGCATCCTCTTTCGTTCTATTTCATCATCAAACTCTCTTTGTTTCCTTGCTTCTTCTCTCACCATGTCTTCTTTTCTTTTCATGTCTCTTCTTTCATTTGCCCTTCGTATCTCCTCAGCTCTTCGTCTTTGTATTCTTTTATGCCTCAATTTCTGTTCTTCCTCTTCCACTCTCTTTCTTTCTAATCTTTCTCATTCTTCAATTGCCCTCTGTCTGTTGTCATATTTCCTTTGCTCCTCTGCCCTTTCATGATTTTTCAGTTATTCGTCTTGATGCAACTGTTCCCGTATTTGTCTATCTTTCCTTTTCACCCCTTCTTCTTTCAATCATTCCTCTCTTTCTCTATCCTTTCATCTCTTTCGTCTCGATCTTCCCTTTGTCTTACGTCCTCGATGTACATACAATCTTGTTTGAGCAAAATCTGACCACTCAGCCTTATATTTTTCTCCTTTCCATCTCTTATCGCCAGTCTTATGTCTCAGGATGTGCTTGGTCTATCACTTCTCTCCTTGTCCTTTCTCTCTTTGTCCTGTGGGACTTTACAGGTTACTTCTTTCTCCAAAATGTTCTCTAACCCTCATTGCTGCTTTGTGCATGTGACTCATATGTCGGATTGCTGTACCCTGTTGCTGCCTTTAGATCTCTTATTGGGTACAATACACCATCTTTCGTATTATCGTCATTTAGTTCAGACAAGGCGGGTGAGAAGAAGGCTCCTCACCCCCCACTTGGCATATTTTAAGTATCCAGTCTTCAGGAGGTGGCTCTTCCTTTTCCTCCTGGTACATTTTCTTGAGCTCTAAGCTCGCTAACCTTTTGTCTAACTTTTTTCCCTGTTTATGCTGCATGCAAATATGTTGTCATATGCTGCAAAACTGCCTTTGATAGTGATTCCCCCTTGTGGCCATGGCATGAACATCTTGTCTGCCGGGCCCTTAACCCATTCCGCACTGTACTGTTTGAGCTTAGGTGCGTGTTTTGGCAACTGCTTGCACAGATGTGTAAGCGGAGTAACATCCTCCATTTCGACTCGTAACACTTGACCGTCAATAGTCACCTTTACACTTTGCACTTTTTCAAATCAATAAGTTTCAAGAGAAATAATACAATATGAGTTTGCACCAACGTCGCAGCTCCAAACCCTCGAAATCACGTTTTACTCCAAACTACTTTATTCGTTAAACATCATTAATTCAAATTCAACAAATAAATAATTAACTCTTAAAACTTGTGTTTTCCTTTTCTCGTCTCTTAATTCCTCTATTACTTCTTCGCCACATATAAATCTATACACTCATATAAAACAGACAAACAGACGCACTCGACCGGCCACATATATCTCAGTCTACGATTCTCAAGACTTTATCCTTGCCCCTAATAAATACCCTGATTGGGATTGGAACTGTTCTCTTTGGAATGTCTATAAACAAGTCTCTAGCGTACGTCACCCGCAAATGGGGCTCTAGATACGGTTCCTTCTGTTATGTACTTATGATGCAGGACACTGAGCTTCCTCTATCATGACACTCCTCGTCTCACGATTTCTTAATTGCTTCTATTTTCTATTTCTATTTCTATGTGTTTGTAACGCGCCGACACCCCGCAGGCATCAGGGTGCAGAGACATCCTAAGGAAGAAAAGACGCATGGGAGAATAGGAAAACCGAAGAGAAATAAGGCAAATCAAGGTCTATCGTGAAAGCCTAAAAAGTACCTTGGCGCCTTGCCATATAGGCACCTATGAATAATCGTCATGGCTTTAAAATTAACTCTCTCTTCAATTCGGAGCCAATGAAGGTCTCTCCTTGCAGCCGATATGTGTTCTCCATATTTGGCTTTCTTGATGATACGAAAGATTGCTCTTGCGAAGTTTGCAGCATTAGCTTCGCTAATATATGGTCTAATGGCTCTCAGCAGGCGCAAGTAGTATGCATTATTTTTAGATAAGTAATTTACCTGTGCTTCAGCCCCCACTGATGCTTCTACCAACATCCCTAATGTTTTGACTTGAGATAGCACTGGAATTTTGGCTTCTTTTATCATAAATTCCCTGTATTGGTCTCCTAACTTGGATCTTACATGCTGGGATCCAAAGATCATGAGCTCTGTTTTGCTATTATTTAGACACATCCAGTGCCTCTGCATCCAGATGTCAATGATCTACCTCCTCTATGTTAGCGCTATCTGTCGTATAATCTCCAGTTATTTCGAAAACCAGCTGTGTATCATCAACGTAGTTTGTAAAAAACACGCTGATGCTTTGCAATAGGTCACAGAGGCTACGCATGTAAAGATTAAAAAGCAGAGGAGACAGACTCGCTCCCTGCAGAACTCCAAATAAGATGAGAGCTGCTTCTGAGAATTTATCTCCCCAATGGATACTGTCTTCCTATCACTTAGAAAGGATGCTATCCAAGCCAGTGCTGATGGGGAGAAGCCTACAATTTTATCTATTGCGGCTTGTAATAGTTGGTGATCCACTAGGTCGAAAGCTGCGCTAAGGTCGAGCAGCATGAGCATCCCTGCTTTGCCCTGGTCCATCAGCTCTAGCATGTGGGATTGTAGGTCAAGCATGGCTGACTCCGTACTATGGGCTGGCCTAAAACCCGATTGCTGGGTGTGTAACAACTCCAGCATTTCTACGTGTTTTTGTAACTGATTCGTGGCAATTTTGTCCAGAATCTTCAGTACAAATAGGAGTTTGTTATCGGGCGTAAATTGCCAGGATCTTTCGGATCCAAACCCGCCTTTTTGACCAGAGGAGTTATCGTTACTTCTTTAATGGTGTTTGGTATTTTCCCTTCAGAAAACGAGGCGTTAATTATTATGGTGAGGGTGGGTGCAAAAAGCTCTTTATTATCCAGAATGATCTTTGTGGGCAGGATGTTCTCCGCACAGGATGTAGGCTTCATTTTGGATAGCACCTGACAAAAAACCTCCTCTGTTATGGCTTCAAACTGAAAGCTTTCTCTATTTCCTGATCTGGGCTCTTCAGTAGTGCCGGTTACTGGGCTAGTGGACTCCCTTGCCTTTATTATATTAGTTCTGGCTTTTAAAATCTTTGCCGCAAAGGCTTCTTGTACTCTCCCACAGTCTTCTTTCGAAGGACTGTGGGGTGGTGAAAGTGCCTTGGGTTTTTCAATTGACTTGAGATTTTCAAAGATTTTGCTTGTTGAGTTAACAGCTGACTCTATTTCTCTATTGTAGTAGTTTAATTTGGCTTCTTTGACTGCCCTTCTGTACTCCATGTCCTTACATTTCCAGTCATTTCTGTTCTCTTGCAATTGGTTCCGTAGCCATGCTCTTTCTATGGAGCGTTTTGCTTGTTTCAATGTATTAATTTCATCATTATACCATTTGCATTGGTTATTATTTTTTCTAACTGACTTATTTTTCAATGGGGCGTGCTTGTCTACTAATATTTGCAGATGTGCAGTGTATTTAGCTAGCATGATCTCACAGCTGTCATTTTCTCCAAATGACTCCAAGACTTGCTGTAAGCAGGGTTTAAGAAGTTCTTGCCCTAAATTCTTAAAATTCCTACTCCTTATTACTATGTGTGGATTTTCCTGTCTTTTGGGAGGGGGTTCTAGTATTATTTCAAAAGAAACCAGGCTGTGATCAGACCAGATACACGGCTCTGTGGAAACGTGCTCTGATTGTACGTTGTTGGTGCAAATCCAGTATAGCTGGATCCCTTGGGGTGTTGTAGTGTCATTGTTAATTACATAGAAGCCCATGTTATTCAAGGACTTTTCTAGAGCCAATGCTTCTTTGTCCGCCGGGTCCCCCCTCCACCTGTTCATATCACCTACTAGTATAGTGGAGGAGTTTGCCGAGGTTAGCTTGCTAATTTTACTGGCATCCTCATTTGCAAAGTCTGAGGTTAATGCAGGGGGTCTGTAAACCACCACGATATTAGGCAGTTGTTGGGTGTATAGGTCAGTTTTAACTGGATAGTCTCACAGCCCATACATTCACAACTGGCTTTAAAAAGATGTAAGGCTTCTTTTGCTATGACTGCCACTCCACCGCCCTGTCCCTTGTCTCTATTTTTGTTATACATAATGTATCCCTCTGGTACGGCAGTTAAAACTACTGGGCCAAAGGGCTCCTTCAGCCAAGTTTCTGTTAGACCGAGTAAGTCCAAGTCCCTCTCTTTTATAAGGTCGTGGACGCTGAGTGCGTGTTTACTTAGTGAGCGCATATTAAGGAGAGCTATTTTCAAGCTTATAGAGTCTAGTGTGCGATCTGTACTCTGCCTTGCCATAGCATGTGGCTGTTTAGTGGAGAGCTCTGTACTCCCTATACCATATTGTTGAGATGGTATATGGGGATGTTGCTGCAAAACTGCACTTTCCAGCTTGCTTTTCATCGTTAAGGGCGTTTCCCCCATATCTCTTCCTATGACCCGCCCTCTTAGTACCTGAAAGTGCTTAGTGGGCTAACCCGGTGTGCAGATAGAACATGGCTAGGTGTTCAAAATTCAACACAACACAGACTAGAGTATGAGTGATTATCCTGAAACACTGCCTCTCTTACCTCAGGGGACAACCTGGCACCTCCTTGCACAGACTGAAGCAGACTCTGCCTTCCCGTGCGCGCCGGCGCGCTGGCGCGTTCGCGCCGGGTTTGAGGTGAAATCTGATTGGAGGACTACAATCCTGCTGGGGATTGTAATTCCTACAGTCTGAAAACGTGTGCTGAGAGCAGCGTTGCAAAGAGTCTACTCGCTTTACTTTGCAGTATCTGACGTAATCCAGCTAAGAGTCAACATGCAATTATTTTCAAAGGATTCTAATGCTTGGCTTCTCTCCTCAATACTCAATAACTCAATGCTCATCGTCTCGAGTTGCTTTTACCCCAACCTCCCTCCATGACTCGTTTTCCCTTTTCATTCTCTTCACTTTTTGCCCATTCACAATTTTGCCACCTCACTCAGTTTTTACTCACCATTCACTTTTTTTACTTCAGACCCTCAGGATCAACACCTCTTTAGCAGCCGCTCCAACCTTCCATTCATTCAGCTTCCTGTAGAAGTCAGGAGGGGATTTTGCCTGAAAACAAGAGACCCATCTAACCTGTGCGTGCAAGGCTTGTGTCTTAAAAAACTGGTTCCGCTATCTACAGGGATCTTCACTTCCTTTCAGTTAAATGGCAGAGGACCCTTGATATTGCCGGGAACCCAAAGCTTACTATCTCGATGAGTCTTTAACCATCATCGCTCTGCTACCACATGAACTGGGTGAGTCGCCCCAGCCCTTTAAGACAAGGTAGCAGTACTATGAGATGAATGGAGATGCAGAAGTTACTCAAACATCAATAATTGAAACGACTCAGGTAGTTTGCAAAAAGGTTAACTGTTTTAATATCAGCTATCTAAAACAGGGAGTACAACGGACATCAACAAACATCTCACCGCATGGTCTCTCAATTTGCTTCAGAAAAAACACTGTACTTATAGTAAAAACTTGTACGTGGTAAACTACTAAAACTTATTGAAGAGAGTGATTGGTTCTAAGGGATCATCTAGATTTATGTTCCATACTAGTCTAAGAAAGTGATAGGCTCCTTAACATTAGGTGGGGCAAGCAAGCCTTCCCATCAAAACAGGTCACTATGAACGTCACTAAATACACAACGTCCCATTGGCTACACAAACTATAGGGCCCTTAATTATGCGGCCCCTTACAATTGGTTGGCACTCTTACAATCGTCAGTACTTTTCCACACTATGTTAGCAGCATACAGGCTAGACTTCCAGGTGCTGGTGAGCTGGTCATAACCATAGCTTCCCAACAATTAGCATATCATCTATGATCACCTCAGTGGTCTGCTATCAATTAAGGCTTTGAACTTGTCCTTGGAAATGTTCTTTGCTCTGGAGAATACAGGGGAGTGAAGGCACGCTCTGCCTTCATGCGTAGGGGTAGTTCATCATGTTTGTCCAACTTCATCCTTACACATGTCTGAACACCACAAATTTGAGCTGTGGTGCTTTTAAAATACTATTTTTTAATAGACCTCTAATGTCTTCCTTGTTTTCGTCCATGCTTTCTGAACAGGAGTCTTGTTCTTTCGCACGATTTGTAACTACTTTCTGCCCATCCAAGTCTGATAAAACCTTGGCATCTTGGGGCTCACAAAGCCTCGCCTTTCTGAACCCTGCTTCTTTAATTCAATTGCTTTTTCAACTGCAACACACTAGAAAAAAGGCTTTCCTTCTCTGGTCCAGCTCAGCTATAACACATAGTGGAATCATCCATTCTTTACTTTATTCCTCTATATGTATACGTTGGTGCTTGCCGCAGTCTATTCACTACTTAGCTAGCCTCAAGAATACTTTGTCTGCTTGTGTTTCTTTGCCTATGTACACGTGTAAAGTGACTTCATATCTTCATTGTTTCTGTAGCATATGTTTCGTCCTCTTGAGCCCAAGATGTCACTTATCTTTGATACATTCTTGATGCCTTATAGAATATCTTCATTCTCTTGTCCCTGCATCTCTTCTATGTATGTCATTTCAGCTTCGTGTGACGTCACCATTCTGAAGGTTCATTCATTGGCCTTGTTTCTTCCGGGATTTCATTCAAATGTCCATCATACTGTTGTGTATGCAGGTATGGCTTCCTTAATGGGAATCTTACTTCCAGAAGTCTCCTTGGTATCAGTATTTGCAATGGTACTGCACGTGTCTCACACTCTGGTTCCCAACATATAGGCAATATGGGTGAGATGGTTGAGGTGGGGTACTTGGCTCTTTCTCTGCACTCCTTAGATCATTTTGTCTTCCCTGAAGAATATCTAGTGGCAGTACATATCAAAAAATGGAAAAAGCAAGGGAGAAACCGTCAAGCAAGAGGGGGGCACTTTCAGGAAAGTTCCTGATTGAGGAGCTATCACAATCTAGGAACATAGAAAAGGCTGTTGTGGAGCTGCCTTTTACAAGAAAGAACCAATTGCCAAGTTTGGTGCTTACGACAAAAAAGATAACCAGGGAAAATCTTGGATGTCCCCAAAGTAGTTTGGCAAGACAAAAATATTTTGACATAATACTTTTAGGTCATGAGGACAGTTTGTCTACTGCATTTGCCAAAACCCAGGCATGACTTGCCCCTCTACACTAGCATATACTTAAACACCAGTAAAACATTGCTTTTCTGAAACCATTATACTAAATTGTGTTTTTGACACTAAATAATTTCCAGTAAATATTCATTGTTAGATTTGGAGATTTAATTTTACTTGATGCCATAGTCTTTATCTCTTCAGTTTGTCTGAATTGTGGAGAGTAGTTTAGTCATCCCCACCTCCATGAGTAACACATTATATTTAGCACTCATAATCAGATTTACTCCCTCTTCCAAGATGCAAAATAATAGGCTGTATTACTGCCAAATTATCAGTGCTACTCACTTTATCCATCTCAGAAGTATGAATGGTTGCATAGGCACTGCCGGAAACGGAGCCTACATTCAGCACACAGAATGTTGATGTTGTTGAGTGCTTAACTCGATGAACTATCTTACTGGTGATTTCCATTTTCCACAAAACATATCCTTTATCAGGATGAGCTATTTGGTTTCAACATTGCCAGTATGCCTTGTATGAGCATGGTACATGCAACCATTACATAAATATGCCATTTATGCCATGATTCTTTCCTTAAAGCCTCATGGTTGTTTAATAAACGTTCTCCACAATACATATCTTGGCAATCCCCACATATCAGACACTGATAAAAATATGTCTCCCCTTCTTAACCAAAATATTTGATAAATTTGTCTCCACATACATTCTGTTCTTAATTGCTGTCAACATTTTACTCTAGATGTACTCCAAGCTATCTACTGGGATGCAGCTCGGACATAGTCATGTTTCACATGATTAATAGAACACATTCCATAATGAATGATGGCTAAGTGTGCCTCCTGTTTGTGCTTGACATCTTAGCAAAGTTTATGATGGGATCAACCTTTATTAACTTAATGTCCAACAAGATCAGTAGCAGCAACATGGTCAACCGGTTTTCCTCATTTCAACAGCAATCTTATCAATTAGTTAACTATTCATTTTGTCAATGCCTTTTAGCTTATTCTAGCTGACCAACATTATTTGGCTTGATCCTTCATGTAAGTTATCATGTCTGGCTCCAAATAATGCAATTATTGTACTATCAAAGCTCGGTTTCCAGCGTGACGGAGTTTGTCTAATCAGTGCTGGACCGTACATGAAATGATGTTGAAAATGTGTTTGACATGGAAGGAAAGATGGTGTTTAGCAGTACTGGTGCAGAAGGCAGGTTGCTTAATAAAGGAATTATATGTTATGTTATGTTATGTTATGTTATGTTATGTTATGTTATGTTATGTTAAAGGATATTTATACCATGCAGTGTCATCACCAAAGAGGTCCCTTGGCTCTCTGGTGGATCTGAAAAAAACAAGAGTGTATGGTAAATTAGTAGGATTGAGCGGGAGGAAGAGATTTGACACAAGCTAGTATTCACAGTTCTCTCTAGAAGTGATGCAAGCCAGTATTCACAGTTATGTCAAAAAGTGCTGCAGGCTAATCTTCACAGTCCTGTCCAGATGTGACTTAAGTTGATATTCACCATAGATGCAGTAATACTTAAACTGATGGTTTGCAAAGAAATCACTCTAAATGCGAGATATGGCTAGTTAAACACAGTAAAGTTAAAATGCGACATATGGCTCACTAGCTGCCGTCAGTGTGGAGAGAGGGACGGTGACCCAATAAGGGGGACCTAAGTGAATGCAGTAGTACTTAAAAAAAAAAGGTTTTTAAGGTAAACAAGCTAAATATGTTTAATATGTGCAACAGACTACAGCCTCTTAGATAATATTATAATGAGATAACAAGATAACATGTAATGTTTTAGGATTAACAAAACATAAACACAAACTCTCTCCTTTCCCAGCACATAAGGTTTCCTCCTAAATTCGAAATGGTCCCACGTATTATTTATTTTATATTAGTTTGGTGCAAGCTGTTTTGCACTTTTAACAACACAGACGATTGGTTAAAATGCAGGTGTTACTAGCCAGTGAATCCCTTACCTCAGCGGGTTGACATGCCACTTCCCACAATGTTCTTATCTGTTCTGCTATCCAGTGTTTCGCTTTTCGCTCCCACACACTCCATTTTCGGCAACGCAGTTCATTCCATTCTTTTTTTCTTCTCGCTTCCCTGTCTTACAAAGCATGGCACAGCATTGTTTTGCTGCTACCAGATGCCCATTCTAAACACTGCAGCGCATCCACACTTTTCCAGAGCCTCCACTATCACTTTCAATTTGTTTGGCAAACAAACCATGGAGGAGTGGCTAGAGGATGGCTACATTGAAAATGAAAACAGATTAAGCAGCAACTCGGAGCCCCATAATTATTCTCATTTTTCGAATGGTGTTAGCAGATAAGCTATTGTGGGCCAAAACAAATTAAATACAATGTAATTGAACAAAGCTCAAGATACAACACAATTTCACACCAAATGGGTTGTGGAAACATTTAAAAGTTGGCTACTTCAAAAAGGGCATTCTCAATGTTTTGAAAATGATTGAATTCCTATATTAGCAAACATTCTGTGTCAGTTTTAAGCAGAGGTATGCAGTCTCAGGTACTGAATACCAGCCCCAAAGCTCGAATTCTCTTTGGTGAGGAATTAACCGCCACCTCAATAATACTCTGTTTAGATGCAGCCTAAACATAATGCATAATGAAGATGTCCTTAGTGATAGCAATGTTTTTGTAAACATAATTAAACACCTGAGGCGTGCCAGAAAAGGCCTTGCTCTGCATAAAGCACCAATTTCACATATTCACCTTCTGAAGTTGCACACATCTGTAATTTGTAACACAAACTCTCCTGGGATATTTCACTGTAAAGTATAGTTTGATATTCAAATCCATTTTTCCCGCCATGGTCGTGAAGGACTACGATTATTACCCGCTAATTCATTCCATGTCATTACAGATGAAAATGCAAACAATATGCAAGCCTTACCTTGAACGAACTAACGAAAAACCACTATTCCATTTTGGAAAGACACTGCAGTGATATTCACGGCAGAATGTATACTATCCCAAGTCAAGCCAACTGTCCAGAATATTCTCTTCTGCATTATATTTCTAAACTGGCTCCAGATGCACCATGCTTCTTAATGGCACCCCATCGACTTTAACAAGAAGAATTTGCACATGAATAAATCTGGTACACAAATCGGCCTTTGGGGAAAAATACTCTGGTAACATTCATGCCCAAAATAAGTCAAGGTGCACACCTGAATACCGTCTATACTAATCACTCCATTCGCACCACTGCAATTCAGATTCTATCAAATGCTGGACTAGAAACCAGGTAAATTATCAGGGTAATTCATGGATTATTTGCGCCAGAAAAACAGGATTTGTGCGCCATTCTGCCCGCAAATCCCCATTTGTTAAACAGGGATTTGCGGGCAGAATGGCGCACAAATCCGTTTTTTTTTGGCACCAATAATCCATGAATTACCCCCTAAATCTGTCACTGGACACTGCAACACAGCCTCCAACGAAAGCTATTGGCAACCACAAGCCAACGAAAGAAGGCACTGGTCATCAATCCTGCACCACGGCAAATTGAACAATTCTCCTATACAGTGAATCTGTACACAGTATCCAAAACACTTTGCCTTCTACATTTAACTTTGTCCCATCTATGTCCACTGCTTCCTCAATCCCCATTTCAAATTCCTTTTCTGATACGAATAGCTGCCCATAATGTGCTAATTGTTCCTTCACTTTTCTAAGGAATGTTCAATTAAAGTCCAATTTAAGCCCTATGCCATTGCAAAGCTTGTCATGTGTATATAATATTGCAAATCCATTATTTACAAATGTGTCTATATTTCGAATAGTTGCATGTTTGGTTCCCTGTTGTTTAATTTTAAATCCACATTTTTTCAATTTCCACCCTTACAATTCATCTGTAATAATTCCACATTATTCATCATTCACAGATTTTTTTTTTTTGTCAAATGTTCTGTACCACTCTTTCAATTTGTAAAATAGATGCAACATTCGCTCTCCATTGTCTCACATTAATTTTTCCAATTTGGTTATCCACTTTTGTTTTTCCTTCTTTAATACATGTTCATTACTAACAATTCACTACAAACATTTGTGTTCAATTCCATTACACCAACATTTGCTTTGCATTGTGTAACACTAACTTCACCACATAATGTACACTTTTTTCAACCCTCTCATTTAAATGTACACTTTTTTAATTGCATTTCAAATATTTGTCATTACACATACATCGCGTTTATTTTGTTTCTGCTCATTTACCATTGTATTGCCATACAATGTATGCAGTGGGAAATCACCCAACATGGCTGACGTTCTCTAGCTCAGCCTCTTACAAAGCCACCAGTCTAGCGTCCGAAATGGAATTTCAACTTCTGAATGCTACGACAATGCAACATCGCAGAAGGTAAGCATCGTTTCTTCAGTGCGGCAGCCGCTGACACCCGTGCTATTAGTATTCCGGTAAGTGCACCCGGGATACTAATAGCAATATGCCCCTAGTCAGAGGGGGGATTACTATATCAGGTAATGCCCCGGGTCCTTTATTAAGGCCGGTGCAATGGGTTCCAGGGCATTAGCTAAGATGGTATTGCCCCCTGGCTTGGGGCATATTGCTTAATACAAATGTGTTCGGCAAACGGTTACAGCATGTAGTGGCTGATGTCCTTCAAATACCATTATTCCTGTTTGGAAAGAATGCTGTCATTGTATCCAAAAGCGGAATGTCCATTCCTAGCGCATTTGGTGCTTTCACTAAGTTTTCATGGGCAACGACCTTACTTTCGACTGGGATAAATTTAAATTAATATGTTTCTTGTAAAGAAAAAAGTATCTGATGCTAAGGTATATGATAAATAGGCGTTATCTTTAATGAGGGTTCGGTCGTTTTATTACCTCAAGTCTGAGTTTCAGACAATCATTCTTGGGCCCCTCAGGAAACAAATGTCCAGGCCAAAATGAATCAATTCTCAAATGTAATCATTTCCATATGTAGGAAAGTGTATAAAGGAAAGCGTGTAATACATTTTTGGATGTTGCATAAAAGGTCGATGTTGTGCAAACATCTTTCCGAGTGAGATTTAGGGACTGCGTATGGGAAAACAGTTTGAAATAATTGAACACACATTTATTTTAAAACTCTTGGAAGTCCTGGGCTTCAGAGTCAAAATCGTCGTATACTATGTGGCGCTTGCAGATTTCAGAAAAGCTTCTCGTTAAGGGAGCTGTGGCTTGTGTTTAAGATCTGGTGCTCAGTCATGTTGTCACTTTGTAGAGATATTGTAATAGCACAGAATGTTGCTTCACACTCGCCGAACTTGAGTAATTATACAATGACCCAGCAAATCACACAGTCAAAGAATGTATGGTCTACTTTCTATGACTGTGTGTTGCAGGAAGTGGAAGTGGCAGCTGAGGAGGAACAGGTAATGAGAGAATACGGGTAGGGTGGATCGGATAATGCATTAAAGGGAATCGGGGCAGAAAGGGCACAGAGAAGATTGTGGAAGTGGTGGAGATCACGGTAGGAATGAGCGTGTGGGGCATGGTAGTCTAGGTCGATGGCTGTGGCAGAGAGGTGTGGGGGACATGAGTGACGAGCCCCCATTGAGAAGTGCAATGTGTGAGGGTGGGGGTATGGTCTGTCAAAAGAAGCAGGGAGTGCGATGGAGCAAAGTCGCTTAAAGTGAATCAATGAAGAGGGAAGGGCTGTGGGTAGGATTCAGTGAGTCAGGGTTGATGGCTCACAATTCGGGAATTAGTGCTTCAGCGCAAACACATAAATCTGTACATGTATCACACAATCATTATTTGATTCCATGGTTTATATATAGAGGAAACTCCTGTGTAAAAATGGAAAGGAGAGCTAGTTCACTAGGCCCTCAAGCATTGCAGCAGTAGATAAACACATGTTAATATTGGCTTTATCGCTGCATCTGTGGGAAGCCCAATAGGAGGAGGCAGGACAGATGGCCACTCTCTCCTCAACCTTATCCCTGGTATTCTACATAGGAAGTTCCCCCAACGGACGCTCAACAAATTATAATACAAATGTAACATCTGTAAATGGGCAAGTTATACACATTTGTTAAACAAGTGCTGGTGTGCGCTGGGGATGGCTGAAAACATGAGAACATCACTGAGTTCCTCTTTAGTTGTTTCAGGTATAGTGTACTAGGGAATCCCTTCCTGGATCCCAAATTCTGATTGTAGGAGGGAGGTGGACGATATGGGAAACCAATGGCAGCTATATTGCCTTGCAACATACGTGCAAAAAGGGTGTGGCATAGAGGGCAAAATTGTTAAAGTCCAGTGTTTAATCTGTTTAATGCATGTTGCTTGTAGTATTTTAAACTTGATTAGTCTTGTGGTTTATGTCTTATGTGACTGTATGTTTCCTCTTTTGGATTTGTTGTTTGTCTCATCTTGCCACATTAGCACACGGTATTGTTTTTATTTTATTTTTTTAAATTCATATTGTATGCATATTTGTATCCAGAATAAATAAATGAATTGATTCATAGCTAGTCACAGTGATTTAACAATTCCCATGCATCACTCTGTCTGCAGGATCTCTCTGTCAGCATTCATTGTCCATCTAGTCTTACCTCCTTCTGTGCCTTAATTGCTGTGTATTGTCCGTAAACCATCCTCCCTCTCTGTGATTTGATCAACTTGTGTCAACCATCCTGTGCCATCTATCTGTGTACTCTCACTTGCCTGCACTGTCCATCAATTGCGGTCTCTCTGCAAGCGTTTCACCGCTCTGTCAGCATGCATTGTTCATCCAGATCTAGGGATCTGCAATCTGAGGCTCCCCAGATGTTTTAGACTATAACCACCATGATCCCTCATCATTGACTATCATGTCTATGACTGCCTACCTCTTTGTCTGTTAATCTCTCTTTGTAATTTGATCAATGTGTGTCATCCATCCTGTGCCATCTCGCTGGATCCAATCACTTGCTTGCTCTGTCCATCCATTGCTATCACTAAACTTGCTTTCACCCCCTCTGTCAGCTTGTACAGAAAGTTTGCAAAGGTAAGACAGACCAATTTAGTGCACTAGTTAAAACAATACTCAATAATGGAGTACTCAAAGTGCACAGGAAAACCAAGCTTTATTCAAAGAATCAAACTTGGCTGGGACAGCATGCATACAATCAGGTCTCAACATTATAATAGATTTGAGCAGTTTTTAAGCAAAAGGCACGTCATTTGCGTCATCTGTATTGATTACAAAACCTATGAATATATTTGATTTGTTAACATCATAAACTACATATAGCGTACATAGGTGTTAGTCCTATGGTTGTGTTAGACATATCTGATGGCTCATGCTGGGCCTAACGTACATCACATAATACTTTCAATAACACCATCACATGAATAGTTCATTTGTTGGCATGGTTCATCATAGGTGGTATTACACAAGGGATTTCTATCGGTTGGTATTTGCTTCCCAACCTTGCACCTCTTGACAGATGTCAAGATATGAGAGAGAGGGACATGGGGTTCATTATGAGATTGCCGGTAAGCCGCTGGTAGTACCAGCGGCTTATCAGCAATCGCAGCTTACTGTTTTCTGCCACCCGATATCCCGGTATTACTGGGATAATAAAGACGGCAGAGAAACAGTAAGTTCCCATTCCCATGGTGTCCCATTGGATGGGAACACCTGAAGCATTGGCACCGTTGGTGCTGGTGCATCAGAAAATTATCTGCCAGTAGGGGCCTCCCGAAAGGTTCACTGCCCCTACCAGCAGACTCGGGGTACGTTGGTCCGGAAAAGGTTTTGGTACACATTTCTACTGGGACCTTTTCCAGACAGGCATACTTGTAATGAATCCCATAGAGTGAGGGAGATAAGTCGATGTGCTGCTATAATTTCAATTAAAGCACCTCCTTGTCATTCCCAGGCAATGAGTCCTTCCCTTCTCTTTGTACAATGCCTGTGTATCATCTTGTGTCTGTTTGTGTGCTAGGGAGTTCGGCAAGTGTCTTATCTGTGTTTGTATCATAATGAATAGCCAGTGTTTTACTACCTCGGCCACGGGTTATAGGACCACGTTGGAGATTGAATTTCTTCTGATTTATTGAACTGTTCAACTAATTCTAGTGTATGTTGTATTTCTTGTCACCACTTGGGGCACCCTTCGTCTTTTATCTAAAACGTCTTTTGGCATACTATTCTCATGCACATGGACCTCAATGGCTGTCTGTTCTCTTGATAATTTAATTACCTTGGAAGGCTGTTATTTTGCATCCTGTGAACTGTTATCTTCTCGTTGGGTTCTGTTTACCAACTGCTTACCAACTACTCCCTGCCTGCCACTCTGACCTTGGTGCTTGCTGTGAACTACTATTTGTGTAGCTTCAGAAGCTTCGAAAATAAATGTGTTGTTGAGAAGTCAGCATCTTGAATTCTAATACTTTGCTAATTCGTTGGGCCTGTTGCAGCCTCCGTGTTCAGAACATGGCTGTACTTCTGCACTTTCTCCTCCATGTTGGCAACTTGTATGGTCGGTTTGCTTCGCATTTGCCTTGTACATCTATCATATATTGATTCCCCACCCGTATATGCTGTGCCCTTATCTATTTATAGTTTTATCTGCCCAACCAGTGTAGTGAGTACCTCTCTTGGCACGCAGGAACCTATGTTATTTTGAATACAATACTGGTACATTCTTCAGCCTAGATTAATTCCGGACTGGTGTTGTTACAACTAGCTAATCCTTTATGACAGATGTATATGCATTAATGGTTGATTGATTTATACACTCTGCCTCAACTTTTATCACTTCTCACACCTATGCTCACTGGTCGGCTGGGGCTGTTTGTACTCTTTCTCATCTCTAGAGTAACGATGAGGGGGAGGGACAGACATTTTTACTGGCACATTCATCTGCACCATTACAAGTGTATGTTTGCAACTTATTTATAAAATGTGCCTTTTATTTGTGTGTGTGTATGGAGGCATACATGTGAGAAATGTGGACATCCACGTGGTGGGTGTGTGCTCTACTGGGCTTTTTTGAAATGTTTAATCAAATTGAATGATGGTAGACCAACCTCAGGAAAATGTGTGGGCTAATCCACAAACATTTTCATGTGCTCACACCACGACAAAAATATAGACCTGTGTACTCCAAGCTGGACAACAACTACAGGTACTGTCCGTCCCTGTCATATTTAGGTGGAATGTGACAGCTGTGGAGTGCACAATGTCATCCTCAGGAAGGGGGAAGCTGAACCTTCCCCATGCCGTTAACTGACGAAGGCTCCATGGATCTGCCCTGCTCTTTTGTTAGTCCCTACAGCTGGTGGCATCAATTATGATAACAACATTGAGTATTTCAAACAGGCTCACCTTCGGCCTGCCTGTAGAGGACAATAAATGAGGCAGGAAACCAAACAACTTTTTATATGCAATTCTCTCAACCTGAAGACAGCTCCTGCCTCTCATTATCAATGACAGTGAGCTGTCATGTCTGGGTCTGTTGTTTACAGTTAGCCACACCACTAGGGTGACCCCATTCATAAGGTACGAGAATGTGGTTTACAGGAGCCAGTGACTCCTCACTGCAGCTGAAAGGGAGACCTCCGGCTTTAACAGGGACCACACAGGGAGGACCATTAACTAGAGATGCTCTTTGAATACAACAGACAGGAAGATGGGTGGGACTTAGTAGCACAAGCGAGTGAGCCCAGAGCTCTTTCTGTTGAGAGGAGGGTTCAGCCATTATAATTCTGGGGTGCACCTTGTACCTATTTTCTCCTGTCTACCTTTCCTGTTGGAAAGCACTCTGGTCATGACCTTAAGCATACAGGAGGTTGTTGGTAGGGATGCCAGGATTGGTTCACTAAGGTAGGCTTAACATACGCCAACGTCTGCCTTAGAGGACATTTTTGAAACAGTCGAGTTTCTCTATCCGCAACCGAAGGCAACCCTGACCGTTGTCAAGCCTCCTTCGCTTAAAGACATCTGAGACCAGTGCTTCAGATCCGCCGATCAGCACTGAGAGAACAATTCCTGACTCCAATCCACCATGTTGGCCAGCCTTCAGCCGTTCGTCCAGCTTCAAAAGCCGAACCGTCTTGCTGCCTGATACCCACAGCTGACTCTCATCTTGAATTCTGTCACAGAAGCCTGCAAAGCACCCTGAAGCCGATGCAACCCTGTTGAGCACCAAGAACACCTACAGCTCAAGGTATATTGTGGTTCTGTGCCGTTTTTCCCTGCCAGAAGGCCCCTAGAGACATTTTAAGACCTGTTATACCCTTTGTGCTGAAGCCAAGAAACCTTAACAAACTGTTGTGGTTATTAACCATAACGACTACGCTCCTGTTAGCATTCAGTGTGCATCCCTTTTCCTTATTTGAAATTGTCTGTCCTCTGCATTCCTTTACAGGGTGGGTTGTATTTCACAGTGTTCTTAGACTGTCTATTGTGATTAATAAAGTAGATCATTTTAATACAAACTTGCCCGGAGATTCATTTTATCAATGGGAAATAATTGTATTTTTGCTGTGTTGAAACTAACCAACAATTCACAACCTTTCAGAGATAAGCCTGCCGTTCCATCCACGTTACAAAAGTGGGCAAGGAGGTTTATAATTGTCCTGTTATTCCAATCTTTTGGATCCCTTATGGTGCATTAGAGGTGCAGGGCTGATTGATGGTTTAGAAACCGATATTCACCCCTGGACCACTGGTACCCCGGAAGTTGATTTGTCATAAAAAGGGAACACTTTTAGTTGTTGTTGATAATGCGGGCTGCAATAAGCAGCAAGATACCAAATGCGTATAACTATACCTCAACAGTACAATACATAAATGTTCTGCTGAAATTGAAACCTGGCTATTTTACACAACTTGAACTGAATTCAACCAAATCAGAATGGGCCTCATTAGGACTCTGGCGGCCGCGGAATGAACGGTGCCGGTTAGGGACCGGCACCGTTCATTCCAGGCCTCCTCATTACGAGGTCTACTGAGGATCCCGCACAGGACGCCTGGCCAGAGCGGGCGTCCTTAGCGGGATCTGCTAGCAGACCAGGATGCTAACAATGGGCCCGTTGTTAGCATCCTCCCCATTCCCATGGAGCCCTATGGGTCTCAAATGGGAATAGGGATTACATTTTACCAGAGCCCAGAAAAGGGCAATTACCAGGTCTGCCAAGGTCGGCATGACCCATAGGGCTCCATGTGTGTTCAACTTGATCCCATGTGTCCCATTCATTGCATACATGTCACGCATTGTATTGTATCCGGTGTCCTGCTTTATTTCTCGCAGGTGGTTTGAAGCAAGGAACCTCCAAGTTAATCTGCTTTAAAACTCAAAAAAATAAATATCAAAAACAATCTGAGAGGAGTACACATACAATTCACCACCTTTGGCAAGATAAATTAATACAGAACCTCAAATGAACCCTATTAATCATTTTCAGGGGTGCTGACACGCCTGTAGATGGCTTAATTGCCATAATGGAAGCCAGCAATCCCTCTGTGCACTTCCCCTGTGCAACCTTTGGTCTAGTGAGAGCCTATGATCACCCAGTGTTAAGGATGTCAATGCTGGTGAAGAAAAATGCAAGTCAATGTCACTCTTCTGTTTAGTGACTAGTCGGTGTGCATTTGGAAACTGCAACACTCTGTTCTTGGCCTGGGGTTACAAGTCCTACCCGCAGTTGGCTGGCCAGGACCTTTGTAACTTGGTGCAAGACAAGATGCAAAACCAATGGCCTAATACACAGTGCTATACACTTACTGTTCAACAGTAAAGAACCGTTAAAATAGAGATTTTGCAATAAAAAAGAAGGCACTGTTTTGCATGCTCAAGCATATACTGTCTTCCTTTTCTCATGGTGTGTCATTTCCAACCCATGGATTGCCAAGCAGGGTATATTTCTCGATTTGCAATTTGAATTATTTAAATAGTAGACATCTAAAAGTTTAGTAAGGTAATGTGAATGCAGACCATGTGAGAACAATTCAACTGCACTATTTCTTTCATGGTATACCCAGTGGCAGAATGCTCCCTCAGCTAAACTGTTCTCTGGGGACTGATAAATGTGGCCTTGTGCAGCACCAGAAAACAGGAACATTGGAAACTACTGTACAGAAGGGAGAATTAGTATATGGATTACAATGCATAAAGAAAGAAAGTTACCTTTAAAAGTTGTCCTTTAGGGGCATGATTGGATAAGAGGAGAGGCCACAGGTTGCTCTAAAGAGTGGAGTTTAATTTGTTCGTGGAGTAACAGATTACATACAGAAAATAAATCAAGGCTTTTGACCTGTCTAATCAGGGACAACTGGCCATTGTATCACAGTTAGACCGAAAGCGGTCTTAAGATGCAAATGTTCAATTAGCTAAGCAGCACATAATAATCTATATATAAAAGCGCACATTTGGTATTGGATTTGTGGCTTTGCTTATGTTCCCTATGCAATTCCACACCATTTCACCAATCTGCACCACATTTTGCACAAGCAACTGTTAGGATCCTCCGGACGTTACTGGCTACATGACATGTGGACACCCGACCTCTTTCTTTGTATTTCAGCAAACGTTTCTGGGTTTGTGAGTGTGTGACTTTGCGTATCACCCTCTCTACAATTCTGCACTGTTTCACCAATTTGCACTACATTTTGCACAGTCACCTATTAGGAGTTTCCAGACATTACTGGCTGCATGACATTTGAACATCCCAGCCCTTTCCCCGGATTTCAGAAAAAGTGAAAATAAGTTGGTGGGTTTGTGACTTCGCTTATGTACACTTCCACACCGTTTCACCAATCCTCACCACATTTTGTAGAGTCTCCTGCTAGGACCCTCCCGATATTACTGGCTATATGAAATTTGGACACCCCACCCCTTTCCCCCGGATTTCAGAAAAAGTCAACATTTTGTTGTGGGTGTGTGGCTTGTTGAAGTGTTGTTCCTTATACAATTACGCACCGTTTCACCAATATGCACCAAAATTTGCACAGTTACCTGAACCTATAAGGGAATGACAGCCCAGGCAATGCCGGGTATATCAGCTAGTTTGAAATAAACATTAAAATTAGAATAATATGCGTGAAAGGCACCAACTCCAAGACACCGGCTCCTGAGACAGCACATAACCCCAAAGCCATCACCATTCCACAGGGCCTTGCACCTTAAGAAACCAAAACTGTAGAAGCCATCTTAATTCATATATTTTGTGTTCATTTTAGTTAATAAAGGTTTATTTTAAAAAACATTACAAAATAATAAAATATGTATTCATGGGCTGGTGGAAACATTTCAAACCATCTCAGAAGGCTCATACATTTCTCCTCTGAGTTACGTTTTGTACAACTTTGATACATGTATAACAGTTCATATTATCATTTATGTATTTTGATTGTAGACTTAATGTTGTCAATTGTAGACCCTTTTAGGTTATAAAGCCTATAAAAAAAATGAAAAGGGAAAGTGTGATGGGATGGAAATTAGTCTATCTGAACCCACTAGGTGCTTTAATGTGAGGTGAATCCCTTATGAATGTGCATAATGTGCAAGGTGGGAGAGGACCGTGCTATGAAACTCTGCATGGATATAATATAGTGGGAACGATTGATGCATAGACCCAGTGTGCAAATAGAAAGGAATGCCATGTTGTAATTATGGTTGATTCATAGTTTTGCATATGGATGAACTCGACTAGGCCCAGAACATTAAGATGGGACGAGACAGTAGAGCCAGTTCTCACAGAAGCTTTCCCTTGTCTCTCCATTGTTGCAATTACTTAGTATCAATGGGAGGAATGTGCTCTGCAAGGCCATGAGACAACACCAGGCTCCTTCCTCACAATGCCCATTCATCACAGACAAGCTGCCAGCAGACCTCTAACCCCCACCCAGCCTACCCAGAGCCATGGCCCACGCCACCGACCCAATGCCCACGCCCCAGCATTCTGTGATAGTGAGTGACCCCAGTCCCAATCATAAACCGAATGGCAATAAAAGATCTAAGCATGAGCAACTGTTTCACCTCTCCAAATAAATTCATCCTTTGTAACACGAGGTACAGGGAATGATACATTATACATCAAAACGAAGGTGGAGATCCATGGTGCGAGGGGTCGATATCAATAAAGCACAGAATGTGTGGGTCAGCATGACTGTATTTCTTCCTCCCTTCCCCCTGGCACCAGCTCTGAGCCTCACAGGTGCATGCCACAGTGATATAGTGGTAGGTTTAGTGTATCATAGCAGTTCTGATATTGAAACTTTCGAGAGACCTGACCTTCCTTCAGCGGCGAGAAGAGCCCAGCTGACCCACATGGGAACAGACAGACGGCAGAAATCTGAACCAATTGTAGCGTGGCATCCCCTATGGAGCAGGACCATGTATACTGTCTTACCAATCAACTGTGCAGGTTTAGACCCTATAGGTGATGTCCTTAATGATGCCATAGCCGTTTAAAATGTACTAACAATCAGTTTAGAGTCAGAGTGTTCTCGATCAGCATAGTCCTTTGCTGATAACTTTTGTATTCTGTACAATTAAACCTTGTTATCCTTGCAAGCAATCTCTTGGCCTTTTTGCCTAGAGGGTTGTATTCTTTCTGGCGTGAGAGTAAACAGGGACTTGCCGTCAAGTGTTTGAAACCCATCATCTTGTGCATGGCATTAAGTGCCTACCTGGCAGAACAGTAGATTGAGAGATGTGTTGGGTAATTTTGGGGTGTTGCTAGTTCTGGAAAAGTTCTGGGGCTACGCTAATGTTGGGACTGCCGGTACTGAGGATCATGCTTTTGTTTCACAGGAAAAGGCACATTGCTTGTTGGTAGGATTTACTTTTTTTTTCAAAGACAAGAATGTAAGCAACATTTGATAGACACTGCTGACATTTGGCAGCCTTCCTCTTCTCCAGTAGATGGTGTTCATCGACTAAGCACTGATACATACATTTTTAATATTTTAATCCGACAATATTTTGGCAAGTTGCTGCTTTATCTAATGCGTTCTGCCCACTGGGAGGTGCTGGTGAGCCATTAGCCTCTTTACCCCTGGTGGAATGTGTGAGAGCTTTTCCTGAAACAGTGGATCATACTTAGGTGCCAGAATTATTAAGTTTAAGTTTAAATATGTCAATGTTATAGTTTGTATATTCCAAGTGTGTAGGTTGTTTTGGTGAATGCACCGGAGGGGTTTATCAGTGACTCTAGAATGCCCACTTGGAGATGGTTTGGAGGGAGTGGTGGTCTGAAAAAGCCCCAAGCCCTTCTCCCGCTCACCACCCATTCATTTTTGAGGTTTGCTAAATGGTGTCCAGGGAGATGACTCAGACATCAGCCCTGCAGATGTGGATTTTGTTCAGGATGTTGTCATTCTGGCAGTAGGTCCGTTGTAAAGTAATGGTCAAATTGTAGGTCACCTGAATGTCATTGACTTGATTGCTTTGTTTGCACAACACAAGTGGTGAAAGCGTTCATATGCAGATTAATCTGTTGTAGTACTGCTGAAGGTTGACGTTGGCTCCATTCATCAAATATGTGTTGTGATGCCCAATTCCAAGCCTCGTCCATTCACAACAGTTTATAATTAATTAATACATAATATGAATGAATACATACATGCAGGGAAGTCATTTCACCAAAATGCAGGGGTAGCGGAAGTGACATTACATGACCCTTGACCTCTGATGGCATCACAGGAAGTGATGTTATTTGACTCCAAACCGAAGTGACATCATGGGAAGTGATAGAACACAACCTTTTACCCATTGACAAACCAGGAAGTGGCATCACATAGCATTGTTCCTAAGTACACTATGAAAAATATGGTTACAATATCCCTGTAACGTGATATATACATTTCATACAAGAAAAACATGATATCCTTATACTGCAACTTGCAAAAAGGAAAATACATAGGGGCTCATTATAAGTTTGGCGGTAGCCTTGCTGGTAAAACAGGCAGGCTGCCGCCAAACTTCCAAAAATTTCCAGTGCCTGCAAAGGGCCAATACTGGATCATCAGACATTATTTGTTATTCCTATTATTTCTTATTTAGGGTCACTGCTCAAAGTGTTACACTTATCGAACCCCCTGTTTTTAGTTTTTTTTGTTTAAAGAAACCTGAACAAGAAAGCCAGCCACTCCAGAAACAAAGACCCACATGGCATTGACCACAGCCCTGGAGCTTCAATTTGTTAAAAAAAATAATAATAATAAATAAACAATCTTTTAACATTTTATTCTATGGGTAGCAAGGGAGACCAGAGGGGTAGCAAGTGTGACCCTTGGCGACCCCTAAATGACGTCCCTGCATTCACAATTAAATTATAAGTAAATATTTATGTCAACGGTAGTGCATGCCATCATATATTCTTTTCATATTGTTAACTGCAAAACTACAAAAATGCACTGTAGATAGTAAAACAGAAATCTAATCGTAATTGAAGTGCAATGACATCGAACAACGTCATATAGTGATGCTTTTATGCGTGTAGTGGACAGCGAATGCAATCATACTCCATATCTAGCAGAAGTGATTTCAAGGAAGAGGAATTTCTTCATATTAGGCTCTTTATAAATCACTAATACTACAAAAAACAGGGAAAGCAACCGAATTGGGCGTGGTGGCGACAGAGATTGCAACATAGACGTGAGCACCACCCAGGGCCAGTAGCTTGCAGAGTTGTTACAACCAAACGGAAGAAAGAGTGCAACAAACAGAGCCCAATAGTAATCCAAGGTCCCTGATTTGAGTTACAGAAATCTGCACTGGAGGACATGAGGAGGCCCCCAAGAGCACCTCAGATTTCCAGATGCGGCCCTACATCTGTTTCTAAAAGCCTAGCATGGGTTCACATTTTTCAGTGCCAAGGGGCGTTTGCGAGATGCCCTAGAGCAGGTCACACATGGCCACGACGAGTATCTTCATAATGCTCCAGGAATCCACAGTTGTGCTCCAGTTGTATCTTTGTGAGTCATGTATAAGGCAGCATGTGTCACTCTGCCATGTCCTCCGCGTCCACTAAATCCACCCTGCTCCAAATCTTCAGGCTCATGTGAACAGGCGGGCTGGTGAATGCCGTTGCTTCTGGGCGCCAGATCCGCTCCCCAAAAAGTCGCCGTGACCCGCTTAATGGAATCGAATTGGAGCAAGGAACTGCGTGCACCTTTCCAAGGAAAGTTCAATTGAGCATTCGTTCTCTCTCCTAAAGCTGTTACAAAGCAAGTCTTTGAAGGCTGTGGAAATGTTCCATAGCAGAGACGTGCAAACAAAGCCAGTCGCTAGCACTCTGCGTGGCTCTGATCCCAGCGTGTCCTTTTAAAGGGAGGCCTTCATCGATTCGACTCTTGCTAATTAACAAATGCTTGCAAAGTTAGATGCCATGTAACACTTTTGACCTTGTGCAGTGTGAAGGCGAGAATCTCACTTATAGGAAGGAACTAACGCAACATGTTGTCCTAACGGCAGAAACAGGCTAACGAATGAACATAATACAATGAGCGATGCCAGTGTTACAAAAAAAATGAAAAAGTGTGATCAGCAGAAGTCTGACGAAGACATCTTTTTTAGCTGAAAGAATAAAAGGAACTGTAGTCCGTCATTTTCTCTGCACTTAAAACAAACAAAAAAACAACTTCATCAAATAGTCGCTTTAATCAGTGAGCTACTTGCGTTCATCTTGGAGCCAAACTCAGGCGGCCTTCCTTCCAAAGTGTATACATGTAGTATGATTGAACTGGGTGATTGTTAAACCGTTTATTGGCAGTCGTAGGAAATAGCACACACTCCAGTGGCAACAGCTGCACAGCAACATCATCATCTAGCAGGAGTGACCAACAGCCCCTGCATCATAGAAGCTAGCTTAATCCACTCACCTGGCTTCTAAACACTTATGTGCACTGTGAAAGGTGCAGCACCACTCGCCTACCAGAACATTCAGACATAGAGGTGCCACTATGGTATGTTCTGCTGGCAACATATCAGGGACTGGATCAGAGGCATAACCTTCGGGACATGAAGCTGGGAAGCAGACAATATTCACTACCTAGGCTCCGAGTTTCACATTTGCTCCCTGAAAATAAATCAACTCATAACAATTATCTATGTGTGCCAAATGTAATTATCAGCTGGCCCCAATGTCATCTGGATCTTCATTAATCCATCATGAATTTTTAATCGCAGCATGCAAACTTCACTTTATTTTTAAAAAGAGGATGATTTTAACAGTGCCCCGGAATTGATGACCCACAACTATGGGTAAGAGTGGTGGGTTGTGCATAGAGTGAATGGATCCCAGAGTTAAAGGTACCATTCAACAGCCAATTAGTCTCACAGAGTCTGTGCTAGGAATGGAGCACTGGCATATATGAACACCTCCCTGCCACGGAGGTTTCCCTCATCCATCCAAGGCGTTCATCCAAGGCAGGACTGGCCGTTCCCATATTCCTTCTAAATGTACGAGTTTATATGCCACCCTCTTTCCCACACTTCGCTCCCACCCTAGCATTTTCCCTTCCGCCCTGACCGGCACTCCCCCCTCCCCAATCTCCCCCCTCTGCACTTCTTGTTTTACTGCACTTGCAATGACACAAGGCCTAGTAGTCTTGTTTTCTTCCCTGACCTCCCCCCTTTTTCTGTCTTGTGGTGCCTTGAAACACCGTTTGCTGTATAGCGCTTTGTAAATACTCAATGAATAAAATCAAATAAAAATGTAGTTCTCTACGTATGCAAGTGCTTATTTATGTATTTATGCATTATTTTCTTTATTGACTTATGCAGTTTCCTATAGTGAGGAATAGGCCCTTTTTGCGTCATACCATGGCCCATACATCACTGGTCTAAATATTTTATAAAAACAGTCAGAGGGTAGATCAAATCAGAGTTTATATCTGTCAGCTGAGCATGTAAGTGGGTCTACTGTGCCAGTAAACATATGAGTGTTTTTTTCAACTATTATCATATGTGTGCTTTTTCAAATATTATAGGGTCTAAAAATAGTACCACATTTCTGTCCACAGTGCGTAGGAAGGCGGCATTTAAGAAGACAATATGGGCAAATGGGTGTGATGTAAGCCAAGGCGCCCTACTAAATCGATGTTTATCCATTGAGCAAACATGGGTGGAGGAGAGTGAGCAAACCCTGGGCACAGCTGGGTGAAGAATGGGGGCCATGGTTTCTCATACCATCGAACCGTCTATGCATTGCTAGAGATACATAGCAAAACACCTTTGCATGCATTCTAGCTGATATAGCACCTCCTATGATATGATATGATATGATATGGAATGATATGATATGATTTAGCATTTATAACGCGTCTATACACAAGTGTTTCAAGGCGCAAGTCCAAATTGAAGGTGTGTTCACAGCTGAAAAGAATGCAGACATAAATGGTTCCACAGGTACGCCTGGTGAGGGGAGAGAGGTCTTTGCTTTGTCAAGTGAATCCAATAAAGCAATCCCACTAAGTCAGTGCCCCGTCTGGGACGCCCAAGGGGAGCCCTTATTTATATATTTTTATGACAAGTTATACTCTGGATGATAAACCCTTATATAACGCCCCTCTCTTTGAATCCCCCTGACCTCACTGAGCCAAGAAGTAGGTTTGTTTTGCAATTTAAAAGATTTATTGGAAAAATTAAACAATATATATATATATATATATATCACACTTTTATAATAAATTAATATTCGATAGCACCCTTATGAATATAATGTTGATCAACAATAGATAATCTGACACTAGCACACTTCTTTACAATCAATGAGGAGTTAGTCTAGGAAGGATAAGGTAGCAGAAAATACTTTTATGGTTTCAAGGAAAGCAATGAGGGAAAAATGCAGCACAGAAATAAACTTGATATGATTTCAACAAAAGATAATATTATCACTTTTTCTTTGACAATTCCCTCCCCCCCTATGTAAGATAAGGAGATGGAAGGGGAGCACACAAATCTCAGGAATACAAAATGCAATACAAATTTCCAGTTCCCCCCAGCGAGCTTAGAGGAAAACAGGTATGATTTTAAAGCAGGCAAGATCCTTTTAAATGTGGTGGCAATGAAGTGAAAAATATGCTGAAAATGCTTTTAAAACTCGCTTCTAGCACAAACGGTTCAAGAGATATGGACGATTTAGTGGAGGTAGATTTTCAGAAATGAAATTACAGTTTCAGAATGACAGAATGACAGATGCGCTTGGAAGGTTTGAATCAACAGGCTGGACACCCGATTCCTTATGATGCAGTTCTAATAGGTGAAAATAGTTTGAATTAGATTATCTTAAACTAAGAGATTGGTTTTGCACAGTTCTGGCTGAGTACTCACACTATGAATTTGAAATAGGCCGTCAGGGTCCGGTCAGCAGGTTTGGACTGGGCTCCGGCCGGTTTCTGGTACTGGTTCTCTGGTTTGGATCTCTAGTTCCGGTCTGGTCTGGTCTGTGGTTCTGCTGTCGGCACTTCACAGCGGTCTGGTCTGTGGTTCTGCTGGTCTGGATCAAGTGGATTCTGGATACAGCACTGCTTTCTGGGTCTGCTACCGGTTCTGGCAAAAGTTCGTGGCAAAGATTCCAACAGCTCTCCCGGCTGTAGAATAGTTGGTTGGATTGCTGGATTCGGAAGGCCTGCTGAGAAGAGTTCTCAGCTTGTGGGTTAGGCCTTTGCTTTCAGTTCTGTAGTCTATCTGGAGTCTAAGTTCTGAATGTTCCTTCTAGATGTTGTGTGGTCTGGCAAAATGCTCCGCAAGAAAATGGAAAAGTGAATGTCTTGCCTGTCCAAGCAGTCTCTTTTTATGTGTTTTGAAAGTGGGTGGGTCGGCTCATTCTGCATGCCCAACCCTCTCATGATTTGATAGGTCAAGGATTCTCTGTGACCTGATTTGAGAAGGGATAGTGTGTCAGAGTGAGTCAGAGTCTTACAGTCTATTGAAGAAACGCCCCTTTGCTTTTACTTAGAAAATGAATTTTCCATAACTAACAGGTTTCCCAGATACACACGTCGTTGAAATTACATACACATTTCACAGATTAATTTAAGATACACTCTCGCCCAACTCTGATCCCCCTCAGAGCCTGGGTTCACAAATGGCAACATTTTGTGCTTTTTAGTGACTTTCACCATATTGGTTTTTCCTCAAAATTTACACACACCTGCACCCCTTCCCTGAGCATATTACTGGAAATTACTATGTCTCTATCCTAAACACAGTGTCTGCAATATTAATAATTAGCAGGGTTCGGTCCCAGAACACCGTACAAAGTGGAATTTGGGCTCAAATCGTGAGGGCATTTTTCATTTTCATGATCCCCAAATTGTACATTTCTGTGAGCTTAATACAAGATTTTAGAAGCATTTAACTTAAACATATATTTGCTGCAATATGAATCCACAGTCCTGTCTGGCCCGCCCCTAGGAACTGGGGGAGTCAGGGATCACATGTCTCTACTTCCAGGCAGAGCTCTGTTTACAGCCCACACCCAAAATCAGCATACCCCATTCAATTGCAAGGGTCTACTGTGCTGGGTCCAGCAGGCTGCAGGGAAGTCCCCACCCTCTCAATCAACAGGGCCATGTGATATCCTGCCTCCTGGTGTGGGTCTCTGGGGTGTTAAGAGTTCTCAGGAAAGGCCAGTCTTTTGAACTTTTAATTACATAAGACCCCCTTCTGTTCACTGCCCAGTTCTGCAAGACAGCTCTCCTGTCAGGATTCATAGAGCGCCTGCACCGGTCAGTGTCCAATGCCGGTACTGCACCTATTTTTGACAGCTGTCTTGAATTAATACATTTCAAAAGGAAAGGATTTTACTTGATAGTATATGATCCTTGCTTGACATGGCATTGATGTGGATCTGTAGTAGAGTAAAGTAAAACACTCAACCATAGTTGGATTTTTGTTTGGTGGTTTCGGGCCCATGATTTTAGCAATTTTTGACATTAATAAAAACGGGTTTTGAACAGAACCATCTTTCTTTGCGCTGGTGGGTGGCAGGTCAGGGGACCATTTTGGTGTGCGCAAAACTGCACGGTTCTCCTGGATTCTGGTGCAAATGTGGGCTTTTCCGCCATCTTGGATTTCCTATGCCCACAGCACCAAATGTTGCAGCATAATAGTCCAAACGTGGGTCAGGACACCCAACAAACACCCCCGCCCGACAGCGCTTTGATTTCGAGTCGAGGGGGAGTCGGGTGCAAAGGATGTTTTGATCCACGTGCTGGGATGTGCGCATCATCTTCTTCCGATTCCGCAGATGACAAAGTTCAGCATCTTTTCCTCCATCAGGGTGGATCGATCAGTTCTCCTCGCCGGTCCTGATGGGAGTTTTGGCCGGTACCCTGGGCCCCTTGGATCTTTGCTCCCGGTCCCCAGGTCATCTTCCGTGGTCAGTTTCCTGGTTTTCTTTCTCCTAGGATGACAAAGCAAAGCGGCAATACATATTCGTAGACATTTCTCCCCCACTATTGATATAGTGGGGCGGCATATACATTTTATAAATCAAAAGACATGAACATATACATTTTTTTTTAAATCAGGATACAAGAACATATACATTTGTTTTAATCAGGAGACAATTTGCATTGAAGAATCATAGAATTTTATAGGGTATATGTGGAATATTTCAGGGTTGGAACTGAATTACTCTGGAGCGGCCCCCTCTGGTATTGCAGAGGACTCCTCCAGTTGCTGCAGAGTGTGCCTGGGATGGCAACACTTTAGCTGATTTATGTGGACCCACTTGTCTTCCCCTTCTGCCAAACTACGTTTGGGCATGCGGATCTTGTAGGCAACTGGGGAGATCTTGTCTATAATCTCAAAAGGTCCCTTCCATGTAGGCAAACATTTTCGCTGTTTGGCCTGGTTCCTTTGGAAATTGTATAGATAGACTCGGTCTCCCACATTATATACTTTCCTAGAAGTTTTCAAATCGTAATGGTTCTTCATGCTATCAGCTGATCTTTCTAGATTTCGCTGAGCATAGGCAAACGCATGTTGGAGGTGTTTCCTTAAATTCTCCACATACTCATGAGTTGTGGAGGCATTTATCAATGTCTGCTCTTGGGTCCTGTAGAGAAAATGCTGGGGAAGCACCATCTTGCGTCCAGTCATCAGCTCAAATGGTGACATTTTGGTTGCAGATGAAGGGGTAGATCTGATGGCCATTAGGACCAGAGGTAATCGGATATCCCAACTTGGCCCAGAATCTGCCACAAACTTTTTTAATATGCTCACAATGGTCCGGTTGTAGCGTTCTACTGCCCCAGAAGAAGCTGGCCGGTAAGCAATATGTAGCTTCCTTTTAACCCCCAGTATCTCCCACATCTTAGTCATTACTTCGCTGGTAAAATGGCTACCTCTGTCTGACTCAATCCTTTGGGGTAGACCAACACATGAAAAGATGTGGTTGATCATCAGGACAGCTGCTGTTTCTGCCTTGCAGTTTGGGGCCGGGAGACATTCCACCCACTTGGTAAAGAAGCATGTGACCGTCAACATGTACTTGTTTCCCCTAGACGAGCGAATCACGGGGCCTATAAAGTCGATTTGCAAATCTGACCATGGCAGTGTCATCCCTCTCTTTTGGAGAGGCGCCCGGTGTGTGAGGGATGTTGGCTGAAATTGTGCACACACAAGACACCCCTTCAAGTATTGGTTGAGGTCCTGCCCCATGTCTGGCCAGTATGCAACCTCTCTTAAGATATCAAGTGTTGTATGAAACCCCCTATGACTGGTGGTGGCCACATCATGGGCATGACTTAACATCAGGCTTCGGAATGAGGTAGGAACCACCCACTGATCATGGCCAGCTTGGGATTTCCTTACCAACAAACCGTCTTGGATTCGGAACATCTTTGGACATTTCATCAACACTCTAAGGTCCTCTTTCCCAATGTAATCGGTATCCGTCAGGGGAAAGTTCTCAGGGTCCTCAATGTGTTGGTAAAACTTACCAATTATTGGAGCCCCCTTTTGAGCCGTAATCAAATCAGCATCTGGGGTCTCCTTACTCCATTGTGCAGTTGAAAGATCATTGTGAGCATTTGTCTGGGACCTAGTTATAGCAGTGACCTGGATTTCCCCCAACAGGGACTCAATCTCTATTAGATCCCCTTGGATGGCCCCGGTTTTGGCCAGCAGATCAGCTAAGTAATTTCCAGTTTTGTCTGGTCCCTCTACTTTGGAATGACCCTTGATCTTCTTCCAATAGATGGTCATCCCATTCACGGTGACCAGATCATCAATATTTTGGATTAACTTCCCATGTTTCAAGGTTTTGTTATTAGCACATAACCTGCCTCTGGTTTTTTCAGTTAACCAGGTGCTCCACAAACCCGTTCCGTACATAATCTGAATCTGTGATTATGACCAGTTTGTGGAGTAGATGTTGGACAGCAGTGAGGATGGCCTGATGCACAGCCATCAATTCGGCCACCTGACTACTTCGGGGACCAATTTTGCACCCAGCGGAGGGTTCTGGGACTCATTCACCCATGCATTCCCTACGCCGGCCACCAGTTCTTTCTCCCCATTATTGTCAACATGGTAAGAGCATCCATCCACATAGACAGTGGGCATTCCCTCATATTTGTCTTCTTCAAAGACTTTGTGTGGGGAATTAAGGTATGCCTCCATGTTGTCCTTGATTTTTAGACTTTCGTCCTCGAGACAGTTTTCTCTGGCACAATCATGCAAGTCAGCCAGACCTTGCGCGAGGGGACTCTTCTTGTTTTGGCCATATCTGACCTCCACAGGAAAGCCTTGCATTGACAGAATCCAGGAAGTAATTCGGGAATTACTCACATTTCCGGCTCGGTTTCTGTCAGTTTGGAGATATTGCAGAGGCTGGTGTGGAGTTTCCACTATGATGTGTTCCCCCTGGATGAACGGGCGGTAATTCTTCAATGCCCACACCGTTGCCAGGAGTGCCTTCTCACAATCGTTGAATTTTTGCTCGCATAAGAGATTACTTTATTGACCTTGTCATGCTTTTGGTATAATACTGCCGTCAAGCACGTATTAGAGAATCCTGTCTCCAGGAAAAACTCCTTGTTTCTGACAGGGTAAGCACTGCCTCGGCTTGTTCTGGACCCCATTCCCACTTGACCCCCCCCTTCAAGAGATGAATCAGGGGTCTGGTGATCTCTGCGTAGCCCTCAATGAACTTTCTGCTGTAATTAGTCAGTCCCAGGAGGCTCCTTAGTTCCCGCAGAGTTGTGGGGTCTTTCAGTTTCTGAAGTGCTTCCACTTTCTTTTCCTGGGGACAGAGACCCTGAGGAGTAATCTCATGCCCCAAGAAATGAACACGGGTTCTACACCACTGTGCTTTCTGAAAGGAAAGTTTTGCTCCGGCAGCCCTCAACTGGGTCAGAACGGATTTCCGCTACGTGTTCCTCCACAGTTGAACTTTTGATGAGGACATCATCTACATAAGCCAGGTTACCCCTCGCACCCAGGTCGGGCATGGCCTTGTGTAGGAAAATGTTGAATTCATTTCTGGAGTTGAGGTATCCGAAGGGAGTCCGGGTCCATGTGTACTGCTGGCCCCCGAAGGTAAAAGCCAGCTTGTATTGGTCCTCCCTACTGACAGGCACAGTCCAGTATCCATTGGTCAGGTCTATTGCAGTGAATACCTGTGACCCCTGAATCTGGGCCAGCCCTTGGTCAATGTAGGGAAGAGGCCATCGGGAAGTATGGACCCGTTTGTTGAGCCCCCAATGGTCGGCGCAGAGTCTCCACTGGCCATTTGGCTTCAATATTCCCAGCACCGGATTATTGAAGGTGCTGTGGACTGGACGGATTATTCCCCGGGACTCAACGTTCTTAATTATTTCAGTAAGGGGCTCCATTGATGCGAGAGGCAAGCGATATTGCTTCACAAACACTGGAGTCATGCCAGGGTCCGTGGGAATTGTAGTTGTGTGGATGCCGGTGCGACCATAGTCATATGAGTCTACCGCAAAGAGATCTTGGAAATCCAAGAAAACTTGTTTCAACTATTGCTTCTGTTCCAGAGTCACACAGGCATCAGCTAGGTTGACTATCTCTTCCACCATCTGCCTGAAGCCTGGAAAGACTTCTGGTTTTGCTATCTCAGCGGCCTCCTCCAGCTGGGTGGAGAAGTCCCTGATCAGAGTGCTGATTTGGACCGGAGGCTTCAGGTGGGAAAGGCAGCCCTCATGGACCTGGAAAATCACCTCATCCCCTCTGAAGTCACAAGTCACATCTTCCTTACCATAGGGCAAGAAGTGTACACCAGGAAGTTCCCCCCCATGCCGGGTAAAGATCCTGTCTGGTGTTGTATTGTCATCACTGTCACTGTCAAAACAGTCCTTGGGGATTGGTCCTGACAGTTCATTTCCTAAATCAATGGAGAAATGTCGGTCATCAACCGCCATTCCAATAATGGTGCCCGCGGCTAGAGTAATACTCTTTAAGTCGCTGTTATCCACCTCTATTGGAATGGTGTCATGTTCTATGTTGACTAATGGTGTTGGGTTTACCCCCAACCCTTGCTGTTGGAGAGAAGCATTTAGATGAATATAAGCATCAGGGTTTTTCAATTTTTGTCCTCTTTTAACTTTCACTTCCAGGGAGAATTGTCAGGTCCTTTCTGGGATGGTGACTTCCTCTTTAACCTGAATTTCAACTGCATAAGGTAGCAATTGAGCTGACCTAAATGCTTTTTCTGGATCATCAAAGCCCATGGGATTATCCGCTAATCGGGACCAAGCTTTGAAGTTTATTAGGTCCAAACTAATGGCAAAGCGATTGAGAATGTCACTGCCTAAGTAAAAGGCGGCAGTGACATCTCGCACGACCCAACAATTATGGACTATGCTCTTGTTGCCAATGGAGATTTTGAGCATACACCTGCTTGGCAGGAGATGTTTGGAATGAGGGGCTTCCAGGTCCATTTCCCATTTGTCTATCAGTTTGAATGCGGTAATGGCTGGATCTTTTGGGAGTTGGTGGAACATGGCTTCGCTGATGAAGCTCTTACCGTTGTTCACACACACTCGGGGGAGAACAGAGTCCTTCCCATCATTTAACTGAACAGGGTTGAACAACTGCTCTTCGATTTGCTGAATATCAGCCAGGCTCTGAGCTGATTTCACATCTTTCTGGACTATCGGAGTGGGAATGTCTGATTGTGGATTAGTAAAGAATTTCATAGTGTTTCCTTCCAGTGTGGAATACCCCCTTAAACTGGAAGGAAGGTTGATTTTCAGAAATAGAGAGGATCCCTCATCACCAGTCTGTTGTCTTACTGCTATTACTGTCACGTCTGGAATTTGGTTGTTCTGGAAGTGAAATTCTACTTGGTCAGATTTTTGTTCAACCATGTGGCATGTGCCGTTTAAACTAATATGGTTGACACTCTGTTTTAATTTTATTGGTCGGCTAGTCTGGGTCCAGAGGACCTTGTTTACGCAATCTATTAGTGGTGACAACCTTCTCAGGAGGTCATTCCCTAGTAAACAGGGGGTGCCCTCTGGAGTCACTACTATGACCGGGTGTTTCACCTTGTGTCGCCCAATTTTGATGTCCAAATCTGCAGTCCCCTCGATGGGAATTTCCTTCCCCTCAAAGTTCTGGAGTTGTCCAGGAAGAGAGGTGAGAGGAATACGGTAATTCTGCCCCCTTCCTGCATTTAGTTAATCAAAGGCCCTTTTGGACAGAAGGGTAGCTTGGGATCCAGTGTCCACCAGTGCCAAAATTGTACCCTGCCCCTGTACTTGTACCAGGGCATAGTATCTTCCCTCCTTCTCCTCAAGGGGGCACAGATAATGCACATTTTTGGACAACCGGTGGGCTAATTTTCTGGTTTTGGACATTGGGAGAGAAGAGATTCGGGCAGAATTCTGTGGAGAGTCATGGGAATCTGCAAGAAAAAGTTGGCAACTTGAAAGAGGATATTCGAGTTCCCCTGGTTCTGGTCCTGGGCCGTCCCCCCCCTTTTTGGAGGCTGTCACCAGAATGGGTTTGAACCCGGGGATTTTGATTCTGTTGGTTCTGGGATAGAATGATGGGCGGCGACAGCTCAATCCCCACATCTACCCAGTCTATTGATGCGGTTTTGGGTTCCCCTGGTTCCGGTTCTGGGCCGCCCCACCCTTTTTGGAGACAGTCACCAGGATGGGTTTGAACCAGGGGTTTTTCGGTATTGTTGGTTCTGGGATAGAATGATGGGCGGCGACAGCTCAATCCCCACATCTACCCAGTCTATTGATTCGGTTTTAGGTTCCCCTGATTCCGGTTCTGGGCCGCCCCCCCTTTTTGGAGGCAGTCAACAGGATGGGTTTGAACCAGGGGTTTTCGGTATTGTTGGTATTGGGATAGGATGATGGGCGGCGACAGCTCGATCCCCACATCTACCCAGTCTATGGATTCTTTTTTAGGTTCCCCTGATTCCGGTCCTGGGCCGCCCCCCCTTTTTGGAGGCTGTCACCAGGATGGGTTTGAACCAGGGGTTTTCGGTATTGTTGGTTCTGGGATAGGATGATGGGCGGCGACAGCTCAATCCCCACATCTACCCAGTCTGGAATGGAATCCCTTGGGACCCATTTTTCCTTGGGAGGAGTTCCCCCATCTCTGAAGGAGAAGATCCTTTCCCCAGGATCCTCTTGGGATCCCTCTCCCTCAAATTGGAAGATCTGTACCTCCTCCACAAAGTGGGTCTGTTTGTGTCCTTTGTTTCTCCTACCTCCTCTCTGCTCCTTGGGTGGCAGACTTTCAGGGGTAGGAGATTTTGTTTCCAGTTCCTGGGTTTCCAGGGGCTGTTTACAAGTGGGGAAAGAAGCTTCCTCCAAGGCTTTAAACCCCCTTTCCCCTTGTGCCTCCTCCCTGGGAACCGGTGGGTTGTCGGGGTGCTGCCCCCGTCATTGTTCTGGAGCACCAGGCCTAGAGTTTGGGGCATTCTGCGGTGGCATGCTCATCTGAGGTTTCTGTTGAGCCCTCCGTATGTGACCCAGATCCCGTGCCATATTTTGGACCTGGCGCTTAAATTGGGAAACCCGCTCCGGCTGATACGGGGTTCTATTTTCTCACCTGGGCTGATCCCGGGAAGGGTAGCTATCCCTTCTCTGGTAGTACCCCGGGTTGGGAAGATTTGGGTAACCCTCCACCCTTGGCCTCCCCTCTCCCGGATTCAGTTGTCTGGGCTCAGGGAATTGGGGAAAGAAGGGTGGATGATTTTGGGGCTGGAAGTTGGGTGGATACCTGGGGAACAAGTTCTGCCCAGGATTTGGTGAATTTCTGCCCTCCTGGGGGAAGTGCGGAGGGAAGTTCCCTGGGTTGGGTGCTTGGTTGGATCCCCCCCCTTGGGCCGGAGGAGTCCACACATAACCCAGTATTGGACTGTTTCCCTTATAGTGGGGACTTACATAGTCAGGGGAGCGAGGGACCCCATTTGTGGGACTACCTCCTTGACTCCCTGTCTGCGACTGGCCCGAGGGCCTTCTGGGCTTAGAATTATTTGGTGCCGGCAGGTTTTTAGGTCCCCCTGTCTCCAAATCTAAAACGGGGGCAACCTTTACCTCTGCCACCTTGGCAGCAGCAGGGGTGCTGTTGGTTTTGGGGTTTTTGGGCTGATTCTTATTTTCCACTGGTTTCTGCACCTCATAGATGCGGATGGCTTGCTCAATGACCCAGTCTAAAGATCTTTTCTCGTGAAAGTCTCTCACGAGCTGGGTCATTATGTATTTGGGTAAGGCATGGAAAAACGTATTAACAAATTCTTTACTGTCCGTGTGTACCCTTTTTGTAGTCTGTGCAAAAGCACGCTTTAACTCCTGCACAAATTCTTGTGGGGCCTGATCCTCCCCACATTGCAAATTGTAGGCTGCCTTGCGAGCCTCTTGGGGATTTCTGTGAACAGAAAAATGTTTCAAGATGGCCGCCCTGTAGGTGGACCATCTTGAATGATTTTGGTCCTCCAGCCCCGCAAAGAAACCGGAGTATTCAGGGGAGAATGTCCATTTGACATACTGAATGCAGCTACTGCTGTCCTTCAAATAGAAAGTCTCCATCCTTTGCTCATAAAGCTCCAAGTGTTCCCAAACAGAATACTTGGCGTTCTTGTGATAGGGGGTGATGACACTCCTTATTGCCTTGATCTGCTTTAAGGGGTCCTTGAGCAAGGCCCTTTTTGCCTTATTGGCCTTTTTAGTTCGGGTAACCCTGGTCCACTCATCCTCTGACTCAAAGGCACTGCTCCCAGAGGTGCCCGTCTGATCTTCCAGGTTTTCCCGGATTTTGCGAGCCTGGGAATGGCTGGCAGAATGTGGGGACTTAGTCTCCTGTGTCCTGGGCTGCTCAGAGGAGTCTTCAGATCCCTCCTTGCTGCCAGGATTTGATGAGTACCCCCCCACTGACCTAACTGGGCAGAGGTTTTTAGCATGCCCTTAGTGGGCCTACTTTCCTGGGGTTCCCCACTAAATTGCACTGTGCTCGGGTGCCCATACCCGGATGCCCGCCCATCCATTCCTGGGAGGTACTGGCCTATGAACCCCATACTTTTGGCCTGGATAGTAATCTGCCCTCCCTGTGGCCCTGTGCTCATGTGTGCCCGGGGACATGGGGGTGGCAGAGTCCAAGGACTGGGAGAGATGAAGGCCTCTGGTACTAGGGCTCCTGAGGTTATGCTCAGGTGTTTCCCTTTCCCAGCGAACTTCATCTCTGTCAGCCCCTGCTCCCTGTTGCAATGCAAGAGCCTGTGCTTGCAGTTCCTCAGTTAAAGCCTTACTGGACTGTATCAGTCTTTCCTGCATGGCTACCTGTTGATGGAGCCTATCATTGTGCTGACAGAGAGCCTCATTTTCTCTCTGCGCTTCCTGGTTGGTCCTGGAATACTGGGCCAGTCTTTGCTGCAGGAGGGTTACCTCCTGAGTCCCATCCCTACTGGCCTGTTCCTTTCATGCCAGAGCCTCTTCCACCCTCCTGGTGTGCTTTAACAAGTTCTGATGCTCTTTTTGGAGGTCACCCAGTCCCTGGAGGGCTAAGTGATTTTCTTCAATTTTTTCTTTTAATTGGCAGACTTCCTGGCCTAAGGTGTCCCTTTCCTGACTAAGAGCCTGCATCTGTGCCGCCAGGTTGTCCCTCTGCCTTTGAAAGGCACCAGCTTTCTGGCGTTCTTGATCAAACTCTGCCTGGGTATCCAGGTCTTTCAAAATCAATGTATTGCTTTCCTCTTTCTCTCTGTCTAGTCAGATTTTCAGGGTGGCTACCTGCTCTGTGCATGCCCTGTTAAAGTCTAGTTGTTGCTCCAGCTTTTTCTGGCTCTGCAGTAGTCCAAACCTTCTTGGTACTCCTTCTGCAAGGCATGAAATCTGGTATCCTGGTCAGCCTTTTCCTGTTGCAGGATATCCATATCCTCCTTTATTTTAATAATATACTGCCTACTATCATTTTCCGACTCCTGGCTCCTCTGCAGCTTCTGCTCAGAAGAGACCAGGTCAGATTGGGCCTTCTCTAATGCCATCAGTTGCCTATTTGCCAGATCTTGGCCTTCAGCACATTTCTCCTGTATGGCTCCCATATATAAATATAAATATGCCGCTACCCTGGCAATCTTGTTGTGCTCATCCTTGGCCTTAGGGGCCATAAATAGTTCACTCAGGACCACATGTAATGGACCCTGATCTCTCCATATGTCTGACCCTGTTCCAGTGATCTGGGGTGTGATTGCCTGCAACCAGACCGCCTGGTCCTGATGAGCCCACTCACCTCTCACAAATAGCTTCTCTGGCTATTTTGATATCTACCAAGGTCATCATTCTTGAAATTGATTTCCTTCCTGACTTACAGAAGTTTGTATTTTATTTTGCAAAACAGACCGTTTCCTTAGAGCGTTCCTTTGAGAGGTGTTTTTACAGTGTAACACAGCGTGGTGATCCAACAGAATTTATATATTCTGTCAGTTAGCACACTGTATTAATCTGCACAAGTGATAGGTCTAATCCAGAATCCCGGACGAGCCCCCAATCTGTCAAGTGACTCCAATCAAGCAATCGCACTAAGTCAGTGCCTCGTCTGGGACGGCCAAGGGAAGCCCTTATTTATATATGTTTATGACAAGTTATACTCTGGATGATAAACCCTTATATAACGACCCTCTCTTTGAATCCCCTGACCTCACTGAGCCAAGAAGTAGGTTTGTTTTGCAATTTAAAGATTTTATTGGAAAAATTAAACAATATATATATATATCACTTTTATAATAAATTAATATTTGATAGCACCCTTATGGATATAATGTTGCTCAACAATAGATAATCTGACACTAGCACACTTCTTTACAATCAATGAGGAGTTAGTATAGGAAGGATAAGGTAGCAGAAAATACTTTTATGGTTTCAAGGAAAGTAATGAGGGAAAAATGCAGCACAGAAATAAACTTGATATGATTTCAACAAAAGATAATATGATCACTTTTTCTTTGACAATTCCCTCCCCCCCTATGCAAGATAAGGAGATGGAAGGGGAGCAAACAATTCTCAGGAATACAAAATGCAATACAAATTTCCAGTTCCCCCCAGCGAGCTTAGAGGAAAACAGGTAGGATTTTAAAGCAGGCAAGATCCTTTTAAATATGGTTGCAATGAAGTGAAAAATATGCTGAAAATGCTTTTAATTCCCTCTAGAGGTTCAGGGTGAGTGAGAGAAACTTTAAATCAGTTCAGGTCAGCCCTACCAATGATTCAGGGATGGTTATCAGGTTGAAAACGGGATTCAGTATTGGAAGCAAAAGACAGATATTTTTACACGTGGTTGAAATGAAGCAAACTGTCAATTCACAGCACTTTTTTCCGAGTGCGTCGATCGCGATTACGGCAGAACTATAAGGAGTAGCAAGGCTTGTTGGAAAGCTTAGAATCTTAGCTTTAAGATGAAAGTCGCTTCTAGCACAAACGGTTCAAGAGATACAGACGATTTAGTGGAGGTAGATTTTCAAAAATGAAATTACAGTTTCAGAATGACAGATGCGCTTGGAAGGTTTGAATCAACAGGATGGACACGCGATTCCTTATGATGCAGTTCTAATAGGTGAAAATAGTTTGAATTAGATTATTATTAAACTAAGAGATTGGTTTTGCACAGTGCTGGCTGAGTACTCACACTATGAATTTGAAATAGGCCGTCAGGGTCCGGTCAGCAGGTTTGGACTGGGCTCTGGGCGGTTTCTGGTACTGGTTCTCTGGTTTGGATCTCTGGTTCTGGTCTGGTCTGGTCTGTGGTTCTGCTGTCGGCACTTCACAGTGGTCTGGTCTGTGGTTCTGCTGGTCTGGATCAAGTGGATTCTGGATACAGTACTGCTTTCTGGGTCTGCTACCGGTTCTGGCAAAAGTTCTTGGCAAAGAATCCAACAGCTCGCCCGGCTGTAGAATAGTTGGTTGGATTGCTGGATTCGGAAGGCCTCCTGAGAAGAGTTCTCAGCTTGTGGGTTAGGCCTTTGCTTTCAGTTCTGTAGTCTATCTGGAGTCTAAGTTCTGGATGTTCCTTCTAGATGTTGTGTGGTCCGGCAAAATGCTCCGCAAGAAAATGGAAAAATGAATGTCTTGCCTGTCCAAGCATTCTCTTTTTATGTGTTTTGAAAGTGGGTGGGTCGGCTCATTCTGCCTGCCCAACCCCCTCATGATTTGATAGGTCAAGGATTCTCTGTGACCTGATTTGTGAAGGGATTGTGTGTCAGAGTGAGTCAGAGTCTTACAGTCTATTGAAGAAACGCCCCTTTGCTTTTACTTAGAAAATGAATTTTCCATAACTAACAGGTTTCCCAGATACACACGTCGTTGAAATTACATACACATTTCACAGATTAATTTAAGATACACTCTCGCCCAACTCTGATCCCCCTCAGAGCCTGAGTTCACAAATGGCAACATTTTGTGCTTTTTAGTGACTTTTACCATATTGGTTTTTCCTCAAAATTTACACAGACCTGCACCCCTTCCCTGAGCATATTACTGGAAATGACTATGTCTCTATCCTAAACACAGTGTCTGCAATATTAATAATTAGCAGGGTTCGGTCCCAGAACACCGTACAAAGTGGAATTTGGGCTCAAATCGTGAGGGCATTTTTCATTTTCATGATCCCCAAATTGTACATTTCTGTGAGCTTAATACAAGATTTTAGAAGCATTTAACTTAAACATATATTTGCTGCAATATGAATCCACAGTCCTGTCTGGCCCGCCCCTAGGAACTGGGGGAGTCAGGGATCACATGTCTCTACTTCCAGGCAGAGCTTTGTTTACAGTCCACACCCAAAATCAGCATACCCCATTCAATTGCAAGGGTCTATTGTGTTGGGTCCAGCAGGCTGCAGGGAAGTCCCCTCCCTCTCAATCAACAGGGCCATGTGATATCCTGCCTCCTGGTGTGGGTCTCTGGGGTGTTAAGAGTTCTCAGGAAAGGCCAGTCTTTTGAACTTTTAATTACATAAGACCCCCTTCTGTTCACTGCCCAGTTCTGCAAGACAGCTCTCCTGTCAGGATTCATAGAGCGCCAGCACCGGTCAGTGTCCAATGCCGGTACTGCACCTATTTTTGACAGCTGTCTTGAATTAATACATTTCAAAAGGAAAGGATTTTACTTGATAGTATATGATCCTTGCTTGACATGGCATTGATGTGGATCTGTAGTAGAGTAAAGTAAAACACTCAACCATAGTTGGATTTTTGTTTGGTGGTTTCGGGCCCATGATTTTAGCAATTTTTGACATTAATAAAAACGGGTTTTGAACAGAACCATCTTTCTTTGCGCTGGTGGGTGGCAGGTCAGGGGACCATTTTGGTGTACGCAAAACTGCACAGTTCTCCTGGATTCTGGTGCAAATGTGGGCTTTTCCGCCATCTTGGATTTCCTAAGCCCACAGCACCAAATGTTGCATCATAATAGTCCAAACGTGGGTCAGGACACCAACAGCTTGGGCAAGAGGGGGGCAGATGGTGAGAGGGGGTTAAATGTTTTTGAGAATTATGCAGTGAAAGGTCAGTGCCTTTTATTGGGGTCTTTGTTCCCAATGTAAACAAGCTTTGGCTGGACCATTGTATTGGGTTAGAAGGTTGAGCTTGTTTTATATCTTGTCCTTCAAATACGTTTTGAAGAGAAGGATTTTCAAGATATAGAACACACAAGGCATACAGAGGCACTTGACAGCCAAGCTCAGCATAATAACTCAAACACATGATAGCCAGGTTCAAGCTAGCACATTTCAGCATGATAGCAAAAGAGAAACAGGACATTACTGTGTGAAATGTATTCGATACTCTGAGCAAATTCAGCCACTATCTTCCTGAGCCCAATGCATTGATTACCACACCTGGATAATAATAGTGACACCACCTATTACCACCTGAAGGGTATATCAACCATCAAATTCTTCTTCTTGTTCTTCTTCTGATAGCAATTTGTTCATAAGTTACAATTGTGCCTCCATTGTTTTTTTTTTTTTTTTCAATTGCATACATTTCAATAATAATGTTTAGGTTGAGAAGTATTGAAAATATGTTTGATAACCTGTTTCTCAGTCACACTCATTGTTGGATATCTAAATATAATAACACTGGCCAAACATCTGCCTGGCCTTGCTTGTGACTCAAATCACACACAAGACACCTTATTTCCTGATAGCAACCAAAAATATTCTCTAAACTCTTTACAGGTTCAGGCGTCGTAGGTTATTTATTTTTTTGGAGTGCCATTATAAGTCAAAATATTACCTAGCCTGATGCTATGAGTTGTTCAGGAGTTCTATAAAAGGATCACATCACGTCAACATTCTCTTTATCAGTTTTGTTAGACTGTAGGAACAGTCGTTAGCAAGCAAAGCCCAGAATTATTTTAAGAAATGTGTTGTTAGATTGGTGATAATTTTTTACTACGGAATATAAATTTGAATGCGTTTTTGTCTCTGCCCCATTTGGTCTGTTTGCTTATTACAACTTATTTGGTGCCTTCCTCTTTTTACCCTTGCATTCCCCCAGTAGGAAATCAAATACTCTTTAACATCTCTATCCCAAATCCCACGAGGCTGTGTGTTTGTCCTGCAAGGCTTTGTGTGACTCTTATATTGCCAATATCTCCCTAAATAATCCAATGCAAATATTGTTCTCTTTTCTATTCCCTTCCGACTAATTTGTGAACTTATGTGTGAACCCTAAAAAAACCTTTACATTTAGGAACCATATAATGGTTCTGTTTTAATCATGTTACTTTGTGTGTCTGAGTATCCTGTGTGAAGCCATTTGATTGCCCTGGCCAAGTCACTTTTCTTTGTTCTTTGTTCTTAGTGTCTAGTGTGTTAATCCTTCCTAAGAAGAAGGGAATTAAAATCATGAAGCTGGCAAGGATTGGGAGGAGGACAAGGAAATTCACATCCCGTGTGATGAGTATAATGATTATGAGATGGTAGTCTGGGTAGTGAGTGGTGGTCCTCCTGTGGATAACCACATCCCGAGCCGGTGTTCACTGTGGTTGGAAGGCCATAGGGGATGGCTCATGAAGATGAAAGAAGGCAGGGCTGACAGAAAAGCTAACATGTACTGCAGTGGGTTCACCACTGTCATAGGTGGATTACCTTGCCTGCTATGAAATATTAGATGTTTTCTCTGCAATTGGTGTTCGATATGGCAACTAAAAGACAACTCATCCAATTACAGCTATAGAAGACAATCTCTGCCTGTCTACAAAGAAATGTAAGTTTGTTCCCTTTGCAAATATAATTTGGAATGATGGCTAAGTCAATATACTGCATTATAGACACTGACTATTATCTCATCCTGCCTAATAGAATTATACAAACCTATTTCTGCAAATGCTAAATAGTATGTTCTATGGCCACTAAAAGATTTCTCAGTCACATATAGCCACGGAATCTAATTGAATCTCCTGCCTGCAACCAAATAGTTCTGTAGCGCACTTCACCTCACACTGACAAGAAATGCCATATGAGATTATGGGCCTCATTCCGAGTATGGCGGTAAGGGATAGCGGCCACCGGTAACGAGACCGGTGGCGGTAATCCCTTACCGCCATACTCCGAGTTCCCTTTGCGCCCTCGCCCTTAACGCCTGCTTTGAGCAGGTGTTAAAGTCGAGGGCGCAAAGGGGCCTCCAAGCCAATAACGGTGACCGTAATGAACGGTCACCGTTATTTGCATCTTCCCCATTCCCATTGAGCCCTATGGGGGCTCATTTGGGAATGGGGAAGAGCCTTGGTGAATGGGGAATTACCGCCCCGCCAACCTTGGAATGGGGCGGTAATTTCGCCATCCACCAAGGCGCTGCCGGTCCGGGTACGGCGTCAACCAAGGCGTTAATAGCGCCATTGGTTAGCGCCGTACTCGGAATGAGGCCCAATGTCATACAAGTAGATTGGTCAATGAGTCGTACTAAATTCAGTAGCAGAAATGTGAAAAAAGACAAGCTATCCTATTTCAATCCTCTACCTGTCACTCTAATAAATCTTATTTTAGTTTTCTATCCCTTCCTCAATATAATGCTATCCGTTTCCTATCTCTCCTGCATCTGAACCCTATTCCCTAAATTGATCTAGCAACCTCTTGCTTCCTGACTAACAAAAGTGATCCTGAAGTCAATCCATGCACACCCGAGTTATACTAATTGAAAGTGGCACTCATCCATAATGGATGACAGGAGACTGACCCGCCACCCATTCTGGTGGAGCCACTGAGGACTGAGCTGTCAAAGGAAGGCATGGTTTCTCTTTATAGTTTGCATTTTTCCAGTACACATGTTCAATGGGCATTGCAAGGTTAGGGGTATTTTTCTTTGTCAGTCTTGCATGGCCTTTTTGGGCATGTCCGCTGGGCAATGCATTGCTAAATGTGTTCTTGGGGGGCTCCTACAACTCCCTGCACATTCAGAGGAACTGGGGTGGTGGTTCATGTTTGTCCATCTTTGGCACACATCTCAGGGGCCAAGCAGATATTTACCATTCATACTGGCTCGTCGTGTCTGTGTGGCACGCGGGAGCCAGAGGGCCTAGAGAGGAACTTGCAGGTGGTGTCAAGTCTGGGGCTGGTGCAGGAAAGAAAAAATGCATTTTGCATTTGTGTATGAGTGCACGCAAGAGCATGTGTGTGTGCATGTGAGTTATGCATGCGTGAATGTGAAGGGTTGTGTTTTTGCACATGTGAATGAGAGTCCAATGTGCATGTGGTGTTTGAGTGTCAATATATCTGCGTGTGAATGAGAGTCCAATGTGAATGTTGTGAATAGGTGCATATGTCAATGAGTGAAGTGTATATGCGTTATGAGTGCATGGGTGTGTGTGTGTGTGTGTGTGTATGTACATGCTAGTGAGAGAGAATGGGGAGGAGCATGGATTTGGAGGCAAGGAGGACATACACAATGGACATTTTCTTACAGTGATATCTTGTTTTCTTGGCATTAGGGGTAAAACCAAAGTGATGGATTTTCCTAGGTATAGGCAATCATCTTGGGGCAGCTAGCATGAACATGTGCTTAAAGTGGCATGACAGGAGGCTGACCCTCCACCCATTATAGTGGTGCTATTGATGACTGAGCCTTCAAAAGAAGGGATAGTTTCTCTTTACAGTTTGTTGCTCCCCAGTACACATGCGCAATGGGTCATGAAAGTAGAGAGGTATTTTTCTTTCGCAGTCTGGCATGGCCAACTGGGCATGTGTGCTGGAAAAATGAATAGCTAAATATTCCCTTGGGGGGCTCCTGCAACTCCCTGCTTCTCCATAGGGATTGGGTGGTAGGTTATGGTGCTCATCTCTGTCACACGTGTCAGGGGCCAGGTAGAGATTTTCCATTCTTCCTGGTTCCTGTCCGTGTTGTGTGTGGGAGCCAGAGGGCCTGTAGAGCAGCTTGGAGGTGTGTGTGTGTGTGCAGGTGAGTTATGCATGCATGAATGTGAGGGGTTGTTTATGTGTTTTTGCACAAATAATTGAGAGTCCAGTGTGCAAGTGTTGTTGTGGTGTGAATATTGGTGTGTGAGAATGAGAGCACGGTGTGACTGTTCTGAATGGGTGCATATTTCAATGAGAGAAGTGTATATGTTTTATGAGTGCATGTATGTGTTTGTGTGCAGGCTAGCGAGAGAGAATGGGCAGGGGCATGGTTTTGGAGGCAAGGAGGACATACAAAATGGCAATTTACTTACAGTGATATCTTGTTTTCCTGGCATTCTGGGTAAAGCCAACGTGATGTATGGTCCTAGCTATCAGGAGTTACATTGGTGCAGCTAGCATGACCATGTGCTCACATTGGCATGGTATGAATTACTGAAATTATAGGCAAAACCAAAATGATAAATGTTCTTAGGTTGAGTACTGACATACGTTGGAGCAGCCAGTGTGGCTATTTTCCTAGATTGGCATGGGTTGATTTATTGACATTTAATCCAAAGCCAACTTGATGAGTACTCTTACATGAGGGTTGGGGGCCATGATGGGAGACGTTAGCATCCACATTTTCTTATAGCGGCATGGCATGTATAACAGGGAAAGCCAACATAATAAATATTCGAACAAGGAATACTGGCCTCTACTGATTCAGCCAGTATAGTTGTTTAGTTTGAGTGGCAAAGATTGTTTTACTGGCATTATGGGCAAATCTAACTTAATGAGTGTTCTTACATGAAATACTGACTTACAATGGGTCACCCAGTAAGGATGTGCTTGCACAGTGGTTATTTCATGTATGATGGCCAAGCTGGCTTGATAGGCATCCTTACATGGGGGCTATATTGGGTCAGCCAGAATGGACGTCTGGGTTCACATTAGATTCTCCAGTGTCTAATTAAGAAGTTCCATGCAAACTATTTGAAACTCTTCGAAAAAAGAGTTTGTCTCTTGAAGAGACGTGTCTAGGAATAAGTGTGCAGGCCTCATCGATTAAGCCATCATTCCTGGTACCCTAAATTACAAAACATAATTTTTTTAGGATTCGTCTTTGGCACAGGAGGCTACCCTTTGTCCAATATGGCCATTATAATTGACTATTTATAACGCGCGTCGACCCGGGGATAGAACCTGTGTTGCTCTGCATCATCTTGCTTCCAAGCTGAGCACATTGCCCCTGAGCTATCCTCCAAAGACAATCTCGTGGCAGGCTAAGATAAAGCTGCAGTAGGATTTGGATTTAATTGCAAGAATTGGGAGAGACTTTGCTGTTACCCCAGATGGCCCTGATAAAGGAGCAGATATCAATGCTGCAAATCTAGTAGATTAGGCCGCCCACCATTAATCAAGGTTGCGTTTCCACGGCTGCTAAAGAGACACCATGGGTGTTAATGCTCTATGCACCCTATTATATTCTACTAGCAGGATTATTTATAGTCAATTAGCTGATAAGGGATAGATTTTGTTTTATGGTGGCCACAACTTCCGAAGATAGCTATATCAATGTCTTGCCCAGCACAGCTTTTAGGCTGCTTATGGAACACAAAGGATTTCTAGGAGTATTCTCCGTACTGTAACACTACTGTTCATGAAGTATACTCTTGTATCAGTGTCACGCCTCTAGTTTACACAACATCAAGCAGAGTCCACGCAAGGGTTGTCTTGCAAACTGAGCTTTAATGCAGGTCAGAATTGCAAAAAGTACTGGAAAACAAGGACCCCCAACCACATAGAGGCCCATATATTCGGGATGACCATCTCAACTTGCACTTACTCTTCCTGCAGATTTTGTGAAAAATGATTCCAGAACCTTCAGTGGGAGAATGCCAAAGTGATTGAATGTCCATGCACAGCCAGCAGATGTCAGCCAGCAGAGAGGGGAACACAACCTACACAGTTCAGGTCTGCAAATATACTATGCATATGAATCTCCAGACACCTTCAAGATCACAGTGATTGAGATTGGATTTGTTCGAATTTGGGGAGCTGATCTGAAGCCCCATTCCAATCAGACCTTTTTTAAAATCTCATCTCAGTGCTTGGCTCTACCTACGCTTTAGACTGGTCCTAAAACAGCCAGCATGGACCTGTTTATTCAGAAATTGTGTGTTCCAGACAATCCCCTATTTTTTGCCCTATTTTTGCCATTTGTAATTATTCCCAGTACATTGGCTTAGGTCCAGAGGCACATAGTGATGAAGGTGATACTGCAAATACTCATTTTTGTACAAAAAAGCTTTTCATAAGCACCTATTAGAACATCCTGATTGTTCTCCTATCCTTATGCCCCCGAAATATGTTGTTAAGGGAATCATGTTCATTTTCCTTACCCATTCATTTGGTATTGATATTTTGACAGTGGTGGCTTGGGAGATTTTGAGGATTAGATAGAAAATATCAGGCCTTTCTAGAGAGCCTCAGCATTTCATATGAGATTATTCATCTGCTGGCAACTCCAAAAGTAACAAGTCAGCTTTGGATGGCTCGTCTCTTAGAAACACCATAAACCTCCTAATCTCATGTAGTCTATGTTGAGAATATCTTATCTCGTTAGCTAAGGGCAGAAACACACATTGGATGTTTAATACATAAGGTATGCAATCATATTGGGTTGGGAGTAGGTGCATTAAACACCTCTGAAAAATGCAGAGCCACCTAATGAGAATATTGATAGAAGTATTCAGATTAACACAGCCACCCATTCCGTGGTAAATACATATCACTGTGGGCATAAATAATGTCTTGGGGCCTCATTACACGGTAGGCGGTGAGCCATGGCGCTATTAGCGCCATGGCTCATGCCGGTAAAATACCGGCACCGCCTTGGCGGAATGGGGATTTACCGCCCCATTCCAAGGTTGGAGGGGTGGTAAATCCCCTTTCCGCCATTGCCCTTCACCCTTCCCATTTCTGCCCCATAGGGCTCTATGGGAATGGGGAAGGCGCTAATTACGGCACCGCAATTTTGCGGTGCCGTAATTAGCTCCGAGGCCCCTTAGCGGGTTGGATTTTAACGCCTGCAAAAAGCAGGCGTTAAATCCTCCAACCCGCAAATGGACCTCGTAGTAATGAGGCCCTTGGACTTGTTATCAGACAGCCATTACAAAAAAGAGTTTGTAGATAATAAACCTTGGCCAGAGCCCACCATTCTTCTTTGCCTGTTCTCTTGTAAAAGAGCATTGAAGTTAGAAACATTGAAGTTTCTCAGTCAGACCTACTTCCCTGTCGAGCCATGAAAGGTGAACATTTCTGTGTTATGGGTCCACAGAGGAAGACATGATATGCCAGTGTTAGAATTCTTAAAAGGGGTGTGATGTAGTTAAATCAGGAAGGTGGAAAAGGGTTAAAAATGTAGGATCTCCTGTGAATAGATTCTGCATGAAAATTTGATCTGCCAACCAACTTCTTTTTCAAATAAAGCTCTGTGCATTGAAACTTGGCGTGCATGGTTTCTGGCCAGGGGGGCATGTCGGACTATAGGCCTTGCAACATGATCTTTCACATCAATATATAAACACATATGTATAGTTTCTGCTATACACAGCCCATATACACACATGCAGCCATTAGGCTACATGACTAAGTTTGCAACCAGCAGAGTAATGTACACATTGCATGCTGGAGAGCTGTTTCCGTGTACTTTCCTTTAACTGCCATCTGGTCTTAGGACAGTGACTTAATATTGCATATGCGTTGCATCAGATGTATTATTTTGAGAACATATTATATTAATCGAATTACTGCTGGCTCAAAACCATGCTTAAAAGGGATGGAGTTCATTTAAAAAATGCTGTATCATGAAACATGTGCATTACTATTTTTGTTATGCCATAGCTGGTCACAGTGTACTAGCATGCTCATGATGAAATGCATGACAGACACCAATACAAGCCACCTTAACAGTAAATAACCTTGCTGTGGCATAAACAGAGCTAAAGTTATAGCCAATCCCATGTTTATCATTTAAAACTTCTCGAATTGTCACTCCCTGATTAGAGCTAAGCTAGTGAGAAAATTAGTCATTTTGCATCTCTGTTTTCATGAATTCTCCACAGCTAGCATAATTCAGAGCCAGGGCATATTTTGCTCTCCGAGGGAGCAATTGTGTCCCTAGTCCAAAGCAGACATCTGATGGCTACGCTGAACCCACATTATATGACTGGGTCAGGTGCTGAAGAGGGTGATCAGGCAAGACGTGTGGTTACAGTCAGAGAGCATTGTTTTCCGGGGTGGGTGGGGAGGCAGGGTGTTGACAGAGCTAAGATAGCATTTTTTATTCTCCTTAGATGCCCAAACTCCATCCAAGTGGAAAGCAACTCCGTCAGACACAAGATACTCTGAGAAATGGGGTGGAGATGTACTTGTTGCATCCTTGCTGGAGGGCTGAAAACCACCAATCTCCTGCCAGGAGATTCATCTTTGAATGGAGTTGGGACCACCTATTACATTGGTTATGTTTTAGAGCTTGTACAGTTCAAAGTAACCTTCCTTGTTTATGAAGGTTGATGATCAGAGGAGGGAAAGAGAACCCTTCCAAAATGTCAATAGGACACAGACGGGACTATTGCTGGAACTGGAGCATTCTTGCAATGGAGGACCAAGAGACCAGGTCTCCTGGGCATCTACAGGGAGTCAGAGTGCATGGAGATACCTCACAGTACTTTAGCGTGGGGGAAAGGCAGAAGAGTGCTCCAGATCTCTTTGGTTCTATTGAGTTCTCTTGAGCAGACACCCAACATTTTAACACTTTACCTCTGGATTCTGCCGTTACTCATCAGCAAAAGTGGTGCAAGTGCATTCTCATTAGATGGCCCAGCAGTGTCATAGGGCACATAACTGGATCCCAGACATTTATGCATAATGCGTAGAAACATAGGTATATTTAATGAGGTGTATAGTCTACTGATAGACCAGCAGCTGTTAGACAACATGACCAACTTTCAGTAATAAAGTTGCATACACAAGAGTAATGTGTAGTTGACATACAGAAAAACAAATCCCATCACTGATTTTAGGAAACTTTCATGAAATTATTAGGGTGTATGCATATGTCATGCACCCCAGCAGTGGGTGTGTGATATGCATCATCCTGAAAAAAATGCTTAACTACGAAGGGTTGTGCTGTGGTGTACACAGAAAATAATCTAGACCAATCTTGCTTTGATCATTTAAACACCTTAAATATTGCTTAAACATGCGCAGTATACCTGAGGTGAATCTTGACAGGGAAGCTGTACACAAAATTGAAGTGACAGGAGTAGAGCGTGAAAGGGGCTGAGCAACCTCCCGCCCCTAGTAGCTGGTATTGCTCGGTCCTGAATTGCATGGGGGGAAAGCAGCCTGAGCAAAGCATCGCCTCCATTCAATCCTGTGTGGGAGGACCTACATAAGACACCAGCCAGCCGCGGAGCCAGTCAACGAGGTAGTTGCAGTCTCTGCAGTCCCTGACAGGCCCGATAGCCAGATAGCAGATACAGAGAAGCATGCACTAACGCCCAGCATGAGCATTAACATCATGCCAGAAGGCCTGGCGGAAAAATGATAGCTGAGAAGCCCTCAAGGCATGCCTATAAGGCAAGGGTCCACTTTGGAGCGCTCTCGACTGCTTTCTTCCCCAACAACATCTACGGAGAAATCAAGAAGTCAGGCAGCTGGACTCCTGCCTTTTCAACTGTCCTAGGGGCAAAAATCTCCGACCTTAATATTTCGAGACCTAAACCTGCCGACACAACCAAAAAACAGCACCAGGAGAGACTGAGGCCCGATGCCCTGCCAGCCCCCTGGACGCCCACTGGACAGCCTCAGCGCCGCCAATTACCTCACATAAGTGCCTTGACCCTCTCCCTTCATCTGTCCCCGTCGTGTGTGCGCCCCCTCCTCTGCCAGCCAAAGGGCTGGCAGAGCCGGGTTCTGCCCGGAAGAGGGAGAGGGGGGGTCAGAGAGCGCGAGTGGGTCGCTGGAAAAAGCTCCACCACCATTGCTTCTAGACCCGCCTACCTCAGAGAAGGTCGACGCCACAGGGATCCAGCCGCCAAGTGGAAGCAGTGCCGCACTGCTGGAGACCTTGCCTGCCACTCGGAAAGGGCGCGCAGCCTCCCCGAGCCATCGGGAGAAACCGGGCTCTCCCCCACATCAACAACTCCCCACTGAAGGAACACAGACAACGCCCTCCAAGTGGGTGGTCACCGCTGCACTGATCCACGCTGGCCCAGATGACTGCCCCCCACTGGCCAAAGCGGTTACTGCAACCAGCGCCACTGAAAATAAATCTACAATGGGGGAAAATTTGCCAACTCTCAAGAAAGCCTCTCAGGAGGACCAATGGATTGATCTTGAATGCAATAAAGAAAATATCCAGCCTCCTCTTACAACCAATAACTCCAACTCTTTGGCCAAGAACAAAAACACGACAAACCTCAAACGAAAGTTTAGCAAGAAAAACAATAAAAGCACAAAGAAAAAAAACCCAGAGAGTCCACCCATGCCACAAGATGAGCCAGTACAATATCAACCATCGACCATGGACAACATAAAACCTGACAACCTTTGGGAGCAGGTAGAAAAATGAAATCAAAGAAAAAAAGTAAAAGCATAACTTCTCAAGAAACCAAGGAAACCAACAATTGTAAAAAACAAACACTACTCACAAAACCTTCGCAAAGCAACTCATTGAAAGATTTCTTTCAAAAAAAGAGCAAGAGGAAATACGCTCTGTTAGAGCTGTTGGATGCTGAGATGCTTCAAGCTATTCAAGACCCTCTTCCTCCCCCCAAGACCCACAAAACGGGTGATTCCCGGGAATCTGCGCCGGTGACCGACCCAGATACAAGGTGCTCTGTGGTTACTGAATCATTTGACCTCAACCAACTCCCAGAGGAAAACCCAGCACTCAGTGAGGCAGATCTTACAGAAGATGATTCCACTCCTACTTCTAAGTCCTCCACAATCAGCTTGGCAAGCTTGCCAGCCTCTTGCCCCTTAACGCTGCCAACTCTGCAAGCACCCCCAATCGACGACACCCAATCTGCTTCCTGGCAGCGCAAAAGCACAGACGTTTCGCTGTCCCCCCCAGAAAGGGAGAAAGGGGCTACTCCATCTCCACTAAAGAGGCAAATGCAGAACGATGTATCCAGAGGTCTATTTGATGATAGCAAACACCGGGCCAGCAGCAATCACCCACAAAATGGGCCCTGCATTCCAACACATGGGCGAAACCCCAAACTTAGTGACCTCAACATAAATCAGACCTCACCCTGTCGAAAGACTCATGACCTGTTCCCAAACATCCCAATAAGGAGCAGAAGCAGAACTGAAGCACCGAACACCACACAAAAGGAAACTCCATCTAAAAGACCTGATATGCTCACCATCATGTCCGCAATCACAATCGCCCTTGCACCTTTCGGAAAACTATATGAGTCGATAAACGAAACCTTGAAAGATCATTCCACCTTAACTGCCATGATGCACACGAAATTGATTTACCTTAAGGGATATGTGATTACCATGGACAAAACAAGGGAGACACACAAAAACGCTGACGAATTACAAAAGACTCCAGCTCCTCCGCAAGAGCTCCCAAGGGTATCAACATATCCGACCAACGACTAAGTGGCTTGCCATGCAGGTACCCAGACATCACCAACAGCTGGGAGCAGGGCCTCCGCTAATTTTGCAAAGCAACTATTACCTCAAATGAAAGAAACCTTCAGCATATTTAACGACAAACTAGCCAGCTGCCCTCATACTACAGCGACCCTGCCGGACCTGTTCATATTCAAATCAACCCAAGCAAAGTCGGACGTAATTCTCTGTATCCCCGAAGACACACCTCAAAAAACGCTGCGAGCTGCCATCAACACACAAGCAGTATTAAAAATCAAAGAGCCGCCAAACGATAAAAGAACAACTACATGAGAACCAATAAAAAATAACTCGATTGCTAAGTCCAAAGCACAGCGAGAGATGTCTCCAACCACGATTGAGGATTTTCTGGATGACGACAAAATGATGAATATATCACAACACCTCGGGGACACTGCTAGAGAAAAGGAAAAGACTCACATCTCGGCCAGCTCCCCCTTCAAGGGCCCCACCGCCCGCCCCAACATTTCACCAGATCGATCCAAACATTTGAGATCCCAATCACAGCGCAGAACAAACCATTCAAAGCGACACAACTATGGGAGCCAAAATCCTCACAACTACTCGCCGTCAACACGCTGTCAAAGAAGACAGGAGGGAAAACCAGAGCATCATCCCCAAAGAGCTTCATCAAGCGCACAACGCCCATCACCCGAGACATCACGAGACGCACAGCCAACATCACGGCAAGAGCAGACAACAAGATGACTGTGGAAAAGATCGATCAGATCAATACAAACCAAGAGGCCACTCTAAACCGACAATGAGCAGAAACAGGAGGAAAAACTCACCAACTACAATTCTAAAATTAGAACAAACTGGCAGACATAAGGTGGCCACAGTACTGAACAGAGGTGCAGTACTAAAAATACTCAACCACATCAAGGCTTTCCAACATCTTTCCTCCAACAATCTACTCTTAATTGAACCATATCATAAAGAAGCTAAAGCAAAATGCTACCTACATATAAAAACAAGAAAACTAGGCTTTCCATTAAGCAAAGGCCAAGCGGACCTGTTCCGCAACAAAATAAAACTAACAATTGTGTCCGACCATAGCAAACACAACTCAACTGCAATTAGCGAACAGTTAATGGGAGGAAATAAACAGCATTCCATATCAAGAACAGAAAGCCTATACAGAGACAAGAGACTCAATACATTAAACATCGACAAACGATCAAAGAAAGAATGCAAAATCACTCCTAAAACCAGACCAATAAGCACTCAGATTCAGCACCCAAGACCAACGCGAGAAGCGAAAACAACTGGGAGGAAAAGAAGAAGTCACAAAAGGGGGCGCCCTCAAGATTCAAGACTTATCAACACAGGGAAACCTATTGGAAAGACCCACTCCAGACATGCCAGAATTGACCCCCCACACCACATTGCAAAAGGCTTTCACACCAATACCGCTGAAACAACTGTGGGCCTGGCTCCCGAAAGCCTTATCCATCACTACAAAAAAATAGCAACTAGAAGCCCAGGAAAATGGGCCACCGCAAATGACTACAGCACCCTTTTTCAACCTAACCACAAAGACCCTCAAAATTGCTTCGTGGAATACCTGCGGCTACAGACATCTGATGACCATGGGAGGCCAGTTCGACCTAATCACCTTACAGGAATTGTGGCTGTGTGAAAAAACACACCTAGACAGTTTTGACATCGCCTTTGAACCAGCCGCCAAGAACAGGTTGGGCCACCCTTGCTACGGCCTGCTATTGGCAGTACGCGTGGGCAGCGGCATTGAAGTTCAGGAAACAATATCATCCTTAACCCACCACCTGGTGGCAAGATCCAGCTGGGTGCACTACGACCGGTCCCCAACAAAAAAATGGACCACCGATCTGGAAATAATCAAGACCTACTGGAACCCACAGGCGATTAAGGAGCAAACTTTCCTGAAACTGATCAAAAAAGCCATAGATTACTTCTACGCAGAAAACAACCTCGCACGTATCATCATCTGCGGTGACCTCCACGCTAAATGCAAGCTAAAAACATCCGCAGACCAGCAGCCGAGACAAAAAACCACATCGGAGAACAGAGGCACTCAATGGAACAACCAGATGACCTTGCGCGGTTTCCACAACATCGACTTGTCCCTCCCGGACCAAGGCAGGCCCCCTACATGGGAGAGAGCCAATCTAACGGAAACAATAGACTACATCTTCGTCACAGATGCTATGCTGAAATTAATAACAACGTTCGAAGTGATCCGAACCGATGCAAGTGATCACAACTATTTGTGAGCTACATGGAATTCTATCTCAACAACCAAAGTATCAATGAAGGAAGACATAGAACGCACCACTCAGGGCAACCATCTGAGAATAACTGCTGCAAGAGTTCAACAATTTACCAGGAATTACCAGCTCAAACTCGCCATCTCAGATGGCGCAACAGCGGAAGCCGATTACCAGCCCCTCTTAAGCCTCTTCAAAGACAAACCACGGCCAGATAATGAACATCGCAATAGTGGCGTCCATCAGTACGACAAACAAGTGGTCTCCAAACGTGCTGCCTTAAGAAAACTCAAAAGAAGAGCGAAAGACCTCAAATCTCTGGGCCTCCAACTTGAACTAATGATTGAAACAAAAAAATACAAAGCATGATTAAAACATCACTGCACACTTCTTTACCAAAACAACTCAGAAGATATATTAAGAAAAGGAGCTGGCAGAAACACCAGGGAATTCTGGGCCCTTACGAAATCCCCAGCTCACTAGAGCGAAACCATCCCGTCAAAGAGGGTAAGCGAGGAGCGATGGAAAGAACATTTTGAGTCACTATTTCAAGCTCCCATAACTTCTGCAACTACATCTCTGGACGCCTTTGACACTGCATGGGTAGACGTCTCCAAAACAGAGGACATAACTACAATCATCAGAAAATTGAAAGCCTCGAGAGCCCCAGGCCCCGATGGAGTTACCAACGTTGACCTTAAAAACTTTCAACAAAATGAGCCCCATTCATCAGCCTAGTTTTCAACAGATGCGCAAGCTCTAGATCGATTCCCAGATCATGGACTATTGCAACAGTAGTCCCCATTTACAAAAAAAGGAGACAGATCCGATCCATGTAACTATCGCCCAATAGTCCTCCTGGACACTATTGGCAAGATTTTCGGAATGCTCCTCCTAAACAGATTCCAAATCTGGTCATCATAAGCACCGTGCGCAGACCCACTTCAAGCAGGCTTTATAAAAAAACTCTGCGACAACAGTCAACATAATGCTGCTAAGCATTATTAAAAAAAAAACTCTAGCCAGCTCCTCCAGAATGTTCCTGGCATTTATAGATCTAACCCAAGCTTTCAACCTGGTCGACAGAGAGCAGTTATGGTCTAAACTCAACTCCTGGAACTGCCCAACTAACATCCTCGCTCCGATTAGAGCCCTCCACACGCCTACTACTATGAGAGTAAAATTAAACAGAAACGGTCTACTCTCATCAAAAATGCAAACCTGCAGAGGTGTTAAGCGGGCTGCCCTCTTGCTCCAGCCCTGTTTGTTGCCTTTTTGAGGGGTTTCCAAAGGCGAGTGCCCTAACACCAGAGTCTTCCCCCAAAAATAGGCGGAACACTCATATCGTACCTCATGTATGCGGATGACATAACATTGATAGCCCAGACGCAGATTGGCCTCCAAAGACAGCTAAACCACCTCACAGAGTAGATCAACAAAACAACCCTGGTGATTAACAAATCCAAGACAAAGATTCTGATTCTGGAGAAAAATGTGAAAAGTTCAAAAACCTTCAAATGGAATCTGGAAAAGGCGAAGATCGAAACAGTGCCTAACTTCAAATATCTTGGCTTAATCATGGCCAGTTCACCAATGGAAGCAAGCATGCAAAAGCACCTCTGGGCGAAAACACGATCCTTAACAACTCAGGCCTGCATGCGCGAAAAGAAATTCAGACGATTCTCCCTAATCCCAACGTTAAAATTCTATAAGGCAAAAGTCATCCCAGCCTTAACGTACGTTGGTGAAGCAATGCCAACAATTCCAGACTCATTTTAGTTAAAACTAGAAAGCTTCTTTTGGAGAACAGTGCTAAATCTACCCCAATCTACCTCAATGGCAATAATCAGGAGAGAACTGGGCCTGACTTCACTCAAAGCCACAGTGAACTTTAACAGCATCTCCCTTTTCAGAAAAACAAGACTCCCTGTTGGGCCTCCGTTATACAAAATGATTGACACATAAAGCAAATCGGAAAGATGCAGTATGCTAACAAAATGGGCAACCCAAATCAACCAACAGCTCAGTCAAATCGCCTGTTCTGAAGAGGAACTAATCAGAAACCCCTGCAAAATTAAAAGGAAGCTAGCAGAGCTAGACTGGATTAACACTTCAGAAATAGCAAACAAAAACAAGCTTCTGAAACATTTGCCAGCTCAGCAAATGAAACTGAATGAACAGCCACAATACCTCAAAAGATTTCCAAACAGACCCCTTCGCCAAACCTTCCTAAGAGCCCGACTAAATCTGCTCCACACGAATGACATTCTCCACATCAGAGGTCAGTCGGACTCCAACACATGCAGACTGTGCAAGGAAAGTGACAAAATAAAAACTGTACGCCACCTTCTAATGAACTTTACAAAAATCAAAGAAATCAGGAAAGCATACCTCTGCCCATTCACAGCCGATTACAGAATACAAGAAGAGGAGGCATGGTGGCCCAGACTAATGAGCGGCTCTAAAACTTCCTGGACAATAGCGGCAGCAAAGATTCTCCAAACAGCTTTAGAAGAATGCAAGACCCACTCACAACAAGAGAAAGAGAACCGGCTTCCTATTAATGAATAAAGAGCGAAGAAGATCAGTCGGCCCAACTTTCTTCTAAAACCTATTAAAATAGATATACACAAGTAAAAGAAAATATATTGCCTAATTGTGATTGAAGCTGAGCTGACATGAAGTTGTCACTGTACAGCTCTTTCTCACTAACGCTTTACCAGCTGCAGAGTTCTGACCTGGGGAGCCTTTTCTACTCGTATAGAACAATTACCTCACATCATTAACATTTGAGCAGCAGCCATCTGAGAGCTGAGCTTGACTCACAACAGACCATCAGAGAATGGGGATCAGGGAATGATTGCTGCAAGGATTTTGTGACTGTAGTTAGAGTCCTTTGTTCTCGAGGGAGTGAGAAATGTGGTGAGCTAAGTCTGCATGGAAGCACCTGGACATGGACGATCCCTTCCACCATTTTGGATTCTCTATATATGCCTAGCAAAACAAGCTGGGGGTACACCACTTTTAGACACACCCTTTGGATCATATCAGGTGGCCTGGATGTATCCTTAAATAAAATGGAAGCCCATCAGTCTGGTGGTTACCTGTTGGAACATTTAACATTCAAAGGCAGCTTCTATAGGTGTGAAGATAGATGACCCATGTCCTGATAGCATTGGGTTGCATAAAGGACAACTGATTAAAGATGTTTTGGAGATTGCCTATAAGTTAAGATTTAGAGACCAGGACTCCAAGGGAACTAGACAGAGAAGGTGTGCCTGGAGGTACCTCAGCAAACCTTAGCCTGCAGGGAAGTTGCTATTTGAGCTTCAGCTTTGTGTGGTTCTCTTAAGTAGACTCCTCACCTCTTATCATCAAGAGGCATTATTTCTGGCAGCTGGTGTTGCTAAGTAGAACACAAAATTGACTTTGAACCAGTTTTGATCCATTAAACCACCGTCAAGGCTTACTCAAATCAGTGGCTTGGCTTTGTAATCAACAACTCACCACTTAAGCCTTAGTGCTTGCTTCTCAATGCCAAAACAACAGATCACTCTAATTATTTTAGAGATACTGCTGGGCCCATCATGCCATTTTGCAACTTTGAGGCACTGTGCTGAATCTTCCGTTTTCCCTAAATCGAATTGCTGATCATGACAGTTCAGCCATCCTCAATAATGGCTTACTACTTAGAGCCATCTTAACAAGGCTAGAGAGTTGTGAAAATGTGTGCTCGCCCAGGTATCTTAGACTGCATGAATCCCTGGTTTTACCTGGGGTTCTAAAGACTGGTAATGCTCCCTTTACCTATCTTGGCAAAATAATGATATTATTTGATTTGTACTTTCCTTTTCCCTTCAACTCTTTGCTTATTTTTAATATCCCCCATGCAATACAGTTCCCAGTTAATCTGGCTGCTTATACCTATATTCTGCCTTTGGTATGTAGAACTGTGTGTTTTTACCCTGAAGAGGTCAATTATTAGTGTTACATGCTGCCCTTGGTCCATTCACCCAAAATAGAGGTCAAGCAGGCATACTGCCATACAGTACACGTGTATCTATTTTACTCTCATCAGTGAAACATCTGTGATCTGAACTCAGAAGCAAACTTGGCAATAGTCCATTCTGGATTAACAGGGATGTATGGCAGATACTAAGGAGGAAGAAGGCTAATGTGATGATGATGAGTCTGGCAGGTGCCATGGAGGTGATATGCAGTGGTAAGGGTGGCCCGGAATCAGGTGGCATACAATTAGGGTGGGGTGGGCCACTGAGTGGATGTGTGAGTGGCTCACAGTGTGTATAGGAGGGGCAGAGGTGACTGAGGGCCTGGATTTATGTGGGTGGTTGGTGGGAAGCTGGGCACAAGCTCGGAGGCTAGTTTGGTAGCTGTCGTGATTAATACATGCTAGGTCAATTGCTAATAGTTTCTAATGAGTGGCATCAGGGGCAAGACTAATTTGAATGCAATATCTAGTGCGAGTAATGCAGACTAAATTAATACCTGATAGCATTAATACAATGCAACAAGAAAAACATAGGTTGGTTTGAATGCAGTTACTGTTGCAAATAATGCAGGGAACAATTAATATCTAGTGGTACTAACACAATGAGGGTAATGCAGACTGAATTAATACCTGGTAGCACTAATACATGCATCAAGGAAAACATAGGCTGGTTCGAATGCAGTTACTGTCACAAATAATGCATGGAACAATGAATATCTAGTGACACTAACACAATGCAGAAGAGAGAAACACAGGCTGTTTTGAGTGCCGTGGCTAAGTGGTAGTTGTAGCACAGGCATCAATGGACCATGGGCTGAATCAATTATCGTGACATTAGTGATATTAGCAGGATATCTCGGTTCAGGGTCCTTCCAATATAGGGCAGGCACCTGTGATGGATGGAGTGGAGGAGTTTAGTAAGCAAGACTAGTGGGGATGTGATACCGGAAATGTTATTCTTGTGGGCATCTGTTGGGTGGATTCCTGAGCGGGTTTGGGAGTGGTATGACTTACTGGTGGGATGGGGTGGCAGTTCAGTGTGCTTATTTCGTGTGATCAGGGACGTGAGAAATACCTGGTGTCTTCATAATGGGTAGCTGACGGAAAGAGTGATACCCAGGTTTTACTCGGGGTGTATTACTGGTTAGTAGTTTTCTCCTGCGTGCCGCGGCGCAGCTGTGGAGAGGCCATAGACGGCCTTATTTATGCAGACCTTCTGTGACGAGGGCTGGCTCTCGCCATCTGGCGATGGCACTGGCTTTATATAGGGAGCAGAGCCAATCACTAAGCAGGCTGCTTGGGTCATTGCTAAGCAACGCACAAAACAACAATATTGGTGGCCATTTTTATGAGGAAAGGCTTGTGGGTTTCAATAGCGGCAGCGGCATCGTCTTACCCCACAGGCCATATTCGCTGGTGATAATCCTCAGGTGGACAGCGGAATACTGTGGGAGCATGCCTATTCATTGGAGGCATTGTGCGGTCACGGATCGGACCGTATCAGCGGAGGATGCAGCTCAGGTATGCAGCAAAGGAACAGCAAGGGGTAGAGGGCTCCTGCCCTCCACGATCAAGGAGATGAGAGGAGTACGCCTTTAACCAAAATCAACAAAATGACCTCCATCCGAGCTCCTAAAGGGCACCCGTGGCAAAGTAGTATATTTACCATTGGACCTAAAAGAAAATGATCAAACTCTAGGATTACAACAGCCAATAGATTAATCTTTGATTATACTAGTAAATGGTGTGCCAACAAAAGACAACAAAATTGGCAACAACTAGTTGACGTAGGCAAAGTTATACAATCCTACAATATCTAAAAGAAAACAAGGAATACTACAAAGATATAAGCATAGTGGAAAACTTAAAAGAAACCAACCACATTATTCAAGTCACCAGAAACTGGGCAATTTGAACATGTTACAGCAGCAGACATTTTAGACCAGTATAGCATTCACCCACATCACTCCAAAGACACAATTAATGATGCATTAGAAAGATATCAAATGCATCAAGACAAAGGATTCCCAATGAGCATATGGGAAACAAAGTTTAGAAGCATGTTCTTTTCCTCTACTCTTTCCTACAGTAAAAGGAGGAAGATATGATGAAAGGCCCACACAAATTAGTGCATCAAACTATCGCTCTTTACGAATGTATTCTGAAGACCCCAGATTCAGGAAAAATGTCAAGTACATTTTCCATCTCCTCTTCGAAAGTGAACTAGCAACTCTAAGTTATGGAGTTGCACACACATTAAAAACAGGTTATAACCTTTTAAAAACATCCACTACACAACTGCTTCCAAAAATAAAAGACAAAGATGAAGTTTTGCAGTCAAGTATCACAAATCTCTTGGCAAACAGGCATGTTACACAAGAATACTGCTTCCGACATCATGCTGATGTACGTTGTATGCTGAGGAATCTAGAACCACCCACATGGTATGTTACTTTCAGTTGTGCAGAGTATGAATGGGATGCCTTGCATGACTTCTTACACACTGTAAACCAAATAAAACACTGAATAGACATAAAAACACCAGGAGAACTGTGTTCTCTTGCCCTGTGAATTTATCAAGGTACTTCCACCATCGCTTCATGCTATGCAACCATAAGTTGCACTAACACCCAAGACATCAAAGATGATATTTTCATCACTGATGACATCACATATGAAATTCATTTGAATAAAACATCCTTACAAGGGGTTGTATTTAAAATGTTGGTAACAAGCTTTCAGGGATGAATGTGAGATCTATCATGAACTACTTAATATATTAAAAATGTACTTATTTTAACAAAACGTAATCAGACATACACATAAGCAATGGCTCCAACATACACCATAGAAGTGCAGCATTTCTAATCTGCTAGTATTGTCCATGCCATGCATCATTAAAAGACCTAAGTGGAATGTGCACACCAATGCACAGGACAGCCCTTCTACCATGTTTACTGTTATATTTCTAACGCTGCCTCATTATCTGCTTTCACACTGTCACACATCCATCCACCAATCACTTCCAAAAACACTACATATAACTTTATCAACATATTAAACTTCCACACACCAACTTCCACTTAACAATGATGTACACATCTTTTGCATCTGCATTTTCCTTACCTATACAAACAATTTACACAGTGCTCCTATAAATGCACATATGCATTGTTCAGTGAGAGAAGTGCATAAATAGAAAGGGCAACATGAAAAGGCAACTGCTAATGGGTGCCCATAAAGAAAGTGACTAGTAATGCCAAGGTGGGAGACCACTAGCTAACTGCTCTGGTGAAGAATTTCCAAGAGTGGGGTGCATCTTAACCGTGACATCCCTTTAACAATGTTTTTTCTGTAAATTGAAAAGGTTTTTACATATATAAACGCACTATAAATCTCCTTTAACGCACATATTTTGTGCACATGCTTATATGTGATGTTATAGCAGCGCTTGCTGGGGATGGAAATCATCATTGAATTGCCTATGGCAAGAGGCTCGCCATCTCTCCAGCCCCAACAAACCACTTCCATTTGTCATTGCACTCACCCTACATCCTAGCTCAGTGTCCAGTATAGCCTAATAATTTAAAAAATAGCCACTGCTCATGGCTTGCAGCCATGGCCACTCTCCATAATCCATGGGGCAAGGGCTTCGGTGATGCCGCATACCGCAATAAGTAAACCAGAGCACACATTTGCATTTGTCGAGGGCCAGGCCCACTACCCAGACACCAAATTATTATCACTAGTTTTTCTACTTACATTCTGACACTTTGGAAAAATAAAGCACAAGACTGATTTGTAAAAACATGCTTTCAGGTCCTTGCTGATGCTTGTCAAAAAACATTGTTGTAATCCTCTCCAGCACCTCGGGCTGTAACCTCAAGCAGAATATTATTTTTCAATTCAAACCTACAGTGTCGACACTTCTGCATGCCCCAATAAGCTAATTACAGTACACATTTCTCCTGCCTGAGGGCCAGGCCCATTTCCCAGGCACCAAAGTTACATCACTGTGTTGTGTCCTTACATTTTCACATTTTACAAAGAATAAAACACATGACATATTTGCAAAACCATGCTTTGAAGTTCGTGCTGATGCTCCTTGTGCATATTTGCTGCAGTCCCGTCCAGCACTTCAGCCTATAGCCACAATCAAACATTTGTTTCCCATTCAAATGTATCCTGATTTTAAAACACGTTACCACATAGCCGGTCCCTGGTGGCCATACCCACTTTAACCCCATAGCCAGCCCCTTGTGGTCATGGTCACTAGCCAGATTGTCCGCGGTCTTGGCCTTCGGCTTTCCAGTCCTTACCAATGCTCCTTGCACAGGATTGCTGCAGATCCGTCCATGTTTTAGTTTGTAATTGGTGTCAAAATGTACGTACAAACAATTATCATATAACTTACCATATCTTGACAATATCCATTGTACCTATGTTATGACATAAAATAATAAACCACGGACACATTTGCGAAATAATGCTTTTGGATCCTTGCCAATGCTCCTTGCACAGGTTTGCTGCAAATCCATTCATATGTTATTTTTTGAAAAGTGACAAAATTTACGCACAAAAAAATAATTATATAATTTTGCCATATCTACAAAAAATCTGTTTAGACTTTGCATGAACATTCAAGGTTTGGTCTATAATCTATCTACTAACTTATCTGCAGATTTGTGAAATGGCACCAAAGTTATAAGCCATCAAAAAAGGTTCAGACCCCTTAAGCCTTTTGAATATTTTGGGACCCCCTCTAATTTTGTTCCCTCTTGGCAAAACAGCACCAAACTTTGTAGAATCATTTGAGGTCAGGTCTAGAATAATATCACACCATTTCATACAGTTTCATTGAGTGGCGCCAAAGATATAAGCCATTCAAAAACTGCTTTTCATCAAGCTTGTAATTCAGAAATAGTCATGGATGCCCCCGAACATCTCAAATGTTCACGAACATCACACAAATGTCCCCGGACATCTAAAACACAAAAAGGTCCCAGGACTTCTAAGATGTTCGCAGAGATCAGAGAAAACAACCCAACAAATGTACTGCTTTTTATGGCAATATCCCATCCCATCCTCATCACCCCTCACCTCCAAAGACATGGTTTCATGAGTTTGATAAGTGCAATGTTGTTTTTTAAAATATGTTTTTACTGTAATGTCCATGGACAACAGCTGCTGTGTGGGGGCCCACTATGCTGTCCGTTTAAAAAAATATGACACACCTCATGTTTTTGAACATCCAATCAGTGGGCACGTCTGATGTCTGCACACGTCACGCCGGCCCTGATTGGTCCAGTTTGTTGTCCGCAGACAAGTTTACCTACTTTTTGGCCATTAAAAAAATATATATTATGTACTAATTTATACCAAATTTACAAAAGCACACTTTACTGGTGAAAACTGTCTGAAACTCTGTGAAATGGTTTGGGTTATAGTCATTAGCAAAACCTTTTTCCTTTTCATCTATGAGGATTCCCACACATTTTGGGAACCCCATGTAACTTTGCCCCCCCCTTGACAAAACCACACCAAACTTAGCAAAAATCATTCTGAGGGGGCCTTCCATTTTTTTTTGCAAAGTGTGGTGAGGTTTCGTCCAGGGGGGAAAAGTTAAAAGTCACCCAAAACATGTTCTTCCAAATGGTTGAGCACCTTAACCATAACTCCACGGCTGCGGTAGCAGCCCTGTAGTTATGGTTAAGTTGCTCAAGGAAATAATCCTCACAAAACTTTGCAAAGAAAGTGTATGGCCCCCTCTGTAAAGTTTGATGAAGTTTCATGCATGAGGGGCAAAGTTATAGGGATGTACCAAAATGTGTGGTTTTCCACATAGACAGAATGAAAACAAATTCTGCTCATGCCTACAGCCCAAACTGCTGGACGGAGTTTCACCATATTTGCACCAGGAGCTGCGGCTTTGTCCAAAAAGCGTGCTTTTGTAAATATTGTGTAAATCCGTTCAGTAGTTTATTTTTTTTATAATGGCCAAATTGTCGATACAAAAAAATATGTGATATATGGGTCCGGTCCGTGAATAATATGCCATTATTTGCATTTTGCAGAAGCTGGACAAATGTAGTGGATTCACAACTTGGTATGGATACATACATGCATCGTTCATTAGGGAGGCTCTCTTGTCAAACATGATTGCAGAGACTGCATGCATGTTTCCATTCATGCAGTCCTGGTTTTGACTTGCGTTCTGGGAGTTGTAGTCTGAGTTTTATAATGGGGGAAGTGGTATTAGGAGTGAGAGTATGAAAATGTATGGGTATGTTTTTGGTCTCTAGTACTTGTAGTAAGTACATCATGCATTATTGTGGATCTTCCTGTGTGTTTATGGTGAATGTGATCATTCCTATATAAAAGTCAAAATATACGGTATACGGTACGTGTTGTCAGGGTTATTTGTGGCATTTCTATGAAGGACGAGCATTTGTAAGCACAACTGCTCTGAGCTGTTTAAGTAAATGTTTTGAACAATTGGTAGTAATTGGGAGAGAAGATTAATTGCTACATTTGCATAGCAATTTACTCCAGTTGTGTTGCTAAATTGAAATGGAACAGAATTGTATATATGTGTGTATCTGTGTTATTTGATGTTTCTGCACTTTTTGAGAAGAAATATTTGTCATTTTGTCTTTTTTTGTGTTTCTTTTGTGGTATTGTTGGGAGATCTCTTATAGGATCTGTTTGTATTACTTTTAATTTTTAAAGATTTTGTTTTTTGAGTTACAGGGTACATGTCTAGATAGTTGGTGTATAGTCCAAGTTGCCTGTGGTAATCTAGGATGCAACAAAGTTGACTAGGAATAAACCTTCAAGTGTACATAGACAAGAAAGTGCTATGTAACTCATACCTTCCTTAAACTCTGTGCTGCCAATGTCAACCAATGCATGATCTAGTATTAGACCTTACAATATGTGAATAATGACCGCATATGTAAGAGACAGAGAGAATTGTTCTCTGTGTATGTTCATGTCTTTGAAAAGAAGGAATCGTGCTATTGTGCAGCCTATTTCTACAATTTGTCAAAGTGGATGTTGACAAACTAAATGTTGTTGTCATGTAGGTATGTTTGGGAGTCAAAAGCCGTGCCAATTGCTCCATTGACTAAACCTGGTTCTACGTCAGGGATTTTGTCTTAGTATTTCTGTACAGTTCTCCAATCCAACTGTGTTTGAGATAGATTTTTCTAAGTTATTTTTTCGTGCTGGTGCTTGCTGACACATAGGGAGTGTCTTGCCATGCACTTTGAGTTTGTTTGTGGAGACGATATGCAGTATAGAGTGCATTTCTTTTTTAACATTGTTTTGTTTGAATTGACTGCAGCTTGCTAGGGTTGGCATTAAGGATATGAATTTAATGTTTTGTTGAGTTAATTGTTCCATTACATCAGGAGCAGTTCATGGATAAGTCTACTATTTAAGCTGGATTTTGCATTTTTAGTAAGCAGACCAGTTCTAATGCTTTTTTAAAATGTCAGAATTCTTCATTCTTCAGTAGCAGTTTCTGCTGATAATTTGTATTATTCTAATGAGTGGTTCTCCAAGTGGTTTTTAGTTTCCTGTAAGGGAAGATTGACAGCCCTCAGGTGTATTTATCTAGTTGAGCATAAACTTCTTCCTCGTGTTGGTGTTCATTGTCCAACATTTCCTTGTATTGCTTGAAATTGACATTTGTTATACTGCTTTCATTTGCATTGAATGCAGCTTCAAATGAGTCATGATTATTCTTGTTCCTTTCTCCATGCTTTAAAACATTGCAGAAGGGCCATGTAATAACGTTCCCTATGTTTTGGAGATTTAAATGATTAATCAGACTGGGTTTGGCAGATTTGACTAGGCTTCCTTCAGAAGTTGAGACTACATATTTGCTAGTTAGTTCTCTCATCTGGCATGTAAATACTTTTGTAGGAGTAGTTTTGGGCTATGTGGTACAGGCACATGGTTTCCAAAGCAGGACATCTGTTTGGGAAGTATGTGACTATTACATTTTTAAATGTCCTAGCTGTTGGGATCATTTGTGGCTATTGTTTCTATCTCTTGGTAGAATTTCAGTACTCTTTTTTGGAATGAAGCTGGATCAAGGTTTAGCCAGACAATGTGTTCATATTTGCCATATAAGGCTGTGCCTGTTAAACTGTCTGCTGCTTTGTAGCATCCGCATACTCTATAGGAGAGAATTTTCATATCGAAGCTCTGCAATTTTTGTGACAGGGTTTTGTCAAATGATATATCATTCCACAGGTCTTTTATTTCTGTTTTCTCAGCTTTGGTGAGAGGCTGTTATATACAACAAAAGGGGTACTGGTAACGCAGGGGAGGGCCCATAAAAACTCCTAAGGAGTTAAGTCCTGTATGGGTCCTATTGCCGAAATAACCTCATTGGTTATGTAGAACACTACACCCATTTGTATATTTCAGAGTCATAACCTCACATAACAATTGAATTTTGTGTAAGATAAAAAACATATTTAATACGAAATATTTGTACATACAATTAAGTCAAACATGTAATACACATACATAACAATAAGTGAAATCATTGAAACCATATATTAACTGGTTGAAGCCATATACTACACATATATATATATAACAATAGGTGAAATCATTGAAGCCATATATTAACTGTCAAATCAACACTTTTAACCAAACAAGGCCAAAGAGCAAAAAAACAAAGCAAAAAGAAAAGGGAAAATGCCGGACCAAAGCCGGACATAAGTAGGAGTTCTTAAATTGTTTTTAGGCTTACAATATTACTTAACAAAAATAAGAGTTCCTAGAATACATTTTCCTTTGAAAATGAAATCCCGGGTTGAAAATATTAGGAAGCTGGGATTGGGTCTGCCAACGCATCAGAGGGGAGTTTTAAGAACCCAAAGTAATGAATGCCACTACTGCGTGTCCTTAGCAAATAAAGCACAAGGGGCAGGGTTCGAAACCCAAAGCGGGTGAGGCGTGTTAATGAAGAGCCTCCAATATCCTCTGATCAAGAAAGTGCGTTTCGGCAGTGGTAACTGTGCAGAGAAAGTAGAATCTTCACAGTTGAAAGACTGTTCCGCCTTCGTCAGGGCAATGAGTAGCAAGACCCTGTTATAGTGAGATGAAGGAAAAAAAATAGAAAGCAAGTGCATGAGGTTATAGAAGAAAAATAAAACAAATTGCTGTCAATAGAAATACAATGTAAAGAGGTTATGAAACAAACATATACAAACTTGAGTTTCAAGTGTAGGGAAAATACGCAAATGTATGTGTGCAAGTATAAGACCATGGTCCTGTATGCACTAAACTGTTAAGGGCCATGTGAGGTTGAGCCTCTAGTACAGGGGGTACTCTGACAAATTGCAGATGAATCCCTGTCAGGTAAAATATGAATGATGGCCCTTGGTCCCTCCCAGGGGATCCTAAACCACCCAGAGCCCCGGTCCACCACATGCATCCCCAGGTAAGCCCCATGGTACGAGGGCACGGAGGGAGGCGGGAGAGGGGGAATATCCAATCATGTGGCCATCAAATAAGAGGGGGTGTAGCTTACCTAGAATGGTACCAGGAGAACTCGCTGTGGATAAATCGGTCCTCATGTACTCAGTTGAGAAGATGGGATGTGAGTAGAAACCAGCTAACAAGCTAAAGATAGCCGTTTAGAGAGAGCAAGCCCTAATTGCGGGAAAACAAGAGGGACTGGACCTAAAGAAACCGACAAAAAATTGTTATTGTATCGTGAAAGGTAAACACTCCTGTGCCAGAGGGGCAGGATATACATAAGAGGTACCCCGATGCGCAAAAAGTGGAGGTTACCTTAATTATGATCCAGAAATGGATCCTCTGCAGAGAGTGTTAGTGCGGGAGCACGGTCCGCGCAGAGGGAGCGTCCGTGTCTTTCATCACATGTAAGAGCACCTTCAGATGTGCTGGCTCTGAAGTGTGGAGAAAGAAAAAGGGAAACTCTATGAGGCAGTGAATGATCACAACGGCTGTAAGCTGAGTACGTCGCCGTCAAGGCCCGTGGAGGACCTGCAGTGAAAAATATATATATATGTATGAGAGAGGGTGAAATACCTGGGAGCGGGTTAGAAAGTAGCTCTGAGTCGTCTCGAGGGAACTGGAGCGGCTGTGAATGCCGTCGTGTCCCGTGCGCTGCGTTCGTGAAAATGCAGCTTCAGATTGCACTGAAAAAATGCGAGCTGACGGTGTCCGTTGCTATGGCAGCGACGTCACGTTCGTGAGGGCTCGCAAAACAGGGCCCGAATTGGTTGGTTGGAAAGGTATCCAATTGGTGAGAGACTGTGACATATCTTGCAACAGCAATGGAATTGTCTGCAATATATTGTATGTCTGTATTTGCACTCCACAAGAGGTCAATGATTGCATTGTAATCATTGATGTACTTTGATGTTTCGTCCTTTTTAATGTTGTATGTGTTTTTAGCCAATTTGCCTTTTACAATTTGTCTAACAGAAGACATCAAGCTATTTACTTGTCCTTTTGCTGAAACTGGCATGCCATTATTTTTCTAGGCGTAGTTTTAGGCTATGTGGTACAGGCACATGTTTTCCAAAGCAGGACTTCTGTTTGGGTAGTATGTATCTATTACAATTATACATGTCCTGGCTGTGTCTAACAGAAGACATCAAGCTATTTACTTGTCCTTTTGGCTAAACTGGTCTAGGGAAGCCAAAGCAACATTTGGTATATTATTTACCTTTGTTTTTATATTTAAGTTGGCAGTATTTGCCACACCTATGTTTTTGGAAGCATAAGATTTGTGTATGCAGGTCACTATGTGTGGTTTCCGAAGGGATTTTGCAGGTAATGTATTTTTGAATAAACTGTAAAACAGTGGAATCAATGTCATGGCCGCAATTGGGAGCATCTTTTATCCACAAAAAGCATGTGGATGTGGGGTGCTCCTCTGGATTGATATTCTTTTCTCCAAAAAAAGTGCTTGACTTGTGTCAGGGGAGGGATCGTTTTATAACTTGATAAATTCACAGGGTCAAGAGAACAGAATTCTCCTGGCGTTTTTATGTCTATTCCTTCTTTATTTTGATTTGCTATGAGTAAGAAGTCATGCAAGTCATCACATGTGTATTCTGCACAACTTAAAGTAACAAATCTTGTGGGTTGACCTATGTTCCTTAGCATACAACGTACATCAGCGTGACATTGGAACTAGTATTATTTTGTACCATGCATGTTTGCCAAGAGATTTGTGATACTTGACTGAAAAACTTCATCTTTGTCTTTTATTTTTTGAAGAAGCTGGGTAGCGGACATGTTAACAAAATTAGAGCCTGTTTTTAATGTGTGTGCAACTCCATAACATAGCGTTGCTAGTTCACTTTCAAACAGGAGGTGGAAAATGTATTGTACATTTTGTATTAATGTGGGGTCTTCAGATACATACGTAAAGGGCATAATCCTGGTGCAGTTATTTGTGTGGATCTTTCATCATATCTTCCTCCTTTTCCTGTAGGTAAGAGTAGAGAAAAGGAACATGTTTCTACACTTTTCTCCCATATGCTCATTGGAGATCCTTTGGCTTGACGCATTTGATATGTTACTAATGCATATTCTAGGGTGTCTTTGGAGTGTAGTGGGCGAATTGTATAAAATGTTGGCTGCAGTAACAGGATCTACACTTGCAAATTGGTTAGTTGGTGGAGTATACTCTATAAATATATCTTTGTAGTATTCGTTGATATGATATGATATTTAATTTATATCACGCCCATACACAATTGTTTCAAGGCGCGAAGAGGCAAGGACAGGGGTACAAAAGAGGACAAAACAACAATCTTACTAGGCCCAGTGACATTGAGAATGTGCACGTGCAGGGGAGAGAGAAGGGGTGCGTGTAGGGGTCAGGGGAGCAGTGGAAAGTGCAGAACACAGTATCAACACAACAAAAGGTAGTGCAGCCATCGGGTGGCAAGTGCATGACTTAAGCGCAGACAATAGGTCTCAAATAAATGAAGGTAAGGGATTTGTAGGGTTGCAGATACAGACCCAAGTGCAGGGATTGCTAGAGGCAGTGTCGGTAAATCACAGGTTGGGCAAAGGATCCGGGCCCAAAATCAAAGGTTATCCAGATGGTCAATGCAGGAATAGACAGAGATCTGCAGGGTAGAGGAAGAGAGAATGCTGAAACAAAGAGGAACGTCTTGCGGTGCTTCTGGAACCAGATATGGTTCTCCTAAAGTATCAGAGCAGCAGGGAGGCTCCAGCCGAAGAAAGAGATCTACCACCAACTCATTGCTTGGAGAAGCGCCTGACCCTGTGGGAGTTGGAGGTGGGGGAGTGAAGAGCTTGAGTAGGAAGGTATTTACGAAGAGAGAATTGGAGGTATTTAGGACCCAGACACCAGAAGGCCTTGTGGACAGTGCAGAGGGTCTTGAACTTATTCCTTGCAGCCACTGGGAGCCAATGCAGAGATTTCAGTGAAGGAGACATATGTGAGGCCAAGCACAAGTCTCGCAAGGGACAGAGAGTAGAAGCAGGCACATTTAGAAAGAGGCTGTTGCCGTAATCCAGCCTAGAGAGAACCAGAGCTCAGGAGACTGTGAGCTTCTGGGGGAAGGAAAGGAAAGGAAGAATACATCTGAGGAGGTGCAGTTTGTAGTTTGACTTCTTAGAGACATCAGAGATGTGAGGAGAAAAGGAGAGTGTGGACTCGAAGATGACCCCAGCCTTCCTAGTCTCACAGGTGGGAGCAGGAAGAGGGCAATGTAGGACGGCCTGAGAGTGGCAGGAAAGGAGGGTGCATGTGTGCAATGACAAGAATCGCTGTCTTACAGGCATTAAAGCAGAGACTGTTGGCAGCACACCGCTCCTGAAAAGCAGAGAGTCAGCGATCAGAGAAGAAGAAGAGGTGGCGGAGGAGAGCCTGAAAACGAGCTGAGTATCATCCGCATAGCACTGAAATTTGGAGAAGAGAGCAGCAATGTGTTGGCCAAAAGGTGCCAGGCATTGTTTTCTTTTAGATATTGTAGGGCTTGTCTAACCTTGTTTAAATTGATTAGTTGCTGCCACATTTTTGTTTTGTGTGTTGGTTCACTATTAACTAGTACAATCTAAGATTGATCTAGTGGCTGTTGCACTACTAGATTTGCTACATGTTCTTCAAGATCTAATGGCAAATATAGTACTTTGCCAAAAATGCCTTTTAGTAACTCAGATGGAGGCAATTTGGCTGTTTTGGGTTGACGGTGTATTATAGCTTGAAATGGGTGTAAAAAGTTATTAGTGACAGCATGTGATGCATTTGGTTATTGTCAAGTTTTGTATTGCAGTACATGCAAATTATTGCGTGTTCACTTATTTTGTATTTATTTTCTGTTGTTTGATATAAAGCTAATAGAAACCATGGGGATTGCTCATTGTCCCCTATTATGTAGGACATATCTACTATTTTTGCGCTGTTTTTAGAAATGTTTCTGCGACAACAGACACATACATGGCCTGGTATTTCAGCAGATGTTTTTTGAAACTTTGCTTTTTCTTTTTTGTATGTGTTTGTTAGGAGGTTGTTGTTTGTAAGGTTTTCATTAATGTATTCTCAAGGTACTACATTTTCTAAGTGAAATTCAGTTCCAAAATATTTACTTTGGAAGCGCTCTATTGCTTGAAGGAGTTTTTTGGCTGTTCCATGTAGGAAAATGCTATTTAAATTTTGCAGTGGCAGAAGCAGGTCTTTTTGCATAGTACAATCTATGCACAAGATTCCTTATAGTGGAATGGTGTGTTGCTAACATTTTGGTGTGGTGGAACATGCTTTTGCAAGCAGTCCCCAAATGCAGGCTAATGAATGTCCTTGCAGTGCAGTGTGGCTGCGCATTGCACAGTAGTCCATGGTTTTTGGAGTTTTCATTCTACTTTTGTCTTTTAGTTTCACATAATGATTGAGGAATTGTCGTAACAATTTGAAGAATTGTTGGCATACATTGCACGTTGAGCTGCATGTCCATTTGTACACTGAACAGATTGGGCGAAAGGAAAACTTGGTTAAATGTTTGTTGGGGATGTTTTTTCTATTAGGGGTTCTTGTGCCAAAATGGTGTGTCTTACCATTTCATATCCTTGGCCATTACTGTCTATGGCAATTGGATATTTGTGTTCTTGTTTTAAGCCTCTTCATTGAAATATGGTTCTGTGCTTCACAGAAGTTTGAAAATGTATCTATATTGACATTGCTCATGTTTAGAAGTACTTTTTGTAATTTACTGATTCATTTAGTTAGTGGTTTAATTTGATTTAAAATGAATATACACACCTTTCTTTTGAGTAGACATGCACTCTCTATTAGAGCTTCAAAGATTAGTCTCCTGTGGTCAGTTTTTAAGGGCAGATGGTAACTTTTCAACTGTCTTCATAAGATTGTGAAGCACTCTACGGTGGAACATTTTTTGTAAAATTATTGTTTTGGAATGCTTCACTGAGGCCACGTTAACATTTGTAGATATGGTGTTTGGTTCATTAATAGGTTTTGTTTATACATTTTCTTTCTAGTTTTAATTTTTGAAAGAGGGGCCTTACTTTTTTTAGTGCTCGCTGGTTCAGTTTTGTTGAATGACATTACTAGCACTTTTGTTTTAATGCTTTTATTCTCATCTACTCTGTTTTTCCTTTGTTTTCTATGTAGTTGCTTTTAGTAGGCATTCTGGTGTGTCTTTTGGAAAAAAAATAAGTTTGGTTGTGAAAGTTGGGGGAAGTATAGGGATGTATTGTGAATGGGTGTGTGAATGTGATGTTAGAGATAAATAGAGTGCTGTGTGATTTTGCAGTGGGATAATTGTTATGGGTGGGAGGGTTGAAAGAGTAAGAGTGTGTAGAGGCTTGAAGGGTTTGGGTTAGTAAGATAGTTGTGGTGTGAATGAAAAAGTAGGGACATTATGATGTTTTGAGGAGAAGAGTGGATGTCATAATGATGGTGTTTAGATCAGAATATAAAGAGTGTGCATGTTGGAATATAAAGAGTAAGAGTGAAATAAATGTTTTTGACTTGAAAGGAATATTGTAGGCTAATATGCAGCAAAACTATACTGTTACAATAACAGACAGATTAATACTATAGTTACATACTTTGTATGATGTGAAGAGTAGTCTTCTTCTGGTTGGTGTCTTCAGGAATTGTCTTCTTTCCTGTAATTATAAAATAATGTTAGTGGGTATATATGGTAAAGGTGAAACACTTTTAGTAAAAGAGCTTGTTATTTATGAATGTAGGAGGCATTGTTGGGAAAAAGAGTTAATAAAGCTGTTTTATGGATAGTCTACCAAAATATATTAACTAGGTGCTTCTTAGAACAATTGGAGTATGAGTAGTGCTCTTTCGGACATTAGAAGGACCAGGGAAACAATGTGTGTAAGAAAAAGGTGCATTTGTAGTTTTGTTTAGTGTTGCTGATTGTAATGAAGGAATTGCTAGTTTTCTGGTGCAATGTATTTGTAATGTGTTGCACTGTTTTAGTGAAACTGTGGCCTAGTAGTAATACAATGGGGGATTGTTGTTGCATTAGTGTGTGGTGTCTTATAGTAGAGGATTGGAAATAAAGAGTACTTTATATTTAAGGGGAAGTGTTGACTATAGATACTTTGGTGGCATACATGTATGTGTGAGCAGGTTGAGCATGATGGGAGAAAAGCAGATGGAAAAGATTTGTGGAACATTTTTTAAGTGGCACTTGTGTTGAAGTTTAATATGTTGGCACTACATTTAGACTTGCCAATATGATGCTTTCTAATATGTAAGTGCTAATTAAGTGTTGGTTTTTGTCTTTGAATTGTGGGTGTTGTAGTTACACATTTTCTATTGGAAAGGTTGGACTACATGTCCTAGAATACAGAGAAAAAAGTAGGACTGGATAAGCAACTACAAATTGGAATGGGTTATGTTACCGAGAATGCATGTGCTCCCAAGTTGTTGAATGTGCACACACCAAGTGGCACTTAAAAACGTTGTATACAACGTTTGTATTTGCTTTCTTTTTTTTGTTAAAAAAGATACATACAATGCTGTTGTAAATGAATACATGCATTTGTTAGCTTTAATGAGATTGCTGCTAATAAGAAATATTTTTTAAAGCGCAGTATTTTCCATTTTTCATTCAATGTACATTCATGCAGTCCTGGTTTTGACTTTGCGTTCTGGTAGTTGCAGTCTGAGTTTTATAATGGGAGAAGTGGTATTAGAAGTGAGAGTATGAAAAGAAAAAAAAAGAAGAGTGGTTACAAAATAGACTATGCTTATTGAGAAGCTTATTACAGGCTGAGTAGCAGGAACCCGATATATATATATATATATATATATATATATATATATATATATATATATATATATATATATATATATATATATATTTGTAAAAGAGTTGCATAAAATGCCTTAAAACATATAAGCATACCTTTACTATGTATTGTTAGATGCAGATGCTGAATCTGGAAATAGAAATGTTGGATTGGAGAGTTTCAAATTAGTCTTTGGTGCAGATGGCTGTGATTAACAGGAGGTATGCATTCTCAGAGTTCAAGTGTACATCTGACGTGTTGAACTGAGATGACAGGGTTGGGTGCTGAGTGTTTGGATGTCATTGGTGGATGGCCTCTTTGGAAGTACTGGATTGGCAGAAGTGGAAGTTTTGTGGCATGCAGTTTGTGGCTTAAACTGGCGAAGCTTGTTCTCATTCTGTGATAGTCTGGCTCACTTTAAATGTGCAGACATTGTAATTGTGCATTGTGGAGGGGACAGTTTGGGGTATGTGACTCCAATGTATTTGCAGGTTGCCCTGAATTATTTCATGAAAAGCCTAATGGAAGTGTTTCCTACTGGAGAGATATTTTTTTCTGAAATTATTCAGCAGCAAACATGAAGATTTCCAAAAATGTTCAGTCCACAGGCATCTTGTCAATAAACGTGTATCTGCTTTTTTATATGCTGCAGGAATATTATCTTTTGCGAATGACAATATAAGGTCTGATGGTGTGAATTTTTTTGTGAAGATGGAGTTAATTTTACAGATGTCGGAATATATATATTTTTTACAATGTTAGGAATGCGTTGGAAAAATTCCTGTAAGAAATTTGTAAGGGAAGACGTACAGTGTAGAGCACTACTGTACATAAAAGCAAAACAAGGGAAAAAAAGCTGTTTGTTAACAACTCCCCCAAAAAAGATTATTTTCAGAGCCAACACTTGTGAATACATAACTTATAATGTTTTAATTACCCCCTTCCTACCCCTTTGAATGTCTACGATGTCCGCAGACACTGCAGAGGTCCCCAAAAGGCACGTGCCACATCCAGGTCTTTTGAGGGTGCCTGGCATGGAAATGGGACTGCAGAGTCTGCGGACAGTCGTGTTGTCTGCGGACATCAGGGATATGCCAATCAGGTTTCCTGAGTGTGATGTACAGGAAGAGAGGGTAGCAGGAGTTTTGTTTGCAGGTGTTTTGAGAGCAGTGAACATGGCTATGGCTGTCTTTGAGGAAGCAGAGTGTATGGATTTTGGGGGACTCTTGGATCCATTGGCAGAGCACTATGGAGTGGCAGGAAATCTTGGATATTATGAAGTTGAAGTGTTTTGTAGGGAGTGTGAGGAATGAAGTGGCCTGGCTTACTCCAGTTTTGTACAAATGTTGTCCACTTAAAATATCCGGACATTATTGTTGTTCAATGTGGAGGGAACAGTTTGGGATATGTTACTGAGATTTCATTGCAATTTGCATTGAAGGATACATTTGGAAAGTTGATGGAAATGTTTCCAAATTCGAAAAATTATGTTTACACGCATTGCTCATAGACAAATGTGGATGCGTTCGAATTTATTTTGTCCACAAATGGAAAAAGCAAGGCACAATGTCACTAAAGCTGTGTGTGCTCTTTTATGAGATGTTGGCATGACTTTTCATAATGAGAACATTAAATTTGACATTGGCAAAATGTTTTGAAAAGAAATGGAGTCCATCTATCTGATGTGGCTAATCCGATTTTTCTGAAAATTTTTCAAAATGCTTTGAAGCAGTTTTTTTGAACATATAAAGTATGGAATTAAGTATTCTTTAGTAGTTTTAATAAAGAAAAGGGAAAAAAAACAGAAAAGAATACATACTTTTAGGGACATTTTTAAGAAATAATTAAGTTCACTCAAATGTTCTTTAGTTCAGTTTATAAAACACACATATTAAAAAATATATACAAGCCAAAAATACAAACAAGTTTCTTTTAAGATAAATCATTTTTAACGTAAAACAATTAAAATGATTTTTATTCTCCCACCCCCAGTCGGGAATTTTTTTCAATGTGCGTGAACTACTGCGCTATCCATGGACTATGAAGGCTGTTAAGAGGGCTGTGACTTTTTTTTCTTACTTCTATTTTCAAACTGTGAAAGGTGCCTCCTAAAGGAACCATTTTTTGGGTTTTGTTTTTTGTGTGGCATTTTTGATGTTTTTTTGCAGGAGAGGGAAGGTAAATTGCATAAAGGAAGGGAGGGAGGGGGCACCATCCACAGAAATGGATATGCAGATGGACAGGGGAAGATGTTGGGCATGCCTTAAATTTAAGTTAGGGGGCAGTTTTTCTTGTCTTCCTTGACAGCTGCCTCAAAAGCACTTTGAAACTGCTCCTCCCTGTAGAGCGATGTGTGTTGCAGTACATGTAAAACACTGTGACCCTCAAAAGGTAAGGATCTTCAGCATCCTGTATGGCCAGCGAGGCGACCGGGATACTCTGCCCCACAGGTATACCCTCTGTGCTGGCAGGAGCGGTTGAGGAAGATGGCACAGAGGACGATAGCCTGCTGCTACCCGAGAAAGAAACTCAGTGCAACTGGTTGGTTAGAATGGACTTGGAGTAGTGCCCATGTTGTCCGCAACTGAGTTTCATGCCACACTCAATGCATTCAACACAGGCAGCCTTTGCCTTTGGGATCCCACCCACGGTCTTAAAAAACTGTCACACCCCGGATCCACTCTTGGTGCTGGAAGTAGGTTCTTCCTCTACCTCATCTTTGTCTTCCTCTTGATCCTTCTCTACATCATTGTACCTGTTCCCCTGTCCAAGCCCTCCATGTTGTTTAGGTGCTGGTGGTGTTTGTGGAGGAAAGATTGCCATTAGAGAACCCATTACAGGATTATTAGATGTGCTTGTAGCTGCTGTCTCCTGGATAGCCAGATTGAGAATGAGGAAAAGTAATGTGTAGATATATTTAGAGGAACCATCCACGGACTGTCATGCTGTCTGTGGACAACCGAGTCACAAATATGCCTTGGAAAGTTGTGAAAAGGTGCCAGATCAACCAAGAATGGGTCTGGGAGCTGTGGAAGAGTAACGTTTTTGCTTGAAACACCCCAGATTGGCTGAAAATGCAGTTTTAAACTGTCCATGGCGACAAACACTGTTCACGTACCAGGCCATCACACTGCACAGGTGAGGTCACATGATGACATCTTGGGACGTCCGTGGCCATAACACCCGTCTGCGGACATAAATTGGGCGGGGACCGCAGGGCGCATGACCTGGGCGTCCGTGGACTAATTTAAAGTATGCCATGTGAAACCAGACATGTCCGGATACCGCACCTCTCCGGGGGCACATCCATTTTGAGTGCTGACACCCCAGACAGTCGTGCTGTCAGCGGACTCATAATTGGGGTTTAAAAAAAAGAAATATCACACAATGAATACAACATATTTATAGCATTAAAAAAAACATTTATTCATGAAATTTATGGGGTATCAGCATGGGACACATAAATAGTAGGATTCAGAATGTCTGTAGAATAATGATGAGGGGAGGAAGGGAGTGAGGTTTCATCAAAGTGTCTCTGATTTACATTTTCAGAATTTGATGGGGATGATTGCAGGAGACAAGGGGGACAGGTGCAAGAAGGGCAGTGATAGGGAACCTTTTTACTGACATAATTGTTCACATATTGTAAAAGTTCTTAACAGTCATTACTTAGTTCATCCAATTTTATAAACCTATTGATGATTTGATTATGTACAGTTGGGGATAGGGCTTCTCTTTGTGATTCTTGGGATTGTTTATAATTAAACTGGGGTGTGGTTTCCTCATGAAAACGATGTACTGTAAGAAATAAAAAATATATATATTTTAGTGAGGTCTATACAAATTCCATTATTTGTTTATATTAAAACATGTATTGCATACCATTAAATGTTATTTACACTCATATCTTCTTTTGGGACGTTGTCCTCTAACCATTCAAGTGTCTTTTCCATTTCTGTCAAAATGAAAAAAATGGCGTTTTTTGTTTATAATACATGTTTAAATAATGAAGACTAATAATAATGAAATAAATACAGTGTACTTACTGTTTGATTAGAGATTGTTTTCGAATCATCTTCTGTACTGTCTGTGGATTCCACATGTGCAATATTGGGTCTGAATGCAATATAACAAACTTGTAGTAGATTAAGGGTGCATTGGTAAAAACCTATGAAATTCAGTGGAAATATGTTGTTAAAGGGACATTATGTTTAAGTTGCACTAATAAAAACCTATGAAATTGAGTGAACAAACTTTCTTAAAGGGACTTTATGGTTAGAAGGAAAACCAAAACCCCCAGAAATTCACTAGTTATGGTAAGCTAAGCAATCATAACTCATGCCACCACCATGCTCTGCTGTGACTACCACCCAGGACATCAAAGATTACATCACAAATGTCATTCATGACATCACTGATGACATCACAGATGAAATTAATTTTGATGAAAAGCCCCTACAAGGGGTTGTGCTTATAACGTTCGTAACAAGATGTCAGCGGTGATCAGGAGACCTACCCAGAACTACTTAATGTATTAAATAATGTATTCATCTAAACAAAACATAGTATTGGAGTCATGTTGTTAATACAGGAGCTTAATCATACACACAGACATAGTCAATGGATGCAGCATGCACCATAGAAGTACAATATTTTTTATCTGGTAATTTTGGATTGTAAACTAATGAATGCTACCTTATTAGAGTTTTGAGTAATGTTAAACATGAAATAAATAGCTAATAATTCAAGACTTACTAAATACTTGTGTTAGCACAAACAATACAGAGAGACATTCAGGAAAACTAAAGTAAAAAAAAAAGAAACAACATCACCAGAAAATGTCAATAACATTAAAGTTCATCATCATGTATACAAATTAATTGAGTATTTGAGTCCTGCTTATTGCCTCATATATGTGCACCATAAGTTGAGAGCAAACCCTAAGGCAAGTATTTTAAGAGCAATCAAGATGGTTAACGTCTAAATATATAACACATTTTCAATGTTCAAATTCTGACTGTCAGTAAACAAAACCGAATGGCCTGGCTATGTCAGTGAACAAAACCAAGTGGCCCAGATATGTGATGTCATCAGTGATGCCATCAATGACATTTGTAATGTCAGCTTTGATGTCTTGGGTGTTAGTCTTAGCAGTGCATGGTGGTGGTGCGAGTTATGGTTGCTTAGCTTACCATAACTGGAGATTTCTTTTTTTTTGGTTTTACTTGTAACCATAACGTCCCTTTATGAATTTCAAAGGTTTTTATTAGTGCAACTTAACCATAACGTCCCTTTAACAATGTTTTTTCACTGAACATTTATGTATATATATTATATGATCCAACATTGTTTTAAGATATTCTATGTTCCTAGTGCACTCTGAGTGCTCTGAGAGACAATGTTTTTGCCTTTTGCTGAATTGCATTCTGGTATTTGTAGTCTTCCTGTCAAGATGTAGGGAATAATACCACAATTGTACTCTCTTTGCCTAAAATAGTTCTATAAGGATTTATATATTTGAATGACACTATGGTATGTGTACTTTTCATGTTATCTTTATAAAACAGACTATTGTTGAAAGACAGACATGGGGATGATAATATAAAAAAAACAATCTAATAAAAGGGTGTTTGCTTGCGGTTACAGCCTAAACCGCTGGTCAGATTTGCACCAAAAAGTTGCATGAGAAGTGATGGCTTGGCCCTGTAAGCATGCTTTTGCAGATTTGGTGTACATCCATCCACTAGTTTTTTTTTTGTTTAATTCCCCAAATGTAGGTTCCAAATAATGGGTGACATCTCCGTCCGGTCCAGGGACTCATTTCCTGGTTTAGTGTCTGTGGGTCCTTCTAAGCCAATGAAAGTGCTGCATGACATTCACACACATTAAACGTGCACAGTGATTGGTTAATTGAAAATGTGAGGTGGGTAAAAACTTGTGAAATGGTAACCATATTGGATCCACGAATCACACCTTTCATGTCGTACCTATAAACACTTGTGTACAGGCACGTTATAAATGACTTATCGCATCATATCATATCATATTTGCAGACACTGTGGTAGAAATTTGCTTTGAAAAATACATTCAGAGTTATTTTGGGGATGAAACAGTGTCTGGGCATGGCTGGTGGAGAGATAAAATGTCAAAATGGAAGTGTTTTACTGTCAACAAATGGCCAGAGGGGTTTTGCTGGGTCTGCTGTCTTTTTTACTGTCCACGACCGATACAGACACGGACACGGCTCTGCGTGCGCATGTATTTTGTGGTGCTTACCCAAACATTTGTCTGCAGGCTTCTTTTGGGCATGATAATGTGATGTGCTATGTCATTACATTTTGATTGTATAGATATGTGACTAGTGAATCTGAATAATATTTGTGTGTGTTTGTAATAAAAATATATATTTTAGTGACTGTTCAAGTGTCTACACTGTCTGTGACATGGTTGAAGTCTATTCATCTGGACATTGTCCATGGCCACAGTAATATGCCCACAGTAATTATGGCCACAGTGAAATGAGTACTGTAATTATGCAATGATATGACGAATACGGATACGGCTCCATGGACATCTTTTGGTTTATGGTCTTTTTGTCAAAATACATGCATCGAAATACCAAAACCATCTAAAAAAAAGCATTGAATGCCAAACCATCGACACACGATGAAAGAAATGAAACACCCTTTCCGTCGAATCCAAAGCATCGAGAATTGACACGTCACTATACAGAAAAAAACCTTTTTACATGTATGCCACTTACAATATGGGGGTCCCTGCAAACCTCCAACTTTACCCGCGAACACCTCGGCTTCCGTACGCCCACTCAATCATAAGATAATATATAAGCAATAAAAACCGCACTAGAAATGGTTATAACACATGATCGAAAACAAAGGAGTAAAGGACCTTACGTTATGTGGCAAAAACTGCTGATGGTTGAAATAACGACATTCTGTCAGTTGAGACGAGAGTGCATTGAAACAGTGAGACTATTTCGAAAACTGTGAAGAAAACAACATAATACAAAAAGTGTGGTAAGCTTATTTTGTCATGACAACAACGGAATATCAAAATATATATTTAAAGAAAAGAGAACGGTTTTAGAATAATATATTTTCATTATAATAACAGATAAAATAATGGATGAGGTAGAGTTTGTGAAATCAAAAATGGGCAAAAATCAATTGGTATATAAAGGATACACTTACAATAAAGAAAGGTAAAAAAGGTGAATTTTACTGGAAATGCAGCGAATATTATGGAAAGCAATGTAGGGGAAGAGCCATTACACAGGACAAAAACGTAGTCACTAATGGCAAATACAATCATATGTCTGACAGTACAACAGTCATGATAAAAAAAACCCTAATGGAAATTAAAAATAAAGCTGAAGAAAACCCAACAGAGCCAAGTGGGTCGGTTATCAGTAGGATGTGTGGAAAGATTCCCATACATGTAGCGGCACAAATGCCAGAAACAAAAAACATACAAAGACAATAAACCGACTGAAACAGAAAAAAGAAAATCTTCCGATTGCACCAACATCTTATATGGAAATCGCAATACCGGAAGGATTGCAGAAAACAGACAAAAATGAACAGTTCCATTTAAAGACGATAGAAATAAGGGAAGAAAAAATATGAATCTTTGCAATGAATGACAACATAAAAAACCTCAGAGATTCTTAAAATATGGCATGGAGACGCCACTCTCAAAATATGCCTGAATCCTTTCACACAATTTTACAGTGTTCACACAATGATTCCAAAGACACTAGTTCCACTAGTGTACATTTTGATGCTGGGAAAAACTGAGGAAAATTATAAAATGATATTTCCATTCATTAACAGTGCAATACAACCTGAAAAACCAGAAGTCGTGATAACAGATTTTGAAATCGCACAAATGAAAGCAATCAAAGAGGTTTCCCCAACATGTACAGTGCAAGGCTACTTTTTTCACTTCTGTCAATCAATTTGGCAGAACATCCCAAAATTTGGCATGCACACTAAATACGTAAATGACATGGAATGTCAACACTACGTTAAGCTACTATTTGCACCAGCATTCGTAAACCAGAAAATGTTGAGGAATATTACGAAGAATATTGTAAGAGCAACAAAACCTACTTCGAACAATACTAGATTACATGGAGGGTACCTGGATAGGGCAACTCACAAACAGTGGTACAAGAAGTCGTCCAAGAATACACAAAAGTATAATGAACTGTTACAATGCAGTTTTAATGGAACATGCAAGCACAAATAACCTAATGGAAGGATGGCACAACAAGATGAATAAATGCTTTAATACAACACATCCAACTCTGTGGACCTTTATAAAGCAGTTATGAATTGAGCAGTGATCACAGGAAGTTAAAATTGCACAGACCCTTTCACTAGAATGAACACAACAAAGGAACACAATATATAGGGAATATGAGGAAAGACTAAAAACATGTGTAAAATAATTATGGGACAATGGAAGCATTATGTTACCTTCACAGTGTGGCCTATAACTTAAAATGCTAAAGTTAGAGCAAGTACTCACCAAGTTTCGAAGAATCCAAATGTAAACAATAGAGAATCCGACAGTAAAACAAAAACCCAATCTAGGAAAACGAAGCTCAGCCCATGAAAAGAAAACAAATAACACATTTCAACGAAAGCAAATAAAAATCCAGGCCAAGCGATCCAAAGAAAAGCGGATAAAAGTTGACTCCTGAAAAGTACATCCAGACGAAGCTCAATCTGTGCAAAGAATACCAATGAAAAATGCCATAGAATCCAAGAAATCCATCCAAAAAAAAAATCCAATCCACAGAAAAAAAGGTAAAACATGTCTCTGCAAAAGCTTCAAAAGGCCCACATCCATAAGAAAAAATAAAATCTCAGTAAAAAATCCAGGAGAAATGGAGGAATGTGACGAACCAACCGAAGCATCCAGACTGGACTTTAAAAATGGCATTCACATACGCTGTACGTTAATGTTAAACGTATGACATGACCGAGGAGTTCAAAAACAAGCATTATTAAAGACAGTGTAAAAATTCAAACAATAGTGTCATCTAGTGGAATTTTTTTTATAGTAAATGGTTAAAAAAATGTATTTAACGTTTAATTCAAATGTTACAGGTATTAACCAGAGGGCCAGTGTTCATCCATCACAGGAGTAAACAAGGGTAAGTATTCCAAGTGAGCCAAGTAACCACCCCAACAATCTTAAAACCTAAAAGTCTGTATTTTTATTAAGATTGGCAAGGACTCCACCAAATGTGCCCTCAATAAACATATAAATATAAAACCAATGTAGGGGGGAACACAGTGTCACCCAGTTAATTGAGGAACAGGGACAGCAGCACACAGTGGCTTGTTGAATCACTCAAGTCACTACCATCCAAACCCTCAAGTTAAATTTCATTAGCTATATAGCCACTAGCATCAACAAGGCGTTTGCTCACCAAACCACCATACATGGAACAAGGCAAACTTAATACCTTCAGATTCTGCATTTAAGCAATAATTCCCCAAATCCTCTTCTTTTATTACCTTGTAACCATGAACAAAGCCCCCAAAGACAGTCATATATATAACTCTCTGTTTTTTACACCCAATTTTTTCAAATAGTTTTTTAAAATGTCTTGTCTGATGGGATCATTTGAGGCTATTATTTCAATTTCTTTATATAATTTAAGTACTCTTTTTGTGATGAAGCTGGAATAAGGTTCAGCCAGAGAATGTTCAGATTTCTCATATAAGGCTGTACCTGTTAAACATTCTGCAGCTTCGAAGGTCCCACATTCTCTATGTGACAGCATTTTGATACCAAAGCTGCAACATTTTTGTGACAGGGTTTTGTTGGATGAAATGTCATCCCAAAGGTATTTTAGCTCAGTATTCTCATCTTTGCTGAGATAGTGTGTGACATATCTTGCAACAGTAATTGAATTGTCTGCAATATATCGAATGTCTATATTTGCATTCCTCAAGGCGGCAAGGATAGGATTGTAATCATTGAAGCATTTGTATGCCTGATCTTTTTTAATGTCCTATGTGTTTTGAGATTTACCTTTTACACTGTACAGAAACTATTTACTTGACCGTGGGTGCAGACTGGCCTAGGGAAGCCAAAGCGATATTTGGTGTAGCACTGGGCAGTAGTCCATAGTTTGTAGAGTTTTTTTTTCTTCCATTTAAACTTTATTAAACATTTGAAGCAGAACAAACACAGCACCTAAAACAAACAACAAAAATAGAAACCCAGAAAAACGAATCCCTCCTCCCTCATCTGCATCCCCTCCTCCCCCCTGAGGACCATCAAGTTCAGATAATGGAATGACGACATAGGTACCACAACAAAAGGATCAAGAGAACAATAAAGACTTACACCATGGGCTCTGAAAGAGGCGCCAAGCCGGACGCAGAGGCCCTTATTTCCACTAGGGCCAGGGCCCCTCCACTGAAAGAAAGATCAGAGACACAGAGCACCACAGTCATCATGAAGGAGCACCAAGGACTAGTCCAACAAAAAGGATTCCATTGTATCATGGGTAAGTGCCGACAACTTTTCATAGGTAAAAATGGCCCACAGTTTTGCCATCCATTCTGATTTTGAGGGCACTGCACCACTCTTCCAGTCTGAGCTAATGCCAGTCTACCAGCTCTCAACATGTATTGGGCCAGATTCAGGAAAACCCCGAGTCAGTATCCAGGGATGGGATACCGAAAAGAACTTCAAGGGGGTATTGGTGGAGATCTATCCCCAAGATGTCATTAATCCAACTCAACAGTTCCGCCCAAAAAAATGTGCACACGCGGACATTCCCACCACAAATGGTACCTCTAAGATTACACCCTCTGGGGCAAAAGTGAGAAACCCCGGGAAACATCTTGAACAGCCCCACCGGGGGAAGGTGGCACATGTGAAGGATCTTAAAATTGTTTTCCATCGCTGCAGTGTACAACGAACCTGAGAATAGTATCCCCAAAAGCTTAGCCCAAGTGAAGTCATCTAACTCCATTCCCAAATGCTCTTCCCACCGTTTCTTGAACCCCTGCCTATCTGCCACATGTGCCGAATTTAAAACACCATAGATCCTAGGCAGGGACCCCTTTCTAGAAGAAGATTCCACAAACACCATTTCCAGAGGCTTAAGAGGGTGTGAGAGGAGCTCTAGCCTCTGAGCACTGGTTAAGAAACCCTTCACCCGGAGGTAATCAAAAACTGTCATTGAGACGTCACCCAAAGCTTCTGCTAAGACTTCATAGTCAATGAACCTGCCCTGGTGGAAGAGTTGGGTGGCCCGCTCTAAGCCTGCATCCGACCACTACTGAGTATTCCTGGAGCCTTTGATGCCCAAGTCAAGCGGGGGGCCCCACAACGAGGACAGAGGGGAAGGCCAAGACGAGAGGACCTTGTTCTCCTTGTTGTTTTTCCATAGAGCCCATAAAACTGACAATGTCGGGTGCGATTTCACATGACCGGGGACGTCATTGAACATTGACCATAAAAAGTCCCTGACTTTCTTCGGGTGCGTGTGATTATCTTTCAATATAAACCCAATAGGTATGCAGCTCATCTTTCATCAACTCCAGCATGACTCTGAGCTGCAAAGCTATGTGGTATAAGCGAAAGTCTGGGAGCCGAAACCCCCCCATGGATCTCGGCAGGGTCAAGGTGGAGAACTTGATTGTGGGTTGTTTGCCCTTCCATATAAACTGTTGGATCATAGAATGCAGGGAACTAAAAAGCCTTCATGGATCTGGACTGGTAAAGACACAAAAAGATACAAGAGTCAGAGAAGAATATTAATTTTAGTGGATACCATGCAACCAAACCACGATAGGGTTAAGAGCGCCCAACGCTCCAGGTCTAATGTAATTTTAGCTCGGGTCGGGGGAAGTTCAATTAAAAAAGGGAACTCAAATCCTGAGGGACTAACACCCCAAGATAAGAAATTGCTCTTGCTTGACTCTCAACCCCCAGGCCAAATCTGTCTTCCCCGTATAACGGTTACACTCCCCCATAGGCATAACACAAGATTTTGATGGATTCATCTTTAGACCCGAAAAGGTCCCAAAGTAGTTGAACAGGCCCAAGAGATTGGGAAGTGACACATTCAGGTTTGTTAGGTAAGCCAGGATGTTATCCGCAAATAGCGAAAGCTTAAAATCTTATTCCCCAACTCTAACCCCGTAATCCCCTGATGATGTCGAATGGCAATGGTGAGGGGTTTCAATGCTAGAGCATAAAGGAGGGGAGAGACCGGACACCCCTGACGAGTTCCCCTGGAGAGGTGGAACGGGGTGGAAACTACTCCATTTACTGCCACCCTTGCCAATGGGCCATTTTACATGGAGGCCACCCACCCACAGTACATCTCACCCAGGCCCATTTTCCTCAAGACCTTGCCCATATAAGACCACTCGACCCGGTCAAAGGCCTTTTCCGAGTCAACTGCCAAAAGGTACAAATCAACATTGTTACTCGAGGATTCGTGTATAAGGTCTAGTGTCTTTCTAATGTTGTCCGAACCCTGCCTACCCGGAATAAACCTAACTTGGTCCCCATGAATCAGCGCCAACATATGATTTGCCAGCCTGTTGGCCAGGAGCTTCGCTGAGATCTTAACATCGGCGTTGAGCAAAGAAATGGGGTGGTGGGACAAGCATTGGGTTGGGTCTTTTCCCTCCTTACGGATCACGATTATTCGGGCTGAAAGCATGGATTGGGAAAGGGCTCCAGATTCAAGAGTCAAATTAAACAACTTAGCCAGGAAAGGAGCAAGCGTGGAGTTGTAGGATTTATAGAAAGTAACTGGGAAGCCATTGTCACCCGGAGTAGTGCCACTCTTCATGGAGCTTATCGTATCGACAACCGCCTGGGGCGTTACAGGGTTATCCAGGGCACTCGAAACCTCCGGGGGGAGACAGGGAATAGGAAGTGACACCAAAAATGCATCAGCGTCCGAGCCATCACCTACATACTCCATAGCATAGAGCTTTTCGTAATACCAACAAAACAGGTCAGCGATCCCCTAATCATCTAAACATTTGACATCACTGTGATCGAGTAGAGAATGAACTCTCCTACTTTTGTTAAGTGCCCTTAATTCCCATGCCAGAATTTTGTCTGCCTTTTCCCCCTTCTCCATATATTTTTGTTTAAGGAAATCTAGTTTTCTCTTTGTTTGACCCACCACTAAAGCCGTCAGTTTCCCCTTAAGCTGCTGGAGTTCGCCCATTTACCCGGGAGCATCGGGGAACTCAATTTACCCCCCGGTTGGAGAGCCTCTATCTTACCCCTAAGGGACTTCTCCTCCTTATCCCTCTCCCGCTTCCTTCTCGCCCCATCTTAATAAGAACACCTCTAATTGTGGCCTTAAAGGCCTCCCAAACACTAGCCACCCCCACGTCCCCATTATCGTTGTTTACAAAGTACTCTTGAATGGAAGCCAGCAGGGCTTTGGATAGCTCCTTATCGCGCAATAAGAGATCATTGCACGTCCAACCCAAAGCCCCCGACAAGGCTGGAGGAAGCCCAATCTGAACTCGCACCAGGTCATGGTCCGTCCACAGGATCATTTCTACCTCAAATCCTCAATCCTCTCACGAAAAGAAGTATCAATTAGCATATAATTGATCCTGGAAAATGAGGAGTGGGGGCTAAAGAAAATAGTAAATAGGGGATTGCACCCTTCCCGAGTAGAGTGAGAGTCCAAGAGGACCAAGGCTCCCGTCAGTACCAGGGCGGTCTTATTTCCTGTCCCGCTCGGGAACTAGAACCATATTAAAATCCCCGCCTACTACAAGAACCCCCTCCGTGAAAGCCATAATTTTTTATTTCATCTCATCCCAGAACCGGACCTGAGCTTCATTGGGGCAGTAAACTGACACCAACGTAATTATGGAGCCTCTAATCTCCCCTTAACCATAATAAAACAGCCCTCAGGGTCTTTTCGTTGGGCACGCGCTACAAAGTGAGCTTTGGGTGACACCACCAGAGCTACTCCCTTCTTCTTAGCCTGACTTCATGCGTGGAACACCTCCTGTATAGCTTTGGATCTGAGGGACATTTCCCTACCCCTAGTCTAGTGTGTTTCTTGAAGAAATAAGAAGTGAAGCTTCAACCGGGTGAACTCCTTAACCACAAGAGATCTCTTGAAGGGGGAATTCAACCATGAGTATTCAGAGAACCCAGTGTCAGAGTCTGAAGGGAATCAGCCATCTGGGGGATGGGAATTTCTCCCGTTTCCACCAGGAGGGTGTTTTTTGTCCTCAAACCCCTGGAAAGGCATTCTAAGAAGATCCCATTCCACCAGACCAATCCTCAACGGAACGAAGTCTCCACTCTGTATTAACCTCAACGAGCAACACTAACCCCCCAACAACAACCAAGCCAGCCCCCCACCCTAACCCCAATCCTTACCCCCCACCCTCCTCCGAGCGCCTGGGTAGCCTGCGACAACGAAGACGCTGTCTAACCAGGCCACCAGTGCCTCCCTCCATCAAGATAGAGAACCAAAACAAAACACCACACTTCTGAGCCCCCCAACATAGAGCGTACCAAAGCTGAACAACCCCCCTCTGTGCTCCCCCCACCCCAATACCAAAGCAACCGGGCAACCCCACAAACAAGGGCAACAGTGGACCAGCAACTCAGGCCAGACAACTAGAACCCCTCAATAGCTGCGAGGAACAACCATCAAAAGTCTTACAAGATGCCACAAGGAAGAAATCAGTCAGCTGCTTGATTGGGGGAGACCGGGGCCACCCTCCTGAATTTCCTGTTGCCACGGACGGTGCGCCTTTCCAAGAAGCCAGAAGGTTTGCTGGTCACTGAGGCATCACCTTCCGAATCTCCTCGAGCGTTCCCAGGTGAGGTGTCCCTCATCAGCTCCAAGGACACTCTTCAGATGGAAGCAAGGAGTACTTAAAACCATCATGCTCAAATGAAAGGGAAAAAGGATGCCCCCCTCTGTATCTGACCCCCTTGGAGAGGAGCCATTTCGTTAAATGACCACAACTGGTGCCGAACCAAAGTAAAAGCTGAGAGATCTTGGTAAATCGTGACTCTTGCACCTTCCCAGTCAATCAGCCTCTTCTTCCGTGCCAACTCCAAGATTTTACTCTTTTCCAAATAATAGTGGAACTTCATGAGAATAGACCGAGGACCTCTGTTGGGCGCCCCTGCTCTGTGAGCTCTGTCAATGGTGGGTTTGCTGGCTTTAGTTCTGTCGAACAGCTTGCTGACCACCCAGTTGACAATTCTTAGGATATCTCCTGGTGTTTCACCGTCTCTGTCCGGGATTCCCAGAAACCTCAAGTTGCCCCGGCGTTCCCTGTTCTCTAAGTCGTCCAGTTTAAGGGCTCATTTTTCCTCCCTCCTCTCCAATTCTGCCAACCACATGTCTAGCTGAGTCTCCAAGAGGTCGATTGAAGACTTATTGGCCTCAAGGGCCTGGATCTGATCGTCCACCGTATCCACCCTTTTATCGAGGGAGTCAAGCTGCTTACTGATATTAGCCCTAAAGCCCCAGATCTCTTCCAACAGGGATGTCATGTTTCTATTCACCACCTGGACATCCACCAATTCCGACTGAGCTGAAGATGTCATGGCGACACCCTCTGAACAGGTGGCTGGGGACCGCCAGAACCGCTGAAGGGAGTGAGCCCAGTCAATCTGAGAAGGCATAACTGATATCGTTCCCCCCTGACAAAAGGAGGGGGGAGGCGCCCAGGTGCTATTCCAGATCCAGAATCCAGATCCAGAAGGGAAGACCAATCTAACGACCCAGTACTTGGAGATTAACTGCCTGTCTTCTCCAGGGGAAACAGACCCCCATGGTACCCCAATCAGAGGGCAGCAGGGCACACACACAGTAGCGGCGAGGCTACCTTGGGCACAGGAAACCAACCTTACACAGGACCCAGTAGGCAGCGAGGGCACACCCTACCGCAGGGCTTCCTCAGGGTGGCGATGATGCATGAAAAAGTCTAGGACAGCTTGGGCGTCAGCACAAGCAGAACCACAGGGGAGAGGTACCAGGATCGCCAGCCAATGAGCAACAGCCCAGAAACACGGGTAACACCTGCAGGATCGCAAACCAGGGCAGATGATGGCTTGCAGCAAAACAAATTGGCAAAAGGTGGCCGCCAAGAAACACCACCAAGGGGGTCCACAGGGCACACAGCAGAGTTGAGCCCCTCCAAGTCCATCCGGCAGGGTGGTCCCTGACATGGTCGAGGACCACATGCGGGGGGCACACTGGTCCACAAGGTGACCCCCGCTTCAAACCACTGTCCTCTCAGGCGGGCCCCAGGGCACACAGAAGATCATCTAAGGGCAGCACATCAAAGAGAAGGGCTCGAGATCAGGCCCCCCGCCATCATCCCGAGCCCCCACTTGCTTCCCGGACCCATCTTCTCTCCTCTGGCAAAAACTCGGGGGGGGGGGCACCAGCCACCTGCACCCTGCTCTTCGGTGATCACTTCATGAAACTGCCGGGGGATTCAGTAGCAGCAAAGCCGTGGAGTGCAAGCCGGGGATCTCTGCACTCCAAGCACAAAGCAGAGACCCCCAAAAAGCAAGGGATGGCACCCACTTCACTGGACAAAGCACTCCATGGCCACCAGGGGGGCACCGGGTGACGATCGCCCCAAGCACCGCACCGAAAGTGCTCCTCCTCCACATGCCGCAGAAGTAGATGCAACGCTCACGAGTCTGCCTACTCACCGGGGCCTCGATTCCTGGCCCCCGAGACCTCACAGCCCCAGCTTCAGTCCCACAGGGCAGGGCGGGGGCAAGGCCGGTCCTCCACCCCGAACGCCGATTCACCAGGGAAGGCATCCCCAGAAACTCTGGCCAGCCGCGAGAACATGGGAGCCCGCCACCTCCAAGGCACCACCGGATCTCGGGTATCTGAGTGCCTAGCCGTGTCAGAATCGCCCCCAACGGCACTCCAGATTAAGGGAAACACCTGGGGGGTCCGCTTCTCCACACGACAGGCTAGCGGGGGCTCAATATCCCATTAGGCCTATCCCGAAGCGGAGACCGACAGAGATTCGTTAGTTCATCTCTGCGCCCCCTGGTGGCTCCAGTTTGTAGAGTTTTAATTCTACTTTTGTCTTTTACTTTAACATAATGATTGAGGAATTGTTGTAAACATTTGAACGACTATTGCCAGACTATTGGCAGACATTGATTATTGAGCTGGAAGTCCATTTGAAAGTTTGTTGGGGACATTTTTTTTATTAAGGTTTCTTTTGCCATAATGGTGTCTGCTAGCACTTCATAGCCTCATCGATTATTGTCTACAGCAATTGGGTTTGTTTTTTCTTGTTTATATGTTTCTTCATTGAATTATGGCTCTGTGCTGCTGGTGTGAAACCATTCACCTGCACAGAAGTTAGAAAATGTATCTATATTTAGATTGCACATGTTTACAAATTGTCTTTGTAGTATCATGCATAATTTAGTGGTTTTATTCTGTTTAAAAGTAATGTAAAAAATGCTTTATTTAAATGCGCTGTCAATCAGAGATTCAAGGATCATTTTTGTCTGGTAGTTTTTAAGTTCAGAACATGACCGTTTAGATTTTCTTTTAGATTGTACTGTGTGCCTGATTTTTCTTTGTAAAATTGACTTTTTTGAAGGTTTTACTGTAGCTACATCAACATTGCTAGATGTAGTTTGACATTGATGTTCAGGTGTAATTGTCTTACTACTTATTGTTTTACATTTATTTTTTGAAGGAGGTTGATTACTATTTTTAGTGCTGACTGGTTTAGTTTGTTTCAGCAAGATTACTAGTTCTTCTGTTTGATTTTTCTCTATACATTGTGCCATTGGCGGGTGAATATATGACATTTCTTTCTTTTTAGCTGCTTTAACCTTTCTTTGTTTTCTATGGAGTTGACTTTTAGTAGGCATTCTGTTGTATCTGTTAGAAAAAATAAAGTGTGTATTTTACAGTTTTAGAAGTGTTATGCTGGTGTTATTGTACAGAGATGAGGGTTCTGTCTGAGTAATTGTAAAGGATTCAGAAAGAGTTGTGTATTATTATGTAGTGAAATGTGGAAGATGTATGCATAGATATTGGGAGGTATGAAGTGAAATGTTTGTAGAGGTTCTACATATGTGGTGTGATTGTATGAGGAAGAGTGAGGTGAAAATAATCACACTAATGTGCTCTCAGTAATAGATGGTATGAAGAGGGGGGAAATGGCGGAAGGAATGTAATATGCTTAGTTAAGTATGAGAGAGGGTGTTGGAAATATGAATATATACATGAATGTTGTGTACTGGCAAGAGGGTGAGGCATATTGGATTATATCGATTATAGTTGGATAGTGTGATGTGGAAGAGGAGCGTATATATAGTGTGAGTTATGTAATAAAATAACTATTGAAAGAATTTCTTGAGATAATGCAACATAATGTGATTTGATAAATGGTGTAAGGATGGTGAAATGTAATAATGACTGAAATATGTGTTGCCAGTGAATGGTAATGGGAGACAGAGTAGTGTAGGAAAGAATATGCAGAACATTACCTGTGGTGGGTTGAGAAAGAAGGTTATGTTTGGACTAACATGAGGAAAAGAGATGTATGTATAATAGGTGAGGTAGTAAAGTTGGCTAGAACGAGAGGTTGTAGAATTGTGTTGGTTTTTTCGTAAATATGACATTGAAATCAGGAAGTGTTGTGTGGAATAAGTGTGTGTATGTGATGGGAAATGTTTGTTAAAGTGTTTATAGTAGTATGTGTTGTACAGTGCTGCTGTTAGTGAATAAGGGAGTGGTGGTGTTATTGAATACAGGGGAATATCATGCTGTGATTAAAAACACAGTGCTCGTTATAATAGAGTCAGTTACTGTAGAGGTATGAGGGTTCAGTGGGTGTAGTTGTAAAGGGATGAGGAAGAGTGTGTACATGTGGTACTGTGTGTTAGTAGTCCATAATGCAATGCGTATGAAAGTTATTGGATTTGATTTCAGCAAATACATCAGACTAGGCTATGTAAGGATACATTAATTAATTACTCCTAGAGAAGTTTTATGAGAGTAAGTGGTGATGTTAGTGAATAAGGGACCTTCGAGGTATTGAACAAGAAGGAATGTTGTGATCAGATGGGAAACCTTGTGACTGCTGCAATGGAATGAGTAAGAGTGGAATACAATAGTGTGGAGCGGAACATATTTGTTTAGGCTAATACACAGTGAAATTTCGTAATTAGAATTAACATATACATGGTATATTCATAGGCCTACTTTGTAGTACCTAAGGAGTTTTATCTTCTTGTTTTCTGTAAATGTAAAACAAAGGTAGTTGGTGTATGCGATAAAGTCGAACTAGTTTAAGTAGTACTAGTAATAGGGCTTGAACTTCATCATGGTAGCAGCAGGAATTCAAAAAGCACTGAATTAAGTTATTATGTGTTGTGCACTGAAGTATGTTAAATATGTTGGCACTATATGGCATCTGATAGCACTGGTTGGAAAACACTAGATATTCATATGCAGGGTAAACTGTTGTCTTTAGGATTGCCAATTGTTAGCAGGCGTTCATTGAAAGGTCAAGAATACATTAATGCAATAGGCGCCCAACCATTTTTACCTGTTTTAGAAGTAAGGAAAATGCATTTGGAAACAATTTCTGAAATATTGTTAACTGGCAGTTATCGTAATCAGGTAGAATATGTTCCCACTACATGGCATCTGGTAGCGCTGTGTCCAAAATACTGTAGCCACATGTGTTGGCAAACCTAATGCTTTTTTTAAAATGCCTGTTTTTAACAATATCTTAATAAAACACACCCAATGCATAGGCGTATGAGAAGCACCATCATTTGTACATTCTGTAAAGATAAGATTTTTACATTTCTGTAAAGGTAAGGGGCATGCAGTTGTTAAACACTTCTATGGAAGTATTAACTGGCAGTTGATGTGAGCAGATGGAAAATGTTGGCACTATATGGCATGTGATAGCAGTGGTTTGATAACACTGGACATGTATATGTAATGAAAACAGTTGCCTTTAAGATTTGTTTCCTTTTAGCAGCACTTTATTGGAAGGCAAAGAATGTATAGGTGCATTTGGTGCCCAACCATTTCTATTTTAGAAATAAGGAAAATGTACTTACAAAATGTTTGTGCAATAGTGCTAACTGGCACTTGTTGTATGGAGGTGGAAAATGTAGGCACTACTTGCAATCTGGAAGCACTGTTTCTAACATAGTGTAGCCTTACATGAAGGCAAAGTGGAGGCATTTTAGGAATGACTTTTATTAACAACATGTTACTAAAATATACACAATGCATAGGTGTATGAGCAGTGCTAACATTTTCACTTTGTGTAAATGTAAAGAAAATTCACTTGCTAAACATTCGTATGGTACTATTAACTGGCAGCTGTGAGTAGGTGGAAAATGTTGGAACTGTAAGGCATCTGGTTCCAACACATTAGACATTTATATGTAAGGAAAACTGCTGCATTTAGGATTGTTGTTTTAGCATCCTTTTATTGAAACGCCCAAGGCCGTGGCCACCTATTGGTCCAAAAGAAACATATTGAGGGAACATGTATGATGGTGGACATGGCGCAAGGCCTGGCCGTTTTTCCAAACATATAGTGGTCATGGCCGAAGGTCATGCTCACTGGCCAGGGCCTTAGGCTGTGGCTAGTGAGCTTGAAAGACATGTATAGTGGTCAAGGCATATTGGGTCCAAAAGAAACATATTCGGTGAACATGTATGGTGGTCATGGCTGATGACCATGGCTGTTGGCCAGGTAGTGTTTTAAAATATACAGTGGGCATAGCCAAGGACTAAGCTCATTGGCCAGGGTTGAAGGAGCCACCTGGTGGGTCTAGAATAAACATATTGAGGATAAATGTATAGTGGACACGGCCAAGGCCGAAGGCCCAGGCTATTGGGTCAGAAAGACAGGTTTAGTGTTCTTGGCTGAAGGCCGGGGCCTCCCACAGGGTACAAAAGATACATATCAGGGGGAAATGTAAGGGGACACGGCCAAAGGCCGTGGCGTGTTCGTGGCCAAAGGCCAGGACTAGTGCCCCATAATAAAACGATGGCATCGAAAAACCTTTGAAATTGACTGAAAAAAACTTTAATTGCAGGGACATTAAAGTGAGCGATATATTGTAACAAACTCTTTGAAATTCAGGAAATAAACTTTAGTTTCAGGGATATTAATGTGAGAAATACATTGTAACAAAACCTTTCAAATGAAGGCAAAACAAACTTTTGTTGCATGGATGTTAAGGTGGGCAATGCTTTGTAACAAAACCTTTAAAATTCAGGGAGTAACCTTTTGTTGCAGGGATGTTAAGGGGAAAATGTAATACAAAACAGCCTCTGAAATTCAACATCAAATTTTGGCAAAGCCACCTTATTTTGCGCAGCCTGTTGCACAGTGTAGGGCCACAATGATGACATCAGAGATGATATCATTGATGATATCACTGAATACATCACTGGTGACATCACCAATTACATCATATATGCTGTCAGTGATTACATCACTGAAGCCCATGGCTACTGCCTGGTAGTGCTTTAAAATATACAGTTGGCACGTCTGAAGGCCATGCTCACTGGCCAGGGCCAACAACTGTGGACTTTAGTTGGAGGGACGTTAAGGCGAGCAATACATTGTAACAGCACCTTTCAACATTTTATCACTGTTGTTCTATATGATGTAATTAGTGATGTCACCAGTGGTGTCATCAGTGATGTGATCAGTGATGAAATCTCTGATATCATCATTGTGGTCATATGCTGCTTAAAGAAAAGGGGGTGTTAAGTTATGGTGGCTTTGCCTGAATTCTGTGTCAAATTTCAGAGGTTTGTAGCATTAAATGTTCACCTTAACATCCCTGCAACTAAAGTTTTTTCCCTGAATTTGTTGATGCCTTAGTTTTATTATGCTCGCTTAACTATATAGCCCATGCCATACAGGTTGAAAGACCTAACTATCATAATGGATAGGCTCAGGGACACATGTTGTATTAGCTTACACAACTTTTATACTGTACCAACGCACCATAGTGAACTTACCTCACTGGTACTTTGTCAGAGAATTTGCTGTACTTTGGTTCCTTTTACGGAAACCAGCCCATAGTCCCTGCAGGAAGAAAAAGGAAGATTGGGCACAATGTGTTTATTGGGAAGATACAATGAATTTATGGTAGTGGTAATATAAATGTGTATGTAGTTGTGTGTGTGTGTTTCTGTGTATGTGTATGAGTGTGCGTGTGATTGTGTGTGTGTGTGTGTGTGAGCATTTAGCACTGGAGCACTTACTGAGTTCCCTGTGGGGAATATGGTGGCCTCTCACTTTCGAGGATGCTCAGAGAGGGGGGATTTCCTTGTGGTAAAGACCGGATTCTGAGCCACCTGATTGACTGGGAGGCTTCCAAATCCTCCCCACCGGGTACTAATATGAGGAAGACTCCTGTGGACACTTCATAAACATAAGAACTGATGTGCGACTCGTTGATCCCCTGCAACCTGGCATGTATCAATTAGGGGTTCTCCCTTAAAATAAGAGGTCTTTTATGGAGATATTGTGAAGCGTCTTTTGGTCATCAAAATGTATTCTTAAAGATGTTCATGCAATGTTTATGTTATGTTGCATTATGTAACTTTGACTTCACCAAATCCCACTTTTATGGTACCCCTCATCATGGGTATACGCAGCGGAAAGTGAAGGGCTACCATTGGACTTCTTACATGTCATTTTATAGAGTGTTATGCTCTGTTTATGTTGTATGTGCGTAAAAAACAAATACACGAACAAATAGATAAATAGCACACAGCATACATTCTTATGCAGGAGCTAGCCTCCTGACTAGACAGAATGCTGAAGAAATATTGTGGCCACGACAAACGTAATTTGGGCGTTTTCTCCATATCTGTTAGTGCCAGGATTCCAAAGGTGTAGACTCTAACACCAGTTATGTAAACAGAGTGACAGACTCAGAAGAGGCAGAACAGTCTACACAAAGCAAATTATTCAGCGGGATTAAAGCAGTTTAGTGTAAAATGTGAAATACTGATTACCTTCTGGTATATTTGTGGTAGAACATTATTTAAAAACAAAAACAGATTTACACAAGCAGTCAGGTTGGATAGCTCACAGGTTAAGAGACCGTTTCTCACAAGGGTCAAACCCAAACCTTACAAGTTTGAATTCCCGCATTTACTGTCCCCTTACTCCTTTTGAGTTTGTTAAATTATGTAGCATTAATAATAGGTAATGAGAATAGCTTGTCATTCAGTGATTAGTACCTGAAGCAACCCTGCATTGTGCAGAAAAACCTGATATTATGTTCTTCATATTTTGCGAAAACATTTAATGACACTTGTATCCTTTGTTTCAATAAAGCCACCCACAAATTGCTGTCCATATAGATGATGAATGACATCATTTTGGGATGCTCATTGGACCATTTGGGAAGCATAAAAAGCTCCCAAATAATCGAAGTTACCAAATCTCTGAATTCAAATTGAGATGTCAGTCTCCAAAAAGTAAGGACTTGCTTCCAAGCTCGACAAGTGCTTAGAAGGACAAGGAAGGGGTGACACCTGTATTAATTGAAGAGCAGCAAAGAATCACATTATAAGAGAGAAAATAACACATTTAAAGTGAAATGGAAACATTTCGAAATTCTATAAAACAGTTTGGAAGAGGTTGACTAGTGGAAAGACGCAGGTGCATGACTCAGCCCTCATATTTCAAAACTAAAAGAATGACATTGACATTTTATCACAGGTCAGTATCTCTAAAAAGTCCACTGGTGCGTTGGAGGATGTTAGGCGGAAACCTGTGCAGTTCCCTCTGGGACCACTGCAAAAGATTTAGGACTACAGGTGTTTGGCAGTAAACCCACTTGGTAGCAGTCTGTACCACACAAATTCACTTAGGAGCTGTGGCTGAGCAGTCAGACTTCCCTCAAGAAGAGTTAGGCAGTATGTGGAGTATACAAAATAGGGCAATTTACACAGTAGAACAAGCAAACACGGAACAGAGCTTAGGTGTAAAGATATATAGGTATTTATTTATAACAACACATCTATAAAAAACACTCTGGCACTAATACGGCAAACAACTTCAATTACAATCACTATAAGTCAATCAATGCCCCTAACAATAGTTCGACAAGTCTAGGTTCAACGGCACCACTTATTTGCAGACAGAGGTGAATGCATTAACCTAGATGGCATTCTAGTATTCGTTAGGACGGGAGAGAAAAGGCAGGGTATGAAATCAACTCGGTACCAACACTGTTACGAACAAATGCAAGGCAAGTAAGGCAGGGTCTACTGTAGATCGCAAAGTTCAGAGGCCAGGCCCACTCGGAGAGAGGCAAGGCGATATGTCTCAAAAAGTATCACAGTGGAAATGCACTTCGAGTCTATGTCGCAAATTGTCACAGAAAGATTGGACCAGTTCAGAACAGAAAGTTTAAGAAGGCTTGGAGGCGACCCAATGGAGAGGCGAGGATTAAGACACCTCACGCTAACCGTCACAAGGGAAGCCAGGCGGACACGGTACCTTGTATGTGGAGAGACAGCTCCGGCAGAGGCAGTTGTTCCTGGTGGTGGATGCAAGTCAGGGCTTTGCCAAGAGAAGAGATGCTCTTGTCGTTGAAGGAAAGTTGAAGATCGTTGCACCACCAGGGAAGAGACCAGCCGCGGAGTGCTCCGTCACAAGGCACCACCTTTTGGTCGCGGTACGGGTTAGTGGCTATCTGGTTGCCGGGGTGCTCAGCACGGGCAATTCGACCACTACGCCCTGGAAGCGAAGAAAAAGCAAAGGGGACTGGTTGTGCCCACCAGTCAGGGGAAGAAGACTCTCCAGCGGGGAGATCTCCTCTGTCATTGGGAAGTGGTGAGTCGGTCCAGCAGGGCTCCACCGGAGGTGTCGTCATTGCAGGTCAGCTCAGCTTTACCCTCGTCGGATTCTTAGGTCCTGTGGCGACTTCTGAAGATCCAGTCCCAAAAGCCCTGCTTTTATGCAGAAAACCCCCATTCATTCAGCCTAGCTGTCAATCAAAACACGCTAAGTGGTGAGCGGGGTGGCTCACCACTTGGGCCAATCACACCAGAGTGCGACTTGAGTTGGCAAGGCAACTCAGTCCAGGGTACCTAAACCCCCTCCCACACCCCCTGTGGTACCCAGACAGAATGGCACCACTTTGGAGGGCCTCTGTGCAGAAGCCCGCCAAAAGTGGAACAAAGGGCTCAACCTTTGGTTTAGGAGTCACAGAGACGAACACAGACGCCATTTTAAAAACCGAGTTCTGGCAGAAAATACCAACCGATAGATTTATTTAAGATAAATAAACCGGTGGTATGTTAGAGATTAACGAGAAAAAGTATTAACCTCCAACAATGGGAAGAATCCCATAGAGTTATATTCGGGGTCGAATATAACAAGTAGTTTCTACTGCCACCAGCCAAAACTCAACGAGGGGGGACGGGACAGTGCCCCCTCGAATAACAGACTCAGGGGTAATCGAATTACCCCTACTAGTACGTCCACAATAGGATGGTTTGTACTAGTTCTGTTAGTAAATTTAGGTCTAGTAAAGCCAATGGTGACTTTACATGCCCTGGGAGACAATAGTCAGTCCCAGGGTATGGAGTCTATGGTGGGGATCCTCTAGGACGCCCCAGTGTTATGGCACGGAGGGTGCGGTGTAACACACATAGAAAAACATATGAGACCGTATGGAGTAAAAGACCCCATAGCCCATAGAACACATTGACATTCAAAGGAATTAACCACATTTATGTCCAAGATTGGGAGAAAAGAGTCTCACTATTGGCAGGATGGAAAAAAACAAACTCAAAAAGCTGCTGGGGCACTCACTAGGTTAGGAAATTCAGCCTAAACAGAGAAATCTCCCTAACAGAGCAGTCAATGAGGTGTCAGGCACATGCACACTAGCCTTTAATAATTGCCAAGTCAGTAAAAGGAGTACCTTTGAGGTGGGTGAAATTAAAACTGGCAGGATATTTGAGAAGGCTTCAGAAAGTTGGGCTCATGGACATCTGCATAATTTCCTCACTCAGGCACGATTTACAAATCATTTTTCAATGGGATTGCACCATTGTAAACATTGTGGATGAATCAGGCCCTCATTGTTTCTTCTATTTGAGTTCTATGGCTAATACTGATAAAGATGCAATGAGAGACAAGTCACTATGAATGCTCGGTTGTACTCACAACCAATCAGGCACTCACTAATCAGGTTATCATCATTTTCAAGTTTTCAAATGAAGAGCTTGATTCACAGAGGGTTTAACTATGGGATTGCACCATTATAAAAAAAGCTTCTGCGAATCAGGCCCTAAGTACTACAGAGTTGGGTGATGAAAACGTCTTTCCTTCAAGCTGCAGGAGATAACTGAGTGTTTGCTGTGCCCTATGCACACGATCAACAATAATAAAGCCAATTAGAATGAAACATTTCCGCTTTGTTGCTCACCCTCTTCCTTTTTTAAAACGATATATCCTAACCTTTTTCAGGAATATGATTATCTTTGTTAATATTTCATTATGTATGAAGCGTTACGTTTTTGTTATTTTTTTTTTAGCTGCATATGCTCAGCTAAAAAAAATTGAAAAGCAGCAATTATGTTTATAAAAACTCTTGAAAGCGACAGGGTTGTATGTTTCCAAGTCATATGAATTTGAGACCTTATTGGTCCCTCCATGTGGCCTGGTACTCAATTCCTCATGGATCAAACTGAGTCTCCCCATCTTTGTGTTGGTGCTACACTGTTCTGTGTTCTCAATGCCCATGCTATGTACTGGCACGTGAGGCTCTTGAACAGAGCGCAGTGATGCGAGCAGTCCCACTTGCATCGTTTCGTTACTAAGACTCCTTTTGGCTTCTTATCAGCACCAGGGATTTTGCAGTGAAAATGTCAATGTTATTGAAAGACTCCAGGGCTTCGAAGTACTAATCAATGAGCGGCTGTTTTACTAGAATGATTGCATCCTACAAGGTAAACTAGAAGGTAAACTAGAATGATTGCATCGTCCAAGATTTAAAAAAAAACAACCTAAAACTCAATGCACCACAGAGATGATATTGTAGAAGAGCTTGAAGCTAACTACTTGAGGGATTTAATCATCAAAATGGGTTTGGGATTAAGATCCAACAAAAATAGCATCTGCTGGCAAAATGGAAGCACAAACTTCACTAAGGAACTGAGGGATGAATGAGTCGTTTTTTACTCTATCTCCCATGATTTGACGGGCCAGAAAATTACTTTGTAAAATGAAAGCAGGTTATATAATCTGATTAGACAACATGCATTTGATAACATTAAAAAGACAAATGGAAGGTCACCAATCTGAGCCTATAGGACCTTTTTTGATACAGTGATAGACATAATGCAGCAAGTACATGAAGCCGAATCTGTATTAACCTCTTCAGTGCTGCAGGAATCCTGCCACAGTGCTGCACCACTTATTTAGTTGAGTACAGCAAGGAGGTGACTGTCAACATCCTGGGTAGGCAGTAAATAGGTAAAACAACAAGGACGCCAGTTGTATATGCATTATGTGAAATATCATTAATCAAAATGATGTCTGTGTAAATTGAGTGGCGGTTGACACAGACCATATGCCATTGAAGTACTATAATGACCAGCATTGAACCTCTGCTAGGCCTCATTTGTAAATAATAATAGGACAATGCCACATTGAGACATGGCTTTGAATTACACTTATGGAAAATACAACCCAGTGCTTGAAACACTCTCCAGTAGGATCACATTAGTCCTGGTCAAAACTATACACAATGGAAACCACCCCAATTCCATGGCATCCAGAGTTTGAAGATCTTCGGCCATAGCTACTCCCACTAATTCCCTTTGTTTCACATGTAAGATAATCTTGAATGATTAATGGCTGAACCAGGACAACTAAAGGTGCAACCGATTCAACCTTGACTGACATTGACAGTTCAGAAGTACCTTTCTGCTATGAACTCTTCATATTGTGATAGTAAACATACATTTGAATGTGTTTTTTTTTTACTGTGTGTGCTTTATATAATGCATACCTAGCTCAAGTGCATGAAGCATTGTGCAAATGTTCAAGAAAAACGAGGACACTACTTATTCTAATTAATTTGGTCAAACTCAGAAGGATACAAATGATGTTCAGCTGTGTCATGCCTGTGATAGCATGAAATGTTAACCGAATGCACCTCTCTCTGAGGAGGGACTGCACCCTGTGAGGCATGCAAAGATGCAACATTGGCTCAGAACCAATAACACCTGACTCTCAGAATAGAACTGTTTCTACTGTGACAAATCCTATGATATCAAAGATAGAATGTAAAGATGAAAATCAAAAGCAAACTTTATTTTAGTATCAAAATCTGTCAACATGGCACAGTGGACACTAGTATTTGCCTTGTTTCTGCACTTGCCAGGATTTTGAATGATCCAATGTATTTTCTGTCCTTTAAGACATATGAAAACGTTGAGCAAAACCAATCCTTAGTCACTACATACCGTGAAGGAAATTGCCCCAAACCTCAGCCAGTATTTATGACAAACTTCACTTTGCAAAGAACAACACTCTGTGTGACAGCCTTCCTGGGCAACACTTAATAAACCTCTTGGTTTGGGCAGCACTTGAACCACCATCACACAGCATTGTGAGTGCTGGATTCATACACAGCGTGTCCTGTTGCCATGGAGACAAACAACAGAGGCAACTGACGACCGTTGACATTGTGGGGACCATTACTCTAAGCAGTGGGTGTATCCTGACATGTGATAGTGCTCGTGACACCCCAAGGGCACTTCACCGGTACCTTCCTGTTCTGGGTGCTTGGCTGAAGGGATGTAGGTCAACGCCTTGTCGCTGCCACCGGTGCGCAGAAACACCAGGAAAGCGGTGCTCCAAAAGAGGCACCATCATGCCCAGCGAGTCACAGAGCCCGTCGTAGGGGGCCTCTGCAGGTCCAGTCGTCTGCACCCCTGTGCTGACCACTCGTCACCAATGGAAAGATTGAGAAAGTGATATACAGGAAAGAGCTTTATTAAGAGAACTGCAGAATCACAGCAGAGTGCAGCCATCAACCGCCTCAACTGACTCACGGAACAGTCTGTTTACAAGTAAACCACCATAGAACAGAACACAGAACACAACAACATACTTTCCAAGCATGTGGTGTGTTAGACCAATTACGTTTCAATTCTTTCTGAAAATTGCTATTCACACTCCCAGCATAAGTGTTCGAAACAAATTACAGTTCAGTTTGTCCTGGACATTAAGGCTCTTTTTCCCAGCATGAAGGATATTAGACTAATGGAGATTCAGTCCACTTTGAGCTTTACTACTCCCCTTGCCAGCATGCATCTTTTAGACAGGGGGGATTTGTTTACTCTGGGTTTTAAGACTCCCTTTTCAAGGATAGATCATTTTAAACAAATTAAGATTCTGTTCATTTTGAGCAGTAAGACTCTCAATCCCAGCAAGATTTGTTTTAATCAAATGAAGTTAGGGTTTTGTCTGGGCTTAAAGATTATCTTTCCCAGCAGGCCCTGCGTTAGCGAAATGCAATTTCATTCTGTGATTTGAGGCTCTTTTGCCCAGCGTGCGGGATATTAGGCAAATGGCAAATCTTTTGCCTCTAGGTTTTACAACTCCCATTTCCTGGACTCATTTTTCAACAGGTAAGGATTCAGGTTGCATTGAAGTTTATGGTTCTTCTTCATTCAGTATGTCAGACAAATGACAACCAACCCCATTTCCAGCAGGACGTATTTTTCATACAAATTACAGTTTTATAGGGCTTACAAAACTCATGTTAAAGACAAACAAAGATTCAGTGTATTCTTGGCATTAAATCTAACTTTTCCAGCAAGCAGCATGTTAAACATTTGAAATGATAGCTTGATATGGCTTTCAAAATTCACATTTCCAGAATGCAGCATTTCCCAGACAACTTTTCAACCACTTACTGGATGCCGTATCATCAAGGTGCTTTGGGTATCTCTTTTTTTATTTTTTTTTATTTTTTTTAACGCGCTGCTCACCTGCAGGTCTCGGGGCACACATTACCCCATTACTATTCCGCTTTTCTCCTTGTCTGTCATGTACCCTGTATTACCTCATTCTGGCTCACTCAATCATGTCTCTGTCATCTTCTTTGGTTTGCTCTCTCCTGTCTGTAAGTCCCTGCTAAGTGGTGGACCTTGCAAACCTCTGCTCCATTCACTCCCCTCTCATCAACAAGTTGGTTTCTCATCTCCAGCTCTCTCTGCATTGTGTGGTACACTGTTGTAGAAATGGGGCCAATTTGCTGCACTATGAGAGATTCAATAATGGAGTACTAAGAGTGCACAGTAAACCACAGCTTTATTCAAAACAAAGAACATCACTGGAACAGCATACACACAGCTCTCAATACTAGGACGAGTATGAGCAGATTTTGACATCATAATACAATATCAGTTATAAAATGTATACATGGTTATGATTGGTTAATATCTTAAAATATATGTACTATTTCGGTGTTCTGCATGTCTTGATCACGTGTTAGGGGAACGTGTTGGAAAATTAATTTCTTCTTATTTACTGAGCTTGTGCATGAAATGATATGATATTTAATTTGTATCGCGCTCGTACACAAGTATTTCAAAGCGCGACTAGGCAAGGGAGGGGAACAAGGGAGAACACAGCACAACATAAAAACGATCTTACAAGGCCCAGTGACATTGAGAACGCGCAAGTGCATGGGAAAGGGAAAAGGGAAAAGCGAAAAAGTGCATGGAAGGGGGAGAGTGGAAAGTGCAGAGCCGAGGAGCGCAGATAAATAAAATAAATAAAAATAAATAGAAAATGGAGGCAAACTGTGGTAGTGCAGCCAGCAAGTGGCAAGTGCTGTGTTTAAGGCAGCAGACTGGGTAAGTCTGAATAAGTGCAGAAAAAGAAGAAAAATGGGAGGGCTGTATGGGTACAGATACAGTCCCCAGTGCAATGGGTGGCCAGGAGGCAGTACAGGAAGGTGGCAGGGTGAGCACGTACCTGGGCCCAGGGGACAGAGGGTGGCCAGGTGCACAGTGCCAAGAGAGCAGACCAGCAGGGGAGAAGGGGAGCGAAGGCAGAAGCAAAGAGGAAGGTTTTGAGGTGCTTCCAGAAACGGAGATGGTTCTCCTCAAGTTTTAGAGTGGCAGGGAGGCTGTTCCAGAGGAAGGCCCCAGCCAAAGATAGAGATCTACCCCCAGCTCGTTTCTTTGAAAAACGATTGACCCGGAGGGAGTCAGAGGTAGAGGAGCGAAGAGATCGAGAGGGGAGGTATTTGCGGAGGGGTAGCTGAAGGTATTTTGGACCCAGGCCCCAGAAAGCCTTGTGGACAGTGCAGAGGGTTTTGAATTTATTCCTTGCATCCACTGGGAGCCAATGGAGAGATTTCAGAGCTGGAGAGATACAATCCCAGGGCTTGAGGCCAAGGACAAGTCTCGAAGTTCTGTTCTGGATAAGTTGTAGAGGGCGGAGAGTAGAGGCAGGTAGATTTAGAAAGAGGCTGTTACAAAAGTTCAACCGAGAGAGAACCAGAGCTTGGGAGACAGTGAGCTTCTGAGGGAAGGAGAGGAAAGGAAGAATACCTCTGAGGAGGTGCAGTAGGAAGTTTGACTTTTTAGAGACCCTCGCAGGTAGGGGTAGGAGGAGAACCAAGGGACATGTTGTAATCTTTGTGACCACTTGAGACATTGTTCATCCATCTGCAGTAGAGTCTTTTGGCATACTGATCTCAGGCATCTGGGCATCAATGGATGTGTGTTCTCTTATTGAACTTTAATTAGCTTGGGAGTCTACTGGTTCTCCTCCTCAGAACTGTTATCTTGCCCCTGCATTCTGCACATCCACTACCCCCTTCTTTGCATCTCACTGTGGCGCTTGCTATGAACTACTATCTTGGCAGCGTCAACGCTTCTAAAATAATTGTGTTTTTATAAATTCAGCATCTTGTCTGAGGCCTTACTAATGCCTAGGCCTGCTGTGGCCTTTGTGCTGGGAAAATGTTTGTACCTCTGTGCTTCTCGCCTCTATATTGGCGACCTGTACTTGTGTCTGTTCATATTACATTCACCTTGTGCATCTTCCATACTTTGGTTTCCCTGTCTGTGTATGCTTCATTTTGTCGGCTTATAATTTCATCTGCCCTATCAGTGTAGTGGGCCCTTCTCTTGGTATTCTGTAATCCTCGTCCTTTCTATGCTATACACAGCACACTGCGTGTGCTTTCTGCTATCTAACTGGAATCTGTTGCACAGCCTAACTAATTCTCTGTGACCGAGGCATGTACATTGACTACTTAAAGTATTGTTTCTTGGAACTTGCCTTAGTTTGTCTCGTCTCTCACCCCTAGAATCATGGGGCCGTATGGTTGCCTTGGCTGGTATTGTTTCTCATCTTTTTGGTAATGGTGAGGAGTAGGGGCAGGAATTGGTACTTCTATATTTTACTGAGATTGGGCAGTAGGTGAGATCTGCATATTCATCTGCCCCATTACACTGTCCTCACATCTGTTTGTCAGATTACCACTTGACAATGTTCTTCAAGTCATTCCCCACTGACTGGATTTTGCCACCTCATCTTCCCCAGAACTCCTGGCCAACATATCTGATATTAAGAGACCTCTATGTGCCACTCCATTTGCTTTTCAGATGCTACATTAACAGTGATGTGTCATGCTAAGACTGTACTTGTCCTTTTTCACTAACATATAGATGTATACAACTTTAGTCAGTGGTTTTCTGTCCTGATACTTCCTCAATGTAAGTGGTTTATGCTGGCATGAAGGCAACATATGATCACTATAGTAATAGATTAATTTATAAACTCAAAGGAGATCTGTGGCACCTGTGCAAAATCACATCCCATCTGTGCTTTGCATTAGATGAGACAAAGCAGACTTCTTCCTCCAATATCTTAACATATTTTGTTTACCACAGCCCGTGGGCTTTTCCCAAAGTGTGTTCATCCCAATCGTGAATGGGGGCAGAGTACCATTTGCCTGTACGTCCAACTCTGGGATCTGCATACTGACTCTAGATATCTTGTCAGTTGGCAAGGTGTGATTTTCCCCCTCAGAGTTTGTTCCATATGGCATCAGGGAATTGGAATGTGGATGCAATGACCCCAGAGAGAGTTAGATTTTGTTGGCTACACTTTAATTTGAGCAAAGAGTGAGAGTGCTGGTGGATATGTTTGTGTTACAACCAAAGTAAAGATGTTAGGACATATCCAGCAAGCCTACTACACTATTGATTCCAGAAGCCTTCCTGAAGATGTGCAAAACCAGTGGTAATTATTATTATTATTATTATTATTATTATTATTATTATTATTATTATTATTATTATTATTATTATTATATGTGAAGTGCCAATAGCGAGAGTGCGCGCTTACAAGTGCATCATTGTGTGTAGGATTGCATGCATGAGGAATGTGCGGCAGCACAGAGCAGAAACTGTACTGCTGCATGGTTGATGCCAAAACGGAACATAGGCCATGAGAAAAGATTTAGCCCTGGGCCCTATCGGCCTGCAACATCTACATATCATGTGCTAACTTTTAATTTTGTCCAGGTACTGTTGGCCACCGGAAGGAAGAGCAAATACAAGGTTAAATGAACAATTAGTTTGGTTGTTCATGTGCTGACTGCTCCTTGGTTCCCTTCTCCTGAGCCTCAGTATGATCATGTTTGTCACTCTTGGGAGTACACTGCGCACACTCAGAAATTGGGCATCATACTGTGCAGTCTTTATTTTCTATGCCTATACAAAAGAGAGACCCTTTCAACTGGAAATCCCCAATCTTCAGAGTAATCATCTATTTAAACAAAGCACCAGATGCTGAGGGCTGTAGGGTACTTTACAGACTAAGCACGACATTCTAATGTAATGTGGTGTGATAGGCATTCATAGTGTGTCCATCACCACCACAGTGGTCTACCGGTGCTCATATTGATGTAGAAGGAAATTACAATAGATCAAATATAATCAGCGATGAAGAATAGTAGACAGCAGCAGCAAAGGAACCAATGGAAACATCAGGGATAAAATAATATATTGGTCCTGGTATTTAAAGGAGGTGTTAAGACAGAGCCGGGAAACTACAGGCTTCTTTCTATGTATGTATGTACCATGAAATTATTTGCGACACTTCTTCTCCAGGAATTACAAATTTGGGTAGACGAAAAGGGTATTTTGGACAGATTCCAGAGTGGATTCAGATCTGGTTATTCGACTGCCCATCATTTGTTAGTACTTGAGAAATTGTATACCAGAGCACTCCGTCCTAACAACCTTCCACGGTATGCTATATTTGTTGATTTTAAAGCTGCATTTGATATTGTGTGTAGGGAGTGTCTCTGGAACAAACTGCACATTATGGGCTGTCCCCCTGGAATATTGTATTATCTTACATTGCTACATAAGAACACCTCGGTCTGCCTTAGACTAGATACACAGGGAACAATGACACAACCAGTTGATCAAAACTGTGGAGTAAAGCAAGGGTGTGTTACGGCCCCTTTGCTTTATAATGTGTTTGTATCTGACCTTCCTGTATCCTTTGTTGTTGTGCAGAATTGACCCCCGAAAGTGGGTATTATGCACTGCACAGTGTTTGGCGTATGCCGATGATTTGGTTATTCTAGACCACGCTTTTGGTGATATTCAGAGATAGGCTGAAGCGCTGTGGACATACGCTGACACCAATGGCCTGATTATTAATCGTGATAAAACCCTGTTGATGGTATTCACTGGCAAAAAGATCGTCAGACCCTGCCACTTTTTTCAGGCTGCAGAGATCGCCTATACCCCTCAGTGTAAATATCTTGGCATTGAATATGATGCGTGTGGTGGTTATAGCTTGTGTATACAGATGTGTATGAGAAAGGCAGACCAGTTGACTCTACTCATTTATCAATTCACACAAAGAAAAAGTGGGGTGCTCACCAACTTTATATTCAGTGTCTGATACTGAATGTAATCTATGGGCTGGAACCTCTGGTTAAGATCGATTTAAAGTGGCTCCAACTTGGAGAGGGAAGGTTCTGGAAGAAGCTATTAGGGCTTCCTAACTGTGTGCCTATGGCAAACAGACTAGAAGTTGGCATCCTTTCCCTGAAGTTACAGGTGTTAAAGAAAAGAGCTGAATTATATGTCAAGATTCCTAACACTCCATCCAATCTTCTCCTGGTTAGTATGGGGGAAGATGAACTTAGAGCAAATGAGAATTCTGATCTTAAAAAGAATATGGATAGAATTTACAGTGACATTGGATGGACCCCTAAATGGGGTGATGACTATGCGGACATGAAGTCCTCATCAGGAAACTTTATGGATCTCTGGGACTGGCATGAACATTGTTTACATCTTAGATGGCTGAAAAGCTATGAAGTTGTGAAGACTGTATTATATACGTATAAGAGTATGCAAAGATGTTTGAATCTATGCCCTTCTAGTCTCAGAAGATTCATACTACTGTTAAGAACTAACCATTTACCTGTCTTGTCGGTTGTTGGTGTGGAGCATTCGGTTGTCATGCTGTATGTGCCTCAATAGTGAGGTGCCTGAGAAGGTGAAACACGTCTTAACAGAGGGCCTCGATGATGGGTGAAACCGATGTTATACATTTAGGTAGATTTGTTCATCAACTGGTGACAATCAAAGAGCATACATTTTGGTGTCAATGTATTATTTCTAGTAATATGAGCCTGCTTATTTGTATGTTTAGGATATGGACAGCGGTGGTAAAATGCTGGAGTGAAGTTATCTAAATTTCCGGGGGCCTTGATATTGGTATTGAGATTGACAGTAATATCGATATTAGTATGATTGTGAGTGCGGAAAAAATCCTGATTGATTGGTTGTTTTCAACCTAAAGCTCATGGTATATAGCAATTTCCCTCAGTTAAACGGTATCAGAAAGACAAACAGTGGAAACAATTGTACATATGTATATATTGGTGTATTAGAAACCATATGCTTAGTTGTTGCTTTTAAAATTAGTTAATTGAAATAAGGACTTGAACTTGATGTGGTCAACTGAATTCTGATTAGTTGAGAACATATTTTATAATGTCCTTTTTCTTTTTAGGTTTTATGCAATTTCAAATATGAAATGTTTTAAAGTATACATTTTATTTTATTGTTATTTGAATTTTTTTTGTTTTTTTCTGATCTGTAAAGTGTTCTTTGTAAAACTATATCACATTAAATAAAATAAACAATACTGTTTTGATAGGGGGTTTCCCACAAGAACCCCTTCTTGTTAAGTGCTACTATGCTAAACAGTGTATTTATCAAGTCAGCAAGTGGATCATACCAAATATTTGACATTGTTTGTAGTGGACTATTGACATTTGTTACCATTAGGCTGAACTCTGTGTGTTGTCATTCTTCTATGTTATGTGACGCACAAGGTTTCTGAAGGATTCTCCTACTTTAACATGGCAGTCTTTATTGCCCTTTCCATACGTATAAATAAACACTGTGTACTTCATTTCAACTGCAATTTGAATAATAAATTGGAAATCATACTGAATAAAAAATGTAAAATATCACTAAGGAAAAACGGTGTTCAAATGAATTACTCTTTGTAGTGCTCTACATTTATTGAAAATAATTTTTGCATTTTTCAATGGAATTTAACAATAAAAACAAAGCAGGTCCCATTTTCCTCTGTGATGAGAGTAATACAAACTTTAACATTCAAAAAGCCATACAGTTCACATATTTGAAAACATTATTTTGTAAAAAAAAAATAACTTTTCAATTAAACAAGTTATTTTTGATCCTCTCTGCTATTTACACTTTTTAGACCAGACGTATAGTTTTCAAATCAATTTAGTATTTCACTAGACTCTCACTAGAACATGGGATCATGCCATATTAGTCCAAATGTGAGCTGTTTGGAGTAGAACGACATCCTCTGTATGTTGTGAAGTGTTGTTTCTGAGAATACAACATGTATTCCCAAAACAATATTTCCAGGTTGAGTAAGCCAAACTGCAAAGCAAAGAGGTATTTTCTACACCACATGGAGAGGATGCACCATAGAAGCAGTCCGTGGAAGCAGTCTATCTGTGGAACAACATCTCCTTGTGACATACGCTAAAGGCCGTTTTCAAGGATCAGTAATGAATGTTCCATCTGAAGTATGAGCTCAGGTCCAGGTCAGATGAGGCGAGAAGCCCAAATGGCTTGTAGAAACTCAACCAACTTACAGAACCCTAATAATTGGTTTGTATGAGCAGAGGAACATCAGTGAGTTCCTGACCACAACGTGATTCGTCATCAGGTCATTTCTAGAACGGTAGATGGTTTCTTGAAACAAAGTGGCAATAGCATGATTCTTTTGCGATTGTACTTTACTTCAGCTGTGGCTGTACTTTTTATTTACTTTATTTGGCATGTTGTAAAGTGCTTTTTGCCATTGGTCATCAGACATCTCAGAGTGCTTTGGAAGAATATACAGAGTAATGGAACAATCAGGCAATCTAACACATTTGACTTAAGAAGAAAATAGGTTACATATGTCATTCACAAAGTTCCTCTTTTATTCATCTAGTAACCATTAACCATTTGATGAACTAGTCAATCTAAGCCATATTGCTGACAGATATTACATAGGAGTTAAATATTTCTGTAAGAGCTTTAAGCACTGTGCCTTTCATGTTAAATAAACAGATGTGTTTTTAAGCCTGTGTTTTTAATATTCAGAAATCCTCCTTGTGTCTTAAATTTAGAGGCGGGGTGTTTAGAGAATGGCACAATGGGTATTTAAGTGGTTCTCCCTCCAAACATAGAGAATCTTTTCATATGCATGGTGAGTTAATTAGTTGATGCTAATCATAGGCATCTGGTGTGGAGGCAGTCCAACAGATCATGAGAGTTAGTTTGGAGGATGGCCATGTTCAGACTTTGGGGGTCATAAGAAGTTGGGCTATTAGCGCCAGATCCCGAGTTGTGGGGGCTGGAGAGGGTGGTAAATCCCCATTTCCATCGGGTTCATTCGACCCAACGGGGCATATTGGGCACTAATACTGCTGCACAAATTGTGCTGTGGTAATTGCACTGCAAATGTGTGGAAAGTTGCTAGATTTACTTCCAGCTAAAAGCTGGAGATAAATCTCCAACTTTCCACCCAAACTCGGGATTAGGAGGAGTGGTAATGCGGTGGTAACGCTATTAGCACTGCTTTTTTTAACGCTCCACCCAACTCCTGATGATGCCCTTTGTGTTAACCACACTGGGCCTCATTACGAGGTGGGCGCAAAGGGATACCGAGCACTGTTAAGGACATTGGTGCCGGTAATCCCTTTGCGCCCTATTCCGAGGTCCCTTAGCAGGTCCCTTCCTTTAAGCCTGCTTTTACCAGGTGTTATGGACGGGGCCCGTTAAGGGACTTCAGAGCTAATAACGGTACCACAATTTGCGGTACCATTATTAGCGCCTTCCCATTGAGCCCTATGGGGGCTGAAATGAGAATGGGGAATGACTTTTCAATGGGGATTTACCGGTCCTGCAAAGGTCGGAATAGACCGGTAAATCCCCATGGAACGAGGGCGGACTCGGTACCGGCATTGGAGGTAGTCATGGCGCTAATAGCGCCATGACTACCTCCAACCTCGGAATGAGGCCCACTGTGTCTCGTTACAAGTTTGGTGGCATTTCCACCAAAATTCCTCCAAACAGATTTACCATTAGCACCCCTTGGTCCACCAGATTACAAGCGATGGTAGGTGTGGTAGTCCTCATTTATTGGCAAATACTCCATGGGGATTTTGGCAGAAGTACCACCAGCAACACTTCCAGTGATTTGGCCATTTTGGGGCGGTAAGGCAGAGGAATAATCTCCAGCAATCTGCTGGATGTTTTTCCTGCACCTTACCTCCAACCCCACAGTTTGGCAGTGTGGTATTGCAGTGGTAATGAAGTGGTAACCGCCAAACATATAATGAGGCCAGCTGTCTCAAACTGAACTCTTTTCTTCATCAATTGTCAGTGATGTGGCCAATGTATCTGAGGCCAAATATGAGCCTTATTGCTTGATTTTGCACCTTTTTTAGTAAGGGGGTTTGATATTTCTTGTTTGAATTCTTGTGTGTATCTGCATTTACTAATGGCTGAAATTGGGCTGCCAGTCCTCTTTCTGATCTTCTGGCTCTATGACCTTGGAAAACACAGATCAAACTAAATGTGCCCACCCAAAGAAGGCCATTGAGAGTTCTCAGATATGCGTGCGCACTGCACGTCCTCCATCCATTGCAGGGTTGGGATGTTAACCAGTGATTATTTATTAAATATTCATAGCAAACCGTTTAATCAATTTGAAATTAAATCTGTAGTCTTCAGAGTAGCACACTATGTGTTTGCTAACTACCATGTCAAGTTGAAAACATACACTATATGTATGATCACTAAATCAAGGAGTTGCTTCATAAATCTGTAATTTTTAATGTTAGGTGAAACTAATGTCTCACCGACAGGCTTATATCATAGAAACAAAGATGTCACTTTTTAAATGTAGGAATGGCATGAAATAAAAGTATTGTGGTATGAGTTAAATGACAAGAACAGTTTGATGATGCTGTATATGAGAGCAGGAAAAGCCTAACAAAAGCCGTATGAGATCCAATTTGCCTTAGGTAGCAGGAATATATCTATTTATTTCAGTTTTTATGCATTTCCCATTTACAGAAAAACAACTTACAACATGACCATTATGCTTTGCCCTTTTTCTACAATTGTTTATTTATGGGATCCTTCTATTGTAACAAAATCAAGACCATTAAATAGTATCAGATTGGTAAACGCTGACCATCACCTACAAATATTTAAAAGGGTGAATTTACACTGTTTCCATAAATGAGATCAGTTATACCACCCTACTCTCCAAATCTTGGTGAGAAAGCATTATTGTACCAGTGTTTTAAAGGGGACAGCTGAACAATCCCAAAAATTACAGAATCCTAGTAATATTGGACGTACCTGCCAAAATATTTGCAAGTGTACTTCTTATTGAGCTAAATAGCTACGCTTTGGACTTCAACATTATTCCATTAAATTAGATTGGGTTTCAGAAGGGAATTGACATTCACGCCACTGAATTAGCCCTTGCCTTATGAGTGGATTATTTGTGGAAGGTCCTGCAAAAGGATGTCTATGTAGCATCCTTTGACTGTAGCTCAGCTTTTGATACTGTGCTATGTGAGGTCCTATGGCAAAAGCTATCTAATTGGAGAATACATGCAGGACTTCTCAAGATGATCATCTCTCTACACTTGGACACTATTGTAAGAGCCAAGCTATATCTCACAGGGGAAGTACTAACATTTTGCAATCCTATCTAGGATTGAAAGAGCGTGCTATCCTAGTCCCCACTCTATTCAGTGTATATCTTTCTGACCCATCCAAAAAGCTGCTTACCAGAAAGGCTTTTCCTCCTAGATTGGGCATGACTCCTGTTTAGTGGCTTGGGTATGCTAATTACTTGATATGTTTAGACTGTACCCCTCCAGGTCTTCAGCACCAGCTCAACATCTTTTACTGTTATTTTATCAATAATAACATCTCTTGGCATCCGCATATGGATACAATTAAAATCAAAGTGCAACAGCAGATTGGAGCTATCTTAGCCTTTTCTACAAAACATTGTGGTTACTCTCTTAAATCTATCATCAATGTATGTAAAGCAACGATTCTGCTGTTGAATCCAAGGAGCAGAAATCTGGCTATTCAAGAATGCCATTAAAATTGGGAGACTAAAAAATTGTTGCCTTAGAACCATCTTGCCTTTGCAACTTTCTGATTGAAGATATATATGCAGAATTTTGACTTACTAGTATTGTCAGCTTGCTCAAGTTGCAGCACTTAAACCTTTTCTGGAAATTGATTACTTCCTCCCTAGATTCCTCTGACATTTTACCACTTTTACGTTCATTATTGAGACAATTGGCCTGAGAACCACTACCCTCATTGTTTTAACTAGAGAATCCAGTACTTGGTATAAGCATATTAAAATTGATCCTTCTAATATCTTGTATTCTCGCTATAAATTGACCACTAAAAAGGTAATCTGTGCTTTAGATGTTGGTCATGTTGTGATTTAGTTGGTAAACAACAACTCTGTGGACAAGAAATGCCATTTATATATTAAGGAATTCCCTGTTAATTGGATTCTCCAAGAATATTTAAGGATACAATTTAAGACGGTAAATACAATCAAAGTATTGGAAGCAAGGGAGGGCTTGCACTGGGACTTAGGATACTGTAGAATTTGTGGAAATTATTTATTGGAAACTAAAGCACCTCATACTTGAATGTGAAAGCCTTCTATTAATTTGGAGAAAGACTCTTTTAGCCCATGGCAAACCTTCTAAGATAGTTGAATCCTGTGATTTAATCTAGGGCATTTGTATTAGCAGAAATGACATCACACCTATGTATCACTTTACAAAAATGTGTTATAATAGTATGTCTATGTTAGACCTTCCTAATTTGTAAACCATATATTCCCTTGAATAATTGTTTTACTGTGAAGTACTGGTTATTATAGCCTGTTGTGTCAATGATTGATGATTATTTCTTTCTTTGTGTACAAGTACAAACAGCTTTAAATGGCTAAAATAAACTCATGTAAAATACAATAAAACGATATATGATATGTGATCCTTAAAGTAATTCAAGCCATGGCTTAAATCTAAGAAATGATAAATGAGTTTTTCTTTGTTTGCTTCTTTAGGCTCAATATGTTCTTACATATACATATTTCTTTCAAGCTTCTAACAAATATTCACTTCATAAGTAATGCAGTCTTGTGATTTGTTTATTTAGCTGGTAGAGAGAAAGCTTGTTTGTCTAGAAATGTATTCATCCACATATACAAAGAAGTTATTTAGAGTTCTAGCTTTGACAGATTTGGATTCGAAGGGAACATGAACCCTTTGCAGAAATAACATACACTAGGTGAGACATTGAAGATCTGGTACATGAAAGTTATCTCTGTAATTTGTCAGCCTCCTTAATTAGTTGTTTGTTGTACTAAACAGTGCATTTGTTGAACATACTATGACCAAAACAAGTTACATTAGGAGCAAATGGTTTTGAATTGTAGAACTATTTTGTGTATCGGATGCCCGGGCAAGAGATGTAGAATAGATAAGCAAGGAAAGTGGAACTTTACAAATAAGAAGGATTGAGTGCTCCCTTTATATTTTTTCTAGAGGTAATATCATCTTGTTTGTGTTAACTTGTGAAGGAAACAATATATCTGTAATTAGGAAAAGGCTAATGATCATAGCTACACCTTGCTATATTGACATGCTTACTGAATCCATTCCATTCCAGTCACAAAACGTAATGGGGCAATGTGAAAGCAAATGTGTATCTGCTTCATGAGAACTATGAACAGTATGATGTAAGTAATTTGTTCTAATTGTGTTCAATGTTTGTTGTCTTTTATGTTTTATATAATACACATTTGCCATTTCTAAGTATAATTTGCCACTTTTAATTCTTTGGATTTATTTATCTTTGTGGTGACACCTCTAACATATTTATAATTTCATTTAAGAGGATATAAACTTTGAATAAATACATGAATGAATACATTGGAAGTGTGTGTTTACGGAACATATACTAACAAATGTACTGGATATCAACAATACATTTACTTGGTCATTTTTTATAGCTTTGAGATGCTCGTTAAGGGCATGTATGATTGGTTTTTTATAATGCGCTTAATACCGAAGCGGTTTCGAAGCACAGAGTGGGGATTCAAACCTGTGTTGCACTGCCTCATCATGCTTCCAAGACGAGCACATTTCCATTGAGCTATATAACCCAGCTTGAACCCAATGCCACCCTGTTAGTGGGTGAAGACACCCGTGTGGTCTCATTGTTAGTAAGATGCAGGACTCTGGTCTCATTTCATGTAGTTTCACACTCACACAATGAGGGTGATTCAGATTCCCCAGACTCCAGAATGTGAGAACAATATGCATGAGATGGGTGGAGGTTCATGTCTGGACATAGCAGGCAGACAGCAGGGCTGAGGAGCAGGGTGTGCCAAGGGACTGCTCCCACTGAGATCCTCATTCAGCTGGGCCAATGAGCTGTGGGTGTCAAGAGGTTGAGAAACAGAGCTCACAGTGATCAGCAACTGTGTTTAAGGTAATCCATATGATTTGCCAAGGTTACACCAAGTACGCTACTTCTAGAGTGTAGGCACCAGGTTGATATCAGGCTAGAGCATGAGATACAATGTTATCCACAGACTGGTGAAGACTGCAGATATTACTCTATATGCAGGACTGTTGTAATCACCACCGCTTAGGGGGGCATACAGTACCGGTAACTCGCTGTTGCCTGTCCACAATCATGATGGTGGCACCTTGGGAAAGGCCTCGGGTGGCTGAAAAATACAGGCGCTAGACTGTGTGTCCTCGCCTGTGTTTCTAGACACCTGATTGGTGGAGTGCCCTTCCCCTGGTGCAACTACACATTTCTTAACAGTGACCCACATTTCTAAAAACAATATCTGTTGATTTCCTGAAACAAAGTACAAGTCAATAATCAGAAATAAGTATAGCTCCGAAGCACCTCCAACAGGGGCCATTACAATATAACTGTATACCATACAAATTGTTTACAAGTCGTTCAAGTAGTTATATTTTGCTGCATTTTTCAACCCTGACCACTTCATAAGAGAGACTAGGACTCTCCAATCTGTGCTGCAACTGTCTTCGAAATTAGGATTCCATTCCTTTGGCAGTTAAATCTCACCTTTTCTTTTACAATTCTGCTATGCTTCTCTTGCAGCCTGCAAGTCCAACTGCAGACAGCAGGAAGGTTGATAACATAGAATCTGTTTTCAAAAACATTCATTATATTTTGAATATTCACCATAATTTGCCTTTAACCTCCCTCCTGTTTTTCTTTTTTTTCTGCGAGACATGTTGGAACCTGACCATGGCGTGTAGCACACAGATCTAACATCTGTGGAAATTCAACATTTTAAAAAAAGATCATGAATACAATTAAAATTGCCCCTGTTCAAAGCGATGCAGTTACAGGTGCTATTAAATGGTACAAGATGCAACAATGATGAATGAAAGATGTAGTAAACATTTTTCTTCAGGTTTACATCTTCTGACAGCATGTTGAGCATAGAGATACAAAGTGAACACTTCCCGGATGGATAGCTCCGTGGCAACGTGCTCGTCTTGGAAATAAGATGGCACAAAGCAACACCTGTTCGATCCCCTGGTCACGCTTACAAACCTCTGGGTATTAAGCATGTTATAAATACGCAACTAACTAACTAAGCAACTAAGACTTGACTCTCTAAGTTATCATACTCGCTCATTCGTGGAGCGTAAATAAACGGACAATACAATGTGTTTCTCCAACGCATCGAACTCTGTTGACACAAAAGTATAGTTTCCCATTTCAGGAAGGTTAAATGAGAACACTTGAGTGATACATGATCAAGTATTGTGAGTGTGAGTTGTGTTTCTCTTTGGTGCAATTCCTCCACAACCCCATGTCTGGATGGAACTGGTCACTGAGGAACACCTACTCAAGCAAAAGGTTGATAAGGACGTCATGCTCTGCGTGGATTGTGAAGTGTAAATCCTACTGTGTACTGAACATTACAATGAAAGTAACGTTCTAACCTTAACAAGGTCTTCTTTTTTTGTTTCCGCTACATATGTTATCAACATGTAATGCCAATTTAGCCCCTCAGCTTATTGATGTGGTACCAGTTCCGCACCTTCATTGAGCGAATAACCCCATTTTGACTTGCATTCACAAACACGTACATGATAAAGCAGTTTGCAATGACTTGTCCCATGTTTTGAAACATTACTCCTTGGTATGCTTGTCTGTTTAATGATTCAGCAAACACTTCTAACCACTGGCAGTTCCGCTGATTGGCATTCCATTCCATTTACAATCTGCTTGCAACCTCTTAAAAAACAATATAAAACATGCACACATCAGCTACACTGAAACCCAAATCGACCACTACAACACAACTTCAACCTCACATCCCCTATGGACTTGAACACAATCAATGGCAGACATGTGTCAGCCCTATTAATGAGCTGCAGTTTGAAACACTATACAGAGACCTTGGGACCCACATCTCGGGATAACTACCCGAAAAGAGCACACTTTGGGCCTGAGTTACAAAACTGTTTTAACATTGGAAAGTCCCACTGAAAACATGTGTGTTGATCTGTTTATCATAATATCATAATACACCTACAGTGCTGAATAACCTCTGACATTAGAAGAGCTTTAGTGATTTTGTGTAAGTATCGCCCACGCATGCCAACCTTGCATTGGCAGTCCACATGTTGGCAGTCTATTAAAAATGTCACTAAGAAGGAAAACCATGTGTGTGGATCTATTGATTAAGATTACCAGGGCATATATCAATGTTTTCACTTCTCCTAAGGTAACTACTATACATATCATTACCAGACATATGACAAACACATTTTATACAGTGACAGGTTATATTTCACTTTGGATTTAGATGTCAATTGCATGGCATTTAAATGTCTCTACTCGCCTGCAATGGTTTTCAGAGAACGTGATTGCTCAAGTTTCTGTTTTCAAAGTTCACGGTATGGAAACAGCTTTCAGCCCTAAAATTGAAGCAATTTGTCTGGAAATAAGCATTTCCACAAATCCTACTTTGGGTATGGATTTAGTCTCTCCATTCATGAAATTCAATTATTTCCAACCTCTGTCAGCTGGAGAGTCTGCCTTCCTTATAAAAAATTCACTACTCTCCATCACTCGATTCATGTCCTGCTAACAATCATTAGCTACCCTTAAATGTACCTGGCACAGAACGACGGCGTATTGTCAGCTCTTTACTTTAATCAAGGATCGCTGCAGCTTCTTTAAAGAGGTCTTTAGCTGCTCCACTTAATCTTTCTGTGCATTCATAAGATCCCTTCGACCATGGAATGAAAGTCAGTGCTAATTCCGCGTGTGTAATGTCTACAGAATCAGGCTCATGATGTGTTCAGGCACAGGTCAGAGAGCATGTTTGGATTGTGTATTGATAGCATCATAGTGTGCTCTGTGGCACTTTTCTTGTGTATGGACATGTAAAATCGTGTCATCTTCTAAAATGTCAGCAAATACATGCATTTCTTATGAATATCTTTCATTGCATGAATAACAGAAGCCGTCATTGTGTACCCGCATTTATTTATTTTTTTTGATAAAGGGACTTCGTCAACGGTCATGCTAAAATCCATTTTAAATACAGTACTGATATTTGAATTCCTGATCGAATAATTCCACCAACATGAATCTTCATGAGCAGTAATACATATTAAGATTCTCACATTTTCACTAGAATCCCAAAAAACGAAACTTGTGAATGAGATAACCTAATTGCTCAGAATATCAAATGTGGCATTCAATGTATTATTCCTTATTCCTGGCTGTGGAGTAATAAACCGGATCTGCCTGATTCAACATTGAAGCAGAAAAAAAGCATTCCACCTCTTGCCCCCAGGGGCAAAGATTAAACTATAAGTAGCAATTGGGCCTCATTATGAGCTTGACAGTGCAGTAAACACGTGCTATTATGTAAGCAATATCTCGCCTATCGGGGATATAATATTTCAGCTAAATCTCATCACTGATCTTATTGTGCATTGCCGCCCATGTCCCATGGGACTACTCGCTGGATCTTATTAGCCATAGATTGTATTTACTTTGTCTTAGGATCTAGTCAGCCTATCTCATGTACTCACAACAACACCCCACCCATTTCTTAACATCCCTTCCTGATATTACTTACATGCTATGGCTGTCAAATTTCATCCAGTTTTCTGACTAGTTTAAAGCTAACTATGTGCTAGGTGTCTTCAAGAAAGCACCCTTGACTCCCAGAGATGTAGCCAGCTGTAGTCACATCACTAGCCTGCAATTTCTTTAGCACACCCCTTATTGGCTGTGTAGCAATCAACTTGCAAATAAATCGAGCTCCGCACAATCTACTTTCCTCCTTTGGATTGATCCATCATTTGGGCCATGTGCAGTACAGAAACAGTTACCTTTCAGCTCATTAATGATGCCATAAGGGTGCCAGATGGGAGGGGCACTTGTTTTGCTGGTGTTCCTCAATCTCTCATTAGCGCCAGGCTCTCAGTACTAAATCATAGCTTCCCTGATCTCCTGTGTTCTCGTGCATCCACTGTAACTTCATCCCGCTTCTAGGTCCATTCCTCTTCTTTATCTGAACCTCACAACCTGCTAATTGAGTAAGTATGCCTCCTTTCTGGCACACCGTTTCTCCTTGGAGCTTGGGCTCAGAGCTGGGACTTCCCATAGACATTGACTCTGCTGCTCCTGTGCACTGTGGACATCTCATCCCAGTCTGCCCCATTTCCCTAGGCTGGCATGCATAAAGGTTAAATACTTTTCTTTTCAAATTCTTTCAGTTCATTCTCCTTCCCTTTGTCAAGAACACAGCAACTGGCACCAGAAAATATAAGTGTATTTGATGAGACATATTTTCCTTGTGAAAGGACGCATGGTTTATCTGTGCCAATTGGCACCAGTGGGCGAGAGAGCAGCCAATAATGGTGCATGAAATTCAAGCTAAAAGCTCTGGTTAAGGAACTGAGTAAGAGGTTTCCCAATCTTATGCTCCAATTTTTCCAGCTTCTTCTCACTCACTATCTCTGCTCCTTCTCACCACATCTCCTCATCCCCATGTAACCTCCCATCAGCTCTGGCCCACAAAATAGAAATCCTTACTTAGCAGTCAGCTTCATTGGATTTGCAGCTCTGTCTCCAATCTGGGCTCAAATTCCCATGGCAGCCATCCTGATGTTTTTAGTGAAAATATGCTTAAGCTCTGCTCAAATCTTGTTATCCCAATTAAAAAGAAAACTCATATGAGCCTGAACAGTCTCTATAATACCTTCCGTAGTGGGTTTCCATGTAATGATAACGTCTGCCCAAGTCATTGTAGGGCCTGGTTATACTGTCGAATGTTAGCTTCTGCAGCGTGTTGTTACTGCCTGGTATTGCAAGCATTGGAAGGTGGTTTTACCGTAATCCTGACTTGCTTACAATCCACCCAAAGAGCTTAATATGCAAACAAGTAAATTGCCCCACATTACAATGGCATGGCAGACTAGAGCCTTGTTATGTTATGTTATGTTATTGATTATTTGTATAGTGCCTTTTTTACCATTGATATGATTTCAAAGTGCTATGGGTTGAACGCCCTCAGGGACCGAAGTCCAGGTCTGTGGAGAAAGTAGGGTAATAAATAGTGCTTGGGTGCACTCAGTATGTGTGCAGTCAGGGCTGTTTGCGTGGTGTGTAGCTGCATTCTAGTGCTAGGCGTGGTGTGGTGGTTGTCGAGATCAGTATAATGTTTGCAGCCAGCCGATTTTACAAAGGGGTAGCTGGATTCTGGTTTTGGTGGAGCTTGTGTATGAGATTATGTGTGCAGCTTGGCTGATTTGTTCATGGGGGATAATTGCGTTCTAAAGACTGTTGAGGTGTTCATGGAGGTGTATACGTTTGTGTGCAGCTAGGCCGGTTTAATCAAGGGGTATAGCTGCATTCTATTGTTTGTTGGTGCACAGGAGAGAATTAGCATGTTGGTATGTGTGAGTTTCTGTGTGGATTGGAGGGAGTCCCCTGTTCCTGCTTGCCTTCCAGTGCCTGCCAAGGTGAACGTATATACCTTCTTCAAAGTGTCAAAGCATTCTTCCTGGAGAGATATTCTTGGCTTAGTGTGGAATTTGTTCTGTTTACCAAGCTGGAGCTTGTATTTCCCTGCTTGACAGTCTCATCAGTATTGAGGTGCCTGATTCCAGACTGTCTTGTTAAGTCTGCAATTACTTATTGGATGACCCCTTCTCAGTGTGCAGATACATCAAGTTCTGTTCTATTGGACTGACAAGTACATCATAGCTATGATTACAGTTACTCAATGAAGCCAAGGGTCTAGCATCAGACCGGACTGTGCTTTTGGTGTTGTGTCGGATTTACATTATTACGTGCAGCGTGGGTTTGAGTGCTTCCTGTTCTACTATGTGTTGAGGGTATTCAAAACAGTCAGTGGCACATCAATGTCACTTGCACAAGCTTGCCTTGCCCGATTCGTAACATGATTTAACAGCGTATTCCCTTCAAAGTGGAGCAAAGTCAGTCCATTTGTTAATGCTAGCCCATACGTGCAAATTGTTTGCAGTGAAAGATCGGGTATTCTTGCCCTAGTTCATGGTTTCAATTGTGAACTTAAACTGCATGTTTTTCCCTTGCGAGACATGGGTGTGCTTGAGAGGTCATCTGGTAGGTGAGCAAACTGCATATCTGCAAGATACAAAGAGCAAGCCCAGTCAACGCTTCAGAACATAGGTGATGCTGAGTGCTGGGTAAAGGGATTTGGGGCATTCATTCCCAGACAGATCATGGTACGTATCACCTGATCAGAGAGTGCATTGCATATCCGGTGGATGGCAGGATGAGGCTGTTTTACGGAACACAATCAATGTGTTGGCGCATGAGAGCAACTAGGGGTTCATTGCCGACCAAGCAGGGCTCCAGTAGGTGCATAGCGCTGAATTTAATTGATCACTGGAGCCAGCTTCCAAGTTGCGGTTGTTCTTACCTGCCTGTATAGATATGATATGATGTGGCATTTATAACGCGCCTGTACACAAGTGTTTCTAGGTGCGACAAGAAAAGGAGGGGGAAACAAGGGAGGACAAAATAACTATCTTACTAGGCCTTGTGTAATTCAGATCACACAAGTGTGGGGAAGATGGAACGTGAGAAGTGTCAGTCGGGAACGGAAGAGGGAAGTGCAGCAGTTAACTCACAAGTGCAGCCAGCAGGTGGCTCATAAATGCAGAGAGAAGGGACTGTAGGGTTGCAGATACAGACCATTAAATGCTGGGGAACACAGAGGCAGTGCAAGGGCAACTGGACATGCAGGAGCCTGTGCCCGAGTTCAGATGGTGACCAGGTGACCAGTGCATGGAGCAGTCAGGTGCATCAGCAGGGGAGAGGAAGAGAGAAAGCACAAGGGGGTGGGGTTCTAAGCCATTTATTGGCCATTTGTTTTAGGTCAAATGGCCAAACGGTCCCTTACATGACATGCAGAAGCCTAGACCTGAGTTCAGAGGGTGACCAGGTGACCAGTGCGAGGAACAGCCAGGTGCATCAGCAAGGGAGAGGGAGAGAGAAAGCGCAAGGGGATGGGGTTCTAAGCCATTTCTTGGTGGTTGGTTTTAGGTCAAGTGGCCAAACGTTCCCTTACATGACTTTACAGGAAAAGCCGGGGTTTCAGTACTTTGTGGAAGGCCATGTAGTCTTGGCTGTGTTGAATGCAGGGTTGCCAATACGTTCCACACTGTTTGTGCCAGGGTTGAGTAGGCAGCCCTTCCAATCCTGGCTGAATTGAAGGCAGGAACCACTTGGAGAATAGCCATGCTAGACCTTAGGATGCGGGTTGGGAGGTAAGGCATAGTCTTTTTTTGGCCGGCTTTGTGCACTGCTCGGTGAGTAATGCACAGGATTTTTAAGGTGGTCCTTTGTCCAATTGGGAGCCTGTGTTGGGTGCGAGGAGCAAGTGAGATGTGATCCCTTTGTCCCAGGGTAGGAAGCAGTTTAGCAGCTGAGATTTGGGCTCTTTGGGGTTTGTGTAGTTGGTAGACCGGATCGCCCAGATAAAGGAAGTTTGATAGTCAGGTCTGGACATGACAATGGACTTGATTGCAGCCAGTCTATTGGGGTAGGTGAGGAAGAGAAAATGTGTTTCAGAAGCATAAGGTGGTAGTACCAGGATTTGGATACATTGTTAAAGTGGTGGAACAGAGTTAGGTCAGAGTTAATTGTGCAGTCAAGGTTTTTGACAGTGGTGGAAGAAGGGGGGGGGTGAGTGAGGGTTGCCAAGGAGATCGTTGTGGGAATAGGGCTGTTTTGATGCAAACCATGATCTACAGTTTCCCTAGGTTCAGAAGGAGATGGTCACTCGTCATCCAAAGGTCAATGTCTGTGAGACATGCTGCTAGGTCAGGGCGAAGATCGTTGATCATTGATCAGTTTGGTAATTCTCAGGATGATTTGTGTGTCATAGCATAGTTATACAAGGTCCGGGTCTGAGAGCCGATGAGCCCGGGCAGAAGGCTCATGTAAAGGTTGAAGAGAAGGGGTGAGAGGCAGGCGTCTTTGGGTACTCCATTGCTCAATGGGCATGTGGTGTAGAGGAAATGTGGACCTAGATGGTTTGCTGTCTGTTAGTGAGAAATTAAACAATCCAGTTGATGGCCGAATCTCGGATTCCTAGAGAGTGCAATCTGTCGAGGAGGATTGTGTGGTTGACGGTGTCGAAAGCTGCCAAGAGATCAAGAAGAACCAGTGCTTTGCATCCTTCTGAGACTGAAGTGACTTGGAGGTCATTCCAGATATAGATCAGTGTGGTTTTTGTTCTGTGTTGCAGAAGGAAACCTGATTGCGTGGGGTTGTTGGATTGCACAAAACAGTTGAGTTATGAGTATGCAGTGCGGTCGATGAGCTTTGTTAGAAATCGGCCCGCAGTTCTTTGGTAGGAGAGGGTCGAGGGATGCTTTCTTTAGAAGAGGTTTGACATGCATGTTTTTTATGGGTTCTGGGAAGTTGCCAGAGGTAAGAGGGTCATTAAGGATGGACCTTGCCAGTTTTTCTTCAGATGTGGAGGTGAAGATTTAATTGAAGAGAGAGGCAGGACAAGGTTCAAGAGGGGAGCTGGAAGGTCTGCTGTTGGATGACAAACTTTGACAAACTCCTCACTCGAGATAGGGTTGAAAGAGCAGAACAAAGCGGTCCCGGACAGGGTCAGACTGGGCCATAAAATTGTCTTGGGCACTGATGAAAAAGTGGCCCACAGTTGCAAATGGCAATTCACTCCTTTTGTGACAGACTGTTTGAATAGTAACCAAGGGGGAATTTTTTTGATGAAGTGTGGTGCAAATTGTGCTTTTTAAATAATATTTATTCAACACCACTGGTCAAAACTACTAGCCGCAGATTGAATTAACTCATCAAACTGGCCCAAATTGGCCAAAAAAGTGGCCCACTTTGACCCAAAAACTGGCCTACACCAGCATTTTGTGTTTTTGATTTGGCCCAGAGTCTATTGCCCTACAAGCCAGTCCAAGCCTGGTCTCAGAGGGCAGGAATGTTGATTCTTGCACGGCAGGTGTTGTGGCTGCTGGTGAGGTTGTAAAGTTTGGCATTGAGGGTGCCTGTCCTGTGTAGGGCTGTTTTGTTGTTTTGTGGAAGTATTCAGAGAGGGAGTGGCAGAGCGCTTGCGAGGACGTGGTTGGGGCAGAGGTGCATGAGGGGTTCAGGAATTCCGTGATGATCTTGTGGAATTCTCTGCTGCTGCAGCAGCTAAGGTTCTTTTATTGTAATAGGCTTTTTTGGCCTATCAGATCTCATTGATGAAGGGCACGCCCCGATTTGCTTTGAGAGGTTCTGGATGCTCGCTATTTGCGCTTGAGGGAACAGTTTCAGGTTTTGGATGCCTTCATATGAGTGGTGAACCACTTAGGGGTTGGTCACAATACATGTGAAGCATTCTCCCACCCCTTTCGGTTGTGTAAGAAAGTTTACTTTCCGCAAATCCCACCACTAGTGCTTCCAGGCACAATGACATTGGCCCTCATTCCGAGTACGGCAGTAGGGGGTTAATGGCACTGGTAAGGATGCCGGTGCCATTAACCCCCTATCGCCGCATTCCGAGGTCCCTTAGCGGATCCCGCAAAGGGCAGCTGATTTTACCAGCCGCCCTTAGCGGGACCCGTTGAGGGACAATGGATCTAATAACGGGCCCGCTATTTGTAGGCACGTTATTAGCTCCTGCCCCATTCCCATTGAGCCCTACGGGGGCTCAAATGGGGAATAGTTTTCGAAATGGGGATTTACCGGGTCTGCATAGGTCTGAATGTCCCGGTAAGTCCCCATTCCGACTACCCAGACCCGGGCCCGAGTTTGGAGGCAGCCATGGTGCTAATAGCGCCATGGCTGCCTCGGAATAACCCCCATTGTGTCCTCCCTTCTATGCAATTTCATCTTAATTACAATAAAATGTGACTCACTGGCTCGTCTCTCATGTTCAAATGAAAAGATGCATCAGAGACATAATTGCTGTTGAAAAAACGGAATACTGTACGCACAGTACAAGGGTAAGAGTAGAAGATTTGTTGCTTCTCACTTATACTGTAGACATTAAGGCCACTTTGAACTAGTGAGTAATAATGGCGAAGGTCTCATATAATAATGTATTGGTAGTAAGATCGCAATCTCTCATGCAATTATATCAATCAGTTATATGCATATTTTCCTCATCCCCTCTTACTAGATATGATTTTGGGACACAATTGGATCCACACTGCGCTTACCTCCTTATTAACAGGTACAAACCACCATCCATAACTTAATTCGACTAGCAAGGTTATACAATGACATCTTCCTCGTGCGCGAAAAAAAACAAATCAAGAACACTTTTTAGTTGAAATAGTTACTATACATTATCTGTCTGTATTCAGTAACAGCTAGAAAAGTGTATGTGTCATTTTCTCTGTACCAGGGATACCTCAACAATATGCATGAGGCAGGATTTGGATGTGCAGCTCATTGCTCAGTAGTAAATTCACGGTTGTCGGCCTACAAGTGAATGGACGCCTGAAAGGACGACTGTCCTTGCATTTGTTTCATCAGGAAGCTGGCATTTACAAACACAGAAGTTGAGAGTGAAGGCAGCAGTCTCTGCTATCCTCGTCTGCAACCCTGAATCAACACCCACGTCAAGTAAGCCATTCAGAGAAACTTCACTAAGACCTCTGAACAGAATGGGAGAGGTTTTAGGACCACTGCAAAGGAGTCTAGTCAAACACAGGAGACTCGTGTGAAATCAACCTTAAAGTTGCTAAGCAGTTAGATTACATTTAACCATGTTGAGAAACATGTGGTCTTGTTTGTTATTGTTGTGACAGTGCACATCTTGTGGTGCTTTTACAGAGTTAAAAGAGTAAACATAAGTCTCCCAAAATGTCTTCTCAATTCTAGCAAAGGTGTGGGATTCACAGAGACATCCACCTAGAAAATAAAAGGTCAAAGGGAAGTAACCAGTATTTCAGAGGAACGAATGTCTGTGTTGTCATAGGTCAGACATTATGTAAAGAGGAGACTAAGCCTGCATTGGGAAATGATGTAGATGAATGTGGCTTGCTGGGATTTCCGTTAGCTAAAGCATAAGTGGAGACCAGAGGCTATCCTGAAGCTTATATTGAACAGACATGAACCAGAGATCGGACATTCTTTCCAACAGGTCTTGATTAAGCAGTAACACCCGATCCGTAGGGCGGATCAGGTGGTAACCGCCCAGGGACCAAGTTACGCCTGAGTCGTAGTCGTTTGCAGAGGTTAAGCATAACAAAAACAAATGTTGATAAATGTGCTCAGTGTTCCAAACAAAACCAATATTTTACCAGAAGAAATGTCTATAACGACATATATGATCTACTTTGCAATGGTTGTTTGCAACAAGTGCAGGGTGGGGAATCCTCTTTATATAGTTTTCAGTAATCAAGTCTGTACTGGATCATGATTTTTGATTCTGTAGTTATCAATCTTCAGTGTCTGACAAAATGACTTCTGCTCTGCAGGAATATAGCGATGAATAATGAATAAACCACCTACTCAGGGCTCACACTTCCACAAGTAAACACTGATCCCAATAGTCAAGGTAAAACGGGCATAGCCAACAGATATACCTCATTTGCGTTTTGTGGTCATTTGGGCTAAGGGAAGTCTATACTCTAAAGAGAGGTGTCAATGTGATTCAGAAGCGGCTCAAACAGAAAAGCATAACAGCTCAAAATAAGGGGAATGTTCAACGAAGGTTTGATAACACACTATCTGCAAAAATAACTTAATAGAAAAACTCTACACAAAACCTAACCCTGAGGAAAACCAGTGAATAGGGAAAGATGGCACAATGTTGCATTTTAAGTAATGAATCAGGGGCATAGGGTACGTGATCACCACAATGTTCTTGTAAAAGGATATCTTTCTTGAAAGTAAGAAGGGAATTAGTGACCAAACCAGTCTCTAAGGCCCAAGACTGGACCAAGGGGGAATTTAAAAGTCAGTAGTAACTTCTTATGGTTCTTGGTAGTTCAACAGTATCGAAGTAGGCTTCTGGGTGCTGTTCTAGCAGTAGAATAAGGTGTGACTGTGTCAGCTGCATTTTTCCCAAAGGGGTGCAACACAGAGCCCTGGTCGAGCTGTAGTTCTTTTTCGGTCGAAGCAGTGTGGATCCTGAGGATCACCAGTGTCGGTTTGTTGATGAAGCGGCTAGTGAATGGACGCATGGTTTTAGTCAAACAGCTCAGATTGTGGTTTGAATTATCCCCCAAGGTCTGGTTGACTGCTGATGAAGATCTTCAGTGAAGCTGCTGGTGGGTTTAGTGGTCATTTTGACTGTGAATATGCTGAAGGCTGGGTGTGTGGTTCTACTGGATCGGTTTGATCGAGCGCTTGAGGAGTTGTTGATAACAAGGGACACCAGGGTCAGTTTGATAGTTGATTTAACTGCAAATGTGCTGGATATGGGATAAACAGTTCGTTTGAATGGTTCAATGCAGTGTCCAATGGTCAGTGTCGTTGCACCATCAGTGTCAGCTGACTAGCGTTGGCAATAGACAGCAAAGATACTGGTGGTTCAAAGGCAGATACTTTGATGACCGTATAGTTTGAGCTGAGTCAACGATGAGCTCCGCTAGTGATGTGCAGCAGAGAACAGATTTGAACATGCAGTGCGGCAATACAAGAAGGTAGAGTGCCAGCAGCAGCTCTAGAGTGACTAGGTGGTTTGAAGCTTTTGAATGGGCTCAAATCATGGCTCAATTTGATTTGCTGTAGGAATACAGGTGTTCCAGCTGTCCTGAACCATTGGTTGATGTGAGTCTCAATCCAGGGGCTCAATGTAGTTTTAGTCATTGTGCTCATTCTCCCAAGCACTAGGGAGGCTGGTCCACAACTGCAGGTGTCCGACAACACAGTGGGATCCTGGGAACTGCGGTGGCTGGCAGAGAGGTAGGCCCGGTCCCAGCATCAGCTCACCCCTAATGGTCCCTGAGGATAGTTATGTGACAGAGCTCACTGTTGCCTTGGCTACTTAGTCCCCACCTCATTTGTGGAGGACTTGGGAGAGATACACCTTCCCAACAGAGGTCAAACAAATTCTTCATCAGTTTTATGTTAAAGAGTGAATGAAAGAAGTGAACTGAGGTCCCTTCATTTAGAAGGCTATAGCCCACAGACTATAGGTGTAAAGCTAGCCTGATTTAGGGGTTGAATCCCTGTTCTTGAAAGAAGTGGACATTGCCCTTCTGAAGTTGCACCTAAAGTACAGCATTTTAAAGTAAGAAGAGGGGGCAGGAAGGAGTGATAGATAACCTAAAACTGCCCCCTTCCCTTCTCAGTAGCACCAGAGGCCCTTTGAAATGCAGAGCCCTGGTGTGAGTCCAAGCTTTTTAGTGAATGAGTGTGCCATTTGTTTCCTGTTCCCAGGCCAGCTTTCCTCCCAGTGTGTTATCAAGTTACTGTGGTTGTAATAATTATGAGAAGTACCATTCACCATATCATTACTCAGGTATTGCTTATATTTAAAGATGTATCTGCACCAGAACAACCCTCATAATGTTAAGATTTTAGTACAGGGGTACATGTCTTAAATGCAGCCCCTGTGTTGCAGAGATGTGGCTGTCAGTAAAGTTGTCAAATGGGCACTTGTGCCTTCTGAACCACCTGCTATGTGCCACCGGTAGAGCAAGCATTGCAGATCAGGATACTGATGCAGGAGGGCAGAGGTACATAATATGATTTTGGCATGGACCTCCTGAAAGTTGATCTGATTAGAAGACTACCCTTTCCAGTGTTGAATTACCCATATCATGTTATTACAATAATACAAATCAACAAAAAGGGATTTAACACCCTTGTCAAATGGCAATCCGGCAATCCGTCACAGATTGAGCCTTACAACTACCACTGGAGGCACGGGAAGATATGAGGTCAATTTAAGGTCTTTACAGGGTCCTATTTAGGCTGTGTATGACATCCTTCTTCTGAGATCCACTTTCTTTGTACTTCCACCCCTTACTCACTCTCTCCTTCTTCCTGTGCCATCAAAGACTTGTACATGGTGATCTTGTCTTGTTCCTTCCTTCTCCATAACTTGTGCTTCTCCTGAACCTCTTTTTTGCTTCACCTCAAGCTAGTTACTTAAGCATTGCTATCTGACGTACACAATGTTACTTTTCTATTTAAATGTTGATTAAACTGCTGATTAACTCTCTCATACTGGGGAGTGGAAGGGCTGCTGATCATATTTAAATGACGCTTGTCAATAATCATGGTGAGTCTATAATAGAAACACGTTAGCCAAAATTGAATGGTAGATATTGTGAATATTTTTAAACAGAATCTGCAAACATTTGAAATATTATGAAGAAGAATTGGTAATGTCTTGAACTCAGACATAGCACTCTTAAACCAGCATCTGTCACCCATACAAGGGGGAACATTAATGATGCTGCCCTAGGCACAAATAGAAAACACTGCAAGGAGGGAAAACGAGTATCATGAAATCCTGGGGTCTCCTCAAGATTCTAGGACACTTTCTATGAAACAAGTTTGATGTGCACCACTTTACAAAACTGAATAAGGAGCTTATTTACACAATCAGAGGAGATGGACAACAAGGATTGCGTTCAATTGAAATACATCTGTGGTGGTGTTTGCCCTCTGGTGTCCCTGTGAAAAAATGTACATTGAGACAATCAAAATAAAATGTAAGTTAAGCATAATGGATCTTAGAAGTTGTATCTGTAATCATTTGAAGCCTGCTCCAATTGTCAAATATGTTATGTGGATGGGCATACTGAATACAAAATCATACAGCCTATACTCCATTTTATAAGATATAAAGAATCCATCAACACAAAAAGAATATGAAATTGCATTAACATGGAGTACAGTTTAATTTTTCAAGGTAATAATACTTTACTGGGTACAAAGAGGAATTTGAATGGGGGAAAAGATGGCCCCTTGTTTAGGCACAAACCCAGGAAAAATGTTTAATTGGGTATGTATACAATATATAGCATAGATTAGTGCACATCTAAAAATGATTAATTAATTTTGGTTGGCATGCCAATTTCCCCAGAATATAGTTCACAGTAGTGTGAGGTCAGTTGAGTTATTAGCATTTTAAAACTAACATTGATGTATGTTACCCAATTATAGTTAGGCCTAGGCCTGGAGTTACTCCACAAAGATCACATGACTGTAACAGTAGTTCTTTAGAGAAGAGTTATGCCTATCCCAAGAATTGGATGTATTTTTTTCAATGATCAAATTGTAGACAATAGTGGGGTGGCCTTCTTTGTCTCTTGCAATGATTCCTGGTTCAATCAAGAGCTGCTGTCCTTGTACTGAGTAGCACATATATTGATCATGTTAGTTTACTCAATCAGATCCCTCTCAGGTGATTCATTAAGTTAGGTTGAGTGTTTTCAGCCAATCAGAGCCACAAATCTCCCAAAGAAAGTGTTTCCTCTTATTTAAGAGCCAGCTAACTTCCTGTTACTGTGTAGGTTTATCTAGGCTGAGCGGGAAACATAGGTGTTCCACAGGGCAGGATCATTATAGCAGTGTATTAGGAGGGATTTTGGAGCTATGGAGCAGTATTTCTTTGCTCATTTTGATGGGTTCCATATGTTTGGCGTTGATCTTTTTGTGTTGTTTCTTCTTTGTGCCCCTTTGTCTTCTTGTCTGTTCGGTGTGATAATGTGTTGGTGTGTGATAATATTTATTTACATTTATTTATTTATTTATTTATTTATTTATTTATTTATTTATTTATTACATTTTATTACACACCCAGAACCTCGGGTATCACAGTGTAGTTAGAGACATCTTTATTCACTTACATATTTGCAGTTAGGCACGGTTGCAGAATACGAGATTAAATCATAGATAATACTGTACATAGGTAAAGACAATACATATATCTGAAAAAAACAGTACATATATTACAGAGAACAGATTTATTTACAGTGATCAGCTCAGGCCACTAGTAGGTATGTTGCTTATTCACCCTAAAGCATCTAGCAGGACCTATGGTGGCTGATTTCTGGTTACTAGAATTGGTTGATAACCATGTTTTTAAAGATGTTTTGAATCTTAAGAGGGATACCTCTTTTTTGAGATTAAGTGGGAGAGAGTTCCAGTGTTTGGGGGCCATGACTTGGAAGCCGCTGCCTCCTGCTCTGGAGCATTTGTAGCGCAGTATCTCGAGGATCGAGTTGTTATTGGATCTGAGCGCCCTACTGATGATTTGTTTCTTGATAGTATTGTTCATATATGTGGGGGCTTTGTTGGCGAGGCATTTGTATATGATACATAAGGTTTTGAATGTGATTCTGGCTTTAATGGGTAGCTAGTGTGTTTCCCTCCTAATATTAGACATATGCTCAGATTATTTAATTCCTAGGGCTGCCCTTAAGGCTTTGTTCTACATTAGTTGTAGTTTGCTAATATGTTGTGTTAGTTTACAGATGTACGGAAATAAAAATAATTTCCCTTGTACCTCACACATTTTGTATCACCTTATAAAGTGTAAAGCCTTTTTGTATTTCCAAACAATCACAAAACCCTCCACAGTTACCAAGTTTATTCAGAGCTGTCACAAGATGTAGTGAGGCCCGGGGCAAAACATTTGGTGAGGCCCCCTTATGATTTTCTGCACTGGGCCAGCTGCAGCACCTCCGCAAACAGGACTCAAGAAATCTCCCCTTGAGTTTGTGTGGAGGAACCCAAATATGGTTTATTACTACAACTGCCAATCAACTACAGCAGTTAGTTTTCTCTACTGATGAAAGGTTTATGCCAGACTAACTTTACTTTTGCATCACATGCGTTAATATATACATATTGGCATGACGGCATGTGGTGCTTGATGCCAGAATTAAGGAGCACCTTGCCCCTGTGTGCGGATTAAAACACACATCATACACAGTGACAGAGATGATGTACAGTGGAGACTGGTGAATTTCTGAACTGAAGAGGCTTAAATGTTTGGCTAATTATGCAGGATCGACAGAGTACAGTGACAGAGCCTAAACCAAACAAGGGTTGCTTGAGGGGGGTTCTCACTCCTAAGAACATTTCCGAAACATTGGGTTAATATTATGCATTTTACACACTTTCTTTGTGAAATTAAGTAGAAATCCATACAGTTTGCAATTGGTTTTGTATGGAAGCACATGGAAAAAGCCAGTAGCTGCAAGTCACCAACCGTGCACAGAAACATTTTCCTATACATTTCATGCTGCCTTTGCACACAAGATATGCTAGTATAAAAATATATTCAAGCTGGTTGTTCCCGTGTATATCCATTCAGGCTGCACCAATGTATGCCATTATTACCATGTACAGACTCCCAGACAGTAAAAATGCCATGCCACATAAAGTATGTCCAGGCTGACTGTGAACCACAAGTGTTAATACTTGCTAGATTGGCCTAAAGTCAATGTGGGTCACTTTAGCCAGGTAGTATGTTTGCTTTAACTTTGTGTGCGTCAACGATAAAGCAAAATAAGCACTGGCAATACTAACAGTTTGGGCTTTCATGTAGGCATAGGAAAGACACTGCTGTATTGGTATTAACTGGCCGTTGATGGTACCTGAGCATCTAATAATAGCAGTGCCTGGCAAATGCCTAATACTTCTGCACAAGCCAAAACTGTTGCATTTGCCAATGTTTGTTTTTATCAGGACTTCAGTGAAAGACTATCATGGTGCAACACCATTGAGCATATCAGGCTCTAGCCCCCACCCGAAATGTTTGGCTTTGTTGACTCGACCTGGCTGCATGGGCGGTGCCAGCCCCTGACTAAGGAGCCTCTTTTGGTGTGTCACCAGCCCATAGCACTTGTTAAGGAGTGGCAGCAGCATCAAACATGCAGAGCACAAAAGCCTATCCATGCAATATCAACAGACTCACTTTGATAAAGTCAAAGGGCCTCATTACACGGAAGGTGGTGAGCCATGGTGCTATTAGCGCCATGGCTCATGCCGGTAAAATACCGGCACCGCCTTGGCGGAAAGGGGATTTACCGCCCCATTCCAAGGTTGGAGGGGCGGTAAATCCCCCTTCCGCCATTGCCCTTCCCCATTCCCATTTCTGCCCCATAGGGCTCTATGGGAATGGGGAAGGCGCTTATTACGGCACCGCAATTTTGCGGTGCCGTAATTAGCTCCGAGGTCCCTTAGCGGGTTGGTTTTTAACGCCTGCAAAAAGCAGGCGTTAAAGCACCAACCCGCTAAGGGACCTCGTAGTAAGGCGGTAATGGTTAACGGTCACCGTTACCATTAACGGTGGCCGTTAACCATTACCGCCTTCCGTGTAATGAGGCCCAAAGTCTTAACTTCTGGTCTCAGCTTTTAGATGGCCTACCTTCCAGAGATTTGCATAGCATTATGAAAGTAAACAGCCTCTGAATTGGGAGGTGAAATAGCTTTCCTCCCAATTCCCTGGGCTCAGGGAATTGGGAGGGAAATGGGCACAGAGCTGGCTGATTATGTGTCAGGGCTGGTGGGTGCCCATTTCTTTGTAATGATTTGGGGCACCCCTGGCCTTACAGATTGGGAAAATGGGCCAAAGCACCTCTGGAGTGCTTAAATCAATAATGAAGTAAAAATAATGCAGCCAGGTGGTTACAAGCTGCAGATTATCAGTAGGTTTCTGTATCATAAGACTGCCAACATGGGGGCAGCTGCTTGTGGGGCCGATTTCAACTGCAAACGGCAAAAGACCCAGACTCCATGCCTCAGTCGGGAGACTGACAGCACAATGGGTTTATTGGCCCCACTCACTATCTTCTTTCAAAACTGTCATCTACCCCCTGCCGGGCTGACCAACAGAGTCCTGACCAGACAGAACAGGGCACAGATATTAAACAGTGTCTGGGATTTGCTGTTAACAAAGGCCCAGCAATTACTAACATAAAACATTTTACGTTTAGCACCTGCATTCATATTCATACAATATAAATTGTGATGTGGGGTTAGCACTTGCATGCCAGGGGAGTGATTAGAACGGAAGTGGTGACATGAGAAATCTCATTCTCACAGCAGCCCTTAAGTGTGACGTTTCAGAAATGAAGGAGAGAGTTAATTGCTTCTAACATTGAATCTTCACCAGAATAGTCTCATTCTAATGTTGAAAGATGACACCACCCCTTAAACAAGTAGCCTGTATTAAGGGTGGTCTGGCACACACACTCACATTCAATACTTTCACTCATGCATTAATCCACCAGTCACACAACTTACATGCAAACTTACATAAAACCAAAAACAACATTGACACAAACATAAACAGCAACATGCATACATGCATTCATACACATATACATGCTCATTGAATTTAAATACACATATATACACACATTCAATTTAAAATAAAAAAACACTTACCTTACGTCCATGCCCCCTTCAAAAGCACCTGAGCAGCCACCGAGGACCGGATGGCTCTCCCTTTACTCATACACGTAGACACGCTGCCTGACAGGAGAGGACTTCTCTCCCATCTGTCAGCGTGTTCACGCAGACAATGTGAACACACTGACTGACAGGAGAGGAGTCCTCTCTTGTCATCAACATGGCTACTTTGTCAGCTGAATAACGGGAGGCAGCAGAGCTCAACTCTGAGCCCTGCTGTCTCCCATTATTTTGCTGTTCGTTGCGCAGACAAGTGGCTTTGCAAGAAACAGCAACATCACTGCAGGGGAAGCGAGGAGACAGCACAGTCCCCTGTTTGAATAAAGGACATGGGTGGACTGTGCTGCCTTCTTTCTAATCAAGAGAGGATCCCGGGAGGCTCCCCATAAGTGCGAGTCCTGAGGCAGTTTGCCCCTCCTGCCCCCCCCCTCGTGACGGCCCTGAGTTTACTCCTTGTCTGTTGGTCGTCTACTGTTTTCATTAGTACTGCAGTAGTATTGTATCAGCATAGCTTTGTAGTAAAGTAGTGTTTTATTTTTAGAACTAGTTTTAGTAGTAGAATTGTTTTTCATTTGTTAGTTCACTGGGGGTTTTGCTCTTTTTCGCTTTGGATCTCTCAGCACTATTTCTGGATCATGGAGCTGTGTGCACAGTTCTCCCTTTTGCCAGTGTGGCAGCTGTAATGGTGCAAACTCAACACTCTGGGTAAAGGAAAGACATCTGTGGGAGAAGGATGACACATGGTGGATGCGTGGGGGCACCTTGTGATCATGCATGCACAGATTTGTGGGCCTGGGCCACACAGTATTATCCAAGTCAATTGGGAAAGCTGAGGCATTGGGGAAAGTAAGTAACAGGAAAGGAACTGGGGTAGTGATAAGAAGCACTCAGGCATGGTCTAATATGGACACCCCCTACAGAGGTAGGGTATGCAGTGCATCATGTGAAAGAGAACCAGGACCTCATGTAGAAACCCCTACATTTGCAGAGTCAATGGAGGCATTCAAGAACCAGGTAAACATTTTCCTCATATGGGATGATGAGGTGGCTGCAGCACATACCCATGATGAGGAGTTGTTGATTAATCCTGTCTAAGGGATGGGCCGAGAGGAGGAGGTGGTGCCCATCCTGCAGGGTGTGGGTACAGCTGCAGATGAGGAAGAGGTTGTAATCAGGAGGAATAGTGAAGGATAAGCCTGCATAGGTCCTGTGATGAGGAACTCTGTGGGGGATATCAACCTAAGGACCCCCACGACCAGATTTTCTAGAGTTTGTTTCTCTCGAAACAAAATGTCGCATTGGTGTGGGAAGCTACAGAGACGGGCCTCATTACGACCCAGGCGGTAAGTTACCGCCTGGGTCGTACCTTTACCACCATGGCGTAAACTACGTTTACGCCATGGTGGTTGGCGGACTTACCGCCCCATTCCGAGGTTGGCGGGGCGGTAAGTCCCCAATCCCCATTTACCCTTCCCCATTCCCATTTTTGCCCCATAGGGCATAATGGGAGTGGGGAAGGCGTTAATTACGCCACCGTAAATTACGGTGGCGTAATTAACAACAAGGTCCCTTAGCGCCATGGATTTTAACACCTGCTAAAAGCAGGTGTTAAATCCTCCATGGCGCTAAGGGACCTCGGAATCAGGCGGTAAGGGTCGGCGCTGTTTACGCCGCCGTAAACCCCTTACCGCCTGGGTCCTAATGAGGCCCATAGAGATCCTCTACTCCATTGCAAAAGCTTAATTATTTTGAGTTTCTCACACACCTTTTACTGCACCATGCGAGATTAGAGATTTCATTATGACCTGTGTGTTGGATAATGGTTTCTATAATAGGTTTGCACTTAATTGGACACTCTACAACATTGACATTTTATTTTCATGATGCACCATTCTTTTGTTAAACATACTCTCAGACTTGCCCTGATTTGATATGAAAGACACAGAGGTGTCGAAACATGTGTAATCACAAAGGGCCACGGTCAATACATTCTTTCAACCACCCTTATGGATGTGTACTTTTCAATTTATGGAATCATAACGTTTTCATAGTTTCACCCAATCTCACATAGCGCAGTAAAAGTTGTGTGAGAAGCTCAAAATAATTAAGCCTGCATAAGTGCCTAATTTGAGGAGGAGACAGTGGAAGAGGACCTTGTGCACTCCCATGATGGAGGGTGCAAGCGATACACAGGAGAAACCCAACATACTCAACCCACCTACACATCCTACAAGGCAATGGGTATGAGGCTATTTAGCCCTGCCACCACGATTATTACGAGGAGTAGCTTAAGATCTTTTTCACAGTGGATGACTGTGGGAAGGGTGGTCTACTGGGGGGATAAGGAAAGGGGCCAGAACTAGACCATATGCAATGCGGATGTATGTGCATCAATGTCCTAAGAAGGTATACCAGCTTCATGAGTCTTCTGTTTACACTGAAGCCCATAGTGATGACGCAGCCCTCATTTCTCCCTCCAGCGGTAGTGAGGATGTGGGAGAGGATCCTAGCCTGTCCCATGGCTGCAGTGATGCATGTTGGTGACTTCAGGAATGCCAAGTCCAAGTCCCTACATCCATCCAGCCTGCAAAATCAGTGGCATGGGAAACTGTGTCTATCATTAGGCCTCTGTTCCCTTCACTGCCACAACAAACCCTTTTTTGCAGGCAGTCCATTGGCTGGGGGGAGATGAACCATGTAGTTGTGGAAATCCAACTGAGGAGGCATATGGAGCTCCACCACACTTCTCACCTGTAAGGCATTGTGCCATGTGGAAGGGATAAAACAGTCAAGGGGAAAAAACTCACCTCACAGGGACACTACCCACCAGTAAGAGTGGCAGCGTTCTGTGTGTGAGCTGGATAATTTTAGGAAATGTTCTGTGGGAGAGCTTGAGAACTTTAGTTTCCAGCCACCACCAATGAAAAAGCCAGAGAATCTTATTAGGTAGCTGCATCCTGTCAAGACCCTGGAAATGTTAATATGTGGCTATGACCTGTTATTGAACCAGAGAACCATAGTTGGTTGATGTGCCTTGTGAAAGAGTTCAAAACCCTTACTGTCTGACTGTTATCTGCAAAAAAGCCTTAGAGACTTAGTAGGGGGCTTCACCATCTTAAAAAGGCTGAGAAACATAGTGGGAGGGTGCAGCCTTCGAATGCAGCCATTGTGGATGGTGTTGCCCTACTGGAGAACATCAGACTTAACTTTAGCAACGTTTGTTATCAGGATTTGAAAGCATGACTTACACTGTAGTCAATGGATTGTTTAATACAACAAAAGCTCAGGGGCTCTCAGTCACCGTCACCATCACAGTTATCCCAACTACATGCACCCCCAAAAAAATCTCTGTGTAACAAATAAGCATCATCTTCCGAACTGGCGCTTTGGCTATAGATAGATGTTGTTTCATAGTGCTCTATGAAGAAGTAACTGTTCATTGTGATTAAATGTGAATTATTCAATATGCAGCACAGCAAGACTTCTCCTGGGGCTAGAGACAATAGTCCCACCCACGCTAAAAACTCTCTATGGATGCACACTTGCAGCGTAGCAGCTTAGTGATTCTATAGCAAATCACACATTTATGCTTTGTTCAAGAAAATGAAAGAATTCTTAAGTCTCAGCCAAAAATGTGTAAAAGATAGATTTGTTCTGTTACAATAGTGGGTAAAGTTAATCAAACTTCATTACAACTCAGAAAAGCTAGCTAACTTAGTAACACAGATATCGGGTACACATACTCATTGGTGTTCTTGAAGCTTCTACTCGTGAATGTTCTACTAGGGTCTGGAGTGGGCAGGAACTCCCACAACACACTAACTAATAGAAAGCTTTGTTTCCGGAGGTTTGTCATGTGCACGTTCTAGTGGGATAACATTGAACCAAGTGGTGTGCACATCAGCCGCTAGATGGAGATGACCATCACTACTGTACATTACACGTATGTAGTTTGCACCAGATTGATTTACAAACTGACAGAAGCCAGAAGATTACCTTTTAGGAGACAAACTGTTATGTGTATCTGATGTCTTTGGTTTATTTACTTTAAGTTGTTAATGGGTACATTACATTAATAGAGTATTTTCTCTATCGAGTCTTTAATGTAAAGTTTTCATTTCTTTGAGTTGATTCATTTGTTTCTATCATTTGGAAACAATTTAAGAAAGCTTGATTGTAATTTTATTTCAATGTCAAATCAATATCATTTTGATCAGTTGTCGCAGGGATCCTAAAAGGTGTGGGGCCTATAGGCCGGTGCCTGCTTTACCTATTTGGTAATCCAGGACTTGTTATTGATCAGGTTAATATGATCAATATTTTATTCAAGATGCCAGAGTGATTGAGGAGGGTGACCTACAGGTTTCCCTCACAATAGTCTAAGATATATTTTGGTTAATGTATGGCTTCTTCTCTAAATGCACACTTATGACATAGGGCCGGCTAGTGCAGTCCCACCACATAATTCTGGACAAGAAAGCAGCAGTTTGACCAACATTCAAATTCATTTAAATTAATTAATCAAAGGTAGTCCACATGCTTTTTGAAGAGGAAGTCTCCACGATAGCCCTCTCCTGAACTTCCTCTTCTCTCAAGAATGTCTCCATCTTCATTGCTAAGCATTTCTAAACACTTCAATCAATTTTGTCAACTCACTCCTCTACCTGTTGGTGTTCCACAAAACTCTGTCTTGGGTCCTCTCCTTGTTACACTTTGCACCTCTGTTAGGGAGGACTAATCTACTACGCTAGGTTCTTGTATCACCTCTTCACGAACAACACCCAAATCTTCTTCTCTTTCCTGAACTCTCCTCTGAGCACTCTTTCAAAATGTCCAACTGTCTCTCTGCCATTAAGTATTTGATTGATTTGCAATCTCTGATGTTGAACTCTACCAAAACAGAGGTTATATTCTTCCCTGACATAGTCTCTTCCCGTACCTATCCAATTCCCACCTTAAGCTTTCCCCTAGTCTTCTTCAGCTAGAAACCTTGGCATCATCTATGACCCTTGTCACACTTTCTCTACTTTGGCCTCAAAAACAGCAATGGCAGCTCGCTTCTACCTCCTAAATATTAGGAAAAGTATCAACTCCTTCCTTTCAACACTGCCAAGCATCTCTTAACCACTCTTGTAATCTCTAAATTGGACTACTATGACAGCATCCTCTTTGGTATCTCCAACTATACTTCCTGTCACCTTAACAAGATCATTAACATCAGGCTCTTTTTGAACTCTGTCACTTCACACATACTTCCTCAAACTGTCACCAAGATGGATGACGGCAATGAAAAATAGGGCCAGATTTAAATGTCTTCTTGTGGTTCACAAATCTATGTATGGTAAGGCACCACTGAATCTATTCTCCTCTATCCCACTCTACAAGCCTTCAAGTAATCTCTGCTCTGCCTCCTCAACAACCCTTGAGGTACCTCACACTCATTGTGCTTCCTCTCACTTCCGCTTTTTCTCTCTTCTTGTTACACTTGCATGGAACTTTCTTCCTCAGACATCCAAGGAACATTCCATATCGATTTGAGCAAAACCATGCTAAAAGCCTACCTCCTCACCTCTGAGTTACCCTCTTAACCTTTCTCTCATATGCCATCTAGCTAAGAATTTTCCATTGCCTCTAACCCCTGCCTCTGTCCTTCACGTTCTCTGCTTTGACTCTAACACTTCCTCCATCATGATCATATCCCTAACACAGCGGGCCATACCATCTACCTTTACTTAACATTTTCTAATGTGGACTGTCTTTAATCTATGTAGGTCCTCCCCTGATGACTTTAATTTATTCCCCTCCACAACCTGGTCAGAATGACCCCACTGTAAGAAGCTCACTGTTTCTCGTTAATCTGATTTTTTATTTATTGTTCATTCCTTTGTGATCAAAAGAGCAATGTTCCTCACTGTATATACACAGATATATAGATACATGTAAAATGTAAATGAATCTCCAAATTACACATGAAGGCACTTTTTCAAATGACCAAACGACATTTGTTTTCCCCAGTAACACCAGCTATTTTGGGAATCAGTAAACTGTTGCATGTCTACCATTCCCTAGGTACCTATAGGGATGTGGGTTATTATTATGTATCTGCAGTTTAAAATGAGCTCATGTTGAACTGTATCACACTTCAGAAAGTTTTGATTAGGGAAGCAACATTATTGGTTCCGAAAATATAAGGATTTTGTTAAAGTTAAACAGTATAAGTGTCCTTCCCCCTTCACCTCACAAATAGGGTGCCACTGTGCAATTTCAAGGACCCACATTATCAACCAGATCTTCACTAGGCTATGGCACAGACATCGTCAAGTCACAGGTTAATGTTACCTAGTTCTATGAAATTAATTTGGGTACAATTGAATGAGATTATAATGTACAAAGAATTGTGTGCAGACTCCATAAAATGTTATCTGAATCACTGTGCACATATCTGAGAAACATCTTTTGGGCTAGACTTAAATGATATCCCACTTGAATTTAAACGCACTGCACATTTTCAATTAAATCAATGCCTTTTTGTATCACCTTCCCAAACTACCCTCCTTCTGGGACTTAACAAGAAACAGTCAAATAGTGGCTAGTGAGCAGATATAATTTCATTTGGGGAGGTCTCATACTCACTTTTGGACTGGTCTTTAAAGGCTGCGAGCCAGCAGAAACCCTCTAAGATTGAAACATACCCCAGTCAGCAAGTACCTCATGGTCTCTTCCTCCCGATCAGGTAAACACACCTATGTAATGGTTGTAGTGAATAATTGTGGTGGCTGGACTCTATTGTTCTCCTGCATTAGATTAACAGATGGCTGGCTGAATGCAATGGAGAGTTCAAAGGTGCCACATTAGGTGGAATAATTTCCCTTTGAGGCTCCATAATAATGCAAAGAGGTTCAAAGCAACAAATGATAATCTCCTTGAGAGCCACAGATATTTTTTTAGTTTAAAACATTTAAAATATTTTCCTGTGTCTGGGAGTAAAGGTAAACATTGGGCAACTAGCTGTCAGCACTATATTGGGCTGAATTAAATACAAGTGTTAATCAAACCAATACAAAACTGTGCAAAAATCAGACAGTTGTTGGAGAAAGGAAACTACTATTACATTAGCGAAAACAAATACAGTGATAATTAATGTTGGATTCATGTTTCAAGTGCAGCAATCAAACTTCTCTTCAAAATGAACATTTCTAGAATTCATTCCATGTTCTCCAATTAGTAGTTACCTTGCAACTTTCATCATGTATTGCTGTCAAATTGCAGTTACTCAAAACTTAATCTATAAGTGAAAGGCCAATATTCTTCCTGTGAAAGTTTAGTTTGAAGCACACTCTGCACCATGTGTAGAGTGTTGTCTCCCTGACGTGCAGGAGACCAACAGTGTCCCACAGGTGCATCTTATGAGTACCAATTGAAGGAATATCAAGCAAGTGAAGTATATCTTGCAACATGTGTTAATGATGTACTGCCTGTAGATGGGATCATGTGTGAACATATGATGTCCTGTGTAATTGACACACTTTGGGCTGGTTGGTGTTCTTCCTGCAGCCTTTGCTGTCTGCGTTCTTTCTCAAATTGATTTTGCAAGTGATGTATCAAAGTTTGAAAGGAAATTAATGTGCACCAGATATGGCAATTTAATCATTGATATGTCCTATGGTTAACACGTGTTTCGGCCCCTGGCCTTTTTCAAAACCATACATTTGCCCAAAGGTTGATAACATATAAGATCTTGAAACTTGCAAAGCTTGTTCTTGGTGAATCATTCAGTACTCAGGAAATCCCTGTTCCTGTATATATCCGCAGCTAAATTATCCTTGTGGCCGTGTTGTAGATAAACAAAGTATCCTTTCATATTCACCCAGTATCTTTTCCTTGTGATGTTTGTTTTGTATCCTCCTCCCATGACATATGTTGATGTAAACCAACCACTTGCACTTTAAAACATGTCTTCCAAAGAGAAGCAGAGGTTACAACTACCCATGTGTCACCAGGCAAGGTTAAACACAGGTTAAACAACATCTGTACCACATCTGCAGGCCTGCACCATGTTGGCCAGGTTGAGCTCAAGACAGTAAACCCGATGTAGAACATTACTCAGTAATGCATTGTGAGGATTGCCCACTTGGTGGCCTCTTCAAAAGGGAGTAGACATTAAACAGCATCTTGCAGTGACACTGTATTAGAAATAACACATCTGGAGTACAGCTTTAACTGTTGCAGTAATCTGTGATGGGGTTGCACTGCTCACATAGCCTGTCCAACATGTGCAAAAAGAGTTCCAATGGTGGTGACACTGCTGACATATGGTTCTGCAGTTGTAATTTGTGGCACACGTGCATTTTGATTAGTTCATTATTGGCATGGTAAGCCTGATTGAAATAGGAGCTGACCTTCTGAGCCATTCTTTGACAGGCTCATGACTATTAATTAAGCATCTGACTACAAAGTGATGGATATGCGCACATCAGGGGACATGCATTGTATTGCCAATTGGAAAAGCAGAGGAAATGTAATCCATTGTCTGCTGGAACTGTATTACCCAAATTGATAGTTTCTAATTGACCATATGGTACAACTGGCTGAATTCCATTTGGTCATTTGGAAACAACCAATTTGGGTAAACACTACCAAACAAGGGGAGTGGATGTTGCAGGGGTGTCCCCGGCTCTCCATGTTTGGTAGTGATTGCCTTTGGGAGTGGCTGAGTTGTCCCCCACTTCCGGAGGTCTGGAGGTGGGGGAACAAACAAAAAAAAAAAGAAAAGAAAAAGGAAACTCGAACCCTGCGTTGTCAGATCTGACCCGCGTAAGAGGGACAAATCCGACACTGCAGGGTTACACCATGCGCAGACGGTGAGAAGGTAAGTAGTGCTTCGGAAACCAAGCCAATAGTAGAGGATAAGGTTTGGAATAGTTTGGAGGGCAGCTACTGGCATAACATTTTACATCTTCCATCATGTACTCCTGTAGCCTGGATATTGTATGAGCTTGGGTTAATATCTTACCATGGTCGGTATATGTGGCAAGTTGTTTCCCTATTCAGGAAGTGTTTCTTGCTCTCAATACTACTACAGTATTGGGATTACTGTCTGCCTATGTGTTTTCTTCCACAGACAAATTCATATGTAAGTGGCGAAAGTTGGTAGTTCATGCTCTGTCATTAGCAGATGTGACTCTAGTAGTTCTAATACAAAATCCAATGAGTGTGAAAACAAAACTCTTCCAGAAAGATTGGATTGTCACAAGAGAGAAATGCAAAACATATCATGGGTTCATTGATAATCCGTTTACTGAAAAGAAATATAGTAATCCTGAACAGTACACCATAAAATCTCCTTCCCAGTCACACAGAAGTGATTTTATGCGATTGAGATTCAATCTGTGGCAAACTCGTGAGGTTCTAGCACAATGCAGAATTATCAATCATTAGCACCCGGCACGCGCGGCGCAACGGGAATACTGCGTGGTGATTGGCTCATTTGCGAGCCATACCACACGGTATTCCCTTTTACGCCGTGCGTGCCGGCTACTCTGTTCCCGGTGAGGGGAGTGGCAGCCCTTCAGCCAATGAGGAGGCTCGAAACGGGGTAATCCCTGCTGCGAGCCTCCCCATGGCTGGAGGCTTCCTCCGTCCCCGTTGGGGACTCAGGTAAGAATTTTTTTTTTACTCCCTCCTCCAACCTCCCACCCCACCCGACTTACCTTCTATTCTGCGATCTCCGGCGGGGGACGATGGAAACCTCCAGCCATGTGGAGACTCGGAGCGGTCCCCCTCCCTTCTGCCCTCCCAACCCCACTTACCTTCTTTTTTCTTCTGGTCTTGGGAGAGAACGCGCTGGGAACACTAGTGTTCCCAGCGCGTCCGCTCCCGATGGCCGCCATGGAAAGGGAAAACGGACTACATTTTCCCTCTCCCGGCGGCCATTTATTTATTTATTTATTTATTTTCTGTTTCGAAACGAGTGAAACAGAAAAAAAATGCCATTAGCACCCCGGTCTAACGGGCCGGGGTGCTAATGGCAATAAGACCCTCGGCGGCGGGCCAATATCGCCCATGGTAATGCCCCCGGGGCTTCGTTAAGGCCCTTGCTACGCTCGGGCCTGTAACTACGGCCCCGGAGGCATTACCTGGGGTGGTATTGGTCCGCCGCCTCCGGTCTTATTGCCACACTCTGAAAGTTATTGTCATTTTTGTATGAAGTGTGATCAGATTGAGACATTAAGACACTTGCTAGTGGAGTGTGCAGGTCTGATGGATAAGTGTCTTAAATACTTCAAAGATGCAATGAAGAACTATCGAGAGTGCTCTTCAGATTATCTCTGGAAATGTATCCATTCTGGGCAGCTTACACACATACTAATTGGTGCAGTTTTTTTTTAATTAACTGAATCTGAAAGAGACAAAATTACAGAGGTCTTAAGAGGTGTAAATACACTTAATCAAGTAATCACTCATTAGACTCATCATATTGCACTTGATGCACTTTATTTGACCCTGAGGTTGTGCTATTTGATCACATTGATTCTATTGACCTTTCTAAGTGTTATATTTTGGATATTTTATGATTAGAAGTATTTCGTTTTACTTTATTTTGTTAACATTTTGTTTAGTGGCTTGAGGATAGTACTGTTTGTTGAGTCTGAAACAAATTGTAATTGTCAATGTATATGATTAATTGTTAGTAATTATCAAAAATGTTATTTTTATATATTGTAAAGTTGACTTATGCCAGCTAAACCAGTACAAATTTTTTTTTAAAAAGAAGGTAAGAAGGGGGTGGGTGTCGGTGGCATGGGGGCCAGTGGGGCATTTAATTAGGGCAGTTTTGGCAGTGGTAAAATGGGCTTTGCGGGCAAATTGACCACTGTCAATTTGGTCACGAATAATTGTGCCTTCGCCAAAAAGTATAAATCCGCTGGAACAACCGTCAACTGCAAACTACAAGGCCTTTGCCACTGTGCTCCACCTCCTCTGACTTCTCCCAGAAGTCAACTCCCCAGTGAATTCTGCCCTGAAGCCCATGCATGCGCCATGTTGCTTGGTTCAGAAATGTATACATCTGACACCCCTGGAATTAATCCGGAGGAAGCAACGGTCAGACACTGTGCTGTGGTTATATATTCAATGTTCTGTCCACTTGTAGTCATGTGTATTGTAAAGTGGACTTTTTGCCCCAAGGAACGCTGTAGTATGAGCACTTCTGTAGCCATAACCTCTTTGTGGAATTATGAAAACAGATGGAGAGAGAAGAAAGAGTAAGGATTGATATCTATTGCCAGCATTAGATTCAGGTTAGCATCAAAATGCCATTGGGACATGTGAGGTTTTTGGCCAAGCTCATTTCATTCTATTATAATATTTTGACACCATGGATGATCTGCTTCACACTGCTGAGGTGCCGGGGATATGGCTTGGTGTCCCACTCCCAAGTATTGACACAGTTGAACTATTTTCAGGGCAATTTTGCACATTGGTGAGGTAGTTGTTTTATCTGATGATATGGGGAGTGATGCATCCCAGGTATTTTGAATCATTCCTATGCCTGTGCATTGTACAGCAGCATATGGAACCCCACAGATGTGACACCTAAGTTGTTCCTGCCCTCCTGCCCTCCACTGTCACATTGTTTTCCAGCAAATTGTGCAAGTGGCCAGATTCGATTTCTGATTCTGCTTTGTGAAGTAATGCAACACTTTTTACTTTCTTAGTCTGACAACACAGATGCTGGTTTGTAGTAGGCATGATGGTGCTGGCAGTTTTGGGGCTAGTGGTGTTCGTTATGGTACATATTCATGTGATATGCTTTCTATTTGTGGCAGGGTGGCTCCTTTCAAAGAAATAGTGTACAGATGCCGGGTGCACGTCTAATAATACTACCACCTCTACATTAGTGATGCAATCCTCATTTTCCTCCTAAGCTTTCCAACAGCAATGCATGTTCCTGGCAGACCACTGATGAAGTATGAGTTTTCTCTTGATCACCATCCATCTCTTCATCATTGCTTTATGAAATATTGATGGATGCAGGTAGTGGAAATAGTAATCTGGGATTTTCAATGTATTTCCACTGTTCAAGTGCTCTCTTGTTCTTCGCCCATCTTTGTTAGTTAGGTGTGCACATCTCGCACCTTCTGCCTCTGAGATAGTAAATACAACTGAAAGTGCACATTTCTCTGTCGGTCTATGAGAATGTTCATTGTTGTGGTCTATTGTCTTGTACTTGCACATATAACCCAGAGTGAATTGTGAAGGATATTATGGAATGTGAGTTGAATTATGCATTTAATTGATCAGGTTAAATGATGTGCTCCCAGTGCACCCAGCAGCTGCTGCTGCAGGAGTGACAAGAACAAACGTAACACATTTCCTAAGTGCCTCTTGCTCTTTTGGGTGCTGACATGTTGTTCCAGATTTTCCCAAATGTGTATCACCCCAGCCCACCCCATAATCTCATCTGCTCCATCCCAGCAAAATCAGGTGAGTGTGCCCCTCACACAAGCTGGTCTCATGGATTTGTGGATAATCATGCTCCTTCTTCCAGCTGTCAGCTGATGCACTTGTCTTGTCCACTCACTTCAATGTAATGTAATATGTAATGTAATAACATTTATAAAGTGCAAACAAAGGCCAGCAGCATCTAGACGCTAAGAACAGCATGGGAGGCAAAGAGCAACTCCAGAGACAAAAACTTCAGCTAATAAAGAACCTAAAAAAGGTACGATTTTAAGGCTTTCTGGAATAGTATATTTGCATCAATACTGCAAAGGTGGTTTGGAAGTGAGTCCCACATGCCAGGTGCGAGAATTTAAAAAAACCGGACTCCCACCCCAGTTCTTCAGAAGCAAGGTACTATCAAGAGTTTCTGAGACTCTGAGTGGAGACATCTGGAGGGAACATATGAAATGAGCATAGTCTTCAATTACTCAGCTCCCTGCTGATGAACACCCGGTGGGTTATACTCAATGTGACTGCGCACCGGGAGCCAGTCTAGTTGATGGAGAAGGTCGAGGGAGTGGGACATCCAACCTGCTCCCAAGGGCAGCAACATTCTGCAGAAGCTGTAATCTAAGAATCACAAATGTCAGTTGACCCAAATAGATGCCATTGCAGTAATCAATTATCCCAAGTATCAAGGCTGCAACCACCTTAAACGAAACTGAGGGGGGAAAAAAGTCAGAGAATTGCTCACGATCTTTAGCTTAGCAAACCCAGAATTGAAAACGGATGCAATTTGTAGCTCCAGGGAACCGGAAGCCTGGACCACAAGGCCTAAACTCTTAACATAATTAACAGAGAGTGGTCGTGGACCCAGCAACAGTGGCCAGAAATCATTGGTCCAATTTGCCTGATATTTGATGTCACCTGTCACCATAATCTCGGTCTTTGTGCAGTTCAACTTTAGCCAGTTTCAAGAGGCACACACTACCAAATTATCTGCCTCTGTGAATCTCTGTTACTCCCAAATAAGATCAGCATGTTCTTCCCCAAACCATCCTCATGGTGTCATGCCTCCTATCACTCCTTATCCAAGGTGTCAATCAATTGAGAATGTCTTGTCCACTCACTTCAGGAGACTGACAATGATTGGTGTGCCACGTGCCTTCCAGAATCATTGCTGCTCCCTTCCAGAAAAATCTCCTAAGTATTCCCCTCCCACAAACAGCCCAAAAGGATTTGGAGCTCATCTCATTCTTCCTTCCAGGTGTCTCCAAATATCATTTGTCTCATCCACTCACTTAAGAGATGGGCATTGACCGATGTGTCACCCCTTCACCAAATCTTTGCTGCGCCCTCTCAGCAAAATCAGGTGACCCTGCCACTCCTACCAGCTGTTCTCAGAGTTTTATGTTTGCTCTCGCTCATCCTCTCAGGTGTCACGCTATATCATGTGTCTTGTGCACATCAAAAACAGACACTGATTAGTGTACATACCAGATGCCCTATGATGGCAAATACTATTCACCCAATCCAAATCATTGAATATGTCATGCAGCAATGTATAAGCAAAACCAATCTTAAATTTCTGTGAATGGATCTTGGTCACACAGTACCTCTCCCTATCCTTCTTCATACAACTACTCTCAATTAACTCCTGTTTATTGAACATTCCTTCCTTACTTATGTCAAGCCTACTAGCCTCTCTGAAATATTTCTGAGACTGGATAGAAATTCCAACCATAGGTCTCCCATTGAGCTATGTGAAAAAACTTCAGACCAACTTTTCAAAAGGTTCATCCGGATGAACCACCAACAATTCAGGTGATGCAAGTGTGTTTCTGGAAGGTTCATGCAGGCCTAGTTAGTCCTATGAGATACACTTATTTAGCCAGACATGCCATGCACATGAAGACCCCATTGATTTTAAACTTTATTTCCCAATAGCCCTTTAATCATGTCCTTTTTGTGCATGTAGCGGTTCTGGGTTTCAGCCAAGATAAACACCGTACTCAGATGGCAACCTTTGATGAGCTCCATGAACATGTCTTATTAGCTGGTAAAAGGTCATTATAATGAGATCCACAGATGATTGCTCATTGACTTCCAATTGGTGTACGTTTCACCAATTTAAGAAACATAATGTTGGACTTTGGGGCTCCAAATTTCTATACAGAGTTGCCATTCACCCATGGCCAAATAGAGATAGCTGTGAAGGTTCATTCTTGAGCCTCACACCAATCTGTAAAGAAGCAAAGTCCTGATAATAAACAGTATATGCAGGGTTTCATCTATATTTTGACTGTTTTCAGTTGCGTGCTTCCCTTCAAACATCCATAAAGCTGTGTAGCCTCTATTGGATGGACTACAGCAATGCCAAGAACACATTTTGTTTTTCCCTGTTAGCTTGCAAAAAGAAACAAGGTCAAGTGGTTCAAGTCACTCCCAAGAAAACGATAATAAGATAGTACTTATGCATAAGACAACACAACTATAATAATATGCACAACCCACCATGTTTTGTTAAATTAGCTATACAGTTTTATAAGTAAAGAGATATTTCCCAAAGTATCATTCAATGTCTTGGTGTTTTTGGCCCTGCAGGGAGCAGGCGGCTTACCATCTTCACTAATCATAGTGGGTAAATAGGTCTGTTAGGGGTCAACAAGAGTATCAGAGTTCTTCAGCGTCCCAATGTCTTGCACAAGACAGACATCCAGTCTTGTTTTTTATTTCTTGAAATTATGTTCTTGTGTTTCTAAATTCAAAAGGGAAAACACAAAGATACATTTTCCAACATCCCAAGGAAAAATATGACTGGATAACTGTTGCACAAATGGAATTGGGAAACCTAAGACATCTGGACTGTGCACTTACGTTTATATTTATAAAAGGGAAAATGTGTGGGTTTGTGGCATGCTAAAGCGTTGTTCCTTATACAGTTCCACACGTTTCCCCAATATGCACCTAATGTTGCATAGATACCTCTTAGGACCCCCCGGACATGGCTACATATCATTTAGACACCCCAACCCTTTCTAAGGTTTTCAGCACCTTCACACATGAGACGGTTACATGAAATCAGCAAAACATCAATGTATTCGTAGAAGGACCAGCCCTGGTTCGGGAGGATAGCTCAGGGGCAAAAAGCTCGCATTGGAAGCAAGATGAGATGGAGCAACACAGGTTCGATCCCTGGGTCCGCGCTTGGAAACCTCTGAGTATTAAGCGTGTTATAAATAACCTAGCATAACATATCATGCACAGAATGCACAGATTTTGGGACATTTGCACTGCAATGCACAACAATGAACTGCACCATGCAAGGGTGAGGCAACAGGTGGGGAGAGAGCACAGTAGGTCCCAGTATGCAGCACAGCAGCACACCAACTACTAACCCCCACCATGTCTGCTCTGCATTATGTCAGATGTCAGCCAGCCACACACACCCATTCTCAGTGCAGTTTACTTCAGAGTGCAAAGCACATCAAGTTATACGCGAATCGTAACAGCGTCCTACAGGATCATTGATTTTCAACAATTGAAGAGAATGTTGTCATGTCTGTCCACAGAACCCATTTAGAGAACAGGGACTTTTTGCTAGTGATCTATACAAGTTACTTTTCTCAGTCCAATGTGTTTTGCTTCTTGAAACACCTGTTGGCCTGAAATAAATCACTTCTGTTTTCACCCAATACCAGGTGCAGACCGCCATTTCAAAATGAAGGTTCCTTGAATCATCACCACGAGCAACTCTTAAGGAGAGTGAGATGCATCTATTTCCATAAGCAATCTGAACATTTGCACAACATCTCATAAGATTGTGACATTGAAATTGATATGATTAGGTTCACTTGATTAAACATGCCCATGTAATGTGGAGAAGCACCAATGTTAGCACTTACATACTATGGGGTCCACTGTATGCAATTTTAAGCGTTCTCACCAAGTAGAACGGAGAAGAAAAGAGTAAAAGTGAGGTGAATTCCCTTCTAAGAATAAACTTTGCGGATGGTCTTATGAATGCTTTCTGGTCCTAACCAAGTGCAAAACCGAGGCCCATTCCATAGAAACCCTTTTGTTTTAAATGTAATGCCGGTATCAAATGAAGTGCTCATACAAGATGTAGGTGAACATGGAGGACACCATATTATAAGTTCCCCAGTCTGGAAAAAATGCCAGAAAAAATGCCAGTAATTCTGGTCGGTGTAACGTGAATATCAGCATTCCAGCTAAGTAGTCCAAATCTTGCATTACTCCTGAGACTCTGTAAATGTTGGCAGGATTACTTACTGCATTTTTATGCAGGACAAGCATTTGTAAACACAACTGGTCTGCGCCATTTAAATAAATGTTTTGCACAATTGCTGGCATTTGGAATAGAACATGTATTGTGACATTTGTATAGCAATTAACACCTGTTGTATTAGACAATAAATTTGAGTGGACCAGTTCCTTCTGTGTCTGAGTACTTTGATGGAAGGGCACGTGGTGTGTTTGAAGAGACACTTTTTTATGTGTGTGGAGTTGGGTATGTCTTGTCTTTTCTACTCCTTTTGTCTGTGCTTTTGGTAGTTGATGTAGTATGTGATCATTTCAATTTCTTTGGTGGCACTGTTGGGAAATCATTTAGTGCTGTGCCTTTCAGAATTTCAATGGGCTTCTTACAACAAAGGAAAAGGGACATATAAATTCAGTAACACTTTACATATCAACCTTTATTTGCACACATTCATAGCCGCTATTCGGAAATGGAAGGGGGACCAGAAATGGATACATATACTGGAGATTTTGGCATTTCTACAAGTTGTTGGTGAGAGGAGGAAGGGATTGAGGTCTCCTCGAAGCGTCTCTCATGCCACGTAATTTGTGTGGATGGGGGGCTGGGAAATGGGGAAGGGGGCATGTGTAGGTGGGGCAGTGGTATTTTATTTTCTCCATAATCTGTTCTTGTACACAATTATACAATGCGGCAGAATTGTTCAGCAATTCATTCATTTTGGCATCCAGGAGGTCTACTTTCATATTTACATCATTTCCTTCGGTTTCTGTGGCCGTATGTTTCTGTGGAAGAGGTGCCGCTTCTGGTCTACTCCTTTGTATTCCTGTATGTTCTGTTAAAGAAAAACTAATGTGTTTACCATACATGAAGCAATATATTGGAATGGTGTTACTTTTCACACTGCGTTCCCTACCTATGGGGTTACTATAGTCACTCATTTCGTCATGCTGGAAAATCTCCTCCAGCCATTCTAGGGTTCTTGCACTTGCAGTAATTCTTTCCCTTTTGACACTGCGGTGCCTACCAAAGGGTTTATCGTCCTCATATTAAATTTTCTCATGCTTAAAATTCTCTTCCACCCATTCTAGGGTGGTTGCCATTGCTGCACACAAAAAGAAAACATTATGCTTTCCTACTATTGCACACTACCGGTCCTGTGCAATTATAAAATAAACTCTAGTGTACTTTGTACGTTGCACTTACGTTCTGCTCTCAGTAGTTGGTGTCCCTTACTCTGCCTCTTCGTCCTTTGTTGGAATGTGAAGCAGGTGTGTGGTAAGATTGTTGAAGCCAGATTTGACTTCTTTTGTTGGTGCATTCCATTACACTATGTACTCTATGCCTTTGCGCTGTTTGTACCGACTTTGTGCACCAACTGCATTTTCCCTTGCCATTCCCGCACTTGCTGCTCTTTGTATATGTTTCTTGTCTTTGCTGCATGGTACCACTTTGTATGACGACCCCTCCCTTTCTCGGCAGGTTCAACGCCACCCGATGTCCGCGAACAGATGCACTAATCGCAACCACTGTGTCTATTAGTATGGAGGAACAGGCTTCAGTATGCTGTACAGTACATCTATACAAAATAAGAGTATACTTTTAAAAACCTAGGAAATTCAGTGAAAAAAAACATTGTTAAAGGGACGTTATGGTTAACTTGCGCTACTAAAACCCTATCACATTCACTGAAAAAATTATGATAAAGGAACGTTATGCTTACACTACCCTTTTAAAAACCTATACAATTTACTGACAAAAAACATTATTTGAGGGACGTTATGGTTAAGTTGTGCTACTAAAAAACTATCACCTTTACTGAAAACACTATGCTAAAGCAACATTCTGGTTACAGTGCCCTACTAAAAACCTATGCAATTCCCTGACAAAAAAAACTTATTAAAGGAACATTAGGGTTAAGTTGCCCTAGTAAAAACCTATGCAATTCAATGGACAAATGTTGTTACAGGGACGTTATGGTTATAGGTAAAACCGAAAAACCCCATAAAGTAGCCAGTTATGGTAAACTAAGCAACCATAACTCACGCTACCTCTGTGCACTGCAAGGACTAACACCCATGACATCGAAGGTGACATCACAAATGTCATTGATGACATGACTGATGACATCACATGTGTGGCTCCATCTTTTTTTGTTCAGTGACACATGTACACTGGGTGCTTTTCTTCACTGGGAATCAGGAACTAAATATTGAAAAGGTACTATATTTGTGATATCCATAGGCATCTCTAGCCCACAAAATGACAGCTTTGATTATATTTAAGCAATAACCCCTGAACTCGGGGGGGGGGGGCAGTACCAGTCAAATTGGGTAATGCCTTCCCTAGCAAAAGGTTTATTGCTATTATCATATCTGCATGTCATACCGGGATGCTAATAGTTTTTTTTTTCAAGTGGAGAGAAGGTGTGTTTGGCAATTCTGAACTTGACAACAGTCCACCCACGATGGCCACCGTGGAAGAGGGAAAAGGGAATTAAACATAGTCCCTTCTCCCTTTCCATGGTGACCATTGCCACAAGGGGGATTTTGCAGGGAACACTAGTGAGGGACAAGGGAGTTCCAGGTACGTGGTACAGGTGTGGGGTGATTCGATATGTGTTAAAGGGTGTAGGAGAAAGAGACACAGGGCACTCAGAGGTGCACTTACCTGAGATCTGGCTGGGAAGTTGTATGTCTCCTGCTTCCAATGAGGCTCAGAGTGGGGGCTTTACCTTGTGGTACAGCCCCCATTCGTCTGAACCTCTTGATTGACTGGGAGGCCGCCACACTCTCCTTGCTGATTAAGAAATATAACCTGAGGAGGAGGCGACATTACCAGTCAGGTAAGACCCAGAGGCATCAGTTACAAACCCAAACAAAGCGAGGGGTTTAAAGTAAGGCCAGGCCATTACCTGACTTGTAATGCCCACAGTTTGAGGGTTATATTGCCATTAGTATCCCGGTATGTTGTACCAGGAAACAAATAGTGCATTTTTTTCAAGTTGAGAAAGGGCATGTACACTGTTTCTCAACTCGAAAAAAAAAGAAAATACAAAAAGGTTGGCCACCATGGATCAAGGATAAGGGAACTACACATAGTCCCTTTTCCCTTTGAATGGCGGACATTCTGGATTGAGAGATGCACAGGGAACACTACTGTCCTGCAAGGTTCTAGGAAGCACAAGGTAACTGGGGAGGGCTTGGGGCCTAAATAAGTGGAATAGGGGGTGGGGATTCTGGTGAGGGAAGATTGTGGTCTCCTGCTCTTTTGAGAATCTGAACCTGGTCTATAACATGTAATGAAGACCTATGTTCCAAGCATCCTCCTTAGTTGGGAGGTCTAATGGGTTCTTGAAACCTAACCTGTTTGACATTGGCTCTTTAGTTGCCTCACCTGAACCTTTCATTTGTTCTAAAAAATAAATTCTTGTTAGAGAAATTCCCTCTGATTGCTTGTCACTAACGATGGCATTCCGCAAGCTGCTTTCCTTCTTTGTTCAAGGTTTGGCAACCTTCTCCCAAGGCATTTTTCCTTGCAACATATTCTGAGGAGTTACCGACCCAATAAATTAATGTCTAATATGGGAATTCTCCTCTTGATTTTTGTCTATTTCTACCTTTTTTATTCTGAAATAAAGTAGTTTTTCGTTTTTTGCCACCTGATAAAAGATGTACTGCAGGTACTAGTGTTATTAGGCATTGGGGGGCATAGTGCCCTATAATATATGGTTACAGGTTCCAGATAATTGTCTGATTGATCAAAATAGTGCCTTATTAACTCGCTGGACCTTTGGCTGCCTAAGCACATAAGGAGTAACATTTTAAGTAGCTATTGTATTAACTTACACAGTGTATGCAGACTAAACATGCCCCTTTTAGACGTTATGATCCTGCTTTAAATAGTTCAGGGTAAAACTGGGGAGTCTTAATTGGTGGCGTTCACCAACCAAGGGATTTGGGGTATCTTTTTACAGGTACTTAGACACCTATACCTATAAGTACACATGGGTGATATAAAACTGAGGATAATCAATCATTTTTAGTCCAGTATTGATTGACTGTAACCAAGACATTTTGTCAGGTAACCAACAGTGAGCCTTGCACACAAACATAGTGTTATATTATGACACGTCCATGCACATGCAGTGTTGAAATTGGGACTATGTCAGTGTTTAAGCACACATTAGTTAAGCAATAATCCCTGAGGTGGGGGGTGGGCATTACAGCCGCAGGTAATGCCCCGGAACCATAGTTTCAGGCCCGAAAAAATGGGCTGTGAAGGAAGGGAAAACTAGGTTTGTTCTCCCTTTCCGAGGTGGCCATTTAAATTAGTTAAAAAAAAGTAAACAAACAAAATGGCCGGCATGGAAGGGGAGAGGGACTACACATAGTCCCTTCTCCCTTTCCATGGCAGCTGAAGGCATCTGGTCCCAACACAATACCAAATTATCCAAATAAAAGGACGCACACCGCTGGTGAATGAGACCAGGAGATGGATATATATCTAGATAGATTAAGATAGGCCTGCAGAGAAATCTGCTGCCCAGAGAGCGCTCTGCCCAACAATACACGGGCAGCACGTTATGAACCCAAAAAGTGTCATGAGTGATGTAATGACATATAGTACAAAATAGCAGTTTCAATTGGTTAGTTCACATGGCACGGTATACTTGTGTAGGTACTGTCAAACTCCAATTGGTTGCTGCGGCTGCGGCGGTCAGTTGGCACGTGGGTCAGCTGGGAGTGTCTTTGCAGAGTGAAGGTCAGGCTTAGTCCACGAAGCATTACAATCCTGACTGATCTAAACTGCACAATGATAATTGACATGCAAAGAATAATGTTAGACATTAAATCATTACTTGAATGGAGGTTGCTATAAAAATGTGGACAGATATATGCACACTCTAACCCATGCCTTGATGGGGTCAATTGTACCTTTGGCCATCCTCCAAGGTGCCTTATCTGCAGGGTTTGATCTGTGATTTATTCTCCCTGGTGCCTCACGATTCAAACAAATGGATGGATAGATGTTAGTTTAGAGGAGGATATACGATCACACAGGATTAGGCATATGGTGGGCAATTTAAGGTGGTCTGGGGGAAGGGTCTTCCATCAGTTACATTCATAGAGAGTGGAGGGGCCGAGGGTCTGTAAACTGTAACTTCTAAATGTGGGGGTTGAGATGGCGCAGGCAGGTTTGTGGAGACGGATGGGCGCGCAGGCCAGGGTTTGCTCTGGTCACACAAAGGGCAATGAGCTCAGAGGAAGAGAGAAGGATACTGAATACTTGCAACAATACATGGCCAAACTTCCATAAGAAATGGGTTTGTTTGGAGCAGCCAGGAGGTGGAGGGGGAGGCTGGGCTTTCTGTGCGCAGTGCTTGACAGAGGAAGAGATGGCTTTTTAGAAATCATGGTGTGGCCTAGGAAAAGATAGGCATTTTAGGGTGGTACAAAATGGAGTCTGTACGTCTCACCAGATAGCTTTGTTTACTGTCTTTTTTGTGGTTATGTTAAGGCCAAATCATCGGAACCGACAAACAAACATGGGGACGTCTCCCGCCATTTGGGTAAAACAAGATACATTTCACGCGGGAATGTCAGAGGGGTCTGAAAAGACCACTTCTCTCTAACATTCCCCCCTTTCAATACTACTAAAGTAACAAATGCCCTGACCAGAACGCCTATGTTCCTCTGCTTTCTTTACTGCTGCATCCGCTGCTGGAGTGCCTTTTATTGGCATCCATGCACAGCATCCATTTCTCAGACTGTCACCCCTTATAGCATATTCTTCAGGAGTGCATGTTATGTAGATACAACCCCCATCTGCAGCAATGTATACCCCTACCTCCTGATTGTTTTCTAAGTCTTGGGGTTCGGCAATGGTTGTATGCCACGGATTATCTACTATATCTCCTGTATCATATACTGCAGTCATGCGATATTTGGGCTTATTATTTTCACCCGTTTGTACTTGTGTTTCCCTAGCATCGTGAGGTACCTTATTTTGGTTACCCACTGTCACCATTATCATGGCACTACTTTGGATTGCTTCAGCACAGCATCAAACCCCTACCTGGCACACACAGAAAATCAGTAGCATAAAACCATGATAGGGACCAGCAGCTTCATTGCAGTCCCGAACCATGATGGTACCCAGTTGAATACTGTGTTGAACCAGTCTCTGAACTGGACCCCTCCTTCTTTCCTCCTTCTTTCTCCGAGGTCATGCGCGGCAGCAATAACATGTGGCAGTGTCCCATTGTCAGCATCTGAAGAAGGTATAAAAGTGCAACATGCGCTCCTGATTTCTCAGCAAACACTGCTTTCCATTGCTGTGAGGAGGTCCAAAACATAATGGTTCTGCATCAGCATCAACCGCAGGCATCTGAGTTCCACCTTGATGACGTTGAACCCTTCCTCAGTGTCGTTAGCCAGTTGGATCAGCCCCCATCTCACGATCTGCAAGCATTTGGCATTCACTCGAGCTAGGATGCTCGGTATGAGTGATACAAAACATTTCTCTGCTTAATTAAATAACTTATACTGATCAGGTTCTGCGCTAGGCGGTCAGAAGTGTTTCTAGAGAGGTAGTTGGATGTTCTCTTTTTGTGCGATACCTGATCTTGCAGCTGGTCCCCTGTCAACACATTATGGATGTGGGGTTCTTCTTTTCTTGACTGGGGTGCTGATGACGCCTTGTGGGCACCCTCTCTCCCTAGACATGCCTCTCCGGGATCACTATCAGGGCAGAATGCAGCGATTCCAGAGCACAATCGCCCCTCCATGATTGCGGGAGATGCATGTATGCCTGGTTGCCACATACCCAATAATTGTCCATTAAGGCAGCAGTTCCTTTTCGCATATTAGGGATGACAAGTGTTCTATTGCAATGTTTGTGTCATCCCAAGGCCCCCTTCTCCACAAAAGCAAAGTTTGAATGTGTCTTCATGCTGTATTTTGATTGGTTTCTTGAGAGCTGTGACCTAAGTGAGCTTTGTGATGTGTTTCAACCACGTTCCAGCGCATGTGTCTTCCATCCATTTCAGTCTCTCATCTGTCTGTTCGAGTATTGCATGAGCCTTAAACATCACGGTTGCGTCATGCCATTTGCTTTCAGTAAACAGGGTCCCTTTAATTTTGAAAAACGGTTCTTTGAAGCATGAAGCAACTTCCGGCTTATTTCGCATAACTTTTTGTCAGGAGGGAGTAGTTGTAGTTTTACTGTGTGGGCCTGGAAGGTACTTTGAACTCTACACAGTGCTTGATGAAGGAGACACTGGACTTCCACTATGGAGTTTCTTGCGGCACTAATACATTAGGTGTTCCTGATGCATCGGTCATCAGTGAACACACATAACGGCTTTCATTGGTAGCCTGCTTGCTGGTGGTGCTCATATCTGAGTACCATTTGTTGGACTGTTCTGGGTGATGCGTGTCTTCAATTTCATCTAATCCCAGTGAGTGATAAGCGTCATACTTGTGCTGTTGTATTTCCCTTTTCCTCCTCCCTTTCCCCTCTAAGCCATTATGCGCATACTTAGCATTCTGGAAATAGATGTTAAAAATACCTGTGTTCGACATGTCCTCATGATTATTTTTATACTGTCATTACTGTGCATCTGGAGGAGTAGCAAGTGTGGTAAATTGGGACATAGTGTACATGAACTCACCATTTGAGGTAGGATCAGAGGTTGTCTGTAAATGAGTGTGTGGTGTTGTGAATGCTTCTGCAATTGGTTGATCGTCATCATATACATATATTACATTTTCACTGGTATTCATTATAGGTAAGTCAGGTTGGAAAGGGTTAATTGTATGGTTCTTATGCATCGTGGTGAGATTTGCCTAAGTATTGTGGCCCCATATCAATAATTTTACCCCATCCCATATTAACTTAGTGCCTTCTTGTATTAGATTTCCCCCTTGCCCCCCTTCTTTTACATTCCCAATGATAAAAGACAAGCTCCAGTATAAACCCAAACATAATAATAACATTGAAAAGACAATCGCCAAGTAAAGACCATAGTTGTATGAGTAAGCTCTAGTGACACTAACATTATCCCTACTGCAATCTAACTCTCTTCTTTCTGTATTCAGAGGTCTTGTCTCAATCATTGGCGCTCCTAAAGAGTGGAATAAAATGGGCTAAGTGCATTTTAAGTTATAAAACACTCACATGTTTGTTAAAAATACTTATACTTTGAAGAGAGAGAGAGAGAGAGAGAGAGAGAGAAAGAGTTTTTCATGTATACATTACACACTTTGATTAGCTACTCTTTTTTATTTTTCTCTTTTTTCACATGTATAGAATCAGTACACAGTACTCCTCATTGTCATTTTAGTACTTTAGCAGGTACTACTTGCCTACTCAATATTTTCATTAAGGCATGGCTACTTCATGTTCTGTGTTTCTTTCCCCTTAGTGTGCGTGAATGCACGTGCTTGTACCCCTACCCTTCAACCTTCAATATTTCACTTATACCTTCAAATCCATGGATACATCGATTACTTATGCATTGCAATTATAGGCATACAGAAACTTTAAACATTTATCCAATTAACAGTTAAACATAGACCGACAGATGGACTAACAACGTTGAACATAAAACATAAAACCGTAAAGCCTGCCCCTTCTCCCTAGTCCTTTGTCAATCAATTCTCTGTTTTTCCCGCTCACACTCAACATTCACATCACCCTCGCCCCTCCTAAGCCTTCCTCCAAAAGATTATAGATGCTAAAAAGAAGAACTACCACTGTTTTCCTAAGCCTATTAACTATGCGAGGCTCCGACTTTTATCCTTTTCCTCCTTTATATTCCTGCACTGGTCAGAACAGTACCATGCGGCGCTGCCTTCCACCCCGTCTTGGAGCGAGGTTCCTGTATCTTCTCTTATTTCATCACCTCCTTGAATTCAGCAGTCACTCTATTTACTCATGTCCAACCCAACCCGTAATGCCGCCCCCCCTTATTAAATCTGCTCCATACCCTTCATTCTTCCCACCTTTAATTCTTCTTGCATTCAATACTCACATGTCTGTGGTATTCCGAGAGGCTCCGTTTACGGTGTATCCAGAAGGGGGGCCTACCCGTTATCAACCCAAAAAGTGCCATGTGTGATGAAATGACATAGTACAAAAAAACTATTTCAATTGGTTAGTTCTCATGGCACAGTATATTTCTGTAGGTACTGCCAGACTCCAATTTGTTGCTGGGTTTCAGGCAGTCAGTTGGCACATGGGTCAGCTGGGCTCGTCTTCACAAATGAAGGTCAGGCTTAGTTCACAACTAATCTAAACTACACAATGATCATTGACATGCAAAGAATAATGTTAGACATAAAACCATTACTTGAATGCAGGTCGCTATAAAAATGTGGACAGATATATGTATATTCTAACCCATGCCTTTATGGGGGCAAGGGTACCTTTGGCCTTCCTCCCAGGTGCCTTATCTGCGGGGTTTGATCTGTGATTTATTTTCCCTGGTGCCTCACAATTCAAACTAATGGATGGATGGATGGATGGATGGATGTTAGTTTAGAGGATATACAATCACATGGGATTAGGTCTATGGTGGGCAATTTGGGGTGGTCTGCAGGAAGGGTCTTCCATCAGTTACATTCAAAGAGAGTGGAGGGGCCAAGGGTCTGTAAGCTGTAACTACTAAAGGTGGGGGTTGAGATGGCACAGGCAGGTTTGTGGAGTCGGATGGGCACGCAAGGCAATGAGCTCAGAGGAAGTATGGAAATATACTGAATACATGCAACAATACATGGCCAAACTTCCGTGAGAAATGGGTTCATGCGGAGCTGCCAGGAGGTGGAGGGGGAGGCTGGGCTTTTTGTGCATGGCACTGGACAGAGGGAGAGATGGCTTTTTAGAAATCATTGTGTGGATTAGGAAAAGATGGCATTTTAGTGTGGCACAAAATGGAGTCTGTATCTCTCACCAGATAGCTTATCATCTTTTTTTGTGGTTATGTTAAGGCCAAATCATCGAAACTGACAAGGAAACATAAGGACGTCTCCTGCATTTGGGTAAAGACAAGATCCATTTCACGTGGGAATGTCAGGGGGTCTGAAAAAACCTCTTCTCCCTAACCCAGCCATTACAAAAATAGTAAAAAGTCAACAAAAAAATGACCACCAAGGGACAACATGTTGTCCCTTCTCCCTTTCCATGGTGGCGTGTCACAGATCGGGAGTGGACACGCTGGCGACTGAAGTGTTTGCTGCATGTCTGCTCCCAAATATGAGCAAAAACTCAGGTAAGTGGGGAGAAGGAGGGATCGGTGGAGGCAGACAGGGAGGAAGGGCGGTGGGGTGCGGGAGCACTTAACTCATTCCCCGGCGGGGGAGGATGGCAGCCTGCAGCCCCGAGGAGGCTAGGAGCAGCGGGATTGCCATTTGGTAATGCCCCCATTCTGAGCCTTCTCATTGGTTGAGAGGATGCCACAACCCCCTGCATGGTACTAATAACACAACAGTCTATTTTTCTTTAAAATTAATGTTATTATTATTTTTATTTTTGTTGGTATTTAACATGATTCTTTCCTGTGTCTCTCTTCTTTTTCCCTTTCCTTTATTCTATTTTCTGATTTTGTTGTCTATCATATATGTTCATATATGTTGAATCTCATGTGCCAAACATTCTATATTTATTGTATTTATTATTTGCTGCATTAATGCATAAATAGCCCACCCTTGATAAGGACTGTTAAAAGGTCAAAAAACGTGTTGGCATTTGGGAATCTGTAATTTTAAAAAACCACATAGATTTTGGTTGGAATATGGAATCACATGGAATAAATAGTTTCACAGAAATGTACAAAAATGACTAAGCCTCTTTGATTGAATAAGGTGATCTAATTTCAAGACTCCTAACTCACTTCTACAATACAGGTTAATCAGCAGCTAGTAAGCTTTCAAGAGCCAAGAACATGTGCCTGGCCTGAGGTGTAAAAACATGTTTCCAATACTTTTGTCTATAAGCAGTGGGGAAGCCTTTATACACCGTTCCAAGCAACAGTACACACAGCATTCACCTCCCAAAGTGCAGCCACACATAATTTCCCCCACACCATTTCGACATAAATTTCACTTACATTTCTCTGACACCATTGACACATGTAGGCTTAAGAGTAAAACATAGGATTCACTTATAACTCCTTATTCTAGGGGTGGTTGTTCTCTAGACATACAGAATCATTGGTTTATAATTTGGACGAGAATACAAAATAAAGATTGTGGTATGTTTGGCTACTTTGTCTACAGGCTTGGTTTTAGGATAGAAGCTTTTAATTTTGGAGAGCACAAAGTCTTAATTCATTTATAGGGTTGTGCAAGCATGAGAGTTTACATTTGAGAGAGTAAAGTAATCAAAACATCATTTAAAGTGGCATTCAGGCGTCCACTTAAGGTAGAATGCTTCCTGTTCTCTGCAATGTTATTTAGAAAATGACATTGGTTAATCAAATTGGCAGCATTTTCTTGAAAATGTAGGGGCACTAACTTCCTTCTTATTCCAATGTAAGTGATATACAACTCTATTCAAGATGTCTCGTTTTATGTACATTTTGTTTTTCACAGGTCAAGTAGTCTATAAAGTTTGGGAAATCTATGGATCACGTTGCACACTATGTTGCAAATCCCTATATAAAGTGTCCATGTGAAAACTTGGGTATTTATTTTTGGGCTAAATCTAGTCAATATAGTATAATTGCACAATCATACAATTCTGCAGCCTACTGTGTTGAAATGGAATACGCTTTGCAGGAGTACAACGATGAGTTGGGGTAAAATGGCCCCCTCAGTCCTCACACATCTGCACACCAAAACACGAAACAATTATAAAGGTAAAAAGGGGGCAATCAAGATATATACCTCCTTCCCCTTTTGTGGCAACCTGGGCTGAGGGAAGGCTATCCTCTTAAGAGGGCTGTGAATATAGTAGTTACCCAACAACACCGTAGCACAGTCCAAAATTAAGGATATGTCCAATCAAGTTTATATAAAAATAGAATACTTTAAACATATCATCTGGAAGTAGAAAGAACATAGTTACCACACAAAAAAAGGAAAGACCAGAGAATGTAGCACACTGAGAGTATTTACAGGGGTGGTAGGTAAGGTGCTACCAAAAAAAGGATATTGGGTTGAAAACAGGAGCAATCGTGACCTAAATAGTCTCTAGGGTCCAAGTGGTCATTGGGGGCAGTTCAGTATAAACACTACTTGGATTCAGTTCTTGGTGGTCTGACGCATCAGATCCTGGAACGAACACTGATGCAAGCTGTTCTGGCTCAGTTTGGGTATGTAGGATTGTGGTGGCACTGGCAGCAAGCAGGGATTAAGTAGAGGTGCATGAGGATGCTCTGTGTGGTAGAACGGCGGCTCTTCAAAGAGGCTTGTTGGGGAGGTGCCAAGAACACTTCACAGTTGGTCAGCGTGGGTTCGGCTTGAACTGCTTTGAGGGGTCAGCAAATTACGCTCCAGCTGTCTGATTCAGCTGATGACGGTCGTCAAAGTGGTGATTAAGGGTGTGTCAATGTATGATCAATGAGGCAGCAATTCACTGTCTGGCTAGGCTGATCTATGGTTGTTATCCCCAGTTAGATTCGGCAAGTTACCCTTCAGTGATTCAGTTTGGGTTCCAGCATTGAGCAGTCGCTACTGGCCAAGTAGGTGACATGCTTCACTAAGACACAATACAGTATAGAACTGGGTAATATACAGTGCACAGGTTTGGCTGGATAGAGTAATGCAGACACCAGCCCCAACCCCTTCCCAATTATTCACGGTGCAGGGAGCATGGAGTGACCAGTTCAGTGCGATAGAACAGAGAGCTGGTCTGGCCCTCCGGTTGTTGTGATGCCTTCGCAAAGGAGTCAAGAACAGGATGCTTCCGATCAGGGACTGCTCCCCTAGCTTTAGGAGATCAATTGCAGAATGGTTGGTCCTGGTCCACAGCTCTGGTCACTCCCGATGTGCCCTGGGATTGGTTAGGGGACAACTCATCCTTCAGTCTTGGATGTCCTTGAACAGTGCAACTGTCCCAAGTGAAGTCCAGATGAGAATATTCAGAACTTCTCTTTGGCCTCAAATGATCCTAGTGGAACTGAGGGAATTCTGCTGAAGGGGTGCAAGCCCCCTTCTTGTTAAGGCACAAGTCCTCAGGTCATATGTCTGAAGCTAGCCTGCATAAGGGGACCAATCCCTGTTCCTGGATGATGTGGATTTTGCCTGGTTGATGTCACACCCAACCTGCTTTGCTCCAGAGGAAGTACTGAAGACAGAAAAGGGAAAGAGAGACAGTGAGAAACAAAATGTTGGAAGGTTTCTCACAGTGGCCAGTGCCCTCTGGCCTATCCTACACCGACCCCCTTCCCAACTTCTGACAACAAATGCCTTTGGACATGCAGCACCCAGGTGTGAGGCTACTCCCCTGAATGGGTGTGTTCCTTTGATACCTGGGCCCGGGACATCTGCCTCTTGTGTGATTGTCTCTGAGCGAGGGGGGTGTCAAATAGAGGCAGGGTCCTCTGAGTTTCGGTTGGCCAGTTGGCAGTATCGGCCCATCTGCCCCAAATACCCAGTCCCCTCCACAGCAGTGCTGAAACACAGGAGCTGACATATGTGCAATATTAATTGGGATGTGGTGGCCATGATCATAAGTGGTGCCATGAACTATGCCTCCTTAACTCAGGCATAGCTTATTTTTAGTGATTACACTGTCACCAGCATGGGGTATTCATGATCTTCATAGATTTGATACAGGGGGCATATCTTAATAGTCGCTGCTGTGCTGCAGTTGCTTGGCTATCACTGTGGTGGTCGAGTGGGAACCTTGTGACCGTTGACTCTGCTCTGTGCCATGAGCAAAGTGAGTGCTTCATATCAGGCTACTGAGGCAGCAGGGCCCAAGTACACTATTCTATTGGCATGGAGGTGTGACAAGGGGGGATCTGGTTAGCAGATTACCCCTTTGTAGAAGGAATCACCTGCATCATTTTATGTACTAATAAAAATACCTTCTTAAAGTGTTCCTCTTTTCATTTGTTAGTAGCAGTTTCACTAATTATTGGCACATGTATGATAACACACAGGGGTTATTGTTTTCACTTTTGATTTGCCGCTTTAGTAACATCAACAGCGCCAGGCATCTACACCACATAAGATCAGCTCCCACTATTTCTTCTGCTTTTAAAAATCCTCTCAGGCAATTTGATTCAGTTTTGTCATCAGGTTCTCTATGAAAAAGGCTTTATTAAGGGGGATTTTCATCAGCTACATCCTGGTGGAACCCCAATCAGCACTACTCCTGTCTGACATGCTCATTTAATCTCCATATAGCCGAAGAACCCTCTTTTTTGTGTGTGTTGGGCTTAAAAACTTGGTAAACTCTGCCCATGCAGCATCATTTGATGTGAACTATGTTAGGTTCTCCTTGGAAACTGGCACTCCTAAGTATTCTCCCACTCATTTTGATTGGTCCAATGTATTTTGCCGTATAACAAATGGGAGGTCTTTCATCTCTCACATCCAGAGTTTTGATCAAACTGTCCTGAAATCTATTTTTTCACACATAATTACAGTTGACTTGTACTATTATTCAGGCATGCATATCAGGAATTGCAAGTACGTTCTAAATATGTTTTCCAATGATTGGTAATATGAGAAAGCTATTGAAACATGTACACTAATTGATAATTTGCACATATGAATGTATTGGGGTTTATAAGTGTGTGATGTGGAGCATGGTGCTGATCACAAAAACATCTTTTCTCTTTTTTTAAATCATCAAACAAAGGATTAAAAATGTATAGTTTATAGACAAGTGTTTCAGCCAGTTGATGACACCTCCATTCTTAGAGCTAATTCTGGTGATTTCTTGGCTTACTAGTGAGTGTTAAAACTTAGTTTACGACTCAATTTGGGTGCTTGCACAGGTCAAATGGGGGACTAATTTGCCCATGTATTGTTTCTTTTGTCTGCAGTTCAGAATGTGATTCATTACACAAAACTGGTGAGTTTCTTGCCATATGTTTTTGAGATAAGTAAGCAAATAAGGTTGCTTACATTGGGTAGTACGTGGTGGTCCTGTGTATTATTGAACCCAAAAAATGTGTGCACAAGATATTTTGTACTTTTGTAGAATCTTGTTCAATTGTCCTGATGAAAACTACAACATATATAGCCGAATGTTGAAACTAGACAGAGCACATTTTCTCAGCAACTCCTGAATGAGCTCACATCAGAAAACAACCACTGTTGTTTTTGTTGTCTCTTCTAGTTGACCTTTCTTATGTGACCTTTTTGTGCTATAGAGACTGTCTCATGCTCTAGTACTTGGATTGTCCTTTACTCTTATTGAAATTGGTCTCTCCTATGAATGATGGTTTATGGTTTTTGAAATAGATTCTCTCTCTCGCAGGGGTTTCTGTTGATACATCTTGAAAGTCAGTATGTTTATGCATGTATGTGTGATGTTTACAGACACCAGCAATTACGTATTTTCTATTCAGTCTTGTTATTTCAGTTGTTCAGTTATTTGAAATTTATCTTCTGAACAAAAAATGTCAATATACTCATGCTATGTATGTTTGAAATGAAATAAACACTTTTATGGATTTTCCCACACAATTGTGGGCCCACACGTCATTCTTTATGTGAGAGTTTGATTTCTGATAGCTACTTGAGTTGCATGTTGCATTTATATTTCCTTATGACAAACGTTTTTGAGCTTTTCTTCACATGCCTTTGTTTTGTTTGGTATTGATTTCCCCTGTGTGAATATTCCCCTACCTGTTTCTAGCACTAAATCCAAACAAGGCTGACTTACATTCACACTGTAAACCCATTTCCATTTAAAAATGTTCAGCATTTCACATGTTTTATAATAAACATGAGTCTGTTTCTGTATTGGACAAGAATGAGGCAGACCTCATTTTTATATCATATATTTTAAACAGCTACTCATGCCATTGGTGGCCCAAAAATGTATTTGAGGTCACACCTATTTGGTGCTGCCTAATTGTTGCTACCCAGAATGACTGTGACATCATGTGAATGGGTGAGAGTGGAATGTTGTAGAGAGCACTTGATTTAAGAAATAATACCTTCTGTAGTGGCTGGATCCTTAGGTAATGGACTGAAGCCTAAGTTATAGGCCAGATTGAAGCATAGGCATTTACATTGGGCCCAATTGTCATTACTGGTCAATCTATCCCATATTCATGGGTATTATTGTTGGGTAACACCCAAGCTCCAAATACTGTGATTTGTTTTTTAAACATCGGCATGCACATTTCATATGCAACATAGCCACCATGCAAGTGAAAACAGAAGTTCTGTTCATGGAAGCAGGGGTTGCTTCTAAAGCCCCTGATTCAATTTCCCTCAGAGGAGATGGTGGAGAGAAGCTTGTCATGCAGGCGCAAATAAGATGCAGGACACACAGGGCAGAAGACAAGACATAATCTGAAAGGTAGGATGAGGGAGCATTGTGGATGGCTGAGAGAAGAACTGTGGAGCAAGAGCTGGGGATGCATGGTGAATAAGGATGGCACCATCGACTGGCAGCATTGAACACATGCTTAGATTGATAGCTGAAACTGTGTTCTCTTTATGCTTCTTGTCCAGCTGCCATCCTCTAGTTGCTAATATAAAAATGAATGTCAGTTGTATTGAAGCAGTAAGTGTGAAAGGATGGTCTGGACAGTGTCCCATATGACTGTAACTAGAACTGAAGGATCAAGGAAAAAACATACTTCTACAAATTAGACAAAGGTTAAAGTGACACTGCAACATTCCACCAGTAAGGTTCCCCCATTCCTTCCCAAAGTAGCATCACTTTGCAACCGACCCACCTCTATCAAGTACCAAAATCATGACAGCCAAACTCTTAAGCAGTCCAAATGAAGCAGGCCTGTCTTCTCCCATCAATGTTCCTGTCACCACAATGTGTATTGAAACTGACCTGATTCCTTGTCACCCCATCCCACTAGTCTAGTGTGTCTGGCATGTAGTACCTGGTATATGCCAAAAAGGCTTAGGTCAAAAAGACCTACTACCAAAAGTCTGACCACCCCACCCCCATTTGTTCGCATATATATTTATATATATATATATATGTGGAGGTGGTAAAGTTAATAGAAAATATATTGGCGTAAGGTGGAAGTTGTGAGGGAGGTCTCCCCCCACATGCGAACAAATGGGAAAAAAAAAAAAAAGGTCAGACTTTTGGTAGTAGGCCTTTTTGATCTCTGACTTTTCACACATGTTCGTATCACCTATGTTTGGCAAAGAAGTGTTCAAAATAGAAGGTACAGTGGATTTGTCTGTCATGAAGGGATCCTTAATTGCAGAAGATGATTTAATGTTCTTAAAGATAAGTGCCATGTTCTCTCGTCCACGCACACATACTTCACCCTTGTTACTAGCAATTATTAACTTTGCATGCCAATAAAGTGCTAACAACCCTTAAGATCTCAAATGTTGCTTCGCTTTAAAGTATCCAAGGATGCCATGTTCAATGGCAGACGTATTCAATGGGCTTTAAGAGAGCAGACATTTGTCACACCTGCACCCCACTATTTATGCTGTGTGACTCAAATTAGGTGGTAGATGCTCCCCCTAGTTTTACCCGATGGACATTTATACTGTAAAGGATTTTATTGTAAAACCTGTCACATGGATCCAGTATAGTTGATGTGTAACAGGTAACTGGGAATTTGAAAGTATAGTGCAATAGATTTGTTTAGCCTGGCAATAATTTAGGTAAATAGGTCAAGACTCATGACATAGAAATATTCATTAAAAATAAATTAATAATAAGCGACTATGTTCTCATGACTCACAAAGAGTGTGCTGTACAAAACAATACATCAAGTCACGCCTTTCAATTTTCATGCATGGATTGTCCTGTACCACATAGTACCGTTCATTTAAAATCAATAAATTATGGATGTACTGCATGGGGCTGGTAAAAAGAGTCATATGAGCACCCAGGGAATGAATGCTGATTGAGCAATGGGAAAGTATCAAGGATGTGAGGTGTCACATATTTGGCCTCATTATAGGTTTGGTGTTATCCTGTTGGTAAATCCGGCGGGATACCACCAAACGGTAATTCCGTTCACGCCACTTGGTCTGGAGGTATTACAGACAGATTACAAGTGGTGGTAAGTGTATGGAATAGTATTCGCCTACTTGACCTAAACATTTGACAAAATGACCAAATTGACCTTTTTTGTATGGTCTAAATTGACCTTTTCTTATGAGGTCCAAATTGACCTTTTTTCCTTTCTTAACTCCAATTACCACGTCAGTAAATAATAAAGGATGCTGTGAGAAAAATATGTCTTCACTAATAATTAGTTTCTGTAACTGTATTGCCTTCATTAATTTTTCGTTTATTTACATTGTAATGAAGTTCACTGCAAAGGCGATGCTAGATAAGTAATCAGACATGGTTATTGTTGCATACTTTTCAGCTATCTCTTTGAGTTTTCTCAAGTTTTGCACATTTTTAGTTTTATTTGTTGGCAGATTATGGACACTCCTTTTTTTAATTATTGTGTTTTCCTGCACTCCTTGCTCCGTTTGTAACACACTCAGAAACTTCCACAGTGTCGGTTTTGCATGATTCATGGCCACATTTAGGTCATGATGTCACCCCTCAAGTTTATTGTTAATTTTTGTTGAGCCCTTTATTACTGTGAAAAACAATTGCATGGGTCAATTTTTATCTTGGGACGTGTACGGCCAAAACATGTTTGTCCACCAATCCATGTTTCTTCATAGCAATTAAAACATTCTGCCATTTCATTCTCATTTCTTTTAGAATATGTCTCGTTTATATATGCTTCCACTACATCCTCATTTGGTTTGAATGCTAATAAGCACAGTTTTCCAATGTTGAAATTCGTTATTGTCGCTCTATTTCTTTTGAAGCCCATTATTCTGAAGGTTGCGCCCCAAGGCTTGGCTGTAGTGAAACTAGTAGCCCTGTATTGCATTCATTGGGAATATTTGGTTAATCGCTTTAACTGCTGCTAATTTATAGTCCATTGAGCATGTTTTCCCATCTTTCCCTGAATTAGGCATACCTTCTTTCAGTTTAGTAAACACTTATTTGTCGTATTTTTCTCCCTTTTCTCTCATTAATATGTATACTAGTTGGAATAATGATGTATCTATTTGTCTATGCACACTATACAACTGCACAAATGGTTTTGGACAACATTTGAATGTGTCATCAAGCATCCAGTTTTTGCTTAATTCTAATCGAGTTAAGTTTTGTAGTGTTGCAAAAATAATATATCTGTTATCCATTGTTTTTCTATCGTAATACATAAAATGTTCACCCTGTAGAGTTTTTTGTAAACTGTCTGGTATTTCTAATTGCCCCACCTTTTTCAGGATGATTGGTAATCTTCTTTTTAAATTCCTCTGGTATAGTATTCTCTTTTTTAGTCATTTATTACATGGCATCTCTCCAGCCAAATGTGGTGGGATCTCCCCCTTTACTTTTATTTTTGCTATGTTTGGTTCATGATTATGATTTCGTGTTTTTGTCAATATTGTCTCCAGTTGTTATTGCTCTTCATCTACATTTCATTGACTTATATTCTTTACATTTCCGCCATCTCTTTTCACGTTTAAATCTTTCCATATTATAAATATAACCATTTGTTTGAATTGCTCTTTCCCTCTGGTAGACACAGGGTAAACTGGCTTTTCCATTACGCCGTATTTCCTCAATAAATAAAATGAGATACTCTTCATTCAGGTCACATATTTCAATTTCATTATTTGTCATTCATTTCATTTTACTTATTTTGCATCACTTACCGTCCTTGTTTTTGTTCCAATACTTTCTGTAAACTAGAAAGACTGCAATAAATAACTATTGTTTTTATCTTCACACTTTCCGTGCCATCAGTTCAACTCCTTCAATGTTTTAATTTTCTTTCAAATCTTAACAAACTTGGTTAATCTTTGAAAGCAAATCTCGCAAGATTTCCACTGTCCATTCATTCCTCTAACCGCTGTTTCGATTCCTGTATACTGAGTACTTTCTGTTTCTTCCCATGATGGTGTATCGCGGCGCGCAGCAAGCTTTTCTATTAATATTATTTGTCTCAGATTTTATTTCCTAAGAACAAGGCATTCCCCCACACCTAGCTGGCGATGTGCGAGGAGTTACATCAAAAAACAAAGAAATTAATATCAGCATGATTGCGGAACCGAAGTGTTCTGTTCTGTTCTGTTATACATGTGTGTGTTTCGAAACATTTGATCTAATTGTCCATTTAAATGCTCCTGTGGTCAGTTTTTTTTTTCTCCATTTTACCACAAGCACATTTTTTACGCTCAAACAACACCAGTCCTATGGAATTCCACATTCAATTCAGTCCCATAGGACTCCATGGGGGTAATAATGACATGTTGTGGTGGTTGGGTGCCAAAATTACCGGCAGCTTGGACCTGCAGCTAACTCTGGCATCCCCACCACCAAACTCAGAGTATGCCAGTCTGGGAAACAGTCAGATTAACTCCGGACCGGCATACTTTTAATGAGGCCCATGTGACCTCCACATCCTCTAACACCTGCCAGAAGTAGAGGCTGCATAGGTGGTGTAACCCCCTACTAGCAGAAGGGGAAAAAAGAAAAACAAAGTGAAGTATCCCCTGGCACATAGGGGACCCTTCAAACAACACATAAATTCACTTTAAGATAGGTGGGCCCAGAGCACCGATGGGACAGTTAGAAAAGCCTAAGCCTCACAACAACTCTGCTCAGTGCCATTATTAAAAAAACATACCTGGTTGATCCTTCCTTTGTTGACTGAGATGCCCCATTCCCAGGAGGGGCCCTCACCTTTCAACACATCCACTGTGCCAGAGGTCACAGCTTGGTGCTCTCTGTTAGGACTGGGAGTGCCCAACATCCCTGTGATGTCCACGTGATGACAGTCACATGGACAAAGTAATAAATGGAAGCGTGAGCCCGCTGAAAGGCAGTTCCCGCTATGACACTGACAAGGTGCCTGAGCATGATTATCAGGGCCTGAGCTGCATCACGCTAGGCCCAACCTCCACACATCGTACCAAGCATCACATTGGCAGATAAGGACAGGATCTGTGAGACTGCCTCACACGGACCCACAACAACAACGAGCACAGCTACAGCTAGCCTGACTGGTGTCTGCATTTCTCTGTAGACCCTAAGGCCCGCCGAGGTACTTGCGCCTTTCTAGGGGCCCAGAGGGGCGCTGTGTAAGAAAAAAAACACACAAAAGAATCCACAAGTAAGTGTGCTGCTTGTGGGGACCAGCAGGAGGCTTACTAGGCACGTGTTTGGAAGAATAAAAAACAGAATTTTTCAAATTTCTCTTCCACACACAACACGTTAGGTGCACATCTAAAAAATAAATTTAAAAAAAGAGAAAAGTTTCAAGGAAATGATGTGCTGACATGGAAAAATAGAGATTCTAAAGGACTTGTCTTCTTCATATTGTAGATAGGATTTTCATTCACAATCACCCTCATTATTTATTTGCATGACTACCCTCATAGCAAATAACAAACATCAACATAACAATGCAGTGCCAGGGCCTAACAATTGAAGCCCAAAAGACAGAAAACTGGAACTAGCACATCCTGCTTCAAAAAGAAAAAAGAAAATATATGTTGCATGCACACAACTCTACGAGGTGTATCAGAACCACTGCTGCTGCCACAAAGAACAGAGGCCTAAACCACGTGACCCAGCAGAAACACTACGACACTCATAAAGTGATCAAGGAAGATCACAGACAAGTCAAAGAAAAGGAGCTCTGCATACGCCAAGCAACCACAGCTCAAACAACATAGGGACGCTAGAGTGCAGGAACACAATCCAGGTCCAACACAAAATGGCAGAGGACATCACAACTCCGCAAAGACAACAAAACCACAACCCAGATACTAGCACATGGCTAGACACCTCGCAAGGCACATTCATGCAACCATTCCAACCTTTTGGACCATGCACAGGCCTCCGGTGGGAGTTGTGGATACAGCAATTCAAACTGTGCATTCTGACGTATGACATTGGGCCTCATTACACAGACGGCGGTAAGGGTTTACCGGTACCGGTAAGGGTACCAGTGCTGGTAAACCCTTACCGCCTTACTACGAGGTCCCTTTGTGGGACCCTACTTTAACGGCTGGTTTTACCAGCCATTAAGGACGGGACCCGCACAGGTACCTTGGACGTAATTACGGTACTGCAATTTGCGGTACCGTAATTACCGCCTTCCCCATTCCTATTGAGCCCTATGGGGGCAAAATTGGAATGGGGAAGGGCCATGGTGAATGGGGAATTACCGCCCCCACACACCTTTGAATAGCGTGGTAATTCCGTCATTCACCATGGCGGACTCGGTAAAATAGCGGCGGCAACCATGGCGCTAATAGCTAATAGTAGAGATGGTCGGGCTCGAGCTATCGATGGGGTAGACACTGATAGCTTTAGCAGTAATGAAGAACAATCCAGCAGTGAAGAGTCCTCTGTTCATGATGGCAGAACTAGTAACTTCAGAAGAGACAGGGTGTACATGATCTCAGCAGTAAAACTAGGCCATAGCAGTCAGTCAAGTGGGGACAAGACACGGTGTTGCACCTTTTCAGTTGGAGAGGTCCCGGTAAAAATGATGATCGATACTGGGGTGACGGTAAACGTCATGCCAACCACCAGCTTCAATAAACTGGATCCCAAGCCCAAGCTCAGGAGACACTATGCTTTACTCTATGCATATAGCTGCAAAACGTGCATCCATGTAGTAGATTCCGGGATTGAAACTCTTCTTAGTTGCCCAACAGCGGTAAGTCTGGAAGTCATTCAGTTCAACCTAGCCATCCAACAGGATGACATTGAATGTCTACTGAAAAAACACAAGAACCTTTTCACAGGCATTGGCTGTCTCAAAAGTAGATCTGTAAAACTGCATATTGATCCTACCATTGAACCACGGCTGTGTGACGTAGACGAGTGCCATTCCACATGAGTACCGCAGTAGAAGCAGAGCTCTGCAAACTAGAAGTCCTCAAGATTATTGAGAAAACCTCAGGACCCATCCTGTGGGTCTCGCCAATGGTAGTCACTGCCAAGCCAAAGCAACCTAATGCAGTCCACCTATGCATTGACATGCGACTCCCCAATGCTGCAATAGGACGAGAGAGGCACATCACCCCAACAATAGATGAATTAATCGTTTATTTAACTGGTGCAACCATTTTTAGTAAACTTGATCTTCGGTCGGGCTACCATCAAATCTGCCTCACAAAGGAATCTCGATACATCACCACGTTCTCCTCGCACCTAGGTCTCAGGCATTACTGCTGCCTCAATTTTGGAATCTCTTTGGTGGCAGAAGTGTTTCAACACAAAATAAGGAAAGTTCTTCAAGATTTACCAGGTATAACAAACGTCAGTGATGATATCCTAGTTCTTGGGAAAACAGAAGCTCAACATACAAAACGACTTGCAGCTACCCTCCGACGACTTGAGGACTTGGGGCTCACGCTCCACAAGGAGAAGTGCGAATTTGGAAAACATACTCTAAGTTTCTTTGGCTTTGTTTTTAACAAGCAAGGAGTCTCACCAGACTCTAGCAAAGTCATCAACATCAAGAATGCACAGGCACCAACCACGGTTTCTGAAGTTCAGAGTTTTCTGGGCATGGCCACTAATTACTGTGGCCGATTCATTCCAGACCTGGCCACTACAGCTGCCCCCTTACGTGAGATTTTTCGAAAGCTAAAACTCCCTGGCAATGGGGCATCGACCAAGAACAGGCATTCAAGAAAATCAAGGAATCCCTCTCTGGTGATGCCACAATGGCGTTTTTTGACATAAACCGCACAACGGAACTGCTTGTTGATGCAAGCCCGGTAGGGCTAGGTGCAGTGTTGACACAAAGGGATAGAGAAGGAACAGTATTCACCATTACATTCGTGAGAAGAGCGCTCACATCAACAGAGAAAAACTATGTCCACATTGAAAAAGAGCAATTAGCAATCATCTGGGCGTGCACACATTTCCACGTGTACATTCTGGGACACCCAGTGAAAGTCATAATTGACCATAAGCCACTCATTCCTATCTTTGGGGGATCAGCACCACATCCTCCTGACCGGATTGAATGTTGGCTACTCCAATTACAGCAATTCGACCTAGATGTTCAGTATTGGGCAGGCGATGACAATCCAGTGGATTTCCTATCATGTCATCCTTGGCCAGCCGCTTCCACAGAACTAAAAGAAGCGAAAGTGAGAGAAGAACATGTATGTCAGGTGATTGCCTGTGCTCGACCCAAAACTATGAAGATTGAAGAAATCATGGGGGGCAGGGAAGCACTTTTGTTTCTGCCATTTTGACGGTATTCACAGCTATATTTGAGGCAACAAAAGACTAAAGATAGCCCAGGGTATGTGCAGTTCGTAATGCACGGCTATCTAGTTTGGGGTGTCAGTGTTTTAAATGTTTTTGAAAGTTCTTTGTTTAGGTATAGTCTTTCCAGGGGTGAAAAAAGCCCTGGCCTTGAGACTTGATAAGTATTAGAGACTTGGTAGGTATTAGAGAGTCTTTTTTATTTTGGATGTGTGTTTTCAGACTTTTGAGCAAGTGAGACTTTGGAGAGAAATAGAAGAAAATAGTTTAACAAAATTAATATGTAAAGGAGGAAGTGTAGTGTAGTTTTAGATGTACAATAGAATGTATTTTAGGGTGTGTATTTTCAATTATGTTTTTATATTGTATGGCTGTGGAATGTTATCCTACCTAGTTTATTGTCACATATTTTTATTATTTTTCAGTTATTTCATATAAGCATTGTTGTTCTGTACTGATTATTTGAGTTGTTTAGTAGTATAAAAGATAAAGTCAGTCCCCTTCTCAACTAACTTTTTGTAACCAGTCGGTGAAACTGCATGAAAATCTGGGATTTGATTTCAGTCTTGGTTCTAAATGGTTTTAAAAAGTATGAAGCTGTTTTGACAAGAGGGAAAACATTTAGAAGGGGGATCCCAAAATATTGTAAAGGCTTATACATGTAGTGCCATTTGCCGAACCAACACAAATGTTTGCAAAACGATTTTAAATCTAGATATACATATTTTAGTAAAGTTTGGTGGGTTTTTCTAAAGAGGGGGCTAAATTAGAGGGGGGGTCTCAACATTTTTAGATGGCTTATAACTTTGTTGCCATTTGTCGAATGTGAGCAGAAGTTTTCAGAAAGATTATAAACCCAACCTTCAATGTTTGTGTAAAGACTGCAGGGATTTAGTTAAGTGGGGGATACGTTATATCACTATTGTAGGTACATACATTTCGACACTTTTGAAAAAATAAAACATGGGCAGATTTCAAGCAAACTTGAGTTAGGAGCTTTGGCAAAGGCCTTAAAGCATGGTTTTGCAAATGTGCCTCTGTTTTATTTTTTAATAAGTGTCATAATGTAGGTACAAAAAATAGTGATATACCTTTGGTGCCTATGGCCACGGGCAGTATTCAGATTGTGCGGGTCATGGTATAATGTCATGACCTGGACAATTCTGCTACTGCCCATGACCGCGAGGGATGAAAAATGGTCTTAAAGTGTCCATGTCGACCTGTGACTGGCTATGTGGGAAAGTTATTCGAAAGTAGGATAGGTTTGAAAGGGAAACAAATATGCTTGTGATTATATGGTCAAAGGGTTCTGTCTTCGCCTTCTGCAGGATGCCATGGAAAGGGAAGAAGGGCTCTGTACAGAGCCCCACCTTCCCTCTTTTTTGGTGGCCATCTTTGAAAAGAATTTTCCTTCCTACAGCGCTGTATGAAGAAAAATCTATTTTTTAGCACCCCGGGTTCCCACTTTGGGAACCAAGGGTGCTACTGGCCTTCATCCCCCATTTCAGGGGCTGCAATGAAGGATAATGGTCCAGAGCTCCTGTTATTTATTTATTTATTTATTTGTAATGCGCCAAAGCCCACAGGCATCATGGCGCACACAGACACACTTCGCTTGGGCCGATAACTTGGTCGAACGCCACATTAATCCCATTAGCACAACCCAAAATGCTAATGGCAGTGTTGGAAAAACGTATTGAGTCTTTGGGCCTCATTACACGTTATGCAGTAAACCATGGTGCTATTAGCACCATGGTTGCCGCCGGTACCATACCAGTACCACCATGGAGAAAAGGGGAATTATCACCCGATTCCAAGGTTGGCGGGGCGGTAATTCCCCCTTTCTCCATGGCCCTTCCCCATTCCCATTTTTGCCCCATAGGGCTCAATGGGACTGGGGAAGGAGCTAATTACGGTACTGCAAATTGCGGTACCGTAATCAGCACCAAGGTCCCTTTGCGGGTCCCAACTTTAACGGCTGGTGTAGACCAGCCGTTAAGGTCGGGTCCCGCGAAGGGACCTCGTAGTAAGGCGGTAAGGGTTTACCGGTACCGGTGCCCTTAACCCTTACCACCTACCGTGTAATGAGACCCTATGTACTTTACTGAGAAATGAAAAGTAGATGGAGTCTATAAGATTTTTTTTTAGTTCTAATTTTAACTGTGAAAGGTGTTTCCTAAAGGAACCTTTCTTTTTTTTATGTTTGCAGGATAGGAGCTGCTTTCTTGATGCATATGGATAAACCTGATCTTTGACCTGGGGTATTATGTACTTACCCTTGAACACTCATAATCTGTATAATATCTATAGTTTGTGTGATGGTTTTTGTAATGCCCTTTTGTCTGAGGTATAGTATTTTGCATTGAAATTTTTGGTTTATGTCTTCTACTCCTACGCTCTTATTCTCTTTCTTCCTTTTCTTTTTCTTTTTCTTCTTTTCCTTTCTTCCTTCTTGTTCTATTTTTGATGGTTATATGTTTGGATTGTTTATGGCGAATTGATTACTTTGCTTTCACTTGGTTGATATGTGTGTATCTCATGGACTGCTGTTCATTTATTTATGTTTGCTTAATGTGAAAATAAAAATTTGAATTCAAAAGGATAGGTTAAAACAGGTGAGGAGCGAAATGAGGGAAGAGAAACCAAGCACTAATATGGAGGGGCAGGTGGAAAGGGGAAGATGTTTTGCATATGTTACTTCTGAGGTAGGAAGGCATTTTTCTCATGCTCCTTGATTACAGCTTCAAACACACTTCAAAATTATTTCCCCCTGCAGAGTGGTGTGTAGCAGTATATGCAGAGGACTGTTGTCTTCCAAAGATATGGATCAACAGCCTCTTTAAATTCCTTACAAGGTAGCTGGTGGGATTTTGAGTCCCACAGATTGGTTGAGGAAGATGATGTGGAGGAAGAAAGCCTACTTTTTACTAAGAAAGGAACAATCTTTCTGAAAGGATTGCAGTAGTTGTATTTGGTTTGGCAGCTCATGGAGGTTCTCCTGTAGGAATAATGGCCAGATAGTCCGTGACTAAGTACACATTTCACTTTTATAGCTTTAGCCTTTGGTACATTCCCAACAGTGGTAAAGAACTGCCCCACCCATGATTCTCTCTGTGTGCTGGAGGTAGGCACTTCCTCTACCTCATCTTCATGGTCCTCCTCATTGTCTTTGGAAATACTTTTATGTTGTGTGGGTCCTCCAGCTGGTGGTGGCTCTTGGGGTGGAGGGATGGCAATAGCTGATGCCATGTTTAAGATAAATAGCAGTTTTGCTACTATTCTTCCAAGTATGTGCTTTGTACTGGATTGTTAATGGATAATGAGTAAGAATAGGTGTAGGAGCTATGCAAGGGTACATTTTGAGCTTCAATGTTCCTAGATCAGTAGAAAATAGAGTTCTGAACTGTCTTCGAAGCAAGGACCCAAACGCGAAGTGCAAACGCGTTCATCGACACGTCAACAAGCCGTGCGCGAGCACATGGTCAAGTGGCACTGTCCGGATGGTCCACAATGATGTCAGAGGTTTGTGGACATTGACGGAAGCAAAAACAGTGGAAAGAGTATAGAATTGTTGAAAACGATGCTAGAAGGTGGGAAATGGCAGAGTCTTAATGTGAAACTGTGTAAATTGGACAAAAATGTTGCTATATTGGAGTAAGTATGATATTAGTAAATTGTGGGAAAATAGCATGCACTGGTAAATACCCATGGAATTCTCTGAAGATACTTTGTTAAAGAGACGTTATTGTTAAGTTGCACCAATAAAAACCTATACCATTCATTGAAAAAACTTTGTTAATGGGACATTACGGTTAAGTTGCACTAATAAAAACCTATGAAATTCAATGAAAAAACGTTGTTAAAGGGCTGTTATGGTTACAACTAAAACCGAAAAACCTCAGAAATTGGCCAGTTATGCTAAGATAAGCAACCATAAGTCGCGCCACCACCGTTCACTGCTAAGACTAATACACAGGACATTGAAGATGACATCACATTTGAATGATATGTTCTAAGCCAAAAGCTTGTCATGTCCCATCCTCCCAAACTAGACTATTTGTGAAAGATTTGTTTAAACAATTAAAAAGTTATTAAGAAAACACAACATTTTGTTTTTGGTCTTCTCCCATTAATTTTCACATGGGAAAAAAGTGCAATTTGTATGAAGCCCAAGCGCAAAAAACACTGGATGGATTTGGACCAAATATGACACTTGAGCGAAAAGTATTGACTCGATTTCTGGTACTGTTTTGAGGTTAATCCGTACAGTACTTTTTAAACCTTTCGACAGAGTAGTGCCCTCTGCTCTAAAAAAATAGCTTATATTTGCAGCACAGAGGCTGATTGTTTCCAAAATTCTATGATTAATAACCTTTGACTGGCTAGATGTATTAAGATGACTTTTATCCAAGCCAAACGTTTTCAAGGCCCTCACCCCTCAGCCCCCTCGCCCTCACTGGAGATTTTGGGAACACAATGTTAGAAAATGAAAAAAAGTTCTTAAAGAAACCCTTCAGTTTTCAGCCCAATCATTTTCCAATACAGAAAAAGTGCAGTTTCTGAACAGCTGTAGCACGAACATCACTGGGCAGATTTGGACCTAATAAGAAATTACTTGGGCACAAAGTATAGACTTAATTTCCTTGACTAGTTTGGGGTAAGTTTCAATGTAAAACCATTACAATGGCCTTTGGTAATTTGCAGCATAGAGGCTGAAAGAGGCTAAAATCTTTTGACCTGGTAGATGAATCTGGATGACAATTTCTAAACAACCTGTTTGTCATGGCCCCAGTGAAATAAGAACGTTTGGGAGCAATTTGGGAAAATAATGAAAAGATTATTAAGAAAACATAAAAATTCAGTTTTCTACCTGCTCCCATTCTATTTTCTCTAGAGAAAAAGTGTTGTTTCTTAATAGACATATGGCCCGATTCATGGAATAAAATTGCATGGACAAATGCGTGCTTTCATGCAAAACACGCTCAAGTGCCCATTCGTTGATTCATGGAACACATTGCGGGTGGCTTACCCGATACTTGCACTGAATCCGTGCAGGCCTAACACGTCACTGTGACACCAGGAAAGCCTTGCGCGAGACACCCAGTGAAGGCGCTTACCGTCTAGTGCAGTCACCTAAAAAGGGGGCGGAACACGTGGAATGGGGAACAACAAGCGTAAATGCGAGCATTAAGTGGGAAATACCACAGTAAAATACTTGCAAAGCCCACACGGAAAATGACACGCTAATCTGGAAACACGTCCGCCACGCGACAGCTGGCATAAGCGTCACCGCACACTAGCACTAAAAACAATAATGCATAAAAAGTGCACGCAAAAGCCAACGTGCATATACAGATACGATGAATGTACAATTTTTGTCAGCCGTGATCGTGGGACACCGCAGTATTAGGAGGATAGCCATGGTACGCATTTTTTTTACCCAGCACCAGTCTTTTTGGGATGCCTGACGACCAGGTCTATGCCAGGTATAGATTTCCACCTCATATCATTTTAGACCTGGTCACGGAGTAGGAAGATGACCTCCCATCCCCCACCCTGTGCTCCCAAGCACCAAGCACCGTGGAGAAGGTGCTCAATGTACTGCATTTTTTGGCCTCTTAGTCATTTCAGCGGACACCTGCCATTGTCGAGGGCATCTCACAGGCCACGCAGTCACGCTGCCTACACCAGGTGTTGGCTATCATGACTGCATGCCCCTCAGACCGCAGCCACATATACATGCCCAGAACACCCGCAGAAAGGCTGGTCGTGGTCCAGGATATTTACAGGGTGGCACACTTCCCCAAAGTTCTTGGTGCCATTGATTGTACCCATGTGGCCCTACGTCCACCTAGGGCCACAGAGCACATCTATCGCAATCGCAAGCACTGGCATTCCATCAACGTGCAGGTTGTATGTGATTCCAAGGGAATCATTACCTCTGTATATGGAAACTATCCAGGGTCCACCCATGACAGTCAGAATGAAACCCCTACACCAAGCCTTGGAAGTTGGGAGGCATGGCAACACATGGCTTATTGGTGAGTACAAATGGCCCTGTGAATGCATGCATGACTCACACAGACAAAACCACACCACTGACAACATATCTCACCTCCACAGGGGACAGTGCCTACCCTCTGAGCACCTACATGATGACGCCAATATGGAACCCCACCACACCACCCCAGGTAAGATAAAATGCAGCCCATACTGCAACTAGGGCCATAGCGGAGCGCACATCCAGAGTGCTAAAGTCAGTTATATGCACCACTAGTAGTGTGCAGGATCAATGTGGCAGCATGTGTCTGCACAATGTTGCAGCAGAGCGTGGCATACCAGTGAACATGGTGATGTCCCCACATCCCCAACCACATGCATGGCAGCTGCGCATGGGAGGGGAAAGGGCATGTGGCAAGGCTGCCTATGCCCAGCTTGTGGCACAATTTTCCACCTAAAATCCATACCCTGCAGATTGCACACAGCCCTGACACATTCCAGGTGACAATCGATGATGTCAAAGGGACAATCATCTGTCCCAACCTTACCACCCTGAGAACCTGTCCTTGGAAGTGCCACATTGTGTGCATCCCTTAGAACTTAAACCAACTCAATCTGGTGTGCACAAAAGTAGCACATGGAAGATGTAGCATGTCACTAACACCATGGCAAAGTACTCCTCTAAATACCGGTATGTCAACTAAATCATCCCACACTCCATGTCACCTGGTCGCCACACCTTAGCATGGCATGCAATGTCAAAAGTGTAAATCAAAAGCCATCACTCAATTCCACTGTCACAAAGTGCTCAACAATTAACTGAACCAGTTCATACACAAGTCACTCTCACACATGAAACTATCAATGTACACAGGGACACCAATTGGGCAGTACAACATACCAGATACATGGGCCCTAGTAGTAAATATGTCTGACCTGACAGTGACCAATCATAATTGCACAAGTGCCTCAACATGTCATAACTTGCACATGCCACCCTTCTATCATTTTGGGTGGCCCTGATAACTAAAGTGGGCAGGGAAGCACATACAGACCGAAGGAAAACAATAGTACAGATAGGCAAGCCACTACATGAAGATGGAACATGATCAAAGCATGGATCTCAATGTACAACAAAAAGGGATGGCAACCATGCACTGGACATACAATCATGATTCCCACTTGGGGTGTATACACAGGCCGGGCTTGAGATTGTCCACAGATAGAAAGGAAGCCCAATGTGCCTGTGTAAGTTACTTTCACACGCTGCCCTCCTTGCAAGCCCATGAAAAGGGGAAGCAGGAGTGGCATATTTGTCTGGACCCAAGACCCAAACACCAACACAAGACAAGCCACTATGGGTACAGCTGGAACGTACAGTGGATGCCCTTGGATGCCACACAAAGCAACACACTGTCACATAAAAGCACAATAGACAAAAAACATTAAAAAAAACACCCATGGTGGATGGAGGGCTCTGGGGGGGTGAATCAGGAGGGTGGAGGGGCAGGCTGCATGTCAACACCCACATGTGCAGGTGTTGAGAAGAAAGAAAAATCTTCATGGGTTCATGGGCTGCACGACTATCATGGATTGGGTGAGCTGTCACTGTTGTCACCACCCTCTGCTGTAGCATTAGAAGGTGGTAGTGTTAAGGGATGATCACGACTCATAGCCCTGGCCTGGTCCACCATGGCATCGGCCATGTAGGACTGATATGCTCACATCTGCAACATAATGGCTTGGAGGTCCCCATGGAACACCTCCCGGGATGCACAGAGTTCCTCTGTGATGGTATGAGTCAAATGTTGATTCTGCTGTTCAGACCGTCTACTGCGGGCTTCGTCAAGTGCAGTCAGTGTAATTCTGAGGGACCAATACTCTTCCCTCGGGGAGTTTCTGTATAGCATGACCCTCTGAAACCAGGGATGCAGGCAGAGCCCTCAGTTCGATCCGTAGGCTCCTGTTGCTGGCCTCCATGTGCAGCGTTCGTGAGCGGCATGTGGACCAGATTGCCTGCAGCTGGAGCTCCACATGTCCTTTTGAGGGCATCATGAAATTGGCCACCCTTTCCATGCCCGGAGCCATCATCTCATATGAAGCCCACTTTTGCCGTGCAGCACCATTCATGGACTGCTCCCACACAGTATTGCCAGCTGCACACAGCCACCGCGTTGGCTGACCCCACGCCTGGCAGGCCCCAGGGAACCTGGCCCTTGATGTGATGTGCCTGTCTGTGGCTGCAGGACTGTATCCCTCCCATGAGCAGCTGTCCCAGGACCAGGACCCAATACTGTGAAGTGTGACCCTGCATCCGTAACCAGCACTGACTGGCCCTGTGAGGGGTCTTCACCCCCTGCAGACCTTTGGGACACAACAGCAACCACAGTTGATCCACTGGGCTGCGACAGTTTTGGGTAACCCATATCTGGTTCACCACCAGATCCAAAGGAATCATCAGAGGTGGAGTCCGACTGCGTCAGGGCCACGATGGACTGTAGCACCAGTGGATCTTCATGGGCTACCACAGCATGTCCTCCACTGGTGGTTGGTAGCTGCTCAGTATACCGTACCACCTCCTCCTCACCCTCTGCATAAAGTGCCTCATCACCTGCACATGGAGAGAAAGGGAAATTAAGACCCATGTCAATTGCACAGCCCACACACACAGCAACCACAATGTTCACATGCAACACATTTACCTGCCATGTCACCCATGGCACAAAAAACATGCATGTACTCAATGTAAATGCAAGTGAAGGGAACTATGAATGCAGCCATGGATGCCTGCTCAATGGATCAACAACACATGTAGTGCATGGTGCATTGCACTTGCTTCACACACAAGCACCTGACGTGCAATACACAGATGCCGCATAGTCATGCAAGAACTGCCAAACGGAATCAGATGGAACCTGATGACTACAGTGCCTGAGCCATGTCCAATAGTTGTGAACTTACATTACATTGTACTCACAAAACCAAAATACACAAGTGTCAAAATGTGCAACAATGCTAGGGTGTCGGAATCGAGTGAAGACAAGCACACTGATACCATGATGCAAGGTCACATTGACGTCACACCAGTGAGTAGGCATGTTGAAGGGGATACATGGGTTTTGAAGTGATGGGGGCATAGCAGAACATGTGAACGGCCTCAATTTCAAACATAAACACGTCACCAGTAATGCAAATGTTGTGGCCTGTTGGCAGTGGAAGTGCAAATGCACACATCAGGTGCGAAGTGGCGGTAGTGTGTTGCAGGGAAACTGTAAGCACACATCAAGTGTGGAGGATGCCCAGTATGCAGTGCATGGGTGAAAATGTTAGCTCAGAGGACCGTGTCAGAGAAAAGATTGTTTCCAGGTCGCTAGTGATTCATTTCAGTCATCCTGTACTACAGCAGGGGAGAGGAGGAGAGTATGTCCAACACATGAGGAAGCATCAGATGTTCCTACATACCTGGAGAAGGTTCACCTCCAGTTCCATTGAGGCAGGGAGGCTGTACCAGAGGGAGGACCAAGCCAAAGACAGACATTAACCACCAACTCATTGCAATGAGGAGCTACTGACCAAGAGTGAATGGGAAATGGATGAGTGAAGTATGGGCCTCATTACGAGTTTGGAGGCTCCCTCCAAACCGGGCTTCATTACCGGGTTCCTTCAATGAGGAATAACCGGGTCATTCCAACTTTGGAGGACCTGGTAATTCCTCCTTGAAGGAACCATTCCCCATTCCCATTTGAGCCCCTATAGGGCTCATTGGGAATGGGGAGGGAGGTAATAACGGGCACATTACAAATGGCCCGTTATTACCTCCCTCTTCCCCTCGTGGGACCCGGAAAGGACGTCTGGTTTTACTAGACATCTGTTCCGAGTCCCGCAAAGGGAACCTCGCAATAGGCGCTCCCATAATGAAGGGTGCCGGTCCCGTACCGGCACCCTTCATTACGGGAGCACCAGGGTCGTAATGAGGCCCTATGACAGGTAAGCAAATAATGAAGATGGAGTTGAAGAAATATCGGCCGCAGGACACCTAAGGACTTGTAGACAATGCACAGGGTTCAGAAAAGACCAGTCGTAGCCACTGGGAGACAGTGGCCTCCTCACAGTCCGAGGGAGACACAATCCCTGGCCCTAACAAAAAAGGACACTTCCCACAGTCCTGGTCTGGATGAGTAGCAGAGCCAAGCAAATCCAACCATCTAAATCTAGTAAGAGTCTGTTTCAGTAGCTCATCATAGGTAAGAACAGTCCTCTCTAGACTGTGAGCTGCAAGGTTAATGAGAGGAAAGGTGGAATACTGCTGAGGAGGTGCATCCGGCAGGGTGACGTCTCAGAGACGTCACAGATGTGAGTAGAAAAGGAGAGTGTTGAGTGGAAGATTAACACAGGATACCCGCCATCAGAGGTTGGAGCAGGAAGAGGGCCACGAGAGGCTGCACAGAGTGTGACATGGACGGAATGATAATGGGTGGTGAGGACGAGCGTCAGAGTGTGCACCACATTTCATGCATGCAGTCTATTGGACAACAACCACATGTCAGTCCACCATGACATGCCCACCCATGGCAGGCATGTAAATACAGTCATAACAGCCGGATAATCACAACAATCCATCCAAGCAACATACACATGTCATGGACGCACACACATCAACACTCACCGGACATATCCTCATAATTTGGCAGGTCTCCCATGCCTTGGATCTGCTCCACATCAATCATATCACTGACTTGTTCTTCATGTTGAGTGGGCTCCTCGTCCTCTTCTGGTGGCCTACCTCCAGTCACCAGACCCAGCTTCTCTTTGGCTCAGCGTCAGAGGTCATTCCAATGCTTCAATGTCTCAGAAGCTGTGCGCCGCTCGTTGCCCAAGGTGTTGATTAGATCAGTGAGGCGCTGCCAGTGGGCCATACGCTGAGCATGCGTATGTGTGCTCCCTGCCTGCACCAGCATGTCACGTTCATGTTCCCGCACGTAGTCCACGAGGATCTTGAGCCCCTCATCAGTGAAGCTCCCCTTCCTCGATGTGTGGGTCTCCTGTGCCGTATCTTGGCTACTAAAAAAAAAAAAAAAAGGACTACTAGAGAGCTATATATAGACCTCTCAAAATGGCGGCCCAAACATAGATACTAACCAGAACAGGCGCAGGCACCCATGAAGGAGGATCTTACAGAAGGAGCTAAAATCAGCCCATAGAAGACACCAGCCCACAGGGATACCACTCCACCCTGTAGTGGCACCATTGGGAATGACTAGAGACCAAGAAACAGGTAAATCATGATACACACGGTAGCCTGTGCAAAGTATTGAAATACAGAGAAGTAAGATAGCACTTAGATTTAAACTCAGCATTTGACTTGCATTTTTTAACATCCTTTTAGCATTTTTTTAGCGCTTTTCTAGCTTTAAGAATAGCTGGAGAACAGTTTTACTGAAGTCTTTTTTTGAACTGTTTTCAGCAATGGGAAACAGGAATCCATTTAGAACTAACGGATACAACCCGTGTGGTTTATTTCAGAAACCAATTGTAGAAGCCTCTACACAGAAGCTAAAACTGCATTAACACATCCGCAAAACATCGCGGCAAGGAAAAGAACAGAGAGAGTTTTCTGACTAAACCACTGGTAAGCTGACTAAAATGCGACCTTTTTAAGAACCCATGCATAAGGGATAAGCTATTATGATCTCGCCATTATGTTTAAAATACGTTTAAAATATATAGAAACCATAACCAATTACTAAAGAAAGGACACCACTCCTCTCCAAATTAAACGACCTTGCAGAGGAACTGCAATGACCAGAATGCTTTGTGTTTTCTAAGCTGAAGGCTGGAGTAGACGATCTTGTAAATAAAATAATTTGTTGTTTGCAGATTCGGTAGGAATATCCTTCCTCCCAAGAAATTGATGCCCAACATATGTGGACATTTTTTCGCCTGCTAATCAAGAAAGCCCCCACACTAAGAAGACCAGGTAACCAAATGGACCCTGTAGTCTTTCTTGACACCTCTAAACATGTCTAAAGAAACATACATTGATTCTTTTTTAATGTTTCTTTATCAACAGTTATTATCATCTTAAAGAAGAGGCCAGAAGAGTTCATACTTAGCTGAAGCCCATTCTAAACCCCCCTTATTGACCACTCCTGAAGAAAGTCCCAAGACCTACACAGAGGACTGAAACATGTGGAGAATTTTTTGTCAGTCGAATTAGTTAAACTGTCTGAGTGAATTGAAAATTCCAATGAAGGGACAATCTAATCCCAATTATTGAATAGAATTAGAATAGAAGAATTAGAGATTAGAAAGTCATTATCTCTAAGATCTTTTAGAATTGTATGTTCTTAATGTTTGTCTTTGTCAACACGATACATGTATTTCAGACTATTTTGCTATTTCCATTAAAATGTGTACTTTTTGAATTAACCAATGGCATTCAGATGAATGGATAACTGTTGATAAAGGATTAAGTCCTATCTTTTCGAGTCTTGTATAGCCTGTCCCGCTACTGCACGCTTTGCCATCTTGCAAGACTGTGCAGACCCTGAGTGGCTGGGACCATTTGGGTCATTAGGGGCTGGAGGACTGCTGGACTGGGCCATGGCATCTCCCACTGATGTCTGGACAGGAGGTTGCCTTGCAGGTATCCGTACCTGTCTGCAGGTGGCCGCCACTTCCCCAACAAGTCCCTTCCCCTTGGAGACAGGGACTACTGCACCTGGGTCCCTGTAGAACTGTGCCTGGACCACAACAGGGCTGTCTGAGTGACCCTGAGCCTGGGCGGCGGGTGCTGCAACTGCCCCTGCAGCTTCCTGACCCTGGCTGGTAGGGACAGCAGATTAAATTGCTGCTCTGGTAACCCTGGTGCTAGTGAACACCATTTTCCCAACACGTCCCTTTCCCTTGGAGACAGGGACTACTGCACCTGGGTCCCTGTGGACCTGTGCCTGGACCACAACAGGGCTGGCTGTGTGATCCTGAGCCTGGGCTGTGGGCAGGGACGTAATTTCACCAAAATGCCAGGGGTAGCGGAAGGAAGTGATGTCATTTGACCCCACCCCGAAGTGATATTACAGGAAGCAATGGAACCCGACCTTTCACCTGTTGACAAAACAGGAAGTGGCATCACATAGCATTCTATACTACGGAAAATATGGTTACGATGTCACTATAATGTGATGTACATTTCATACAAGAATGGATCGCCCTATGTATCGTTAAGATCAGTGTGTATAGGCCCATATTACCAAATTACTGTGAATGCAAGCAGACGTCCATGACCAAATGGTAATGATGTGTTATTATACAGCACTTATTCTTAAGCGCTTTATATAGAAAAAATATACACCCAATATCACCCAACCTGTGTTGCTACTCATTTATCGACCTCAGAAGGATGAAAGGCTGAGTTGAGGTGTATAAGAACAGACTAAATCAGTGACTCACCCCCAGACAGAAGTGTGCCTGAAATAAACCTTTAATAAGTCTAGCAATTATTGTATAGAATTCCAGAAAGACACATTATTTGGTATCCCTATTTTTTCTTATTTAGGGTCAGTGCTGAAAGTGCTAGACTTGTGGCACTCCTGTTCTTATGTTTTTTCTTTTTTTTAAGGGGCCTTAACAAGAAAGCCAGCCACTCCAGAAGTGAACAGCCACATGCTGCTGGCCAAAGCCCAGGAGTTTGCATTACAAAAAAACAACAACAAAAAAAATCTTTTTTTTTAGAGGTCGCAAGAATACCACAGAGGTCGCAAGGGAGACCTCAGAGGTTGCAGTGGCAACCTCTGGTGACCCCTAAATGACGTCCCTGGCTGCAGGTGCTGCAGCTGTCCCTGCAGCTTCCTGACCCTGGCTGGAAGGGACAGCAGATGACACTGCTGTCCCAGGACCCTTGGTGCTGGGAAGTCAGTATCAGCTACATCTGCCTGACCCTGTTGGGTGGGGGGCACAGCTCTCCCTGCATGTCCCTGGCCATGTCGGCTACGTCGACCTTAACCACACGTCCCACTTGTTGCCCTCTCAAGCATGTCACTGATGGAATTGTGCAGTGGGAGGCGCATATCAATTGTCAGTGAGGTGGCAGTGTACGTGATGTTAAACGTACCAGTGTGCCCCATGCAAGGCTCAATGTAATCCCTGCGGAAAAATAAATGAGCCACGTAATGCACAGGCACCCCAAAAATTAAAATTACGTGTACGTAACCCCTCGTTAACCCACGTGTAACGTAAAAACCTAACACATAAAGCTGTGTCACCCACCAACACAACAAATTGCATACGTAAATGACACGTAGGGTAGTATGACGTCGAAAATGGGGGTACACGAGACACGGGGGAACCCACTTTATGCAAAATGTGTACGCGACTCACTGCCAGCCTCAAAAACAAAAATCAAAATGCATGTGCGCGGAGACAAATCACCCACCAAAAGAAAAAGCTTGCACTCTCGCTATAGGGTAGATATCACGTGGAAACTCTAGAATCTGTCGCACACTCACTGTAGGGTTGAGATTGTGTGGAAACGCTAGAATTGCAGAAGTCCACATGTCCGTCTGCTATCGCTAGCACAAGTGTGTGATGGTCTCCAACGCACTGATTTATACATATACTGTACGATAAGGGCCAACGTCCAGCACGTGTCGCGTAATTTAGGCGCCTTGGCCCTTTCCTCTAAATCCATGCTAACGTGCTGTTTCCGCACTTACGGAGTCACTCTGCTCCCGGCTGGCCACACAAGTAACACGGAAGACCCATGCTCGTGCCTACCAGCCAATTAACCTGCCTCCAAGTGCCCCGAGCTGCCTCCTACGAACCATCTGCTGATGCCTGCCCACTGTGTGTGCCTGCTGCTCACGTGCCCTGTAATTTTGGTGCCTGCTGTACAGTCATTGCCAGAGCTCCTGTCATTGGACCTGTGACCATATCTGCTGGTCCAGATCTGGGAAGACATCGTGGGAGCCATCAACACGGAGGTGGTGGCACCCTGCGACTACATCCATGTCCACAAGCGCTGGGAGGACCTCAAAGCCAGGACCTGCAACAAGGCCCGGTGCTTCCTCAAGGCTGGCATGGGCCAAGAGGGGCACCGGGGCCTGTTGACCACCGACAACAAGCTGGTCCTGGAGCGGTTCTACCAAGCGTTGTACCCCCAGGTCAGGGATTTGGAACTCCATCTGTAGTCGACCGGTAAGAGTCCATGGGCCTCATTATGAGGTTGCCGGTCTGGATACAACGGTACCGGTAAGGTAAGCATGCTGGTACCATTATATCCAGACCGGCAAACTGTGAGTTGAGCTCACGTGTGCCTTTCATTCCGCCAGGTCTGACCTGCCGGGCAGAGCGGAACACGTGAGCACAGCATATAGGATTCACCAGCACCGTTACGAACGGTGCTGGTGCATCCGCCCTCCCCATTCCCATTCAGTCCTATGGGGCTCAAACGGCAATGGGGAAGAATTTTTTCCAGCACCCAGGAATGGGCAAATACCAGGTACGGCAAGGCCATAATGACCCAGTAATTGCCCATTTCTGAGTGCCGGAAAAAATGAATACCAGTGGCAGCCATGCCTATATTACAGGCATGGCTACCGCCAGCCTCGTAGTGACACCCCATGTGTACTTGTCTACCATAGTGCATGTGCATGTTGATGTATGAAAAGAAGTAGTGGAACTATGTTCCCTGCTGGCCTGCACCCACTCCCCACAAACCCCATCACCACGTCCCTTCCCACACACAATACACACCCCCAAACACTTGCACCTGCTGTTTAAGGGACCGTTCAGTGCAGTGCATTGAAAGTGCAAGTTTGAACTTCTTCCTACACTTGTATTTTAAAACGAAACCATTCCGGAATGGTTTCTTTTTAGAATAAAGTATAAGAGCTGTAAAAGGTAATTTTACAAAGTAGAGGAGCTCCGCTCCCGACCCCTCCCGCTCACTTCGACCACTGGTCTGGTATGTATCTTGTACATATGTCTGTGTGCATGTCCGAGACAGTGCTGCATGTGAGTCCATTCAAGCATGTGTGACAACAACAGTGTTTGTGTAGCAATGTGTGATGCACGGCAGCATGTGACGATGTGCCCATGGTTGGTTTCATGTGTCTGGACTTGGCCATGTGAGAAGTGTCACACATGTGTGCTTTTGGCAAAATCATGGACATGCATGACACATATGTGCATGTGTCTGAAGAGTGAGTGTGTGACTGGCCAACACTCCCGTATGGATGTCACTTGAGCATTAGATTGTGTGATTGACTCATGCCAAATTGACCTCTAGTGCACTCGGACGTGATAGCTCCATGATCTGCTTCATGACTGTCAGCTGATGTGTGCGAATGAGATGTGTATGTCCCATGATGCATGTGAGGCGAATGCACAATTCTGAGGTGCTGACAGTGGTTTGTCCAAGGATGTGATTGTCTGGTGAGAATGCCAGACATGATTGTGCATGTGTGTTGATTGCACTAACCTTTGTGTTGTGGACGGTGATGATGGTTGTGACCTTTTACAGTGCCACTCATGTACATTTGCTTTATGCAAAACAGACATATGTTCAGTACCCTGATGTTTGTGCTCTATGTCTCCCTATCCACAATAACGATGGAAGAAGAGGGCAGAGAAGACACTGTGGATCAAGGCAGTGGGGATGCTTCCACCAGGCGCAGATGCAAGCCCCAGTCAGGCTCCCAGGAAATGTCATCTTCAGGGAGCGATGGGTGTGTGGGCTAGCCACTTATGTGACCCCCTCCTCGTCTTCCTCCTCTCTGCACCAGTCATCCACCCTGCCGTCTTCCGGCCCAGATACCATCAGGGCCTCCTGTGTACCTGTCCCAACCCTGGCGCCCAGTCTGGTGGAGATCCCATCCCTGTCAGAGTCGGGAGTTGAAGTTGGATCAGCCGAGGTGGTCACCACGTAGATCCAGCCGGCGACAGGAGCTGTGAAAATGGAGGAATAGCAGGCATCCAGGAGCAGGGCACATGCGCGACAGCCCCAGGGCTTGACATCATCCCGGAGACTGTCCTTGAGGCACGACACCAGGCTATTTGGCAGCAGCAGGCTCGGAGTAAGATGGTACAGGCCTCAGGGATTTCAATGGCAGAGAGGCAGGTATCAGCCATCAGGCAGGAGGCAAACATGAACCTTACAACAAGGATGTAATCTGAGTTGGAGCGTTTGGGCCAGCAGATCGGGGCAGAGGTGAAGCAGGCACGGGAGGCTAGACTCACCATAGCCAGGGCGGAGATTTCACTGCGTCGGGCAGAGAGGCGGGCTGAGGTCCTTGAGGAGACTTGCAGAGAGTTTTAGAGGAGCATGTTGGAGTCCCTGCAAGCCCTCGAGGAGGAAGCACAGGCATGCCTAGGGGAAGTTGACGCGATTTGGCTGGGTTGCGGCTGGAGTAATTGCATGAAAACAGCCAAATCGTGTGGAAACTCATTGTGTACCCCGAACGCACCCCAGCCAAGTCACGTGGAAACTCATTGTGTAGCCCAAACATACATACCCCAGTCGAATTGCATGGAAACTCATAACGTACCCCAGACACACCTCAGCCGAATTGCGTGAAAACTCATTGCGTACCCCTGATGCACCCCAGCCAAATCGCATGGAAACTCATTGCTTACCCTGGATGCACCGCAGCCAAATCGTGTGGAAACTCATCCCGTATCACGGACGCATCCCAGCCAAATCACATGGAAACTCATTGCGTACCCCGGACTCACGCCAACCAAATCGTGTGGAAACTCATTGCGTACCCTGGACGCCCCCCAGCCAAGTTGTGTGGAAACTCATTGCATAGCCCGGACGCACCCCAGCCGAATGTCATGGAAAATCATTGCGTACCCCGGACACAACCCCGCCGAATCACGTGTAAACGCATTGCATACCGCGGACACACCCCAGTCAAATCACGTGGAAACTCATCACGTACCCTGGACGCACCCCAGGCGAATCACATGGAAACTCATTGCGAACCCGAGATGCACCCCAGCCAAATCACGTGAAAACTCATTGTGTATCCCTTACCACCCCAGCCAAATCAGGTGGAAACTCATTGCGTACAATCGCATGGCAACTCAACGCATACCCCGTACGCACCGAGTTTTCACCCAATTTGGCTGGGGCGGATGTATGCTGGACCTGGGTTGGCGTGGGGGGCTTGCACCATGTTATGCATTTTGCTGGCTTTTACTGCATGTGGGGGTTTGTTTGGGGGTGTAACTGACACTGCTTGATGTTCCTTGCGCCAAGGGTAGTGATGCCTCGGGAAATCCATGAATAGCATGATGCACAATTGTTTCTTTGCACCATGGCTGGCTCACGCATGGTGCACGCTCCTTATCGGCGCAATGCGCTTGAGCCTTTTCTGCACAGATTCCATGAATCGGGCCCATAGTGTGAAAACAGGGGGGGCATATTTGGACCAAATAAGAAACAATTTGGGCACAAAGCATTGGCTGAATCTTGTCTGGTTTCGGGTATATACATCCAGTCATTTTAAAAGTATATGACAGAGACATGGGGAAGCCCCCTGAACCTTAAAACCTGTATATATATCAGCCTTGGTGCTTTTCAGTAGAATGGGTTTTAAGAAATGAACACCTGCCATTTGTTTTTGCTCAATGCAAGCTATCCCTGTGATAAATCTTCAAGAAGCTGAAAGTGAAAGAACTCAAAACACTATTTGGAGGAGGAAAACTTTTGCCATCAAGCTTAAAGAGTCTAATAATGTGGACAACTTTAGATTGAGACACAACACTCTTCTGTTCATGTAGTCACACCTTTGGGAACACTGATTGATTTCAAAGACTGCGTTTAGATGGCCTGGTCGTAGGAGCTATATAAATATCAATACAAATAGCATGTTGGGGTGGGTTGCGGAGAGAGTTACCGGTAGAACATTTTTGGCTTATCTGACCACAGGAATTTCACTAGATCACTGCAATAATGACACAGTAAGAACACAGAAAAAAGTGCATCCATGAAGTGATTACTGACAGAGGGTACTGTGAGAAGGTTAGGGAGGAATGGAATCATTGATGTCACCAGTGATATCATCACTGCTGTCATCATTGTGGTCATATGCTGTGTAAAATGGATCAAGTAGTTAAAGTGGCTTTGCCTGAATTGTCTTCCGGAATTCAAGGGTTTTGTTGCCTTAATAAAGACCTTAACATATATTTTTTTAAAAGGTTTTGTTGCAATGTAGTCTCCATCTTAACTGTTTTCAAACTAAAATATGTTTTCAGTCAATTTCAAAGGCTTTGTTGCTAAGTATTTTTCACTTTAAATGTGATCACCATTTCTGAAAAGTCACTCTGCTGCATAGCACCAAGACCGATAAATATATATAGAGAGTTTTTAAGGAGCAGGGGTGCCCCCCATTTCTTTGTTAAATATTTTGAAAACTCCTGGTTGGATTTACCCGAAACCAGTAAAGGAGAAGAAGTCAACAAATTGTTTCTTAACTGGTCTTAATCGGCCATGCAGTTTACTGTGAGAAACCCAAAGGTGTCTCACCGCTAGTCCACGCGGATCTCTCTCTCAAGTGGCCAGGGCACGACCATCGCCTCTGGATACAGACCCTGAGGGTGGACCAGTGTGGGAGGATCACCTGGGTGAGAGGTCCTTGGGAGTGGGACACCGGATGGTGAGACGCAGTAGCCCTCTCTTCCCTGGAACACCATTATCCCATACTATCTGATGGGATATTTAGAAACTCACCCCCTCCTCCTTTTTCTGCACAACACTTTCTCACAGTCAGCCTGCTCTGGGAGAAAACAGACTCACACCCAAGCCATGTACATAACCTTTCCCATGACTACGGTCAGACAAGGTCAGGCAATTATTGACAATCACTCACACCTGACTTCCGTTCCACTTCTCCACATGTATAAAAGGTGGTGCAAAAGAGCACACTCTGATTAAGTCAAAGCACACAAAGGTACAGCAGTTTCGAGTTGGCAGTTGAACGAGGGGATAAAGAGAGCCAGGCACAAGAGGTTTGGGAGAGAGGCAACACCCATGACCTTGTTGACAGGAAGACATTACTTTCAAGAAACCTCAATTGCAAAAAATGTAACACCAGTAAACAACGCCAAAGAATCCTGCATTGTGTGTCAGAGATATCAAGGGTCCTCGCACGTGACTGACCAAGGCGGAGAGGAGCAGCAGATGCTGTGGTATCGTCCTTGGCTTCAAGAACAAAGAAGAGACAGAAAACAACACAGCCAGTGAGTTGGGGAGACCGTTCTGGGTTGAAGTCAAGTTTGCAAGTGACAAAATTGTAAAGTGAGCACTGGAAGGAACATTGTTAAACACATGTGATAAAAGACGCGAGTGAGGCTAAATTGCTGGTAAATATTTAAACATTAGAAGATACAATACCATTGACAGAGTGGTCTGGCACTGTGAATGTGCTCAATCGAAGGTCTTACAAGGGTATCGTGATGAAAGGAAACAAAAGCAGAATATTGTTGTGAAGTGTCAATTGTGTGAAGTGAATCGAAGTGGTCCTGGAACGGTTTAAGCAAAACCTTTTGCACATTTGTTAGGCAGAATCATATGCAGAACCCTTTGGGAACACCAGCCACAATCAAGACTACAAGTGACAGTACAAATTCACCTTCGGTGCAAGCCTGTACTACACAGTAAAGTGGTAGTGATGGCTGAGCATCCAGACTTACCTCAAGAGTAAAGTGAGCAGTATCAACAGTTACACAAAGGACAGCAATTACTATGGTTCAAACAAACACTGACTCAAGGTTTCTGAGTAAAAGAATATACATTTATTTACACATTCATTTGTAAAACAGTTCACTAAATAAAGCAGCTGAAAAATCACACTCTTAATATACTACACAACACCCAATCAATTCTGGACAAGTTAGGCTCAAAATGAAGTGTGAGCAAAATGGCACTCCAGCAATTTAAAAGGGAGGGAAAGGAAAGGTTATACAACATTAAGCAGCATCAACAAGTAAGTAGGCAGGGCAATCTAGAAAAGGCTTGGTAAAATGAGGATCCAAATCAACCGGCATGGGCCAATATTAATGGTTCAGAGTCTTTGCAGAGGATCAAACAATTCAGAGTAGTTTGCGGTTAAGTCTTTGCCAAGAGTTCGGAAACGAAATTGGTCGAAGAAAAAGTTATTTAAAAGAGTAGAGAAGGACAGGCCCTCGGATTGGTGAAAGATTTCAAACACTTTGACTACTGCGGTCGGACGGAACGAACAACTGGGTTAGAACAGTACCTTAAATGAAGAAGAAGGCTGTAGCTGAGGCAGAAGTTCCTGGCAGATCCTACAGGCTCACGGTTCCTGATGCAACTGTCACATTGACAGGATGTAGGAAGACTGGAGGGTCCTGCACTGCCCAGGGCAGAAACCAGCAGAGCAAAGCAACAAATAAAAGGTGCACTCCTTACAACCCAAAAAGGGTCTGGTCCTCCTGGCTACCCGGTTCACTGTATATTGTTTTTCACCTCTTAGCCTGCAACACGCAAACAATATAAAATGTTAGGAGCTTCAGAACGTGTTTTTTTTGGGGCCCGCTAATTTGAAGTTAATATGGTGACACTTGTATTGTATTGCGACACATCAGTTTTTACATGTGAGAATTTCAGTGACCACTTTTTTGGCTTCACAAAAATGAGAGACAATAATGTGGCTTAACACACCTTAAATGGAATTTTTGTGCATATTTTCCTCTCTGAATCTGTAACTTTAACCCTTTTCGATTCACGCATTAAGAAGGAAACAGTAGCACCCCATTCCAAGAGGGCGTGCATGACAATTACATTTCTGAATACGCGCACGTGATGTACGCGTCACAGAGTTTGTTTTCTTTAAACTTCCGGGTCAGAATTGGTCACAGTGACAACACTGTCGATCGGCAATCGCACCGAGGACACATGCGGACCCAAACACATCGTTCTCAAGACTAAGCTAATGAAGCACTTTTTAGTCTGCATTCTGCTGCCTTACCAATATTAATATACACGCGCAACTTGGTATTTTACGTTTCACTTTTTACTTATTCCTCGAATTCCGGATTATTTACACATGTACATTGCCTCCATCTAGTGACACCATTGAAACCATTTAGGAGCCACAGCGACACAAAACAACTTACAATCCACATTTTTCCAAATACGAGCGGGTTGACCATGTAAGTTTATATATATTTTTTGGAATATGTTCTATTAGTGATTGCCCCACAAAAACCTGTTCTGAAGACCATTTTTAAATTAGCACATTTTCATTATTCTTATATTTTTTCCTTTATTCCACCAGGTACTTTGGTGTAATTTACATCACCACAAACAGACAGAAGAAAGTAACTTAGCACTTTTTTGAACTTATCACCATACAAAACCCCTGAGGAACCGCCAGACAATAGGCGGGGAAACACGTGTCGGGAGTAGATTGGATTTATATACCGAATTAAGTTGGATTTATGTAACCACAACTAACTATATTTTTTTGGGTGGAAACACATCGAATTGAATGAAATCTATAATTCAATTGAATATTTTCTTTGGAATAAACTAAGGCTAAGATAAACTGCTATTTTTTGTTCTTTCTAAAAAGCAAATTGGCTTCCAAGCTTCAACATATTTTGGCTTACTATGCAAATCGTCTTTTTCTCAAGTTGAGCGCGGACCATAGCAAGGTCTAATTTACCACTTTTCAGTTCCTCTTTCCTTCTACAGTCTGAGGGTAATAGACCTTTGTTCTGCTGCTTGTACTTTTCTAATCACGATTCAGTGAGTAGCGCCGGAATCAGCTAAAGACTGGTTGGATTTGTAAACTATCCGGTTCACTGCAGCTGTGCACAGCAAATTTGACCAGGGGAGGGAGACCTTGCTTGGTGTTTGGCAAACTGGTTGGTCCCACCAGCTCAAGGGAAGAAGATTCCTTGCAGATCTTCTCTGTTGTCGAAGTTTGGAGATTCGGACCTGCAGCAGGGCTTCACCGGGCGGTTCAGTAGTGGTAGTGGTCCTCTTCTTTGAGCTTCTCTTCGGTTCTCTCAATCCCGTGGCGACTCTGCCTTCCTAGTCCCAGAGACCTGCTTTTTATGCAATTTTCCCCCATTCACCCAGCCTGGCTGTCAATCACGCAGAAGAGTGACTGTCCTGGAGGGACAGTCACCACAGCCAATCATACAGAGTGAGACATGGGTCTCCAAGGAGGGAGTCTCAAAACCCTCCCTCACATACTGTCCCCCTCAGACATTCAGGCGTGTAAGGAGGGCTTCTATGTGGAAGCCCGCCAAAGGACGGCGGACAAAGGAACCAAACCTGGTTTGGCGCGCAGAGTAAAACACGCGAAAGACCTTTACAAAAAGAAATGGTGAATAAACCCAGCAGGAACCAAATAAAAGTAAATGGGGTCCAGCGGATTTAAGTCCTAGGCTACTAACTTAGCCTAAAACAGTATCAAGGCTATTTACATAGACCGCGGTAGGATAAATAGGGTATATCCAATGCCACCAGCCTAATCTTAAAGAAAGGGGAATGACATAATGTTCCATGAGAAGCAGGCAAAAAGGGATAACTATTAACCCTTTCCAGTACTCTATGTAAGATAGTTTGTACTGGGTCTGTGCTTTGAAAAAGACTAATAAAGTCAATGGCAACTTTACATGTTCTGGGAGACAGTAGTCAGTCCCAGAAAATGGAGTTTAATAGTGGGAAGTCTGAAAAACACAACACTGTGTCACTGCACTAAAGGTGCTGTGTAACACACAGTAAAAAGATGATGCCTATGGAGTAGGAGAAGCAACATACTCTATGAATACAAAAATGTTAAACACACAGCAAAACACATGTAAGAGTGGGAAAACAGGCTCATGCACTTACCAGGTGAAAAAAATAAATCCTACAAATCCAGCAAAGCTGCTGAGGGACTCAGTAGGTAAGGGAAATTAGCCATTCGGGAGAATTCTCACTAACAACATTTCAAGGTCTTCATTTCTGGTAAGAAAAGGATATCTGAGCCCGGACGAGGGGGATCCATGGTCCGAGCATGAAAGAGGGAGACCAAGATGTGAATATTGTGGAAAAAGGGATCTGAGTTCAAACGAGTGGATACATGGTCCGAGCCTGAACAAGGGAGACGAAACTGTGAACATTGTAGAAAAGGGGTCTGCCCCCGGACGAGGTGGACCCATTGTCAGAGCCAGAAGGAGGGAGAGCAGTCTAGAACTTGTGAAAGTAAAACCTTGATAAAGTAAAGGAACTTATGTGTTTTGTTTGCTGCATCAGACCCTGAGCATTGAGAGAATGTCATTACGAGAGAGACTTTGGTGGAAGGCCCTGATGCCTATGTTTTGAACTGTTACCTTGTGGCCAAGTAGCTAGAGTGTGTGCTAAACCTGCATGTGCCACCTTCTGTCGTTCTGAAAACATGGAAAAGGGAAGCTAACTGCTCAACTCTCCTGACATATCATTTCTTCATCACTTTTCTTTTCCATTCATTGTCATCCCATGCCATTTTGTATTTAGAAGAAAGGATTGGAAATAGGTTTATTAGTATAGGTCATTTTATTTTCACAGACTCCACTAGGACTGCATTATTATTATTGGATGATAGGAGCTTACTCCCATCCTTAGATTTAGGTTTTACCAACCAATTGAAGTTCAATAAACACCCTTGAACTGTGATCGCTTGTGTCTGTCATCACTGTTTGATACCATGCCTTCAGTACATGTGGTTCAGAAGTGGGGCGTTACTCAATTGTGACAAATTGGGGACGATAGATTCCAGAAACTTAGTCACAGAGCCTCAGATCCCTTCACCGCCATGAAAGAATCCATAGGCTTTGACATTTGTAGTAGCAGAGATACTACTATCGCTCCAGGGTAAAGAAGGATGGTTCCCACTGACTTAGTCCTAATACCCCTAAGGGTTATTATATAAGAGTGGCCGCAAAATCTGGCCAAGCCTGAAAGTTTGGTCTGGATGTTTTTGCAGGCATCATAGATCCTGACTTCCGGGGAAACATATAAAGTTTCTTCTACCGAATCACGCCGAAACTCCCTTTGAAATGTGTTTTGGGGACAAAATTGCACAGGGAATTCTTGAGAAGGCTCTATTTCCCCATGTTAAGGAAAAAAGTAAACCAGACGGAACTGAGAGAGGCCGTTTAGGCCTTGGAGAACCATCTACCTTTGAGGCAAAGAATCAAGAAGAACCTACCATCCTTCCCGATTTAGCCTTTGCCGAGAGAAATGATCGAGCACTTGCAGAGGCTTTTGTACAGATGATTCCTAAGAGAGAAGGACAGGAAAGCGGAAGCCCCTTTTTCTTCCTGAAACATTCATTACTGCATAGAAAGGAAACCTCCAGAAAAGGTCTAAGTAAGGTGCAATTAGTAATCCCCAAGACCCATCGTACGATCTTGTTAAAGATTTCACATTCTCATTTGACAGTGGGACATTTGCCTAGTATCCATGGTGATATAAAGAACTTTAACCAGACATGTGAGATATGCCAGAAAAGCAGCACATATATGCCCTTACCTGCCCCTCTGAATCCCTTACCCAGTATCGAAGTCCCTTTCTCCCGAATTGGGCTGGACATCATTGAGCGTTGGAAACCTCTCGACTGGGTAATACATACATCTGTGTAATCCTTAATTGTGCCACCTGATAACCAGAGCTGTTCCCTATGCAGAAAAGTGAAACACAACAAATCTTAAAACACCTTTTACCATACTTTTCTAGAATTGGTTTCCCCAAGGAAATTCTAATGGATCAGGGATCTAATTTTATGAGCAAATGGATGAGTGAAGTCAAGGAATTACTACATATCTCCACTTTAAGAATCTCATTTTACCACCCCCAAATGGATGTGCTGGTTGAGAGATTCCATCAAACCTTTAAGATGATTTTGAGAAAATTGTTAGATCAGGATGGAAAGGACTGGAATAGTATCATCCCCTGAGTCCTGTTTGCAGTGAGGAAAACCCCTCAGGCATCCACTGGTTTCTCTCCCTTTGAACTACTTTATGGTAGAGAACCAAGAGATGTCCCAGACATGCTCTGAGAGACCTGGGAAGAAAGGGAAAAGGAACCTTTTCCCCTTTCACAAACAGCTACCTGATTACGAGAGCGTAGTAACCAGTTAGAAATTTAGTTCACACTCACATGGAAAAAGCTCAGGCCCAATACAAGTCCACCTATGACAAGAAAGTACATTTAAGGATCTTTTCAGTATAACAAAAGGCATTTGTTTTCTTACCTACCTCTGAAAATAGACTTGTCTCAAAGTGGCATGGGCCACATGAAGTACTAGAACAAACAGGCACCTGTAACTATAAAATAGCCCAACCTGATAAAAAGCAAAAGACCCGCCTTTACCATTTAAATCTCTTAAAGGAGTGGAAAGAAAATCCTTCCACCACCTCCACCTCGATATTGTCTTGTTTAATACCGGAGGAGATATGCAGCTCAGAACTTATTGCCGAAGAGCTATCTAGATAGACGCAAGAAACCTTAAACAACCTCGTCATGATATTCCCTAATGTATTTTACAAAAAACCAAGGATAGTACAAGGTACTTAGAATTGTTTCAGAACTCCAAATGGAAACATGGTCCATGTAAACCCTATAGACTCTCAGAAGCCACAGAACAAATAGTGGTAGAGGAAGTTAAAAAGATGCTGATGGCTAATATTATTGAACCTTCTTCCAGCCCATGGTCCTCCCCTATTGTATTGGTAACCAAACTGGGTAATTCCTGATGGTTTTGCATAGACTTGAGGCGGGTTAACACCATATCCACCATCGATGCCAATCCCATTCGCAAATTCATGAAATAATTGTTAAACTAGGAAGTACCTTCTTTTATCGACCCTAGAACTGACCAATGGATATTGGCAGGTTCCCGTACATGGACCTGATAAAGAAAAGACAGCCTTCCCAAAGCCCGAGGACTATTCCAGTTTAAAGTCCTCCAATGGCTCATGAACAGGAAGTTACAGTGAAAGAGGCCCCTAGGGGGCCCTGACGTCTATGGAAACAAGGTGAGTCACTGCACACGATAGATACGCCAGACACGAGGTTGTATTCCCAAAGCTAGGGTTTATTGTAAAGCAAAAGTCTCAGTTGGCCAACTCGTTCTCACGCCCCCCGACATGTATCTCTAGACCTCGAGGGACGCAAGAGAGTGAATTACGTACATCAGTTACATATATACAAAATGCATATCAAACAATCAGCTATGACAAGTTTAACACCCCCCTTTATTGGGTTTCTTTGAACTTGGTGTGATGATGGACATCTCTGACTACTATGACACCTTCAAACATCTATTCTAGTAACAATTTGCAATTTGTGAGTGCGAAGGCATCTTTCAGTTGTTGAATAGAACACAGCGCTTCTGTTCTTGGAAGCGAGCTACATACGGGGGGAAGAGTTGCATTCCGGACCTTGCTATCTATTAGGTGCTATTCGCGTCCTGGGAGCCGACACGCTCTAGCGGGCTCAGCAAAGGGGGGCCGCAAGAAAAGCATAATTCAAGCCTTTAGCGGTATTATTCTAACATATTCTACCATATGACGAGACTGGCTGGCCGCTGCGAAATGATTAAATGCCCTGCAGCTCTGCTTCAAGGCTACATTCGGGAGGGAGCCGGGCATTCTTCCTGGCGCTGCCTACGTTTGTGTTTCAACAAACTCTTGTTATCCTCTCGGCCCTGCTGCCTTGTCCTTTTCACATACAGACAACAATGTTTTTCAGTCGAGCAGTGTAAGCGGAAAAAATACTGCGAAGCAATAGGAAAAGAAAGCAATGAGCAATGGTTAGAAAACAGAATGGCGATTCTTGTTACATCAAAATGGTCGTTCATTGGCAAACTTGAAAACCTATATTCTGTCATATCGTGCATGAGACGGTTGGCCCACGGCCACCAAAATGCGTTTGCGGTCACAAAGTAGAGGTATCCATATTTCTAGACTGACAACAGCCCTATTCCGATTTCTGTGGGGCTTACATTGAGGACATAGTCATTTACAGAAATATTTGGGAAGACCATATCTTCCACCTGTATCCCATCATGAGAACCCTCAGAGAAACCAACTTAACTGCCATTCCAACCAAATGTAAGCTTGCCCAATCAGCTGTGAAATACCTTGGCTTCTTTGTAGGGAATGGCAGTGTCCAGCCCCAATGAGAAAAAGTGAAAGCCGTCCTAAATACCCCACACCTAAGACTCAGAGAGAATTCAGGTCTTTCCTAGGATTGGTTGGTTTGTACTGTAGGTTAATTACACATTTTTCAGCTAAAACAGCAAGATTAACTGACAGATTAAAGAACACTGAACCCCAGAAGCTTCATTGGACTGATGAGGATGACATATGCTATAATCACTTAAAACACATCTTGTGCCAGACCCCAATCCTAAAGGTGGTAGAATTTTCAAAGGAGTTGTGTTACAAACTGATGCCTCTCTCACAGGGTTAGGATCAGTTTTATCACAAATGTGTGATGGATTAGAACATCGTATCCTATTTACCAGTTGAAAACTCTTCCCTCATGAAGAGAACTACTCTGTTTTCGAGTAAGAGGCCCTTGCCATCAAATGGGCAATCATTCATCTAAGATACTACCTTTTGCAGAAGAAGTTCACCCTTGTCACAGACCATTCACTGTAAGTATGAATAAGCCAACGAAAGGATTCTTACCCTCAAGTCATGCATGCTCTTAGACCTGCAACCATACTGTTTCACTGTGGAACACTGAAAAGTCAAAGACCAAGGGAAAGTCAATTTCCTTTCCCGGTTTCCCTGTAAAACAGATATGGTTTTATCGCATAGGGCAAGGGTGTGTGAGAAACCCAAAGGTGCCTCACCCCCTATCCCCTGTGGATCTCTCTCTCGGGTGGCATGGGCACGGTCATCTCCTTTGGATCCAGACACTGCTGGTGTGGAACAGTGCAGGAGCATCACCTTGGTGAGAGGTCCTCTGGGAGTGGGAGTGGGACACCGGATGGTGAGACATAGCATTGCTCTTTTCCCTGTAACACCTTTATCCCATCCTATCCGATGGGATCTTTAGATACTCAGACAACCCCCGTTTTCCTGAATGAACACTTTCTCATGGACAGCCCACTCTGGGAGAAAAAAGAATCACACCTGAGCCCTGTACATGACCTATCCCAATACTTTGTTCAGGTGAGGTTAGGCAATTTTCTCCAATGATTCACGCCTGACTTCTGTTAGACTGCCCCACACGGATAAATGGCAGAGCAGGAGAGCACACTCTGAATGAGGCAAAGCAAACAAAGGTACATCAGCTTTGAGTTTTGGCAGTTGAACGAGGGGAGAAAGACAGCCAGGCTTGAGAGGTTTGTGAAAGGGGCAACACCCTTAACCTCGTTGACAGGAAGCTGGTACTTTCAAGAATCCTTCAAGGCAGTAAACGCATGACATGGAAACAAGGTTAAAGAATACTGCATTGTCTATCTGAGATATTGAGGGTCCCCCCGCGTAACTGACCAAGGCGTGGAGGAGCAGCAGAACAAGAACAAAGAAGTGACAGAGAGCAACACAGACGGTGAGTTGGGGAGACCGGTCTCTGTTGAATTCAAGGTTGCAAGCGGCAACATTGTAAAGTGAGTGCAGGAAGTAACATTGTTAAACGAGTGTGATGAAAGACGCAAGTGAAGCTAAATTTCTGGTGAATATTTGAACATTAGAAGAAAGGATACAATACCACGGACAGAGTGGTCCAGCACTGTGAATGTGCTCAATCGAAGGTCTCTATGCAATATCGTGGCGAAAGGAAACAATAGAAGAACATCAATGTGAAGTGTAAATTGTGTGAAGTTAATCGAAGTGGTCCTGCAACGGTTTAAGAAAAACCCAACACACATTCGAAAGTCTTCAATTCTGGTATCAAAAGGGGATCTGAGCCTGGACGAGGGGGATCTATGGTCCGAGCCCAAACGAGGGAGACCAAGTTGTGAAAAGTGTGGAAAAAGGAATCTGAGCCTGAAGGAGGGGGGTCCATGGTCTGAGCCCGAACGAGGGAGTCCACACTGTGAACATTGTAGAAAAGGGATCTGAGCCTGGACAAGGGGGACCCGTGGTCCGAGCCCAAAGGAGGGAGACCAGTCTTCAACTTGTGAATGCAAAACCTTGACAAAGGAAAGGAAATGTTGTGTTTTGTTTCCTGCATCAGATCAGGCCCTCTGCATTAAGAGACTGACATTGCAAGAGAGACTTTGGTGGAATGCCCTGATGCCTATGTGTTTACTGTTAGCTTGTGGCCAAGAAGCCAGAGTGTGTGTGAAGCCCGCACATGCCGCCGTGCCCCGTGTTGAAAACATGGGGAAGGGAAGCTAACTGTTCAACTATCCTGACACATCATTTCTTGAACACTTTTCATTTGCATACATTGTTATCCCGCACCATTTTGTATTTAGAAGTAATGGTTGGCAAAAGGCTTATTAGCATAGGCCCTTTTATTTTGACAGGCTGCACTAGGACTGCAATATTAATATTTAATGGTCATAGCTTGCTCCAGTCATTAGATTTAGGTTTAGATATGCGTTTTACCAACCCATTGAAGTTCAATAAACACCCTTGAACTGTGATCACTTGTGTCTGTCTTCATTGTTTGATATCATGCCTTCATTACATTACACACTATGCCTGTTCGTATACTACACTGTTTCTCTATGGGAAACATGAATTGTAATAGGTTGGAAACTGTGGTGTTTTGCTTCTTTTTACCTTTTTAAAGTTTTAATAAATCCTTTCCAAAATGTCCTTTCTGAGGAAGGAGACCCTTAACACACTTTTTGTTTGGTAAATATCTGCCAAATGTGTCTTGCAAGTTAAATGTTATTAGCAATAGAATGTTTGGATTTCCTATGACTCATAGCTATCACCTCAATATATTTTTCTTTTAATAAGTATAAAACTTCTGACTGAAAGTGAGATTTAAATCATAAAGTGCAAATTTGCCAGAAACATATTTGTACATTTTACTGGAAGAGACCTTTTAAAGACAAAAATAGTTTGTGAGCGTGGTACCTACAAGAAAGCAGATCGATTATCAAGAACAAGCCTCTATGGAACACGTGTTGGCATGAACGTAAAAAGCAATTATTGAAAAGGATTTAATCAGATTGAAATACTAGCAAACATTCAACCAAACAGCAAAGCAAGTCTCAACAGTCAGATGATAGATGTTCACTATCCTGGATGATCAAACCTCTCAGAGGATTAGGATTTATAGTAAATTGTTCAATATTACAAAGAAATCATTTAAAAAGATTTTGAAAAGTGATAATAAAAAGAATTTCCGGAGCGGAAGTGTGGCAGGCTGTTCCCTGCTGTTCCCTGATGTATGGGAAAGCCGGAAGCCTGTAAGGTGTGGAGGAAGAATGGAGCCAAGCCAGTAACTGATGTACTTAATGTGCTGTAATATCCTGGCACATTTCAGAGAGCGGACATGGGTGGGTTGCTCCCTACTGTTGCCTGAGGTCCATGACACCCCTGCGGCTGGTCTCCTACAAGATCTTTCTCTAGTAGTACAGGGCATCCAAGAACTGGTTCTGAGTCTCACACCACCATCGGGGGAAACCAGTGAAATTATAGAAAGATTTGGAAGAACTTGGGAAACGTTCCTTGGCTTTGTGAAAATGCAGGCAAGACACCTTCCCCATTGTCATGTCTGTAAAAATTAGTGTCTCAACATCCTCCAGCAACTTTACACAATCTTTTGAAAAAGAAAAAAAACGGTGGTTGCTTTCGAAACCCAGATAGCACAAATAGAAAATACCATAGCATACTCTGGCAACTCTTCTATTGTTCTGACAACCATTCTATTAACTGAATCAAACAACACACATGTTTCAGTCTCTGCCTCCATCATAACTCTACCCCCTGATTTACTCTCTTCACCTTCTGTCCCACCTTCCATCCCTGCAGACAACACCGTTTGGAAGTTGAATGACAATTGCAATGGAAATGAAAGCCCCTTTTGGCGGTGTGTAATGAAAAAGACAACTAAGCCCCCTAAAGCACATAAACTGTCCATGGGGGGCATATAAGAGGATGGGAGAGTCAATAGCATTCATTTGAGAGGAAATTCAAACTCACTCCTTCACAAGCAGCCCAAAACATTCATCACAAAACAGGGGAGCAAGTAAAACCTTGCTGAAATTAAAAGTCGCATGAACATCTTGCAGGCCAGCCCCCTCTTCTTCCCAAAGAGAGTGCCACATTTAAGTTTATGCCAAATGGTATGCAAGTAGAAAATGCAATTGTAGTGTTAGTAACTGTTTATTGAGTGGATGACCCTGAACCTAGCATTGTGCATGGGAAGATTGTAGGTGCTACTTGTGTGCCTGATGTAATGTCATATGTGATTATCAGATATGCAAATGAAAAGGCATTTATGGAAAAAGGAACAGCACCCTCACTCCCTAAAAATCAAGTTCCTCCTTCGCAGCTCAGGGGACTTTTATATCTACACCAACCACCAATCAAAGAGGTGTGGGGTCAATAGGGTAACTGTATCCATACAAACAATACAAACAATCCTTCAATCTTCTCATTATACTCCAGCAGTACTAGTCCAAACAAATGTACTTCAGAACATGATTCATGTGTTTGGGAAAGATATGGCAAGTCTGATCAACAAAAGCATACATTGGCTAAATATAAACTTTCCTTTGAGCAAACCGATTGCAAAGATGTACTGATGGCAAGAAGGGTCACATATACTTGTTATTTCCCTAAAACCACTGAAAGAGACTGTGTGATTTTAACTTTTAAAAATCTGGGGAAATCTGCAAGTTTACTCTACTCCTTGAAATGTGTCCTTGCATCAATATCGTCAATTAAAATTGTACATTTTTTTTTTTTGTTCGACCGTCCTCGGTACATTCAGTGTAACGCTAGGATGTAATGCTCTCTTTAAATTCTGAATATAAAGATACTTAGAGAAATAACGCCATGTCCTCTACTCGATCAGGACTAATAAAGTGTGTTTGCCTAAACCTATTTCAAGCACTAGCGTTTCTTGAGAACCTTGATTGAATTCGTATGCCAAACGGGTTACCTGTACTAATAGGTTTTGATGCAATAAGGAGAAGTTGTACTAAGAAGCCTGTAAGTGATTTACTTCCCAACACAGTTACTGTTGACTCCTCAAACATAGGCGTTATAACACAATTAATAATACATGAACATTGTATTAGAAGATTAAACATCCTTAAGTTATAGGAAACGTGAACAGATAGGCAGCCAAGAATTGATGGATATATGAGATTTTATGCTTATCTAGGTTAGCCTTGAAAAGAAAGAAAGAAAGGAAGAAAGGAAGAAAGAAAGAAAGAAAGAAAGAAAGAAAGAAAGAAAGAAAGAAAGAAAGAAAGAAAGAAAGAAAGAAAGAAAGAAAGAAAGAAAGAAAGAAAGAAAGAAAGAAAGAAAGAAAGAAAGAAAGAAAGAAAGAACTGTTAGTTTGGGTTTCTACAACTGGGAGCAAAACAGCAACAGATCTAGTTATTTCCCAAATACAATTTCAATCTTTTTTTAAATATAAAAGTAGCAAAAAGTACACTTTTTCCAAATGAGTTCTGTGGACAGACATGGCAACACTCTCACAAGTTGTTGAAAATCAATGATCCTGTAGGTCACTGTTAAAATTCGCTTATCAACTGATGTTCTTTGCACTCTGACGTAAACTGCACTGAGAATGGGCGTGTGTGGCTGGCTGACACACTCCGGAGTAAACGTTGTGGGGAGGAGAGAGTTGGTGTGCTGCTGCATATTGGCACTTACTGTGCTCCCTCCCAACCTTGTGCCTTACCCTGGCGTGGTGCAGTTCGTTGTTGTGCATTGCAGTGCAAATGTCCCAGAAACCGTGCATTCTAGGGTTGAATACCGGTCCTTCTACAACCACATTGATGTTTCGCCAATTTCAGGCAACCGTCTCATGTGTGAAGGTGCTGAAATCCGGGGACACCGGTGGGGTGTCCCAACGTTTTGTACCCATTAATGTCCGGAGCGTCCTAACAGGTGACTATGCACAATTTGGTGCAGATGGATGCAACGTTGTGGAATTGTATAAGGAACAAACACTTTGCAAGGCCACAAACCCACAAACACATTTTGACTATTGCTGAAATCCAGGGAATGTGGTGGGGGGTTCAAATATCATGTAGCAAGTATTGTCCAAAGGGTCCTAACAGGCAACTATGCAAAAGTTGGTGCAGATTGGTGAAACTGTGGAATTGTATAAGGAGCAACGCTTCACCAAACCACAAACCCACAAACAAATTTAGCGTTTTGCGGAAATTCAGGGAAAGGGGTGGGGTGTCAGCCTGTCATGTAGCCAGTAATGTCTGGAGGATCCTAGCAGGTAACTATTCCAAATTTGCTGCAGATTGGTGAAACAGTGTGTAAATGTATAAGGAATAATGCTTCACCAAGCCACAAACCCACAAACACATTTTGACTTTTTCTGAAATCCAGGAAACGAGGTGGGGTGTACACATGTAATGTAGCTAGTGTTGTCCAGGCGGTCCTAACAGGTAACTGTGCAAAATGTGGAGCAGATTGGTGAAACGGTGCAGAATTGTATAAGGAAAAATGCTCTGCCGTGCCACAAACAAACCCACCCATTTTCACTTTTATAAAATATAGATAGATGGCTAGCTATCATGAATTGGTTTATGCTGATAAGTTGAATGTTTTGCATCACAAGGCAGCTACTCAACAGCTCCCACTTTCACACATCAGCTCCACTCTCTCTTCCAATCGACTCTGTCAGAACCACATATAGCACGTTCCATACTGTAGAGCAATGCAACACTCCATCTTCCACACCAGGCTTCACAGCACTGAACATAACTTTTTTGATGTCACAGAAGAGCTAATCCATGCAATATGGCTGGCAAAGTAAAAGGATCAAAGAAGGGATACAAATGGGTTTTGGCTCCATTCTTATCTTTTTGACTGTAGACTAATATCCCTAAATGTCTGAACAATAAATGATAACTCATATTAAACAACATACACAAGAATTACGAGAAGAAGTAGTGAAAAAGATCATTTGGCATATGTTGCACATATGGAAGTAGTAATTCTTATGAAGAAGATCATAATCTGTTTGCACTCAAACATACTCTCAAACAAGCAATTAAGTCTTAATGTATCAGAAGAAGATGTGTTAATGATAAGGTGACCAACAATGTCCGCTATTAGCCTATTTGACCTAAAACATTTGACCTTCTGACCAAATTGACCTTTTCTGAGTGGTCCAAATTGACCTTTTTTGCATCCAGTCCAAATTGACCTTTTTGTTTTAGGTCAAATAGGTTAATACTTACTTACCTGAACATAAGGTGCGAGGGTTGTGGGGGTGTCCCCGGTCCTCATGTTCATGTAAGTAGGTCAACAGGATGTTGCGGGGGTGTCCCCCACTTCCTTAACAATGGAGGTCAATTTGGTCAAAAAGTCAAATGTTTTAGGTCAAATTGCCGAGGGCAATTTGCATAAGGTTAGACATACCCAAACCCAACGTCCAGGGCCTTATATGATTCGATCAGCGGTTTTCGGAAAAGTGACAGAGTAAAATCCCACTATATTGTTGATGACATATTTATTCCAGGAAAATGGTGATCACATAATAATATAATATTTTGAAAATATTCATGTAACTGTTAGTATTTCTGTCACATAGATAATACTCTCGAAGGAAAGGTCCAAAATCAGGTAAATTGGTTTAAAATAGATTCAATGTGGCCATTGAACATCTTTTGTCATTGACAAAAAAAGTGCCAAACACTAAGGAAGATGTAACAAATATTAGAATGAAATACAAAAGAGTAATTATCAAATCAAAAAGGGCACAGAAAGAACCTCTGAAACCTTAATCCAATTAGCTAAATGGCAATATTCTAGACACTTCTGGGTGTTAGTTACTGTGGCCTTCAGAAACCCATAGTCGAGATAAATGGAAACAGTACTGGAGCCTTATGAGTAAAATATTTCCGTACTCTTTATGGTGCTGCTGGAAGCAGCATCTTGACTCTTGCCAATGATGTCACAAGTGAAATTATCCATTTTATGGGGGTCACCCATATCCCACACTGTTATATGCAGTTGATGCAGTTCTGTAGGTGAGTACCCCAAATGATTGTCTAAATGTGATGTGATGTGATGAAGACCTTTGTGATATCTAAGGACATAGGCATGTTCATGCATAATTCCAAGTTTAATTGTATGGCCCTTGCTCTTAAGAAAGTACCCTCTCAACCCCTTTTGTGGAAAGGTTAGATGCTAGAGTGTGCCGAGACCTATGAGTATGTGAGCATCTCATCTCAAACAAGCTGTCCTGGTCACAGTAGGTTGACAAGGTATCTATGCATTAAACAATGAGGTGAACATGGTGCTCTTTCCCATTACCAATTAAACAGAGAATATTCTGATGTTGGCAAAAATGAAGCCATATCAAGCAAAGACAGCTGCTTTGAACAATATTGGCCGGGAGTGTGGGGTTTTAAAAGTATAAATAACCATCTGTGGTGGAAAATCATTTCCAAATGAGTATTTTAAAGGTTCTTCTGTTGACTCCATCGTTCATCCTTCAGACAAAGCTTGGAGCCCTTTATATAGAGGATTGCATACAAATTCAACCAGCCTTATTATTGTGGTTAGTCTCACACCAGGATCTTGCCCAAGGAACCTATAAGCAGAACATTAAATGTAAATATCAAGAAAAGCCACAGGCTGCTAGTGAATAGACATGTCCAAGGAAACTAAAAAGAACACTCTGTGATCCATTAAAAACTACTTTATTTTCGGAACAACATATTTTCTCATTTAACCCTGACTAAATACAGATTTTATGTATTGCCATTGAAAAAGGTACAATTGCCCCGGCGAGTGGGCACAACTACACCTGAAACATTGTTGACATTTGTTTTACAAAGTATGCTGTACTTCATCATCGTACCTTGCTACCAGTTTTGAGGAAACTGGTTATAGACAGTGCTGTCCTGCACTCAACTTTTTACTATTATTAAATGTGCCTTCTGTGTGTTTTGCCGTCAAAGGGTGTCTAATTGGTGCTAAGAAAATACTATTGTCGGTCGCTGTTGTGGTTCATGATGTGCATTTAATACTATTTTTTGCTTGTATATATTGATCACGTTTTTAATATTTTAACTTTTATGAAACGTTTTAAGTTTCTGAACCAAGTCTCAATGAATGATGAATGCATGTATGTATTGTGAAATTTCAAAAACCTAGCGTTGTTTCCCATCAAAATTCACATGCAGCATTGAAGAGAGAAAATTATCCTCCAATAATTACTTAAATATGCTACATGAAGAAATTGAGCATGAAAAAATCATAGAAGCTGAACGGAACAGACTAAACATCCTTCTAACGAGCCAAAACCTTCAATTCATCCCACACTGCACTGTGAAGCACACATGTCAAAGCATAATGAATTTGTTGCAATCATTCAGGCAAGTGGGAGAACACACCATTAATAAATAAATAATGAACAATATAGAATACATATATCCTTTCAATTCAATTGTATGTAACATAGATCACTAACATTAACAAAATGTATGCTATTGTAAAATAATAGCAACGTATTTCCTTATACATTAGCGCCAAGGGTGGTACAGGTCTTAGTTAGTTGATGAAAGTCATGTTAACTTGTGTTCATGACTGGTGAGAGGCAGGAGATATCAGTGTCCATCCCCTGCAGTAAGCAAATGGCCCTTGCCATCAGAAGACACTTGTGTTTTTGATAAGGAAGAAGAGAACATCTCTGATGGCACCCCTCTAAGTGCTAAGCTTGTGTGATTTTTGTTGGAGAATGAATCAGAGATTCATGGGGGCTAGACAAACCCTTTAGTGCCTGTCTATTTACGTGAGTGAATGATATATGACATATGTCAGGAATGGTGTAGCACAGATCTAGTGACTGTGAGTGGTGCCATTCAGTGTCTCTCTGTTGTTGTGAGTGAATAAAACATATGTCATTGGGTGACACTTGGGGGAGAAGTGTATCTCTGAGAGAGGCTTGTGCTACACTCACACTCATGTCATGTCTGTCACTGAAAGTAGAATAGTATCAGGGAGATCTGGGAGGTGGGACATACTGTGAGTAAACAACACATTTGGACAGCATGTCTTTAGAAGACAAATAAGCCAAAGGCAGGACAAGATGTGCAGCTTGTGATGTGTTCACATCTGGTGCAGCTCTTGTTATGTGCTCTAGGGATGCCAGAATTGCATGTGGTCTTTTAAAGGTATCACATAGCATGTCACCTAGCCCATGCACCACACCCCTTTCACATGTTGATCTGGTGTACGCGCATCAGTACAAGTACATGCACATGTATTGTACCTCGAAAGTAAGCAGCCACCTAGTCTGACAGAGGAGATTGCATTGTATTTTTTCCGTCCACATCTGGGACTCTTAGTGGACTCACTAAGTAAACTTGTAGCGCATTCTAGCCTACCCAGCAAGAATATGGCCTCACAAACTAATGAATCCTCCTGTCCTAATGCTGGAACCCGGATAAGCAACCTGGACAAGGCTTGTCAATTCAACCCTCAAAAAGAGCTACTAGATAAAGCCTCACAATCGGACTACCGTAGCAAGGTAGTTCTGGCACCATAGACCAGAGAAATTTCATTATCACCAACATCATTAAGGTAATTGGCCATGAACCTAAAGAAGCCCTGCGATTTAAAGTCCTAGCCTGGCTCAGACAGAGAACTGGGCCGGGTGTGGTCAGATTATCAGATCTTAAAATTCTCCACAGGTTGGATTTGAGAGACTGGAGCTCACTTGACGATAAGGACTGCGTCCTAGTGGGATGTGGGACCACTTCCCTACCGGCCTTTTTAAGACTATGCAGATACATCCCGAGGGGATCCACTAGCTGTAACCTGATTATTTGACTATTCATTCGGCCTAAGGAGGTTTCCCTGGCCGTGCATATTGCTGTGGATACTTTTTTCGCTAATTTTTGTTTCATGTAAGAATTGTCTGTATTGTTTGTTTTTTCAGTTTGTCTGCGCCCTTAAGCCTACGGGTACCTGGAGCGCAATATAAATAATAAACATAACCATAAACATAAACACATAAACACTATCTCAGGGGCAAAGGAGGTAAGCAGTGCAACTTGGATCAAAAACAACTGGGTGGAGTTGAATCGCAGTAGAAGTTAGAAAATTCTACAAATCTAACTCAGATGACCCATCCACTGAGTCGGGCAATATTGATGTTTAGGGTGATATTGGTTATGATCCACCAGAGTCCAGGCAGGAATGTGCATTGCTACTGGTACATAGTGATACTGAGATGTAAGAGAATGACTCCACAGATATAGTTGATGTAGTCGTAAAAGAAGCTCATCCCAACTTTGTACAAACTCTTCAAGAAACAGCTTACATGTTACAGATCCTAAAACACATTTGTTTTTAATTTATTTTGCTTAGTTAAACAAGTTAACCTTTCAGAATAGCTTTAAAAAACTTTTTAAAAGAATCAATATGAATCCATTACATAGACAGCAATAACTTAATAACTGAAGGCATGATTACCGCTTATACAAAGTTCATAAAATTTGCAATTCATTGACTTTCATTTCAGACTTAACTATGATGCTTTTAAAGATGTTCGTTACATTAACTCATATGTTCTTCAAAATTCATGATATTTCTTTCACAGTCAACGTCGAATTTAAGAACTGCATAGTTGCTATTCAAAGTTTTATTTAGCCAGTGGTGAATATTTCGTGCCAAACTTCTAATTGGATCTTGGAAGGGATCTCACCAACATAAATTTGGAGAAATAGAGCTTCCTTTGTGTTGGGACAGAATCACATTCGACCACAAGATGTTTCAATGTCTTTCGAATACTTTTGTTTTTACACAACCGACAGAATCGTATTTCAGTGCTAATGAGGCCTCTTGTTGCTAGTATGTCGTTGATGGGACATACATTCAAACAGAATCTTAGAATTTGAGATCTCAATTGGTGCGATGGGCATTTTATAAGGTAGTCTGCCATACAACAAAACGTTTTGTGGCCAAATAGTGATCTATCAAAATCAGCCAACAATAAACATTTTTGTTGGGTGAGATGCCAATTGTGATGATATAACTTAGTTTTGGCTTTGGTCAGATTTTGAACTAACAGCTCGACTGTGATGTTTGCTTCTTCAAGGGCTACATATAACAATTTCCCAATTCTTCTGGGAATGTATGATTAGATAACAATAGATACTTAGCTAAAAAAGTTAATATGTTGCCAGTTATTAAACCCAATAAGCATTTTCAGAAAATGCAGCACCTCTTCCAGCTTACTTGTACATGTACTGACAACAAACCCAACTCAAAACGTAGTAGAGCTGTAGAAGTATATTTTGCTAAAGTTAAAATCTTCTTTCAAAAACATGAGTCTATTGTATCCCAATAGAGTTGTTTCTGTGGTATCAATGTTTCGTCCCCATAGGTTATAATGGGGACCACTTTTTGTTGAAAGAATGTCATAATGTGTGAGCATGAAAATGTACCACATTTATAGTGTAACATTTTGGCTTGGGATGTCAGCATTGTCATTTTGGAAGCTAGCCTGGCTTTGTGGGTGCCATCACTCAGAGAGTAATTACATGTAATCCCCAGATATTTGTATTCATGCATCACCTGAAGAGCCTGATCTTGAATGCTCCAAGTGAATTGATTTGAGTATTTCACCTGCGTTTTACCAAGTTCCATTATTTGCGGGTTTTTTTTCAGATTTATGATTAGATTATTCTCTTTTGCATACAATTCCAATTGGGTCAACAATGATTGGAGCCCACTTGGTGTCTGGGAAAGCAACACCAGATCATCTGCATAGAGTAACCATGCGATGACCTGATTACCAAGTTTGGGAGCACCATTAAACACTACCACAACCTCCACCACCATGCTCTGATGAACCCAAAATGTGGGATGTTATCCCACAAGGACCATGACATGTGTGAGAATTCTTCACACATAATCAATCAATCAAAATGCTGTATTCAACAGTTGTGTTTTACACCAGCATCTAGAACACACAATACATCATACCACATATAACAATAATAAAAAACAATGCCACTGCTGCAACAAAGCAAACATAAACTAACATTCCATAGGAAAGAAATCAGTTAATAACGCTGGCTGAGTGCACTTCATACAGAAACATTATATTCACAAAAATATAAAATGAATTAAATAGCAATGATTTAAAATTCCAACGATGGGAGGGCAGTAATTGTATTTCTCTTCAGCCATGCTCAATGGACAACTTTTCTCACTGCAACAATGACTTATTTTCTGGCACTCTATACAAACATATAAAAGGTCAATTAAACCTAGATATGTACACACTGGGCCTCATTACGTCCCTGGCGGTACGGGGTAAATGGCACCTTAAAAGGTGCCAGCACCGTTTACCCCGTACCACCTCATTACGAGGTCCCCTCGCGGGACCCAGGAAGCAACGCCTGGTCAAACCAGGCGTGCTTACCGGGTCCCGCGAAGGGAAGAGGGAGCAAACAATGGGCCAACTCGTAATGGCCCGTTGTTTGCTCCCTCTCCCATTCCCATTCAGCCCTATGGGGGCTGAAAAAGGAATGGGGAAGGACTGGGTCCGGGTCCTTGGAGGGAGGAATTACCGGGCCTTCCGAACTCGGAATGGCCCAGTTATTCCTCATTCTGAGGACCCGGACGCGATTTCGGCGGCAGCCATGCCGCCAATAGCGGCATGGCTACCGCCGAACTCGCAATGAGGGCCACTCTGTCAGAAAACTGTGTGCCAAGGAATGACAGGGACAAAGTTGGTTACTACATCGATGTGCTGCATCCCACCATAGACGTGGGAAGAAGTGAACATATCTAAGGTGCTACCCTGCCCATACCTTTGGACAAGCAGCATATCACAAATAGTCTTCACAATTACTGTCAATAATACTGCAACACTGTCATTGCTTGGAACACAATGGGCCTCATTACGAGTTAGGAGGTAGCCATGGTGCTATTAGCACCATGACTACCCCCTTACCGCATACCGGGTCTGGGTTCTCGGAATGGGTACTTACCGGGTCATTCCAACATTGGAGGACCCGGTAAGTCCCCATCCTGAGAACCATTCCCCATTCTCATTTGAGCCCTCATAGGGCTCAATGGGAATGGGGAAGTAGCTAATAACGGTACCACAATTTGCGGTACCGTAATTAGCTCGGAAGTCCCTTAGCGGGTGCCGTCCTGCACACCTGGTCAGACCAGGCGTTAAGGGACCCGCTAAGGGACCTCGGAATATGGAGGTAAGGGATTACCAGCACTGGCACCCTTACCAGTGCCAGTACTCCCTTACCTCCTACCTCGTAATGAGGCCCAATGAGCTATCTCTAGTACCCCAGAAATTAATTGCAGCAATCTTTCTTTCATCAGGCATGTTGTCTAATGTGAGCAGAATTGTGGTATCACTTGAGGAGGTGAACATTGATCCCAATTCAAATGACAGACGTTACCTGTTCGATATTGAATGGGCTATAATGTTGGCAATAGACAGCTTGTCCTAGTCTTTTGTAAAAAGATACTGGATTCGGGTGGCTAATAGGAAAAGTCAATCAAACCATACACGGTTTTATTCCTGCAAGGTGATACTGAAATTACATGATACGGTTATGGCTGTGGTGGGGTGTGCACTATTGCAGTTGATAGGCCCATAATTCCACTTCACCATAGACATGTGGACCAGTGGTTAGATCACCGACAACAAGGTCATCAGGCAACATTGTCCATGCAAGGATTTCAGGGATGAAGCAACAGAGAAGTTGACTTCTAGGAGAAAATGGTGAAGGTTGCGTCATAGTGTCTAAGGTCTCATTATTTGCATTTGAGCATTGTTGCAGCAGACAATGGATGGAACATCCTTGCTGGTTTACAAACTGGCACAACAATGCAATTCCCCTTTGTTCATGTCCTTCACCTTGTTACCACATGCTTGATCAGAAAATATTTCTGTCTGTGAAAGATATGGCTACTTAGGCCCAGAAGCACACATTTCAACCAGGTTTTCCATGACGAAAATGGATTGCATGATTTCCCCCTCTAACTTGGATGCTCTGCAGTGCTGCAAGGTCCATATCCATGAGCTAGCACCAATAAACAACAAAGGTTTTTCACCCTCTTCATACATCAAGAGGAAATTATCCTTTTCCTTTCAGGAGAAAGGAAGGTCCTCCAGCCAAGCGTCTTTTTTTTCCAGTGCATAAAAATGCAATTGACTCCTATACAAAAGAATTATAATTGCTGAACCAGTGAACCAAAAACAGACAGAGAACTGCACCCAAAGAACATGAAATAACACCAGAGCAAAAAGGAAGTAACAAAAATACCAAATCAGGACATCAAGAGAGATGATGACAACCAAAATGTAAGGGCGCAATGTTTTATTTGTTTGGGGGTGGGGTTTGTACGGGGAAAGCAAATTATTTTTGCTTTTAAATTTTTATCAGGAGAAACAAAAGGTACAAAAGAAAGGGGCATTGTTTTTAAATCCAATGGAAGTTAAGAAAAAACTGTACAACAACTAAGCAGGTAAATGGCTCAAAAACGCATAACAGAAACTCTTCACACAACACCAAACTACTCAAAACACAAGCATCAAAGTCCAAAACCTACTCCTAAAACTGCTCATAATGCGTTTGATGCTTTCCGATCATGAGCTGGTCTGCTTAACACTTTCCCACAGCCTAGCAAAACCACAACAGAACTGGAAGGGAGCTCAGCCTATTAGAGAGACACTAGGAGATTCTAAGGACCTGCTGGTTTAACAAACTTTACAAATCAACCCAAGAGGGCTCAGACTGTCTGAAAGAACTTCACAAATCAACAAGAGACATGAATCCATACATGCCACTCCTGATTCGATCTGCCTTAACACTCACAAAATACAACACATCATGCCAAATGATTTCATGGCTGGCAAGTTGCACTTTTACTGTTCATACGGATTAATGATGTCTTTCATTTTTGAGATAGTGTAGTTTAATCTACATACCAGCAATTATTTTCAGCGTGTTGCCCAGTGTTGTTGTAATCACTCCAAAATGCACAGCAATGCACTTTCATCCAGGATCATGGAGACATGAGAGGACGCTCAAAAAAGTCGCTCAGAGTCACAAACCATTTGCAAATTAACGATTTCTACTGCAGGCTCCTGTTGCTGAAATATATGCTATCTTTCCTTGGATGGTTGAAGGGCCATGTGTGTGTCCACCATAGGAAGAATCGTTTTGGAGAACCATACTATTGAATAAAACCAAGATGTAATGCCAAGGATGGCAACATGATCAGCTGAAAAGGATGCATGGCTGTTCATCTTTATGACAAAACTTAAAAATATATGTGGGGTCATGTAGAAACATCGGGGCAGGGGATAGTATGTGCTATGGTCACTCTGTGCTGGATGGTGAGGCAGCAAAAAATCGTGAGCAGCTTCACCCACAGGGGAATGTTATGAATTCCCTCTTGGGCTCTAAGCCATGCTCTTTTTCTGCCAGGAGGTGGAAGATGAAGAACAGGTGGTAGATGTTGATGACCTGCTGGTATGTCTAGAGTACATTGGACTGTAAGGGCCTTTAAGTCCTGGGCATGTATGCCCCCTGCCCTGTGCTGCATCTGGGGTAGCTTCATGGCAGGGTAATTGGCTGCCTGCTGTGGGGCAGCAGGGCAGGCTGAGGGACATTGTGCTGGTAGCCTTCTTCTGATGCTGGTCCAAACGGATAGCGTCCAGAATTAAAGGAATTTGCCTCATGGCAAGTCAAATGTGTTCTTCTCCATATGTGGCAGTGCAGTATTCAGAATGATGTAGCTTTGTCCTATTTATGCTGTCAATAACCCGGTATTGGCTGTTGTTACCATATGCAGCCTGCTACAGTAGCTGGTCCCGCTTATTCAGCTAATTGTGGCTTTCTGTGTGACTCCCCAGCCCTGCTTACACCTCCTCTGAACAGATGTTATTTTTATGAGTACTTTTTGGTGAATGCATGCAGGTAATAGGCGAGCAATATACTATATGCCATGCATTCTGCATAGATAATGTGCATAGAAAGACAGCCCATTTCCAAACAGAAAAAGACCCCATTTCCTAGTTACAGCAGCATAACATGTCCAGTTTACGCACAGACCGTGTTCGCCCAGACTTTACTGAATTGTACCCAGTCTGTGATTTGGTTTGAACCGTGCACATGTGAATTACAGAGCGACTTTACATACAGTGTACACTGTTTCAATATCATTTGGAGGCTACACGTCTAGTGGATCTGATGTTACCCACATGAATGTTATCTCTGTCATTTAAAATGATTTCTGAAAGAACTGCTTCTTGATACTAAATTGGCAAAATGTTCAGCCTCTGACTTTGCTTTATCCTCTTTTGGAGTATAACGTTTGCTCTGCCTTTTAGATGTCATTGTCATATATGTAATCTGATATTATTTCATGTTTGTTTTGTTCCCAATCAATTGTGCCTTGCAACCTTAAAAATCTATGGAAATTGGGGGTAATAAACTAAACTAAACGTTGGAATCTATACTTAGTTTATTTCATTAGACATTATGTTGAGGATATCTATCTCATACACATTGACTGTGAGATTTGAATGATCATTGCATTTATTTCTAATCATAGTCCAATGAATGGGACGAGCCCCCATTCTGATCATGGACTGCCTGTTTGCAGGTGCTTAGCTTGATATATACCCATGGGAAATATGCATGTGGTGTGGATAAACCATGCATACATGTCTGTTTTTTAATGGCACCATCAGCATGAACCCCAAAGTTACACATTTACCAGTGTGAACATTGATAATTGTAATACATGCACAGGCATGGGTGTAGAACCTTATTGTTTCTGAAAAACCGATATATTTCTAGATATGCGCGTTAGGACGTTTTTCCATATGTGCATATGTGCATGCACATTGAATTGCTGTTTTTTCTCTGCCTGATTAACTATTTGTGCATAACATATGCAAATGAGTACATTGTAGATAAGTATAGGATCCAATGTATTCACATTTCTTCAGAACATACTTTTCTCGTCAAATAACACATGTTGTACACGTTCTTATATACGACTTCCTGATTTATTTGTTTGCAAATCAGGTCCACCAATTCATATATAAAATGTATGGGGCCAATTGTCTAAGTAATTGTAAAAGTGCACACTTTAGTTTACTCATGGTTTTGTAGAAGTTGAAGATTTCCTGCGGGTGACGCAGCAACACATACATGCAAATGCTTGAGGTCCCCTGAATACAATGAACACTTTATGAAATATGACCTTCTATATATGCTTGCTTGTGACAAGCCTGCAAAACCATGCTGTGTGGCTGTTAACTAATTTGCATTTCGTTTGGAGGGCCTCTCTTCTAAAACTTAGGGAACCACTTTTTTAATGATGATGGGGGGAGCTTTTTTAAGTCCCATGGATCAGTAAATAAGGTGGCAAAAGGGGAGGTACACTTTTACAATTTTACCAACAATTTCTTCGATCGGCAGGATGTTCTCTGATGGCATGAAGTTTCCCCTGAAATTACCAACTCATGAAAGAATGTCGATTCCAAAGGAATCCATTGTAAATGTCTCCTGTAATTTATCATTGTGGGAGGCATCTACTCGTTCCCGGAAACATAGTAGAAATTTGAAGAATAAACTGTTTTATTTTTAACGTTTCCAGTTCGTGATGGAAAAGAACACAATTGCACAAGGGGGTACTTTTTTCATGCGTGCACACAGCGCCAGTAGCCACCATGCAATTTACACTTAAACAAACATGACCTCCCTCTATAAACACATCCAGAATATATGTATATATCCTGTCCTTCTTCCTTATTGAGGGGTCCAACGTGGATTATTTGTTGCAGGTGTACGAAAGCATTATGAGAGTTCTTGGTAGTGGCCTGAGTAAACCTAGGCCTGTTACTAGCGGTTGAGTTAAGAGTAGCACACCCTGGTATGATGGGATTTGTCGAGCTGCCAACAAGGTCCTAATTGAGTGTGCTAGGTGCACCAGGGACCAGGACTCGAGAGCCCTTGTGGATGCAATAGCGCAGTACTTCAAATTACTTAGGGGGAACAGGAGGAATACTTTGAGATAACCTTCTCCGAACTGCTAATTCCAGAGATGCCAAAGGTTTCTGGCATCATGTCAATGCAGGAAATAGTAGGGTGGACTTCCCGGCTCAGGATGCCATATGTGAGGCGACTTGGGTCTTGCACTTTGGATGCCTGTATTGCAGGGACAGTGCCCCTAATGCCTTTAGCCAGGAGCCCACCGTCCTCTATAGGCCAGACGTGAAGGCTGCCACCCAATTGGTGCTATCGATGCAGGATATTCAGAGGACGACAATGACCCAGAAGCCAGGGAAAGCTCATGGCCCAATTAAGTTCTTTTTGAATGGTTTAGACAGGAGCCGACTATATGGCTCTCCTGCCTGCATAAGCTTTTTAACACTCTGCTGGTCGCTAACAGGGTTTCCTGTTCTTGGACCCAAGCAATCCTTGTCCCCATATTTAAAAAGGGTGCCAGGAGCTGTTCAGCCAGTTATCGCCCGATTTCCCTCCTCGATGTGGGGGGAAGAAGCTTACAAAGGCGTTGCTGGGCCACTTGGAGGCCTGGTGCCAGAATGCGAGGGCTGTTCACCATCTCAAGGCTGGCTTTCAACGTGGTGCCAGCATGGTTGACCAGGTCATGAGGCTCTCGTTGATATTGCAGAAGTACACAGTGTTAAAACCTATGAAGATCTATGCAGTCTTTGTGGATTTGAAGACTGCCTTTGATGGTGTAGCGAGGGCGGGCTTGTGGGATGCCCTGTCCAATTTAGGTCTGCAATCTGGCATACTGGGGGCAATTCAGTCACTGTACTGCAATAAAAGCACAGTTATTAGGTACTCAGGGCCCAGGTATCCTCTAGAATAAAATTAAGGCTGGTGTACGCCAGGTTTGTGTTTTTGCCCTGATTCTATTCTGTCTTTTTTATTAATAGAGTGATTGGGATGCTACTGGCCGAACAGACCAATGACCCATCTTTGGCACAGGAGGAAATCCCCATTTTGTTAGTTCCCGATGACGCAGTGTTGCTTTCTCTGGCCACCATGGGGCTAGGGAAGCAACTAGCAATTTGTGAGGCTTTTTGAGTGGCCAATAAACGTGAATTAATTTGCATAAAACTCAGTCCATGGTGTTTTGCAAAATCCCGTGCCAAGAAGCACCTCCATCTGAAAGTGGCTTTGAGGGGTGGACCAATTCTACAGGTCGCAAGCTTCAATTATTTGGGAGTCCGTTTAATGGCCCACTGTGCCTGGACGGAACAGGTAAATCGGGGCAGCTTAAAGTTGTCCAGGAATAGTGCAGCCATATCTAGATTCATCAATGAGCATGGGGTGGGTCCGGTTAGTGTAACCCTGCAAATTTATAAGAGTCAGGCAATGCAGGCAGCTCTGTATGTGGCCGAACTGTGGGCTATATGCAATCTAGAAAATCTCCATGCTGCAGAACAGAAATTCCTCAAATCGGCTCTGGGACCCCATGTGAATGAGCCAATTGCATCGGTACTGTGGGATCTGGGCCTGCAGAGTATTGGATGTATATCTCTGTTGAGGCTGGTGTTTCTTTGGGCTAGACTGTGGTCCCGTGGTAAACCGGCCCTGTATAGGAGAGCAATCAGTGATGTTTTGGCATGCCTGGGTGGCCCAAGTCTACCTTGGTTCCGGGCTTTCACAGGGAGTAGTCCACAGTAGGAATGGAAGGCTACTACCTGCAGCCTGACTCCATCCCAAGGAACTTCAAAGAATTATTCAAGAAGGCCTCTAGGATTAGATGGGAGTGAGACACTAGTGTGATCCTTGCGCGCTCAGCCAATCTAGCGTCCTACCCTGCCACGAAATTAACCCCAGGATTTGAATGTTACCTGGATGTTCTACCCCCTAAACTAATGAGGGCCATGTACATGAAGATGCACATTGGCATATTGCCTTTGGCCTCTCTTAAGCATTCCTGGAATGCGTCTTATTCGGATATTTGTCCATTTTGTCTTTTTGTGGTTGAAAGCATTGAGCATTTAGTTTTATTTTTGGCCAGCCTATAAATACGCGAGGAATAAATATTTGCTACCCTTAGTTATGCTCTCTAACTCTAATAGGGCATCCTTGGTGTCACGTTTTTGCCTGGCTGGCGATCCTAGTGAGATTATGGTCCTTTAGTAACGTGCATGTAATAGATGGGATCGCAGAGTAATTCTGAGTCCAACTAATTGAACCAATTCAGGAAGATGGCAAATATACTGTTTTATTAACAATTATCTGAAACAGGGAGATTACTACGGACATCAATGGACGTTCGCTCAGGCTCTCGATGATTTTCTCATAAAAACATCCTTATACGCAAAGAATACATCAGAAGTGATGTCATACTACGTGACACATTATAGAAAACTTATCAAAGGTTAGGATTGGCTACAGGAAACATCTAAATATACTTTCTATAAGTACTAGGATTGGTATTGTTTGCCCACTGTCAGGTGGACAACTTATGTCTACCTCTAAATACATGTAATCTTTAACACTATTAAATACACAATGTATCACTGGTCTTCACACTATAAGGCCCTTTCGTTATGTGGCCCTCTACAATTGGTTGGCATGGTTGTGCCATATCTGGAACATTTGGTTCACTTAGCAGCTCAAACCCAGGTGCCTTGACTCCCCACCCAATTAGCCCAACATCTCACATCACCCATGCCTTCTGCCATGAAGATTGTCTTTGAACTTGGCCTTGAAAAGTATCCTTGTCTGTGGGAATATATGGGAGTGCAGGCTCTAACTATCGTTGTTCTAGGACTCCAAGCTCAACTCCATTTCTATCCTTGGTTCACGTGACAGCAGACCATGATTTGGTCCATTTTACAACATTTAAAGGTCTTAAATGAATAAAACTTGACACTCTGGGTGTTCTTTCTTTGCACCTAAACAAGAGATGATTCATCCTTTGCACATTCACTGCTTTCAAGAATAGATAACCAGCCTTGGCTGCTTCAGTTTTGATACCAGGCCAGACAGCCTCACGAAGTGCTTCCATGATCTCAGCTTATTCTTGCTGCGACACAGTTCTCATTCTTTCCTCTCAATGGGTCCAGGCTTACTAAATTCATGACACTGATGGCCAGCTCCTATAAAATGGCGGCTTTGCCTGCAGTCTAAATACTACATATAACCAGCTTCTATGAATGACTTAGTCTACTTGCATTATAGCATCTGTACAATTGTTAAACGGTTGATTTTCTGCAGCACTTTGTACACATGCAATCTTCTTTTCGTATATGAACGTTTACTCGATTCTTAACTTTGTCATTAGTTTCTGTAAGATCCATGCATTCTCTTCAGCCAGTATTCTCGGGGCGTCACACACTCCTTATCAGATTCCTTCAGGGAGCTCCTCCCTCAAATTGTCCTATCTTTGGGAATACTTTTGGTAGGGTTTTCTGTGTAACTGCTCCTCTACACGAGCGTGCTTTTTGGCATGGGCCCTTTCTGTTGTTGGCATGGGGGAAGCGCCTCGAGCCCATGACCGCTGGAGGGCACGCTTTATGAGCTGTATCTAATGCATAACTTTAACTGATCTTTTTTTAATGTGCATTGTTTTTACTCTCAGCATGTTTTACACTGTCGTGGTTTTATTTCACAGAGTCATTTTATTGTCTTTTTGTGTATATTTATGACTTTTATGGCCTATGACTGGTTAAAATAAGGTATTGAATTGCATGTATCATCTGTCCATCTTGATGGGGGATTGAATAAATACATGGGGGTCATGCTTGCTTTCAGGTGGATCTGTATGTATGTCGGTTTAATTTTACCATCATTTTTACTGATCTGCAGGGTTCTTTTCCATTTATCAGGTAGAGTTGGGGAGCAGGACATAATGTACATGCTTGCCTGCTTTTCCCACTCCACCAGAAAAGGTAGCTGCATTATAGCCAGCATGCATTTTCATGCTGCCGGTAAAGGAATGTCTTCCTGTGTAATCCTTTACCCTTGACTTTTGAATGGTGGAAAAGTTAAACATTGCATCGAGGGTACCTGTAGCACTTAGGTGCAAATGTGCACAGTGCTGTCTATGCAGTTTTGGATACAAAAGAATATGATGCCCCTTGCCTAATGTTCACCATTCTGACCCATTCAAAGTTCACCTGACATCAGCACATAGAAGCTATGTGTGTGGTACCTCTGACCCTATGCACATGCAATATTCCTCATAATTGGCCCTCCATTGGGCGTAAGTGCTTGTGTTTCCTGTTTGTGTTCATTAGTGAATGCCAGAGCGATCACAGTCTAAGATCATTTGTAATCATGTTGTTAGCACAAGACAGTTTGTTCACGCCTGGGATAAACAAGAGCATGCATATAATTAATAGAAGGCAAAGAAAGGTGAAGCACAGACTGTGGTTATTGCACGCTCCCATATCAATCAGTGTCGGAAGCTAAGATCTGCCTAGCCATAATAAATAGAAGATGGTCTGCGTGAAAATGCAGGGGCGCAAGGATGAAATGAGTGTCCGCTTCCTAACAATTAAGAGAGAACAATCAATTAGATCGGGCGGGCTGATGTCAAAGAAGACAGATGTGGATGGCTGAGAATAATGATCATCATGTAATTGAGATGGAAAAGTCATTATCTCGCATGCCAAAGCCATGTCCTGAGGTTCTCCTTCCTCCTTGGAAGCAACGAGGACTGCTGCATAGCAACACAAGCCGCATGTTTTGTTTTTCTAATGCTTTGAACTCATTCCACTATAGATATACATCCCGAAGCAAATACAGGCTGGTGGCCAATAACCTGTTATCTTGCAGAGGTTGTTATCAACAAGTTTTTTTTTCCTTGTCCTTCCTGCTCTTACTTTAATTGGATTGTGTATCGCCTAAATGCAACGTTTCTCACTATTTGAGGAAAATGAATGGTGTGCAAACATTATTTATATTTGAGACGTAGTTTGTGAAGCCAAAAAGTCTTCACATTTCCCCATCCGCTCATGACCTGCAGTTCTAATATAGATTTAAATTGCGTATTCCTCATATCACAACATAATGTAATAATGGCACACCGAAGTAAAACTATAGAAAATAACATACATCACAGTTCCTTGCACAGCACTTAGAATCTCTTCACCTATGCCAGCCTCCCGGTAGCAGCTGGCACGCTTTGGCTATCCCAGCCCCTGATGCTGCAGAGCACAAGTTCCCTTCCCACTGGTGATCCAGGTATCCCGACTTCTTAGTACCCACATGCCAAACTCATAGTGTGGCGGTGTGGTGGTGCAGTAATGTGCCCGTAAAAGAATTTCCGCCACATTACCACAGTTTTTTCACGCATCACCGTACTTGTAATGAGACGCCAGGTGACAAAATGGTGGGCATTTGTATATAAAGGCGTAGCGTAAAAAAACATGCATAAATCCTTTTTTACACAATGCATTCTTTGCATCGATTTGTTTAATGGGGAATGGGGGGCAGAGAAAGGATTTACTACTTCTACCAACCAGTCCGCGCCCCATAAAATTCAATTTCCACGATCATGATATTTTCATGCTCGTCAGTAGTGATGCATTGGATTGCTATGGAATCCGCTAAATATTTACACATGCTAAAAGCAGTTGGATTTCATCAAAGACATTGGGCCTCATTATGAGTCCGGCGGTAACCGAGCCGGAAAAACCGGCAGGTTACCGCCGGACCCGTATTACCATTCCACCTCCGTGATTCTCGGAATCACCGGGGTATTACGACCCCGGTGACCTGGGAATTCCAGAGGCGGAATTGTGTAAGCCCCCATTCTCATGGAGCCCCATAGGACTGCATGGGGATGGGGACAATGGAAACACCGGTTCCGTCCATGACAGAACCGGTGTTTCCATGTCCGCCTGCAGGCGGGTGGTGTTAAACCCGCCAGGTCAGACCTGGCGGGAGTGAGACCTCCCGCCTGCAGGACTCTTAATCATCTGGTCGGGAAAGAACGGTGGTGGCAGTTTTACCACCACCGTTCTTTCCGGACCGGCAGGGTCGTAATGAGACCCATTGTTTGTAAATGTTGCCTGCCATGCGCAAATTGCCTGGAGGGAAACTGTTTGCACGTGAGTGCAATGTGGGCAGTTCCCTTTGTGCTATTTATGAGCACTTGAAAAATGAGCTCCACAGTCTGTCTCTGTCCCTCTGTGCCTGTGTTAACGGCATGCCTCTCTTTGTCTTTGGCTGTAATTACGCTCTCTTTCGTGATTTCGCTGTGTGGCTCAGTGGCATGTATACTGACTCCTTGTGTCTAGTTCTTTGACAACCGCTGGTGATCTTTCTTTGCATCAGTATTTTTAGTTTGCACCACTGATGAGCCAAAATGATTCCATAGGAGTACAAATAGGAGGAAGATGGCATGTGAGGCGGGATGCATATCTTGTAGCTGTTGTTTGGTTACTTACCCACGGCTTGATTGCCCCGAGCCATGTTAATCCCTATGGCCATTGCCACTCACTACCTGCCCAGCTGTGCACAAAACATATCCACCTGGGATCTCTTTGAGCTAGCTCTGTCAAGCAGTAACATCCAACGTTGGCCTCCCAGTGTAATTTCTAAGGTGTCTACTGAGAGTTAGTGGTCTAATTGCAGTTGTAAAGTGCTACTGCTATAATACACATGTCTTCCTTAAGCCCCTTGTTAGTTTGGCTACTAGGTGGAGCAGAAGCACTACCTATATGCCAAACAATTACATTGTGGCATGGTTAGGAGGGATATGGCATTTGAGGAACGAACCACAGTGTGTGGGCGCTGTTTTATTATTTTCCCACACATTGACTGCAAATTCCTCTGGTCATTCCCACCAACTATTCATCACTCTCAGCCTAAATCACATCCTCCTAGAATCCCTCTAAACAAGCTCTACCAAGCAGTAACATCAAACTTTGGTCTGCCAGTGTTATTTCTAAGCAGTCTGTTGCAAGTTCATGGCATAATTGCTGTCGTAGATGCACTATCAGTGTAATAAAATGCATTAAACAGCAGTGCCTTCAGCCGTTTGATGTATACCTCTTCCTTAAATGCTGTTAAAAACAAACACTGACCAAGCCAAAAGTTTTGGCTGTTCTATCAGCGTAAGAGCGGCATTAGCCATGGCTGCTTAAATATTATGGCAGTTCCTGGCAGTTCCTGGTCAATGCCTACACCATGCCTACAAAAAAACCCAAACTGTTGGGTTTGCCAGTGCCGAATATTTTTGTCATTGACCCTATTGTGTGGCGATCATTATTTTTGAACTGCAATTATTGCAAAATATTTATGTGGATGATACTTTCAGGGTAGTTGGCAATATTTTACCCACCCTGTTTCCACAAGTCACTCACATGCAGTAATTCCCAAACCATGTGTAGAAATGGAACTGTAATAATTGTGATCTGCAAAGTTTAACTAGTATTGTTACACCAAGACAGGCACTTACTTTACTTGTGCTTTACAATCTTTCATTGTGCATATTGCAAAACATATATACCTGAAAAAAAAACGTTCTCTCGACTGAGCTTGGCATCTTTCTCAGTTCAAGTTCATTTCCCCAGTGATATGCTGTCACGACTCTGGAATTTCAGCAACAACAGCCAGATACCTGTTTGCGAAGTCTACGGGATGTAGACTAATCACGGTTTAAGTTTAAGTTGTTTGTGCTTGGAGAGAAGATATTTGCCAAGCCAGTGTACGTGGATCATACTGCAAAGCTCAAGGATATATGCTCCTGGTTTTATCCAGTGACTGTATCATGAATATTCACCTCACATATTTTTCAGTGCAGAATATTCAGTGGTAAACGCCACAGAATATTAATAATTAGTACCCGGTGAGGGGGAGTGGCGGTCTCACAGCCAATGGGGAGGCTCATAATGTGGGTGTTGCCAGAAGGTAATCACGCTGCCCTGAGATTCCTCAGGGCTGGGGTCCACCATCTCCCTTAACTGGCGAATAAGATATGTTTTCTGACTTCCACTCCCCCTTCCCCACATTTCCCTTTCTTGCCTCCCCCACACTTTCTTGCTTTTCGGGAGCAAACGTGCTGGAAATACTTCTGTCTCCAGTGCGTCTGCTCCCGATCTGCGACATGGCAGCCATTTTTATTTTTTTTACTTTTTCCTTTTTTTTGAAGGCCACCATGGAAAGGGAGAAGGGACTAATTGTAGTCCCTTCTCCCTTCTCATGGCTGACATTTTGTTTCTTTACTTTTTTTCATTGTTTTCAATGGCCTCCATGGAAAGGGAAAGCAGACTTAATTTTCCCTTTACGGCAGCCATTTTTTGTACTTTATTTATTCTGGTCCAAAATGCCGGCGCGATTTCTAACAGAAAAAAATGCTTTTAGTACCCTGGTTTTATGGGCCCGAGTACAACTAGCAATAAGCACCAAGCGGGGGGGAATTACCACTTCAGGTAATGCCTAGGGCCTTCATTAACTATGGGCCCCCCTGGGCATTATCTGAAGTGGTAATGCCCCCATGCTCTGGGCTTTTTGCTTGAATAACATATTGTTGGTTTGGCGAATGGCATGCTTTCGAACCTAAACAACGGTCCCCTATTTTTATTTTTTAAATTTGAGTTTTATTGATTTTTAAACATGAGGGCAATACATACATATATGTGCATGTTGCTTTTGCATTGTTGCATCAAGATTGTATAATTCAACAACAAGAAACGAAGAGAAGAAAAAAGGAACAAAGGCACATTGGTCCATGTTATTTTATCCCCCCCATTGTATTGAATTTTTTTTAACCCCGCTCCCTCCCCCCTGCCTCCCCAGGGCGGCTTTCTTGATCCTTCCAGTTCTTTGGCAAAAGTTCAGCTTGTATTTGGCACGAGACGGGTCATCTATCTCTGGCTGTCTTTCTAGGCATGGACTGTTGAGCAGAGTGTGCGACAGGCTCGGTCAACTTGTAGCTTGCCAGCTGATTTCTGCTTCCTGCAGAAAGAGTTGCTCTCTACGGTCCTTGGTGTGTTGGGTTGTTTTCTTCTGTGCATGTGATATGTAGGTTAGCGAAGTCGCACCACGTTTCTTCATGTCGTGCGGACTTATTGTGTAGGGGAGGCGTCATTTTCTCCATTGTGTAAATGTTTGCTGCAATCTTGACCCATTCCTTTTGCACTAGGAGGCATGGGGATTTCCATTTAATGACCAGACCTGCCCTCGCCGCCAATAGTAGTGGGGATGCCAGTCCCTTTATCCTGATTAGGTCCTCATCTTCCTCTTCCAGGCCAAATAAAGTCAGGAGGGGGGGCGACTTCTGTTCGATGCCATCTATCTGTTTGATCCAGGCTAGGACCTCATCCCAAAATATGCGTACTTTGGGGCAGCCCCACCACATGTGCCAGTAGTTGGCATCCATTCCACATTGTCGCCAGCATTTCAGGCTGCTGGTCTGGAACATTTTAGAAAGCCTGTATGGAACGTACTGCCATCTGTGAAGTAGCTTTGTTGCGTGGAGCTTATATTGTGCTGCGATTGATATTCGGGATGGTGTTGCGCAGATTGTGTTCCATGCCTGTTGGTCAAATTCTCTGGAAAAGTCCTTTTCCCATCTGTCTTTGATTTGGAGGTTTGGAGCTTGCTCCTTACAGATCAGGGTACTGTACATGCGAGCTATCAAGCCTTTGTGGTGGTCGTATCTAGAATTTTTTCAAAGGGCGTAAGTCCTCTTTGCATCTTGCCTTTCCATTCCCTTTTGGATAGGATGCCTTTCAATTGTAGGTACAAGAAAACCGGGATTGGGTGCGAGTGGAGGGTTCCTCTAGTTCTGTGATCGGTATGAATTTGTCCTCTCTCCACAGATGGCCAACCCTTTCAAGTCCGGCATCGAACCACGCTTGGTATCTGGCATGTTCAGGGATTTCCTCCATGATTCTGAGGGACCAGAGATGGCTCAAGGGGGGTGGCCATGTGGTGATGCCGGTCATCCCTTTCCCTTCCTTCCATATGTTCCATATTGTTCCCAATATTGGGTGATTGCGTAATCTTCTCGTGAGCCTCGGTCTGGGGACCCATAGCCATTCTGCAAGGGTTGCAGGGGTTAGGCTGTCGTTGTCCAATTGGACCCATTGTAGGTCCTTTCTGTCTCGTAGGTGTGGAATGAGGACCCTTAGTTGGGCAGCCTGGTAGTATCGCTCGATGTCAAGGAGGCCAACCCCTCCTTGCTCTTTGGGTAGGATCAGGGTTTCGTACAGTATTCTTGGTTTCTTTCCGTCCCATAAGAAATCAGTGAGTGCTCTTTTCACTTGTTTAAAGAAGTGTTCCAGGACTGTCACGGAAAGTACTTGAAAGGGGTATAAAAAGCGTGGAAGGCTCACCATCTTGATGGCGTTCAGGTGCCCTAGCCAGGAGATCGTGAGAGGTCTCCATTTTGTGAGGTCTGCTTTGAGGGCAACGGGGAGTTTGGGAAAGTTTGCCTCGTACAGGTCTGCGATGTCCCTCGTTAGGTTGACTCCTAGGTATCGTAGGGTCGGGGCTCCGATGATTAGTCCGAGGCGCTCGAGGTCGATTTGTTGGTCCGTAGTGGGTTCGTGGAGCGGGAATAGAATGGATTTGGTTTTGTTCATTTGAAAGCCTGACAATGCGCCATAATCTTCAATGAGACAGATCGCTTGAGGGATCGATGTCATTGGGTTCTGCACATGGAGCAGGATGTCATCTGCATACAGGGCCAGTTTGTATTCTCTGCCGTTCACCTGCATCCCCTCAGCACCACCTTTTGTTCTGAGAGTTTGCGCCAGCGGTTCCAGCGACAGAGCAAATAATATTGCTGAGAGTGGGCAACCCTGTCTCGTCCCTCTAATCAGGGGGAACCAGCGCAAGTGCTGGGAGTTCACTACCACGGACGCTCTGGGTGCTGTGTAAACGGCCTTAATTCCTCGTCGGAGTGCAGGGCCCAGGCCTATTTTCTGTAGCGTGGCTTCCAGGAAATGCCATTCGACTCTGTCAAACGCCTTCTCTGCGTCGATTGAGAATAGTGCTGGTGTGTTCGGCATTTTCTTGGCTTCATGTATGAGGTGAAGGGTCTTCCGGGTTGAGTCGGCTCCTTGTCTACCGAGGATGAATCTCACCTGGTCGTTGTGGATTATGGTGGGCATGTGCGACTCCAGTCGTGCGGTGAGGACCCTCGTGTAGATTTTGGTGTCCGTGTTTAGGAGGGAGATCGGGCGGTATGACACGCATAATTTGGGGTCCTTGCCTTCCTTAGGGATAACCGTTATGAGCGCCTCAGAAAAGAATTCTGGAGCAGAGCCCGTTTGGAGCATATTATTGAAGAGCTCGACCATGAATGGGCGTAGGGTGTCTATGAAGGTCTTGTAGTACCCCGCTGTATGGCCGTCGTTTCCGGGGACTTACCCTGTTGGGAGCCTTTTGATCACATCTTCTATCTCCTCACCTGTGATGGGGGTGTCAATGGCTTGCGCTATGTCCAGGGGTATGCTTGGAAGGGATACCTTGTCCATATATTCTGTGATCGCTTCTGGGTATGGGGCGGCTTTTGAGGTGTATAATTTCTCGTAAAAGCTAGCGAATGTCTCTGGGATATTCGGCGGGTGGTTTCCATGGGGCATTTCATCACTTTGTATTGTTGAGACCCATCTTTCTCTACGTTGCCCTCGTAGTCTTGCAACGAGTAGGGCGTCTGCATTGTCGCCTTTTTTGTATTGTTCTGTTTTAAAAACTGGAGCTTGCGAATGATGCAATCGGTTTCTAATTGCCGCAGTTCCTCCCTCTTGTCGTTGGCTTCCTCTATATTTCGGGTTCAATCGGGGCCGGCCGATTGGGCACTGAGATCCAGTTGAGTCACTTTGCTACGGAGCTTGTTTTCTATGAGTTGACACTCTCTTTTCTTTTTTGCTCCTTCTGTGATGAGTATCCCTCTCCACGTGGCTTTTGCCAGCTTCCCATACTGTATTTACGGAAGTTTCACCTGTGTTGTTTTGATTGAAGTACTGCTCAATGTCCTGCCCAAGTTAGTCTCGGAATATCAGGTCCTTCCAGAGAGTCTCATTGCAGCGCCACTTCGAACTTCTGTGGGGGAGCACCATCCGGTTGATGGTGGCCTGACCATGTCGTGGTTGGTCCACGTTACTGGGGATATTCTGGAGGCGGACAACGCGTCTGTGAGGTCTGGGGTGAGGTATAGATAGTCAATTCTGGTATACGTGGCATGAGGCGCAGAGTAGAACGTGAAGCCTGTCTGCCGTGGGTTTATGTGTCGCCATGCATCTTTGAGTTTGTAGGCTTCCATCATGTCTGCAACCTGTGAGCGACCAGCATCCGGTGGAGTAACTGCTAGTGGATTGCCGGCTTGTCTGTCCCGCTCTGGATCTATCCACGTGTTGAGGTCCCCTACCAAGATTACTTCGCCCTCTGCTTCGGTCATACCTTTGGGGACTGTATGTTGTAGGAATCTGGACTGCCCAGAGTTGGGGGCGTATATGGATGCAAGTGTGATGATGGTGCCCTGTATCCTGCCAACCAGTACAAGTGCTCTTCCGCTTACGTCAGCCCAGGTTTTCGCGATTTCGAACCGAAGCTCTTTGCTGATGAGGATGCCGACACTGGCTCTCTTGAGTGGGCTGGAGCCCCAGTGTTCGGAGCCTGTCTTAGCGTATAGGACCTTCTTCTCCTCTCCCCCGCTGTATCTGGTTTCCTGTAAGAAAAGTATGTTGAGCTTTGCCTGCTTGAAATCCTTGGACACCAGTGACCTCTTGGTGGGGGAATTGAGACCCTTGACGTTCAGTGTGCCAATTTTAATTGTGCCAAGTCTGTCGCTTGTCAAGTCATGTCTGTCGATCATTTGTGTTCTTTCTTGGATTACGCGTCGAGACCCGTCTTCTGTCTCTAGGTGCTGCCGTCTTGGAAGTAATCCAGTGGTTGCCCATTGCCGTCTGGAGCTGTGCTGCTTTCATTTGCCCTCCCCCCTCCTTCCCGCTAGAGGTATCCAACGTGATACCCCTCGCCCTCTGTTCACTTTCTTCGACTTTTCCCTTTTCAGCGAGGGCCTGCATCTAGGTGGCGTCCGGATTGGTCCGGCTGAATGCAGCCAGTCCAATGTCACATGACCAGTGGGGACCGTTACCTCACAGTCCTTACTGCAAATAATATCAATGTAACATTTTGAGCCCCTATCCCACACCCCCAACACTTTAAGTCTCAACAATAGCTGTTATAAAAGAAAAGACTGTAGCGATACATGCGGTTCCATGGGTCGTCGCCATCCGTCTCTTCCAGTCTGCCTCCGAGGGGAGGCCTTTCTCTGAAGTGGGCCTTGCATTGGAGGTGCATGAGTTGCATGGGGATCTGGCTAATATCGACTCCGTGAAGTCCGGATGACCATGCACGGGAAGTAGAACATTGAGGTGGGCTGTCATTTGTCGCTGTCTGGCGTATCGTTGGGTCTCCTATACTTTCTTGATGTAACGATCACCTGATTCCCACAGAGGCGCTGACCCGTTCTGGACTGCTACCAATTCTTCTACAGTAAAGCGCAGGGCCCAGAAGATGGACGGGACTGGCCCTCCCCCGAATCTCGTCTGTCTGGCTCGTAGGATAATTTTTCTGTAGGTGGGAAAGAGGGAGTTAATATCTGCTGGAAAGAGTATCTGCTCCCCCTATCTCCCCCTTCTAAATCCCCTTGTCGCTAGTTCGGATTTTGTGGGCTCTCACCTTATTTTCTGTAAGGATGAGCCCTCCATCCTGCTTCTGGTGCAGGGGCGCGTTGATTCCAGTTACTTCACTGGGGTATTTAGTGGGCGCGATTCCTCTGGCTGTTCGATCCCACTTCGGGATTGCCGTAAGTATGTAGTCTTTAGATTATATTAAATGTCTTTTCCCCTTTGGGGCCGGGGTCTAGAAAAGGCAGAAAGGCCCTTCTGACCCGAATGGAGGATTGAGTTCAACCAAAATCTGGTAAGTCCTTAGGTGAGTATTCCCTCCTGTATCAAGTCCGATGCTCACCTTCTCCCCTTTTGCAGGAGCCGATTAGCTGCCGGCGTCGAAACCGCTGTTGTTCGTGGTAAGGCCTCGTAAAGGTAAGTGGAATAGGTGTGGCACGGGGTGAAGCGGAGCGCCTCTAATCGTGTCTTTCCCCTTTTTGCAGGTGCCGAGGTGCTGCAAGCTTTGTAGCCATTTCTGCACGTGGCGCGGCCACGATAAGGTAAGAAAAAGCGGCGCTGCGGCGAGCGTTGTGGTGCGCTGCTAACCTTGTGCTTTTCTTTTGCAGGATTGTCGGAAGAAGGTTTCCCGAGTGCAGGATTCCGGTGAGTAAAGCTTTGGATGCTTGTCTTTTCTCTCCTTTTGTCTTTCGGTGTGTTCCAGGAGCTGCGGGCGTGTCAGGAGCCAGGATGCAGGAGCCGACTCGGTGAGCGTCCTGCTGCTGATGCAGAATAACGCGAAGCACGTGAATTCCTTCGGACGTGGTTTAAATAGCAGAGGAGTGCTTCAGGTGAGTATCCTTCCTCCGGCCCCACCCAGGTAAGAAAAAGAGTTCCTGAAGAGGAAAAATAGTTCCTCCCAGCCTAAATGGCTGGAGACCTCAGCCAGACTGGATTGCTCTGGGTGAGTAAGCAGCATGGTCTGCCTCAGGTAAGTCCACCCAAGCATTATGACATGTTTTGACCAAATGAGCCTGGCGCCTATGGCGCCAGGACTGAAGCCTTTTATGAGCCTGGCGCCAAAGGCTCCAGGACGTGGTCCAAAGGGCCCAGTAGCGGTCTGCTGGATCCGGTGATGTGGGTGATAGGTCTGCTTCCGGGGACGCTGGGCCTGGCCTGGCTCCCCGGGAGCAGCCATCATGACACTTGACCCCTTCACCCTTTTCCTCCTTGCACCTTGAAGTTCCCATCGCATTCCGTTCCGTTAGGGTTCCTCTTGATCTCATTCTTTCGGGCCCGCTCCGAGGGGTCTGAAATACAGTCTCGGATCTCCTCTTCGGATCGCAGCTGTATCCTTCTGCTTCCGTGCTCGAAAGTGAGGGAGAAGGGGTATCCCCACCTGTATCTTGTGCCTTGCTCATTGAGCCATTTCGTTAGGGGACTGCAGAGACGCCTCAAGGCTAGAGTGAGTGAGGACAGGTCCTGGAATATGGTTATCTGTGCCCCCCCAGCATGAGGGGGCCCCCGACCTGGCTTTCATAAGTATACTTGTTCTGTCTTGATATCAGTGAAATCGAGCGAGGACTGACCTCGGGCCGCCTGGTGGGCCTCTGGATCTATGTATTCTCTCAGTTTTAGGCTCGTCAATGTCCTCATCTGCTGTCAAGATTTTGATGATATCGTGTATTTTTTTTTAGGTCCTCCTCTGTTTCCCCCTCTTGCTCCGGTATCCTGAAAAATCGTAGGTTGTTCCTTCTTTCTCTGTTTTCTAAATCGTCCATCTTCAAGCGAATTTCGACTTCTCTCTTCTCTATGTTGTGTATCCTGAGGTCCATCTGGGTTTCAAGGGTGTCAATTGAGGCTTGATTGTTCTCGACACCTTCCAGTCTCTCTTCAATGTTATCCATTCTCTGTGTAATCTTGTCAATTTTGCCTCTGAGGCTGGCGCCCATGTTCTTGATTTCGTTCAGGAGGGCCGCAATGTCACCGTTGGTGGCTGCCGCCCCCGTCTCTACAACATCCATTGGCATTGTGGTTCCGAGTTCAGGGCGCGAGGGGGGTGAAGTGTATGCATATCTGCCTAGCTTGCTTTTAGTGTTCATGAAGCGGTTGTTATGCCAGAGGAGGCACACGCCCCTGGTATGGGGGCCTTACCCCCTGTACCACCGCTTGGGTGAGTGTCTTTAGTATGCTTCCATGCCATAGGGCCGAAACATGGTCTGCTGAGCTTGTTGCGTCTGCGGGACAGGAGGGGGCAAACGCCCTGGGATCAGGGGCCCTTCCCTCCGTTTAGTTGATTGTCAGTTGATGGCTCTGGCATGATTCAAATGGTGGGCCAGTGCTTTGTGGATCTCGTGCGGGGTCTCTGGTGGATGCACGTGCAGCCGATATCTTCTCTGGATGTCTGCATAGTGTCGGTTTTGCAGGGGGGACGTGGTTGCCCTGGAGTTCCTTCTTACTGCGAACCACTAAGGTTCCCCCTGGCCGGGGGCTATTGGAGTTCCTGTCTACTACTGGGGGGTCCCAGTACTGTGGGCCATTAAGAGGGGGCACACAACCCGTATTTTGGGGTCCAACCCCCTAGACGGTCCACAGAGTGGCAGTGATGTCTCTACCTTGACTCCCCATGGACCACAGCGGTGTGCTTTGCAGGGATTGTGTCATTTAGGCTGGGTGGGGGAGGATCGACGACACCGTGAAGTGCCCCAGTGGTGAGATGCCCGCCACAGCGGGTGGGGAGGAGGTTTCCACGGCCTCAAGTGTTCTGGTGCCAACGGAAGTTGCGGAGGAGGCAGCTTTATGCCCAGGTCAAGGGGGGTCGGCGGCTTCAATGCAAGTACTGGTGTCTTACCTTGTGGGACAGAGAGTCGCTTTACCTTGCACGGTTTGCGCAGGCTTGTTGTGCTCTTGGGCTCCAGGGCCTTTCAGGAAGGTACGAGGCCCTATGCGTTCTTGTCCGAGCCCTGGTGCGTACTTTGGAGGCAGAGGGTTGTGATGTTGGAGGCTGGAGTGGGGGCCTCCCCAGGAGTGGTGGATCCCCTACATATTCACTTGGGGGGCCGTGTGCATGCTCTGCTCAGGAGCTGCGGCTGGGCCACGGGGCGCCGCAGCTCTATTCCAGGGCCCCGTGTGACCCACGACGTCGGGAGAGTGTGGCGTGTGGCGGGACCTTTTCGCGGGACTCTGTGCCCGTAGGCAATGGGAAGGCAGAGCGGCCTAACCGCAAGTCTGTTTATTAAGTGGGGGGGGCGCTCTCCCCTCGCTGGCTAAATGAATATCATGCACCCGATTCACGGATCGGGTGCATGTTAATGGTTGGTGGGGTCCCCTTTGTGCGCACAGTGCCGGCAAGCGCTTTCCAGAGGGGGGTCTGCAGACCAATCCTTTTGTTTGATCTGGCTGAGCGGGACGCAGGGCCTCGCTCCCTCGGATCCTCCCACGTTGGCTGTCAACTTCTCCTGGCGGAGCAGTGGGATTGCGAGAGGCAGTCTACACGCTGATAGGGGACTATGGGACTCGATGGGAATGGGGATCATGGAAACACCGGCAGCATCTCGTAATGCTGCCGGTGTTTCCTCGTCCGCCTGGAGGCGGGCGGTGTTAAACCCGCCAGGTCAGACCTGGCGGGAACATCACCTCCCGCCTGCAGGAGTCGGGATCAGGCGGTCCAGAAACAACTGTGGCGGCGGGTATACCGCCACCGTTATTTCCGGACCGCCTGAGTTACAATGAGGCCCATTGTCTCAGTTTAGTTTTTTATTATTTGTTACTGACATCTGGTTATATATGTGTTAGATTCAACAAGAGATGATTTGATTTGATTAGCAAAAGAGTATGGGGTAGATTGAGTGTTTTCTGTCTTTCATATTATTTTGCATGGTTGCTCTCCTGACTATAATTTCCTGGTTTGCCTCTGCAGTCTTGGTTTTAAATACTGCCCATTTTAAACTTCATTGGCTGAAGCAACAGTATGCATGGAAAGTGGATCTGCAATTGCTGTCTAAACTAAAATGCCATAAACCTCCCGGAAGAAGGGAACATAGACGGTTTGGAAGCAGTACACATTCTGAGAGTGGAATTTAACAAAACAAAAGAAATAATTTTCGCATGTAATAGTTAAGTTAGGCCTAGGCAGTCTTAAGGTGAACCTCCCAAGTTGCCTACAATTACTGAGTGAGAGGCTTGAAACACATAATGGGGAAACAGGGTTGTATTTAATGTTCCTCACATAGGGCCTCATTACAGGTTTGGTGGTATTTCTGTAATAAAATCCTCTGAGATAGGGGTGTCACCTGTTGCTAGAAGTACTATCTCCCTCCCTTGACCCAAACTTATCTACCAACTACAGGTCGATTACCACAGTGCCATTTATGCTCAAAATACTGGACTGTGCAGCCTACCTCCAGATTCAGGAATATTTGGAAGCTAACAATCTCCTTGGCTTAAGGCAATCGTGCTTTCAGCCCAGGCATGGGACGGAATCTGCCCTCATCGACTTAAAAACTCAGATCGAGACACTGAAAGACAAAGGGAAAATAGCCTTGCTACTATTACTTGATCTTTCTGCAGCATTTGATTTGGTTAATCACCACATCCTTTGTCAGCATCTCATATCAGCTGCTCACTTTTCAGACACTGCAACCTTGTGGATCAGCTCCTTCTTAAGCAACAGATCTATATGGGTTTTCTCTCTGTCAGCATCTGCAGAGCCTGCTCCCATCAACTGTGGTGTACCTCAAGGGTCATGTGTGTCACCTACTCTTTATAATGTGTTCACTAAACCTCTCTTTGATGCTCTTGATTATCTGGGTGTCTTGTACACTAACTATGCTGACGACATCCAGATACTCATCCCCATCACAGGTGACTATACAGCGGACGCGAAAGCCTTGAATGACGTCTACAGTTTATAGTGATAATTTCGAATTACATTATGTCGAAAGTCATAATGTCAGAAAAAAAAGTCGCAAAAATAATTTCAAATGTCTATTTTTGTTTGTTTTTTGGTTCGAAATGGGGGGGTTCCCCCATCCCTCCTTTTTTGTATTTTTTTTGTTTTACCCCTTTTTTTTAAAGCGGAACCCAAAAAAACATGTAAATAAAAAAATAAAACATTAAAAAAAATGTTTTAGACATTTTTTTTTCTTCACATTTTTGGCATTCGACTTAATGTTTTCGACTTTTTCACTGCACACCGACGTCTACTTGGTTGTTCAGGCCTGGATGGCGCAACATGAGCTTTGCCTCAATGATGACAAGACGGAACTGCTTATTATGGGTTCACACCAATGTCTAAACAAACTTGACCCTGCCTTCAAGTCTTTCATCATTGACGGCAACGTCATCAAAGTCACTAAGGACACTAAACCCTTAGGAAGATACCTCGATTCTACATTCTCACTATGCAAACAAATCAATGCTGTCACCTCAGCATCTGCATACACCTGCAAACTTATCGCGGCTTGTAGACCATTCTTGTCAACTCCTAACTGCATTACCTTGGTGAGAACACTAGTCATGTCCAAGATTGACTATTGTAGTGCCCTTTACCTAGGGACCAGTGAATCTAACCTCAACAAACTACAAGTCATTCAGAATAATGCCATTAGAGCAGCATTTAACATACAGAGAAACCACCATATCTCGAACCACAGACGCGACCTACACTGGCTCTACCTAGCCAACCTATTCACACCACATATGTCCATTCGGCCCATGAGAGCCACCCAAACGCACAGCTTACCCATCCTAGGTTTAACAAACAAAAAGCAGGCGGCGCCATTTTCCCAGTCCTTGCCGCCAAGCTATGGAATACTCTTCCTAATGATATTAGAGCCGAGCCTTCCTTCCCAGTCTTCAAGAACAAAATCAAAGGATGGCTCTCAGCACAAAAAATATGAGACTTTGATGTCACGCGAGGGCTCTCGCCTTCTTGTCACACACTGTAGAACTTTGTTGTATATATATAATGTGTGTATTCCCCTTGCATCCACTTCTTGTATTATGTTTTTTAACACATTAGTATATGCCCTTGCTTATCCCCTTGTACTCCTATGATCCTCTGGATAGAGGAACTGTCTGCTTTTCCATTATGCCTGTACTTGATATATTGTATATTTTGTGCCGGTACTTGAGCCCTTCCTGCACTTTTCTGTAAGCAGGCACTGTCTTCTCTTCCATGTATGTAATTTGCAACTTTGCCTCCTACGTTATCCGCCCTGATGCCTTAGGGCCTGACGCGCTATACAAATAAACAAAATACAAAATACAAAAAATACAAATACTATCCATCATTATGGTACGGATGGGAGGGGATCCATCTATTCTGAGTGAACAATGTACATTCAGGAGTGAGAAGGGGTAAGGAGATGTGTGGCTGTTCACAGAAGGGAGATCAGACCTTTCTGCACTGAATGAGAGCCCTCCCCTATGCCGACTGCCTCTGGTGTTAAGGTTAAGTTCATATCGCCTCTGCATCTTTGGTGCGCCTCGCCAAACAATTAAGAGCATCACTGCAGGAGCGTTGCACATTTTTATATGAGCACATCATGACACAGTGACATTGACTGCATGTTTGTGTCATAACACAGATTGCAGCTGGGACATGGTGGATGTACTGAACTTCTCTCTCTGGATCTATAGTGGTGGAAACAATTAACTGCTATATTGGAGTGTCTTTGTGGTGTGTAATGTCACTCAGAAAAAAATTAAATAATCTAAAAGTATGAACTTCACAGTCATTATCCATCTGCTTTTATACTAAGCTTCACTTGGCTGCTTCTTTATATGCTTCAAGATAATGTATTTCATTGGAAAAGATGACAGACTCGTCTACAGCCACAGAATGCACTCTCTTATGTTCAAATAATAATAAAAATACATTTTCTATGAATGCAAACAGTATTTTTTCTTTCCACACTAATGGCACACGGACCAAGAAAAAGACGTGCTGATTTAGATCTACTCAAAGTAATCTTCTACTTTCAAAGAATCCTCAGCATGTTTCTTGGCAAGCAAACATATTTTCAGGGTAATTCATAGAATTTCGCAGAAAAGTGTCGCAAGCGGCTGGCGTAGAGTGTCCGCGTGCGATTGTCTACGCCAGGCACGTGCGCTAAAACCGATTTCCGCGTACAGCGTATTCATGGGTTTTAGGCTCCCAAACCAGCCGTGGCGCAGAGTATCGCAGCGACCCTGCAGCAGCGCCAGTAACGCCCCCAAGAACGCCCTCGCGCAAGGAAAAGCCATCAAAATCGCTAAATCATCGCAAAGGGCTGCGCTAACCCTGGACCAGTTTACAGGGCTTCCAAACAAGGAACGCAAAGCGGGTAACGTGCATATCAGGGGTACGCGTGAAGTTATACACGCGATTAGCCAGGGTACGTGTATTACAGGGGTACGCGGGAAGTTTAACACGCGATTGGCCAGGGTACGTGTATTACAGGGGTGCGGGAATTATCACACGCGATTTGGCTGGGTACGTGTATTACAGGGGTACACAGGAAGTTGTACACGCGATTCGGCTGGGTACGTGTATTACAGGGGTGCGGGAATTATCACACGCGATTTGGCTGGGTACGTGTATTACAGGGGTACACAGGAAGTTTTACACGCGATTCGGCTGGGTACGTGTATTACAGGGGTGCGCGGGAATTCTCACATGCGATTTGGCCAGGTACGTGTATTACAGGGGTGCGCGGGAATTATCACACGCGATTTGGCTTGTTCGTGTATTACAGGGGTACGCGGGAAGTTTAACACGCGATTGGCCAGGGTACGTGTATTACAGGGGTACACGTGAAGTTTTACACGCGATTAGCCAGGGCACGTGTATCACAGGGGTACGCGGGAATTATCACACGCGATTTGGCTTGGTACGTGTATTACAGGGGTGCGTGGGAAGTTACACACGCGATTAGGCTGGGTGGGTCCTCACAGGTGTTCCCTGTACACCCTCCACGGCCCCTGCAGGCAGCCCACAAAACAGGGGACTACCCTGCACACCTGCTCATGTCCCCCTGCACCCCCACCCCCCAGCAGTGCAGGGGCACCCTCCACCAGGCCCCCACTCATGTCTACCACCACCCCCACCCCCCAGCCACCAGGGGCACCCTCCACCAGGCCCCCACTCATGTCTACCACCACCCCCACCCCCTGCCACCAGGGGCACCCTCCACGAGGCCCCCACTCATGTCTCCCACCACCCCCACCCCCCAGCAGTGCAGGGGCACCCTCCACCAGGCCCCCACCCATGTCTACCACCACCCCCACCCCCCCAGCAGTGCAGGGGCACCCTCCACCAGGCCCGCACTCATGTCTCCCACCACCCCCACCCCCCAGCAGTGCAGGGGCAGCCTCCACCAGGCCCCCACTCATGTCTCCACCACCCCCACCCCCCAGCAGTGCAGGGGCACCCTCCACCAGGCCCCCACTCATGTCTCCCACCACCCACACCCCCCAGCAGTGCAGGGGCACCCTCCACCAGGCCCCCACTCATGTCTCCCACCACCCCCACCCCCAGCAGTGCAGGGGCAGCCTCCACCAGGCCCCCACTCATGTCTCCACCACCCCCACACCCCAGCAGTGCAGGGGCACCCTCCACCAGGCCCCCACTCATGTCTCCCACCACCCACACCCCCCAGCATCCAGGGGCAGCCTCCACCAGGCCCCCACTCATGTCTCCCACCACCCCCACCCCCAGCAGTGCAGGGGCAGCCTCCACAAGGCCCCCACTCATGTCTACCACCACCCCCACCCCCCAGCAGTGCAGGGGCACCCTCCACCAGGCCCCCACTCATGTCTCCCACCACCCCCACCCCCCAGCCACCAGGGGCACCCTCCACCAGGCCCCCACTCATGTCTACCACCACCCTCACCCCCCCGCCACCAGGGGCACCCTCCACCAGGCCCCCACTCATGTCTCCCACCACCCCCACCCCCCAGCCACCAGGGGCACCCTCCACCAGGCCCCCACTCATGTCTACCACCACCTCCACCCCCTAGCCACCAGGGGCAGCCTCCACCAGGCCCCCACTCATGTCTACCACCACCCCCACCCGCCAGCCACCAGGGGCACCCTCCACCAGGCCCCCACTCATGTTTCCCACCACCCCCACCCCCTAGCCACCAGGGGCAGCCTCCACCAGGCCCCCACCCATGTCTACCACCACCCCCACCCCCCCAGCAGTGCAGGGGCACCCTCCACCAGGCCCCCACTCATGTCTCCCACCACCCCACCCCCCAGCAGTGCAGGGGCAGCCTCCACCAGGCCCCCACTCATGTCTACCACCACCCCCACCCCCCAGCCACCAGGGGCTCCCTCCACCAGGCCCCCACTCATGTCTCCCACCACCCCCACCCCCCAGCCACCAGGGGCACCCTCCACCAGGCCCCCACTCATGTCTCCCACCACCCCCACCCCCCAGCCACCAGGGGCACCCTCCACCAGGCCCCCACTCATGTCTACCACCACCCTCACCCCCCCGCCACCAGGGGCACCCTCCACCAGGCCCCCACTCATGTCTCCCACCACCCCCACCCCCCAGCCACCAGGGGCACCCTCCACCAGGCCCCCACTCATATCTACCACCCCCCCACCCCCTAGCCACCAGGGGCAGCCTCCACCAGGCCCCCACTCATGTCTACCACCACCCCCACCCGCCAGCCACCAGGGGCACCCTCCACCAGGCCCCCACTCATGTCTACCACCACCCCCACCCCCTAGCCACCAGGGGCAGCCTCCACCAGGCCCCCACCCATGTCTACCACCACCCCCACCCCCCCAGCAGTGCAGGGGCACCCTCCACCAGGGCCACACTCATGTCTCCCACCACCCCCACCCCCCAGCAGTGCAGGGGCAGCCTCCACCAGGCCCCCACTCATGTCTCCACTACCCCCACCCCCCAGCAGTGCAGGGGCACCCTCCACCAGGCCCCCACTCATGTCTCCCACCACCCACACCCCCCAGCAGTGCAGGGGCACCCTCCACCAGGCCCCCACTCATGTCTCCCACCACCCCCACCCCCAGCAGTGCAGGGGCAGCCTCCACCAGGCCCCCACTCATGTCTCCACCACCCCCACCCCCCAGCAGTGCAGGGGCACCCTCCACCAGGCCCCCCACTCATGTCTCCCACCACCCACACCCCCCAGCATCCAGGGGCAGCCTCCACCAGGCCCCCACTCATGTCTCCCACCACCCCCACCCCCAGCAGTGCAGGGGCAGCCTCCACCAGGCCCCCACTCATGTCTACCACCACCCCCACCCCCCAGCAGTGCAGGGGCACCCTCCACCAGGCCCCCACTCATGTCTCCCACCACCCCCACCCCCCAGCCACCAGGGGCACCCTCCACCAGGCCCCCACTCATGTCTACCACCACCCTCACCCCCCCGCCACCAGGGGCACCCTCCACCAGGCCCCCACTCATGTCTCCCACCACCCCCACCCCCCAGCCACCAGGGGCACCCTCCACCAGGCCCCCACTCATGTCTACCACCACCCCCACCCCCTAGCCACCAGGGGCAGCCTCCACCAGGCCCCCACTCATGTCTACCACCACCCCCACCCGCCAGCCTCCAGGGGCACCCTCCACCAGGCCCCCACTCATGTCTCCCACCACCCCCACCCCCTAGCCACCAGGGGCAGCCTTCACCAGGCCCCCACCCATGTCTACCACCACCCCCACCCCCCCAGCAGTGCAGGGGCACCCTCCACCAGGCCCCCACTCATGTCTCCCACCACCCCCACCCCCCAGCAGTGCAGGGGCAGCCTCCACCAGGCCCCCACTCATGTCTACCACCACCCCCACCCCCCAGCCACCAGGGGCACCCTCCACCAGGCCCCACTCATGTCTCCCACCACCCCCACCCCCCAGCCACCAGGGGCACCCTCCACCAGGCCCCCACTCATGTCTCCCACCACCCCCACCCCCCAGCCACCAGGGGCACCCTCCACCAGGCCCCCACTCATGTCTACCACCACCCTCACCCCCCCGCCACCAGGGGCACCCTCCACCAGGCCCCCACTCATGTCTCCCACCACCCCCACCCCCCAGCCACCAGGGGCACCCTCCACCAGGCCCCCACTCATGTCTACCACCACCCCCACCCCCCAGCCACCAGGGGCACCCTCCACCTGGCCCCCACTCATGTCTCCCACCACCCCCACCCCCCAGCAGTGCAGGGGCACCCTCCACCAGGCCCCCACTCATGTCTCCCACCACCCCCACCCCCCAGCCACCAGGGGCACCCTCCACCAGGCCCCCACTCATGTCTCCCAGCGTGCTACGTGTATTTCAGGGGTGCGCGGGAAGTCCCACTCGCGAATAGCCTGGGCGCGTGTATTTCAGGGGTGCGCGGGAAGTTCCACACGCGAATAGCCTGGGCGCATGCATTTCAGGGGTGCGCGGGAAGTTTTACACGCGACTTCAGCAGGGTACGTGTATTTCAGGTATGCGCGGGAATTCTCACACGCGATTTGGCTTGGTGCGTGTATTACAGGGGTGCGTGGGAAGTTACACACGCGATTAGGCTGGGTGGGTCCTCACAGGTGTTCCCTGTACACCCTCCACGGCCCCTGCAGGCAGCCCACAAAACAGGGGACTACCCTGCACACCTGCTCATGTCACCCACCACCCCCACCCCCCACCATCCAGGGGCACCCTCCACCAGGCCCCCACTCATGCCCGACTCATGTCTCCCACCACCCCCACCCCCCAGCACTGTGGGGCACCTGCCAGCAGGCCCCAACCCATGTCACCCACCACCCCCACCCCCCAGCAGTGCAGGGGCAGCCTCCACCAGGCCCCCACCCATGTCTCCCACCACCCCCACCCCCCAGCAGTGCAGGGGCAGCCCCCACCAGGCCCCCACTCATGTCCCCTATCACCCCCACCCCCCCAGTCACCAGGGGCAGCCCCCACCAGGCCCCCACTCATGTCCCCTATCACCCCTACCCCCCCCAGTCACCAGGGGCAGCCCCCACCAGGCCCCCACTCATGTCCCCTATCACCCCCATCCCCCAGCAGTGCAGGGGCAGCAGGCAGTCAGGCAGCAGCAGGTGGGAGCGTGCTCGGGCTCTGGGGGGCAGTAGTTCGGCCTTCCGGGCAGGAGCGTGGTATTCCGTGTGCGTACGCGTGGCCAGCTTGGTACGGAGTGATTTTGCACGTGAAAATCCTGCACGTCAGCGTGAAAACTGAGGAAAGGCCCTCAGCGCGTAAGCGCGTCTGTGACGTGACCCGCACAGGTGTTTCCCACACAGCACGTGATGACAGAGCACACGTGGAAAGACTGCACGTCAGAGTGTAATCGCGTGTGATTGGTGGAAATGGCCCTACACGCAGAAGTGACAAAGCGTGTGATTGGTGGAAATGGCCCTACACGCAGAAGTGACAAAGCGTGTAATTGGTGGAAATGGCCCTACACGCAGAAGTGACAAAGCATGTAATAGGTGGAAATGGCCCTAGCGCGTACACGCCGCGTAAGTGACGCTGGACGTGTGGGCCTGCATAAAAGGTACGTGTAGAACACCATTTCCTTGTACGTGCTTTTCGTGGAGAGCGAGTGGGTGAATTCTGTACTTCTTGTCGTTTCACCCGCGATTTACTTCACGGCGTTTCAAGTTCGTATTCCCTGTTACCTCTGACAGCTTTTTCTCTTTTTTCTCTTTTACTGGTTTACCTGGGCCTGTTCCCTCAAACAGTGTTCCCTTCTACTGTTGTCCTGTCTCCTCAGACAGCGGACAAATCTTCTTTTGGCGGGGGTGTTGCCAACCAAACGTGCTCCTTTTACACGCTTGTTTACCAGGCAGACGGTGAGTCACGCACGTATCTAACATCTGTGCTTGCCCCGTGTGTAGCCTACCCCTTCAGAGGTCATTCTAGGCTGCGTGTGACACGCATACGTTCATTCTTGTGTTTCTGGGTGCCACAGCGTAGTGCAGGTTTTTCTTTCTGCACACGTGGTCTAGGAGGGGTTGCGTGCACGTCATCTCCCTTTTTTGGGCCTCCTGTGCGTTGCGTGACCCGTCATCTTTCCCCAGGGGTTACATTCAGCCTTGCTAGAGCACTAGGGTACAATTACCATCTGGTACCCAACCCCTTTGACCCCCAATTGCCCAGGACAATAGTCTACATCCACTCCCATACGCACATTAACATCAGTGCCATGGCTGGGAGGCGAGGATTCCGTAAGGGTGGCAAAGGTGGAAGAGCCACAAGTGGTGGCCGTGGTGGATCCGGTAGGGGACGTGGTCATAACTTGCAGGGTGAGCCTGTCCCCCCATGTGTGGAGGACCAGTCACGGGCACCCATAATCCCCCCCCCCTCCCATTGAGGCTGATGTGGCTGACACCATCCATGCTCAGCCCTTGTTGGACCAGCCCATTGTGGCACCAGACCTGGCTGACTCCATGGCTGACTTCCAGGTCAGCAGGGCTACGACACGTGCGCTGGTGCACGTTGATGCCATCATGCCACGCGGTTCTGGGGCAGCAAGGTCATCTGCTGCACCAAGGAGGCAGGGCGGAGAGGCTGCAGGGGCAGCTGCGGCTCCATCCACCGCAGCCCTCACACACCCAGCCAGGACAGTGTCGGTCCTAGTCCATGCTGCTGACATTCCCCCTGACACCATCACACTAGAGCCAATGCCTGCACCAACTCCCATGCTGAGTGTGCAATCCCACACTCCTGATACAGAGTCCACCAGGGCTCCTGCCCCTAGTGTCCAGAGCGGCGCAGGACACTCAGGATCACCACCACCTTCCTAGCGGAAGAGGAAGAGTGCTCGTCCGGCACAGGCTGATGCCCCAGACACGGCTACACAGTCCGGCACGTCCAGGAAGCCCAGCTTCACGGATGACGAACTGAATGCACTTGTCGAGTATGTGTCCGGACATGACAACGAGATGGTCATTGTTGCAGGATCCAAGACCACACCTGCACAACGCCAGGCACACTGGCAGACCGTTGCGGACATCGTAAGTGCCCTGGGAATTGTGAGGCGCACAGCCAATGATTGCTATAAGCGCTGGAATGACCTAAAGCGCAGGGCAAAGAGTAAGCTGGCCTCAAGTCATGCCGCAACTCTAGTGACTGGAGGTGGGTCTCCAGTAGTAGACATGGAACTCACTCCACATGAGTCAGTCGCTGGGACCTACGTCACGGAGGAACAGATCCAAGGCGTGGGAGATCTGGCTGATTACGAGGCATTGTCCGGTGAGTGCACATGCATGTGTGTGTCATCCATGTGCATGGTGTGTGTGTGAGGGCTTCTGTTCGGGTGCCAGGTGAGAGTGTGTGCGCCTGAGTCGTATGGGTCAGCCATGTGCTTCATGCAATCCTTCCTGCGCAGCTGCATTTGGCCATAGCAGTATCCCTTCTGCCAACAGTAGACATCTAGCCCAACTGCACGCCAGTTGCCCTTGAAGTGTCACCTTGCCACAACATATTTGCTTCTTTTTCACTGTTCATTCAGTCAGTTTGTTTGCATTCCACCACTTTCACTCGGCATGTCGCTGTCCACTAGTCACATGTCTGACATGGGTATGGTAAAGTGGAGTGACTTTGTTACCTGGATATCATTAGTACACACATGTCCCTGTGCAATTGGACCATTTCAGACTGGCAGCTCCAGGTGAAAAATCTGACCTGTTAGAATTAGAAAAGCAATTACATGCGGGAACTGGACTGAATGAATAGGTGCTGCCCTCCTCTCCATCTTCACTCAATAGCAATGGTACATGCCATCTGTGTGATGGCATGTGTGTTTCACCTGCCAATCACAGGCCAATGTGTGATGCCACTGCCAGGCAGCATGCAGAAAATGTGTTCATCTTCCATCTTGGTGTCATCAGTGTGTGCCATTTGCCTGCACTTCATACGCAGTGAGGGTGCATGCATGGGAGGGTTTTAGTCATGTGGGACATGTGTCAATCAAGTACTGGTTCTCTTGCTTCTCAGCCCTCAATGTGTGCCATGGTGCTAATGCCTGTTTCCATTTCTTTGTTTTCATGTCTTTGCAGGGGAAGACGCACCTGATACTGCTGGGGTTGTGGAGATGGTGCAGACCCAGGAGGGGTCCGAGGGCCGACCAACCATCAGTGAGGGACGTGGTGTGGTGGTGGGGGAGAACCCACAAGTGCTGCAGGTCGTGCTCTCAAGGGGTGTCTCTGGCTGCACCTCCCCCGAGCTGTACTCAGGTGTTGATTCGGATGAGACCTACGTGCCGTCGCAGGTGAGTGTTCCAGGGAGGGATTCTGTTCTGTCTCACCCACCTGCACCAGGGTCAGAACCCTCCATGGGGATGTCAGTGTTGGCAGCTACGCCTTCGGTGGTTACGGATGCAGGGTCACACTCCGCGACATCTGATCCTGTTCCTGGGCCAGCAGATCAGAGGGGGAATGCAGTCCTGCAGCCTCAGGCAGTGCCGGCACAGCAAGGCGCAGTTCGCCTTGCCCCAGACAGGTGTGGTGCCCGCCGACGTGGTGGCCGTTCGCCACCCGGCAATACCGCATGGGAGCAATCCATTTACGGTATGGCAACCCAACAGGCTGCATCATCCGAGATGATGGCTCAGGCCATGGATAGGGTGGCCACTTCCATTGTCCCCCCAGAAAGGCTGATGGAGCGACTAGAGCAGGCAACCGACTCCATCTGCCAGTCACACAGGGAGGACATGTTGGGGTCCAACAGGGACAGGCGGGCGGCACTGGCGACTCTGCAGGAGGCCATCTCCATTGAGTCCCAGGGCCACAGGGAAGCCCTGAGGCAGGAGCTCCTTCACCTCAGGACGACTCTTGTTGAGCTTGAGGCTTCAGCACACCAAAGGACAGAACAGCAGCTGGAGCGTCTCACCCGTACGCTCTCAGCTGAGATGCAGGCAACGAGGGCGGAGGTCCTGGCATCCCGTGAGTTGTTGCATGGGGACCTCCGCACACTCATCCTCCAGAACCAGACCTACCACACCCGCATGCTTGCAGCCATGGAGGAGCAGACTAGGGCCTTGCGTGGGCTGCCTCCCATAGTGCAACCACCTCCGGATGCAGCTGCACAGGGTGATAATAGCGACAGCAGTGATACTCCCACAATAGGGTAGCCGTGTGGGCCATGAGCCCATGGAGGTGTGTTATCTTCCCAGGATCCACGCAGGTGGGTTCTGGTGTGCATCCTGTCCTCGGACCTCCTGGGTGGCCTCCCCAACCCCCCCGGGCCCATCAATGGCCATTTTTGATTGTTTCTTATTTTTATTTTTATTTTGATTTCTTTTATTCCCAATTTTTTTGGGACGATCTGTTGGCTTCCGTGGTTCCTGTGGGCATACGCTGCATTGTGGCTGGGCACATGCAGGCTTGTAATGCATTTGGTTCAGATGCTTGGGTTTGAGTCACACACACCCCTCCTGCTTCCCGTTTCCATGGGCTTGCAAAGGGTGTGCCCAAGTGACAGTGAATTACACAGTGACGTTGGACTCCCATGAGCTGTGTGGCCAGTCTGTAGTCAATACTGTGTATACATTCCTAGTGCATATTGCTGTTGTGTTGTACACTGCATGTTGCATTGATGTGTAACTCTTCTTCTGTGTCTACCTCCCAATTTGCAGGTCCCTTCCTCATGTCCACACAAGGACCTCTAGTCTGGAGATGGGGTCCATGTTGGCAGCAGTGCACCTACAACTCTACATGGCGACAACACTGCACAGTTGGTAGTGGTGGGAGTGCAGGCATTTCCAGGTGGTGAGACTACTAATATGTAACATTTGTGATGTCATGTTAATGGTACTACGTGCTCAAGTATGTTGTTGGTCCGGCATTGCTGTGAGCATTTCAGGTGTTGCAGGTTTCTAATAGTGTCACTGTACATAGTGAGACTGATGTCATGTTGTGGGGATTACTTTGTTTACCTGCAATTAGCATGATATGGCACGGTGTGTCGTGTGGCGGTGCTGGGGTTGGGTTGGCTGACATGGCACTGTCCTCTTGTTGCATTTTGCAAGTGGGTATTCATTTTAGCTGCTTCAATGTGTAACTTCACAAAACTGCATTGGTGGTGTCTGTGTGGGTAGGGATGCACACATTGTGACACTTCCAGGTGAACAATCTCAGGCTGACATGGTATTCCCGGTTCATTCTCCAGACATTCAGGATCAGTGTCAGGTTGAGTCATCATTGATTGTCAGATGGAATGTGCCAGGGCAGTGTGCACTCCACAGGGGTGTGATTTCTATGTGAAGTAATTAGCCACTAGCTGTGTACGGGCTGCCTCCCCCCGTGCCCTTTCCCCTCCCATGCGCAGCGGCTGTGCATGTGGTTGGGGATGTGGGGCCACCACCATGTCCACGGCCAGGCCCCGGCGTGTTGCAACGTTGTGCAGGACACATGCTGCCACTATGATCCTGCACACTACTGGGGGAGCGTATAACAGCTGCCCGCCAGAACGGTCAAGGGAGCGAAAGCGTGACTTTAGCACTCCGAATGTGCGCTCCACTATGCCCCTGGTTGTAATGTGGGCTGTGTTATATCTTACCTGGGGTGGCGTGGTGGGGTTCCGAATTGGCGTCATCATGTGTGGGCTGAGAGGGTAGGCACTGTCCCCTGTGGAGGTGGTGATTGGTATCATTGGTGGGGTTGTGACCTTGCTCAGTATCCAACATGCATGCATGTGCAGTGGCATACATACTCACCAAGCAGCCATGTATCGCCATGCCGCCCAGCTTCTAGGTCCCGGCTTAGGGTGGACATTCGGTAAATGAAGCTGTCGTGGGTGGAGCCGGGATAGTTGGCATATACTGAGGTGATGATTCCCTTGGCATTACATGCTACCTGCACGTTGATGGAATGCCAGTGCTTGCGGTTCCTATAGATGTGCTCAGATGCCCTGGGGGGACGTAGAGCCACATGGGTGCAGTCAATGGCACCTAGCACTTTGGGGAATCGTGCCACAGCGTAAAAATCCAGGGCAGCAGCATGCCTTTCTGCAGGTGTTCTGGGCAGGTATATGTGCCTGCGGACTGATGGGCGTGCAGTGATGATGTTCAAGACCTGGTGTAGGCAGCGTGACTGGGTGGCCTGTGACACCCCACCCACTATGGCACTTGTCCGCTGAAATGATCCAGTGGCTAATAAGTGCAGTACATTGAGGACCTTCTCCAGGGGGCTGAGTGCTTGGGAGCACAGGGTGGGTGATGTGAGGTCATCCTCCCACTCACTCATCAGGTCCAGTATAATGTGTGGTGGAAACTCCCATACACCTGGTCATCAGGCATCCCGAAAAGGCTGGTTCTGGGTGTGAATATTCTGGCCCTGACTATCCTCCTCCTCCTCCTTTGGTAGCCCACTGCCACTGCTGCTAGGAACGGTATGTTCATCCTGGCGTCTGAGCTTGTTATTGTTAAAGTCCGCAAATTTATGCTTTGTGCGTGTTCTAGGCGAGCGTGTGACCCTCGCATTTTCACGTGCCAAATCACTCCGTATCAAGCTGGCCACGCGAAAACACACGGAAGACCACGCTCCTGCCCAGAAGGCCGAGTTACTGCCCCCCAGTGCCCGGAGCAGCCTCCCACGTGCCATCTGCTGCTGCCTGCCTGCCTGCCTGCTGCCACCGTGCCCTGCCATTTGGTGCCTGCACATCAGCCATCTGCAGGGGTCCAGTTGCTGTGTCCACCCCTGCTGGAACTGAAGACTCCCGACTGGGATTACATCGCTCCACAGCCCAGCCCCAGGACCCAGTTGCCCACCCACACCTGCCTCTGGGGTTGCCATGTCGGGCACTTCCACATCTGGCACCAGTGGCAACCCCAGGCCAGAGGGGCAGAGGGGCACCAGCTTCACTGACACCGAAGGTGGTGTCCTGGTGGAGCATGTCCTGGGGCAGTATGATGCCCTCTTTGGATCGTCCCGCGCCAGCAAGGAAGGACGGCAGAGGATCTGGGCCGACTGTGTGGTTGCCATCAACGCGGAGGGGGTGGCAACCCGCGACGTCCTGAAGATCAAGAAGCGCTGGGAGGACTTGAGGTCCAGGACCCTTGTGAAGGCCCGGCGCCTCGTGGAGGGGGGCCGGGGCCGCATGAGTTCCATCCAGATGAGGGTCCTGGAACGCGTACGCCCAGCGCTCCACGCCCAGATCCTTGAGAGGGAGGCCCGTCTGGAGTTGAGCGGTAAGTGTCCATGCATTACTGTGTGAGACAGGGCATGTTGCGGTGTGCTGGTTCTATGATACTTGCCTGTATGTGTGCCATAGGCCATGTATGCATGTATGTGTGCAGGGACATCATGGTAATGCATGTGCGACCAGTGATGTGTGATGCACATGGTTGTTGCATGTGTTGAAATGCCGCATGGGGAGCCCTATGCAGATTTTGAACATGAGAACATGCCACTCTCTGTACCTGGACATGGGTGGGGGTGAGGGATGGGTGCTGATGCCAGGTACATATATGGTAGCCATGTCTGTGTGCCTGACCTGCGTGTCTGTGACTTGTGCATGCCATGGATGCATGACACATGTGTGTGACAATGCACAGATTCAGTAAAGCAGCCAAATTACCCTTGTATCCGCTGTGTTTGGTGTGTTTGGGGCCAGATGGATGTGACTGAGGTGAAGTGTGTGCATGTGATAGGCATGAGCCATGATGCATGTGAGTTACATATCATTGAATGTTTCAAGAGTCCATTGGACATGCATGGAAATGTCCATGGCATGCACCATGCCTGTTACTGTGTGTGTTTTGCCTGGACTGACCCATGTGTTGTGGAGGGACATGATGGAAGTGTACTTTGACAGTGGTGCTCATCTGCTATTGCTTCCTGTCTAGGGGACCATTGTACAGTGCCCTGATGCTTGTGTTCTTTGTCTCCCTCTACGCAGCGGCTAGTGAAGAAGAGGGCGGAGACGGCGCTGTGGAGCAAGGCGGCGGGGATGCCCCCACGGCTGCAGCGGAAGGGGTGGGTGAGCCCCCACAGGGGCCTGCTACAGTGGGAGATGGTGAGGAGCCATCCAGGTTGGTGGTTTGCACAGAGGAGGAGGAGGCCGCCACTGGGGCACACATGGGGCCTGGTGGGGGCATCCCTGCTGGTGCAAGTGGTGCAGTCCAGGGCCAGGTGCAGGAGGCAGCACAGGTCACCGTGGAGGGGCCTGTGCATGTCGCTGTCCCTGACCCTGTGAGTGCACCACCATGCACCAGCAGGGATGCCCCGTCCCAGGCCTGTCCGCAGGTAGAGTGGATGTCCATGTCACCTGACTCCCCTCCACCTGCGGACGTGGGAACCCCTGGGCGTGCGGAGAAGGTCCTGATTGGGGTCGCGATGCGCACGGCTGTGATTCGTGATGCCGTGCGTGCTTCCCGGGAGGAGCACGCACGTCATCACGAAGTGCACCGTGCCGACGTGGCCCAATTGGGATCGGCCATGTTCGGGGGTTTCCTGCATGTGTTGGCCAATGTGGCGGCCCTCTCCTCCTCTGTGCAGGCTATCCACCAGTCATTCTCCTTGCCGTCTTCCAGCCCAGATGCCACCAGGGCCCCCTGTGGACCTGCCCCGACCAATGCAGCCAGCTCGGTGGGGATCCCATCCCTGCCACAGTCGGGAGTCAGAGATCCAGCAGGGGTGGACACCACAGCAACTGGACCCCAGCAGATGGAGGATGTGATGGCATCATCGGGCAGGGCACGTGCACGACGGCGTCGGTGGTTTCCATCAGCCTGGATGCCGTCGTGCTGGCACAGGCAGTTGCGTCGGAGGCAGCAGCAGGCTCAACGTGGGAGGCATCATGGCTCGGGGCCATCAACATCAGGGGTGCAGGCATCGGCCGGAGGGCAGGAGAACCCTGGAATGGGAGTGGCTTCCATGTGGGAGCGGTTGTGCCAGCGGATAGGTGCGGAGCGGCAGCGGGCAGAGGAGGAACGGCTCACGATGGTCAGGGCGGAGGACTCCATGCGGAGGGCGCTGAGGCGGGCTGAGTGCCTCAAGGGTCTTCGCAGGGAGTTTGAGCTTGACACTGCGTTATCCTTGCGGGACCTCGGGGCCAGGGAACATGCCCGCCTCCAAGCCATTGACCAGGAGTTCGATGATGCCCTGGCCCATGACAACAACCAGTGAGCCGTCCGAATAGCCCGCTCCCTTTGTATATAGTTGTATAGTTAGGGTTAGGTTTCCTTTGTTTTTTTGATTTTTTTTTGGTTGCGATTGGACAATGCACCACTTTTTTGTATATAGTTCAGTTTTTAGTTAGTAGTCATAGTTAGGTTTAATTTGGTTGGGCTCATGGACCCAGGATGATCTTCTTCATGGTTCTTCATTGGCTTATTTTAATTTTTCAGATAATTTTCTTGGACATTCATCTTGTTTTGTTTGATTTGCTTTGTGTTTTTTCTTATTTCATTTCCATTGTACTTGCTGTTCAATACATATTTTTTTTTATTCTTCAATGTGTCGTATCATCTCATTGCTTTCAGGCATGTCATGTTGGGTGTTTTGTCATTCACTTGCAGCCATTGTGTGTGACAGACATGTGTTCAATTGAATTATTTAAATTGGGGGTGTAACATGTAATTGCCTTTGATATGTGGGTGGGTGTGATAGTTGGTTGGGCCTTTTGGCAGGGGAGGATGGGCATTACGGACATGATTGGGGAATGTTGGGACCCAGGTGCAGGGGGGCATGGATTGGACATGGGTGGGGGCCTGCTGGCAGGTGCCCCACAGTGCTGGGGGGGTGGGGGTGGTGGGAGACATGAGTGGGTGCCTGGTGGAGGGTGCCCCTGGTGGCTGGGGGGTGGGGGTGGTGGGAGACATGAGTGGGGGCCTGGTGGAGGGTGACCCTGCACTGCTGAGGGGTGGGGGTGGTGGGAGACATGAGTGGGGGCCTGGTGGAGGGTGACCCTGGTGGCTGGGGGTGGGGGTGGTGGGAGACATGAGTGGGGGCCTGGTGGAGGGTGACCCTGCACTGCTGGGGTGTGGGGGTGGTGGGAGACATGAGTGGGGGCCTGGTGGAGGGTGACCCTGGTGGCTGGGGTGTGGGGGTGGTGGGAGACATGAGTGGGGGCCTGGTGGAGGGTGCCCCTGGTGGCTGGGGGGTGGGGGTGGTGGGAGACATGAGTGGGGGCCTGGTGGAGGGTGACCCTGCACTGCTGGGGGGTGGGGGTGGTGGGAGACATGAGTGGGGGCCTGGTGGAGGGTGACCCTGCACTGCTGGGGGGTGGGGATGGTGGGAGACATGAGTGGGGGCCTGGTGGAGGCTGCCCCTGGTGGCTAGGGGGTGGGGGTGGTGGTAGACATGAGTGGGGGCCTGGTGGAGGGTGCCCCTGGTGGCTAGGGGGTGGGGGTGGTGGTAGACATGAGTGGGAGCCTGGTGGAGGGTGCCCCTGCACTGCTGGGGGGTGGGGGTGGTGGTAGACATGAGTGGGGGCCTGGTGGAGGCTACCCCTGCACTGCTGGGGGTGGGGGTGGTGGGAGACATGAGTGGGGGCCTGGTGGAGGGTGACCCTGCACTGCTGGGGGGTGGGGGTGGTGGGAGACATGAGTGGGGGCCTGGTGGAGGGTGCCCCTGGTGGCTGGGGGGTGGGGGTGGTGGGAGACATGAGTGGGGGCCTGGTGGAGGGTGACCCTGGTGGCTGGGGTGTGGGGGTGGTGGGAGACATGAGTGGGGGCCTGGTGGAGGGTGCCCCTGGTGGCTGGGGGGTGGGGGTGGTGGGTGACATGAGTGGGGGCCTGGTGGACGCTGCCCCTGCACCGCTGGGGTTTGGGGGTGGTGGGAGACATGAGTGGGGGCCTGGTGGAGGGTGCCCCTGGTGGCTGGGGGGTGGGGGTGGTGGGAGACATGAGTGGGGGCCTGGTGGAGGGTGCCCCTGGTGGCTGGGGGGTGGGGGTGGTGGGAGACATGAGTGGGGGCCTGGTGGAGGGTGACCCTCCACTGCTGGGGGGGTGGGGGTGGTGGGAGACATGAGTGGGGGCCTGGTGGAGGGTGACCCTGGTGGCTGGGGGGTGGGGGTGGTGGGAGACATGAGTGGGGGCCTGGTGGAGGGTGACCCTGCACTGCTGGGGTGTGGGGGTGGTGGGAGACATGAGTGGGGGCCTGGTGGAGGGTGACCCTGGTGGCTGGGGTGTGGGGGTGGTGGGAGACATGAGTGGGGGCCTGGTGGAGGGTGCCCCTGGTGGCTGGGGGGTGGGGGTGGTGGGTGACATGAGTGGGGGCCTGGTGGAGGCTGCCCCTGCACCGCTGGGGTTTGGGGGGGGGGTGAGAGACATGAGTGGGGGCCTGGTGGAGGGTGCCCCTGGTGGCTGGGGGGTGGGGGTGGTGGGAGACATGAGTGGGGGCCTGGTGGAGGGTGCCCCTGGTGGCTGGGGGGTGGGGGTGGTGGGAGACATGAGTGGGGGCCTGGTGGAGGGTGACCCTGCACTGCTGGGGGGTGGGGGTGGTGGGAGACATGAGTGGGGGCCTGGTGGAGGGTGACCCTGGTGGCTGGGGGGTGGGGGTGGTGGGAGACATGAGTGGGGGCCTGGTGGAGGGTGACCCTGCACTGCTGGGGTGTGGGGGTGGTGGGAGACATGAGTGGGGGCCTGGTGGAGGGTGACCCTGGTGGCTGGGGTGTGGGGGTGGTGGGAGACATGAGTTGGACATGGGTGGGGGCCTGCTGGCAGGTGCCCCACAGTGCTGGGGGGTGGGGGTGGTGGGGGACATGAGTTGGACATGGGTGTGGGCCTGCTGGCAGGTGCCCCACAGTGCTGGGGGGTGGGGGTGCAAGGGGACATGAGTTGGTGTTCATTAGTTCAAGGAGACATGTGCCTTTGCTGGGGGGCATGCCCATGGTGGGTGGGCTGCCTGCGGGACATGACCAGGGATGCAGGGTAGTCCCCTGTGGTGTGGGCTGCCTACAGGGGCCGTGGAGGGTGTACAGGGTACACCTGGGAGGACCCACACTGTCAAATCACATGTGGAACTTCCCGCGCACCCCTGAAATTCACGCGCCCAGGCTATTCGCGTGTGGAACTTCCCGCGCGCCCCTGAAATACACGCGCCCAGGCTATTCGCGTGTGGAACTTCCCGCGCACCCCTGAAATACACGCGCCCAGGCTATTTGCGTGTGGAACTTCCCGCGCACCCCTGAAATACACGCGCCCAGGCTATTCGCGTGTGGAACTTCCCGCGCACCCCTGAAATACACGCGCCCAGGCTATTCGCGTGTGGAACTTCCCGCGCACCCCTGAAATACACGCGCCCAGGCTATTCGCGTGTGGAACTTCCCGCGCACCCCTGAAATACACGCGCCCCCAGGCTATTCGCGTGTGGAACTTCCCGCGCACCCCTGAAATACACGCGCCCAGGCTATTCGCGTGTGGAACTTCCCGCGCACCCCTGAAATACACGCGCCCAGGCTATTCGCGTGTTTAACTTCACGCGAACCCCTGTAATACACGTAGCCCGCTACCCCAGGCCCGATCGCGTGAGGAACTTCACGCGAACCCCTGTAATACACGTAGCCCGCTACCCCAGGCCCGATCGCGTGAGGAACTTCACGCGAACCCCTGTAATACACGTAGCCCGCTCCCCCAGGCCCGATCGCGTGTGAAACTTCACGCGAACCCCTGAAATACACGTAGCACGCTCCCCCAGGCCCGATCGCGTGAGGAACTTCACGCGAACCCCTGTAATACACGTTGCCCGCTCCCCCAGGCCCGATCGCGTGTGAAACTTCACGCGAACCCCTGAAATACACGTAGCACGCTCCCCAAGGCCCGATCGCGTGAATAACTTCACGCGAACCCCTGTGATGCACGTACCCTGCTGTAATCGCGTGTTAGATTTCCCGCGCACCCCGGTATACACGCACACGTATTTTTTGTCAGCGGGTGTCCGTGTTTGTGGGTACCCCTTTGCACGTCATTTTTCCTGGAGGGCCACAGTATGGGACATTCATCATGGCAGTATATAGGTGCTATTTGTTGGCGCACCTTTTGGCGCACATTTCTTACAGCCGCAGAGACGCTACCGCCTGCTTTCTTGTGGCGGTCGTGTTTGTGCCTGTGCGCTGGTTTGAGCGTGCGCTTTTTTGCCCTATTCTATTCCATGAATACGTGTTGTAGGCGAGCGTGTGGGCGTTCCGCGCACTTGTGCCCTGTACTTCCCCCGTGACGCCCACGTTTTGGCAAGTTGTTCCCCATTCCGAGTGTTACGCCCGTGTTCCGCCTACTTTTGTTGCGTGCGCCGCGCTATGTGCGAATTTCGCTGTGGCCTGTGCGATTTTCGCTGTGACCTGGCGCACGCTGTTAGATGGCCTGTGCGCCAACGTGCGCCGCGCACTTTTTTATCGCACATCCGCTGGTTTTCTCGCGCACGGCCTTCCATGAATCGACGTGCGCTGCTTTTCGTGCGATTTTCGCAATTGCACTGCGATTTTCGCTATTCCACTGCGATTCGCATGTTTTTGCCCACTTGCGCCGCGCTAATTATTCCATGAATCGGCCTCAAAGTCTTATTACAAAGAGCCATCACACTCAGTTACAAACGCTGAATACACTCCCTTTGCCTATAAAGGATTCTAAGGTATTATGTTACAAACCTTACCAGCAAAACATATTTTACAGCTGCCAAATGTACTCTGCTCATTCCTTCAAAGGATTAAACATCTTTTGTCCTGAAATTAATATTTTGTCTCACCACAAAAAAAAACAACACTGTCAATTACAGCGAGGCAGATGTACACGTCATCTATACTGCCCGCCCCCTCATCCTCCTTCATATTGGAATAACAGCAAGAATACACTATGCGTGGCACCAGGTATCATCACAAAACAGCATTGAAGTTATGAAAGACGTTATACGCTCAGACAACCGTATCTTGTAAAAGGATGTCTGTATACACCATTGAACGCAGAATGGCTATAAGTGAAGTCTGACAAGTGTAATGTGACATCATGAAGAGAAGACATGAGGACACACTTAAAACGATATATAAATACTTAAAGAATGAAGATGTGACATAAGTGACAAAGTGAACATATATGTGAATACAAAGAAATAATATATACCGAGGAGGTATGTGAAAAGAGATGCAATATATGTATAGATGCAGAAACACAAGGTAGATGAGATATATAGAAGCTTTCTGCAGTAGAAAATATAACATAGATAAAGCAGCCATGATGAGAAAATGGACATCGACTCTGTATAAATAGTGAGCGAGAAGCATGAAGGAGAGAGACCAATGCTGCACAGCTGACAGGCGCTGGAATACAGCTCTGTGCAAAAACAAAGAATATTTGCGTGGCCCGGGATCAAGGATGCCACAGTCAGAGCCAATTGCAAGGTACATAAGGAGTCGAAGAGGGTGAGCTATGTATGTAGGACATATTTCTCTTAGATTAAGTAAAGGAGTGAACATTTGCAAGTGCCAAGTATTGAACAATGAAAGATGCAAAACGTATATGTAAGACAGAGCAACCAAGTCTCCAGAGGTCAAAAGAAGTAATAGAACCCATTATAAATAAATCAAATAGCACTTAATAGAAGGTCAGAATGGACAAAATGGTGGTCTTCTCACATGTGGTATAAGACCAGGAAACAAGGCCTATTCATATAGCTCCAGACGAAGATAGCAATGTACCTTCACTCCCTTTAAAGTTCTGAGGCTGAGGAAGAGAACAGTCACCAAGGCCAACTAGAAAGAAGAGGCCTTAGCTTAGTGCCTAACTGATGAGAGATGGTAGGCAAATTGGCCAAGTGGACAGTTGTCTGACATTGCTCCCTGCACCTGGGTTTCACTTTGCTTACATGCTGCTAATGTGATGAATGTCCAAGGTTGGAAGAGAATGCCATCCAATAATGAGGGCCTATGTAATGATGGATTATACATTGTTTCAGAAGCCAATCCGCTGCTGTTATTCTACTATTATCTGTATTATAGGTCGTTAGTGGTAGTTCAAGGCGTGCCAACCAGGTAAGGGGCAGCTAATGATGTTGCTAACATCTAAACAAATGATATGTATATATGTCCCCTTAACCAATTCCTCCATTCAATAGGTTTTTACTGTTTGCCGCGTAGGATGATGTCATAGCAGTCTTTTGTGCAATGGAAATGTATTCAAGAGTGTGTGAGCAAGAACCTCTTTGTTCAACATGTTTCCCTACTTTATTGAGCTGATAATAAAGTAGTATTTTGCCATATTCCTTGAGTCTGTTATTTGGGCATGGGATTATTTATTGGTAATCCCATCTGGCAATTGAAATGCTCCATGTGCTACTGCAAATATTGGTAGCCGTGCGGATGGTTGTGATCCAGACTCTCGGATTCTTTAAATCTTTGACCATCAACCAGAAGACTGCAGAGCTTCCTGTGGAGAAGGGAGAAAAACACATGCAAAAGTATATTGTCTGCACGTGCTTCTTAGAAGAAATTCTGTCCAGATGTAAGTAGAAACATTGAAAGTGGCAAATGAAAGAGGAGGGACAGTAGTGCATGTGTGTGTGTGTGTGTGTGTATATATATATATATTTATATATATATATAGGGGAAGGAAACAACATTTGATTAAGGAGAGATACCTTGTTTCCTATTCTCAAGAGTTAGAAGGGATAGAAGGGACTGCATCAAACTCTGGAGCAGAGTATTTTTAAGGGGTTCCTGTGGCAAGGCCAAGGAAGGATGCTTGTGTGGTATATTTCAACCCCTGCCAATGCACCCTACTACACCCTTTTGCCAATGGGGAAGGAAAACTGCCAAAAATGGAGGCGATAACCCCTGTGCATGCCAAATCTGAAAAACTGCGCAGGGTTCATAAGCCACAAAAGAGCTGCACACCCTGACACACACAGGCACACAGTTGGTGTAAAAACATAAATCACTGCTGTCACCTGTCACCAGTCACCTGTCATCTGTCACCTGTCATCTGTCACCTGTCACCTGAAGAAAGGCCACAGAAGGGCTAAAATCTGAAAATGCCCTTTAAAATTCAGTAATTTTCCCAGTGAATTATTGAAAGAAAAAGTGTGCTGAAATAAGAGATTCTCCAGGCAGTCAGAGGAATCCAGGCCTCCCTGACTGACAGCTGCTTAAGGAAATTATCTGTCAAACCCAGTTTAAAGGTGATTCTTTTTCTGGAAGAAATTGCAAAATGTGCCTATTTAAAGTATGTTTGTGAAGGGCTTAATTCTTTTAAATGTCCAAATCCCTTATAAACGGTGCTTGTTTTCATATGTATTAAAGACAATTGTGAATCTTACAGTAACCCAGTGGAAGTAACTGTTTCATTCTGATTGGGCAGTGCCTGACCTGGGAAAGTTGACATCTCAGCTTGACACTCCCTTGAAAACAGGAAGCCTAATGGTTCTTGCATAATGACAACGCACAATGAGACCTCAGTAGACTTTCGTCTGTGGCTGAGCCAAGAGCACGAGAGGCTGAGCATTGACTTCTGCTGGGAGGGGCAGGATACTTCCCTCCAGGGGACACACCTCCTTGATCAAAGGACTGGACAGCTGTTCCCTTGAAGGTGAGGTACAAAGAAAAAAAAACTGCTGTGAATGTTTCAATCCTTATAGTTGATTAAAGTTGAAACTCTTTAACTGAGCAACCTAAAGAGAGATACATCTGAAAATTGGTAGACATTAACCTAATTGCAGGCTTTTGACTTGAAGACATTGATGAAACCTGGACCATTTAAGGAACCAAAGTTATGAAAAGATTTTCATTGTAGCAGAACAATTAATGTTGCAAATCTAATATTGTATGTACATGATCCACTGATAAGCGCCCAGAAATGTACTGAATTAAAAATGATTAATCCAAACTGTTATGTCTAAAATTGATAAAAATCCGTAGAATAACAAAGACAGCTCCCACAAAGATGGGGATTGAATGTGAATATAGACAATCAAATATGAAATGTATGTGTCCAATTTCATTAGGGTACATCATTTTAAAAAACATACATTTGTGCAAAAGTTATGTTTTGGTCAAAATCAATGTGGGAGTTCCTAAATCCCATTGTAAAGATGACAGCTCTGTTCTGACTGCCAACCAAAACAAAGCACGTGCCTGCAGCCACTCACAGCCGTGGGGGTGTGTTTTGAAATTCTGCCCACACCATAAACTTGGGGATGGCATTTGATAGTATAAATATAGGAACTTCACAACACATAGGACACACTGCTTCCAGAACCCATCCAGATTCCCGTGCAGCACCTTGTTCCAGAATTATTCATCTTGTAGCTGACTCCAGGCTTCTTTGAAGATCCAGATTTCTTTGCAGAATCCAGACTTTAGCATTATTGAACTCTTGCAAGCTAGACCCAATTTCAAACCTCCCAAACTTGAGGGGATAGAATTATCATTCAGCTTGGCTTGCTACCATTACGGCTTGCCCGCTGAAACTTGCATCCTGTAATCTACCGTATCCGGTGACCAGAAGGGCCCATCCAAAATCCAGTCTGAGGTGCAGTCCAAATTTTCCAGAACCGCGCCGCTGATCCACCCCTCCAGAAGTGCCCTGCTGCCGGTAGACCTGACCCGATCCAATGACCAGAACTGTGATGGTCCAATTTAATTACAAGGGACTGTAAGTATAAATAGGAAGAACAGTGACCCATAGTATATCTGCATTGTATCATCCCAATCTCAACCTGTCCCATCTTTAAATTCAGAACCCTAGTATTGTTAGAAGCCTTCTGGTGCTGATTTTTCTCATCTATTTTCCAAAACCATAACTCCTTAGTGATTTTGAGTAACTAAAGTAAATCCCAGAAAGAAATTGAGTATCCATCATGTAAATGGTTGTGCTGGCCACGTAATTGTGAAGATTCATGTGTTGCTGCCTCTTTTTCATAGTCATTAATATGGTATAATAAAACCTATCTATCATTTTTAAAACCAAATTCCTGTTCATTTTCACACCTATTTTGTAAAAACGCCTCTTACTAAAACCACTATAACTTCTTCAATTTCAAAGATAGAAACAACATTTCAACCAACTCTCACTGATACCTAAAACCCTTAGCTACATCAAAAGTTTGCTACAAATTGACATTTTAGCAAAACGTTTCCCACGTTTCTTTTCCCATCCAGAGGTTTCTTCAATCCCATCCTGATCTAAAGTGTGTATTGTTGTTTATATTATAGCTCATGAGTGTTAAGACCTGTTTAGTGTTGCTTTCTTCAGAATTTCTATCCAGTTAAGCATTTTTGCACCCATTTGCATTGTTTCACAAAGCCATTTCACCTGTCAGTTTAAAAGTGTCATTTTTTCAAAAACGGTGTTCTCTCTTGTTTGGGGAGGGAAGAGTGCATTTAAACTCTAGACATTGGGCCTCATTACGAGTCTGGCGGCAACCAACCGGTTTTTCCAGCTCGGTTACCGCCGGACTCGTATTACCATTCCGCCTCCATGACTCCCGGAATTACCAGGGCATTACAACCCTGTAGTCCCAGGAATTCCGGAGGCAGAATTCGGTAAATCCCCATTCCCATTGAGTCCCACGGGACTCAATGGGAATGGGGAAGTGGAAACACCGGCACCATCTCGTGATGGTGCTGGTGTTTCCACGTACACCTGCAGGCGGGGCGGTGTTAAACCCACCAGGTCACAGCTGGTGGGAACGCCACCTCCCACATGCAGGACTTGAGATCGGGCGGTCCGCAATTAACAGTGGCAGCGGGTTTACCGCCACTGTTATTTCCGGCCTGCCCGACCCGTAATGAGGCCCATTGACTTTAATTCCTGAGTACCTGCTGATTACTTACATCTGTGTAGGATTGTTCACTTGTATTTAAAAAAAAACTTTGCAGGGGGAATAATAACCTAAACGCTATCTGTTCACAACCCAACACTGTTCTTTTTCCTGTGTTTTCTATTATGCAACATTATAAGTCAATTTAATTGCTTTGCTTATTTCTGAATTGTATTGTCACTATTAGGTGATTACTGGCCCATATCTGTATATATTAAATTTATGTGTGATTTGAATATTAAATAAATAGATAAATATTTACTTCTACAAACTAGCCTGATTCATGGTTCAGTGTGACCTGGGAGGTATTTTGAGACGGGTGTGATATGAGTGGTATATCATTCAGAATATCAAACTTATAGACACAAATAAATAAGGGTTTCCCTATGCACTACATGCTAGGCGAGATTTGGGTGTGTGCCTGATTGAAATCCCTAACACGTGGCACACTCCAAAATGGAGTAAAATAGAGATTAGATACTTTTACTAGAGGCAGTAAAGAAGACAATTGTATAAATTGTTTTGCACATTTTTTGGGGGGATGTAAAAAATATCAGTGTAAAAAGTTGACCTATTTTGTATTGGATTGTGATAATATACGTTGTAGGCTAAAACTAAAGAATGATAGGTTACCAGACCCTAAAAAACAAATAATTGGTGCCAATCATAGTAGGGTAGCAGTTGAGAAAAAATATAATAAAACACGATTTTTAGATAATGATAATGAAATAAGTATAGTAGGAATTGATAGAACCATAAACTAAGAAACAAAGAAAATATTATTGTATAGGCTTGGAAATTCTTTGAAGAATATTTTGGGTTAATGGGCGGAGATTGATGGTGCTGGACCAAATTGATTGTTGTGTTATAATTAATTAAAGTAATAACAGAAAAAAAGAACCGGTAAGTATTGACAGTTAAAAACAACTTGTCATTATGTCTATGCATACGTGTAGAAGAGGGACATGCCTCTTCTACACATATGCAAAACATTACCGACACACACAGCCAAGATTAGTTAATACAGCACATTGCTGAATGGGTAAAAGGCGTGGCTGATAAAATGTTCATGCCTTGACCCTAAGAAGGTTTGCTATCAAGAACAGTATTGGAACACATGACAACATACTTACATGCTGGATACACTGGGAAGAAGTTACAGAAAAGGTTAGCCATTTTAGAACTATGGACAATGTATCAGAATGAGAAAGAAGACCTGCCCGAAAAAGAGCGGATGCTTAACCAGAATACAGGGGAGGATTTAACGCCCTATGCTCCTCTTTCTGCTCCTAAAAATGATAGTACAACTGAGGACAAGTAGAAATGTTATCCTCTAAAGGAGTTAAAAGTAGTGATGTGGTATGTTAATCCGCCATACATGCCCCCCGCTTATAATAGTGAGGACAATAGAGAAGAAAGCAAAATTAAAGAATGTAAATGTATGTCAGCATGTGAAGAACATAAAGAACATGATGAAAGTAGGGACAGACAGTTAGAAATAGAAGAGGAAGACAAAAGACAAAAAGAATAGAAGGACTAAGCCAATGCAGTGACAATAGTACAGAAAAAGTGGATGGTAGGACAGATACTACTTAGATTAGACAAAAAGGGTATTGACGATGTTAGAGAAAGAGAAGAAAGAGTGGAATTTGTATAGAAGGAAAAGGAATGAGAAAGGGCATGCAAACAGGAGAAGGAAAAAGAGAGGGCACTAAAGGAAGAACAAAGAAGGTATGAAGAACAGAAAAAAGAGAATAGAAGAGATTGAATGTGAAGAAATATAAGTACAGAGATTGAAAGAACATAGGTTGCAAAGAAGTCGAGAGGAAGAAGAGAAAGGGGGGATGAGAAGAATGGAGGAAGAAATGAGAAGGAGTAGGGGACAGAAGACGAAATACATCACATTGTTAGTAGATGTATAATATCAATTGAAGCACAAGAACAATGGGATGAAGAGAGTCACAACTGCCCCGCAGAGAGCTGCAAGGGATACCGAGAATACAGACATGGGCTGAGGAACATGAGGCAGAAATCATACAGAAAAGGATTGGGGATTTATATAGGCAAATGAGGGTTAAAGATGGTTACAAGTCCAAGGGGAGCATCAAAGGATCTCCACCAAAGGAAACAGCAGGTAGATTGAATGATATGATGGGCACGCATAGAAGCTGTCCCTAAGCAGACTAGATCTTGATGATGAGCAAAGGGATAACACCCATACCAGCTCGGGTCTAATGATGTGAGATGAAGAAAGGGAAGAAAACAAAAGAGTGCAAATGGAAGGCGCATGCGGTTTTTCAATAGATTCAAAGATAGAAAGAGGGGTAACGTGGTCAGATTTAGAAGATCCCCCAAAAAATACACACCATATTCCAAACGACCACAGGCACGGTCACACTTTGCGGGGGATATATACCCACTTTATGTAATTTGATTAAGTTCATTGCCAGGACAAAGACCATTGGGTGAAATTAGCCCCACTGGGAAGACAAGAAGTTTAGGTGGGTACGATTGTAGACCAGGATTTCACAGTTCCCGGTATTAGAGAAAGGGGGAGTTCAACCACAATATATGCAGTGGTGACAAAAGGACAAAGATAATTTGAAATGTAAATTACCTAGTTTGACTGCAAGTGTGGGAAGATGGATTTATGCGTTACAAAGAATGACACCGGGAATGATGTTAGCAATGGGTGAAAAAAGGTCTACTAACAGCTATTCTAGGGGAGAGACCTGGCAACATTTGGAGACGAGCAGGATATGCGAGTGTGTCTTGACACATCAGACATGGGTGCGATTATGGGTGAGGACGAAGATCCTGTTGCTTTTATTCAGGACATTCCAGAATGTTGGTGTCTTCAGACGAGGGAACAGTGGGATAAAACAGTAGTGTTATTCTATCATATTTTATGTCAGGGAGGGCCCGAGCCAGTGCAATGGGTGAAGAAACAGGTAGGGATGGAAGCGAAGCCATGGCCCGAAATACTGTTGACTATCATCATTGTCCATTATTAAAAGATAAGAATAAGAAAAAAGCTGAGAAATGAAAGCAGGAGGAAGGCTAGTTTAGAAAGAAATGTCGAAATTTGACATAGAAGGAGCCGTATTGATGAGTGACAAAAGCATGGCCACACAAGTGTTACAGCCAGCACATCTAGGTAATGTAGGGTACCCTTTAGATCAAGGTGGGTAACATTTTTGGCCATGAGGTAGAGGGAATGGACCTAGAAGAAGAGGCGATGGATTTCAAAACCTTTAAAGGGAGGAGGATTTAATGGAGGACAGCGCAATAATGCTGAATGTGTAAAAGTAGAGGAGCATGCAGCAGAACGGGCAAGCATCAAGAGGGGGGATGGGCTATTCTCCCCAGTATAATACAGAACTGCAGGAGTATTATGCCCAAAATCACACAGAGAATCAGTCAAGTGTGCTGCAAATACAGCACATGCAGCAAGTTATGTTACAATCACAGTCATCACAAGGACAACCACAGCAAATACCTTTGCAAACACAATTACAGACCCAGCAAGCAATGGTGCCACAATGGAATGCAAATACAGGAGTCCCACAAACATCTGCACCCAGTATAGGGAGTGCAGCACCAGTGGGGGAAACCAGTGAGGGGGACAGGTATGAAATTATACCCATGATAGGAAAACCCACAGAGTGACCTGATGTGTTTAGCATTATGATTTAAACCAGAACCCAAAAGGAACCGAGTATCAGGGTCGAGGGTCAGGGTAACGATAGGAGGCAAGACATTTTTGTTTCTTTTAGACTCTTTCCTGTGTTCAAAAGGGAACGTACGCAATGTCTGGCATTGCCATGAATGCACAGGGATTCTCTGGGGCTATGAGTTTAGTTCTTTTTACTGACGAATTACCAATTTCTATAGGAGAATATGACGTGTCTATGCCACTATTGTATTCTCAGCAGACACCAGTTAACATATTAGGATGTGAATTGATGACACAACTTAACATCACAATGTCCTTCACTGACAAAAGGATAGTTTGTTCCACTCCAGGGATATATTATAGGAATGTAAGAGAATTCATATTATCATTTAAAGAACATGAAAGGCACTATGAGGAGTTCCTTTTTGACCCAGAAATGTTTTTGTATGGAGTAAATATCTTGTTGACATGGCTTCCTGGATTGATAGGTAAACTGTTGAGAATACCTGACACATTTTTTTCTTTAGGCCAGAAATACCTATGGATGATTAGGAGGGACAGATTATTCCCATAGAATTGGTGGAAGTGATAGTGACAGAGGAAAGGGTGATTATTCATGGATAGACGATGAGAGAAGAGCATGGAAAACAGTAATAACCCTTGATAAAGGATACAGACTAACACACTTGATAGATGAGGAGCTGTTTAGAGATAATAATTCAGATGATTAGTCAGTATTTTTCATAAGTCTCACTTATTGGATTAAAGTCAAGAATAGAGAAATACTAGAGAGAATGGCATTGGCAAAAAAGAAACCACGATTTTCCCAGGAGGATTTGGGAAAGATGCCAAGAATCTTATGGACCAACAGTCCATAAGAAGTGGGTCTATTTAGTGGAGCAATAACAGTTGAAATTAACCTCAAGCCCGGAGCAATTTTGCCACGAGCAAAGCAGTACCCAATGTCCAGAGAAGCAGCTGAAAGTATACTTGAAACCATTTCTGCTTTAGTACAGCAGGGAATATTGGTGCCATCATAATCCCCATGTAACACCGCTTTGTACACAATGAAGAAATCAACATGGGGGTCATGGAAATTTTTTGAGGATCCATGTCCCCTAAACAATTTTGTCAAAGCAGAGTTTCCTCTGGTTCCAAATCCAGCTGCAATATTATGTAACATCCTAGATAAAGCTAAATATTTTACAGTTATAGACTTAAAAATCATACCTGGAAACATACCTCAGGGGTACTGTGAGTCCTCATCGATCTTTAATAGGGTCCTTCAGATGGACCTAGGTAACATACAACTTGGGAGTGCAATAATTAAGTATGTAGATAATATATGTGTACAGCGAGACAGAAAGAAAATGCAGTAAAGATTTGGTTCAACTAATAACCATACTAGCAGAGAAATGATATAAGGTAGACAAAGAGAAAGTACAGTATTGCCAGGAAGAGGTGCTGTACATAGGACATATAATCTCTCAAGAAGTGAGAAAAGTGGTAATGGGGAGAGCAGAAGCAATCATGAAAACTCCAAAACCTGAAACACTGAGGGAAATGCAACTTTTTTTAGGCCTATGTAATTATTGTAGGGCCTGGTTGTTTGATTACCGAACATATATTCAATCACTTTTAAAAGGACTCAAGGAAGCACAGATGGCTAAAAGGGAGATAATATGGACAGATGAGATGACTGAAGGATTCAACAGATTTAAAAGGGTGATTTGTACAGCCCCTGTGTTAGGAATTTCTGACTATAATGAAGAGTTTTACTTATTCTTACATTCAAATGGAGAAGTAATGACAACAGTCCTCACGCAGAAGACACAATTAGGACATGTACTTAAACCATTAGCCTACTATAGTGAGAAAATAGACCCAGTAAAGAAAGGACATTATCCTTGAGAACCAGCATTAGCTGCTGCTGCTTTCTCAATTGAAAAAGCTGCGAGTATTACAGCTGGGTGATCAATGTTGTTCTTCATCGAGCATTACTTCTTCGCCATTTAAGAGAAACCCAAAAGCAGATTGACTATGCAAAGAGCATCCGGATATAGATCAATTATTTCAAACCCAGTGATCAAAATTGTTAGATGCAGAGTAAAGAATCCAGTGACATTTATAGCAGAACCAGTAGTGAAGGAGGACTATGTACATGATTGCACAATGTATACTTTCCCCATGTTAGGGAAAATGCTCTTGGAGGGAGGGACATTTTATTCATTGATGGTTCTTCAAAAATTGATCAAATGAAAGGAGAAAGACATACGGATTTGCAATAGTGAACCTAAAAAGGAATGGTGAATTTGAAGTAGTGACACAAACAAGATTGCTCAGCACAGGCTGCAGAATTAGTGCTGCTTATTGCTGCACTTCAGATGTATGAAGATGAGGAAGTGACAGTGTACTCTTACTCCGCCTATGTAACATCAACCATACATGCAGGATTGTCAAGCTGGAAAAGGGGGTTTTCCCCCGCACACACAGCACTTCAGTGCAACATGCGTCTCTATTGGACAAGCTCACTAATGTACTAAAGCTCCCATTGGTTATCAGTGTGGTGAAATGCGCAGCCCATACTAAGTGGGCAGACATGATTTCTCGAGTCAACAAAGCCGCTGAAGTTAAAGCGAAACGGGTGGCATATTTTCAAAATATTTCTGATTTGGAAGTAGAAAGTCTTAAGCAAATGTCAGAGCGGTGTAGGATAGTTTAGTAAGGTTTTAATATGGTATCCGTTGTACAGTTAATTGAGCTACAAGCTCAAGCCCCACAAGAAGAGCAAGATTTATGCAAGAGACAAGGGTGTTCTTTATGCCCCACTTAAACAATATGGAGACAAGAGAACACTGCAAAGCCAGTTATGCCTATGGCATTATTGAAGGTGGTGATGGAGCAGCATCACTATCCCGCACACACAACTAAGAGAGTCTTACTGCCATGGTCGCACATTTGTTAGAAGACGCAGCACAGTTTATTGTGTAACTACATTGTATGCCAGGAATTTGCAGCAGGGCACACCTTGGGAACAGTGAGTGGAGCAATCCCTAGACCCAATGATGCTTTTCACCATCTACATATAGATTATGTGCATATGTTGCAAATATGCAATGACTATAAATACATGTTAATGCTAGTATGCCCCCTTTTCTAGATGTATTGTGGCAGGTCCATGCATGAGCCCTGATGCCACATGTGCTGTAATGTTTCTTGTATGTGAGGTGCTTCCTAGAAGGGGTGTGGGCAAATAATTGTTGTCTCATAATTGGCCACATTTTGTAAATGAAATGTTCGGACAAATAAGTCTTTTGTTAGGTATAAAGCACGGGCTTTCATTTGCCTATCACCCACAGGTAAATGGTATCTGTGAAAGGCTAAACAGACTCCTTAAAGAAAGGATAGCTAAGATTAAGATGACTTTGATGAAGGGATGGCTACATTGTCTACCCCTTGTATTATTCGCACTGAGAAACCAGACTGGCTCAGATCATTGCCTGACTCCTCATGAGTTGGTGACTGGACACCGCAGGAGAGTACCCCTTGCTCCTTCCACTCAAATTGAAACTAATGCCCAAAGTGTAGCAAAAACATTATGGGATGAGATGTGTGATTATTTGACAATTATGACCGCTATTGTTTCTTTTATTTTCCAACAGATCAAAAATCAGAGGGAAGGGTCGAAGACGATTGAAGAAGACAGCCAACCAGTTGATCCCATAGACTTTCTGAATCAACCTAGTTTGTACGCTGGTCATCAAGTGCTTGTTAAGTCCGCAATTGGAAAAAGCCCTGTTTTGAAGGACTGTATCTAGTAGAGGGGGTCACTCCCACTGCAGTGAAGATCGAAGGAAGAATGCTTGGTTACACCTGAATGACGTAAAGCTTTGCAAAGGAGAGACCCTTACCCCCCTGCACTAACTGACCGTGAAGCAAGAGAACGCGATCTGCGAATGCAGACAAGGTTGTCTAACAAGAGCCAAAATAAAGAACAGATGAAGTACAAATAATTTCATCTATTGACAATTGCCAAGTTTTAAAGGAAACAAATGAGCTTTGCGAGTATCTACTGAACAATTCCATTTAGGGTAAAGAGACAATGCTTTGAAGATTGAACACAAAGATTGCACATGACACTTTGGGGCCGATTCATGGAACAAATGTGCACCGGAAATCGTGACGCAAGCTGGCGCAAGTGTGAAAAAGCAAGTGCACATGCACGCGTGCAATTCATGGACGGGCCAGCGTGGGATGTGCGCCAAATCCGTACATGGCGCAAACGGGCACACACGTCATTGCAACATCCAGAATGCCAGGCGCAACGCACACAGCAAAAGCGCACAATGTTACCGCACACACCAAAAAGGGGACAGAACACAGGGCGGAACGCACGGAATGGAGAACAACGCATGAAAATAAGGGCGTAACTTGGGATGAACTGCTGGGAAGTACACGGAACACCCACACGCATGCGAACCACACATATTCATGGAATCGAATAGGGGGAAACCCGTGCACGGCCAAAGACACGCACAGGCCTAAACACTTCCGCCACACGAAGGCAGGCAGTAGCGTCCCTGCGCATTACAAAAGTGTGCGCAAACAACAAACACGTTTATACAGCTACGATGAATGTCCCATTCTGTGGCCCCCTAGGAGAAATGAGGTGTCACGCAACGCTCAAGCATCCCAAAAAAGAAAGAAGAAGAGATAAGCGACCCCTGTAGCCCACGTGCATGTAAAAAAACACATGCAGTATGCTGTGGCAGCCAGGAACACAAAAAATACCTACGTGATCAACACTCAGGCTAGTATGCCCGGAAAAAAAGGAGTACGCGACTAACAGTGAAACTCGCATTTTGAAAAATAGCGTGTGCGACTCACCATCTGCCTTGCATGTAGAAGAAGAACGCGTAGCCAACATGCACTGTAGCCGCTGTGAAGTAATCGCGTGTGAACCCCAATGCCTGGAAAACACACACACCGCTTTCCACGAAAAACACGTACAGAGCGATGGAAACCCATGTGGGACCTTCAACCCGTGCCAGAGACGCCTGCGCGCATGTTACATCACCTACGCGCTTACGCGCTAAGGGCCTTTCCTCGGAATTCATGCAAACGTGCTGTTTTTCACGTGTCAAATCACTCCTTATCAACGTGGCCATGCGACAACACACGGAAGACCACACTCCTGCCCAGAAAGCCAAATTACTGCCCCTGAGAGCCCCGAGCAGCCTTCCACGAGCCAACTGCTGCTGCCTGCCTGCCTGCTGCCACCGTGCCTTGCCATTTGGTGCCTGCACATCTGCCATCTGCAGGGGTCCAGTTGCTGTGACCACCCCTGCTGGAACAGAAGACTCCTGACTGGTTTTCCGTCCCTCCACAGCCCAGCCCAGGACCCAGTTGCCCCACCCACACCTGCCTCGGGGGTTGCCATGTCCGACACAACACCTTCCGGCACCAGTGGCAACCCCCCAGCACAGACGCAGAGGGCTACCAGCTTCAGTGAAAAGGAAGTTGGTATCCTGGTGGAGGAAGTTCTGGGGCATTATGATGCCCTCTTCACACCATTGCGCGCCGCCAATGAAGGATGGAAGAGGATCTGGAAGGACATAGTGGGTGCCATCAACATGGAGGGGGTGGCAGCCCGTGACATGAAACACGTCCAGAAGCGCTGGGAGGACTACAAGTCCAGGACCCTCAAGATGGCCCGGTGCCTCTTGGAGGCAGTGGATGCAGTGGGGCACCGGGCCCGCTTACCAGCCAGCAGATGAGGGTACTGGAGTGCATTTGCCCAGTGCTTCACCACCAGATCCTCAGGATGCAGGCCCGTCATGAGTCGAGCGGTAAGTGGCCATGCATTCACGTGTAAAACAGTGCATGTTGCAGTGTGCTGGTAGTTAGCTACTTGGCTGCATGTGTGACATGGGTCATGTATGGATGTGTGTGAGCAGGGACATGATGGTGCTGCATGTGAGTCCAGTCAGGTGTGACCCACATTGATGGTGTATGTGTTACAATGCATCATGCAGAGCAGCATGTGGAATGCACGCATGTATGCATGCCTGTGTCTGTACTTTGACATGTTTGGGGTGTGAGAGATGTGTGCTGCTGTCATGGACATGCATGATGTACATGTCCATGTGTCTGAGTTGTGTGTGCACCAGGGATGCATGACACATGTCCGTGACGATATGTTGCATCACTGATACAGCTTACTCACCCTTGTATCCACTGTGTCTGTGGGCATACGTGGCCAGATGCTTGACCGTCCGGTAATGCGTGTGCATGTGATCAGCATGTCCCATGATCTATGTGAGTTTCACCCCACCAGTGGATGTTTCTACGGTGCGGTGGACATGGATGCAAATGTTTGTTGCATGTGCCATGCCGGTTCCTGCATATGTGTTGCCTGCACTGACCCATGTGTCGTTGGGAGACATGATGGAAGTGACGTTTGACAGAGTCACTCATGTGCTATTGCTTTCTGTCTAGGGGACTATCGTACTGTACCCTGATGCTTGTGTTCAATGTCTCCCTTTACACAGCAGCGAGTGAAGAAGAGGGCGGCGACGGCGCTGTGGAGGAAAGCGGCAGGGATGCCTCCACCAGCCGGCAACGCAAGGCCCAGTAACCCTCCCAGGAAATTCCATCATCTGGGAACGAGGGAACTGGTGCCGCGTCTGCCACTACGGCTGCAGCGGAAGAGGCGGATGAGCCCCCACAGGGGCTTGCAACGGCGGAAGACGGTACAGAGACATCCAGGTTGGTTGTGTCTATAGAGGAGAAGGAGGCCGCTACAGAGCCGCACATGGGGCCTGGTGGGGGTGGTACCACTGGTGCAAGTGGTGCAGTCCAGGGCCAAGAGAGAGCACAGGTCGCCGCGGAGGTGCCTGTGCAGGTCTCTGTCCCTGACACCATGACTGCATCACCATGCACCAGCAGGGATGCCCCATCCCAGGCCCCTCTGCAGGTAGTGGGGAGGTCCACGTCATCTGGCACTCCTCTACCTGCGGACGAGGGGACCCATGACCGGATGGAGTCTGTCCTGATTGGTGATACGTTGCACACACGTGGCATTCGTGATGATGTGCGTGCTTCCTGGGGGGGATCACGCATGTCATCACGAAGTGCTGTGTGCCAACGTGGCCCAGTTGGGAGGGTCCATGGTCGGGGATTTCCTCCATGTGTCGGTCAGTCTTGCGGCCCTCTCCTCCTCTGTGCACACTATACGCCAGTCCTTCTCCATGCCGTCTTCCGGCCCAGTTTCCACCAGGGCCCCCTGTGGATCTGCCCCAACCAGTGCAGCCAGCCAGGTGGAGAACCCATCCCTGCCACAGTCGGGAGTCGGAGGTCCAGCAGGGGTGGCCACCCCACCAACTGGACCTCAGCGGATGGAGGATGTGCCAGCATCATCGGGGAGGGCATATGCACGACGGTGCCCAGGGATTCCATCAGACCAGATGCCGTTGAGGTGGCAGAGGCAGTTGCGTCGGAGGCAGCAGCAGGCTCAGCGTGGGAGGCATCATGGCTCGGGGCCATCAACACCCCGGGGGCAGGCATCAGCCGAGGTGCTGGAGGACCCCGGACTGGGAGTGTCTTCTGTGTGGCTGCGGTTGGGCCAGCAAATAGATGTGGATAGGCGGCCGGCGGAGAGGGCAAGGCTCAGGATGGTCAGGGCGGAGAACTCCATGCACTGGGCTTTGAGGCGGGCGGAGGGCCTCGAGGAAACTCGCAGGGATGCAGCCATGGAATCCCTCAACTCCCTGCGAGTTACCTCGAGTCCAGGGAACAGGCCCGCCTCCAGGACATCGACATGGAGTTCAATGATGTCCTGGAACATCTAACAGTGAGCCGTGGGACTAGCCCGCCGCCTTTGTAAATAGTTATGTAGTTGTAGGTTTCCTTTATTTATTTTTTCCTTTGGGACGCATGGGGCCTCATTACGACCCTGGCGCTAATGGGTTAACGGCGCCGTAAAAGGCTGCGGTGCCTTTAACCCATTAGCGCCTTACTACGAGGTCCCTTTGCGGGACCCGGCCTTAACGGATGGTCTACACCAGCCGTTAAAGTAGGGACCCACAAAGGGACCTTAGTGCTAAGTACGGTACCGCAATTTGCGGTACCGTACTTAGTGCCTTCCCCAGTCCCATTGAGCCCTATGGGGCGAAAATGGGAATGGGGAAGGGCCATGGTTCAATGGGGAATTACTGCCCCGCCAACCTTGGAATGGGGTGGTAATTCTCCATTGAACCATGGCGGACCCGTTACAACACCGGCACCAACCATGGTGCTAATAGCACCATGGTTTAGCGCCGGTGTTGTAATGAGGGGACTATGTCCCGCCTTTTTGTTAATAGTTATTTATTAGGTAGGTTTTTTCTTAGGTTTCCTTTGGATTGTTGGGCACATGGACCCTTGATTTTTACATTGTATATAGTTATGGACCAGATTTTACATCATTTTATTCATCATGGAGGAATGGTTTTGTTTTTATTTTGACTTTGGATTTGGTGTTATGGAAGGACACTTTGGAGGCATTTTTCTTTGCATTTTATTCATTTCACCATAACTAATTTTTCCTTCATTTCGGACATCCTTTTATTTATCATTTTATTCTTGTGTAATTTTGTTTCATTCAAATATATAATACATTTTTATGTTTTACTTCATTTGTGTAGTCTTCTCTCATTGATTTTGTGCATGTCACGATGTGGGTTTTCTCAGTCATGTCTGGCACAAGCGGGGTACGTGTATTCTGAGGGGTGCACTGGGAGTTTTACACGTGATTTCGCTGGTGCGAGCGGGGTATGTGTATTCCGAGGGGTGCGTGGGGAGTTTTACACGTGTTTTTGCTGGCGCGAGGGTGGTACGTGTATTCCGAGGGGTGTGCAGGGAGTTTTACACGCAATTTCGCTGGTGCGAGCGGGGTACGTGTATCCCGAGGGGTGTGTGGGGAGTTTTACATGCGTTTTCACTGGCACGAGAGGGGTACGTGTATTCCAAGGGGTGCGCGGTGAGTTTCACACATGTTTTCGTGGTTGAGGGGCTGTATGCTGGTCCACTGGACTTTGCGCCATGTACTGGATTTGTGTGATGTTTTTGGCGCACGTGGTGGGGTTCGGGGCATAACTGGCGCTGCTGCAGGGTCGCTGCACCACTCTGCGCCACGGCTGCTTATGGATGCATAAATCCATGAATACGCTGTGTGCCTAAATGGGTTTTGGTGCACGCGGCTGGCGCAGGCTGCCGCACGTGCACTCTGTGCACCAGCCGCATGCACCACTTGTGCGCCGAATTCTATGAATTACCCCCTTTATGTTGCCTATAACGTGGCACACATTTCTGCATGCTGTTTTTGTATACATACTTTGATCTTATCCAGCTTTAGTGAGCCAACCCGTTGATATTGTCAAATTGTTTGGACATCCTAAAAACGGTCCTATGATTTGCAGGATCATCATTGCAATAATATCACAATTTCTATTATAAAAGAGTGTGGTTGTTATAATAAGTAACAAGAATTACATGTTGATAAACAAAGAATGGGAATTTTCCAATTTGTAAGAGACACATTTCCAGCAAGAAGATCAATTCATTATTTTGCTATACTTCTTGTAACTTCATTGTGTTCATGTCTTCCTTATTATTATAGCATTTCATCAAATCATGTTTTGTAATGCAGATGATGTGTTTAGCAATGACACATCTATTTTTATCACTAACAAAAGCACAAATTACATTTTCCCTGATATTTCCAAGCAAATTATCCAACTCAAGAGGGATGCTGAAGAATATCATGAGGATATCAATATATACCTTGATAATTCCGCCCATTTAACGAATAACATGTGTTATCAGCACATAAAGTAGCTGGGGAGAAGAACGTCAGATGAGAGCTGCTATGTGTCTTCTCTCATCCCTTATGCTATGAGCACAGCCAGAGCATTTATTGCAAGAGAAATACCAATATATGATGTGAAGTGCCTCAGCCATCTTGCAGCATGCACAACAAGAGGACAATTTGAAAGAAGATGGGCAACTCTACGATGGAGGTCAAAAAACACATTCCCATATGAAGATACATACATAAAAAAGCATAAAATTAAAAAGGACTTAGATTGAAAAAGCAGAATGCTCCTATACTCATTCAGTGATATGACTGCACAATATATAAGGACGGTTGAACAAAAGAGACTGGGTTGTGCAGACACATGAGAATCACCACGATTGCCAGGATGATGGGAGAGACCTTGGCTATTAATATACAGAAGAGTAGCCTCCAGTACAGGATGGGTAGAAGGAATGTAGGCATGCAGAGCACATTTATCGATGACAGCACCAGTCACATAGGACAAATAATGAATGATGAATGCCTGAAAGTCAAGTATTCAACATTATTAATATGGGTTGAAAATGAAGCAGGACCTGTGTCCATAATGCCAATGAAGAATACAACACTGTGGTTCAGAAACACGGGTCTCACTGAAGTTGGAAAAAATACAGGATGCAGGCAAATAATTGATGTACCATGAATGCATGGAGCAAGTGATGTGCTAATGGGCCTCTATTGGACCTATGGATCCAAAGCTTATGTGCAGCTACTTAAAAATTGGGAAGGAATATGTTCTACAGTGATCACATATGTTTCTGCATTGGGTGGTTTGCCAAAGTGATCTCCCTATCAACAGCTTTCCATATATTGATGCACACCAAAGAAAGAAGAGGTCGCTCAACCTCATCCGACAGAATAGAGAGAACTATTTTTCACCAAAATTAATAGAAACTTATTACGACATTCCAGATTAGCATGAATTATTTAGTAGAACAGCAGTGAAATGTACAGCTGTATTCATGCCAGGAATTCAAACTGCAGTGAACTCCAAGTTTTTACAAATAACCGGGTTGGAGCTGTTGCAAACAATTAATGTGACAATGACAGGCTTGAATGCGATTAGAGTAGAATTGAGGGCCATCAGACTCATGACCCTCTAGAACAGGAATGTCTTTGACTTACTTACAGTAATGGAAGTTGGAATGTGCGCCAAGATCGGGCCTTTGTGAGGTACACACATAGCTGATGGAAAAAAATGAACCCTGGAAAAACAAAAGAGGTGATGGTTGGAAGGTTTAGAATGAAACTTAAACACTGGCAATGCTCTGGGCAACACTCCAGACCATCTTTCTTCGCCTGCCAAGCCATTACAAAAGGAGAAAGACCATATGCAAATCAGGATTGTTCCCACCCCAAAAGGGGCAGGCCAGCCCGAACTGCTAGGTCAAATCCCTTCTGCACAAAACTGCAAGCATCCCCAAAAATAATGTTGGGCCTCATCAATAAAGAGTAGTATCAGCTTGTGTGTCGACAGGATTAGTTTTAGTACAAAGAATTCAGTGACTTATTATTTTGTGTTTGTATATTGTTAAGTTATATCTTGTGAGATTTTGTATGAATACATTTAATCATGCTGTTAGTTTGATGGTTGTATTGGATCAGATTTCCCAATTGAATTATGACCAAACAGAGATGCCATGTGAAAGTACGTCTTGAAGAAATGTGAACTGAGATGCATCTCTGTGAATGTTTTTGGTGTAGTGAAAAGATTGGTAAACATTTTGATGGGATCGAGGTGTCTGTGCTCAGGGTTGCTATGGGCAAAACTTTCATGTGCACTTAGAAAGGGGCATATGTTGCATGTGTTTTATCATTTCGTAGTTGTGTGGGCGGGTATGTTTGTGTGTTGGTCTTTCTGATGTCTCTGACATTGAGCCTAATATACAAAACGTTTGGCGCAGCGCAAAGTGATCAGACTTTGCACTGGCCCTGGCTGTGCAGGAGCGTTTTGCACGACACTGAATGCAACGTGCCGCAAGGGCCAGCGCAAAGAACAAAATAGGCTTGGGAAATCCAAAATCCTCATTAATGAGGAAGAACATGGGCGTGGGGAAAGAGGCACCATGAAAACAACCAACACGCCACACCAAGCGCTAAGTAAACCTTATTCACAAAAAACAATGCAGCTATTGTTTTGGCTCCAAAGGAGCATGAATAAACCCCCACCCCATCACACCTCACAAAGCACAATGAAAGCTGATGCGTAAAAAGCAAAATACAACCTTACTGAACATACAATTGCCACAATGCCGAATTCTGCATTGCTAGCACTGATACGACCCTCTTGGATATTGCTGCATGAAATGGTACATTTTGCGGCATGAAATGGGTAATTTTGCAGCACAAACCTTTACTTGTTGCAGCATTTTTGCAGCACATTTTTTATTGACTGGAGGGTGTAAGATTGGTGCTTTGCAGGAAAGACTACCGGTGATGGAGTATTGAGCTTATTGTACTTCCTACCCCCAGGCCACTTGTCTGGTCTCCTCTTTGTGCACTATTGGCATGTTATGTAGGTTTATGGCACCGGTTCCCAGGTGAGGCACCGCCTGCCAGCTCCCTGGTGTCACCCTAGGCTCCGAAGGACACCCAGCCAGGCCACCTCCAACATCCGGGCCCCTTGCGCACTACCAAGTCTCTTAGGTCCACCCCGGGACAAACCCAAATCTTATCCCTGTATGTGTTGACTGACCGCTGCTCATCATGTTGCTTAATAACTAACTCTGCTGCGGGCTCTGCTAACTGCCAAGTCCCTCAGTCTGTTATGGATGGCCCACAGCTCTGTTTGCTGGTTTCTCCCTCTCAAGGGTGGCCATTAACTATCGTTGGGTGACTTCCATTCTCCTTCCAGCACCTTCGTAATGGCTGCTGTTGGGGTTCTCCCAGGTCTTCCCGGTGTCTCCCCAACTCACCGGCTGTGTTAATCTTACTGGTGCTGCTTTACTCTTGGAGTAAATGGCGGTACAACGCTGGCTGCTGCTCTTCCTTACACGTTCAGCCAAGCTTGAGGGCCCAGGATATCTCCGACGCACAATGCAGGATTCTTCAGTCTTGTTCCTGGTCTTAAGCCTTTCAATCCAACAGACTTTGGAAAATAATGGTTTTACGCTGGAAAGGTCAAGGTATCTCCCTCCTGGTGCAGCCTTCTTGGTTTGACATATTTCTGCCATATCCAAAACACTGTAACTTTGTGTGCTCTGCCTCGCTGAGTGTGTGCTCTCAGGCTCCACCTTTTATCTGTGTGGGGAAGCTTAATAGAAGTCAGCTGTGAGTGGTTATGATTAATTGCCTGACCATAGTAGTGGCACATGTCAGGTACAATGCTCGGCTGTGAGTCTGTTTTCTCCCAGAGAGAGCTGTCCATGTGAAAGTGTTCATGAGGGCAAAGGGGGGTAGAGGTGCTAACTATTCTACCAGGAAGGATGAGGTGAAGGTGTTCCACGGAAGGGGATACCACGCCGTACCATCATGTATCCCACTCCCCAAAAACCCCTCCCCATGTGATCCTCCCGCACTGGTCCACCCCACGGTCTGGATATAAAGGCGATGGCTGGATCCTGTCCACCTGGGAGAGAGATTCCTGGGGAATAGTGGTTGAGACACCTTCTGGTAGCTCACATATCCTTCCCTTATGCAATATAGCCACATCTGTTTCACAGGGAAACCAGGAAAGGAAATCAAGGCTTTCTGTTGACTTATCTATACTAAAGTTGAGAGGTCAGTGACAAGTATGAACTTTCTTCCTAGAAGGTAGTGTCTTAGATGGTTGATTGCCCATTTGATGGCAAGGGCCATTTTTTACACTTCCTCAACCACTATTTGGTTTCAAGCTTTTGGGAGTCTATTATGTTTTAAATGGAGCACTTTGTTCTCTTTGGAGTTCTGATATAATGATAAGTACCATGCACTCTCCCTGGTTTCTTGCAGAACACATCTGGGATGTCATAACCAGGTTGTTTAAATCTTCTTGCTACTGTCTAGATAGTTACTGGGGAATAACTTCTGTAATGTCTATCTCCTCCAGTACCAAAACAAGACAATATCCAGGCTGAGGTAGCAGAAGGATTTTCTTTCCACTCCTTTAAGAGATTTACATGGTAAAGGTGGGTGTTTTGCTTCTTATCAGGTTGGGCTATTTCATAGGTGCAGGTTCCTGTTTGCTCTAGAACCTCATATAGCCCATGCCACTTTGAGACTCGTTTATTTTCACAGGTAGGTAAGAGGACAAATACTTTTTGTCCTACTGAAAAGGATCTTAAATGTACCTTCTTTTCATGTGGCATCTGTTAGGCTTGAGCTTTTCCCATGTGAGTGTAGACTAGATTTTGAACAAATTTCATATGGTCTCACAATCGGGTAGCTATTTGTAAAAGGTGAATAGGAGTCTCTTCCCTCTCTTCCCAGGTCTCCCGCAGCATGCCTAAGACATCTCTTAGAGGCTGTCAAGTGGCACAGCGAGTACAGCGCTTGCTTTGACATCCGTGCAGAGCCTGCTAACGCAGGTTCGAATCACGGCGGGGCCAAACTCAGCCTTTCATCCTTCCGAGGTCGATGAATGAGCACCACACACCGTGGGTAATAATAAGCAGCGCTCAGATACCTGAGGGTTCGTAGCGCTATATAAGTGCCAAATTATTATTATTATCTCTTGGTTCTCTACCGCAAAGTAGTTCAAAATGAGAGAAAACAATGGATGCCTGAGGGGTCTTTCTTACTGCAAATAAGGCCCAGGGGATGATTCTATCCCAGTTCTTCCCATCCTCATCTACACATTTTCTCAAAATAATCTTAAGAGTTTTGTTATATCTCTCTACCAATCCGTCCATTTGTGGTTGATAAACTGAGGTTCTTGATATGGCGATACATAGTAATTCCTTGACTTCACTCATCAATTTGGTTATACAATTGGATCCATAATTCGTTAGACTTTCCTTGGGGAAACCAACCATAGAAAATAAAGGCAGTAGCTGTTTTAAGATCTGTTCGGTTGTATTGTTCTGCATGGGGAACACCTCTGGTTATCTGGTAGTGTAATCAATGATTATGAGGACACACTTATTACCCAGTCTAGAGGTTTCCATTGTCCAATGATATCTATCCCAATTCAGGAGAAAGGGACTTTTATGATTGGTAAGGGTTTTAGAGGGGCATATTAGGGAATATGTGCGCTGGTTTTCTGGCATATTTCACATGTCTGCATGAAGTTATTTATGTCAGCATGGATACCAGAACAGTAACATTTCCCACCGATGTGTGCTTTGGTCTTAGATTGTCCTAAATGTCCCCCTGTCAAATGGGAATGTGCAATCTCACGCACAATCTCACAATGGGTTTTAGGGATTACTAATTGAATTTTACTTAGGCCATCTTCTGGCGGTTTCCTTTCTATACAGTAATCCCTGTCTCAGGAAGAAAAATGGGCTCCCCTTTTTATTCCTTCTCCCTCGGGAATCACTTGTACGAAAGCCTCTGCGAGTGCTGGATCATTTGCTGGGCAAAGGCCAGATTGGGAAGGATGGTAGATTCTTCTTCCCCCTTTGTCTCAGTGATGGGTGGTTCATAAGCCTCCCCAAAGACTAAGCTTTCTCTCAGGTTCTTCTAGGTCACTTTCTTCCTTAAAACGGGGAAATAGAGCCTTATCAAGAATTCCCTGTGCAATGTTGTCCCCACTATGTATTTCAAATGGAGTTTCACCATGATTCTGTAGGAGAAAACTTTATGTCTCCCTGGAAGTCTGGATCTATTACACCTGCTAGGGCATCCAGACCAATCTTCCAGGCTAGGCCAGATTTTGGGGCTTATCTTATATAACAGCTCTCAGGGGGTATTAGGACTAAGTCTGTGGGAATCATCCCTCTTTTCCCTGGAGGGATAGTGGCAAAAATGAGGTTACAATCATTTCAAATTATTTTAGTCTAGAGGTTGGGAGGTCGCTGCAGCAGACCAAGTGCAATTTGGGAGTTATAGGAGTTCCAGTGACTCATTTTGCAACACAAAGCTTTCTGCAGCCGTGGCTATAGCCTTGAATAGCCAGCATCTCAAAGCAAACTGCATTACATAAACAGCGTGTGTTTTGGGGGGAAAGGGAGAAGGAGGTAGAGGCCATCTGAGGAGTGGGGGGCGCTGGCACAAATGGGGGCACTTTGTTGAGGGCCTCGGGGGGCAGGAAAGCATTTTCTGGTTTTCAGCCATTTCCCCGATATTCACAGCTATATCCGAGGCTACGAAGGACTACAGAAAACCAAAGGAAAGAGCAGTTCTGTGCCTGCAGCTATACATTTTGGGGTGTCTGTGTTTTCTTTCTTTTTAAAAGTTATTTTTATAGGTATAGTGACTTCAGGGCTGAAAAATCAATTGTCAATGACACAGTAGGTATTTGGGAGTCTTATCTACATTGGCTGTGTGTTTTCAGACTTTCTTACATTTAAGACCATGGAGATGAACAGATGAAAATTGTTTAAAAAAATCAATACAAAAAGGTGCCACACTGCTCTAGTTTTAGATACCGCATACATTGTATTTAGCCTGTGTATTGTCACCCATGCTATAATATCTTGTGTAATTGTACCTATTAATTGTATCTCCACGTGGTTTACTGTCATGTATTATACTCTGCTTTGTTTATCTTCATTATCTTCATTACATAACTACATCAGCATTATTTTACTGTATTGATATGTTAACCTCTATAGTATTATAAAACCCGAAGTGAGCCCCACTCCCGTTAACTAACAATTTGTAACTGCGGTTATAAAAAAAGTATATGAACTCTAACCGTAGTTATATTAAATAAAATGTTATTGCATTTGGTATTTATATGTGATAAGTAGTCCTTAAAAGGACAGTTTTGGGTACAGTGAGTGTAGTGTTTTTGCACATTTGGCGGACTGTTTCGATGTTATGAAGGAGAATCGTATTTCCTTCATTGGTTAGGTGTACTCTGTCCATAGAAATTGGCCATGTAGAACTGTCTGTTGTTGTTTGAAATCCATAATTGGTTTGCGGTCTCTCATGGATGGTAAAACTACTTTATGAACGCTTCTTGATTTTTCAATGTTACCATTACATTTGGTGGTCCAGCTCCATTTTTGCCTCTGATTCAGATTGGAAAAGATAAAGATGGTGTGAGGGAAAATTCTCATTAATTTTTCCAAGTCTTGTTTCATCAATAAAGTAAGGGACACACAGTGTACATTACGCAAATAATAACCTTCACAATCAATTTGCATAATGTCTGGGTGTCCTGTACTTTTCAGACTGAACAATTTTGGAAAAACTTGGAACCAATGCAATCCCCTTAATTCAAACCATGTAATTGTAAAATCTCGCACACCAAGGTTCATGTTAATATTTAGTTTCTCACAAAAAGCCAGTAACCAAAACAAGCCAACTGTCTCTGATCAGCCACACAGTTATGAAACCAGCCCTGATATATGCAGTCTTTCTCTGTTTCCAGGAAACGTATTCCTAGTTTGAATGTCTAGTGATTTCCCTGAATAGGGTATGTAAGATATATGTGTGTTGGTGTTTGTAAATGGTTGATGTCACTGTTGTAATTCTGTGTTCATCTGTTATAGGATACACTCAAAATGTGTCATAATTTTTATATTTTGGTGAGTAAATATAGTAATCTTTGAGTGATGTTGAGTGATGTTGATATTAGAAAGTATAAAAGCTATCATTTTATGCAGTGTTGTTCATCTGATTGTACAACACTCTGTGCACTATTCTCGCATTGTTAGTATCCAACCCATCCTTCACCTGTGTTTGAACGTTATCCACCCTACCTAATCCCAATCTTCTGTAACTTAACTACTATGTATACTTTATCATCATCAACTTTAAATAACTCCATGAGCCGTTATTTACTGTACTGACACCTTTTAATTATCATTGTATCACTACTGTCTTTTTGCCATTTATATTTAAAACTCAGATTAAAAAAAAGAATTCTGTTAGCCACAGCTATACAAAAAAGGGGATTGATTGGTGTACTGAGGATTGCGCCCAGCAACAGCAAAGATGGAGCATATATCCACTGCTACCCAGCACCCGCTCTGTGCTGGCGTTGCTACCCACAGGCACAGGCACATGTGCAGTTCCGGTTATATTCCGGCAAATGGCGCATTGTGTGTTTGTTGATGTCTGGTAGCCATGGCTATGAGAGATGCAGGCCAGGAATAGAAAGGATTTCAGTTAGTTTGATTCTTTATGATTGGTTGTTGGTATATATGTGTAGCTGTCTGTGATAGGTTGTGGTGAAAATGTGTCATCCATTTTAGTAGTTTTTTTGTATATAGTCCTCTTGTTGTGGTATTCATTTTTGAAAGTATAAAAGCCACTATTTTCTGCAAAGTTATCCTTTTGATTCCAGAACTGGCAGTGTGCCCATGGCAAGAGTGTGGCTGATGTGAAAGTAAGTGTTAATAAATATTTACATATTTGAAGGTTGATTTTTTTAATAGATTTTTTTGATTTAGAATTGAAATAGCACAAATCTTGTAGGGCAACCAAGCAGCAGGCCACACCTAGGCACAGATCTTAAGATCTTAAGTGCAGTACAGTAAACCATCTAATAGCCAATCGCATGATCTCAATCAAACAAAAAGAGTTTGAGCTGCTTTCTAAACACAATCGGGGATTCTTTCTTGCTTAGATAGTGCAGAATACAGTTCCATGCACAAGGGCCGACCACCGAAAACCTTATATCCCCCCAGTGGACACATCTAGAAGTAGGGACCACCAGTAGATTTTGCGTCATAGACCGCAAGGGTCTATTAGTGGTGTAGGTTTGAATCTTAGCAGTTAGATAGGAGGGTGCAAGGCCATGTACAGATTTAAAGACCAAGCACAAGAGCTTAGACTGGATCCATCGATAGACCGGAAGCCAGTGGAGTTTCTTCCTACATTCTGAAACTGACTTTTTCCATGATAGGGAAAATACTACACCTACTGCTGCATATTGTGCCACTGAAAGGCGGTGCTGCAACTGGTATTTAGGGAATCATAACAGGAGGCCATTGCAGTGGTCCAGACTGGCGTTGACAAGTGAACCCACAACCATTGCTCGATACCCTTCTGGGAAAAGAGGGAGAAGTGGCTTCAACATTTTCAGATGAAACTATACGGATTTAACCATTTGGTTAAAATGCTAACTATACCCCAGGTGTGACTGCCAGATGCACCCTAAATTCTTTAGGACTCTGGTACTTTGAAGTATTTTCAAATATCAAGGGGCATGGGACCATTTTAAAGGTGGTTCCAAGTTTCTTCTTAGAGCCAAAGATAATGACCTCAGTCTTAGGGTTAAGTTGGAGCTTATTATCTAACATCCATGCTCAAATTGCTTCTGCACATTTCAAGAGGTTCTCCACTTCCTCTGCTGGTGGTTTTAGGCTGAAATAAATATGTGTGTCGTCCACATATGAGTGATACCGCAGATTGAATTGTGCAAGGATCTTTAGTAGAGGATGGATGTAAAGATTAAAAAGCACTGATGGCAGAGAGGAGCCCTGAGGTTTATTTGCAGTGTGTGTGTGTGTGCACATTATATTAACCACTGCTATCAGATTGTGTTCATTATCATTTTTTCGTGTGCTCTGATTGTGTGGCAAGTAATTTTTAATGTATCTTTAACTGTCACTAACACAGACCTACAAAATTACATTTGTCACTCACTGGCATTTTTAATGCAGAGATGTAGATTGTGTATTCATGTTAGTGTCGTTGAATGTTTATTTTATTGTATGTGTTGTAATTTTAATGCAGTTTCAGCTATGCAGTATTCTTAGTTGTTTTTACTTTTCTGTGTGGTAGTACAATTGATGGTGTTTTGTAAGTTAATTTTAGAATTTTCTCTCATTTTTCTATTTTCTTGTGGTTGCTTATTTTAGTATCTGTTGAAAGAAATGTGGATTCTTTGCATTTATTTTCAGTTTGGGTCTTTATTGTTTTTATGGGGGGCAGATGCTGATAGGATTCAAGTACTCAATGTGCTCTGGCTACTGAAGAAGTTGTTCAGTTAACTCCAGTGAAAGGTTGATCTATAATCAAAGTGTTTTCCATGTTCTCCAAGTTTATTTAACCTATCCTTTCTTGTTCTGCATGTTTACATAACCTACCTCATATTCTCTTGTTTTCCACGTTTAATTAACATGCCCCATTTACTCTATTGTAATTCCTTAGCATAATGTCCCTTGTTAGTTCTCACCCAGTTTATATATGTATGTTTATTGATTATAGTAACAGTTTTTATACTTTTACTGTACCTCTATTTACCTTTATTGTGTTAGTGAATTAGTGATGGCAATGTGCATTATGTTTTGAGATAGTTATTTGTCAATAGATTAGTGTAGCACCTTCTGGAAGAAGCCAATTGTGGTGTAGGCAACTGTGATGCTGGAAATGCACTGGAGGGACAGGGCCTCCATGTCCTTGTCCTGTACTCCATTATCATGCATCTTCTGTGTTGTTTTCTGCACAGGACTCCATTTGTGACCCATGGCAGTGCAGCACATTCGCTTTTTGGTCATGGTAAGCAGAGACCCTCGGGATACCTTTATGGCACCCATGGGTGGGGGTACATCCCTGTACCCCTAATTATGTTTTTGGGCACCTGTGTGTTGCCCACAGAGAAGGGTATAGCCTGGTGGCAGCTCCATGCTGAATGTGGCAGGTGCTCTCAGTATCCTACATTTTGGTTGAACCCGGCCCTCCCATAGGAATCAGTTGATTCCTAATAGAAGGCAAAATGCCCCTGTGGCTCTTTGGTTTCTAATGCCTGGTTATTTGTTTTCCCAAAGTCCTTGGAAGCCCTCACTTTGTCCCTTCCCCTGACTGGATGTTGGGTGGAAGAACCATATATGGTATTGTGGGGAAGTCCAGGCCAGACTGACTGGAGCCTTCCAAGTGATGGTGTGTTGTGGGCACACCCTTGGGGTGGGACCTAGGTGAATAGAGTGTGACCAATAAGCATTATATTTATGGGTGTCTGGTTTCTGTGTGTGTGACACAATGAATGAGACAGCCCTGCCTGAAACTGACATGAATGCTGTGTTGTGTGCTTAAGGGCTGGGTATTTGCCCCAATCCATTATTGGATGTTTGGTCGTTTGGTTGTTATGGTTGTTTGGGTGCAAGTGAATAGCCTGAATGGATGTGAGTCTGATTGGCTGCCTGCATGCATGAATGCCCTTCTGTGTGATTGGCTGACTGAGCCTTGCTCAGCCAGAGTGAATGAGGGACAGATGTGTATATCTGGGGACTTGGCTGCCTGCATGCATGAATGCCCTTCTGTGTGATTGGCTGACTGAGCCTTGCTCAGCCAGAGTGAATGAGGGACAGATGTGTATATCTGGGGACATCTCACTTAATAATTTGTTCAGAAGCTGAAGTTGAAACTTGAAGCTCATCCTTGAAGCCCAGCTGGAAGAAGAAGAATTGCTGCTGCATTTCCTTCGACGAAATCTAAAACCTGTCGAGTTTGTCGAGGACTAATTCGAGAGAGGACCTAGCTAGGAGACATCTCCCTGAGCTACGAGGGACCATTGTGCAAAACTGCTGTTTTTCACATAGGCACCCTGGAAACCAGTCCTGAAATGCTGTTGACCAGAGAACGGGTCCTACAAGATTCCTGAAGAAAAGCAGCAGGACGTTGACACCATCAAAGTCCATTGCTGTTGACCGGGTTTCGGAACATTTCCATGAGCGCTGGAAACCAGCTGAGTCATGTCACCCAGAAGTGGGGACAGCTGGACTCCATGCTGCTTGAAGACTGGATCCGCGAGGCTCCACCTTGCGTAATAACATTTGACAGAGGGCTCCCTTGCCATCACCGTCGCCCGCTTTGTCCCATCAGAGAAAGTTGAGGTTGTTGGGTACAGAGGAAAGTCCTCCGGTGGGTTTCCCACCACCCGAAGCTGATAAAGACATACCGAGGACACTGACGGAGTATAGTTCCGAGGTCCAGCAACTCTTGACTCTCGATGCCGGCTGCTGGGCCCACATCCATCACTGAATCTTCTTTGCAGCGCTGAACACTTTGCATCAAAGTGGACCACATGCCTCATCTTCCCAGGACTTCCTCAAACGATCGTCGAAGAGCATCATGAAAATTGACAATGCTGTCTGGTCGCCAATGTTCCACTTTTCTTCGAGGATCTCGATGCTCTGTGCTCTTATTTTAAAGAGAGTCCACCTTTGAGGGATCCGTCAATGAACCATCGAATAAACTCTTCTTGTAATTGTATTACATGTTGCCCAGGTGGGGGTATCCTCAAAATTGTATCTTAGTAGCTAAAGAAAGCATTTTGCCATTGTTTAATCTAACCTAACCTGCCTTCCTTCCTTATGATCTATGCTGTTTGCTGCATGATTTGTATGCCATTATAACTGTCAGCAGTCAATGCATTTTAAAGGAATCTAAAGCTAAGTGTGGTACCACATAGATATTGTATATTTTTGCCATATTAGAATTGCCAGAGTACAAAGCTTGTTATTAATTGTGTATATATCTCTGAACCTTATTTTTATATAAAGAACTGTGTTAGCACATAACATCTCGCGCCTTGAAACACTTGTGTATAGGGGCGTTACAAATGCCATATCATATCATATCATAGTGTGTGGGCATTCCTTTGTGGAGGCGTGGGCACTCACTGTACTTAAGAGCAGTCTGCATCACCTCCTGAGAGCTTAAGGCTTGGTTTCTCGTCCATGTGCTACCATATAGAGAACCTTGGCTGGGGTGCTCTGTGCCTCTACTCTGCCATATAGAGGCAGAAGTAGAGATACCCCCTCCAGTCTTTACAGCAACACATTACTCTTATAACTGAAACATTTGAATAGGTGAAACTGACAATATTGCAGAAGTGGAGGGTTCATTCACTGTTGGTGGGGTTCCACTGAAACTGGATGTTTTCCAAGTTTGGAAATGGAGCATTTGAAGGTCCACGTCTTAGTGTCTTTTTGCAAAAATTGCATCGGAATTTCTCCTTTAGTTAAATAGTGTTCTTTGTTCTTTAAATATTTCAAACTATTTGCAGGAGTCTTCTTGGAGGTTGTTTTTTGTGGGGTGAAAAATTCTGCTTAAAAAAAGTATAGTACTATGGGTTCTACCTGTGTGATTGTTTTCTCTCCCTTGTTCTCCAAGTTTACTTAACCCACCCTATTCACTTTTGTTCTCCAAGTTTACTTAACCCATCCTTTGTCCTGCAACAACCCAGTATCATGTGCTTTGTTTATTCTCACCCAGTTTATATATCCATGTTTGTTTATTGTAGTGGTAGTTTTTATATTTTTGTAAGTGTTTTATATACGTTGAATTTTCTTTTCTAATGACCCAATGACCAAATGATTAGTATGTGCGAAGGGAACAACAGAATTGTATGCACAAATGTTGTATCTTACATAGTGCATGTGATGCACTGCATACAAGATATGAGGGTCATAAAAGCTTTTGTATTAATTTGTGTTCTTAGAGTGTGTGTGTTCTTTAATGTATTATGTTTTCTTTATTTACAGATAGAAGGACATCATTTTGTTTTAATCATAGATGAATAACCACAGATACGGTACTGGCCAATGGGGTGTTGAATGTTGGATGCACAGTTAACCTCAGTATAGACTGGAAAGTATGGTGGCAGCAGGTTTGTTGGAATAAACCCGTAGCTGTAGGCCTCAATTTTCCAAAAAAGTATGGTGTTTGTGCCCGAAAGAGTCCTTTCTAAGAATGATCTATTATGTATATATGTATGAAATTCTATGTGACCTACTTCCCCAAAGTTTCATATTGTTACCACGGGTAGAAAAAAGTGAATGATCTCTAGCACGCGCATGATGAGTCATTTTAGACAAAGTTTGTTGAGGTAATTTCACTGGGCCTCATTATAAGCTTGCCGGTCCGGTAACAACAGTACCGGTAAGCTTGCTGGAATCATTGTTACCGGACCGGCAAACTACGAGTTCTGCTTGCGGGTGCCTTCCTGCACACCAGGTCTGTTCTGGCGGGCATACCAGCACCCACGATCAGACAGTGTCGGATGCACCGTCACCATTCATGAAGGGTCCCAGTGCATCCGGCCTCCCTTTCCCATTGAGGCCTGTTGGCCTCAAATAGCAATGGGGAGTAATTATTACTGGCACCCAGCAAAGGGGAATTACTGAGTCTGCCGGGGCTGGAATGCCCCGGTAGATCCCCTTTGCCGGGTGCCTGTAATTTCATGACTCCGGCGGCAGCCGTGCTGGTATTTACTGGCATGGCTACTGCCGCAGTCCTAATGAGGCCCATTGTATCTGTGTATTTATAGGTGATGGGAGATATTTCATTGTATTTGTATATTCATATGTGATAGGTAGTCTTTAAATGGACTGTTTGGGAGTACACTGAGTTAGTATTTTAGCACATTTGACATGCTCTCTTTATTATCATGTATCTTACATAACTCTTTTTAACTACCATTGTATCACGGTTCCTAGTCATTCCATCGAATCCTTACCATCGACAGACCATTCCATCGAAAAAAATGCATCAAAAAAATGGCATCAAATGCATTTTTTTATTTGCTTTGTTTAATTAAAATAAACCCTTTACCTTCAAAAAACATGCATTCAACGTTTTTTTTGTTCTGCTACTTTTGAGATGGAAAGGCATTTGATGGTATTGCATTTGATGCAATGACCAGATACCTTGTATCACTACTGTCTCTTTTGTCATTCATATTCCATACTCACATATTTTCTTTTTTTATATCTAATAACTATGGCGACACAGCACCCATCATTTACACAGCATTGCTACCCACAGTTAAAAGTGGTACCTATGCAGCCGTGGCTATATATACCGGCAAATGGCCCGTCGAGTGTTTGTGGACGTGTGATATCCATGACTAGGAGAGGGTTTCAATATGAGAGGACCGCGGCTATACAAAAATGGGGAGTGATTGCTATTTTGAAGATCGCTCCTATCCACAGCAATGGGCTGGTGGGTTTAACCGTGACTATCCTGCACCCACCTGATGTGTTGCATTGCTAACCATGGTTAAAAGTGGTATCCTTTGCAGCTGCAGCTATTTACCAGCAAATAGCACGTAGAGTGTTCATGGACGTGTCTTGGCCGGGGTAATAACAGCCAAACTTGTGAAGCATATCTGGAATTGTAATTGGTTGTTTATAACGTGCTTAAAACCCAGAGGTTTCTAAGCACGGACCCGGGGATCGAACCTGTGTTACGCCATGGCGTCTTGCTTCCAAGGCGAGTATGTTGCCCCTGAGCTATCCTCCTGAGACAAAACATCTATAATCACAGCTGTAGCAAGCATGTGAGTGAGCGCATCACTGCTTTTTCACCATTCTGTTGGTTGTTCTGCTAGAAGTTTCTATTAAACCGTACATTTTCTGTGCAATAATTATATTTTTATGCGGATGATACAGGTCAGAATGTTGTTTGTGTGTGTTATGTTGCATGCTTAGGTATTCCCTTGTCTTATTTGAAGTTTTGAAGGTTGGCTTAGTTTGGTTTTCAGTTTGTAGAAAATGTTTGTGATATTCGCGGCTATGAGAGGGTTTCAATATGGTGGGACCGCTGCCACACAAAAAAGGGAGTTATTGGTATTTTGAGGATTGCGCCTAGCCACAGCAATGGGTTGTCAGGTTTAACCGTGACTTTACTGCACACACCCAGTGTGCTGCATTGCTACAGGTGGTTAAAGTGGTACCCTGTGCAGCCGCGGCTATATACCAGCAAATGGCACATCAAGTGTTTGTGGTGTTAGGCAAAGTTTGTATGCAGTACCCTCTGGGAACACTACAAACAACTCTGACTACAGGTATAGCAAACCCAACCTTTAATAAGCTTGTACTACAAAGTTTTGGTAGCATGTAGAGCAACCAGGCTTATCTCAAGAGGGGTCAATGTGAGCTGTAGTGGAGTTACACAGAGATTTACAGTTACACGTATTCAAATAAACTCTTACACTCAAGGTTTCTTGAATAATCAATTATTAATTAATTTATCAGTCAGTTAGAATAATCCTTCTTCAGAAGGGAGCAATATAATAGTAACACTCAAATACATTTCATGAAAGACACACTCTTAATATCTCTAAAATAGTAGATACCCTTTTGTGATGGCCCACAGACACTACCTACACCCTCAGGTGACTTCAATTGCTAGGGTGCTGGACACATTAATATATCACTGTTGCAGTTCGGATAATATAGTAATACTTTAAAGGACAAGGTTATTTAGAGCATACACAACACCACAAATATACTTAAGCAAGCAAATGCTTTTGGATCCCCCCAAGAAAAGTCATTCAGTACAATAGGCAAGGCCAAAGTCAATGGGCTAAAGTCTTATATAGGATGCAGCACTTTTGGTAGGTAAGTAGAGAAAGTATTTGCACAATGTCTTGGGAGCCTTTGAAGAAAAGAAGAATCAGATATAGGGCCACAAGCTGATTAGACTTGTGAGTAGTAGAATATGCAAGCAACTCTACAGTAAGAGGTAAGTTCTCCCAGACTTTTTACAGTACCTTTGTATTGAAGAAAAAGTGCAGCAGATGACTTATGTTCCTCTGGATCTCTAAAGATCTCACTGTTCTTGAGCCTCAGTCGTGGGGACAAGAGGGAGGCCTTCTGGGGACACCTGCACTGCAATGGGATGGTCACAGTTTGCAACCGCCAATCTTCAATTCAGTGGCTGTTCAGTGTTTCAGCTCCTTGCGTCTACCACAATTAGCAACACTGCGGTTCCTGGCTGTCGAGATGGACTTTTCTTAATCTGGGATCACGCACTCTGTTGAGGGGGCTCACGCTCGGTCAGTCCTACTTCCTGCGAGTCCAGAGGATCTTCCTTGAGCTCTAGGCCAGCTTAAAAGTGACACAGACAATCTGGTGTTCCTCTCCCTGGCTATACGGTTTCCGACAGCAACTCTGTGGAAATTCAACCAGCTCTGAGATGGATGTGCAGGTGGCTTACTTTGAAGTTGATTGGTCCCACCAACTCAAGGGGAGAGGTCATCCTTGCAGGGGCTTTCTCTGTCTATACGAATTTGGAGTTTCAGCACAGCAACAGGGATTCACCGGGCAAATCAATGGTCCATGAGTTGCAGCAGGCATCCTCTTCAAGTTCTTCTTTGGTTACTTCGTCCAGTGGTCGACTCTGCCTTCCAAGCCAAAAGCCTCACTTTTTATTCAGTTCTCTCCCATTCAATCCAGCCTAGATATCAGTCACCCAGCAGGGTGGCTGTCCTAGCCGGACAGTCAGCCAGCCAATCACCACAGAGTGCATTTGTGTCTCCTAGGAGACTAAGCACAGGGAGTTTCAGAGAACTCCCGCACTTCCTGCCTACTCCAGACACCCTGGAGCAAAAGGCGGGCTTCACCCCTGAATCCTGCCAAAATCAAAGCGAACAATGGGACCAAGCCTGGTTTGGCAATCATAGTACATCTCAAGAAGGATCTTTCTACAAAGAAATGGTGAAAAAAGTAGACCGGGGCCATTTTGACAAAAGCATGCACTCTTGGGTGCTTTACTGCAGCTGTGAACGCAGCCCGCGGTAAATGCACACCACAGTAGTTCACATGAAACCGCTACCACCAGCCATTCAATGAGGAAAGGGTAACATAAAAAATGTTACATGAGAAGCTAAACAAAGGGTATACTGTGTAACCCCTCCAGCATCCTATTATAAGATATTTGTGTGCTGGGTCTACAAAGTTACAAATGTTAGTAAAGTCAATTTCTCTTTACTGCTCTGGAAAACAGTAGTTTAACCAAGAGAAGGTATTCAAAGCTTTGGGAAATCTGAAAGACTTCCCTGTGCCACTGAAGGTACTGTGTGACACAAAGTAAAAGATGATGCCTATGGAGTTTGTCAGACTCCACAACTAAAAGAAACACAGGGTTAAAAAAAATCACATAAAAATACATAAGAGAGTGGGAAAAAGGGTTTCACTCTCTCCATGTTGAAAAAATCAAGTCCTCAAAATCCAACAAAGTTGCTGGGGGTCTCTAAATTGGAGGGAATTAGAACATTTCTGAGAATTCTCCCTAACAGACGTGTTTTAGCCAGGGGTAATAACAGCCAAACCAGTGAGGCATCTCTATAAACGCAGCTATATCAAGAACATGTGTGGGTGCGTCAACGCCTTTTTGTTGGTTGTTCTGATAGACGTGTCTATTGTACTATGCATTCTCTGTGCAATTATCATATTTTCATGAGGGTGATACAGGTCAGAATGTTACTTGTGTGTGTTATTTTGTGTGCTTAGGTGTTCTCTTGTCTTATTTGAAGTTTTGAAGGTTGGCTTAGTTTGGTTTTCAGTTTGTAGAAAATGTATGTGTAGCTGTGGCTACATGAAAGATTTGCAGCTGTGTTGAATATCTGCGGGTACTGGAGATGCTGGGCAGGATTGTGTATGTGTTTTGGTGTTTCTAATTGGCTCTTGTTAATGTTGTACATGTGTACTTCTTTGTGATAGTTTGCAGTGAATATGTGTCAGCCATTTTATTAGTTTTCCTACAATACAGTCATCTTTTTCTGCTTTTGATTTTGGAAAGTATGAAACCCACCATTTTGTCTACTTTTCTCATTTTGACTGCAGAACTCACACTATGCAGTTCATGTTACCTGTGACAAAATATTATTGGCAATAACTAGTTGTTTGTCATTGGTTTGTTGAAAGTAGTATTTGATAATATGTTGGTAATGGGGCTTTGTGATTTTGTTTTTGTATCTTACTGTATTTGTTAACAATGAAGTGGTCCTAATGTATATGTAGAAAATGGGTGGCGACAATTGTTGGAAGTTATTTATTAGGAAAGAACATTTATTTCAGTGAGGTTTATGATATAGAATCACTAAGTATACTTCCTTCACTCAAAATAAAAGAATGATCACAGAGCAGTAGAAATGTGTTTTTATTTACAATGCTTTTATAATCACTTATGGTGTGTATTAAAGTGCTTGTTTGGGTGATCTGAAAATGTGTGTGCTTTAAAAATATATTTTTTGCTAGAGTGGGGTGATCTAAAAATGTGTGTGATTTAAAAATATTTTTTTACTTTTTTTTTACTGGAGTTACTGTGTGGTTATCTATGAAAGAAAAACATTGGCCCTGATTCATGGATTATTTGTGCCGAAAAAAACGGGATTTGTGCGCCATTCTGCCTGCAAATCCCTGTTTAACAAATGGGGATTTTTGGGGAGAATGGCGCACAAATCCCGTTTTTTTTGCGGCGCAAATAATTCATGAATCAGGGCCATTGTCTTCTTGTGTTTGTTGTTTATTGAAACCTAGGACCTCATTATAACCCTGTCGCTCCTGTAATGAAGGGGGCCGGTACAGGACCTGCCCCCTTCATCACGGAGCGCCGATTACGAGGTTCCCTTTGTGGGACCTGGATCAGACGTCTGGTAAAACCAGACGTCTTTTCCGGGTCCCGCAAGGGGTAGAGGAAGGTAATAACGGGCCACTTGGAATGTGCCCCTTATTACCTTCCTCCCCATTCCCATTGAACCCTATGGGGGCTCAAATGGGAATGGGGAATGGTTCCTGCAAGGGGGAATAACTGGGTCCTCCTATGTTGGAATGACCCGGTAATCCCCCATTGCAGGAACCCGGTAATGGAGCCCAGTTTGGTGGCAGCCATAGTGCTAATAGCACCATGGCTACCTCCAAACTCTTAATGAGGCCCCTAGTGTTTAATTTCCCCAAACATATGTTTGATTGGTTTTATTCTTAAATATACACTAATAAAGAATGTAGGCATGGTGTTAGTTGTGAAAACTCCTTTTATGTAAAAAAAAAGAAATAGAATGTTTTTTTCTGGTGCAAATTGCCCCAATAAATGCAATCACACTATGGGTTCAGCAATGCAATTTCAGTCCACAAATAATATATGAAGAATGGGTTTGTTGTGCCAACTCTTTTCATGAGATATTTCCTGTTTTTATTCTTGTAATATAAGGGTATAGAAAATTGCCAAAGATTTGTTTTCATATATATATACATTTCTAGTGGCAGCAATTGCGTTGGTGTTGTAAAATTGGTCTTGTGTAATTCTGTAGGTTGCGATCATACACCATGATGCAGTTATCATATTTCAAACACATTACTCGTGCAGATTGGGCATAGGTAGGATGGGAGGAGGCTAGTGGATTTGGCTGGAACAGAGGAAGCAATATTAGTGGAAGAGAGTGACGCAGATGTGCTTTTCTACAGCAGATACTTGTGTGCAGATTATAGGCCATGGTTTTGTACATTTTGATGGAAATTAGCCTTCCTTTATGGTTTCTCCACATTGTTGTAATGGGATTGGATGAGGTGCTGAATCAAATTATTGGTTGCAAAAGTTTGGGAGGCTTTATTGGAAGCTTCCACCTGCAAACAATAGAAACACACTGAACCTCTTTATGTCCTTTTTACTAAATTGCTACTTGATACAGAAATACTGCCAGCTGTCAGTGACAGTTTTCTGGGCACACTGGTTCTTTCATGTGATATCTTTGATGTCCTGGGTGTTAGCATGGAGGTGGCGTAGGTTATGGTTGCTTAGCATACCATAACTGGCAAATTTCAAGGGTTTTCGGTTTTACTTGTAACCCTAACATGCCTTTAATAATGTTTTTTCAGGGAATTTCATGGGTTTTTGTTAGTGCAACTAAACCATAACGTCCCGTTAACAGTGTTTTTTCAGTGAATGTCATGGTTTTTACCAGTGCATGCTAATTTCCTACAACTAACTAATATCATACTTACACCAATATAGCAACATGTTTGTGAAATTTACAAAGTTTCATCTTGTACCTCTGCCATTTCCCATCATTGTTTACACTTATATACACTTTGCTTTCTGCACTTTTGCCACTCTTTTTGCATCCGTCAACATTTGCGGACGTCTAATGTCATCGCGAACATCTAACATCATTGCGGACGTTCTGGACAGTGCCATCTGACCACGCGCTAGCGTGTGGCATGCTGACGTGTCCACAAACACGTCCGCACTTCACCGTCGGGTCTGTGCTCTGTGGACAGTTCAGAACTGCACTTTCTACTGATCTAGCAACTTTGAACCTCAAAAAGTGCACTCACACAGCTCCTACACCTAGTCTTACTCATTATCCATTGACAATCTAGCACACAGCAAATTCTTGGAAGAAAAATGGCATAATCTAATGCCATCCCACCTCCCCAAGACCCACCATCACCACTACCAGATGCAGGACGAGCACAACAAAAAAAACACTGCAGTTACAAAGATAAAGAAAAGGACCACACATATTAGGTAGAGGAACTGCCTACCTTTACCATCAAGAGATAATCATGGCTGTGGCAGCTCTTTACCACTGATGGGAATGTAATAAAGACTAAAGCTACCAAAGTGAAATGCACTGAGTGCAACATTGTACTCAGTCGCGATCTACCTAGACAATACTCCTACAGGACCACATCCATCCACTGCCACATCCAAACAAACCACCAAAATGCTCTCAGAAAGGCTGTTAGTAGCCTGTATTCCCCCACCTCTTCTTGGTCAACCAGTATTATAACCACACAGCCTAGTTCTGTGAGACACACAATTCTGCCAGCCACCTTTCCAGCAATTAAAGAGGCTGTAGATCCATATATTTCTAAGACAACACACCTCTGTATATACTGCAACACAGCAATCTGCAGGGGGGTGAACACTTTCAAAGTGATTTTGAAGCTATAATCAAAGAGCATGAAAAGCAATGCACCCTACTTTAGATGTAACACACGTGCAACATCTTCCCCTGTCCACCTGCCCCTCCATATTAGTACTTAGTGCCTAATCCCTCATTTCCCGCCCCATCCTACATTGTGACCTTTTATGATAAAAAAAACACCTCTCACAGTTAAAAAATAAAACTAAAAATGTAATCTTATAAAATTAATCTACTGTGCATGTTCAATAAAGTATAAAAACTCAATAAGATTCTATCAGCCGAAGTTCAAAGAGCCATGCAGAATTGATTACATTTGCCCACCCCTAACGCTAACATCACTTTACGCTCAAAATGAACTCCACCTACTTCAATGACGTCAGTGGGCAGCGTAGCCAAATGTACATGGTCATCATCAACGTCAAAAAGTTATGTTAGGCAGAACAAGTAAGTTAAACACAAACATCCACAACAAATGCAATGGTATTTTTTTACAGAAATGATAGAAACATTTTATTTGAAAGAAAACAGCATAGTGCGGATTGTAAGAAATACTTTTTTATTTTGAAACAACGATGAAAACATTCACTTAAGTCCACAAAAAGTTGATGACCTTTTTCCAACCCAGTTCATAGTTACCAAACGCCACAGCATTTACATTTTCACTGAAACTAACAACTGTTATCTACTACTGTAAAATCCAGTCATCGATCCATCAATGCAAGTCTTTGCGTTCTACACCAAAAATGCTTTTCCATAAGCGACGAATAATCTGTGCAGATGCCGCTCAATTATGCAGGAAAAATGACTGCTTTCAAATTCAAATAAATGCAATACTTTCACATCTGCACTTTTCTAGAACCTATATGCGGCCATGTTGTTTTGTGTTACTGCAACAGCAAAAAGACAAATTGTTGGCTAGTGACCATCCCACAAAATGTTTATGACACATCCGTTGTTGATAATTATTGTCCCAACAATGTTGAAAAAACCAGAGGCCGGTAGTCTGAACCCATGACATGCAGTAACAACTTTAGAATTCAATATACAAATACATTCATATGTTGGCTATAAATTAAAGTTTCTCATAACATGTACTACAGCTACTCTTTGTGGCAAATTCAACATTCATGCGTCACAGCGTTGATCATATGGCACGCAGTTCACTTTCCACACTTAAATAGCTTTCACATAAAATGTTGCTTAGATTGTGTTTTACAAATCCTTTATTCCAATGTTGTAAACGACAAACCGCTTCACAACACAGTTTTCTAAAATAGAAACTTTACTTTCCAATGTCTGCTTTTAATACAGTAAATCTTATGTGATCTGTGATGTCATTATTGTGGTCATAGGCTGCGCAACAGGGGGATTGTAGTGAAGGTGGATTTAGCTGAATTTCAGGGGTTTTGTTGCATTAAGTTCTCACCTTAACGTCCCTGCAATAAAACTTTTTTCCTTGAATTCCAAAGGTTTTGTTGCAATGTATTGCTCACATTAACATCCTGCCAACTAAAGTTGATTCCTTGAATATATAAATATATATATTACAGGGTCTGCGGTTGCGGCCCTGTAGTTATGGTTAAGTTGCTCAACCCATAGAAGAGCACTTTTTGGGTGGCTTATAACCTTGCCCCCTTTGGACGAATCCTCATGAAACTTTGCCATACATGAATATGGACCTGTCAAATAGATTCTGCAAAGTTTGGTGAGGTTTTGTGCAGGGGGGCTGCAAAGTTATAGGGGGTCCCAAAATGTGTAGTTTTTCCCATTGACGCAAAGGAAAAAAGAATTCCTCATGCATACAGCACAACCCGATTTCAACATATTTTTGGGTAGGAGCAGCGGCTTGGTCCCGAAAGCGTGCTTTTCTAAATTTGGTGTAAATACATCCAGTAGTTTTTTTAAACAACCAAAAAGTAGGTACAAAAAATGTGTGATATCTGTGTTCTTTCCCCGGGCCCACCTCCCTCTTTGCTCAACGGACGGGCCTCCGATTGGTCCAGAAGAACGCTTGTGTCTGTGGACATCAGACGTGCCTGCTGATTGGATAGTGAAAAGCGTGAGGTGCATCATATTTTTGGAAAATGCCTGCCATGTTGGATTTGCAGACAGCACTCATTGTCTGGGGACATCATGGTAACAACATATAAAAAACACAACATTTCACTTGTCAAACTAATGAAGCAATCTCTAGAGAGGTGCGGGGTGATGAGCTTGGGATGAGATATGGCTTTGAAAAGTCCCAAAAAGCTGTGCCTTTTGAACTCCATCACCAGCAAAACAATCTGGATCTCCAGGGCAGTCCTGTGATGTCCACGAATATGTCAAATGTTCAGGGACCTATATGCCTACTTCTAGATTACAGGGTTGATGAAAAGCAGTTTTTGGAAGGCTTATATCTTTGGTGCCACTCAATGAAACTGTTTATAATTTGGGAATTTTATTCTAGAACTGACTATGAACGGTTCTGCATATTATGTTGCTGTTTTGTCAAGAGGGAACAAAATAAGACAGGGGGTCCCAAAATATTTTAAAGGCTTATAAATGTGGTGCCATTTGATGAATCTGCACAAAAGTTTGCAAAAACTTTAGACCTAGATATGAATGTCTTTGCAAAGTTTGGTGGGATTTTGTCAAGAGAGGGCTAAGTTATATGACTATTACATTTATGTATATTTTGACACTTTAAAAAATAAAAAATAAAACATGGTGACTTTGCAGCAAACTCTTGTAAGGTACATTGGGAAGGACTTGAAAGCATCGTTTTGCAAATGTGTGCATGTTTTATTTTTTGAAAAGTGTCATAATGTAGGTACAAAAAATAGTAATACACCTTTGGTGACTGAGGTATAGCCTGCTGCTATGGGCAGTGACCAGACTGTCTGGGTCATGGGCAAAGGTCTTAAATACCCCTCTGACCTCAATGCAACCTCAGAAACAAATTCGCTCAGCGCACTGGGATTTACACATTGAATTAACAACTCAACCCACAGCAACGGTCATATTCTGGGTAGCAGATCACAATTGCCAAATTTGTATATGTGCCAATACCCCTTGTCCCAGGTCTGACAACCACAATGTGTCATTGACTTTTTCACCTACTAGACACCCCACCCACACCACTGCTGCCTTGCCTCCCACTGTAGCACACAGCTCTTGCAAACTCACAAAGGACACCATTGCTCCACTGCTACAGGCACTGCATCCACTGCACTTGCTGACCTCTACGCTAAAACACTTACCACTACAGTGAAAGTCAATGCCCACCTTGCACCCCACAAATCCAAACAAGTTAGACATGTCAACACTTGGTTTACATCCAAGCTCCGGAAGCTCTGTGCCATAAAGCGCAGTCCAGAAACAAACTGGAGAAATAACACCATAAGCACACAGAAAACATTATTTGCCAGGGCTGCAAACAAATGTATACAAGCCATCACCATGACTAAATCCTCCTCATACAACAAAAGAATTTCCAAAGCCCAATCCAGCACGCCCAAGTTATTTACCATACTGAGGGAACTAGAAATTCCTGCTGCCCCCTCCTCCAGCCATTATTTAAAAAAAATGAAGCCTGGTTCAGCACAGCGATACAAAATGCCATGTTGAACAAAATTGACTTACTACACAATAACATTTGCCAAAAACAAGCCTTACCTAATAGCCTACCAATACCTACTTCAGCATACCTACCTTGCTGCACATCTGATGCCTCTAAACAGACCCCAATATTGAATTTCAGCCCAGTTTTAGAAAGGGATGCCGCTGCCATCCTAAAGAGCCTAAAACCCTTGCGGTGCAAATTGGATGTCTGCCCAGCAAACACCATAAAGGACTTTTCAGAAGCCCTAGTCCCTTTCATCATCCGATTTATCAACAGTGCCTTTGTCTCATACCTGGTACTCTTCTGACTTAAAAAGGCGTGGGTACTTCCATTGATCAAAAAACCCTTGGTGGACCTCTCCATCCCCAACAACTACTGGCACATTACCACTGTCCATTTTCTCTTGACGATTTTCTACAGAGCGGCCTACATCCAGATTGAACAATTTGTTGAGTCACACCACATTCTTGGAATATGCCAATCAGGCTTCCGACTAGGCCCTGGTACGGCATCTGCATTGTTTGACCTGAAGAACCAGTTGGATGAGCTCAGAGACAAGGGGAAACCTACCCTCCTCCTTCTCTTGGATCTCTCAGCTGCGTTAAATCTGGTCGACCATCAAATTCTATGCAACCACCTCACCACTGTGACCCACTTTTCTCCTAAGGCTATGGCCTGGGTCATTTCATTCCTCAAAGTTACATCCATGAGTGTATTTGATGAAAACGCCAGTGCACCCCCCCATCCTATGCGGCATGCCCAGGGGTACAACATATTCACCAGACCCATCTTTGAACTACTAGATTTCTTCAGCATTTCCTACACCAACTATGCCAATGACACCCAAATTCTCCTGCCCTTGTCTGGCAACTACTCAAATGACACTCTTGCCTTAAACAAAGTCTACTATAGGATCCACGCCTTGATGGCCACCCACCTCCACTGTCTGAATGTTGAAAAGACGGAGATCCTTGTGGTTGGGCCTTCGATGATAATCAAGAATCTCAACTCTCTGTATGCATCCTTCAACATTGATGGCACCCAAATCCCAGCTTTCCCCTCTGTAAAGACACTAGGAGTGTACCTTGACTCCACCCTCTCACTCACATGACAGGTGAACGCCATCGCCGCATCTGCCGCGCACACGAAAAAGCTGATCAATGCCTCCAGAGCCTTCCTCTCCGAGGACAGCTGCTTTACTATTGCCTTGCAATCATTGGTGCAAGACTAGACTTATGTAACACCCTGTTTGCTGGCAACTTGAAACACAACATGTGTAGGATGGAGGTGATCTAGAACAATGCCATCAGAGTTGCCCTCAATATTCCCAAAAGGGAACATATCTCAGGAGCCAGGAAAAATGCACACTGGCTGCCGATCCGCGAATGTATAATTTTCAAGACCCTATCGATTACACATAGATGCCTCGCCAACTCAGCCCCTACCTACCTCTCACAGAAATGTACCATAGCCCATGCAAACAGAACCCTTAGATTGGCTTAGACCAATAGGCTTCTGCTGCCAAAATTCAATTGGACTAAAGCGGGTGGTGTAAGATTGTCTACCTTTGCGGCTTGACAATGGTACACACTTCTGCCAGCACTGAGAGCGGAACAATCAAACTGTGTGTTCAGGGGAAGACTGAAACCTGGCTCTTCGCTTAGCTTGTAAGAGAGGGCCTTGCTCCTCTGACTTTCCTGGATACTACTATACTGACCTCTTAAGTCTCTGTGTAACTGGGTGTAACAGCACTTTGATGCCTCCGGGTTTAGAGCGCTTCATAAATAAATAAATGTGTTACCTAGTTTTCACGTTCTTCATGTTGAGTGCACATTTGTTTCTTGTCTAATGCATGCATATGTATTGTTACACTGTTAGTTTGGTTACTAGTGCCATCTTCAGTTTTATATTGTACCCATCTCCTGTTGTACCTTCCTGGGATAAGGGCTGATACGGTTATCTTAGTGAGCAACAATTATCACCTGTGCAATAGTGAACTGAGGGAGGGGTAGAAGCTTTGCCAAATCACACATGCCACAACCACACCCACTAGCCATCGCTGGAGGTACACCTCCATTTCAAATCCACATCAGCAAGGCATTGTGGGTATGAAAATCAGCTCGGGTGTTGATCGTTTGCTCCAGAAAATAACCTTTGTCTTGCAGGGAAGTGGTACTTTATAAATATCTTAATCAACCCATGCCAGGCATATCTCAAGACAGCAGACAACTGTATACTCGGTATTAAGGACCGTCAGTGAAGTATTATCTGACAGTCTTGTGATTGGAACATGTTTAACAAACACCCGCTAATGTATGGTGGGTTCTAAAGGGTGAAACGAGGTATGTAGTTGCCTGCAGTCTTGAGAAATGTCTGTTTTGGGATGATTAAGCTATGTATGAAGTAGCACTGCAAGTTATATCTTGCTTTACTGTGAGCTTCATTCTTCGTATACCTGATGAAGTAATCTGAAGATTACAAAAGCTTGCAAATAACTGGCTTTGCTAGCCTAGCTAAGGTATCATCCTGATGTCTTTTTTAAATCAGCTCCACATCAGTTTGCTTGTACCATACTACTACTATTAAAATAGAGTGTTGATCTGAAAGAAAACAACCAGTGGACATCTTAATTAGGAGAACAAAATCATGTATTTGCAAGCTTTCTTTATCTTGATCAATTCTTCAGACATGGATGAAATACATCCTTTGAAAAACGATTATAACACTGCAGCTTAATAGCCTATTCTGGGATTCTTTTTTGTCTTTATCTTTGCCTATCTGTGTGCCTGATGTGTAGCTCCCTCAGAGATGCATGCACTATATGTTGACCCATTCACCCACGGGCACGCACATTGCTACCTTCAAGCTTTGAATGATAGAATCAGTTAAGTGGAGCAGGGGCAGCGTAAGGAAAGAGAAGTTACATAAATACAAAGAAAATAACCACACAGCCAAACCTGTTTTACTGCTCTGAAGAAGGCAGGAAGGGATAGGATCAGTGCTTAAAGTGGGCTGGGGCCTGCCGGGGCTGGGCCCTGGCAGTCTCCAAAAAGTGGGACTGAGCCGGGGCCCTGCCAGGGCCCCCGTCCTACAGCAACATTGGCAGGAATCGTGGGATGCATTATCCCGTCGCGGCCGCAGCCTCGATGGGAGATGCGCCTGCAATGAAGTCAGGCAAGCTGACAGATGTGGCAGCCAGCCACAGTGACGCTGTGACTGGCTGCCACTTCCGTCAGTCATATTCACTGCGTCGGGTGACCCCTCGCGCGAGAGGTCACCAGAGGCAGTTACTGACTTACTGTACCTTTGTTTCCCCAGGTCGCCGAGGCGTCTTTAACCCTCGGCGAACCTGGGGATTCCTCGACATATTTTGAGGTTTATAAAAGATGGCTTTGAAAGTACACATTTCAAGCCATCTTTTATAAAGCTTTGCCGACGGACAATTTTGTCCGTAGTCAAAGCATTATAAAAGATGGCTTGAATTGTGTACTTTCAAAGCCATCTTTTATAAACTCGAAATGTTTAAAAAAGATGGCCTGAAAACTAGTCAAACCGTAGGGTATGCACACAAATATATATAAATGTTATATATTTGTGTGCGTACCTTACTATGGTTTGTGTACTGTGCAAGCCATCTTTTATAAACGTAGAAATAAGTTACATATTTCTATGTTTGGAAAAGATGGCTTGCATAGTACACAAACCATAGTAAGCTACGCACACAAATATATAACATTTATATATATTTGTGTGTATACCCTACGATTTGCGTACGTTTTAGGCCACGCCCCTCCCACAAGCCACGCCCCCAAATGAGGGCCCCCTCGATTTCTTACCCCACTTAACGCCCTGGATAGGATATTGTCAATCATGGTAGGTGCAGTCCAGCTGAAGCTTGGTATCTCAAGTCAGTCCCTTTGTAACGTCAGCGGTGGCACAATCATCCACACATTAGACTTGTGGCTCTAGAAGGCCTGTTGAGAGAAACCATGACCAGCCATGTGTTCGCCCTTGACTCGTGGAGACAGACCAGTGTGTTAGGTTTGTGTCAAAGACTATATTGGTATTGTGTTTTATCACAATCAGGAAGAAAGGGCAGGATCTGACATGAGACGGAGTCCCGAACAGGTCTCAGGTACGCGTCTAGAGCACGGAATATGTGAGGACTGATGGGACTAGGCTGGAGTCAGCCTGACAACAAGTCATTGCCTTAGAGAGGCTGGTGGGCAGGCAGGTGCAGTTCCAGTCAGATGCCAGGAAACAGCTATGGAAAGAAATACTTTACTGTGCAGCAAGTCTCCTTTATTGTTCCTTTTTCATATTACTATCTATCAAAACCAACCCCATCGTCCTCTGGCGTTATATCTGTTCCCTCTTCTGATAACATTTATCTGCTCCTTCCCCATCATGTGCTAATTTGCCCCCACATCAGCTTCCTATCACACTGCAGAAGATCTCAGTTTCCTCATCCCATTTGTCTCACACATGTGCTCTGCCTTTTACTTTCGGTTTAGATAACACTTCTAAAAGTCTTCTTTCCTTTCTTCAATTAGATTAGGTATAGTTGTGGAACAGTATTTACGGCCGAACAACAAATTGGGCATCATTATGATTTTCCAACAGCATTGCAAACAGAATTATCTTCAGCTGGATTTAGGGTTGGGAAAACCGCATGCATGTACGCCAATCACAAACGTTTTAATATGGCTGATATATTTTTGTAACGTATTGTTTTACTTTAACACGCAGTTCAATTAAATGCAGAAAAAAGTCACATGAGAACAGAACAAGGGGGAGAGAAGTTGGGCATCTGTGTTGATCCCCCTCACAACATTTAATATAAAATCTACAACGGGTTAGAGATTATCTTTTTTTACATGTAACCACTACCATGCATGATCAATTTCCACCTTCACGTTTAAAGTGGAATGGGTTGAAATAATTGTTAAAAAGTATTATTTTTAAGAGTACCAATGACAGAGGTATTGCTTGAATAGCACTATCGAATTGAGCCGATTTACAGAAATACCACAGGCGGACGTTTTATTTACCACAGGAGGTATATCTGCACAATAATCCCACCGACTCATAAAGAAACCCCTTTGCCAAGTACAATATTAGGAAATCAAGGTTCACAGTATTCACAGCCCTTCAAGCAACTGCTATAAAATATAAACACTGTCATTTCCTTTTGGAACCTGTGTTTATTGTCTGTGTTCTTTGCTGTTTTCACTTGAATGTGGGCTCGCTTTTTCTGCAGTTGCCACCTCGTTGTGTATATTGTTTGGTCGTGCAGATGGATTGGTTTTTAGCCTCCTACCATTCAGTTGGGATTAGTTCCTCTGAAATAATATACTGCATGTTCTCCTCTAATCCTTGCTGGAGTTTTGCTGAAGGTGTTTTTAAGTTTCTTTGATATTACATGTTCCAAACATACCTGCTGAAAGGCGTTGGGAAACGCTTTATTGTTGTTTATTATGTGTCCGTTTCACAAATATGTATTCATTTTCAAAATAAGAAAAACCGGGTTGCATTAACAAAAGCTCATGATTTTCTCTCTTTGTTTGTTTTCTTTATCTTGCTTTCCCCAAATGTGGGTAATCACATACGCATCTTTTAATGCATTGGCATCAGGCTCACAGCAAATACTGTGATTGGATCATTGTAATTAAGAATATGTTCTTTCTGTCGAGCTCCTCGAATTATAGCAGGCAGAATGAAAAACATCATATTCTGAAAGTGATGTCTTTCATCTATGCACTCTTGTAGAACTTTCCCGGCAGCCCGATGTATTAGCAGGCAGGCAGTTAAACAAACATAAGCTACGCACCATCACAGCGGATATCACAGCTCTGAAATGTGCATTTCGATTCAGCTATCTCTAGAAAAGCCTCAGCAGGAGAGATCTTATCAGACCTTTACTCTTCCGAGGTTGATATGTTGAGTATCATTACATTGTGTAATACATATATAGCACCAACTACCAAACTATCAAGAGACAAAGGGCCTTATGACAGTTGTGGCAGGAAAAAAACAGGTAACTTCTGAAATAACACAATTTTTCCTGCACTGCCGAATTATATATTTGGAGCTAATGTGGCGTATTCAGCGCCGACTACAAATGTTGGATTCATATGTGGTAAATCGCTCACGGTAAATCCAGCAAAAAAGCCATGGAGTCTGATTGACTCCAACAATTGACAATTACCACTGCATATAATCATTCAGTAAACCCACGGGCAAGGGGCGGTAACAGTAATGGAGTTTGGCAGTAATTCAGTGGATTAACCACTGAATTGCCATGAAACTTGCAATGAATGCAAACTGGCCTGATTTACCCAAAAAAACACAATAAAATCACAACGCCTTATCACCACTGCTAAAATTGCACCGCACAAAAATATTGTGAGGTGAGCTGATTGACATGGTAAAGTACATTTAAAATACAATGTTACAAAGGAAAACCTGTAGTGCCGTACACACCCACAAAAGTCCCCCCACGCACACCTCGGTTGCGCTATGGACCCACATCGCACCATGAAGAAAGTGCTAAGCAGGTGAATGCCGCAATTACATACCACAGTCATACTGAATGCCTCAATTAATGTTTGGATTACTTACTGATCATCTTGATCACTCTGATTCATACTCTGCCTCGTCACAGTACATACTCTGCATGTACGAGGAAATAGACTGATACAGGGACCAGACATTGCAAAATGACTTAAACAATATTGGACCCAGTCCTCCAGCATAACTATCATGAGAATGGCCTCACCCTCACAATTAACAGAATGGTGTTGGGGGAATAACATGGAGAACACCATTAACCATTTTCCAAAATTCTAAAGTGACACACTACCGTGCTAAAGATCAAGCTATCTGCCTTCAGCAGTAAGAATTTAGGGCAATATTTAAGCAATAGAACCTAAGAAAGTGGGGCATTGTCGGTACGGTAATGCCCCGGGGGAGATAGCAGCCCGAGTGAAGCAAAGGCTTTAACGTAGCCATGGCGGCATTACCCGACCGGTAATGCCCCCACTCTGAGGGTTGTATTGCTATTAGTACTTTGGCACATCGCACCAGGGTACTAAAAAATTTTTCTTGAGTTGTGAAACGGTGTTGAAACTGTTTTGCAACTCGAGAAAAAATAAAAAATAAAATGGCTGACAGGGATCAGGGAGAAGGGACTACAGATAGTCTCTTCTCCCTTTCAATGACGGCCATTAAATAAATAGAAACAAGTAAACAGACAAAATGGCCACCATGGAACAGAGAGAAGGAACTACACATACATGTAGTTACTTCGCCCTTTCCATGGCGGCTGGGGAAAAAAAAGAAAGGAACTCCGGGAACTTGCGCTCCCAATGGAGCGAGGGCCAATCAGAATATTTTAAAATGATCTGATTGTTCCTCGTTGGGTACTAATATTCTATCTGTGGGGCTGACACTCCTAGGGATGGGCAGAGATGTCCAGAGGGGCCACGGGCTCCTTCAAATGAGAAGATGGTAACTGTGTCTTAGAGAAAATATTAGCAATTCTGGCTTTTGGGGGGATGCCAACAGCAAGACTCCTTTCTTAAGTCATCTCAAAAGCGAGGTCCGTAGTGACCTCCAAAGCTGCTGATTATAGTTGCTTACTCCTGGCACCCAGCCTGTTTGGTGGCCTAGGGATATCCACCTGCATTCACCCACAAGCCTGGACACCCCATTGGTCACTCCAGCTGTACATCCATGGAGGCCCCTTCTTCACCAATAACGAGGCGGCCACAACTCTTAAAGTATAAGCCTTGCGAAGACGGAGGGGGGAAATCACAAACCCCTGTCTATTAGGGGGAGGGGTAAAACATAATACAAAAGTCTGTGAGAGGCCATATCATGCAAGTGATCACCATAAAATTATCAAGTACACCAGAAAGTGGGATTGTCAAGTGTGAGCCACCCCATCTTAATGCTCCATGATGTGAAAGGCAATTACATCACAAACTGCCCAAACACCAGTACTGATGGTAGTAGTGTCTGTGCAGCACTTGGCTCTGAGGCAGCATTGTTTACACTGAAAGATGTAGTTGCCCCACATCTGTTGGATTGGAACACAAGTTTGTCTACTGGATCCTCAAGGAGAAGACCCACATTGTAAATTGGTAACTACTTCAATAGCCACTTGGCGTCCAATCTTGGTTAATTGAAAATTTCAACCACATCCTAAGCTTCAGTGGTGAGTTGAAGGTGTTGTGCCTGGGGGAGCTGTGGGTGATTGGCAGCTAGAGGGATGACTGATGCAGGTGAAAAGGTGAGAAGCAGGGAGGATGGTCACCATTGACAACATCCTTTTCACTAAACATAGGCAGTCAGTTGTGCAGTTGATGAATGACATGGATGTGGACAGGACAGCCATTGCATTATGATACATCTATTGTTTTTTAAATACTCCAGTATCCTCCAGGTGTCCTCCAGTGCAACAGGGCTTGTCTCCCACAACAACAGTCACCTCTCAATCAATATCCACATAGTAATAAACCAAACAACTGGCACTACTAATATGCACACGTAATGAAGCACAATTCCCTTCTCTCATCAAAATAAAAAACATGTGCCTTCCAAACTTTGCTTCCATCCCACAATCATTCCATCTATGCCACTGTTGGGAAGTGGGCAGCACTGCCCCAACCCCTAGTTGTTTTAGAGTCAGGCGAGATGCATTTGAAACACAATGATGGGCCAGGTGTGAGGGGGAATGTGAGAAGACCACCACCCACTATAAAAAGACCCCACCCCAATATAACTGTCACACATACTGGAGAGCAGGCAGGGGCAAGATGGGTTAGAGCCTGGAAGACTAGAGACGCCTTGCAGGCATCCAGCACTCCTTTGCCACCCTCTCACAATCAGGTACACATTGCAGTAGGCCCCGGCTGCCTTTGGAGAATCTGATTGTTTCAGTCACACTTCCTGTACACCCAGGATGGCCCCTGGCAGTCTTTCTGTGCATCCAGTAGCATGCTTTAGCCTCTGGGCTTGGTTGGCTATATAAGCTATGCCCAAAGGCAGACCCATGCTTCGTGTTGCATCTGTAGCTTCAAGCAACACATTCCTGAACACAACATCTAGGAGAAATGAAAATACAAGAAAGACAATACCTGTAAGCTCTTGCGTTTAGACCCGACTCCTGGCTCGTTCTTGTGAGCGCGCACGCAAGCCACATCTCTACTTACCCGATCTTCTTGGGAACTTCTGAGCGGCATTTTCGCGCACGTCCTCTCTCAGCGAAGTCTTCAGAAAAGACCTGTGGAGAGAGAGAATAAGGATTAGCATAGCATCTGCAACTTCTTTCATGCGTGCAGAACTCGCTGTGATTTAAGAATACGCAGTGATCACGTGGAATAGCCAGAAAACTTACCTTCAGATACTCACCTTTTCACGAGCTGAGAACCGCACCAAATCCAGTGAAGCAACTGGAATCCAAACTCACCTGAAACAGCACCAGATCCAGGAAAGCAATTGGAATCTGAACTTACCTGCTACAGCACGAGAACCAGTGAAGCAAATGGAATCCAAACTTACCTGCTATATCTCTGCTGGGTGAAGAAACACAGTGAGTGGCAGAACAAAGACTTACCAGACCCGGGGTAAAGAGAAGTTCTGATCCGTGGGTTCCAGATACACAGCACTCCTGCATAGTTCAGGATGGAGAGTTTGCCTAATTAATCCCTAAGGTGAGCCATACTCCTACATTTCACCACCACAGTACACTACAAAGGGAGGAGGGAAGCAGAGGTTTCTGGGTCCAAATCAAGGAAGACTAAGCATCCTGCCTCTCTATTTGGCGGGTACATGCAGTTCTACGCTACTAATTCCGAGAAGGCAGGGAAGGGGTCCAGAAGGCTTCATCGCTCCCGCAGAGACCCAGCTGAGTGTGACAATAACCAAATATAGTCTATTTACATAGTACGGAATAGGGCGCAAGCAGCATTGCTATTTTGCATAGATATTAGTAACCATAGGTAGAAGGTAAGGTCTGCGTGGCATATGTGGCATTGCATGTACTAGGCGCAAGTCAAGAGGAATCTCCAGCCATGCCCGAGCTCCCATGAGGACAGCCCACAACCCCAACCACCACAATGCCTATTCATTGTTCTAATAGTGTTGCAAAGATGTTCAAGGGGAATTTGCCCTTCAAGGCCATACTCACAGACCGACACCTGGTTGCATGTTATCTCGCACTGGCCAAATGACCTTGCCCATTCCCAGGCGACCACGAGTTATAGCTCATATAACTGACTAAAACTTAAGACCCCTAAATTCCATGGCACCAGGTGCCCCTTGACCACCACCCCCAAGGTAACAAGTCTTGAAATGTTCAATGAGGATGGATAGGGTACATCTTTGAAGCAACAATTGTGTGATTTGTATTGCAAGGTGATGGGAGTGATAATTCATAGTTCCCAATGAAGGTGGAAACCTTGGAGCCGGATGGCGAAGAAGGGAGTGAGTGAAATGTGTGTGTGACGGTTACAGTATCCGAGAACCTCCCTTGTGCAATGTTGACACTCGACGTGAGAATAAGATGATCACTGCAGCACCCACGTGATGGAAGACGGACAGATTTTGCTGGAACAAATAGATTGGCATCCCCTATGGGGCAGGTGGATCCTGTATAGGCGCACACCAGCCAGCCGTGCATGCAGGATTTTATATTATGAATTGCATCATATATGACAATGTTTTTCTTTATAAGATTCTGCTTGTACTACTTTTCGGCAGAACAATCTTAGCAGCAGAGTTCTTTGTTGTTGCTCTCATCTGCATGTGAGATTAAAACTTGTTATCCTTACAAGATTGACTTGGGCCTTTCTACCCTAATGGGTTATATTCTCTCTGGTGTGAGACTTCAGGGATTTGCCTTCACCCCCCATCATAGCCCTTATGGACACTACCCTTACACTCAAGAAAGGAGTCCTACATGTTGCACCATCATTCATAAAATAACTGCTAAGTCTAACACAGCTAAACAGCCGTCATCAAACACATTGGCACCCACTTCAAACACAGGTAATCTTCAAAATAGCAAAAACCATCTACAAGCCTGACTTGCACAAGTCCGAAAGCCACTTTCCTGCCCAGCAGAAGCATTGATATGTGCAGACTTCAACTGTTAGGCCAGGAATGGAGGCAAGGAACAGGAATGTTCTGTTCATGAACACAGACCATACAAAACCCTCACTGACAACTTTGACTCACCACCACACTTATTCGTCTCATGAATGAGCCCAGAACCATAATTCCCAAGAAATATCTCATCCATAACACCTACCTCCATGCTACCCCCTCTGCCTACCAAACCTGACATAGGACCTTCACAACCCCCTGCTACAGCATCTTATTGCATGCATGCACATTTGTATCAGCATATTTGCATGCACTATACTATGGTTACATCCCTACACCCATCCAATGATCCCTTGCAAACTGCTCCCGTTCTTGTGCACATCTCCACAAGACCATATAAGTGCACTACCCCTTTCTGAATCAAGTGCCATCATAAAGAAACACATACATGAAAGAAATAAAAAGAAAAGCACAACCCTTCTCACAGCCCACACCACCTCCTCACCCACACACTCAGCCCTTACAGTAATTAACTGCCTGCATGCCAGCCAAACACAGGAAGCTGCAAAACAAGATGTATGTTGGTCATGAACTCGAAATTGACACAACTGCAAAATCATTTCCTGCTAACACTACTCAATGACCTTCCATGTACAGTGACCATGATACAGACAAACACTGTGCCATGAAATATGGACACATGTCCTGTAGGAGCATGTCAATTATCAGAAGGGCCAACACAGTATTGCATCTAACTTTGTGACATTCATAGACATATCCAGGAACATGGAAACAATCTGCCAAACAGATATTGTCATGAATACTAACCACTCATACACACATACAACAGCTAGCAAATACATACACCACATGCTACAATAACAAAGCAACACCCCAGGTGGAAACAGAATACTAAGGAATGTAATAAAAGCACACAAGATATGACAAATAAGAGGATAGTTACACAAACAAAATGAGAAATGTCAAAGGAAACCTGCGCCTACCCATCCAACATAATTAAAAAAACACATAACTATATACATCAATCACGTGACCATGTCTTCCTCCTGTGCCGCCAAAGACTTGGGCATGGAAAGGTCTCCCTCCACACTGGTCTCCCAGAGTTTGGCTTCCCTCTCAATGTGGAGGGTCTCCAGGTCCTGCCTCATCCTTGCCTCAATGTCTAGGGTACCTCTGCAAGGCTCCTCCATGATTGAAATCTGAGCACAGGCCATGTAGTCTTCATCCTCAGCCCTGGCCCTGGCAATTGTAGCATCCCATGCTGCATCCAGGGCAGCCCAACTCTCCTCCACCTGCTGCCTCATATCTTTCAACAGAGCTGTCCTCTGTGTCAGCACCCTAAGGCTGGCCTCCTGCCTTGCACGGGTGATGTTCCTCATCTATTGCACTGTCCTATTTGTCTTGATGGCAATGTCCCACCCTTTCTGCCACAACAACTCTTGCTGCTTGGCAACCTTTCTCTGCCACTGGTTCTGCCTAAAGAAACATGACTGGCTGCGGAGAGAGGAACCTATGCTTGCACAGTCCTGAGGTCTGGTGTTTGGCTACCAAAGCCCATTCCCCAGATGTCCTGCACCTCCTTGTAATGTCCAATCATGGATGCCACCTCATCTTCCTTGGTATGGACCTCCACCACCACAACCCCGGACAAAGGCATTTCCAAATAGGCTGATGGAGGGAGAGTAACAGAAGAGTCCGATCAGCTGTTGGGCACAGAGGCCCCTCTTGAGGTTGCATAGGGAACAGATGTGGATGTGGATGAGAAGGACATTGAAGTTGCCTGTCTGAAGGGACCACTCCTGCACAGTGAATTTGAGAGATAGGTGAAGATTGTGAGCATCTCTCTATGAAGCAGTGCAGCCTACTTTTGAGTGGCAACCACTGCATTGACACTCTGAAAACCCTTTTTTGCAATTGCTGATTGTTTGCAAAAGCATGGCCACAGCAAGGACGTAGAAATGTAAAACAAATGATGTCCATCCATACATTGTATCCATGATCTACACTCCAGTTACATTCACCTCTTACAGAACCCCTTGGGCACCTTCCCTCAAATTCACATATCAAACTGCACCACAAGGGTTAGTGTTAGCAGCTGACAAGAAGGCATGTCCTTCAAGACTACAGTTGTGTGAACATCATACTACCCCATTATACCACCTCATGCAAATATAAACGAAGTACTGCACATACACACAGGTGTTCTTAAAAATTACATGGGAACGTGGCCTTGTATATAATCACATATAGCTATTAAAATGTGCGGGAATTGGGGAGAAGGTGACGCTGTATACCTGAAACATGTGAATTAGAGCATGAAACAATGTCTACGAACCTGAACAATTGGTTTTATTCCTAATCAGAATTGTACTATTTATGAACTTGAACAATTAATATTGTTTTGTAATTGTAACCAACATTGTAATATGTCTGTACGTCTTTGTTTGGATGAGATTGTGGAATGATATTTTATGCAGGTTTATTTGTGAACTAACAACATTTTTAGATTGTTCTATGTTACAGACTATTTGAAATAAAATTATACATTTGTTAATAAGGTTGTGTTTGTTGGGTGTTATCGATGTTTCACAAAACTTCAATGGGTGTGTATTTAACTGTGGGTGAGAAGATGAATTGTCAGACATGAATTTTACTTAATTGTGTATACCTTTCCTTCATTACAAGCCTGGGTTTGCCATTTATTTAAGAGACATTCCATGTAAGACATCCAGAGTTTGCTTCCACTACTTGACCACTTAGTCACTGGATCTATGCGCCTCTTACCATTGCTGAAGGATACCAATGAGCTACTACACAAGTAGCAAGTGTGACAACACCCAGTTAGTGCTGACATGGAAACAATCCAGGAGCTATTTCCCTATTTTATACCTACCTGTAGTTGGACCCAGACTTGCAGGTCAAGGACCTGGACATGAAGCTTCGGATTCACCTTCTCCAGGATCCAGTCTTTTACCTGTGTTAAATGATTGCGTCCATGAGAATGCACCTCCACCATGTGCCTGCCTTGATTTCCCCACTTGCCTTCTACTGGACCCGGATCCTCATGTTATCCCAGAACTTCTTGATGTTATCAACAGTATGGACTGCTTATGGACCATGTTTATGGCTGCCATTATGTCATCCCAGAGCCTTTGACAGGCAGAGGCCACAAGTTGCTTGTCAGCACTGAGTGGGAGCTGATCACACATGGTGCAAACATCATTGGCAGAGAAGTTGACAGACCTTAGACTCACCACCTTCATGGTGTGGGATAATGGTGCAGCCTTTGCAGAGGTGAAGCCAGTACGGCTGACCGTAGGTCCTGTGAGGGGTCAGTAATGTGAGGCAGGCAACTACTTAGTGTTTTCTCAATTTTAGACATTTTATTGATACCAAGATGTGCAAAGGAAACATTACTAACCCTACTCTACCAGGTAGTTCCCTACCTAGTCTAGGCTATAAGGGAAATTCTCCTAGCACACACAAAACTGGCCCTCACACTAAACAACAAAACATACAAAGCAAATAATAAACACTATAAATAAATGATTATAAAACAACCAGTGACTTGGACAGCCTTCACCTGTCCTAGGTAGATCTCTTTCGCAGGATTGTCCAAAGTAACTCTCTCCAAGTGTTCATAAAGAAAACAAAGTCTTGAATAAGTTCTTGAAAGTTCCAAAAGAAACAGAAGTTCACCCAAATAAAAATCTACTGGCAACAGTTATTTATCTGTCTGTTTCCAATTCCAATAAAGAGAACAAGACCAATAGTAGTCCTGGATGAACTAGATACAGTTCAAAATACAAAAGTACCTTTTCTACTTCAACAACTGTCCATATGTTTGTAACCTCTGCAGTGTCTTTAATATAATTTTTCAGGATGCTTCTTCTAGAGTTGTTGCTCTCCTCTCGACAACTATCTTCTGCTACTGTCATTGTCGAAGCAGGCTCCTTTGCTCCTCCATGTTCTACTGCTTCAACAACCTTCAATATAATGTTCTCTAACAATATTATAGACAACCACAGTACTGTTAGCTCTGCTTCAACTTGGTACTTAATGATTTTTAGGCAACTTAAATACAAGACTCTTTGACCTCCACCGGTTGACAAGACACTCTTCCTTCTTGGGGTTGGTGTCGCGCGCGCTGACTTCTTGTATCCACGGGGGCGCGCGCACCTGCTCTTTAGAGGATTATGGAGCTGCCGCACAGCAGCAGTTGCGGCAGCATTTCAGAAGATATGTGCTTTGTAGTTCAGCCGGCAGCTATCTAGCTGGTGGAAGCAAGATTGAATTCTTCACTTCTATGAAGTGAATTTCACTCCATCAAGACATCATAATACCCCATCACTTAGGGGTCCACTCTTTCCTGTGTTGGTACCCAGGAGGAGTTGGGATTTTCTCCATTTCCAAAAGTGAAGAACTGGATAAAGAAGGAACGCAAGGACCATACATATACATAAAAGAAGAATCTGGTCATGGAAGGACACAAGGACTAATTTTAAGATACCTTTCCGTTGACCATATAAATCCATTGCTGTTCCTATATTTCACAACCATTTTCGTCCTGTCCTGAGGAAGACGACTGTTAAACCATCCCTCTCTCTTTTTTTCGAAAGGAGACGGATGCCTTAGACAATTTCTGAGGTCGTCGAAACTACCCAATCGTGACACCAGTGTGACACATGAGAATGGTGGAAGTCGCACTAGGTGCCGGTGGTTGTCTGTTTAGGTCGAAATGGTGACAAGCGTTGCAGGTGGCATCTCTTACATATCTTGCACTGCAAGCTTGTCCATCAAGGTGTATAAATAATTTCTGTTACTTTAGAATATGATAATGTAGAGGTGTCATAATTTTGTAATTTTTGCATTTCTCAAATTTCTCTTATTTTCTATTCTTAATTGTTTGAATAGTTGTAGCTAGATTCAGAATTAATTTTTGGACTGTGCATGCATTTCGAGATTGGGGTCAGTATTAGGACTGCCCCTTTTCAATTTGCTCTAATCCTCCCCGGTAGATTGGTCTCCCCTTTTCTTTCCCCCTGGGGGGGCTATTGCACATTGCACGTTGTATTCATCCTGCATTGCAGGGAGTTTATATGGTTGTCATGCACTATAGCTGAATATATTCTATGTTGATTGTCTGTTTTTATGCTGTTTTATGATGGATTCAGTACCATATGTTATGTGATTTGATATGTAAACAATAAAGAATAATTGATTTTATTATCCTTGACCTGGCCTATCCCCTCATTTGGGCTCCCATACGATGGTTACTTATTTTGCTTGAATGTCTCAGCAATTTGTCCCGCGTTACCCACATCTCCTTGTCTATTTACTCTTCCTTCCTATGCCATAAGAGAAGGGCAGCCGATTTGCCTCTTCTGTCTCTTTTACTGCTGCCTATATAACCTGCCTTTGCTTCCAGAATGCTTCTCTCTCGGCTTCAATAGCCGCAGCTTTACAGATTATGGACTTAATCTTACAAGCACTCAGCTCCCTTCCCCAGTTTCATCCACACCTTCTTGGTTCCAGAAGCTACCCCAGTGGTGTATTTTCACTCTTCCAGCTTTGGATAATCTTGTCTCCCTTGTTATCAGACGACACATCACCTTTAACAAATGTAATACTCTCAAAAGACAGGTGGTTAGATTTTAATAGGGCTGGTTTTACTGTTTTACTGTTTTACTCGCATGGGTAATACTTTCTCTTCTCTTTACCTCAGTAGCTTCTACAATTATAGAATACTTGTTCTCGATGTTATAAGATTCAAGCTTCACAAGAGAAACAGATTAGATATACGCAAACACTCTTTGATGACGATTTTTAGCTTCAAAGAACTGTAAATACTTTTATTGCCTTTCATTCATAATGACAAGTTTGCATACTAGACTCTCAAAGGATGAATAGAGCTGAGTGGGTAGGATGGAAGAAGGAATCCACTCAGGGAAGATTAAGGCAACCTCATCGCTTGCACGGTGAGGTTGTGCCTTAGGGGTGATCTTAAAGCCAAAAGGAAGAAGTGAGTCAAAGGAAATGACTAAGCCTGCATTGAACCAAGTCTCAGTGAGTGCAAGTATGTCCAGGTCAGTGTCTTCTAGGAGAAGGGAGATGTCAGCAGAATGTTTGCTGGCTGAGCATGCATTGAGCTTTGCCAGATGGAAACAATCACCGTATTTGAAAGCTTTTCATGGTGGAGTACAGGGGCATGGAACATCAGTCAGAGGGGGTGGAGAAGATTGGGTAGCAGGAGGAAAGGCAGGAGAAGGAAGGGCATTGATGAGAGACGGTATGATCCATTCAAGGAGAAGGTGGTTGACCTGAGTGCCTTGAACCAGGATTGTGCCCATGTGGTAGACATTAATGCAGCAATGAGAAGAGAAAAAAAGCCTACCAGGAGGACATCCCACTTGGTGCCGCTGTTAATGGTAGTGGAGGAGTAGGGGGAGAGAGTAGAGATGAGATGGGAGATCCATAGGTCAGGAGAGGCACAGAAAAATGGATGTTGGTGAAGATTTATCTGGAGGAAGTATTGACATATGTGTCTGCAATTGGGAGGCCAGGGTTTGCAGCGAGGATGTCCCTTTTATGCGTTTTACATCCAGATTTTGTGAGAGACGGAGGATAGTTAATAGTGCAGGAGTTGGAGTAGATTGGGGAGATGGAGAGTGTCATCTCAGAGCTGGAAGAGGAGAGACTGAAAGAGAGTTAAGAGAGGTAAAGAAAAGGGTGTCTAAGATGCTGGATGCCTGACAGTGATGGCCTTAAGGCAAATGCCTTTGCTCTCTCACTCCGGGAGAAATCCGGGTGGTCCCTATTCGAGGTTCTCGGAAGTGGTATAATCTCAGGATTGGTACCTTCGGACACAATTGGTCCTTTTCTTTGACATCCCGGTGTTCCTCTCCCTCTCTCTCTATCCCTCTCTGTTTCTTCCTCCTTCTCTCCTCCCTACTACTCGGCACACCATCTTGCATCTCTCCCTCTCACTTCTTCTATCTCTCAGATGTTCATCTCAATGCTACCTACCTCCCCGCAGCTTGCTCTCTACTACTCCCCTCTCCACACTACTACTGTTCTTCTGTCCACACCACTACTTCTTCCCTCTCCACACCACTACTACACCCTTCTCCACAGCACTACTATACTACTTTCCACACTACCATCACTATACCCCTCTCAACACTACTAGTACACCCCTCTCCACAGCACTACTATACCACTCTCCACACTACCATCACTATATCCTTGACAACACTACTAGTACACGCTTCTCTACACTAGTATTGCTATGCTCCTCGCCACATGCTTCCCACCACCAACAGCTTCTATCTCATACACTCTCCTTGCACTTCCTCAATAACTTCCTCCTCTATCGCACAAACACACACACACATTTTACACACATTCAAATCACTGCAACACTTTGGCGGCTCACTGACCAATGCCTCACCATGTCCAGTGCTTCAGCATTTCTCCTCCATGCTCTCCTACACTCGCCTTCCTCCGCTTGGTCTCTTGGTCTGCCGTCTCCTCCATTGACCTCATGCAAATCACCCATACCTTCCTGTTTCATGTGCCTCCTTTTATGCACCCCTTACCCCTCCATTGGCTCTCTTCCTCACCTGGTTCCCAAGACCAACTGCTGGCTTTCTTTTTCTCAGTGAATTTGTTACAGAGGGACAAACACAAAAAAGTGGTGTTCAGCACTGCCCCTTTTTTGTATGCGGGTCCACCAACCATAGGCAATGATGACCTGCTGAAATCCAGGTTAATGTCTCAGTTTGTATGGTGGCTTTCAAGACTTTGTTCAATCCAGTTTGCAAGGGGGGCTCATTCATAGCCTTTTGGCAGGTAAGGGGACTGTCTATGACAATTGTGAATGCTGCAAGGAAGTTGCTGAACTGCTAAGGTCCCCACTCTGCATACTCGGAGAGGTTGGCATTCTGTCCCTCGTGGCACTACACATTCATTCCAATTGTTCGCCTTGCAGGTTGCTCTAGAGCTTTGGCGCTCCCTGCCGTCGCTCTCACTTTCTGGCTCTTTGATGGTGGATTCATCACTGAGACTGCTGGACCTAGGGGCAAACAGAAAGAAGCTGGCCAGAATTTGGAGGTTCAGGCATCGGGTGGTTACCAGTCATACATGTTGCAAGCAGGTAGGCACGTGAAGATGGGACAGGTGCTGGGGTACTCCCTATTCAAATACCCTGCGTATGGGGCAGTAGTGGCTATGGGAATCCCTGTGGTAGGCCTCCCACCTCAACTGGAAGGATTCTCCATTCCCTCCTGATGGAATGTATATGTTTACCCTACACCCTAAAATATCTATGAAAAACCATGTACTCATCTCCAACAATATATAGTGGTAAATAAAGTGCCAATGCAGGCAATATATCCTTAACGCCTTTCTTTTCATCTACGTGGTGCAAAAAGGGCAACTGGCCCCTCCAAGTAAGGAAAGAGGGTTCCAGTGCAATCTCCCTGCTTTTACCAGGTGTAAAAAGTAGGCATATTTCGGAGGAATCCATTGGCGTAATGCCTGCATAATAACATATGCAGGCATTCAAAGATATGTTGCTTTGAAGTAGAACTGGGATATATGACTGACATGGTTATTCTGTTCGGTTTCCCAGCTACACCTCAACACAAAAGGAAAATACCCCAAATTGGGGAAAAATGTGTAATGACAGCATTCATGTGTAACGCCTGTCTCGACACCTGTTTCCCCTTTTCCCTCTGATATACTTGGCCTTGCAAAATGACCCCTTGCATCGACATAATCCAGATTCTCAAACCTAGCGCATCTCGTTTCGTACACCAAAAAAACTGTGTTCTATTCATTGTACATATCACATACCCTTTTTCAACCTCCTTTGCACATTTGCACAAACAATGGGTCATTTGTGTGAATTTCAAATCCCGAATTCACAAATGGGAAAACAAACGCATTCATAAATGTAGATGTCACATATATATCAGTGAACAGTGTATCACTCGTCATGGAAAATATGCCCATATAACATTGGGCATATGCCATAGCAATATTGACAATTTAATTTAAAAACGTACTCGTCAAAAATTCAAATATATCTTTGAAGAAAAGTAAAGTTTATCTGACAATGTGTTCACTAAAAATCACCCAGCTTAAAAACATTCAAAAACAGTGCATTCATTTCAATAAACCAATTCAATATAAGTACATCTTAGAAAAAAATCATAATAATGATTCCAGCTCTCTTCTAATTATAAATCCCAATTTCCAAATCAATCAGTTCCACACGATTACAGTAGTTTCAAGCATGCCCTCAAGAAATGTGCAGGTCACCTTTGTGAGTATGGTGACATGTTCATTTCTCAAAGTGGCACAAGGAAAAAGAAAAGGTCATCCTTTGCACTTTTTTACTTCCGTTATTTTATGAGAATCTATGCCAAAGTCTTTGGAGGTCAGATTTTAACACTTGTTTTCACCAAAAAAGACACAGAAGAAAGATGCTCAGACTTGTCTTTTCTTGGCCAGCAACATTAATGAGTATGTATTCCTTCTACAGAACTGAATGTAACAAAGTAAAAGAAAAAAATGTAGAAGTTTATTCAGTGACCATACAACATTGCAAAGTGTGGTTTCTTTTGAAAGGTGCGTGTCAAAGGCTCATCCCATAATAGACAAAGTGCATCAATCAAAGATTTCATGCTAGCAGAAAAATGTACAGACGAGGAACGGTGTTTGGGCTAAATTAAAAATGTGTCAACGTTTCTTATACATCCAGAAAAGCAAGTTCAATAATTGGAGAACATGTGCCTTGTTATATATGGGGGCACAACGATCTAAGCAATATGGTTTCCAACCAGTCTGGACACTTTCAGTCACTGCAGATAAGCTACCAGTCTGACATTCCCCCCTTTACCTTTCACACAGATAGTTGGAGGCAAATGCCAGGGCAGCAGATGGATAGCCTGTGTTTTAAAGGCTGGGAAAGACATGCTGATTTAACTTGTGACTCTCGGAAGCATCTATAAATTAAAAGAAACCTCAGTTCCCCATGGTGGCAATCGGCCTGCAAGGCACATCTCTGCTATGTGGGGTGGGGGCACATTAATGTACGCCGCCCCAATTAGGAATGTGGAAGGATATGTCCCCCTCGACCCACCTGGTTTTTAAGCCAATGTTCTATGGATTCTCCTACTCTAGTGTAGGTAGTTGACACATATCCAAGTAGGAACAATAAAGAACAGTGGTATTGCTTCCCTTAAGCATGCTGGATGTTATGTTAGTAGGGATAGTACATAGAACGTCTGGAAAATTACCTTATGTACCTTTTAAGACTTGATTTAATACAGCACACAGCACGGATTTCTATGAAAACAGAGACTGGCGAATTCTTTGGAAGCATAAATGCTGAACAATATATAAAGTAATGGATTTGTTTTGCCAAAACCTGCATATTTCAGCAGGAGAATGGACATGAACGGGGTGATTCATGGAATGATTGTGCGCCGAAATGTGTGGCGCAAGCGTGAAAATTGAGATGCAGTGTACGCGTGCGAAACGCACGCGTGCGCCTGTTTCCCGATTCATGGAAGCCACTGCGCATGCCTTACCTTAGACCTGCGCCGAATACGCACGTGGGCACACGTCTCTGCGACATCCCAAAAGATGTGCGCGAGTCACTCAGTGAAGGCACACAACATGCAGCACACACACCTAAAAAAGGCGCGGAACACGCAGAATGGGGAACAACATGCAAAAATGTGGGCGTAATGGGAATTTCATTAGTAAAATCCCTGCAACGCCCACCCGGGCGCTAACAACACGTATTCATGGAATTGAACAGGGCAAACCCACGCACGCCAAAAGAAGCGCAAGGCCGGAAACACGTCCGCCACGCGAAAGCAGGAGGAAGCGGCCCCGCGCAGCATAAAAGTGCGCGTAAACAACAAACACGCATATACAGCTATGATGAATGTCCCATTTCTTGCAGCAGCGATCATGGGACACCGCAGGAGGATGACCAGATCTATGGCACGTATAGGTTTACACCTCATCTCATCCTAGACCTGGTCACTGAGTGGGAGGATGAACTCACATCACCCACCTTGTGCTCCCAAGCACTGAGCCCCTTGGAAAAGGTGCTCAATGTCCTGCATTTTTTGGCCACTGGGTCCTTTCAGTGGACAACTGCTATAGTTGGGGGCATCTCACAGGCCACACAGTCACGCTGCCTACACCAGGTGTTGGCAATCATGACTGCACGCCCCTCAGTCCAAAGGCACATATACATGCCCAGAACACCTGCAGAAAGGTAGGCCATGGTCCAGGACTTTTATGGGGTGGCACACTTCCCCAAAGTGCTTGGTGCCATTGCTTCCACCCATGTGGTCCTACGTCCACCTAGAGCCACTGAGCACATCTATCACAACCGCAAGCACTGGCATTCCATCAATGTGCAGGTTGTATGTGATGCAAAGGGAATCATCACCTCTGTCTATGCAAACTATCACGCGTCCACCCATGACAGTTTCATGTTCAGAATGTCAGCCCTACACCGGGACCTGGAAGCTGGGAGGCATGGCAACACATGCCTCTTTGGTTTGTTTGTTTGTTTGTTTTTATTATTTATATTGCGCACCAGACCCAGGGGTATTTGGGTGCAAAGGCATAAGAGGGTTGTTAATCTTAGGTTACAAGTGTACAGAGATAGTTACAGCTGTGGTTACAGTGCTGTATAGATGACACAATGACATGGCAAGGAGAGAGTGTACAGAGTAAGGCATAGAACTGTGTGACATACATAAATATGTTGGGGCATTTGCAAATGGGTACAGCTATGGTTAGGGTGCTGTATAAATGTCGCAATAGGCAGGCAGAAAGAAAGTATACAGAGTGTGGCATAGATCTGTAGGACATACATAAATATAGTTAGGCAGTATGGACTCATATGTACACTAGGTACAGGATAGATACATATAAAGTCTGGTCATACGTCCTGTTCCTTTAGCCAGTGGATCAGGCTAGCTCAGAATTGTAGGTATGGTAGGTCTTCCCTTAATGCAGAGGGAGGGAATTCCAATATTGAGCTGCTTTGACAGGGAAGCTGCTCCCACCGGATTTGGTAAGCCTAAATCTAGGTACTAGTAAGAGGTTGGAGTTGACCTTTCTACTGGGCGAGAGGCTATTTGTCTATTGAATCTGTCTGAAAGGTATTGTGGGGCAGCGTGGTTAAAGCATTTGTGTGTCAGGGATGCAGTTTTGAGGAGGATTTTGTCTTTAATAGATAGCCAGTTGACTGATCTCCTAAGGTCAGATAAATGGGCTTTTTGGGGAGGTTTAGGGCAGCTATCACAGCATTGTTTTAGAGAATTTGAATTTTTGAGATGATATATTTATTGCTGCCAAAATATAGGACGTTGCAGTTATCCAATTTAGATAGGATTAATGCTCGCGCTAGGATTATACAGTTGTTGGGCGAGAGGAAGGGCTTGGCTGCTCTGATTAGCTTGCAGGTATAGGCGGTGGCTGAGGCCAAAGTAATAACTTGTTTGCCAAAGGAGAGCGTGGAGTCTAGGTGGAAGCCAATTGTTTTGACTACCTTGGCCACAGTAATATTGTTGTTGTCAATAGCAAATGAGCTGTAGTTAGGGCCTAGTTTTTTGATGTTGGATGGTGTACCTAGGATAAGGAGTTCTGTTTTGTCATCATTCGGGCATAGACCGTGCAAGGCCATCCATGCCTGGATGATGAGGTAGATTCTGTTTACAAAGGTCGAATCCTTTTCATAATCTCCCGTCAACGGGATGAGGATCTGTGTATCATCTGCATAATTAGTGCAGGTGATACCTAGACCATCTAGATCATCGAAAAGGGGCTTTGTGAAGATGTTATACAGAGTAGGGGAGATGCTGGAGCCTTGGGGTACACCGCATGAGATAGGTGTAGGATCCGCTGCTGCTGTGGGCAAGAAGACAAATGCATGTGCACATGCATGTATGTCACACACAAATACACAAACCCAACTATTGACAACCATTATCACCTCCCCAGGGGACAGTCCTACCCTCTGAGCACATACATGATGACACCAATACACAACCCATCCACACCACACAATGCAGCCCATATTGCAACTGGGGACATAGTGGAGTGCACATTCAGAGTGCTCAAGTCACATTTCCGCTCCCTTGACCGCTCTGGTGGGCTGCGACTATATGCGTCCCCAGTAGTGTGCAGGATCATTGTGGCAGCATGTGTCCTACACAACGTTCAACTTGGCGGGGCGTACCGGTAGACATGGTGGTGAACCCACATCCCCAACCACATGCATGGCCGCTGCGCATGGGAGGGGAAAGGGCATGTGGCGAGGCAGCCCATACCCAGCTTGTGGCTACCTTTTTCAACTGAACTCCCCCCTGCGGAGTGCACACAGGCCTGGCACATTCCAGATGACAATCAATGTTGACAAAGGGGCTGTCAACTGTTACAACCTTAACACCTTGAGAATGTGTCCTTGGAATTGCAGCTTTGAGTGCATCCCTAGCCACTTAAACAAACACAATCCTGTGTTTCCAAAAGGCACACATGCAAGCTACAGATTCCACCACCCATGCAAAATATCACATGCAAATGGTATGTCAAGTAAACCTCCCTCAGCCACATGTCACCCACACACCATGCCATGGCATGCAATGTGAAAACTACAATAAAAATATCAACACACATGAGACAACTGTCACAAAGTGCATCGGCACAAATGGAAACAGGCCACAGACAATCTCCTGAGACATGGACTCTGAAGAAAAGAGGGAGAAAAATTATCCAACCTATACTAAAAGTACGTAAACGCATGCCACCAAAGGTGTGAACACCAAAACCTCGAACCTTTGGTAGCATGTATTTCAGGGAATCCCAAAAAAGAAAAGAAAATGCGGGTGCTGTAGTGTTGTCCCCGTAACACTCCGCTCACTACACAACACAGTACAGCGAGTGGTGTTTGCGGCCTGGAAACCCCTGTAGCTACATAAAAAAACAAAGAAAAATATGATCACAAAAGGCAATGTGAACTTGTGCAGCAGGGACACAGCATGTCTCAGAAGGCAAGTAGTGTGTGTGTGGGTGGATGTTGGGGTGGGGGTGGGGTTGTGTTGTGTGTGTTGTGGGGGTGTGTTTGCAAGGTGATTCAATGCATGTTAGCATGGGAAATGCATGAACCTTCAGTGTTGTGTACATTTCCCATGTGAACCACGCCGTTGCGGACACATCTGCAATGGAACATATTGCCGATCCTGTGACACATCATCACCAACACAGGACTATCAATTTACCAGCATAGCATATCATGAAAACAGGACCAAACAATGACAATGTCAGACAATGAGAAAACACCATAGCACACGTTGCTCAATGTGACATTGCCACCACACGTCCCCCTACCATCATGAGAGTGGCTTTGACAGCTAAAGGGGCCAGGGTACTGCATACAACATGAAGTGCATCAACAATGTATACAGTCAAGGCAATACATGAATAAGCAAAATGAAATCATGCACAGACAACATACTCACCAAAATGCAGTCCAACCATGCACTGGAGAAACCATCATGAATACCCAAGAGGGGTGTATACACAAGTTGGACTTCAGACTGGCCACAGATATGACATAAGTCCAATGCCTCTGTGTAAGTTACTGTCACATGGTACCATCCTTGCAAGCCCATGGTAAGGGGAAGCAGGAGTGGCATATGTGTCCGGACCGCAAGCCACAAACACAAACACGAGTCAAGCCTGTATGGGCCCAAACAGTGGATGCCATCAGATGCCACATAGCACCACACTGTAACATAAATGCACAATAGACAAAAAATAAAAATGACCATATTGGACCCGGGGGGGGGCACCCAGGAGGGGAGCGGTACAGGGTGCACCTCAGCACCCGCATGCAATGATGTAGAGACTAAAAAGAAAATCCTCCATGGACAGATGGTCTTCACGGCCCGACCTGAGTGAGAGATATGTCATCGTCACCCCCTGGTTGTACATCAGGAAGTGTGCATGGCACAGGTGCCTGACCACACATAGCCCCAGAAAGCCCCTCCATGGAAGCAAGCATGCAGGCCTGGTGAGCCTGGTTCTGCAGGAATATGGCACGGAGGTCGCCATGTAGCACCTCACATGTAACACAGAGTTCCTCCTGCAAAGACTCACGTGTAACACAGAGCTCTGCCAGAGAGACCTCACGTGACAGACGGACCTCCTCCCGGCTTGCATGGAGTTCAGCCGAGATGGAGTGATCTAGCTGCTCCATCCTTTGTTCTGCCCGTGTCCCTTGGCTCATAATGAGTGCAGCCAGAGTACTTCTGAGGGAGATGATATCTTCCCTCAGGTCATCCCTGTCGACCTGTCCCTCAGCAGCAATAGCTGAGAGCAGAGCCCCCAGTTCAGCCCGGCAGGCCCTGTTGGAGGCCTCCATGCCCAGCCTGAGTGAGCGGCACGTGGACTGCAGTGCCTGCTGCTGGAGCTCCACCTGCCTATCAGTGGGGAGAATGGAATCGGCCACATGTTCCATGTCTTCAGCCAACATTTCTATTGCTCCCCTTTTTGCTATGCAATGGCATACATGGCATTCTCCCACCCAGTGTTTCCCAGTGACGCACAGCCTCTGTGTTTCTGGACACCACACCTGTTGGGCCCAAGGAGACATGATTCTTGCTGTGCTGGCACTGCCTGTGGCTGCAGGACTGCATTTCTCTGTCGATCTGCTGCCCCAGGAACAGGAGCAACTGGTGTGGAGCGTGACCCTACACCCGTAACCACCACAGGCAGACATTACAACACTGACTGGCCCGTTGAGGGCTCAACCTCCACTGCAGGTGTGGCAGCTGTGGCAGACAGAACAGCGTCCACTGCATAATCACCCACCGTCTACGGCACGGATTGATGAGCATCCAATTCAACATCAGAGTCAAAGAGATTCTCAGAGCCATACCAAGAGGCAGGCCTGGACAGGATGGCCTGGAGCACCAATGGATGCCCACGGCCTACCACCCCACGACCACCACTGGTGCATGGTTGTTGACCTGAACCCTCCACCCTGTCTGCCATCTCCTCCTCCTCTGCTTCCGGTGCATCATCACCTGTAACAAAATAAAAAAAACACATGAGCACACATGTCAGCAGCACATACCACACACATAGACAACACAATATTGAGGGTCAACACACGAGGCAGCCATGTCACACATGACACAAACTCCAGCATGAATGCAGTGGCAATGAAATCGAAGGGGACCCTGAAAGTAGACATGGATGTGTGTCAAATGCGAAACCCACACATGTGCTGCATGTTGCATATCACCTGCATCACACACAACCTTCTGGCAGGCATAGATCTTAGCCGAAAATGACAGATGTCAACAAAGAGATGGCACGTAGCATGGCCATGGCACAATTCCCAAATAGCCACAGCAGTAAGTCAAATAGAACTGTCCATGACACATGTAAAATGCATGTCAACAAGCACTACAAGAAAAAAAATATCAAAAAATGTACACGTGTCACAGGATGCAACAACGCAAGTGCATTGAAATACATTGAAGGGAGGCACATGGATACATACATGCCAGGTCACATCACACAAGTGAATAGGCATGTTGAAGGGTGAAACATGGCTCAGAAGTGTGTGGGTGCAGTGCAGCACATGTGTACGTCCTCAACTATAAACAGAACCAAAAATGTAGTGATGTCAATCTCTTGACAAGACGGCACTGTAAGGGCGAGTGCAGTCATCATGTGCAAAGTGTTGGCACTGGGTTGTAGGGATGCAGTGAACCCCCCCACACCCGCTACCCTCCCTGTGGAATGACAGGAAGGCAGTGCATGGATCTGAATGGCTGACCAGAGTACTGTGAAGTTGCAGACAGTGTTGGCAGGTGTTAATTTCATCATCTCAGTCAACTGCGACTACAGCAGATGAGAGGGGGACAGTAGACTGGACACATGAGGAACCATCACAAGTACATCTATAGATGCAGGAGCCACAACACCAGTTGCCTAGAGGAAGGGTGGCTGTAACAGAGGGAGGCCTGTGCTCGACACAGACAAGGACACCCTAAACATGTGCGTGATGAGGAAGTGACCCTGAGTGAGCATGATATGGGTGACTAAATACCATGAGGTGGATACAATACCGGAGATGTAGTACAATGAGTAGCCTACCACGGACCCATAGGGGCATGCAGGGAATGCACATGGTCCATGAATGAACACTCATGTCCACTCTGAGCCTGTGCCATCTTCACGGTCCAAGTGAGACACCCTGCATCAAGGACAAAGGATGTACTCCACAGTACAGGTTTGGCATGGTTGAAGAGGGAAGTGTGCATGGACAAAGGAATGGGGAACAGGCCATTGCAGTAGTCCAACATGGAAATCACCAGTAACATGGAGACAGTGAGATGCAGGGTGGTGGAGAGGCAAGGAAGCATGCTTGTGATGAAGAGCAGCTCACAGGGTAACCTCACACAGCCGTCAGTCATGTGATGACACAGGCCGAGTGTTGAGTGGAACTACACCACAGGCTATATGCTAACATGTCAGTGAGCTTGAACATGGACAGGAGAAGACACAGAGTGACTTGCATGTAAGGTGGGTGCATGTTTGCTGAGGAGGACGGCCCCATGTGCAGCACATGGCCTACATGCAGCCTGCATCCCTACAAGCATGCATCAGTCAAGCATTGCATGTGTCCCACATGGCACTCATGAATACATAGCCTGAACTGGCAGTCATTCACAAGACATCACACAAGAAACACACATATGGGCTGGACACACATGCATCAACACTCACTGGATGTTGCATCATAATCCAGCATCCCTCGCACTCCCTGGATAAGAACCTGATCGATGAGCTCTGCAGCGATTTCCTCGTGTGGAGTGATTTCATCTTCCTCTGGTGGTGGCCCACTGCCAGTCACCAGAGTCAGGAAGTAATTATAGGCTTGCTTTTGTTGTGCACAGCGTGGTAGGTCAGTCCAATGCTTGCAGCAATCCTGAGCTGTGTGCCTCTCATATCCCATGGCACTGACACTTTCCGCAATGCACTGCCAGTGGACCTGACGCTGGGCAGGCGTAGTATGGCAACCTGAGCCCACCAGCGTATCACAGTCATGTGCCAACACGTAGTCCACAAGGAAGTCCAATTCCTGCTTATTGAAAGGCTTCTTCCTTGCTGTGCCACAGGTCGGAGCCGTGCCTGGTGTCCCAACCTCTTGCGCAGAAGCGCACTTCCCCCTCTCGGCTGGTTGTGCAGACCCTGATTGGCTAATCCTACTCTGGTCAATAAGGGCAGTGGCGATGGTGGACTGGCCAATGGGAGTAGTACTTGGCATGAGGACGGAAGGCCTGGATTGTGTAATTGGCTGCTGGGTGCTGTTGCCAGGACCCAGTGGCACAACTGCCTCAGTACCAAGAGCTGTGACCAACACAGTCCTGGCTGGGAGGTCACTGCCCGGGTGGTGTTCGCTGCATCTGCCCCTGCATCTCCCACCACCTGGCTGCTCGGGGCAGCAGATGTCACCACTGCCCCAGATACATGTGTCTTGGTCACAGCTACCTTAGGCACACGTGGCTTGGCCTTCCTGACCTGAAAGTCTGACTGGTAGTCCTCCTGTGCCAAGGCAGCCTGTGCTGGCTGACCACGAGCATGGGTGGTGGTTGCCGCAGCTGCACCTGCAGCTTCCACTACCTGGTGGCCCGTGACAGCAGATGACACTGGCTGTGGGGTCAGATGTGCGCTGGGGGTGGTGGCATGGCTGTCCCAGCATGTGGCTGGACGTCCTGCCCCTGTGGAACAGCCTGGCTATGTCCCCCTCTGCGTCCCTCTTGGCCTCCCTGGACTCCCTGGACTCCCTGGCCACCCCGGCCACGTGTCCCACCACGCCCAGCTCTGGGAGGTTGCCCAGCTTTGCCGCCCTTACCTTTTGGTGGCCTCCCAACTATGGCACAGATGGACTTTTGCCAATGGGAGGTGCACACAACAATTGTCCTGGGCAATTGGGGTTAGGGGTCAGGGTACTTGATGGTAGACTCACCCCTGTGCTCCTGCAAGGCTGTATATGACCCCTGATGAATAAAGACAGGACACACAACGCTCAGGCACCTCAAGTAAACAAAACACATGTGCACGCAACCCCCGCTAGCCCATGTGCATGGAATAAACCTCCTGCAGTATGCTGTGGCACCCAGGGACATAAATAAAGCGTATGCGTGGAACACACAGGCTACTCTGGCCTCGAAACGGGGTACGCGACACACAGGGGGAACCAGAGTGGGAAAAACAAGCATATGTGACTCACCGTCTGCCTTGCGTGGAAAAGAAAAACACAAGCGCACGCGTGTGCACGTAGGCAACTCCCCCGCCTAAACAAGAAGTATGAACTCTAAGCGCTGTGAAGATGTCGTGTGTGAACTGACAAGTAGTAGAAACACACGGGTCGGTCTCCAAGAAAAGCACCTACAGTGAACTGTTGTCCGGCGGGGACCTTTAACCCGTGCCGAAGGCAATGCCCATGTGCATCACATCACTTACACGCTTACGCGCTAAGGGCCTTTCCTCAAATTTCACGCTAATGCGCTGGTTTTCATGTGTGGAGTCACATCAAGGTGGCCATGCGACTACACAGAAGGCCATTTACCTGCCCCCCAAAGTCCTGAGCAGCCTCCTATGAGCCATCTGCTGCTGCAAGCCAGCCTGCTGCCAACCTGCCCTGCTATTTGGTGCCTGCACAGAAGACATTGCCTGAGGTCCTCTTGCTGCGACCACCTCTGCTGATACATGTCCCATCTATGGATGTCTGTGTGCAGGGATGTGACGGTGCTGCATGTGAGTACAGTCAAGCGTGTTCCACATAAATGGTGTCTGTGTTGCAATGCACGATGTGCATCAGCATGTGACGACACACACAAGTTTGCATGCCTGTGTATCTACTCGGCCATGTTTGTGGTGTGATACATGGAAGCGTATGTCACCCTCATGGAAGTGCACGGTGTACATGTGCGTGTGTCTGAGTGGTGAGTTTTTGACGGGGAATCGCCATGGAAGCATGACACATGTCCATCTTGATGCATGATTGACTGATGTGGCATAGTTGCCAATGAGTGCTCTGTGACAGGAGGTAAACATGGCCAGATGCATGACTGTCCGGTGGTGTGTGTGCATCTGATGTGCATGTCCCATGATGCATGTAAGGTTCAGCGGTTCTACGTTATTTCGTCAACCACTTTTCCATCGTGGGACTTTTCATCGCCGACCCTTTCATCGCCAACATTTTTATTTTTGTATTTTTTTTATTTATGGGGGGCTGCACCCCCCAAACCCCCCTTACTTAAATACTCATACCCCAACCCGCACAAACACCCCCCCTAAAAAAAACATTAAAACATTTTTTTTTAAAAATGTTGCCGATGAAAGGGTCGGCGATGAAAAGTCCCACGATGAAAAAGTGGTCGACGAAATGCGTGTATACCAGTTCAGCACCACTTCTGATGTTCCCACAGTGCCTTGGACATGGATGCAAATATCTGTTGCACATGTCATGCTTGTTTGTGGATGTGTGTTGCTTGCACTGACCCGTGTGTTGTGGAGGGTGATGATGGTGATGATGTTTGACAGTGCCACTCATGTGCAATTGCTTTGTGTCTAGCAGGCTATTGTTCGGTACCCTGATGCTTGTGTTCAATCTCTCCCTATCTACAGTGGCGATTGAGGAAGAGGGCGGAGATGGCGCTGTGGAGCAAAGCGGCGGGGATGCCTCCACCAGCCAGAGATGCAGGGCCCAGTCACCCTCCCACCATATGTCATCTTCCGAGAGTGAGGGGACTGGTGCTGCGTCCATGGCCGCAGCTGCCGAGGGGATTCCCAAGAGGGCGAGGTTGGAATGGGGCTCCTCGGCAGCGGACGGGGCAGGTGAGCCCCCACAGGGGTAATCCAGTGTGGAAGAAGGTGCGGAGGCATCCAGGTTGGTGGTGGTTGAGGACGAGGAGGCATCAGACATACAAATGGGGCCTGGAGGGGGTCCTGCCACCAGTGCAAGTGGTGCAGTCCCGGGGCAGGGGCAGGAGGTAACACAGGTTGTGCCGCAGAGGGGCCTGTGCCTAATCATGTCCCTCATACTGAGACTGCATCACTGTGCACCGGCACGGATGCCTCGGACCAGGCCCGTCCACAGGTTGGGGAAGGGTACACTTCAACTAACATTTTTCTACCTGCGGACGTGGCAATCCGTGACAGGGCTGAGCCCATCCTAGTTGGTATTGCGATGCACACACGTGTCATTTGTGATGATGTTCGTGATTCCTTGTAGGACCACGCACGTCATCACAAACAGGTGTTTGCCATCATGAACTGGCTAGGACGGCTCATTGTCAGGGGTTTCCTCCATGTGCTGGGTGCTCTTGCGACCCCCCTCCTCTTCTTCACCCACTAGGCGAGTGGAGTTCCTCGAGGAGACTCGCAGGGAGTTGGTGGAGAACATGGCGGCGTCCCTGAGAGACCTTGAGGATAGAGCACAGTCCCGCCTCCGGGCTATAGACACAGAGTTCGATGATGCCCTGGCCAAAACTCTTGGTAACAATAGTGAGCCGCACAAGTAGCTCATCACCATTGTAAATAGTTATTTAGTGTTAGGTTTCTTTTCTTTTTCATTTTTCTTTGGAGTCCATGGACATTGCTCCACTTTTTGTAAATAGTTGTTTTTATAGTGTGTTTTTTAGGTTCATCCAGCCTTTTGGGATCACGGAACCTTCATCCTTTCTTGTACATGGACTTTTATTTTCACATGGAGTAATGGTTTATTATTTATTTTCCTTTGAAACTCCACACTTTACTTTGGACATGCACCACTTTCAGGAATTTCTCTTTTTTGGATTTTCATGTTCATTTCGATTTTGCTTTTCAATTTGTTTACCTTCATTTCATTTACATTTTTACATTCTCATTTTTCTTTTATATTTGGTGTATTTTCTTTTTTTTAATACATTTTCATTTAGTCCAATCTGGGTGTTTTCTGCTCTCAATTGTTAGGTGCATGTGTCAATCAACATTGGCTCAGGCATGTGTCATTGCTGTGTGGCTATGTTGGACATGTATATGGGTGCATGCATGTGTGCTTTGGTGAATGCCATGCCATGGGGCCAATACTGTGAAGTGGGGCCAATGGATGGGTGTGGAGTTGCACTGGGGGGGCAGCGTGGGGTGGCATTTTGGTGGACATTTGCTACATGATTCTATATTGTGGCCTCATTACGACCCTGGCGGTTCTCGCCCGTCATTACCGCCATGGCGTAATGAGCGTTTACGCCGTGGGACGATGGCGTAAAGAGCGCCACATCACGACCCATCGCGCACGAGCATTACGCCATGGCGGTAATGCAATTAACGCCATGGCGGAAAAGGCCCCTACCGGCATCGCTAAGCGAGCAAGGTGCCCTTCCGCCAGCGTAAGTAGCAGCCACCGTAATTTACGGCCACCGTAATTAGCGGCGGCCGTAAAAGGCCAAACCGGAAATAGCGTCATCGCGCCGGAACGGGAAGCAGCCCGTCGGCCATCTTTAAAAACACAATCCATCGCCATCCTACCAAACAACACCAGACCCAACCCTGACACCTGTCCCAACCAAACACCCACCCATCCAAGTTCCCGAAAATGCCAAAATCCGTGAAAAAGGCATGTGACCGCCAGCGCCAGGAGCGATTCAGCCGGGAGGAACTCTGCATGCTAGCGGAGACCCTGCAGGACAACGCAGGTGTTGTTTTCTCCCCTGAAATGACCAGGACAGCAATCGGGAAGAAGAAGGCCATCTGGGCCCTGGTGGCTGAGCGCGTCAGCGCGGTGGGGACCGTACCCCGCACCCCACAGCAGTGCCGGAAGCACTGGGATGACCTGCGCATACGGGTCAGAGCCGTCATCTCAGCAAACCGCAACCTTGCCCAGGGAACCGGTGGAGGGTCGGAATCCCCCCTGAAACTCCAACCGTGGGAGGAGATCTGTGCAACCACCATCGGCATGGAATCCATCGAAGGCGTTGGAGGGATGGAAAGGGGAGCCCCGACATCAGGCGATGAAGGTAGGTGCCTCATACAAGACATGCCATAGTCACAGCAGTCCAATCATGTGTAGCACAAGGTTGCCCTAGAGTGTAAATGCAACACAAATCAATACTGCCCATAGCCACATGCGAGCACCACCCTGCATACACTGCTGGCACCCGCATACCTGCATCCACATACCACACTAAAAGGAGACAACCTGCATGGCACTGCCTGAAATCTGCCTCATCCACTGGCCAAAATAATGTCAACCATTGTCATTCCAAAGTCCGTAGACCCATCAATAACGCCCTCCCACCTTTGCTCCACCACAGGCACAGAATCACACCCAGAGGACCAGGACACCCCTGCGCCGAAGAGAGCGAAGTCCAACAACAACGTCCCTGCACCCTCAACCTCAGCTGCAGTGAGGCAGACCCCACGACAAGCAGGTCCCACTGCAGGCATACCGGAGGTCCCACCGGCAAGCACCCCTGTTGGCAGCAGGCCAGCAGCAGCTGCTCCACCTCCACCGACATTGCCTGCCACAGAAGGCAGGGGGTCAGCGGCCAGCAGCAACATCGGGGAGACAGCTGCAACAGCTGCATGTTCTGACTCGGACATGGAGCAGGAGGTCAGAAGCCCCACTGACCAACTACATTCCCCCTGTTTCTCAGACGCCAGCCCCCATGAGGGTGACACACAGGGGCACACTGAGGCAGAGGAGTGGCCTTCCACCCCATGCCCTGTCCACACTCCACAGGAGGGGAGCAGCCCCTCCATCACTCCACCTGCACTGGCCATGGGCCAGCACGGCCAGCAGTCCCTCGAGGACATCACTCAACGGCAGCATCAACTGTCCGCAATGCTGGATGAGCATGCCGCGGAATGTGTGGGGGCTAGGTTTAGCATTGAACAGGCCACGGAGACACTAAGGGCCGAAGTGGCGCAGAGCACTGCCACCCTGAGGGATGCCATGCAGGCCATGTCCAGGGACATCTGTGCCGAACTTGCGGGCTTGCGTCGTGCGGTCACTGACCTCACCCACACAGTACAGGAGCTGCATGCACAGGGGCAGCCAGGGACATCCTCCACTGCCAGTTCTGCGCAGAGCAGCCCCGTGCGACGTTCCGGACGCAACCTGCGCTCCACAGCCAGGGGTGCCCCGGGGGCCGGGAGAGGGGGCTTGTGACGGCCTGTGGACACTGTCACAGGCATCTGTTGACACCTACATGGGGTGTGTTGGGGTGTGCAGGGGGGAGGTGGGAGGTGGGAGGGGGTGTGTTGGGGTGTGCAGGGGGGAGGTGGGAGGTGGGAGGGGGTGTGTTGGGGTGTGCAGGGGGGAGGTGGGAGGTGGGAGGGGGTGTGTTGGGGTGTGCAGGGGGGAGGTGGGAGGGGGTGTGACACGACAGTTCATAGTTCCAATACACTTTTTTCTTTCAAAAAAAGAAATGTGTGGACATTTTCATTGCGTATGTGTGCTTTATTGGTGTACAGTCCACAGTGTGCATGTCCCAGAGACACACAGTGCCCCAAGTGCAGTCTCCATGCGATAAACACCAGCCGTGTGTGCTAGAAGCAGTGGTCGATGATACTTTGGCGCATGGCACGCCCCTCCTGTGCATCGCCTCCTCCATGTGGTGGCGCCCCATCTGCACCCTCCTCATCCTCATCGTCAGGTGGTTGCAGTTCTGCGTCAGGGGGCAGGGGCACATTCCGTCTGACGCACATATTGTGCAGCATGACACATGCCATGACGATCTTTGCCACCTTCTCATGGCCATACAGGAGTGCCCCACCAGACCTGCTGAGGCTTCGGAACCGTGCCTTCAGGAGGCCGAATGTCTGCTCTATGACCACACGAGTACGTGTATGTGCACGGTTGAAGTCCTCCTCGTGCTGGTTCTGCGGGTTCCGGACTGGTGTGAGGAGCCACCTCTTCAGGGGATAGGCTGCATCACCTGTATGTAGGCGAGAATGTATGTGTCAGTCATGTTGTCTGATCAGGAACATGATGTTCCACCATGGCTGGCATGGAACTGTTACCTTGGCTCACTTCTACATGCACTAATTGATTCACACAATGCAACCAGTATATGCTCATTGCTGCCATGGCCTGTTTTGCATGCCATCACCCTATGTATGCAGAGGGGTTGTGTGCATTGTGAGTGCCCTTCCTCTGTCTCCGTTCTCTGTGTTACTCACAGCCAGGTGGAGTATGCATCATCCCCCCACCCTTTCTGCCAGGTGGAGTATGCATCATCCCCCCACCCTTTCTGCCAGGTGGAGTATGCATCATCCCCCCCCCCTTTCTGCCAGGTGGAGTATGCACTGGTACGTCATTCCCATGCCCACTTCCATGACATTGCACTCACCGAGTAGCCAGGATCTTGGGCCTGCATGTCGCTCCATGTAGCGTGGTATTGTGGAGTTCCTCAGGACCAGTGAATCATGGGTTGATCCGGGGAATCGGGCACAACAATGTGTGATGATCTTGTTGGAGTCACAGACCATTTGCACGTTGATAGAGTGGAACTGTTTCCGGTTGCGGTACGGTACCTCCATGGCACGTGGAACCACCAATTCCACATGGGTGCAGTCGATGGCACCAATGCAACCGGGTATGCTGGCTAGTGCATGGAAACCCACTTTGGTGTTTGCAATCTCCTGGGCAGTCCGTGGTAATGAGATGTGGTCGTCTGTGTGCTTGAGGAGGGCATCGAGCACTTGGATGAGTGTTCGTGAGAATAATGGTTGTGAAATGCCATGCAGGTGCCCCACTGTGTGCTGGTAGGTGCCTGTGGCCAGGAAGTGGAGTACAGCCACTACCTTCAGTAGGGGGGGATGGCGGTTGGACTTTCTATCATGCTGACGATGTCGTTGTGTGTCATGTCTACGATGGCGGTGATGGTGTCCCGGTCCAAACGGTACAGGGTGTGGATCTGCTCAGCAGTGAGGTTGTTTGGATTGGCTCTGATGCGTGGGATTGGGGGCTGCCTGCGTGGTGGCACTGGCTGTGCTGGTGGGGCTTGCTGGGCCTGCCTTGCCCTCCTTCTCCTCCTGCGTCTCCTCTGTGCTGCCTGTTGTTGTTGTTGCTGTTGTAGTAGCACATGCATTGCTATCAGGTCCTCCAGCCCCAACATTGCTAGTCGTATTGGCATCATTGTGGAGTGTGACTGGGTGTGGGTAGGGGTGGGGTGTGCTCTTTTTGTACTCCCCTGAGTCTGTATTGCCTTCACCTGTGCTGTTTCTGTGCACCTGTGGCAGCTGCATTCACTTGACATGGCCCTTTACGGTTGGTTCGCGATGGCGTTATTTGCACCATGGCGGTAAGGTACTTAGCGGCCTCGGTGATGGCGTTAGGTGCATGTCCGCTTGGGTCGGCATTTGCGTACCTTTCCGCCATGGCGCTAAGTACGGTGTGGGCGGTCGCGTGCGCGCACCCTTAGCACAGTTAGCGGCAGCGTTAACTACGATGCCGCTATTGGCATCGTAGTTTACGGTCACGAGTCATGATCGGACCTGGCGGAAAACGATGGCGGTAACCATTTACCGCCATCGTTTTTCACTTAGCGCCAGGGTCGTAATGAGGCCCAATGTGTTGGTGGGGGACATGAGTCGGGGCCTGCCTGCAAATTGCCATCACTGGTGGGTTGGGGGGACATGAGTAGGGGCCTCCCTGCAGGTTCCCGTCACTGGTGGGGTTGGGGGACATGAGTCAAGCCTGCCTGCAGGTTCCCGTCACTGGTGGGGTGGGGGACATGAGTAGGGACCTCCCTGCAGGTTCCCGTCACTGGTGGGGTGGGGGGACATGAGTCGGGCCTGCCTGCAGGTTCCTTTCACTGATGGGGTGGGGGGAAATGGGTCGGGGCCTGCCTGCAGGTTCCCGTCACTGGTCGGGGGGACATGAGTCTAGGCCTGCCTGCGGTGTATGGTGCCATGTGGGCTGCCTGCGTCCATGGTCACGGGTGATGGGGGGGTCCCTTGTGGTGTGGGCTGCCTGAGGCCATGGTCACAAATGATTGGAGGGTGCCCTTGTGGTGTGGGCTGCCTGCGGCCATGGTCACGGGTGGTGGGTGGTCCCTTGTGGTGTGGGCTTCCTGCGGCCATGCTCACAGGTGATGGGGGGGCCTTTGTGGTTTGGGCTGCCTGCGGCCTTGCTCACGGGTGATGGGGAGGGTCCCTTGTGGTGTGGGCTACTGCTGCCATGGTCAGGGGTGATGGGGCGAGCCTTGTGGTGTGGGCTGCCTGCAGCCATGGTCTGGGGTGATGGGGGACCCTTGTGGTGTGGGCTGCCTGCGGACATGGTCACAGGTGATGTGGGGTCCCTTGTGGTGTGGGCTGCCTGCAGCCATGTTCAGGGTTGATGGGGGTAGCCCTGGTGGTGTGTGTTGCCTGCGGACATGGTCACAGGTGATGGGGGGTCCCTTGTGCTGTGGGCTACCTGCAGGATGTGCTCACAGCTGCTGCCAGCACACGAGGCATTTTTCACACGATTCGGCAAACACGAGCGTGGTATGCGAGTTCAGGGGGTACCCGAGGTGCTTTTCACACCATTTTGTTTGCGCGAGTGGGGTACGCGTATTCGCAGGGTTACGGTAGGCCCTTTTCATGCGATTTGGCTTGCGCAAGTGGGGTACGCGTATTGAAGGGGTGCACGAGGAGTTTTCACGCATTTTTAGCTGGGGCAAGTGAGGTACATGTATTGAAGGAATTACGGCAGGCCTTTTTCACGTGATTTGGCTTGTGCGAGTGGGGTACATGTATTGAAGGGGGTGTGGGAGGAGATTTCACGTATTTTGGTTGCCACGAATGGGGTACATGTATCAAAAGGTTTTCGGTAGGCCTTTTTCACGCAATTTGGATTGCGCAAGTGGGGTACGCATATTGAAGAGGGTGCACAAGGAGTTTTCATGCATTTTGGCTGCCACGAGCGGGGTACACGTATTGAAGGGGTTACAGTAGGACTTTTTCTTGCAATTTGGATGGTGCGAGTGGGGTACGCATATTCAAGGGGGTGCGCAGGTAGATGTTCCTACTGTTTTGCTGGTGCAAGCTGGTTACGCGTATTTAAGGGGGTGCACAGGTAGATTTTCACACATTTTGGCCAACGCGAGCAGGGTATGGGTATTCAAAGGGGTGTAGCGTTTTGCTGTGAGTGAGGTACGCACTTTTTTTCTGCACGATTACAGTGTAGGGGGGATGTATGCTGGTCCGGGGTTGGCGCGGCCCTTTGCACTGTATTGGGGATTTCTATTGCTTTTTCTGACGGGAGAGGCATTCTTGGGGGCCTTACTGGCGCTACTGGATTTTCGCTGCACCACAGCTGCAAATGGCTCGGGAAATCCATGAATACATGGTGTGCCAAAATGCTGTTCTGTGCTGCACCTGGCGCACCCGCGGCACACGCTGCCTCTCTGCGCCAGGTGCGTGTGCTACTTCTGCGCTGAATTTTATTAATTAACCCGTAAGAGTCTTGCTTGGTGAACCCTTCTGGGAGCGAGGTATGGACAGGTATACAGCTAGATAATTATGGGCAGCCTCCTAGACTTGTTTGACACCATGTTTCATAACATTGGTCCTACAACAACTATCTGGTCTTACTGAAAGGGGGTATGCACTAGATTGGAACTTTGCTTGAGGCTGCATATATTGTCTCTGAGAGATCCTAAAAGTGAACAGGGACAAAACCACCAATAACTTCTGCACCAAAAGAAAGAGCAAAAACAAAACAAACAAACATTAGGAGTAAAGTAAACTGACATATCAGCTGTTTGCATCAGATTATCAACATTGATTAGTGCTTCCATTGGCAATGGCATTTTTCAGACATGTTCACATTGAATCAGTATGCATTAGGAAGAGTGAATGTTTCTATTATCATAACAATATTCTATTATTTTGGGAAGGTACTAATTATTCTCTGAAAACACTGCTCCTCCTCCTCTTTAAAAAATCGTCATCAATCACCAGGTTTTATGCTCAACCTGTTGTACATATTTCGATTGGGTTTGCAAATGCCACAATCAGCAGTGTTGGCTGTGTTGAATATGCCACAAATGATTCTCAATTACCTAAAAATTTAGACTTCTGTAAAGATCTACGTAATGAAAGGAATATTTGCTCCATTTCTTGTAGCAATGGAGTGGGTTTTCAGAAAGTTTCCTTGATCATCAACTGTGCTGTCAACTTAGACTTCAACAGGGAATCTACAAGTTGAATTCTAGGTGTCGATAGTGTGCATTGTCTGTCGTCTGTGTGGTGTGGCTTCCCTTGGGTTTAGAAGTATTTTTTGGTTTAAGCATATTCTCTGGATTGTTTTCCTCTTTGTCATGTCTTTGCTTGGCCATTGCATGAAGGCAGGATGCTTTGAAATTGTAAAACAAACAATGGTGTATTCATTTGAGAGGGTGGGGGTGCAGGATATACATTTGCATCTATGAGAACATGGTTTAGATTCACTCATTCTCTGTAACAATATATACCGCTACATTTTTGTTGCTTTCAGCATCAATTTATTTGTATTTCCTTAATACAAAAAAGGGATATTTGACTGGGAAATAGCTCATCAAATGACACCCACTTAAAGAAGAAACATGAATGCGTCCAGAAATGTGTTTTAGCACACTGAATTGCACCTATATGTTCAGCTGTACACACTTTAAACAGTTTTCAGAATTGGAAGAGAATGTACTGCTGGATAATTCTAACAATACAATCCTCCTTCATGTTCACTGAGTTGGCACACGTTTCATAGCATGCCTAGTCATGCTCACACTACTTTTTTCATGCTACAGGGAATCATATGTGATATATCAGGTGGGAGGGAAATGTATATGTACAAAACTAAAGCAGATGGTCTCTGGGAATTAGTACATTTTAGTAATGGTGGTGGATCACACATCTGCAGATCATGAATAGAGGCCAGCATCTCAGAGTTCTCCTGCATATGGGTCCTGAGACTTCCGTACCTTCCGACTTGTATTTGAACTTCAGAAATCAACTGTAATCCATTGTTCCATTATTCCATATATCTTTCTATGTTAGAAGGTCACAATCTATCAATCACTTCCATTTTAGAACTTTGCTGTTAATTAAAATTGCAGGATTCCTACAAATTGAGGCATCCCTGTAAATAATCTTATGCCAGATTTAAGCTTTGGCAGGAACAGTTGGGGTGGCGGGAGTTAGTCAATTGGAGCCAAAAATTAGAAAGCAGTATGAACTCGTAAATCAAAGGAGATTATACAGACATTCTGTATAAGGCAGTTAGCGTGAGTAAATAGTGAGGGGAAAGCAATTCTTGCAGTGTTCACAAGGTGAATGCTTGTTGATAATGCCTTAGGTTGAGAATCCACCAAGGTAACTTGAGGAGTTTACTATTATCCCAAGGAAGACTGCTGGTCACTTTCTGCATTAGGTTAACTCTTTCCGTTTCGGAATGAGGAGTAACATGCCGGGCACACTAAGGAATTTCAGAAAGACGAAAATGTTCGGACTACCAACTTCATCTAACAATGTTTCATTTTAGCCGATCAAGTAACATTTACCCTGGTCATGGCCACCTTTATCTCCATATTTCATGATAACACTTTTGTGTATCCCCTCAGGACCATAATCCTCAAGTAAGTCAAACTATCCGTTGACCATCCCACAATATTCTTTGACATGTCACTATGAGATAGGCAACACATGCATCTTAGGGAAATTACTCTTAAAATATCATATACTCCCAATCTGCCCAAATTGGATAAAACTCAGATTGGGGACCGATGAATCCAGGATTGATACAGGTGCTTAGAGATTGTCATTATATTCATGAAACTGGATGATACAGAACCAGCTTGGTTTCTATGAATATTGTATTGTCTATTCGTTTTAACAGAAATAAGGGTATAGAGGGCATCCCTGTCTATCATTCCTACATAGAATAAATTCATCTCAGATAACACCTGCTTGTGCTCCCCACTTTCCTCCTCCCTATCCAATCCCTCTCCATGCCACTCATCTCACTTTTTGTAGGCCATAGAAATGTAAATTAATGTCTCTGACATTAATGGTAGTTACTTCTGCACACCATAATAAAAAAAACTAATAAAGAACACTTGAGCTTAACAAATGATTTGTTTCTCAAGATTTGACTACCTCTGACAAGATTGCCATTCAGGGCTATATGTGTTTTCGTCAACATAACAGAAGCATGAAGTTCCTAGCCATGCTGTATCTGCCTCATTACATAAATCACTTACCTCACGATATCTCTGATTCCATCCAAACTGATTCTAAAAATCTAGAATCTGAAAAGAATTTGTTGTCATCAATTCCCGTGTTTTAGAACATTCTCAGTGATATTGTCTGTACCTTATAGTCATCCTTGATGGGTGTGTATTTCCTTCCGACGAATGGCTGTGTTTGTTTTCAGTAACTCTCCTTTATCCATAAGTGAGTATTGTGTGTGGTACCATCAGACCGGAAACATTAAATGAAAGTCTACACTCGAAACATCATTAAATCAAACCCTACAGTATCTGAGATCTCATACAAATCAGTATTTTAAGGTGACTGATCAAGTTGACAGATATTATTAATGCAATTGAAAAAAAATATGGAACTCTGTATAACAAATAAATGCTGGCATAGCAAGCTCTCAATACTGAAAGGTCTGTAGTTTTTGATAACAGGTGGTATTACCCAAAGTTAGACAGTTGAATTTGCACTGGACTATACAACGCTGAGGGCCAGATTTAAAAAAAAAAATGGCCATGTAAATTCGCTTTGTAAATCAGGACCTAAGTGCTATCATGACTTTATGTTAACAACGGACAGCATTTATTAGTATTATTATTATTATTATTATTATTATTATTATTATTATTATTAGTAGTAGTAGTAGTAGTAGGATTGTTATTGTTATCATTATTATTATTAGTAGTAGTAGCAGTAGTATTGTTATTGTTATTGCTATTATTATTGGTTTTATGATTGTATTCATTGAGTTGGACCTATATTCGAGAAGCAGCGCACCGCTTTACAATCAAAGGGGAAAAACATGGTGATGGGCGCGCAGAAAAAAAGGAGTGGGGAGCTAACAACAGAGGAGTCTGAAGGTGTTTTCATCATTTTCTAGCTAATGCGAAGGCACAATATGCAATTTGTAATTGCATTTCATTTGCATCTATTGGAAGCAGGCCCTTGTTTCTAATAGGAATAACATACAGTGGTTGCAATACAGAATGCAGGGGCATTCCTTAGGAAGAGCGCCTTTAGAAGTTACAATGGTTTTATGGAGGAAGTAAGACAGATGGTGAAGGGCCAACGCAAAGGAAGATACATTATGGGCAGCGCCTAGGTACAAAAACAAATTAATGTAAACATTTGTGACCTATGGCCAGAGTAACGCAGTTAAACTTTAATGTCATGCAAACCTCGGAGATGTCACCAAGATAGTTGTTTTTTGTAGTTTAAAAGGGGTATTACTGTTTGCAGTATTTGAGTAATTTTCCAAAAATCTGGGAAACTCACAGTACTTTAAGTGTCACTTTATAAACAGTTTTAACATACACTGCAAAAGCATGAGCTTGTTCAATGATAGTTAAAGATTATGGGCCTCAGTACACGGAATGCGGTAAGGGTTTACCGGTACCGTTAAGGGCACCGGTATCGGTAAACCCTTACCGCCTTACTACGAGGACCCTTTGCGGGACCCGACCTCAACGGCTGGTTTTACCAGCCATTAAGGAACGGGCCCGCAAAGGGACCTTGGTGCTAATTACGGTACCGCAATTTGCGGTACCGTAATTAGCTCCTTCCCCATTCCCATTGAGCCCTATGGGGGCAAACATGGGAATGGGGAAGTGCCTTGGTGAATGGGGAATTACCGCCCCCGCTCACCTTGGAGTAGGGCGGTAATTCCACCATCCACCAAGGCGGACGCGGTAAAATACCGGCGGCAACCATGGCGCTAATAGTGCTATGGTTACCGCATACGTGTAATGAGGCCCTATATCAGATACTCAACTTCAAGATATGTAAAATCCTACTGGGGCAGAGATATTCTCAATTGCTGTTTGTTATTATTATTGTTATTACTCAGGTATTTATTCAGCATGGACCTAGCTTGTAAAAACAAAAGCGTGCTTTGGAATCATAGGGGGAAAAGCATGGCAAGGTAAACAGAGAAACATGGGAGTGGGAAGCTAACAACCAAGGAGGGGAATGGTGGTCAATTTGTCGACAATTGAACTTCAAGCAACCAGGGGAGAAAACAGCGGGGATCAGATCAGATCACCCAGTCTCAAGTACAGTGGGGAGTGAAGGGTGTGTGGACCTAGATGTTAGGGAGGAGCCATTCCTTCAAGAGGTGGTTCTTGAGCTCCTTCCTGAACTGTACAATCGAGGGGGCGAGTGTGATGTGGATGAGGAGGAGGTTGCAGAGATTTGGGGCCTAGACATAGAAGGCCTGTCTTCTGGTTCTTTCATTCATGCAACTGCAGAGTTCATGTCTGCAAATGTTCTTACGTCTGGTGGATTGTAGGCCTCCAGAGATGCTGAGCTTATCAGAGAGGTAGTGTGGGGTCTTCAGGGTGACAGCCTTGTCAAGGATGCAGCAGGATTTTAAGACAATACAAACTTGCAACATCAGCCAGTGCAGTTCACTGAGGGCCAGGGTGTTGTGGTCGAATTTGCAGTTCTTTGATGAGTCCTGCAACAGCATGCAGGACACATCTCATGGGTGCCAGTGTAGTCGTCAAAAGGCCTTCCAAAAGGGCAAAGCCACCATCCAGGTTGGAGGCAATCAAGGCCTGGACATGAGTTGTTTTCTGGGATGAAGGGCTTGATCTGCCACAGGAGAGAAAGTTGTCGAGGTGTTGAGGTGTGAAGCCCTCGAGGTGCATAGCAGAGAGCTACGTGCGGATACCAGGTTGTTCAATGTTGTTTGTCAGAAGTAGGAATTCAGTATTGGAGAGGCTGATATTCTAAAAAATCATTAAAGCCATCAAAAGAGTACACACACAAATACACACAAATAAGCACACCCACATCCACACCCACACCCACAGAAATTATAGGATATGTGTAATAGAAATATATAATGTGGAAACAAAGTTATTGCATGCAGTATTTCCAAAATGCTGTTTGAGATAAATACAGCGTGTTCTCGTGTTTGACCCTGCAAGTACCAACGCCCAAAGCACAAGGGATACATTATTTTCTCAATATGCATTTCACCTCTCTGTAAAGCTAAGACTGCGTGAATGTATTTGGCCTTATCCTGAATCAATGGAATTTGGCCTTATTCAGAGTACAGAAGATACTGCAAATGTTTCCCAAGTCCGGGTCAGGTGAGTGACATTATTTTTATATATATTTTTTTAAACTGTGGGAATTACACTGTCCTTGCACAGCGCATTCTTTACATGAAAAACACTCCCGCTCCATTATCAACCAGCCTAACTTATCCTTGCATCAAAGTTAGTCAGCATGACACATTCACTGGTACGATTTTGGGGATAAACATAGAAGAATGACCACCTACTGCCATGTCTACAGTATATACAGGTCAAAAGGCATTCCATATATATGGTTGCCCAAACAATCATGCCAGTGACTGGGCCCTGCTTAATTTAGCTTACACTAGGACCAGTAAACCTGGTTGGGGGTGGCTTATACTTTAATATCCTTCTACCAGAGGTCGAAATGGGTGGGAGCAGTCGGGAGCGGTGCTCCTATACTTTTTATTTTTAAGTTTCACTGTTCCTATACTTTTATTTTAAAAAGAAACGGTTCCTAACTGGTTTAGTTTTAAAATACAAGTGTAGGAAGAAGTTGAAGCTTGCATTGCAGTGCACCACACTGCACATTCCCATAAATCGCAGGTGTGTGTGTTTGGTGGTTTGCATTGAGTGTGGGGGGGTTCAGCAATGGGGTTTGTGGGGAGCGCGGCAGACCAGCAGGGAACATAGTTCCACTACTTCTTTTCGTACATTTCGACCACTGCCTTTTACTGTACTAATACCATAATGCTCCTGCATATCTTCCCCTTCTACCAACTTCACTACACCTACCTATCGCATAGTGACTCCAGTTGATCTCCTGCATGTGTTTCCCCACTGTGTATCTCTTCTAGCTTTTCCAAAACATATGCAGAATCCTTCATCTCCTCGGGATGACCCTCTGGTCATCCCCCCTACACCCACTTCAAAATTATCTGCCCCACTTGCCCCCCCTCTTTGGGCCCTCCCTCTTTCCAGGACCACCTCCTTCCACCCACATAACTTACTCTGGCACTTTGCAATGCCCAATATTTCTCTAAACAATCCTCCTTTCTTGCCATTTGGTCTCCATTCCCCCCATCTTAACGTGATAACGTTCACCACCACATAGATGCCCTCATCTTACAATGCTATCCCTTAAGCTCTTCAGAGTGACTCTGCTACTTTTTCTCACGTCCCTGGAAAATGGTTGAGTGGGTCTTATATTCAGTAAAGCCATCTCACCCAATGCCCCACTGCTGACTTCCACTGCACTTCTTTTGAACACATTCTACTTTGCACACGTTGCTCCCTAACCCTCCTCAACCTACTCTTCCTGTTGTCCATATGCTCCCTCTAACATTGGCTCCTTTACCCTCTTGAATCACCATCACTGGAAATCTCTACCCTTAGTAACAAAGGACCACAGAACATTGTTTGGCTTCAAGATAACGCTTAGGAAATATCTTTCCTCTCAGGCAGAAGTCTCAGAGTCACCAGCATTCCCAGCCCAATGACCTTCAGAAGTGTATTTGTTTGTTTGTTTGTTTATTATTTATAAAGCGCACCTCACCCTGAGGTATCTGGGCACATTAAAAGACAGCTTAGTATGTGAAAGAAACATACATAGATACATGGGTACATATAAATGAGGGTACAAAGATACATACATACATGCATCATAGTGGGGTCACAGAGCTGCATACATGCATCATGATGGAAAGTAGGCAAGGAATACAGTGTAGGCTTTTCAGAACCTACGGATACGGAACGAGCATTCCATCTAATCCATATTGGCAAAAGGACAACCTAATAAGTACAGGATAATGGATTAAGGAGTAGCTAGGTAAGGGTACTCGCGCAAATTAGGTGGTGGAGTCCTTTGTGAGGAGCCATTTTTTAGTGTTAAACCTAAAGCTATTGATCGTTTTAGGAGTATGTAAGTTAATTGCCTATCTGTAGTGTGAAAATACAGTACTTAGTGAAGATGTCCTTTTTGTCTTTGTTGTTCCCTCCCCATTTATTAGCTCCAGGTCCTTCCTCGCGGCTATCTGGTTACATGTATTAACTACCATATCATGACAATGCACAGCCCCCAGCAGTGGGGCCTGCAACAGCCGTCAATGCACTCTTCATGCATTGCTTCTTGGTAAAGCACTATTCGTTTTCAGTAAATAAATGAAACCTCATAATGAAAGTGAAACAGCCGCTCTTCATATGCTCTTTTTTTTATTTTTACTGATACCACCAACCTCGTAACAAGGCCCTCAGTAGGCATCTGCACAATCACGGCAGACTCGTGCATCAACAGTCTTTATCTGCGGATCCTGCATCTGTCCACATATCCTGCTCGTCACAGTTAAAGTGATGGAATGTATTTAGGATTCTTAATCTTGTTCGTAGATATAGTGCGAGCCATGTGCATCTAGCTGCGATCTGCGTTGTGCACTGGAACATTCTATTCACCCGCGAGCGACAATGTATTTAAAAGTAGAACATAAGAAAACTCTCAGCAGATGCCTCTGAATTTCAAAGCTCTTCAAAAAAAAAAACGGTACAATCCCGCTTTTGCCAATCAGTTGAGCCTGTTTAATAGAGACAAAAAAGGTTTATTTCAATTTGCATTGGGCAAGACTGAGCGTCACAAAGCATAGGCACGTTTAAAGCAAATTACACTCAGAGTAAGAGCAAATACAATTTGTACAATTACGAGTTTATTTCAGAGATTCCAATATTGAACAAAATGTAATCTGGCAAAGATTAATATGCGCTTTTTCAAAAGTGCATGTGCTTTGTAAAAGAATTAGTTTTTCATTAGACATATCCCCATTAAGTGCTGTCATAATCGAGAAAAAATGGCAATTATTCTTCTGCCGCTTCTGCTGCATTAATCCAATGAAGCAGTCTAGCCTGCTTGCCGAGTTTAGCTTCATATTTAAAAGCTCACGCCATTTCCAATTATAGAGTTCATTTGGGAAACTGTTGCTGGGCAGAGCATTTTGCCTGGGAAGCACTGTCAGGTTTGACAGAAGAACGCCAGGGACAAAACAAAGACACGTTGCATCTGTGCAAATGCAAATAAGCAATGGGAGAAAACTTGCCATAGTGAAAAAAATAAATGCTTTCAAATAATGCATATTGCACCAGGGCTAGTACTAGGGACAAACACTGTCCTGGTCTAGAAATGCATTGAAAGAATATGTTTTTTTTTATAGGTGCTAATTTCATCTGCAGAAGTGCACATTATTTGTAACAGTGCATCCAAGTGACTGATTCAAAAAACGTTTTTCAATAGGATAGACTAATTGAAAAATGCTTTGTGAATCATGCCCCAAGTGTATAACTTTCGGAAAATAAATACATACTGCTTTAAGCACAGCGACGTCCTTTCACCAAAATGCCACGGGTAGCAGAAGTGACATCACAAGACCCACAGGAAGTGGTGTCATTTAACCTCACCTGAAGTGACATCACGGGGAGTGATGGAACACGACCATTTACCCCTTGACAAAACGGGAAATGGCATCACATAGCATTGTTTCTAAGAACACTATGAAAAAAAAATGGTTACAATATTACTGTAACGTGATATACATTTCATACAAGAATGGATCATCATATGTATCAGCAGAAAAAAAAACATGCTATAACTGCAACTTGCAAAAAGCAAAATACATAGTCCAAAATGGAGGCTTATTCTTCTCTCAATGCTTTTCGGAGGATGTTGCCTGCATTGTGAATGTGAGGTGTTTAAGAACAGATTAAATCAGTGACTCACCCCCTTAAGTGTGCCTGAAATAAACCTTTAATGAGTCTAGCAATTATTGTATGGAATTCCAGAAAGACAAATAGCTCAAATAGCCACATGGCATTGGCCACAACCCAGGAGCTACAATTTGTAAAAACAAAAAAAAGGAGACAGCAGGGGTAGCAAGGGAGACCTCAAGGGTGCAAGTGCGACCCCTGGCAAACCCTAAATGGTGTCCTTGCTTAAGCAACTTAGTGTTTTACATGATATTTACGTTCACATTGTGAAAGAGATATCTATATCATACACATTTTGCACTAACATTTGTTTAGACCATCAATTTAAATTGCAAAATGTTGTTTCTGCCAGTTGGTGAAAATGGTGCCGATTGCAAGAACTTAATTGCGGACCTTTTACACCGGGGGAAAGTTTAATGCATGGTCTAAGCACTAGGGCAGACATTCACCCTTCTGTAAATATGTGTTAAGTTAATGCATTTTTGCACAAGTGATAACTTTGCACAATTATCATTGCTCTGGTGCAAAAATGAATTGGTAGAATTGTTTTTAATTTTAACTAGGGCAAGGTTTTCTCTGGTGCTTGTTCTATGTAAAATTAATTTCCGTAACAATGCCCCAGTTTAATTCATGTAAGCTGACCCACAAATAACAATTAAGCAAAGGTTCAATAGACAAATTATCAGAATGCAAAGTGTACACATTTCATCCTAGACAACTGGAATTGTCTAGGCTGGTATTACAGAAAATGTGTAGTGGTGCAAATGCCATTAGCACTAGTGCAAACATTGCCCTCATATGAAAGAATATGTTCTTTCACCACATTTTTTCACCAGAAAATGTTTGCCCCTTATTGGAGTCATGTGCCCTGGTTCAAAAATGCATCGAAATAATATGTTTATGTTTGCACCCTAGTGTTATTTGACCTTGCACCAATGCACATTTCTGTAATATCACCCCAAGTGACTAATATATGGATAAACATGGCAGGTGGCAGTAGTAACAAGGTATTTGCCAACACTCTAGGCATCTGAGGTCAGCTAGCTGGCATTTAATTTTTACAGAATGCCCACCCCCAAACGGCAAGCAGTGTAATGAATCAAACAAAAACACACCTAGGCTGAAACACCTGAGTCCAAAATGCACACCCTGATAAAAATAAATTAGCGCAGAAATACTAACCCAGACTCAGCACACATGAGTTAAAATGAAATATAATAATTATTAATGTTACTTTGAAAGTGTTGTGAAAAGTAAAAACATAGGAGCTCGTTATCGAATCTCGGGTAATTCATCAAAAAGGACATGTTATGTTGGTGCTTTATTATGTGAACATGTGCCTGCAGTGGAAATGTAGCTCATTTGAGAGGGCAGTGTGAAAAAGGAGTGTGGTGTGGTAAAAGGCAGTGTACACGCTTGTATGCTGACTTTTTGCACTCTGCCGTGAAAATGAAGTAAACATTGCCTGGCATGTGCGCATCACAGGCAGCATTTACGATGTGTATCTATGGAAAAGGCCAGATTGTTGCTGGTTCAAAAAGCCACAGGCACCATACGAATCACCAGCATTTGCGCCAGTAGAAAAATGCACACTGGCACAAATGTTGGAGAATTTGCATGGTCAAGAGGAGGGGACAGCAGAATCGTAAATTATAATCCACACTTCCTCTCCGCATTACAAATGCACTAAATTGTAGCTTTATTGTAAAGAAACGTGCAAAACCTTACCCAAGGCTTTTACACATTTTGTTTACGTACATGCTCATATAAAGTGACCTCCTAAGACTTTTTAAAAGAAGAAGTTCTAAATAACTACATCTGTTACTGCTTTTTATACTTAAAAAGGAGATTTTGTCTTAATATTTGTATTCATTTTTAAAATCTGTTTTTGATTTTATAGTTACTTCTTTGGGGGATAGACCATATTCCCTTCCCTCTGATCAACTTTGTATAGCTTCTTATACACACACCAATTTCGAGCCATAAAGGCACACTTTCAAAATTAGGAGAAATCCCTTCTAACCTGCAGTACCCTTTCAACAATCCTCTGCCTTTCTTGCCTGTTCTAAAACATGTTGTTATAGTAATGAGGAACTTTTTAGGGATATCAACTCTAGACCCCCGCGACCAAGTTAGTATTTTGTTTCTGTTCTGGGAAAATGTTGCATAGGTGTGGGAAGCTGCAGAGACATAGAGTTCCTAGAGTTCCTCGACTCCGTTGCAGACTAATGCTTAGGATGAGTTTCTTACACACCATTTATTGCACCATAGTTCATGTATCAACACACAAACATCTGTTGTGTTGGTTTAACCAAGGTTTAATCATGGCCCTCTATGATGACACATGTTTCGACACTGCTGTGCCTTTTGCAAATCACGGCATAGCTGTGGATTATTTCATCCAACACACATATGTGTACCAAACAATTTGAAATAACCAGTAAGAAGGGTATGCATAACACATTTGTGGGATGTTTTAACCCACTAGTCCATGCCCTGCAACATTACTGTGTACTGCTTGCATCAGAAACCTCAGAATGGCCGCTGGAAAGCATTATGCGCGCTAAAATCACCCAGAAGTGCGCAGGAAAACCCAAACAATAGGCTGCCAATCCATTTTTGCCTATGTCAGTGGTAACCCAGGAGACCACTGCCAAAACCGATCATTTGGCTGCCCACAGAGGGAAATTAAACTATTGGAGAAAAAGCAGTCCTGTACGGCAAGAGAAACACAGAGCTGCTTGAAAATCAGTTTTTCTTGGCTGTTAAATTTGCAAAAATCATGGTTCCCAAACCTCATAAAAGATCCAACCTACTTGTTGGGTGTTAAACATCACTTTACTTCCACCTAAGTACAATGTCATCAGAAGTACATTTATCAGAAGAAAATCCACATTGAAGGATGCTTGCTTGGAAAAATTATGTTAAAAATTGGCGCAATACCGCTGCTCGCCTGTGTCAGAAGCTGGCGATTTACTTATACTGTCATTTAAACTTCTACATTAAGATCTAAGTATGGAAAATAACTCCTATCAAAAGCAACAGAGGTGGATACAATTCAAAACTATATTTTAAATAGGCTGGAATTAAGAGATTTGTGGATATATTTGTAAAAATGTAATTTGTATTTTAGGACCAGACTATTTAAACACTGTTTTAAAAGTGAGTAAAGTTAGCCACACTGAGCTTCAAAGACATTCCACACCTTCTAACCAACAAAAGAATCTTCCCACCTGCTCTGCTGAGAAACTGGCAGGGGTGTGTGAAAGGAACTGGGAGGGGGACTTTGGCCTGTAACTCTACTAAGAGACAATGGGATTCTTGAACTGAAAGGGATGCTAATTTGGGGTATCAACAGAAACCAGCCCTGGCAGGAACAAGCTCAGGTTGCATCTCTTGCTCAGCCAAGCTTTGGAGGCGGGGCTAGACTGAAAATGTGGATTGTGAACTGAAGAAACTATATATTTTTGAAAAAGACTTATAGAAAATTGTGCAGAACTGGTAAAAATATGGAATTTAGAGGTTATTAAAATGAAAATGTTGCTCACGAGAAGAAACTAACATGCGATATTCAGAGACAGAATTATCAAAATGTGGACTTTGTAGCAGTTGTGATAATGTTAAAAATATGGAACTTTACAGGAATATGCCCAGATGGTTTGTGCATGTATGTGAAAAAATTGGTACAGAACTGACACTGAGTAACCGACCAAAAGCGCGAAAAACTGTGATTTGTGAACCGAAGCTCTCCAGAAGATGGGACTTTGACGGATGGGTGCCTTATTTAATTTGGGATGTAAATATGTAGTATTAGTAAATTAGTGATATTATAAATATGCTTTTTGTGAAAAATAAGGTATACTGTACAGAAACAAAGGGGAGGGTTTTCTCCCTGGACAATAAACATGACACATCATGACACATCATGACACACTGTTGCTTCTCAAATCAGGGGAGAAGAAATTCTCTGATCTATCTGCTTCTTAGAGGGTTGGGCATAGTATAATCAGCCTACCCACCCCCTTGAGAAATACATAAATAGGGACTGTTGAGGGCACAGAAAAAGACACAACCATTCACCCATCACTGATCTACTGGCGAAGCGCTCTGAAGCAGAATCCAGACTCCAGAACTAGAACCCAGAGATCCAAACCGGTAGAGCAGAGCTGTGCCCAGAACAAACCCGTCAGATCCAGAACCAGAGGCCATGCAGACCAGAGTGCCTTGCTGAGAGCAGAACCAAGCGCCTGAGACCTGTCCGGTGGCGAGCGAATTCCGGTCCAAACCTTTGACCCGATCTTGACGGCCCATTCCTATCCCAAGCCATAGTTGTGAGTATTTAGCATAGAAATGTCCATAGCCATCTCTTAGTTTGAAGTAATCCTATTCAACCCATTCCAACATATTCAGATTGTATTGTAGAATCTCTTTTGTCTATCCTGAATCCTTCTCTCATGCACATAATCCTATGATAACTGTAGTGATAAATTATCTTTGCGCTAATATAGTTGCTGAAGAAGGAAAGTGTCACAGCGTACAAAGATCAGACAGAGGCGCCTCTGACTGGTGGCTGTACCGTTGGTATCTCGCATCTTCATAGCCTCCCTTAGTGTTAAGAAATCCTTGTTATAATCTTCAACAGCGCATCTCTCATTTGAAACCTTGTCGCTTTTCTGAAAAATCGACCTTTACTAAAACCTCTGTAACATTTGAACCGTACATGCTAGGAACGAAATTTAAATGTCAAATTGAAGCTAACATCCTCAGCGTTCAAACAAACTATGATATCTGTAATCGCATTTCTCGCGCACTGAAAGGTTTGCCACATTGGCTCAATTTCATTCCATATAAAATTGCTATTTCTTGCATGCAATCTCTGAATTCAGTTTCCTATCTGCCAGTCATTCAGACATCATTGCTATTGTCTACCTGAACCTATCCAAAGCAGCTTCCACAAGTTTTTAATTCCATTTAGCGTATTAAATTCATTTTTAGCATGTTTCCATTCATTACAAATCACATTCAAAGCATTTGACCTGTTTAAAATCATTCCTGTTCTCTCTAAGCTTGCAGGGGAATTGGGATTAAACTGCATTGTTGATTGTATATTCCTGAAACCTGTTTTCCCTAATTCCCTCTCTTCATATTGCATATTAGGAGGGATTGAGTAGCACTATGGGGAAAGAGTGATCACATTGTCTTTGATTGAATTCATATCATGTTTTATTTCTGTGCTGCATTAATTTCATATCATTGCATTTCATTGAACCCACCCAAAGTTATTCTCTGCTACATTATTCTTCTCACCCATAGTCCTATTGATTAAAGATATTGTTGATTGTTGTGATATCACCCATTGCCGATCAGTGTATAAATATTAATAAGTGTGATATCTAGATATTGTTCTTATTCATAACAGTGTGATATATATCTATTTTTCAATTCATCAAATAAAACTTTTAACTTTGCAAAATAACCTACTTCTTGGTTCAGTGAGACCGGGGGGGTTCAAAGAGAGGGGCGTTATATAAGGGTACATCGTCCAGAAATAAAAGAACTTTTGACATAAAAATATATAAATTAAGGGTTCCAGCTGGGCATCTCACGCTAGGCATTGACTTCAGTTGGAGTGCTGGGTTGAAACCACTTACACATTATTGTAAAATAAAATAAAATATAAATATTCCATGATGCGTAGAGAGATCACAGAGATTCGGGGGGGACGGATCCGGGAGGGTCATTGAGGTTCTGAGAAAAAAAAAATCGCAAAAAGAAAGAGAAAAGAAAAAGGTAAAAGAAAACGAAAATTAGAATAAGTAAAGGAACAGTACTTGAAACATTATTAATAACAATTCACAATGAATTGTACCTATAGTTGTTCAAATAGAATTCAGTAAATTACAGTAACTACTTGTCGTAAGTGCCAGTGGTTGGAGTCTATATGATGCCATCCTATTTCTAATTAGGTGTTGTGCTGGTGCTAGGTGCATTATTTATAAACATGTGAGTATGTTATAGATAGATGCTGTGAATATAGATTGCCTCTTCAAAAGGGAGTATTTTACCATAATATCTGTCGGAATTGGATTCCGGTTGCTTAATTCATGGGTTAAATCCTGCCTAGAATTAAATAAAAATGTTTGCTTCTATTAGTAAAAATAGGGATTTTGCACATTGTTATATGCCATGTGTTTATGATTGTGGTGTGTTGGTTCATCACAATTAGTGAGTGCTTTGTCAACATAATGCGTTTGTTGCAATTTGTTATGGTAAATGTGACTGTGTGTCCGAAGGTACACATTTGGTAAATCTCTGACTCTTCCTTGTCAGGTGAGTTTGTGAGTTTACAGTCATACTTGTTCAAACATGTGAAAACGCGTTGTAGCTAATGGATTTGTTTGTGTCTTGCCATGGCCATTTGTAAACAAGTGGTCTATTTGCATTTGCAACAATTTACTTAAAATTTAGACATTTTACTGGGCATAACACCATACGTGTCCACGACAATAGTCACTCTTAAGCAAGTTGCCCCATGTGTTCCAGCGTGTAGTTTTTGTAAATTCACAAAATGCCTGAAAATACATATAATCCCTGCAGGGTTGGGGAGAGTCGTATTTACTCAATTCCCTGCCTCGCCAGGGGCTCACCTGAAATGATTGTCTCATCTAGTGTCGCGCATCCGTTTTCAGGACCGGCACCAGTGTTTGATTCCATTAAAAAATGTCTCCCAGGAGACGGGTTGGTCCTACCTCGGTTTCCACTGACTTGAAAACCTGACAGCCATGTATTGGGAACCTTTATGGCATTATAGCAAATACTCACATTGATGTTGAAAAGCAAGAGAATGGGACGTGAAACATTAGATTATAGCGTTCCCTATTGGATGTTGTATAGGGACTAAGCGAAAAATGTATGTTTTGCATATCAGAATTTGTGTAGCTCTGTAGCACTGGGCACATAAAAGCTGGATTTTTACAAAATGGTATATTGTTGTAAGATCACATTTAATCCAATTTGTTAAATGTAAAAGGATCAAAAGCTGCAATTTCAAAGAAAGGTGCATTGCTATAAGATCACATTGAAACTAATTTCTTAAACTGAAAAAAATCAAAATTGCTTTCTTGATATTCTCATCAGTCCATAAGGAATGCATTAAATACAAAGAGCAGAATAATAGAAAAAAATACATTCACTACACTTAAGTCCTTTTTGGAATGGCTTTCAATTTTTTAAAGAAAAGATGCCATTTCGGTGTTAGAATTCAGACCATGGTCCACGGATCAAAAAAGGCAAATGAGTTTTGCCTCCTCCTGACGGAGTTTCAGTTCTTAGTTGCCTCCTCTTTGGCTGAGGGTGACTCACTTTAACCCAATAAATCTGACATCTTTTATGTCTTGCATTTGGTGTATCGCTTGCCAAGGGTAAACTCTTATCTTGGCTACCAATTCCTGATAGGTGTTCTCTAATTCTCTTGTGTAATTCCCGAATAATACTGCCATTGTAGATGAGTTGGCACGTGCAAATGATGGCATATATTACGAACTTCGAGCGACAGTTAATTTGTTCATTGATGTTAATGTGAATCCCATTGAAGTCTTTGAAGATAGTTGTGCTGTCCATGGCATGCTGACACATGGAGCAGGTTCCACATTTCCTAAAACCTTTATTATGGGGTTGTATCCACATTGTAGTTTCCTTGTGTTGTATCTCTGGCAGTAAGGATGGACAAAGGTTGTTCTTAAGTGTTCTGGCTCTGGTGAAGATCATGGCAGGGCAGTCTCTAATAAAATGCCCGATATGAGGGTCCAATTTTAGAAGGTAGCAATCCTTTCTTGGAATTTTTCTGATCATCCGATTGTTTGGACAATATGAGGTGATACATTTTACTTGATCTTCTTGTTTATTGTGTTCCCTAGGTTTGGGTTGCAGGGTAGAGGATCTCGTTGTTTGTTGAACTTTTTATCTGGCAGCTAGTATGTAGAGATTTACCAACTGTGTAAACGTTAAATGTACTGAAACTACATTCAATGAAAGCCACATCAAACCTGTACCTGGCCATCATAGACATAAAACAGGCCTTAAACAGCGTAAATAGAGCAAATTCATGGGCTAAACTATATGCCTGGAACTGTCTGAACGATCTATTTCAAGCTATTAAGTCCTTCCACAACAACACAACCTTACAAATCAGATTGAACAACCAAGGAGCTCTCTCTTGCGAAATTAAAACTAGCAGTTGAGTCAAACAGGGCTGCCCATTGCCAGCCACATTGTTCAATCTATACTTGGCAGTTTTATCATTGTCACTAAAGAATACAATAGACTTTACACCAAACATAAATGACCAGTTAGTCTCCTGGATCATCTATACTGATGATTTGGTGCTCATAGACCTGACCCAAATTGGGTTGCAGCGCAAATTAAACCAGCTTCAACAATATATGAAAATGAATGATCTAATGATAAATGGGAAAAAATCAAAAATCATATGTTTCGGACAAAGGAAAGGCAAAAGACGAAGGCCTTTCAAATGGAAACTAGAAAGTTAACTTCTAGAAGAGGTAGAATCAATCCGTTATCCATCCAATTTAACAAATCTATTGGAGAAATACCATGGGTGACAGAATTAAAATCTAAAATGAAAATGCCTGCCACTCAAGGGCCAATCTTGCATGCCAGGTATGGCAAATTCACCATATTTCCACTATTAATCTTCTATAAACAAAAAGTGATACCAACGATAACGTATGGTGGTGAGGCTGGGCTGAATTTATCACAGACAATAAGGAATGTTTTGGAAGGACACTTCTAGAAGTCAGTCTTACACCTGCCCAAATGCCTACCCATAGTGGTCATCTGATTTGATCTAGGGCTGCAATCGCTGTATTCGATAATGATATGGAAATCAATATCATCATTAAGAACGATCTCTATGCATGATTCAGCACCACCTTATCAATTCCTAAATCCTCCACTGATTGGAATGCACCCCTGGATCTTAAAAGAGTGGCACAAGAAATGTCTGGAACAACTGACAAAGCAGGATATGTCACCAGGAACATGGATTAATTACCCATGCACTGTAAAAAGGAAATTGAAATTGCTGGACTGTATCGAAACTCAACAATTTTGATTACAATACAAATCATTGGCACAGCTGCCATATGAATCTTGCGCGATTAACATCATTCTGAAATACCTAAAGCAGTTTCCTCGCCGGTATCATCGGAACCAATGTCTGCGACTCAGATCCTACTAAAGAGATATTGCATATGCAGAAACACAAGGAAAGGACAGATAATCTATGTTAATTCTGCAATCAACCAGAAACAATAGAATCAACTAAACATCTGTTAACAGCATGCTCAGCATTAACATCAGAGATGGCACGCTGCTTGAAAGCTTATGTTAATAACCCAAATACTTTATCGTTGGACGAATGGTGGAATTTATTTTTCTTGAGCAAAAATACATCCTGAGTCTGTGCAAGGATTAACTTTCTTGATGAAAGCCTAGTGACTCAAATTTTACATCAGAGCTTTCCCATATACGGTTGAAAGATGGAAACCAAAGATTCAAAATGTAAGGATTGCCTGAGAATTTTAAGAATGTTTTTTTAGGAGTGATGTTTTGTGAATGTTTGTGCAAATATTTTTTTAATAAACTATAACACAATAAAACATAAAAATAAAGGTGGAAGGAGGGAGAGATGCAATTCTCCTTGCAGGAAAAGGAACATTCCTTCATGATAGATGAAGAGAGTGGTACCTCATTCTATTTTTTTGTGCCAGTTCACAGACATAATCCACACAGCATCAATGATCCTCTGGTGAAGCAGGGAGCCCAAGGCACTGGAGGGTGCCTCTGGAGAAGGTGTATGAGAAGAGGCTGGTCATCCATGGAGGGAGTGGAAGTAGGAGCTTTTGAGGACACATTGATGAGGGAGAGTAGGCAAAACCACTTGTGAAAAGCCAACCACAGTCAAGGGATGCTGGGTCTCTTGTGGACATCACCACAAAGGAAAGGCCAGTGGAGGAGAAGAGGGGTAAGCACATTAGAGGAAAAATATGAGATGACTCCTGTCTTGTTGGGGACATTAAGAAGGAAGTGGTTTCCACCCAGCAGGTTGAAAGTGTTGAAGACGAGGCAAAGATCCATCAGGAGGGGCACCAGGAGGATGACCAGCCTGTGGATGTAATAAAGCAGGTGTTGAACTGACCCAAGGGGGAGGGTGAGGGAGAAATAGAGGAGGGGGCTAGGAGGTGGTGGAGGGGTAGCATTACCCTACACCATCTGTTTCAGATTGGGTAAGCCAGGCAGAGGAGGAGAACACAGGAGCGGTAACCAATACTCCCAATGTAGCCCAGAGCACCCTATTTTGATCTGCCACTTAGAGGTCTGCCAGGTCAGGAGTCTGAGGTTTTATTTGCATAATGGAGAGCGATGGGGAGGATGTAAAGTGGGTACATAAATTAAAGAGCAAGGGCTGCTACTCTTGAATATTGCCCATGGAAATCCATGCTGCCAGTGGCACATCTTTTACCAATTCATTGAATTTCCAGCCTTCGCTGAGCACACTAGAACACTGCCCCTCCAGCAGTGATGTTGATGGAATGCATCATAGTAAAACCAAGAGCCTGGCTACTGTATGGTCATGAAAGCGAAGATGACATGCATAAACCAACTACTCAAATTCCACCTACTGAACCTGTTTCGATGGCACCATTAATTGTGACCAGTCGAAATCGCAGTTTGCTATTTCTGCCCCATCAAGCTGTTCAGGCTGTGTGCCTCCGGAAATGCCCACCTTTGGACAAGACCCCCTTGACTATGTAATGAAGCATGCTGGGACATGTTACCTGCATTGTTACCTGCATTGGATTTGAACTATGCAGTGGTGCCAGAAAACATGAATAGACGTATGAAGCTCCGCCATTCTTGACTTCTCTAGGTAGCTGGGCAGAGGGAATGCAATGAGATAATCATTTAAGAGGGAATGTCTCACAGAGATACACCCCATTCGGGAGAGTGGCAGTATCTGGTGGAGGTCTGGAGTATCATAGTGTGAGGGAGTGCTCTGTGTGAGGATTAGAGAACTTTGTATTGTATTGTCATTTATATAGCACCATTTCACCATTTGTATATCCTCAATGCGCTTTGTGGTTATAGCACCCTCAGGAATTGAAGTCTAGGTGAGGGAGTGTTCTAAGGGTTTAATTTTCTGTAAAATGCGTGTGTACATTCTGCAAGGATTACAGTTTAGGAGGGATGGGTAGGCTCCAATAAGCAACAAGAGGTTAGGCATAGGGTGGGTGCTCTGGCAATTTAAGATAGAGTGCTAGTGCAGTAGACACAATGTGTGCCCAGCTAGACCACAGTTTTATGTAGGTTGTCACTGTAGACTAATATTAGAGGTGTTGAGGCACGTCAGAGAATTCTGTGTGGATGACTATGTGAACTGCTAGCCCGGATTTGAAATAGCCAAAGGGAGGAAGGAGGAAGGATAGCTCAGGGGCAACGTGTTTGTCTTGGAAGCAATACAGGTAGCAATAGCTGCATTCTAGAACTCATGGCTGGGGAGCCGTGCCTCTGCTAAGTGTCCACAGATGTGGTGCAATTTATACATACCATATTTATATATACCTTAAAGTCGGGTGGAGTTTTTCTTCATTTTATACTTGGCTGCACCCTGCGCGAGAGCTGTAGAGCTTTAGTGTGAGGAAAGGCTCTGTGGGTTATCTTGAGAAATGTATTGGGCTGCTCCAGATTGTTAGAGATCATGAGACCATTAGTGGTGGCTGCCTCCTGTGGAAGAGCCAGTGAAGTAAGCTGGCCTGAAAAATGTAAGTGGTGACTTCTCCCACTGAGATAACCCAAGAAAGTTAGTATGCAGTTATGCCTTGTAAGAGCGACCGAGAAACTTTAGGTGTGGCTGCACCCACTGAGAGAACCCAAATAATGTAGTGTGTGTTTTCACCCTGCGTGAGAACCTGAACTATTTGTTGGGAGGCTGCACGATGTGTGAGAACCAGAGAATGTTAGCAGGTGAGTGTGCCCTTTAGTACAAGCTGAGCAATTTAGTGTGTGGTTGTATACTGTGAGTGAAGTCGAGAACTTCAGTGGGTAACTGTGCTCTTTGAGAGACCGCATGAAATGTAATGAGTAGGTGCACCCCTACTGAGTTGCTGTGTCGTGTGAGTGAACCAAAGAACTTTAATATAGCACTGAGTTGTGAGGGGACTTCAGATCTTAAGTCTGTGGCTGTAACCTGTGAGAGAGCCCAAGAATATTAGAGGATGGCTTCACCCTGTAACAAACAGAGGATGTTAATGAATTGCTCCATCATGTGAGAGAACCAAATAGCTTTTGTGTGTGGCTGCATCCTCTGAGAGAAGCAGAGAAATGTAGTGGGTGGCTGCACCATGTTAGAGAAGCCATGAGATGTGGTATTTGCTGCAGCCTGTGAGAGAGTCCAAGATGTTTAGTGGGTTCCTATACCATGTGAGAGAACCCAAGATCTTTAGAGGGTGGCTTGGTGGCTGTGTGAGAACTTTAAAGAGTGGATGCTCCCTGTCAGGGAATCCAAGAACTTCATTGTGTGGCTGCGCCATCATCCTTCCCATTGGAGAAGGGTCCAGAAGATAGCCATCAAGCATTTGTTCAGTTGGTGGTCTCCTGTGTAAACCTCTTTGATGGACTATCTCTTTTCAATATGCCTGTGATACTGAGCAGAGTGCCCCACAGCCTTTCCTTCCTGTAGCCTTTACCATCCCTGCTCCAAAGGATTTCAGCAGGATTCAGTGATGGACTGACCACTGATAGAATCAATCAATCACTCAAATAAGCTTGACATTCCCAGTGTAGTTGGGAAATGTTGGTCTGATTTATGTTCTTCCTGCTGCTTGTATTCTTTCTTCAGATGATGCGACATGCGTTGAGCAAATCATCCTTGTGTATTTTACCTTGAAAGGTGGCTCATATAGAAAGCCAGAAGGCACTCAGTGTCGCCTTTCAATAAATATAATCTTGGATCACCATGCTTGTTTGTTTGTTTGTTTGTTTGTTTGTTTGTTTGTTTGCTTGTTTGTTTTAAAATTTCTAATGCGCGCCAGACCCGAGGATATCAGGGCGCAATAGGCATCAAGAGGGTTGTTCAGCTAATGTTACATTGCTGTACAAGACATACATTTTATACAATAATTTGTAGACAGGCGGTATGTACAGAATGCAGGCATATGACAGGCAGGTTGCACAATACGGCAAAAACACAACACCGTAGACAGTATATAGTGTATGTGCAGGCAGAACAGGGGTTGCATTATATAAGTAGTGAGTGGTCAGAGGTCATTTTCCTTGATCCAGTGCATGAGGTTGGATCTGAAGTGTAGGTAGGATAGGTCTTCCCTCAGGGTCGGAGGGAGGGAGTTCCAGTATTGGGCAGCTTTGACCGGGACGCTGCTTCCACCAGTCTTCATACGTTTGAATCTGGGCACCGTTAGGAGGTTGGCGTTGGCTGTTCTCGAGGGACGGTTGGAAGGTTGTCTCGTAAATCTGGCTATGAGGTATTGTGGGGCGGCTTGGTGGAGACATTTGTTTGTAAGGGAAGCTGTTTTGAGGAGGATTTTGTCTTTTGTGGAGAGCCAGTTATTAGATCTTCTGAGGTCAGAGATGTGTTCTTTCTTGGGAATGCTTAGGGATGCTCTCAAGGCGTTATTTTGTAAAATCTGAATCTTGTTGGTGATGTATTTGTTGCTCCCTACATATAGGGCATTACAGTAATCCAGTTTGGATAAGACAAGGGCTCTTGCTAGAGTGATGCAGTTGTTGGGGGAGAGGAAAGGCTTGGCTGCTCTGATTAGCTTACAAGTGTAGGCAGTAGATGAGGCCATGGTGTTGACTTGTTCTTTGAAGGTTAATGTGGAGTCTACATAGAATCCAAGGGTTTTGACCTCCTTGGCTACTGTGATGTTATTGCTGTCTATTTTGAAATTGGAATAGTCGTGGCCTAGTTTGTTGAGGTTCGCAGTGGTGCCCAGAATGAGAAGTTCCATGTTGTCATCATTCAGGCATAGACCATGAGAGGCCATCCATGCCTGGATGATGAGGTACACTCTATTTACAAAGGCCAAATCCTTGTTGTAATCGCCCATCAACGGGATGAGGATCTGTGTATCATCGGCATAATTATTGTAGGTGATAGCCAGGCCATCTAGATCATCAAAAAGGGGCTTTGTGAAGATGTTCTACAGAGTAGGGGACACACAGGTGCCCTGGGGCACACCGCAGGTGATGGGTATGGGGTCAGCGGCTGATAAAGGTGAGAACACGCACATTGTTCTGTTGTCAAAGAAGGATTGGATCCATCATATCGCTTCTTGTGAGAAATGGGCGCCAGATTCCAAGTAGTTGCATAGAATCTTATGGTCCACTAGGTCGAACGCCTCTGAGAGATCAAGCAGCAGCAATAGTGCTGTCTTGCCATCGTCTCTCAGCATGTCTTTTTGTGACTTAAGGTCGATAAGCACAGTTTCAGTTCTGTGTTGTGCTCTGAAGCCTGACTGTCATACTCCTAAACTGTGGTTATATTCCAAATATTGTTGGATTTGGAGGTAAGCCACCTTGTCTAGAATTTTAAGCAAAAACGAGACTGTGGTGATGGGGCGATAGTTTGTGGGTATGGACGGGTCAAGTGTTTGTTTTTTAAGTAGTGAAAGGACCCAAGACTGTTTCAAGTTTTTAGGTATGGTGCCGGTGGAGAAGGACACATTTATGAGTTTGGAGATGAATGGGGAGAGGTCACATGCAGCATCTTTTATGATTTGTGCTGGGCAGGGGTCGCTGTGGCAGTTAGAGGGTTTGAGGGTAAGGATGACTTTTTCAACTTCTAGGATGGATACTTTATTAAAGTTGAAGCAGGGTATGGGTAGATTGGGAGGTGGCAGAGTAGGCTGGGGCAGAAGCGCAGACGTTTTATTGGGCTTAGGGGCAAGGAAGAGAGTTTCTTTTTTATTGTTAATCTTAGCTTGGAGGGTTGTTACCTTGTTAGATAGGGCACTCTGAATACTAGTGCACTATTGTTTGTCCTTGACACAGGTGTCCAGGGTTTGGATGGGCGTATCTATCTCTTTAAGGATTGTGAACAGTTCTTTGGTACTTGAATTAGCTTGAGTAATACGCAGGTTGTATGACGATTGTTTGGCGAGGGTAATTTCTTTTTTGTAAAGGGTGGCTATTTTACTAAGGTTGTTTCTGTTAGTGTCAGAGGGATCTAGTCTCCAGATTTTTTCACTTTTGCATTTTTCTAGTCTGATTGTTTTCAAGTGGGGGAGAGAACCCGGTATTCACATGTTTTTTGGGTTTGCTCATTCGAATTTTCAGTGGTGCTATGACGTCTAAGGAAGATAGCATTACTTTGTTGTACTCCTCTACTAAGGTGAAATGATCTGTGTGGTCAGGAAGTGAATTCAAAGTAGGAAGGATCAGGGGAGTGAGTTTTTCAGCTGTGATATTTCTTTTGTTTCTGGTGGGAATGGTAGGAGCATGCTATTGGCCCATGCTATTGGCAGGTAGGGGAGGTGTAGCCTTTCAGGAGAAGGAAATCAGGTAGTGGTCAGACCAGGGCTGTGATGCTATGGATGTAATAGTTGGCCGGCAGTTATGCTCCGCTATCCAATTGAGGGTCCTGCCTTTAGTGTGGGTCGCACCTGTCAATTTTTGGGTGAACCCTAATTCCTTGAGGGAGTCGTTGATATGCGGGGCATTATGATCTAATGGGTCGTTGAAACCTATGTTGAGATCTCCTAAGAGAAGGCATTGTGAGGAATTTTTAAGGTTGTCAGATAAGATGTTAGTTAAGTCTTCTTTGAAGGAGCCTAAGGGGTCAGGGGGTCTGTATATGAGGTGAATAGACAAGGTCTGGGTGTCAGAGATGGTCAGCTTGGCAGTGAGGGATTCACATGAGTCTGCATTTTGTGGCGTGGTGAGTCCACCTCAGGATTTAGTGCGGTCTATTCTAAGGAGAGTGTAATCCTCGAGGATGGCTAGCATGATCGCTGGGCCTGCTGCTGAATGAAGCCAGGATTAAGTGATTGCAAGGAAGTCCATTTTGTCTATCTGGAGTAAATCAGCTATTTCTGTGGCATGGGCCACCATGGAGCGGGCATTTATTAGGGCTCCTTTTATGCTAGTCTGTGTAGTTTCCATTGGTGGTACCTGGGTGTGGTGGTGCTTCGGGTGGGTGTTGATGTCTCAGGTGAGTCAGCTGTTAAGCTGGAGTGGGTGCTGAGTATTGGGGGCTATGTGAGTGGAGGTTTTGGTATTGGGCTGTGAGCCACTCAAGGTTCTGGTGGTGTTATTTATGGGAAGATGTGAGGTTTTAGCTAGGGGTTCGTAGATTTTAGGGAGTCTGGCACGGAGTTTGAGGTTTCTCTGGTTGGAGACTACATGGTCTTGTGTTCCAATTATTCTGACTCAGGGATTTGTTGTAAAAAGTAGCAAGAGCTGCTAAAGGCAAGGTGTGTGTCATGGTAGGGGTAAGTGTGCTAATTAGGTTTAGGGTGGTCCTCAGTAGGACAGTATAGATAATTGGCATATACATGTTTTGCACGTATGGTTGCTAGATGATGGCAAATGTGGCATTAATTTTGGATGAAGGGTATCTATGCAGAGGTGCAGGGATGGGATAGCAGTAGTCCAATTGAATGTGCGGTTCAGATACAGTGAGGGGGTGCAGGTTTGGAATAAGCTGATTCAGGTGAAGTGGTATCACAGAAACTAGTGCAAATAGGCTGAGTCTGCTGTATTAGCTGAACGTAAGTAGTTGAGAACGAGATGTCTTGGGCAAAACCAACCCTTCAGGGGTTTGGTAGATTTAACATGTGGAGTACCGAGTTAGCCTAACAGAGCACTGACCACCGTGTGGACAGTATATGTCAGAATAGGCACATCAAATTATACACATAATTGCATCAAATGATACACTGCTAGAAGGTGAGTAACACAGTCAAAAAGTTAGGATGCATACTATATTAGCTGGCATTACGAGAGTAGCAAATGTGCAGGCACAAAGTGGAATTGATCATATAAACAATGCGAAGTGGGAGCAACTGTGCAAATATAGGAGCCTGCTAAAAGTGCATAAAGGGGATGGGGAACATATGACAGATAAGCGAGCTAGTCATAAACTGTTAGAGAAGCATGGCAGGGTGGAGAGGTAGTGTGCATAGACCATGGATTCCGGGAGTTTACTAAGCAGACCATGTAAGTCAGAGGGGTAATGGATCATATTTAAACTGGTATTCGGAACATAGATAGAGAGCACAGATATTACAAGCGGGCCGCAGGGGCGGTTACAGGCCTCATGGAAGCATGACGCATGTAATGAATATCATGACTTTAAGCTTAAAGATGGTGGAGGGCTGTATTCAGGCGACATAAAGGTTGAAACATTATATTGTCATGATGTCTGAGGAGCCGCATAAGATAGGGAGGCAAGCTGGGAACACCAGCAATCGGCAACAGCTATCAGGGTGAGCGTAGGGATTGGCGAATGCTGCTCAAGCGCCCTGGCTCTGTGAGTTTGCCTAACTGAAGAAAGTTGAAAGTTAAAAGTACCTTTTGTGATGTCCATAGAAGAAAGAAGAACATCCGACATGCAGGGTTTCTGGCTGATGGCTGGGAAGGCCTGGACAGGCTAGTACAGGAAATAAGCCTTTGTGCAGACCTGGGAGGCTCGCTTACGCCTGCCAGATTGTGGTTGTCCAAAATGAATGCTCGGGCGGCCAATGGTGAGAGCCAGCAGCCTGGGTGGACCCAAACAAGAGAGGCAGAGTGCCTAGGAGTTCCGGGCGGCCATCTTGGTGGGTGCCCACGAGATCCACAAATAAGGGATTGGCGTGTAAAATGTAAATAACGCTGTATAGCGTGGATCAAAGGCAGGTGATGGTAAACAGTGTGTATTCAGCAGCGCTTTTAGGGGCGAAGTTAGGCAATTTTCCGATAATGCTGAATAAGCCCACGGGCTACCTCGGTGAAGGAGGAAGCTCCATCTTCACTCCCAAGCGTTGCACTGCTCCTGCAGTGTTGGAGGTGCTCCTGCTCCTCCGATGCAGTGAGAAAATGAATGGAACACAGGCTAAGACAGGAAATTAGCCGTTGTGCAGGCCTTAGTGTGGGTGGCCGGCTTATGCATGCCGGCTTGTGGTTGGACAACATGAATGCTCGGGTGGAAAATGGTGTGAGCCAGCAGCCTGGGTGGACCCAGACAAGGGAGGCAGAGTGCATACATGCAATAATAAAAGCAGGGTTCGCAAAAGCAGTGGCCTATCTCCATCTAAATCACCTGCTAGGGCGCTGGCCTTAGCAATTTTGATCACAGCAAGCTTACAAAGGGACACCCTGCATCAGCAATGCCTTATGATAAAGATTTGTTTATTTATATAGTGCTTACACCTAAGTGATGTACATAGAACATATATGTATTCATCATCTCAACCGAGGTTGGTGCTCATGTCTTGACTTCAGAAGGATGGAAGGCTAAATTGGTCTTGCTGGGATTTGAACCTGCAACCTGCAGATCACACATAGATGCAAGCAGCGAGCACTCTACCCACTGAGCTATCTTACTGGCTAACAGTTATGATGGCTGACCCACTGGTTACCATCCTCAAAGGTTTGTATCACAGAGCATACATTAGAGAGCAGCTGCAACAGCCACAGAGTCACAAATGCCCCATCTATATATTTGCTGTTAGTGTTTCTGTAGCCAGTGATGGCATTACACAATTCAGATAATCTGCCCAACATGTACAAAGTAGATTTCAAATGCGTCATAGATGTATTTAGGCTTTGCCATGGAATGATGTGGCAAGCCTGCAGCTGGAGCAGTGCTTTTTTGGCATGATTGTCCTGGTTGACATATGGAATGATCTTCAGTGACACAGTGATCATCCTTTTCAGAGGTTGACCATTGCAGGTAAAGCATGTGGCATGGTGGTGATGGGAATGTGCAAACCAGTTGATGTGCATTCTCTTGCCAATGCATAAGGTAGCAAGGACAGTTGATCCATTGTCTGCTTGAAGAAATCCAAAAAGGCAGGTTGCATGCCTTTACTGTGCATTCAATGAATCCCCCTTAGCATTAGCACCGGTATCAACATTCCTGTGGCTTCTGCCCTATACATCTTGCATGCATAAAGTTTCCTGATGCTGAACTGCATACACCTGATGCTCCCTAGCATTACGCTGTAACCCATCATGGCTGCTAGATAATGAAAAGGCCACCCAGTGCTGTGGCAGCCATTTAGTCAATGATGTGCCCACTGGTCCTCATATACTATTCCAGCAACAACACACAATCCTGCTTGTACTGTGATTGATCCATTCAGCCTCATTACGGGTCCGGTGCTAACCCTGCCAGGGCTACCGGGGGGGGGGGGTTGCCGCCAAACCCATAATAAACTACTGGCACCTGACTTCCCAGTGCCACCCACTCCTTACGAGTCTGGCAGCCCGGGACGTCATGGCCCAGTAAATTGTAAATCCCCATTCCCATAGAGTCCTATGGGATTTGATGGGAGTTTTCGGACACGGAAGCACTGGAACCATTGCTAACGGTGCTGGTGCTTCTGTAAAGGGTTTGCCTACCGTGGCTGCTGTGCCCGGCAGGGTCAGACCTGTCGGGCACAGCGGCCATGGCAGGCAAACACGTAGTTTGCCGGTCCGGAAACAAGGGTGCCTGTGAGCTTTCCGGCACCCTTGTTTCTAGGACCAGCAAACTACGTTTCTAAAAGAAACATACCTTGCTGTGTGGCCCAGTGGTTCCCTGAGTCCGTCTTCAATGTCACAGGGTGTGAACAGGGCATGTAGTATCCTTCCAGAATATCTTGAGCTAAAAGTGTTTGTAAACAAACAGCTGCTGTAAAACAGCTCAATGGACAGCTCTTAACAACAAGGGAGGAGATTACCAACACATTCTTGTAATTGTATAAGACATTGCTTTATGAAGAGGTGTTTCTCTATCAGCCCAAAAAATTGAGAACTTCTTGCCTTCCTATACTTATATGTATACTATATGATATACTATAGTGATAATATACTTACATGTACTTGTTCCCTAGACATGGTGTCTCACATATCTTTAGTGGAGATTGGGATATAAATAAGGGGGTCAAAGAGAATGAAGCATTGTGTACAGATGGAATCCCAATTGACCTTTCTAAAGAGTCTGTAAGTAGCATGCTAGTTTATATAATACACAAGCCAGGTAAAGAGCTGAACAATCTTGATATCTTCCACCCAATTACTCTTATCAGTCACGACTGTATGGTCTGTGCAAGGAATTGTAGCAATACTCTAAAAAAAGTGCTTAATTCCCATCAAATCAAGACCTATCAAGCCATCTGAAAGGAAACCACTTGGCATACAATACTTGGCTTGCCTGCCAAGTCAAAGAAAACAAGCAAATGGCAACTGTGTTTAACCGGGTCTAGTGGTCTTGAATGATATATATGTAAAGTTCTTGAGTCATTTAGCTTTGGCAGAGGGTTCTGAATAAAAGTTCAGGCAGCTTAGGTAGACCTAGGAAATGGCCCTGGTGAATGACCCTGCTGTCTCTTGCTTTTCCCCTGTTGTCTAGAATACAGCCAGGTTGTCTTTTGTCATCATTACTTTTTTATTTTGGCTGTGGAACCATTGATTTGTGCATTGCACTTATTATAGCACTTCAGAAAGAAATCAAGTTGCAAGCCTATTTTAAAACATCTAAATTACCTATTAGGAACGTGTTTGGCAAGGAAGAAAAACATAGGATTGTGGTCAGGGGAAGCAAGACCACCGGGAAAAGGGGGTGGACTGAGACCTGCCAGATTTTGCTCTCCACCATGGAGCTAGCCTGGATAAACGGGAGCCTTAAGTTTGCAGGAGCCAGATGATAAGGTAGTAGAATAGCCCATTAACCCTTTTTGGCAGAAGTCTCTGATTACAAATAGAAAACTCATCAGCAGTGCTCTGAATTCCGAGCTACAGATAACTAAGACGGACTTAGTCTTAGTTATCTATAGCAAGGTCAAACAAGCTCTGCAAGGGGGCATACCCTCGTTGGTTTGGGCTTCCACACATTACACTCAGTATGATTAATGTAACTTTCATATGATGTTCAACTTGCTCGATGAGGGGTGTACTGATGTCTAAGAAGATTTAGGGCAGGTTGGCCCTAAATCTTGACTATGACTATTTTCACTAATACCATCTGACGTCCTCTGACTTAAGTTGGCTAAATCAGCATCAGGCACCTTGTCCAGGTCTCAAATATAACAAATAGGATCGGTATATGGGCAAAACAGTGGTCACTCATTTTGAGTTAACTGCTTCCCATTAGTCAATGCAGCTATAGATTAAATGTGCTGAAATATTAGAATACAACATCTGTCAGATCTCTGGGAAGGGCTGTCTAGAAATGGATCTGTTAATACCATCGTGGGGTTGTTAACTCAAAATATTGATTGCATACTGCACAAAGACATGTGCCCCACCTTAAGATTACAAAAGGCTAAGTTAAGAGACTCCTGTCTATTGTTCCACTGCAGTTGAGAAAATAATGAATTGGAGCTCATGCTATTATTATACCTAGACATACCTGCCAATAACTGCCTGCTTGGGTTGAATATATATGCTTTTCGCCTTGCCCTATCCTGCTATCCAAAGGCATCCTAAATTGTGTCAACAGTTGCTTGTAAGTTTGGATTATTTGTTCCCATGCCCCAAGTTGCAGAATTCTCCCCCCACCTGCTGGCACTTCGACCCTCCATGTATGTTATACCATATGTCACTGGAATTCTACAACGCCCCCTAAGGCAGTTCATCGTATCTAGTCTGAATCTGTTAATATTTCTCATTGCATTGAATGATACACATGAATAGCTTTTTGATTTACAATGTTTTTATTTGGACCAGTACAATTCTATATACAATAACTTGAACATCAAACAGATATCAACTTCCTCTCCGCTCCCGCTGTCCCCCCTCCTCTGTCCTCGGCTACCTTGCCTCTCCCCTCCCTCCCTGCCCCTTCTCTTGCTCCCTCTTCAACTCCTTCTCTAACACCTCCGCAGGGCGCACCTCTGATCTGTACCCCTCCCCGGAAGTTTTTCAAGGGTGGCAACCTTCTCCACATTGCCACTCTAAATTCTCGCTCTGCCATCAAGCACTCCTCTGATATCTGTCGCCTTCTTGAGGAACTGGACCTCGACGTCCTCGGTCTCACTGAGACATGGTTCACTGCCAGCTCTGCCACCAGCTTCGACACACTCCTACCTGACGGCTACAAGATCCTCTCCATGCCTAGGCCAAACCGCTCAGGGGGTGGTGTTGCCCTTATCTTCCCTGAGTGGATTCCTGCCACTGTCACTCCTACGCAGACCTACTCCTCTTTTGAATGTCTTGTCTGCCGACTCTCTCTCTCTCCTAGCCATTCCCTTACCGTGGCTACTATCTATCGGCCACCTGGTCAAATTTCATCCTTCCTCTCTGAGTGGGCTGACCTCTCCTCCTCACTCCTGTCCTCAACCACCCAACTCCTCTTTCTCGGTGACTTCAACATCCACCTCGATGCCTCCTGTCCCCCCACTGGTCTCTTTCGCGAACTCTGCAACTCTCTCTCACTCTCTATCCTCCCGTCTGGGCCTACTCACTCTGCAGGGCACACTCTTGATGCTCTGATCTCTTCTGACCTTCCCCTCTCCCTCCCTCTCTCCACTCCTCTCTCCTGGAGTGATCACTTTCTCCTATCCTCCCACCTCTCCCTCCCTACCCCACAGGCAAAGCCACCCTCGTCATTGCCACCCACCTTCTCGGTCATCCGACCCATGAAGCGCGTGTCAGTTGAGGCTTTCGCTGCTACCTTCTCGCCCCCTCCTCCCCCCTCGGCTGACTCCCACCCTGACACAGCCCTCTCCATCCTCTATTCCTCTATATCTGATACTCTCGATATCCTTGCCCCCGTCATGAGAATCCGCCTGAAGCCCAAAGCCAAATGTAACTCCTGGTATGACTCGGATCTCGTCACCCTAAAACGCAAGTGCAGGGTGGCAGAGAGGAAATGGCGTGCTTCATGCTCATCCTCTGACAAACTGGCCTGCCGCCTGCTCCAAAGGCAATACCGGCTCTCCGTTCTCACCAAGAAGAGAGCCCTTATCCAAGCCCGCATCTCTGAGGCATCTAACAACTCGGCCGAACTCTTTAAAATCTGCAAGGAGCTGGCCAACCCTGCTGCAGTCTCTACCTCTCCTGTCCCCTCCCAGGCCCTCTGCACCGCACTGGCCTCGCACTTCATCTCAAAAACTCAGGACATCCTGTCCTCGCTCTCCTCCTCTCTCCTCCCTCCCTCTCTTCCCGGCTCTTCCTCTTGCTCTCTTGCAGCCTCCCCTCCGCCCTCCTTCTCTGCTTTTCCACCTTTTTCTGCTGATGAGGTTTCCAGACAAGTCCGATCTATGAAAGCCTCGTCTAAACAGGTTCACCCCTGTTCCTCCAAAACCATCAAGGACCACATCGACTCCCTGGCTCCTGCCTTGGCTGCCTTTTGCAACCACTCATTCGCCTCTGGAGTCTTCCCATCCCCCCTCAAGCACTCCCTTGTGCACCCCCTCCTCAAGAAACCCTCCTCCGACCCCTCCTGCCCGGCCAACTATCGCCCAATCTCCATCACTCCCTTCCTGGGCAAGCTCCTGGAGAAACTGGCCATCTCCCAGCTTAACCTCCATGCTGAATCTGTTGGTAATCTTCATGACCATCAATCCGGCTTCAGAGCGGCCCGAAGCACGGAAACTGCTCTCCTGAACATCCGTGAGGACCTGCTCCTGAACCTCGATTCCAACACTCCCTGTGTTCTCATTCTGCTCGATCTCTCCTCTGCCTTTGACACTGTCAACCATGCCATCCTGCTCAACCGTCTCCGTGATAACCTGGGTATCACTGGTCAGGCTCTGGCATGGCTGTCCTCTTTCCTTTCCGGTCGACCCTCCCAGGTCCAAATGGGCTCCTTCCTCTCTGACATCTTTTTCTCCACCTGTGGTGTCCCCCAGGGATCCAACCTCTCTCCCTGGCTTTTCAACCAGTATCTGGCACTCCTTGCCCACCGCATCGCCGCTCTCTGCCCCTACTTCCAGTGCTATGCGGACGATACCCAGCTCATTTTCAGGCTACCCTCGGCCTCCTCCTCTCCTTCCCTCATCTCCGACTGTCTGTCTGCTATCCAGGAATGGTGTGCCGCCAATGACCTCTGCCTTAACGCCAGTAAGACTGAGATTCTACTCATCGGCACACCCACTCCCTCCTTCCCTGCAGCTCTCTGGCCGGCCTCCCTTGGCCCCCTTCCTGCCCCTACCTGCAAGGCTAAAAACCTTGGGGTCATCTTCGACTCCACACTCTCCTTCTCTCCTCATATATCTGACGTCTCTAAGAAGTCACACTACCAGCTGCACCTCCTCAGAGGTATTCTTCCCTTCCTCTCCTTCCCCCAGAAGCTCACTGTCTCCCGAGCCCTGGTTCTCTCAAGGCTGGACTACTGTAACAGCCTCTATCTTAATCTGCCTGCCTCCACTCTCCGCCCTCTGCAACTTATCCAGAACAGAACTGCGAGACTTGTCCTTGGCCTCAAGCCCAGGGACCGTATCTCTCCAGGACTGAAATCTCTTCACTGGCTCCCAGTGGCTGCGAGGATTAAGTTCAAAACCCTCTGCATTGTCCACAAGGCCTTCTGGGGCCTGGGGCCTAAATACCTTCAACTCTCTCTTCCTAAATATCTTCCTTCACGAGCCCTTCGCTCATCCTTCTCCAACTCCCTCATGGTCAGCCGCTTCTCGAAGCAACGAGCTGGGGGTAGATCTCTCTCCGCAGCAGGGGCCTCCCTCTGGAACAGCCTTCCTGCCTCCCTGAAACTTGAGGAGAACCATCTCCGGTTCCGGAAGCACCTCAAAACCTTCCTCTTCGCTTCTGCCTTCTCTCTCCCTCTCCCCTGCTAAACCTGCTTAACTCCCCACTGAATTCTGCACTAAACCTGCGTCTGAGCCACTCTCAGCGACCTCGGTCCAGGTCCCAGCCACTCTCCACTTGCACTGCCTCCCTGGCTCCCCCTGCACTGTGGGACTGTCACTGCATCCCTACAGCCCCCTTCCCAGCACTTGCTCTGCACTTACCTCGCACTTGCCACCAGCTGGCCCTTTTATTTATTATTTATTATTTATTTATTTTTACGCTACTTACCTTGTACCGCACTTCCCCCCCACCTCCTCCCCCTGCACTTTCTCCTTTTCCCCTTACCTCTGCACTTGCGCGATCTGAATGACACCTGGCCTAGTAGGATCGTTTGTCTGTCTTCCCCTTGTTTCCCTCCCTCCCTGCCTCGTCGCGCCTTGAAACACTTGTGTATAGGCGCGTTACAAATATCATATCATATCATATCATATCATATGGAATACACGAGTAACTCAATTTGTTGTTAGACCACTTGCAAATCGCAAACCTCCTATAGGGTCTGTTTGCAATTTAATTAGGGCTGTTATTGAATATAAAGCTCCATTAAGAAGTTGAAATACACCTCTCCTCATCCCTTTCCATTTATCCAGGGTTTCTAAAGAATTATTAATTCAAAGTGGTGCTAGTAGGGAGGGAGGGAAGTTTTGAGTCGTAAAGGGGGACCTTGCGAAGAAAAGTATAATGAGCAAGGAGTAGAAAGAAAGCATCGATATGTTTTCTCCAAGGTTGACTAGGCTGAAAACTTATTTATTAGGTCTGGCTTTGGTGCTGCAGGTAAACACCTTGCTCTGCCTGATCTCCACATTCTCCTTTTCGCACCACCACCCTACCATGATCCAGAATCTTCCTTTCATGCAGTGGACACTCATGCAACCCCTGGTTTCTCACGACCCTGCCCACTCTCCCTCTCTCTGACTGTTTCTCACTTGAGAGCCCTGGATCTCTAGGCAACCCTTGACAATCTGGAAACAGCACGAGAAATAGTGTCTCCCACCTAACGTGTTAGATCTTTGCTGGAAGATATCACTGTGCTCTTTCAGTTGATATGGTAATTGATTGATGGTGATTCAATAAGATGTCATCTTGTCAGTTATGTAGAAGGTCACCCAGTCTATGTTGTTTCCCATTACACTTGACTGGCACTTTGCTGCTCACCCTTGCCCCCACCTATTTTTGTATGAACTCTTGCTTGCCATCTTGATCACCATGAAGTTCAGCAATCAGAGGACACACATTTAGAAGTCCAAGGTTTTTTTTTTTTTTTTCCAGGTCACACATGCTGAAAACATCTAATGCTTTAAACATCCCATTGCTGATTATATTCCATTGATGAAAACGTGCCTTCACCAAAAATGTTTACTAGTTGAAATATTCACTGCCCATATTTTCCCTATGCTGATACAACAGGTGCTATGGTGCTCATGATTGCATTCACTAGGGAATCTTCAATACTCTTTGTTTGTGCCGTATATGAAAATATTTGTTTTTTCCAAAACTGTTAATTCTTTTCACTGCCTTTTCCTAAATCCGATCCTGAACTTCTCTAAGCATTACTTGCTAATTTGATAGTATATCTCAATCCTAATTGGTCTTTTTGTTCTCTTCTGTAGTCTCTGTTCTTAAGTGATTCCCAAATCATACCAATGAAGAACTGTGATGAACAAGCTGAGCATGCATTATCTTGTAATATTTCCAACAAGACTGTTCATGTTTCTCATGTAAAGACCTAGTCTAACATTATGTAATGCAGTGATCTTGAAAGACATCCATGTGAGCTGTCCTTGAGCAAAGTGTATAAAGTTTGCACACATGCAATGGGATGGTGTGGAGCGGTGAGTGAAGTTGGAATTTTTGGTACGGAGAGAATTTTATTAATGAGAAAAGATGCAGAACATGGCATCATTTCAAAAACAATATTTAAGCTACAACCTACGCACATCCATTTGGAATAAAACACACGTGCAAGCAAACTGTGTAATATTGTCAAGTTCCCTAAAAGCAGATTATGGGACAAGGCCTGAGATAAACATGCAAGTACCTAAAATAACCTGCAACTTTTGTTGAAATGAGGGAACATGCTGCAATGGTAAGTGAAGCCAACTTTAGATGGAGACAGCACTGAATTCTGACATATCGGAATCTTTTCAACCCACAAGGACGTTCCCGTCAAAAGCTAATAAACTCTTTAAAACTACCCACTGTGGAAAAGGATCCTACTTCAAACTGGCAAATCAAGCCAGACCGTTGTAAAGTTTAAGTGCTGAATTTTAATACTTGCCCTGTGGGTGTTTTAGGGCTGAACATTTTAAAATTGTATTTAAAATCAGATGAATCCATGGTCTTGCTCAGTTAAATCTATTAAAACTATATCACAGGCCTTCCTGAATGTAAGAACGTAACACTTGACAGGACTTCAGGTCTGGAAACTTCTCAAGAGGAGACATAATCAACACCATATAACCTCCTTGATCTTTCCCGACCTGACTCATTAGAAAATAATACCACATCTGTACATTCATTTTGTCACGAAGAAGGGGTGCCGTCTACTGTGTCATATATCATAGCATTTGCAGGTTTAAGCCAAATATTATGAGATGGAAAAATAATTAGAATGTAAATGTAGAAGTGAGTTAAAGGGAAACATTTATAACTTGTATATTATGCATGCTATAATGATAACACTTGCATCAATTGATTTGTGCAAGAGATTAATCTGGTGAGCAAATTAATAAAGTGGTCACATAGGTGGAATTTAATGTTTCAGAATGTGATACATTTTAATGCCAGAAACCTCTGAGATGATATCATATTAAATGGGAGGGAAGCTGGGTGTAGAATGTATTTATTTTAATGTATTTATTTATTGGTTATTTATTAAGCGCCTGTACATCAAATGGGGTTTCAATGTGCCACAAGACAAAAACGGGGTGGTAGACTGGGAAGAAAACAACAATTATGGTCGTACTAGGACTGTGCCATTCAGATCGTGCAAGTGCAGTAACAAGAAGTGCATGGAGTGGGGGAGTGGGGATGGGGGAGGAAGTGTTGGTAGGGGCGGAAGGTATAATGCTAGGGTGGGAGGGAAATGAGGGGCAGAGTGCTGCAAACAAGTGTAAGGGGAGGAGGGGAAGAAGATGGCCCTTGGGGCTAAGCAAGTGCTAAGGGGATTCCAGGTGGGAAAGTACCAGGGGATGGAGGGAATGAGGAACAGGGAGTGAGGACCACATGCTAAGTGTGAGGATGGGGTTGTCCAGGCTCGGTAGGGATGCAGACCCCGCCAAACTAGTAAGGGGAAGGGGGCTCAGGAGGACATGTGTATGTTGGGGTGGTCAGCAAGACTGTGGTATTAGGGTAGGCTGGGTGAGAAGGGCCTGGTGATCTGTAGGACTCAGAAGGGACCAGGTAGCCAGTCAATGCAGCAGAGGGGCACATTAGCAGGGGAGGGGGAGAGGAAAGGAAGGTCTTGAGAAGCTTCCAGAATTTAAGGTGATCTGGCTGAAGAATGAGATGGGCAAGAAGGCTGTTCCAGAGGGAGGCACCTACCAAAGAGAGAGATCTACCCCCATTCTCTGCTTGGGGAAGTGTCTGATCTGCAAAGAGTTGGAGCTAGAAGACAAAAGGGTTCTAGCAGGGAGGTATTTAGGGAGAGAGAGGTGGACGTAGCTGTGTTCCAGGCCCCAAAAAGCCTTGTGGATAATGCAGAGGGACTTGAACTTGACCCTTGCAGCAACCAGGAGCCAGTGAAGAGATTTTGGGCTGGAGAGATGCAGTCCCCGGGTTTGAGGCCAAATATAAGTCTGTCAGTACTGTTCTGAGTTAGTTGAATAGGGCAAAGAGAGGATAAAGGTAGATTGAGGAAGAGGCTGTTGCGGTAGTCTAGCTTAGACAGGACCAGAGCTCTGGAGATATTGAGTTTCTGGAGGAAGGTGAGTAAAGGAAGAATGCCTCCGAGGATGTGGAGCTGAAAGGGGCCCTTCTTGGCAGCCAGTGAGTAGGAGGTAAAGAGGAAGCAGGGGTCCCAATGTGTCATTGCCATGGCTCCAGAACCCCAGACCCCGCACCATCAGGGCACGAGATCAAGGGGCAACATTACCTTTTATTGTCCCTTTGGGACAATACAGCTTGGAGAGCCCAACTGGACTCAGTCCTGGCGCCTTTGGCACCAGGCTCATAAATAAATGTGCACTAGCACATTTTATTTGCTGCAGGTACTTAGTATCCCCTGCAGGGGCCCCCATGTGCTTTGGGTCAGGCGTGGCTGCTGGGGAGGCTGAATGCACGTGTTAGCATCCTTTCAGGAGTGCCAGGGTGGAGCTGATGAGTCATGACTATGGCTGTGGTCAGAGCAGGCTATATAAGCCACCTCTGCCTCCCAGCACGCGCTTCGCGTTATTCTGCTATTGTAGCGTAACGCTCACCGGCGCTAAGCTCATCTTACCTGCCTTCAGCTACCAGCTAAAGCGCACCTTACCTGACTTCTGCTACCAGCCGGAGCGCACCTTACCTGACTTCAGCAACTCTCCATAGTGCATCCTACCTGCCTTTCGCTATCAGCCGCAGCACTTACCTCGCCATCTACTTCCTTTGCCACGCATCTTTGTGAGTCAGGCATTCATCTTCATCTTACCTGCTATCCACTTCCTTCGGCACGCATCCTTGTGGAGTCAGGCATCTATCTTCCATCTCCAGACCACGGAGTAGCGGCGCTTCAACTCAACGTTTTACCAACAGTGCCTGCAGGTAAAAGCAAAGACAAGGTGAGAAACCTATAAGACAATACGTTTAAGGATGCGTTTAGCCTAAACCTTGCGCTTGACCTAAAACCAATAATTACCATCTATTGGAACATCGTGAACTCCATTCTCTGCCTATTTGGCCTCGCCTCTTGCACCGTAACTACCCCTGGGCCGCATACCACCTGCCGGGAGAAAGCGGAGGAAAGACATTATTACAAGAATACGGACAATAATCAAGAATCAAAACTACAATATTTAAAAGCCAAAAGACACTTACCTTTAGGAGTGGATCAGCCACAGCTAGTCTTCCTGCCACTGACATCACATGGATCAGTGAAGGAACTCGATCGATTAAATGCACCCCTGCTGTGAGAAGCAGGATGGAGAGCTTGCTGTCATCAAACAACAGGTGAGACTGTATGGGTCGGCGTATGCTCACCACATTCTGGGACAAAGGGTTAGAGAGAGACAGCAGTTATACAGCAGCCTTCTCATGCTCTCTCATATCCTCACAGGGACAGTATCGACAACCAGCGCGGTCCACAGCATACGAGCAGGGGAGGAAGCCTAACAAGGGGAATTCACCTCCAGGGAGAGCTGCGACCGTGCCGCAACGTCCCAGCAGAGAACAGTCATATGGGCAAGGTAGATGTTGAAGAGGCATGGTGAGAGGATAAAGCCCTGAGGTATTCTGCATCTGGAGAGTGTGGTGGAGGAGAGGAAATGGCCCAATTGAACCTGGGATTGGTCAAATAGGAAGGCGGTCAACCAGTTCAGTGCCAGGTCTGTGATGTCAAGGGCATCATGGATCCTATTTATCAGGGTGACATGATTGACCAAATTAAAGTCAGCGGAAAGATTGAGAAGGATGAGAATGGAGGGAGAGTTGGAATTGAGATTTACAGCCAGTCTTCACGGGTGTTCAGAAGAGCAATTTCCGTGTCTCTGGCTGCTCTGAAGCCAGACTGGTGGTGGTGGAGAAAACTAATAGAATCAGTATGGTGGATCAGTTGGGAGAAGACCAACTATTCCAAGAGTTTTCCCAGGAAGCGGGTAATGAAGATAGAGAGGTAGTTAGCTGGGCAGGAAGGGTCGGCAAAAGACTTTAAGGAGAGAGTGCACAAGGGAGTGCTTGAGGGGTAGTGGGAAAGAGCCAGGGGCGAAGAAGTGATTACAGAAATCAGCCAAGGCTGGAGAAAGGGATGCAATTTTGTCCTTGATAGTTCTGGAGGAACAGGGGAGCACCTGTTTGGAGGAGACTTTCTTACCCATTGACTGCAATATGCCCATTGAATACCAAGGGGAAGTTCTACTGTGATGTCACTTTGGGAACATCATATACATTGACCAATTAGATTGGGGAAGTCATACACTCCTAAAAAGTGTGTCTGTTCTATAAAAGGTCAAAAACACAATCACAGGCCGGGAGACTCAGACACTTACTCGGGGACACTCACTGAAGAAACTCACTCGCTCACTCAGTGACTGATGGGGAAGAAGGAGAGAAATGAGGGTCAATAATAACCACAACAAGATGAAATAGATTGCTCTCTTTTTGGACACATTTTGGATTAAAATCAGAGCCCTAAAAGTGAGGCCTAGAAGGAATGAACCTCCCAGGCCTTCTTCAGTAAAAGAGAAAACAGACAGGCTGAGGAGAAAAGCTGATCCTATCTTACTGGCTGATGCACACCTGTTCCTAAAGGGGGAAAATTGAAGCAGTCCATGGGATTGGGTGCCCAAATGTCTGCGATTCAGCCAGAATAAATCCTGATGTGACTATTATCTAAAAAGGAAGTACTTTTGTTAGGAGTGATCCGATTGAGGGAATTTGATTATATCTCATCCCCTAGTATTTGTTAGTACGGAGGGGTGGAATTAGATACATTAATTGTGCATCCCGTAAAGTTAGGGAACATTTCAGAAAGTGTATGCGCTTCTGGAAAAACATATAGGGGGTCATTCCGAGTAGGGCGGTAAGGGTTAATGGTCACCGGTAACGAGACCGGTGCCGTTAAACCCTTACCACCCTATTCCGAGTTCCCTTTGCGGGTTGGTACTTTACGCCTGCTTTTTGCAGGCGTTAAAAAACCAACCCGCAAAGGGACCTAGGAGCTAATTACGGCACCGTAATTTACAGTGCCGTAATTAGCGCCTTCCCCATTCCCATTGAGCCCTATGGGCCAGAAATGGGAATGGGGAAGGGCCCATGGTGAATGCGGAATTACCGTCCCCGCCAACCTTGGAATGGGGCGGTAATTCCGCCATTCACCATGGCGGAGTTGGAAAGATAACGGCGTCAACCAAGGCGCTAATAGCACCTTGGTTAACGCCAGGGTCGGAATGAGGCCCATTTAATTGATAGACTTGGTCCATGGTGTGTTGATAGTGAGATTCCCTGACTCCTTCTCTGTGCATTGCAAACACACAGAAGAGCATAGGACATCTCACTGTGTACATGCATAGACAAATAAAGTAATTAAAGTCACCTTCTGGATATACCATTGAGTAGGATACTCTTGTAATTATTCACTGTCACTGTAATTTCCGCTGTTCAAGGTGTCCATCGAGGGAGAAAAACGTACATTTTATACAATAGTTGAAAAAAAACATCATGGAAGGGAATTTTGACAATATACTTCTTAACTTACATGTTATTTTCTACAAGTCATTCACATACCTAAAAGTCCAATCATTTGTTACAGTTGAATTGAAATTCTGACCTGTTTTTTGACTAAGGAGGGTGGTATTTTGAATAAAGTAGTAGAAGTACTGAGAAGTGTATAGACATGGATATTTGAACTAAGTTGTTGGTTTCACAAATTAACGATTTCTATCAGACTCTCACGCATCTCATCCATGGTGCCTACTTGCTCTGGGTGAATTAAATGCACCTATCGTGAAGTGTGCATTACTAAGTTTCTGTTGCGATATCTGTGGCATTGAAAACTGAAGTGACTAGTGTGTTGAATATTTTTTTATCATTAGCCTTTGATGAAGAAACAATTTGTTTATCTGCAAACTGATTTCATTATTTCTTTTTTTGTTAATACATAGACTTTCGTTGCAACCCTGTGTGTTTCTTGTCTCAAAAGGGGAGGGAGGTTGAATGAAATACATTCTTTTAATGTGGGGGTCCGAGATTCATTAAAAGAATTTCATTAAATAAATGAGAATTGTTCTTACCTGGTTTGGGGTGGGTGGAAAATTCCCCTGAATTAGATATCGCCCAGTTAAAACATCCTGCAGAACTATAGGTCCCACAGAGATAAGATTTCTGGGATTACTAGTCTCATATTCCGAGATTTCGGAGAGCTTAGTTAGGGGGTTGCGCTTTCTTGGTGGCAGCAGGTAAGCACTGGAATGACCTTCTTATGGCACTGCGGAAATTAGCAAACCATCTGCAATTCAGACGTGCCCTTAAAACTCTTGTTTTCTAAATTACTGTTCTTGCTCTTCTGTTTCTACTCCTAGCACCAAAAAACCGTTGTGGTGTACGTGCGCTCTACATGTGCATTTAACATAACATAACATTGCAACCTAGATAGTGCAAAGCTCACAAAAGATGTGTGTTGCATTGAATCACCTAGTATCAATCCCACAGTCTCATAAGGAAATACCAAGGTGTTCACAGAAGTAAAGATTGTTGCTTAGAAATTATTAAGGTTGAAATGGTGTTGTGATTGATTGACAGTGGTAAAGTAGGAGTAAGAAAAGTTTGCATTTTTGATAAGAACTTGGGAGGTAAATTGCTACATTTAAAACAAAGAGATTTCTGACATTGCAGTATCTGTGGTCCAGGACCATGCTCTTTCAGAGTTATGTTTGAAAGGGGATTGTACAGCCACAGATATTGACCTTTGGAAGACAAAGATGTTAGACAGAATGGCCTTGGGGGGCTTAGACATTTGAGATGAATGTGGCCCATTAAACCTGTCCTTTTAGAGGGTTTATATGAATTTCACTGTCAAAGAAGAGAACTTTAAGCTGATCTCACTCTCTGCAGACTTGTATTTTCACCTCCACCTGGTGGATGGCAGATGAGCAGCCAGGGAGGTTCAGATTAAACACTGCCACAAAGCAGTCCAGAAAAATTCGAAAGAGCTGCTGAGTACCAAGAAATTGTGTAGCGACCAACTGCAAGACATGGGGCCTCATTACAAGTTAGCTGGTCCGGATTTAATGGTGCCGGTAAAACCGTAATGGCACAGTTTTCTGGATGGCTCACTACGAGTTCTGTGGCCGTGCGGTCTTACACTCACCAGGTTTGACCTGGCGGGCGGAAAGCCACCGGCCACAGACAGACGCAGAAACACCAGCACCATTACTGCATGGTGCCGGTGTTTCCGCAGCCTCCATCCCTGTGGAGCACAGGAATGGGGAGTAATGGAATGCCGGCCCTGGAATAAGCGGACCATCAGGGCTTTAATGCCCTGCTAATTACTGAAAGTCCGGCACCGGTAAATCCTCACAAGTCCGGCGGCAGCCTGCTGGTTTTACCAGCATGGCTGCCGCCGGACTTGTAATGAGAGCCAATTGTATGGCTGCAAGAATCACTAAAAGAAAGCCAGGTTTCCATATTGCAACAGCACAATGTCATGGATCAAATGAATGCTGAAATTAAGACATCTGGTGCTGAACTGCAGAATCAAATTACACCATTTTTGAGTCCCCGGGAGACTTATAATCAGTGTATGGAAGCCATAAATAAGCTACAACGAAAATATGATGACCTATCTGTGCATTACAATGCCTTGTTAGACAACATTGTGGCCCTAAAACTCAATTTAGTGGAATTAAACCAAGAAGATAACAAATTAATTCTCAAAGAAGTTGATTGCCAAAATGAATTTGACCAAGTGAACTATATTATAAGTGTCACAAAACAGCAGAGAGATCAACCCACACAAGATCATGATGCTCTAATGAATAAGAAATATCAACTGGTGCCAAAACTACAACAGGCACAGGAAAATGAGAGTTTGAACTAAGTCTCTTCCTATGAATTAGACAAGGTGAAAGATGCAAATGAGCATCTACGTGACACACTAGAAGAAATAGGCATTTCAAACAGGCAGTTCAATTCAAAGTGTACATTGAGAAATAAATTATGCACTGGCAAGAGAAACATCAAGAAAGAGCTAGTGTAATTCAAAATGGCCAGCACGAGAATTAATGTTTACAGCACAAATTTCAAAATAAGAAGATCTTGTTGACTTCCAATTACAAAATGCTGGAAGCTCAGCGGGCCAGCATGTGTTATTTGGGAGAGCAGTTAGCCCAGTGTAAGCAGAAAATGATTATGGAAATGGAAAACAATGAAGAATTCCTCCAAGAAATAAGGGATAATAAAATGACCCTACCAGTAGGAGAGTTTTAAAGGTCCATGCTCATCAGGGAGACTGGGAGAAATCTTCTAGACCACCTAGGGTAAGAGACACTGTTTATTTTCAGCTCTCAGAAGAATAAACCCCATCTTACCCAACCTCGAAAAAGAGATCCTCGGAAAATAACCATGAGAAATCCAAGAGGAAAAAACCAAGAAAGGAGTCTGTGCCCTGTGCATCTGGAAGGCATTCCCAAAATAAGACCAGGACAGAGGGCCTAGATGACTATAGGGAATGGGATTCCAACAGTAGTTCTGACACAGAGGAAGAGTGGACTTAGGTTTATAGAGGCAAGAAGGGCAGATCCCAACAGGGTTTCATCAAAGACTGTATCAAACAAATAATAGCGATCAAAGGTTTTATGAACCATTATCATAAAAACATAAAACATTCAGTGTGAGAACATGTATAGTGTTATGAGCAAACAGTGTACTCATTTGCAATAAGGAGTGATTTTTTAACAGCGTTGTATATTTCAAACAAACATTTTCCTCTGAGTTTTCCAGCTTCTTTGCAGAGCTGGATGACCAAAATTACCATAATTGGTCTACCTATAAGGCAACCATATTGAAGCAGTTGTCTAGCCATAGAAACCCACAAGAGGCCTGTGTGGTGAGGACCACTATAAAAGGTTAGTTTGCCTAAGAGTCTAAGATTGCATTTGCACAGACTTCTCAGCAGGCAAATACTAACAGTAGAGCATTTATTAGTAAATCTTTCCATGCACTCCTGAAAAACATAATCAACCAATTAGTGTTGGACTTTGACAATTCACAAACTCTCAATTTACTGATTTCACAGCCTACTAGAATTTATGAGGTCCAAAAAACCTGCAGAAAATAAAAATAGTACACAAACTCCCAAATCACAAAAGTGGCAGAGGTGAAGAGTGCCCCTCCTTTGGACCAGAAGTCAGGGGGTAACAGGAATGCTCCTACCCCATACAGAATGACCAACATTGGAGACCCCCTGTCCAATCCCAATCAATTGACATTCAACCAGTGTTCAAAAATAAGGACCCTTTGACACTTGTATCTACATAAGTACATGTAGTCCTCCTTCTCTCTCCCTCTACCGTGCTTACCTAGCTCATTTGCTCTTTCCATCTCTCCCTCCTCTTCCTTAAAGCTTGCCGACTGGCCACCTGGTGTACCTCAGAGTCTCACAGGTCCCGGTCACCCACGCCAGTCCTCTCTGCACTTGCCTCAGGGCCCTGGACCCCTAACACCGTCAATTCACTTGGAATTAACCCAAGAGAGTGGCTCTCTCTGCACTTACCACATTCTCCACCTAGTGGGTGCACTTGGACCTCCCCCTCCCTTGACCACCTGTGCACTTGCAAGATCTGAATGCACATTTGCGTGAAGATCGTCTGTCTATTCTCCCTTGTCTTCACCCCTTAATGTGCTCTTGGTAATGTGCTCTTGGTAAACTGCAGAATCGTCATCAGGATTATTTGCTCTATCTCATTTGTTAAATGTATTATATTCACTTACTCTGCCTGTGCAGAATATTATCGTCTCAGAATTTCAAGGGCTCTGAGTGACTTTTCTTTTTTCCCATGTGTTAGCACTTTATAAATAAACATTACCATCACCATTACCATGGTACCTGGGCTCTAGGCCCATCATGGGCTACAGATACACTCTCCCCACAATGAGGGGGAGGGGTAGAATGCAAATCAAGTGGTTGTTCCCCTGGGAAACCCTACTCAGAATGTTCACAGGAAAGAAATCTGACACCCCCTTCAAAACAAGTTTCCTCCTCCTAGATTCCAGGACAATGGAGCCCAGAATCAAAGGGAATAGAGCCCCAGAAATGAAGCCTATATAGGTAACTTTAAAACATACCTGAGTCACTTCGCTAGGAGGGATAGCTACCCTTCCAGGCATCAACACATGTATGACCCAAGACCTTCCTACTGTTCCAAGGGAGGAGACAACCTGAGAGACAGGACAAGCAATTGACTAAGAACATTGAACAGATGCTGAGGGCTCAACAGAACCATCAGACTGCCAGTGTTTCCCAAAATGCCCCAACATCCAGGCCATGTGCCCGAGTAGGACAATGATAAGAGACACAAAATTAATCTAATAGTATCCTAGTGAAAGAAGAAAAGGGGGATAGGGTTTAATAGATATGCCAAACCATACTGGAAGCTTCCTTTCTTACCCATACAATGAACCACTGAATTAAATAAAGAAATACAAGAAAATAGTAGTGACAGCACTTTCCACTGGGAACTAGAACCCAAATATATTTAAAGAAAATAAAAATAGAATCAACACTAATGAGGCAGAGGTATTCACAGGAAACCCAGAAATGAAATTATGCTCTTTCAGAGATGGGTTGACATATCCTAAAGAGCAGTTCCTACAAATAGAAAGCCTGGAATCCAAAAATGTAGAAAAAGAGATCCAGTGCACTCCGAACTAGTGGAACAAAATCAGGCTTGTTTTGAAAAAGGGAAAACCTCGGCAACGCACATGAGGAAGTGAATACTGATGTTGTCCAAATGTGGCTGACTTAAATCTGGAATGGCAGTGCTTTCCTTAGATGCAGAGAAGGTACGTGGGCTTGTCAATTGTCTCTTCCTGTTTTTTACTATGGAAAGTATGAACTTTGGGCCAGAACATTTGGGCTGGGTCAAGCTCTTATACACCGGTCCTACTGCTGATGTGAGTACTAACGGTATTTGTTCTTTCTAAGAAACTGAGGCTGGGTACCCTCCAAGGTTATCCTCTATCACCCTTGTTATTTTTCTGGCCTCGGAACCACAGGCGATTGCTGTCAGCGAAGAAGGAGATACAAAGGGCGTCCAGTTCAATGGGTTGATGCAAAAACCTATTACTGGTGCTACAGATCATCACTAATTCAATACCATCGTTGAAGTGTAAATCTAGAAAACGACCCTAACGAAGTATAGAAGGTATATTGTGTTGGCCGTAAACCAATCACATCACCTAACCAACACGACAAATACAGATTCATCAGCATAACCATAGGGCGTCCATTTTGTGTAACATTCACCATCTAGTTTATTTGTTCTTTTCTGCCAAATGCTTTTGCAAAATGTACAATGCTATGAAAGCTCGTACAAGGTACGAGGCCACAGCTTGCTTGTTTATAGATTGACCCAGACAGGAATGCCAAGCAGTCCAAAAATACATTGTTTTCCTCCCTCACTAAGCCTTGAAAGCAAGTAGAAACGGCATTTAATCAACAGACCAGGTGCCGGCCTGTCTCACTAAAGCTGTAGCAATAGGCAGTTAAAGCATGAATTATACTTTTCTAGAGGTCCTCCTTCGTGGATCTTCCTTAGAACAGGCTGACCCCTAGTTCACGAATAGAAACTGTAGATAACATGCTTTGGAATGTGTCTTTCTAGCGAACATGATATCCTAGATGAACAAGTGCTTTGTGTTCCTGATAACAAAGAGCTGTGTCTGCAGCAGTTGCGAAGTATAAGAAACTTATCGTAATCGGCCTCATTACACGGTATGTGGTAAGGGTTTACTGGTACCAGTAAGGGCACCGGTACCGGTAAACCCTTACCACCTTACTAAGAGGTCCCTTTGCCGGACCCGACCTCAACGGCTGGTTTTACCAGCCGTTAAGGAAAGGGCCTGCAAAGGGACCTTGGTGCTAATTACGGTACTGCAATTTGCGGTACCGTAATGACCTCCTTCCCCATTCCCATTGAGTCCTATGGGGCCAAAAATGGGAATGGGGAAGTGCCTTGGTGAATGGGAATTACCGGCCCCGTTCACCTTGGAGTAGGCCGGTAATTCCGCCATCCACCAAGGCGGACATGGTAAAATATCGGCGGCAACCATGGCGCTAATAGCGCCATGGTTACCGCATACCGTGTAATGAGGCCCAATGTGTCATATTTTGTCATAATTGTCAATCACCGAACCCTAGCTCAAGAAGATACTTTATGGGCAGTTCTGATGTGCTTTGAAGGCTGTTATTTTGTATAAATGTAACTGTTTTGATGATGTTCGCGCTCTTGCGTCTCACGAGGTCTGGGTGACACACGTTGCGAGACGTTAGACCCAGTCGGCTGACTGAACATATATTTTTTGCAATAAACCATAGTACTTGGAAAATCGAACCTCGTGTCTATCGTATCACTAAGTATATGGTGATTGTGCCTTAGTTTCCATATGCGAGGGTCTTCAGGGACTAGCAGATGGGGACGATAGATAGGTTTGGTCAATTATCTGGGTACAACATGAATTGTCTGAAAGCAGAGGCATGCCCTCAAAAAGATACGATACTTGGGAGCTTGGCTAACTAGTGATCTGAATTAAATGATGGGGTTGAACCTGAAAATGGCTATGGGTTATTTGTCATTGGATTTGACAAGGTGGGAATCGCTCAAGTTGTCACTGGGGGCAAAGTTAATGCAGTGAAGATGACAGTGGCCCCTCGGAATAACTGTGTTCTAAGCATGATTGAACTGCCTCAGTTGAAGTTCTTGATGAGGAAGACTGATACATTTCTATAGCAATTGCAACTTCCAAGTATCAAAGGAGGTCTGGGCAAGCCTAATTTCTCCAAGTAACACCTTGCTTTTACAGCGTGTCACATGTTGCCCTTCTTAAAATAGCCTTTTGATGAATGGGTGGTGGCAGAAACAAACAAAAGTGATCCATTGAAACCTGCTGCACTGCAGAATAGTAGCAATGCCAGTAGAAATTTCTCCCCAGTCCCAACAGAATTCCTGCGGAATTGCTGGCAGGACCTGTCAATGCTTTTGAAACAAGTGGCGTTGCTTGCAAAAGGGGTATCAACTTGGATGAATCCTTCAATAAGTCTGTATAAAAATATGTTATTCTGGCCTTATTGGTTTCTGGGAGGAATATGATGGATTGGAGACCTATTTCAGGATGAGAATTGGCTGTCCTTCAAGAGTCTGAGGTTTGTCCATGTTCTATCTGAATCTACATTTGAAGAGTATAGGACAATCAGATCTTCTGTACCACTGGAGAAGCTGATTCTGACCCGGGTGAAACTACTGTTGACTTGTGTGGAATGGATCATATGGCCTTTGCTGTTTACAAGCTTTTATGTGACATACTAGAAGGGAATACTAAGCTTCTGGAGACATGTGCAAGCTGCATTTCCTCTGAGATGATGGAATCGATGTAGGAGGCACTCAGTCAGAATATGCCTAGAATATCTGTAAATGTCGGTGAAAGGCTGAGGCAAATCAAATTGTTTAACAGAATATATTGGACTCCAGAGAAAATGAGTAAACAAGATTTCTGTGTCCCCAGCACCTGCTTCGTGTGTAAACATAAAGTTGGGTCATTGGAGCACATGCTGTGGGATTGTAACTTTAAACAAGCCTGCTCCTTTCTGGACGGCTCTGGCAGCCTTGTTGGACACAGAGGTATGTGTTAGCCTGTAAATTATCTCACATTCCATTATCTTAAGGGAACAATGTGTCCCTTTCCAAGATGGCCACTAGCTTAGGATAAGAACGATTCAACTCATTCAACGAGACACCAATTCCAATGACATGCGAACGAGGGGTGTTACTAGGTCTGGAAAACACCTGGGAATATGCTAATTCCGGGACTGGGGGCTAGCTAGCCTTTTGGTGTAGCCCTTGAGCTTCTATCTGGGGATATAACCCTATGACCCAAGGCTGTAGCCTCCACATTCCCACCTATCAATTCCTCTGCTGGGAATATTATACGTTCTCTGTCATAGAAACCTCCAAACCTTTAACTAGGAGGAAGCGATGGAAGCCCAACATTTTGGAATCAGTGAGACTCCTTTGATGTGCTTCGCGTGTTCTGGTTCCCTTCAGGATCTTAGGTAAGATTAGGTGTTTAGGGAGAATCCTTGTTCTATTTTTGTCATAGTATTTTAGTTTGCATGTAACACTTAGAAGTGTTATAAACACAGTCTCCACGTGTACACGATACTGAATGCACAAGCAATATTTTGCTTTTATCGTGTTCCTCGTTATGGATAGTCTAAAGTTATCCTCTTGGAGACTGAATTAAAGTGTCAAATTCTTAGAACTATCCAAAGCAGATGCAGCATATATTGGACTTCACTGATTCCATTTAGTGGAGATTTGAGTTAGATGTTAAAGTACATTAGATATGTAAATCCTTCTGTCACTAGTCTGATTATCTATACACAAGGGGAAAGGGACTTTTAAGTTGTAAATGGGGTTTTTGGTTTCTGCCTTCTCATTCTCTGCAGCTCCTGGGTCGAGGTACCTTGAATGCACTGAGGAAGGCATGACATAAGTCGTTTCTGACTGGGAGAGAAACTTTCCTAACTTGTGGTTAATTCTGTGGCCAAGGAGAGGGAGCTCTGTCAAAGGTGAGAGGGACAATCCAACTTGACTCCCAAGAGATTGTTTTCAACTTGGCCAAGCTGGTAAGTAACAAAGTGAGGACCTTCTGGAGTGAGGTCACAAGGATGATGAACCAAGTTTTGGATATGGATGTGAAATATGACTTTGATACCCTGATCTTGGGAGAAGAAGCAATGCTCGAGGTTCTTTCCTACTTACAAGTGAACTAGCTTTTCACGTTTCAGGGCACCAAGGTAGCCAAACAAATTATTCTGAGGAACTGGAAAACTACCAACTATCCTACCTAATCATTGTGAATTTAGGAGATGCACACCATTTCCGACATGGGGAGGGTTGTTCTGGGGTACCACAAAACATAGAATGTTTGAAGATATTTGCGGCAAGCTTTTGGAGTTGAACTTGGAATGATCTCTGCTTGGTTTGCTTACTGGAAGGGGTAGTTTCATCTCCATGTTATGTTTTTTTTCATCTTCTCTTATATTGTGTATTGCCTATACATTCAGAATAAAAAAGGATAAGTGCAAAGAAACCCTTAGATACAAAAGCCAATGTAATAAAACAGATATTGTAAACCCTGAAAGTCCAGAAAGAGTATAGGTACCCTCCCTCCTAAAAGATTATGAGTAATGTCCTCGGAAAAGATAAAACAGCAAAGATTCCACAGAAAAGGAGATACACCTACTCCCTAACCTATTTTGAAAAGTGTGTTTATTCCAACAGGTTCACAAGCCAACTTGAGTGAACTTTCCCTCATGGAAGAAAATGAAGATTTGGTGGTAACCAAGGTCTTGCACTAGAAACGAATGAGATCAAGAAAATGCATGCCAAGCTGTCAAGTGATTCACACGTTCTTTGTAGACTAGAGTCTAAAGAAGGTAGGTTAATTTCACCTGTCCAGATAAAAGGTCAGTGTGATTGATCAGCTCTGGTAGACACAGGGTCATAGGCAACTTTGATTTCAAAGAAAATGTTTGAGAAACTCAACCTGGTAAGAGGGTAAAGCCATAGCATTCCTCTCAAATCTCTTCTAGGAGAACACAAACATTTTGATGGGAAAGACATTCCTCTCAATGGAATTGTGGATCTAGACATGAAAATTGGGGAACATCATCTGAACCATTCAGCGATTTTCGTGGCTCCTGATGACACACCATGTTCACTGAGGAACGATTTCCTTCACAGGCTATCCCCTCTCATCGATTGAATGAACCAGGTTCTCTGGACCAAAATTAACCATCCCATCAAGCAGAAGAGAAATACCAATTATGTCAACCTGAATAGTACTTGTCATTTGATTGAACAACATCCCAGTCAAATTGATCTTCATTTAGAAAATAATCAGGTTCCCAAAATCACCATCATCTCAATAGGAGACAAGAGTAGTGGGGAATCTCCTCCTAATGCCTAATAATTAATGTTACTCTCAACAAAAAGTGGTTTTCTATATTGAATGGAGATACCCTAAAGTGTTATATTGAGGAGGAGCCCAAAAAAAGTCAAAGTACTTTTGAAAAGAGTCTAGAAAAATATATTCATAATTCTAGAGGAAAGGAGAACATACATGTTTCCCATTCAGATAAATGGAGGAAAGATGATGTGCTTCTGAGAAGCACTGTTTCGGCGAGTCCAAAACAATCAGACTACTCCCTGCTTTAAGTCGACAAATAAATGGGAAGTTGGTCTGGAAAATCAAAATTCAAAACATGTCTTACCTAGCAGATGCATGTTAAAAAGGTCAATTGGCAATAACATTATTGACCATAATTGGTAGATAGTTAGAGATGTCACTTCTGAATTGTGTCTAGCGAATGCTATTCTTCATTGAATTGCAATTAATTTGGATGTTATTAATGATTAAAAAAAATTAAGACTTGGGGCATCCCAACAGGCTTTGTGAGTGTTGAACAAGCATTTTGGGTGAGCTCAATTGTTTCCTTATGCTGTTGAAGGCCAAGCAAAAAGAAAGGTCACTATTCTATTTTAGGTGCAAAAATTTACTGTTCCAATCAAAATAAAAAGAGCACAGACACTAAAAGATTGGGGAGCATTTATAAACTTGAGTTATACCCTACAACAAGAAGGATTGTGACTACACGCAACACCCGTATTTGATCTAAATGATAACACCATTCAAATATTGGTGGATGTAAGCAACCCTCAAAGTATTACTTTGGGTGCAGACATCTCGATTGCAATGGCAGTTGATTCCCAATATTATTATATTGATTTAAAAAATGAAATTATATGTGGTATTTCATGATAAAACAGACTGTATCCAACCAGAAAAGATCAACACCTGACATTGTTGACATTTCTTAGTTTATTCTTCATGTCCTTACAGGGTAGACAATATTACCTGTGACATCTTGGAAGATGAGGGAGTATTTAGAGTTCATAATAACTATTTCAAACCTATTGAACTTCCTGTCCGGGTAAAAAGAGATTGCTTCACCCAACTTGTGGATACTTCTGCAATATCAACACCGTGGGTATCTTCAGGCTTCTAGCAGATGGTCGAGGAACAGATCTATCTGTCCCATGCCTGTGAGACCGATGAATAGTGACAACAAATGAGACAGGTATTTCTGGATTTGCCGAGTATCTTTCAGTTGAATCCTATGATTGTGGGCAATCAACTATCCATTCTACAACACTACCAACTGACCCTTAAATGGCTTCCTGTTTGTAAGAGAATACTGATTGCCTCTCGAGTCCATGGAATCACTCACAGAGAATATCAATAATCTGGAATCCCATGGCATTTGTCCTGTTCACAGTACCTAACAATCTGGTACTGAGGATCCTAAAACCCAATGGACAATGGAGACTTTGTGCTGACCTAAGGGAGTTGAATAAACGGGTCGACATGTCCAGGTGGCCTCTTCCCTACATCGACAATGGACCGGCACATATCTAAGCATCAAAAGTGTACTGAGCCCTTGACTTGACAAATGGTTATTGGACACTACCCGTAAATAGGGAAAATAGTATTATAATCTGTCTTTACCTTCAAATGTAAACAATCTACTTGGATCCATACTCTCTTCCGGTACATCAGTTCAGGATATTAGTTCAATATTTTCTTTCACAAGGCCATGCCTGATCTGACTGAAAGAGGAAACTTGGCCTGCATGGATTATCTGTTGATCAAAAGCTTGACTGTGGAAGAACATCTGGCCGAAACCAGATATGTTCTTACCCAATTGCAAAAGGCTGGTGCACAGTTATCTCTCCAGAAAGCACAATGGTGCAAAACCAGAGTGAACTTTCTAGGACATGAAATTACAGCTCAGGGTCCCCAGAAAAAGAAGGCTGAGGCCTTACTCAAATTAAAGAACCCCACAACTCGGTGTGGATTGCGAAGCCTCCTTGGACTGACTAAATACACTCGAAAAAACATTATCCTCTGTAGAGAAAAAAGTCAATGTTTATGAAATGCAACTCTGGCAACAGTGTGGGCTTTGAAAAACTGCCACCCATTTATCAATGGGTTGCACATCATAGTAGAGACCTCCCACCAACTGTTACAATAACTACAAAGTGATAGAATATGGGTGGGAATGTCTCTAATTCAAGAATCCCTTCTTGGATTCTGTCAATGCAGGGCTTTCCTGTGGCAGCCAGGTACAAACAAAATAAGAAGAGCCCTCTAGCTCAAGGATTGGCAGACTTACATGATTGTCCTCAAGAACACTGTCTCGAGGATGAAAGCTTAATCATCAATAGTATTATGTAGGCATAGCTGGCGTACCTGCGCAAAGTACACGAAGAAAGCACTTGCCAGGGGATACCGACAGTTTATGTGGATGGGTATTTGTCCCATATTAAAAAAGACGGGGAGAAATAATTGGTTGCTGGCATTGGGAATGCATGGGTAAACAATATTCCCTAACCCTCTGCTGGTTACAAAATAGGTCCCCAAAATAGTCAGATGGCAGAGCTGATGGAAATGTATCTAGCTGTTCTCATTGCTTTAAACCACCAAACTCACAGAACTGGTGATTATCACTGATTCTGATTATGTGCAAAATGGTTTTCTGGAACACCTGGTAAATTCGAAAAATAGAGAAAGGCTTTGTGCAAATAATAAACCGTCAAAACATGGTAGACTGATCCAGACTAATGACAATCTGGTAACGTATAATGAAATTACCATCTATTGAAAAATGATCAAAGGTCATTCCAAGATAGAGGTTCCTGATAAGACTAGAAATGACTTGACTGATCAATTGGCAAACACTGGAGCACTACAAGGTGACTTAATAGACATGGAATAGCTCCTCAGAGAAATCCAGGTCACGGCAGTGACCAGATCACAAGCTTACACTGACAGTGAACTTATAGCTGCTCAGTGGAATGGAGACGCTCCTCGTGCAGACTTGATCACTGCTCAAAATGAGTATCCTATTATTGGGAAATTCTATACATTTTTAGAAGATCCAGTCTGATTTCCTCTGGTTGAATAAGTTTAAGATTCAATAAGTGCTGTTGGTGCGGAAACCCCAATCTGGGTATGACCAGTGGGTGATACCTACTTTATTCTGAAGCCTGATGCTAAACCCTGCCCATAATGCGGCCACTGCTGGTCATAGGGGATTTCAAAAAACACTTGAGATACTCTGAGAAGTCACTTACTGGCCACACGTGGGCCATAATATCAACACATCTTTACAAAGATATCTTGTGCACTCATTTTCAGCTAAGTTATCCCACACAGAGCGCTCCTTTACAGAAAACAGGAATTACATTACCATGGTCTGGTTTGCCAGTAGAATTCATTGGCAAGTAACTTGTTCTTTCAGAGGAAACAAGTACATTTTGACGGTGCCTTTTCACAAAGTATATTGAGTGTCTTCCTGCCCCAAATAGTAAAGCTGAGGGAGCCACCACTTTGATGATCAACTACATCATCTCTCATTTCAGTCTTCCCCAAAGGATTGAGTCTGACAGAGGAAGTAATTTTACCTGTGAATTCTAGGAGTGAAAAGAAAACTCTACATCGCTTACTGCCCAGCAGGGATGTGGAGAAATGCAACAAGACAATTGTGAGTATTTTGAAATACTCTGTGGTCGATTCTGGACCAAGTTTTGACATCCAATTCCTGCTTGTCCTGAAGGCCATTCGTTCTACACCTTCTTCTGCCATCAAAATGTTTCCATTTGAATTGATGACTGAACTAAAAATAGTATTGCCTCAGCATTTGCTTTATCGCACACAGGAACAGACATTGGTACGTGCCTCAACTACTCATGAGTACATTGAGAACTTGAGGAAGAATCTACAGCATGGTTTTGCATTTAACCAGTGCAATGTAGAAATGTCTGCTGAAGGATTGAGGTTACTATAACGTCAAGACAACAAAAGAGGAGTACAATATAGGTGACAATTCTATCATTCAATTTTCAATTAAACCAAGCAGAAGACATTTTTACCTTATTGGTGAGTTGATTTTGAGATCATAGAAAAGATCTCTCCTGTCGCCTCTAACATCCGAATCCAAAAGGAGATCTGGTTGAGGAAAAATGGGTCCATATCAATCAAATGAAAATCTGACTCCCTTGATCAGCTTTGAGTATGATTGAGGAGCCAACTGAAGTCAGAGCCGAGGAGAATGGTGAAGAAGGAAACCTGAAGAACAACAAAAGGAAAAGAATAAACAGGAAAATGCACAGGTAAGTAATCAAATTAGTGTACTTGAAAAGGACTGATTTAAAAAGGAGCATGTAGACATTGTGTGATAGGATGCATTGTTTTCGTAAAAATGTGTTACTAAATCAGTCTTTCTACCCCTATCTTTAGTACATTAAATATATAATAATTTGTTGGACCTGTGGAATGGGAACGGGTGATTCCAAGGAAATCTCTTGAAGGACAAGAACGGAGAGGGAATGAAGATTCATCTGAAAGAGAATATCAAAGATCCATTGTTCTCCCCTTTTGCTGCCACAGAAGTAAAAGCAAAGGATCGCGGGACACAGAGGTTGTAGGAAAGTTGATTCATGAGCAAAGATACAGTGTAAGGCATCATTTTAAATATCATAAAACCATATTTATGCTACACCCTGAGCACAAAAGTTTGTAGAAAAGTCACATCCAAAGCAAACCGTGTAATATTTTAAAATCCCCTAAAAGTATAATACAGAGACTGTTGGCATGGATTCAGTGCCTTTATTCAAACAATACAACTAGGATCAGAATAAATACTGCAAGAGACCTACCCAGATCAATAACGTTGAGTAAGGGCATTCGGCAAGGCTTTGTGCGAGCACTGACTCTTTTTGATTTCTATTTGGCCGACGTGGAAGGCCAGTAAAGAGTGGGGAGGATATGTTCCCAAGTGGGAGAGATTTAAAGTGAGGGGCCTCATCTTCGCGGATGAAATCATTCTAAAGGACTATACACCAGCCGGCCTCCAGCAACAGTTTAATGGCCTTAATAATTATTTGAAAGAAAAATCAGTACAAAAAAATCCCACAAAAACATACATAATGGGAAGCTCGACTAAAAAGACGACTAGGAAATATTCGTGGGAATTGAATAATATCCCAATCAAACAAGTCGACTCAATCAGGTACTTCGGATATGATCTATCATTAAAAAAGCAGAGTGAAATTGACCGAGCTCGAAATGATTCCAAGATAACTTCCTGTCTGACATTGTTAAAAAGGGTAAAATGCAAACTATGTGCATATTCGATGATGCCCTTAATAGACTTTTGCAAATTGAAAGATTTTTTCTATAGTGTTTTACAGGTGTGAGCTTATGAATGTCTCAAATAGGACGTTTTTTGACATATTCAAAGAGAAAATCTTACAAAAAGTACTCCCAGTTTCAGTACCAATCAGTGCAATAAGACTTGAACTCGGTCTCACGTCTTGGTGGGTCCAGTACATTATTAGAAACATCTCTATGATGCACAACCTGGAAAAAAAACTCTGATCAGAATTCTCTAGGGTTCTACTTAAACAAGTTAACAAAACAGAATCCCAATCCGTACTTAAGAAAATTGAAAAATAGATGCATTAATTTTATTAAAATGATCGACCTCGGGAGCTCTGTCTCTGAATTAGCTGTGAAAAATAAAATAAAAAGGTGGGATAGGTCATTGGGTTTGCTGGATATTTCCAACTTAAAACTCTATAAGGGAAAGGAACTAATGTATCTACTGTTTCCTCATGTAAAACCATACCTAGTCAAATGTCCCAGCTTCCACTATCGAGAATAGTACCTGGAATTTAGGATAAATTGCCTACCGACATTGGAGGTGGTTGGGCCAAAGCTATCTGTAACTCGGGAGTTACAAAAGTGTAGAATGTGTGACTCTAATAAACTTGAGTCTCTGTTTCATCTGGTACTGGAGTGCCCTGCATTTTTGAACCATAGAATACGTTATTTGGAGCAGTTTATTTCTTCATCATCCACAGTCCTGACAAATGATTTATGGTACTGGTTAATGACTTCTTCCCGATTATCATTGTTGATTGCCTTAATTAAGATGTTATTTGAAATCTTTGCAGCAATCAGAAAAGTAAATGAGCAAGACATTTTGGACTTAGCAATGGTAATGTAATGGTTTAGCTCAGGTAGTAGATAACAAAGAATGTATACAAACTTACTTTTGGCGGGTGCTTGATATGTGTAACTTTATTTTTTAGAAATAATTTTTAAGGTAGATTTATATTGAAAATAGCCAATTTAGAGTATAATAAATGTTGATTTTTTTTTGTCTAAATGTACAATTGGTATACAAAAACACACACAAAAAATACTGAGACAAGTGCCCTCATTCCAAGGTTGGCGGTAAGGGATACCGGGTACCTGTAAGGAGACCGGTGCTAGTAATCCCTTACCGCACTACTACAAGGTCCCTTAGTGGGTCCCTCCAGTAATGGCTGGTCTGACCAGTCATTGTGGACGGGACCCGTTAAGGGACCAGGGCGCAAATAACGGTCTTCACATTGACAAGCCCATTATTTGCGCCCTACACATTCCCATTGAGACCTATGGGGGCTCAATGGGAATGGGGAATGGCTTTTTCAATGGGCATTTACCGTTCCCGCAAAGGTCGGAATACACCGGTAAGTCCCCATTGAACTATACCAGTGCCAGACCCGTTATTGGTGGCAGTCATGGCGCAAATACGCCATGACTACCACCAATCTCGGAATGAGGCCCAAGGCCTGAGATGTACATTTAAAGTATCAGAAAATAACCTGCAAAGGTTTTTAAAATGAGGTAACATGATGAAATTGTGACTGAAACCAACTTTAAATGGAGCTATCACTGAATTCTGACATATGGAAATCCTTTCAACTCACACAGACATCCCCCGCCCCAGCATACAGGATGGGAGGACAGATAAATTACCTCTGCAAGCTAATAAATTCTTTGAAGCTGGCCACTGCAGATAAGAATCCTCCTCAAACAGGCAAAGCAAATCAGACTGTGCCATAAAGTTTATGGGCCTGATTCACTGAATGTTTTTCTATGGTATTGCACCATTATAAAACACTTCCATGAATCAGGCCCTTGGTGTGAGTTTTATTAATTGCTCCGTGGGTGTGCTAGGGCTGCACATTTAAAATATTTTATTTTTTAATTCAGGTGACTCAGTAGTCCTGCTCAGTCACATTTATTAACCCTATCTCAATTGCCTTCCTGAATGTAAGTATGTAACACTTGAAAGGACTACAGGTCGGGAAACTTCTCAAGAGGAGACGCAATTAACAAAATATAACCACCAGGAACTGCAAATTATAAAGGTTATTTTCATTAGCCAGGCCCGAGTCATAAAGACCATATGAGCTACGCCCGAGTTATCAAGAACAGATTTCCAGCCCTGACTCAATAGAAAATAATGTCATATTTTTGTATGTGAAAAATTCCCCTTTAAAATGTACATTTAACTGTTTATAGTGCCTGTGTCTGTGGAACCAAACCTATGTGCTGAAACGTTCAGCTGAAAGTCCTGTATTAAATGGCCAACATTTATTTTTTTTAAATGCCTTTTTAATGTGCAAATTAGGGAAACTAACAGTTGGTCACAATGAAAGGGTGCACGCTAGTGTGTCATATATTGTAGCATTTGCAGGGACGAGCCCGTTATGTAGAGATGGAAAAATAACTTGAATATAAATGTAGACATGAGAAACGGAAAAATCTATAACTGTGATATTATTTGTGCTATAACGATAAAACTTGCATCAGTTGCCTTGTGCCAAAGAAAAGAATCTGGTGAGCAAATTATCAAAGTGGTCTAATAGGCAGAATTTAATGTTTCAGAATGTGATACATTTTGCGGCCAGAACCTCTGAGATAACATCATATTAAATGGGAAGGACAATGGATGTAGAAGTTACTTCCATTCAAGGTCTACTTTTATGTCACTTTAGGAACATAATCCAATCATATACATTGACCAATTAGATTGGGGAAATCATACACACCTCCAAGGGGTGGGGTTTCTATTCTAAAAATGGTCAAACACACACACAGACTGTGAGACTCAGACACTCATGGACAAACCCTGAAGAAAATCACTTGCTCACTCCCTGACTGATGGGGAAGAAGGAGAGAAAGGAGGAGTGATAATAACCATAAGGGGATGGAATAGATTGCTATATGCCAGGACTCATTTTGGATTTAAATCATAAACCTGAATGTGAGGCTTAGAAGGAGTTAAAGTCCCAGGCCTACTTGAGTGGAAGTGAAAGCAGACAGGCTGTGGAGTAAAGCTGATCCTCTCTCACTAGTGGATGACCACCTGTTCCTGGAGAGGAAGCAGTGCAGCAGTCCTTAAGAGGGGTTTGCACCTGTTTGTGATTATGTCAAAAGAAATCCAGATGTGAACCCTATCCAAAAGGGAAGTAATCTTGCAGGAAGTTATCTCAGAGTACATCTCAGTCCCTAGTATTTGTTAGTATTGAAAGGTGGAATAAGATACATTAATTTCGAATGCTAAGAAGTTAGGGAACATTTCAGAAAGTGTATGTGCTTCTGGAAAAATATATATAATTGAGAGACTAGGGCCATGGTGTGTAGATAGTGAGATCACCTGGCTAATTCTCTCTGCATTGCCCAAGCATAGAAGAACATAGGACATCTCACTGTGTGCATGCCTTGACAAATAAAGTAATTAAAGTCACTTCCTGGATATAACAGAGTAGAATACTATTGTTAAAGCTAAGTTGTTCAAAATAAAAGGGAAGGTGATTGTTCACTGTCCAGTTTTTTCCACTGTTCAAGGTGCCCAAGATTTACATTTTACACATTAATTGAATATCACGAGAGGGAATTTTGCCAACATACTACGGAACATACATTTTCTTTTTTACAAGCCATTCACATACGAGATGGACCAATCATTTGTCACAATTGAATTGAAACTGTGACCTGTCTATCGAGTAAGGGGTTGTTTTTTTTCAATAAAGGGGAAGTAATGAGATGTGGATGGGTAGGTATATTTTAAGTTATTTGTTGTTTTCACACATGAAAGATTCCTCTTGGACTATCAAGCATCTTATCTATGGAGCTGTCATGCACAGAGTGAATTAAATGCGTAGGTACCTATGTGGGCATTACTAAGCCTCTGTTTCCATATCTGTGGCATTGAAAACTGAAGTGACTAGTGTGTTGATTATTTCTTTTCATTAACCTTTGATGAAGAACACTTTCTTTATCTGTAATCTGATTAAATTATTTCTAGTTTGTTGATAAATAGACCTTGTCTGCAACCCAGTGTGTTTCTTGTCCCGAAAGGGGAAAAAAGCTGTAAGGAATCAATTCCATTAAATTGGATGTGACAGATTCATAAAAATAACTGTATTAAATAAAGGACAATTGCGCATTTCTGGTTTAGGGTGGGTGGAAAATTCCACTTAATTAGATATTGTTCAGTTAAAACATCCTACATGGCAGAGGAGAAGAAGTGCTATTTGTGCTGAGGAATCATTTATTCCTGGTTAAATTCAGAGGCAGGGGGGTGACCACATTATGCATTTATTTATTTATTCACATTTGTGGAGTGCACAGCAGCCCAGAGGCATCGTGGCGCTTGTTACATGATGGTTCTTAGTTACAGAGTACACTTATACAGACAATTAAGGATTTTTGTACAAACAGGACATGATTACATTGCAGTCAACCGATTAGTTGAAGAGAGAAGTTTTTAGATTTTTACTGAAGGCAAGGAGGGAGTTCTCTGCTCTGAGGGCTGTGGGGAGTGAGTTCCAGAGCTTGGCGGCTATGTAAGGGAAGTTAATCCCCCCTGCTTTGGATCTGTTGATATGTGGGGTGAATAATCGGTTGGAGTAGCATGTTCTCGTGGGCGTGTTGAAGTGGTTTTAGAGATGGTCTCAGATAGGTGAGACAGAGCTGTGTGGGTGAGACAATTACACGTGAGGGTGGTGATTTTGAAAGTGATGCATTTCTAACAGGGAGCCAGTATGCTGCCTACCTAGCGAGAGAGATGTTTTCCCTTTTAGGAATACTTAATGCTGCTCGTAAGGCATTGAACCAAAAAGGAGGTAGAGCTGCTACTGCCAAGATTCGTCACCAATAATTTGTCAATAAATGCAAAACATATAATTTGGATTGGGGAACCTTGTGTGTTTATACTAATGGATTGAATCCCTAAATTCATAACCCAAGAGATTGTCCAGAAAGGAAAAGAAAACTCACTCACATCAAAGGCTGTGAATATACATAGTTTGTATTGAAACAAGAAAATATCAACAAAAACAATTGTGAAAACATACATATGGCAAAATTAAATATTCTAAACACAGACAAATGATGAAAGCCAAAAATGTACAATCATCTTCAGTACATAATTAGTTTAAAATACAGTACATAGTCCATAGAAAAAACGGGTCTAAGATTAAATTGAAGTGCATAGCATGACCAATGGATGAAACATGTAGAGGTTTTGGGCGTCAATAACTTGACACACTTTGAAGTAGCTTAGGTACGAAAAACATCTAATCTTACAGGTGCCAATGTGGCAGGGGGAACGTGGCCAGGATGGGATGTCCCATTCTAGCCAGCAAGGAGTGATTTGAAATTATATACACAATATATAATAATAAAACCCCAAAGAAATTAGTTTATACAACCCCCTTTCACATAAAACACGTTTCGGCGGCAAAATGATCCAATTTGAAAATACATCAGAAGAATGTTTGTTATTATACAAAAACCGCCTTCATTAGGGCAAGTAGGAGGCCCCTGTAACAAGAAAGTAAAAGGAGAGAGAGAAAAAGAAAAAAAATAAGTGTCATATTCTTATTGGTCAGAAACTTAATCCTTTCTGGACATAACTGGGTTAAATTAGTAATAACAATCGTATAGTTTAAAGGATACAATGTTCTCAAGACGTCAAAAAAGGTGACTTGAATTAACAAAGGGCTGGAGATAAGGCAAATATGTAAATAAATGCATCCATAATTTAGAGGTAGTGGGGGTAAAAAATACCTGACTCACCACTGTGGCCTTGTAAGGAATCTCATGAGGGGGCAGGCTCCCCGGACAGGCCCAACCAGACAAGCCGCACTCTTGTTATGGGCAAGGTGAAAGTGCAGCCGTGCCAAGAGACCAGGTGGGTAGCAAGGGGACAGTGTGCCCTGGAAGAAAGTAAAAAAAAAAATAATAAAGAATTATATATTTTTTCATTTATATTATGTGAAAAAACTGAGACAACCTGCATGCTGTACATATGAAACAATGGTGCTTGTAAAGCACAGGGGCCATGTTGAGATTGTTAGAAAAGAATTAACCCACCAGGGGACTGTGTGGAGAGCTGCTGGGTTGTTGTTAGCAGTGCCCATGCATAATAAGCAAATTAAATATGCACACAACGAAATACCTGGGCTTGGCTGTGGTGGCTCGCTAAGTCTTGTGGTGGGTGAAAAAGTGGGAGGCCCGGGTGTATCTCTCCAGGTGGCCTGGCCGCGGTAGAGTAAAGCTAAAACAGCATGGAGGACTTGGAGTCTGGATGCTCCTGTGTATGGAAGAGAGAATGAAGGAAAAGATAACCTTGTTGTAGAGTTAAAAGGAGGCTTATAGTGAGTCTATCCAAAAGTGCAAGCTGCGTTTTTTACCTGGGGAGTAGTTCAATGGCACATCCCAAAACGTGTCGGCCAGGCGTGGATTTCGGGATTGGGCTTGGCGTTGCTCGTGTGTGCTCATGAGCACATGTATATGAGTCTGGTCATTTTGTAGTAAAACCGGGCTCGGTGTTGAGTCCCAGTCAGATGCGCTGCTGCAGGCTGAGTGCGTCTGCAGAGCCGGCGTCTGTTGATATGGGGGTTGTGTGTGTCTAAGGGCCAATGGGAACTCGGGGAGCCGTGCGGCCTGATTGGTTCTCGCGTCAGAAATGCAGAACCAACTTGATGTAACCAGGGGAAACCCTGGGGGCGGAGTTACCGCTCCAATCAGTTACAGACGAGCCTGGAGATAGTCGGTAAGGTAAAGAGACCCACTGAGTGGCACCAAGCTCACGATTGTGTGCCATAGGAGAGCGCCCTGACAGGTAAGTGTACTCCGGTGGAGGAGACTTTATAGAGGCACATCGGCTCAGTCTCTGGTCAGAAAAAATGGGTGTGTGCTGGTTATCCAATCCGGGCAGACACAGAACTGTGCTCGGATTGGGAGCAGTGCCATGCAAACAAAAACAGCTGCTGCATGTGTCAGCACAGTAATGGTAGTAGCAGGCAGAATCGCCTCCGATTTGTTACGCTGAGGAGTACTGTACTCTGGTGCAGAAGACTGTGTGGAGTGCGTCTGCTCAGTCCCTAGTCAGAAAAACTGGGTTTGTGGCAGCTATCCAGTCCGGGCGGACACAGAACTGTGCCCTGATTGGGGGCAGTGTCATGCAAACGGAAAGAAGTGCTGCATGAGTCAGCGCAATATTAGTGGGTAGCAGGCAGAATTGACTCCGGTGTGGTACACAGAAAAAAGTACTGATGCTATGTTAAAGTATGTCCATGTGTGCTGACATACTGAGAATGGGCTAGGTATTCAGAGAAATCTGAGTATCAGTTGAAATCGCAGCTAGAACAAGATCGTGCAAAAACAGGTTACCTTACTGCAAGGCTGAAGTGCTCTCAGGTTAAAAATGGGAGCCCACTGATTAACTTATTGATGTAAGGTCAAGAGAAATGAGTGAAAAATGGAGAGAGGTGTGTGTTATCCATGGGGAAGTTGTTTGTCTGGGTGTCCTGGTCAAACAAATCAGCCCCATTAATGCGGGAAGATTTGTTGTTCGTTGAGACCATGTTCTATCGAGTCCAATCTGTGTATCCACCTCCATTCTAGGTCCAGAAGTCGACCTTGAATATGACTCTTTCAATGACCCACCATCTAATATCTTGTGTGGTATGTTTTTTCTCCATATAGTGTTGTACCAGAGGAAATGTGAGATTTTTGCACCTGATCCGTGACCGATGTTCTGAGATCTGTGTGCCAATGTTGCGCATGGTTTGCCCAACATACCGGAAATTGCAAGGGCACACTATGCAATACACCACTTGGTTGTTTTTACAATCAGAAATGTCGTTAAGGATCCAGGTTTTTTGTCCAAATTGGAATTGTTGTATTTTGCATGTGAATTGACAGACCGAGCAGGACCCACATGGGTAGTGTCCTTTTAGTGGTCGTAAATTCCAAAGATTACTTTGCGGAGATTTTTTCATGTAAATGGAGTGCACTAAGTGCTCTCTGATGTTGCGTGCCCTTTCGTATGCAAAACAAGGTTTCTGTTGGTCCGGGAGGCAAAGTCTGACAATTGGCCATTATTTATGGACAATTTGTTTGATTTGGAAGGCATGTTGGCCATGGGTGATTACACATGTAATTTTATCTTGAGGTACCTCATGGGTTTTAGGAGTAAGAAGTGAGTCCCGGCATGTGAATCATGCCCTTTTCATAGATCTGGACACCAACTTCTTGGTGTAACCTCTTTCATATAATCTGTTGCTGAGTAAATCAGCGTCGTGATAGAACTCATTTAGAGAGGTGCAGTTCCTGCGTATATGCAGAAATTGTCCGTAAGGTAAGTTCTCTTTGATGTGTTTCGGGTGATCACTTTGGAAATGTAAAAGAGTATTTTGGTCGGTAGGTTTGCGAAATGTATTGCAAACTAGTTTGCCCTGATTATGTCCAATCGTCAAATCCAGAAAATGTATCGTGGTATTACTATGTTCCATTGCGAATTGTATATCTGTACTGCAAGTGTTCAGCCAGATAAAAAAAAAAATCAGTGTGTCTTCTGATCCTTCCCATAGGCATATGACGTCATCGATGTACCGACACCATTGTTTAATGTTGTCCTTCCACATGTTGATTTGATTGAATATGAACTGCTGTTCAAATTTGGCCATGAATAAAATTGCCAAACTCAGGGCAAAAGCAGCCCCCGTCGCAGTTCCCTTAATCTGCAGATAAAACTGCTTGTTGAATTCAAAGAAATTCTTGCAAAGGGCTAGTGTCATTACTTCAATTATGAATTCCGGTGGAGCTTTGCAATGAGGTATTCATATTCACAATCAATAGCGGCTTGTTGGGGAATGCTCGTATAAAGTGACTTGATATCAAAAGTCACTAATAGATGTTTTTGTGGATCAAAGTCCAAGTTTTCAAACACTTGAATTGTGTGCATCGTGTCTCCAATGTATGATTCCGTGGTGGTATTGATGGGTTTAAGGAAATGGTCCACAAACTTGCATAGAGGTTTCAATATGGATCCGCACCCAGAAACGATAGGTCTTCCGGGGGGATTTGTAGAATTTTTGTGGATCTTGCCGAGGGGGATTGGTAGAATTTTTGTGGATCTTGGGTAGGGCATATAGGCAGGGTGTTCTGCCTCCGGTAGTTATGAGAAAATCAGATTCTTTCTCTGTGATCCAATCTCTTTCCAGAGCTAAGGAAACCATGGCAGCGATTTCAATGGTCAGGTCCTTCGTTGGGTCTTATTTTAGTGGTTTGTAACTCTGTGTATCATTGAGAAGTTACATAACCATGTGAAGGTAGTGTTCTGAGTTCATTATAACAATCCCGCCACCTTTATCAGTGGGTTTTATTATTAACTCAGATTTTTTCGCTAGTTTGGAAAGGGCTTCCCTTTCTGCTTGTGTGATGTTATGTTGTCTATTAGTGCAATTTCTCTTGCTCAGATTTCTGAGGTCTCACAGGACACATCTTTCAAATGTCAAAAGGTCAGCGGGGACTTGGTTCTCAGAGGATGAAAAAGTAGATTTGGGTGTAAATCCTGTATCGTTGGAATCCTCACTTGCTTCATGCTCATTGAAGAAAGTGCGTAGTCTGGTCCGTAGGAACCAGCGAATTTCCATCTCGGTACTGTACCAGTCAGTGTTCTCAGATGGAACAAACGATAAGCCTTTCGCTAGAACTGACATTTGTGTAGCTGTAAGCTGAGCATAAGCTAAGTTGAAAATAGGTAGATCCCGGTCTGTCCCTGGGTTTATCTCCTCCGGCGTCTCGGGCGTCTGTGTTGGACTTGGAAACCCAGATTCCAAGGTGGAGGTCCCCATCCGGGCCCTCCTCGTCCTAAAAAAGGTTGGAAGAGTGGTGGGGGATAGTTATATGATTGTGGTTGACCAAATTGATTGCACTGGTAGGAGTTGTAGTTTTGATTGGAGTTCAAATTGGATGAGCTACTGCTTGATCCAGAAAACGACACCCCCCTTCTCTTTGATCTCTGATGACCCGATTGCATCCCTCCTGACTGGTTAGGTTTTTTGGAATATTCTTCTGTTGTATAGGGGTAAATTAGTTCTATTTTGAATTCTTGGATATCTTTATGTAATTTGTTGGTTTTCTTAGTCAAAGTGTTTGTTTTAAAAGTAGCAAACTGTTTGTTGATTGCCTCTATTTGGTTTTTTGCGTCAGTTATAAGTGAATTATTTATGAATTTTCTCTCTTCATTGTCAAGTGTCTTTTGTAGTTCCAGACTGATTCTTTGTGCTGTTATGATAGTGAGGACCATGAGGTCCCTACTGCATTTAGTAGCAATGTAGCTAAAAATGTTTGTGTATTCTTTGTCTTCGAGAAACAAGCAAGGTTCATTTCTAACAACTAAACCGGTAGGGATAATGCTCGCTCTTAGATATTCCTTCAAAAAATGCCTGTGTGGTTCTGTCCGGAACACCATCTTTTTTTCGTTTTAGAAGATTGTCTCCTGTGCTTGTTTGGGGCCCGGGTACATTCGGTCCTGTGGAATCAAAGGTCCTGATAGTAGGTCTGATGTCTGGCATTGTCTTGTAAGGCATTGTTCTGTGTGATTTGGAGTTTGTTTAGATTTTTTGTAGAGGTTCCTGCTACTCACACAGTTAATGATTATAGGTAGATTATAGGTAAATTAGCACAGATTCCTGAAGGCTCCACTGATACATCCTGTAAAAATAAACCAACTTACCAGGAAGTAGACATGGATGATATAGTCTGGCCAGGAAATGATAACTCAGAGTTGCTATCAATAATCAACTGGAACACAAGGGGTCTCAGCTCTTTCATTGGGATACATATATATTCAAATCTTGCTTTTGTATTCAGATGTCTTCGCCTTCCAGGAAACTTGGTTCAACCATGAATATTTTCTGGATGGTTATCATATTATGCAGAGATTGGCATGTACCAATCTGGTTGATAGACCTTCAGGTGGGTCATTAATGGGAGCTAAGCATTGTTTACAGTTGGTTGAATATATGTCCACTAATATAAATGGATATGTGTTGGTAGGGACACAAAAAATTAAATTGTGGGGTTGTCAGCAACACATTTTGATAATTAACATCTACGATCCCGCAGGCAAAACAGAAACCATCAATATTATAACTCATCTTGAACTTGTTCTATCTTACCTTCTTATCTTATCTTAATGGCATTTGTAAAGCATATCATAGACCCAGGGGAATCATGGCGCTGAAGCTACATAAGATAGTTAAGCTGAGAAACACTATCTGAAAAGAAGGATCTTAAAAAGACACTGGAAAAAGAGTTGCTCACTAATAGCGTGTATTGGCTATGGAAGCAGGTTCCACAGCTTAGCTACAGTCACAGAGAAGGCAACACCACCAACACGGGTGTGCCGGACCCGGGGTACCTGGAAAATAAGAGACTTCTGAGACCGCAAGGGGCATTTGGTCAAATATAGATGACATTTTAGCTGCAGGTATTCTGCTCCAGTATCATAAAAAGCCTGATGCACTATGCACATATCTTTAAACTGAACTCTTTGGGTGACAGGCAGCAGGTGCAGTTGTCTCAGAACATGAGAGATGTTCATAGAGAAGGTGGACTGGGTTACTAGGGCAGCAGCATTTTGCAAGAGCTGAAAGAGGCATATTAAATATAGTGGCTGAGCCTAGTAAGGAGAATTGCAGTAGTTGATTGTGCTAAGAACAAGCAAAAGTGCTGCAGGAGCATGAAGCGTGGTAGGAAGAACAAATAGCACCTTGCACAACACCCTGAGCTGCTAATGCCCAGATTGATAGACAGACGTTACTTGTACTTCAAGTGAAAGAGAAGAGGAGAGCTTAACACCCAGGTCCCTCACCAAAGACACAGGTGACGGCAATGACCCAAGAGAAGAAGACCAGAAAGAGGGAAAGGGGTGAGGAGGAACCAGGACATCTGTGTTGTCCCCATTCAACTTCAGCCAGTTGTTGGCCATCCAACAGCCCATGGCCTCCAGGCAACCAGCAGATGAGATGCCATACCGGGTTGGGAAATGTCCAGCCAAAAGATTATCTCTGTGTCATCAGCATATGAGTAGGACCGGAGGCCATGAGAGTGGATGAGCAAAACCACTGGCTGGAGGTATCTGTTAAATAGAGTTGGGGACAAGGCAGATCCCTGTGGAACTCCACAAGACAGAGGAAGAGAGGAAGAACACAAGAGGGAAGAGAAAGAGACTGGGCCCATTCCAACAGGAAAGACTTAAACCAGAGGAGCATCTGCCCAGCAGTCCCCGCCATGGCCAAGCGGTCTAGCAAGATGGAGTGGTTAATGGTGTCAAAGGTGGCTGACAGATCTAATAATATCAGCACCCCCTCCACCTTGATCAGAATGAATGGTTTCTCACTAACCCACGCGGTTTCACATTGTCATGGGTGATCTTAATTTTCAAGGTGATCCCTCCAGACCTGTACATTTAAATAAAGACACTTGATTTAATTTTGGTAAAATCCTCTATGATGCGATTGCTTTAGATATTGATGTCGAGGAGGCTACTGAAACTGCTAATCTGAACCAATGGGACATTTTTATTTTTGTTCAAATTTAGATCTTATGCAACTATATTCAGAAGTGGTCCCTGGTGGCCCTTTACTTGGTCTAATGTTTCATACAGCTCTTGGATCGATTATATATTTATGCAACGTGATTTTTTCAAATGTATGTTTTTTTTAATCAATATACCTAGTGATCATGTAGCAATTACATTTTGGATTCGATGTATGATAAATAGGGCTGCCGAACAATTGATCGGTTCGTTTAGCACTAACACTGATGCTAATAGACTCATCTGGTCAGAAAGACATGTTTTATAAAAGTTAATGATGAAGCTACAAAGCTATTTGCTGATATTCGTAATACTGATGACTTTAATGTGTATATATTCTAATACTAGATGGAACTAATTTTGGAAGTCATTAGTAATAACACAAGGAGAAACTCCTATGATACTATGAATACTTGTAAAATTCATGACATAGCTATTGCCCTTAGGAGAAAAACAATTAAGAACTGATATCCTGGCCTTTTGTCCAATCATCCACAGCATCGGCCATCCCTATGTGTGTGCCTTCGGGCACCATGGGCCGGTGATGTCTCACAGGAGTGGACTTGTTATATTGGCTGATGACCCCTCTTCCACCAATTGGTCACTGACTGGCACTTACCTGTTGCTTTTGCAAATGGCACACTGGCACTCCTATTGCCTTTGCCACTGGCTCTCTGCCACTTCAACCTTCTGTGGAGCCTTCAGCACTTACTCCTTCCACTGTCCCTTCTCTCACTCTGCACGTGCATGCTCCAAATGTTCACAAGGCCTAAGGCCGCCTTTGTATTTTGCTCATCACTGTCATCATATTCCATTGTCCTGCTGGTCCCTTGTTCCCTTCCCTTTGCCCTGTGGATGCTGCGAAACGCACTTCCTTGATGCATGAATCCCTTACAAATGCCCAATAAAATAAATAAATAAATAGAAATATCTGAATCATTAGGAGAACTAGACTCACTTGTCTAAAAATCAACAAGGCTCTGGTTAAGATAAAAACAGAATATAGAAATTGGGACAGGCAACATAAAAATTCAACTGCCATGGTACAATGGCAAATAATGTACAACATACTGGGTGCCATAGAGTCCCATAGGTGTTCGGCTTTACATAAACCACACACATCTGATTAAGTTTATAAGAATGAGATGAATCCAATCTTGAGCAATAACTATAAGAAATATGTGTGTGGCGTATATGTTAGAAACGTTACCTGTAATGAAGTCATTTTTAATTTGTAATCAAATTGTATAGGAAGGGGATTTATAATCAGTCCTGAGGACATTGAAGCAGTCATTATTAAGTTGAGGGCATCGAGGGCGCCAGACCCTGACCAAATAGGGAATGTGGTCTTTAAAAGAAACCCCCATGGGCGGGAGGTAGTGATTGAGAAATTGTTTAGCCAAGTGATTAGGACAGGAACAATCCCTGCTAGCTGGAAGAGATCCATTTTAGTGCCTATCCACAAGAAAGGTCCAAGTGAATTGCCTGAAAACTACCTCCTACTGGCCATGGTTGATTCCTTTGCCAAGAATTTCTGCCATTTCTTATTAATAAAAATGAACAACATGATAGAAAACAACATTTTAAATAAACAAGAAACTGGATGTAGGTGAGGTATGAATTTGCTGGCTAATTTATGAAGCTTATTTTATTTTATTTGCTCTGCTTACAGAAAGCATTTGATACTTTAATTGGCAAAGGGTATGGTGGAAACTCCAATGCTGGGATTCGGATCCGATAGTCCTACACTTCATTGGGTCCCTTTATTCCGACACTTTTTGACAAGTGAGAAATAATTTGGATGGCCAGCTGGGTGAATCTATTGATACCAATCACGGATTAAAACAGGGGTGTTTTATGTGCTGGGTACTTTTTAATCTGTACGTAGCAGATTTAGATGTCAGTTTAAACAACTGTCAGAAATCTCCCCCTAAAACTCGGTGACAACCAATCGGATGGCAGTCTTATACAGATGATACGGTCATTTTCAATTGCACCCCTATTGGGCTTCAGCATAGTTTGTCTGCACTCCATGAATATTCAAAAAAAAAATGAACAAGCCATTATTTTGGAGAAAAGAAAAAAATCAAGGATCATGATCATTAATGTTAGGAAAAACAGATATAAGCATTTAGTATGGAGACTTGAGGGCACTTGATATTGTGAAAAATATATATATATATATGGGAATCTCCATATACGAAATGTTTGATCACAAACGACTGGCGCAAGACATTAAGATCAAAGTCACTAAGAAATGTAACATGGTTAGATTGTTTATATCACACAGTGGTGGCTATTCCATGGAGGGTTTACTTACAAGTTTTAACGCCAGTATTGTCCCGAATGCCATAAATGGCCTCAAAATATTTCTTGACAAAGAGATGTGCTGAATAAGAATCCTTGAAGGTAAACTATGGCAAAGTTCTTTGGGTATTTCACTGACTACCCCTATTAAAGCCATATGTAGTGAACTGGGCCTCAGGATCATGGATGCTTGCTGGAAAACTCGCTGTAGCATATAATACCTGCAGAAGCCAGAACAGTATCTGAAACAGGAAACTATGTTTTCCTGTTTTGATAAAATGCTGAAACTTGATATCCCATTTGGGGTAGTGGCGAAGTGGCTACGTGACATTAAAAAGCTTCATGAGGAAATAGGATTTGTGCCCTGCTACATTGCTAATAATGGTCTGGACATTAAAGAGATCAAGAAGAAAGCAGAGAAGTGGGACAGAATAAATAATATTGGGTACTTGGCCAAAAAGGCCACCTTCCTTAAATATTTCACTCAAGGATTTCACGTAAGGGTTCCTTTTAACTATATTTAAAAACTACGTAACTGTAAAAGCTGACGTTTCATCATGAGAATGTGATTCGAACAACTGCCTATTCTTGAACGACCTGGAGCATGGACCAAGATCCCTTATGGGGAGAGAATGTGTAGCATGTCTAAAGGTGCTATTGAGACTGTTCGCCACTTGCTAACATGATGCCCTAAATTAGAAAAGGCCTACAGTAAAGGCAATAGCCAGATGGTAAACGGCCCAAAGAGTGTACACACTGATCAATTGTGGGCATGCATCTACCCTGGTGAAAAGTTGAAGTTAAACGATGCAACTTACTACATCTGGCTGTTGATTACAAACATGTATCTTAATATTATTGACTAACAATGAATTATGCAGGTCTTTGTGATTCTCTTAAGAGGTTGCGAATTGAATATTGAATATGAATTTCTATGGTGAATTTGAGATGACGAAATGCACATTGAATGATGTTACCAATTACTTTATTAATGACTTAGTACTTTAATGTTATTGTTTCATGGTACTGATTTACATTTTGGTTTTAATTTTGGTTAATGCTATGTTTGCCAATAAACCTAATAATACCTTTAAAAAACAGTAAATACAAGTATTGGCAACTCCTCTAATTGTGGCTTTTTATGGTGTTTATTTGAATTTGCATTAATAAACAACAGGCAGCAAAAAGGAGAGCACAGGCTTGCAAGTGACGATGTGCAAAGTGTGGCAGGTGAGGTAGAATGAGGACACTGAGTAGGAGAGAATGTCAACGTGATGACAGTATGATGGGCCACCCTAGAAAGTGCTAGCTAAATTTAGCAAGATGAGATATGAGCAATGGAGGGTTAGACTAATGGGTACGAGAGAGAGGTTGTGAGTGAAAGAGAGAGTAAGTGAAGATGTGATGATGATCTGTATGCATGTAAAGATGCCAATGAGAGAGGGTGACAGGCACTGTGGGTACAAGTAAGGGAGAGCGTGAGAGTGCATAGGAAGACAAATGGTGTGAGGCGAGAGAGTGGGGATCTAAGGCCAGAAAGTTAGAGTACAAACAGAGCGAGTGAGGGTGTTTTGGAACTCCAATGGGGTGGCTGTCACCAACAGTGCACAGGAGCATTTTCCCACAGGTTTTCAGATTGATTGTGTTTAAAGCAAAACGGGGTCCTGTCACAATAATATATGCACGCATTCCCCAATATTATACAGCCAGTGCCAAATTATATGGCTGTGTGTTGCCATTGTATACCTTTGTCATGCTGGCTGTATTCAATAGGGTTGACATGCCACTGTAAGAAGCTTTTCATGCTGGTTGTGCCCAATATTGCCACACAGTCAGAACACACTTTAATGTTTTCAGTGTGCAATAGGTGCAATCATTGCCAATGTTAAGTACACGGCTTCATATTTGTTGTGTGAAATATACATCAGCAAGCCATTGTAAGAACATGTTCATGCCCCCGCCACACAAAACACAGAAGCATGCATGTGTCTCAAACACATACTCATTTAGTCACTCACACACCCGAACACATATAGAACCACACCAACTCATACAGACAATCGCACACTCAAGCACATGATCCACACATAAATACACATGTATACACTAAGATATATTGTATTTACAACACATACAAACATGTTTTTTTTATGTACCCCTTCCGGATAGTGGGGATGTCCCCATCCTTCTAGTCTGGACTCCGGGAATCTAGTGCTCTTAGAGGCATAGTGATAGGCAGTGAAGGCAAGATATGTAAGAACTGAAGGGGGGCACTGGTCATAAAACGAATTAAACTAGAAATAAGGGGTGGCTATCTGCTTTGAAGCAAAATGTCCGGCATCGATGTGTCCTGGGGTCTGCGGTGAAGCACCCAGGAGCGAGGGGTGACAGAGCCCTGTAAGAGCAGCAGTGAGCAGTAGTGTGCCTTGTCTTTGCTGCAGCTATGGAAGTGGAGGAAGTGTAGCTGGCAGCAACACAGCCCACTATGGAGTGGGCTGCTATGCCTGCTGCAGTGGTGGCCTGGTGAGCCTTGACACTGACGCAGCTTTATTTATTTATTTATGTATTTATTTATTTATTTTAATTTTTGTAACGCGCCAACATGCCCGCAGGCCTCAGGGCGCACACATATATGTCCTAAAAATAGGACAATGGCTGGATGGCCAGTGTGCCTTCACAACTCGGCTTAACTCTACCTTTAGACCTGATTCTGCATGACAAGTTGAGCAGCCAGGGAATGTGTGCGCTCCTCCAGGTGTAGATAACTTTAGTTTCCTAGGGAACGGTACCCATCTTCTCACTAATGTGAAATTAGTTACACAACCCCTCATTGATTTATACGGTGAACAACACAAAAAATAGCAAAAAACATTTTTACTGCAGACAATGCATGCAAGGACTGTTACTAGTAGTGATGCCACCTAGATATTCTGCTTCTCATCACTCCTTCCCTCCCCTCCCTTCCTATTAGTAATAGTTTGTCAGTGGATGGTGGTAGTGCACCACCAAATTCACCATAACCAAAATGATCTCCCTTTTAATGAACAGTACCAAAGTGTCCAGACAAACAGCATTGCCTTAATCCATTAAAATTCCTTTTCTTTCTAATCCACCGGCTCTGTCGAGTTTTCTCTCCATCACTCCTGTTCTTTTTCACCATACATTGCAGCTCTCTTCCCCTCCCCGTTCTTCCATATGCACTAAAGTGGGGCAAGCAAGGAATTTTTTGGCGAGAGGGGGCTGAAACCATACGATAGTGCACGTCACCAACTCCCAATACTTTGTGTTGTTTTTGTCTTTTACTCAGGTAGCTGGGCTGAAAATGTTTTAATAACATGAGCATTTTGTTTAGGAGTCCCTCTGTCACACTGGCGAATATTTTGTGAGATGACTTGAGTAATACTTTTAGTGGGTTGCAAAGATGATCCCTTGCTGTAAAGGTCTTTGATTAATGTGACACTTCCTAGATTGCTGAAGAAAAAGGTCCACCATCCCACAACAAATAGGAATTGAACTCCTGCTTGTTGTATCTGGCCCCTAGGCCCACGCAGGCACACGCACACAGACACGGACCAAAAGAACATGCGGGACGCGATGCTGCTTGCTCCGCGTCCCGGCGGCAACTGCCGCACGGACGCACTTTATTCAACCACGCATGCGCGGGACCATAACGAGGCCCGTGCATGCGCACCAACAAACTGGGACGTCACATCCCTTTTTAACTTTAACCAAAACAAATTAAACAGCTAGGCGTGCCTCCCCCCGCATGCCGGGTACCCGGGTGGGCGGACATATGACCACCTGAGAGTCTCACCTTGCATCGCTCAGCTCAGTCACATGAGTCCAGGACATAATCCTTGAGATGCCCGGGCAATCGCCGCTCGCGGCGGATCGGGTACCTTGGTGATGCGGGAGGTGGAGTCGAATCCTCACGTTCAGGTCTCGGGGAGTCCCTGCCCTGCTCGCCCTCCTGATCTCCTGGCGGACCATCCTGCCCTACGCCTTCCTCTGATGTCCCATTTTCAGTCGGTCTTTCAATGCGTTTGAAGAACGACCGGTTGCGCGTGACTGTTCCTCGGTCGCAGGCTGCCGTCACCATGGTGCCCTTAACATGCTTTACCTTCCATGGGCGCGGCTCGAAGGGCAGGGACAACTTCCCCTCGGGGTGCCTGTTCCTGACCAACACTGTGTCCCCCACTTGCACCTCCTTTTCTTGCAGACCCCTTCTTTCACTTTCTTTGTCGTTGCGCCTGGCCCGTTCTTCCCTGACACCATCATTGTCTATTACTCCGGGCAGACGGCCTTCCTCTTCCGGTAGCATTCCCCTCGGGCATCGCCCAAATAGTGCCTCGGCTGGAGCCACTCTCGTGGACTGGTGGGGCGTCGTGCGGTATTCTCTCAGAAACTCCACAAGCTTCCTCTCCAGGTCTTCACCGCCACAGGCGGAGATCCTCAGGACCTTGTTAAGAGTCTGCATCATTCTCTTGGCCTCGCCGTTGGCCCGCGGCCAGAGCGGGGACACCCGGCGATGCCGGAATCCCCCTTTCTCTGAGGTAAGTTGCAAATTGGCTGCCTGTGAACGGTGGCCCATTGTCCCAGCACAGGAGGTCTGGGAATCCATGGGTGGCAAACATTTTATCTAATGCCTTCGTTGCGAACTCTGTCGCCGTCGACTGTACCACCTCCACCTCGGGGTACCTGGACCATTGGTCCACTGCCACCAGAAAGTACATTCCCCGACCAGTCGAGCCAAAATCCACATGGACAGTTTCCCATGGTCTGCAGCTACGCTCCATCGACCTTATCGGCGGAGCTCTGTCTCCCGGGGCCGCTGCTTGACATGCGATACACCTCCTCACGAAACTCTCCACTCGCCCCTCCAAGTCCGGGAACCATACTTTGTGTCTCAGCCGAGCCTTCATTTTGACAATCCCCTGATGGCCGATGTGGGCTAGTTCGAGGACCCTTGACCTCAGTGCCCGTGGGATGACGATTTGCCGCCCTCGAAGTATAAGCCCATCGTCCGCGACCGAGAGTTCATCCTTCACCTTCCAGAGCGCTCGGAGGTCGCACTGAGCCTCCGCTTGACGGCGGGAGTTGTCGTGAAGCACTTCCCTCCACTCGCTGCTCCTCACGGCATTCTTGACAATGGTAAACACCTCGTCCTTGGAGCATTCCGTTGCCATCTCAAGTCTCGATATGGCCATCGGAAGAGACCCTTCCACCACCTGACACAAAAGCCCATGGCACTCATTCGCCCCAATGTCGGTGACAGAGTTCTCCTTGCTGGGGTGGCGCGACAGGTAGTCGGCCGGGTTGTTCGTGCCTGGTCGGTATAGGAGTTTCACCCCGTACTCCATCAGGGCTAGCATCCACCTTTCGATCCTGGGGGGCGGCTTGGACGACCCCCCAGCCAGTATGGGCAGGAGCGGCTTGTGGTCAGTTACCACCATGACAGGTTTGCCCAGTATGTACAACCGGAAATGGCGACAGCCCCACAGGATGGCTAACGCTTCCCGTTCAATCTGTGAGTATCTCATTTCCGTGCCCGAAAAGGCCTTACTCGCATAGGCGATGGGGCGCATGTCCCCACGTTCGTCAGGTTGCAGTAGCACCGCCCCTACTCCCACAGGACTCGCGTCAACCACCACCTCTGATTCCACTTTGGGGTTGAAGTATGCCATGGTGTCCCCATCGGATAGGGCATTTTTCAGAGTCTGGAATGCCTCCTACTCACTGGCTCCCCATTTCCACACAGCGTCGTTCCTCGTTAGCACTCTGAGTGGTTCCGCCAGCGACGCTAGCCCCTTGATGAAACGCCCACAAATAGGTCACCATCCCCAGGAAGCTCCTCACTTCCGTAGGGGACTGCGGGGGGGCGGCTTCCTTAATGTCCTTCACTTTGGCTGGGTCGGGCGACACACCGGCCCCGTGGAAGATGAACCCAAAGAAACCAATACGGTCCTTGAAGAACTTGCATTTTTGTCGATGAAGGGTGAGCCCTAAGTTCTTCAATCTCAGGAGCTTGTCCTCCAACCTCTTCATGTGCTCCCGTTCGGAGTCCGCAAAGACTAAAATGTTGTCGCTCATGTTCAGCACCCCTTTTAGGCCAGCCAAAGCCCCTCTAATGGTGTTCTGGAAAACTTCGGCGGCCGATGAGATGCCGAATCTCAGTCGTTTGAATTGGAAGAGGCCGTCATGCGTCGTAAAAGTAGTTATGAACCTGGAGTCCGGGTGCAGTTCGAGCTGATGGTAGCCCGCTCGTAGGTCCAACTTCGAGAATACTCTCGCCCCCTGAAGCTCTCCGATAATGTCATCTAGTGTGGGTGTAATGTGCCTCTCCCTCTTAATTGCAGCGTTTGGGAGGCGCATGTCTACGCAGATCCTCACTGCCCCAGGCTGTTTTGGCTTGGGGGCCACCACTATTGGGGACACCCAGGGCGTCGGCCCCTCCACTCTCTCAATGATGTCCATCTCTACTAGTGACCGGAGTTCCTCCTCCACCTTTTCCCTTAGGTGGAACGGGATCCTGCGGTGTTTGAGGGCTGTCGGTCTGATGGACTCGTCGATATGCAGGCGCACTGGGGGTGCTTTCAGTTTCCCTATGCCCTCGAAGATGCCCGAGAACCTGTCCAATAGTGTCTCAATGTCTATCTGGTATACACCATACACAAAGTGAACCAAATTGAGGGCCTCCGACGCCACGCAACTGAGAAGCGAGTGAGGGCTCACGTCTGTGACAAAGAACTTTGCCTTGATGGTACTATCCCCCTTCGACACAGGTGACACGAACACACCCTTGAGTGGCAGTGGGGTGTCTCCTCCAAAAGTAAATATCTTCGCCATGGACTTGTCCAGTGCCGGCGGGCCTGGAAGTTTCAGGTAATCTTCCTCTGCCAGCACGCACACAGAGGCTCCTGTGTCTATGAGTATCTGAGTCGGCACACCCAATATGTCCACCACACACCTGGGTTGCCTCCTCCGTTTGTTTTCCGAGGCAATGTTAGAGATGAAGAACACCTCTTCTTCGTCCTCCTCCTCTTCTTCCTCTTCCTCCGCGAGTTGTAGCCTCCGTATCTCCTGTTCGAGGGCTGCAATGCTGCGTTGACTTCTGAACCCGCCGCCTCTCATTCTTGCGGGGCCTCTCTGGGTGGGTACAGGGGCCGGTGCGCAGCACATGCGAGCATAGTGTCCTAGTCCATTGCACCGTCCGCACGACCTCGTCTTGGCGGGTCACTCCTCTGCATGTGGCAGGTCATATCCGCAATCTGGACAAATCGACCCAGGCGTGGACGGATGCCTGTTCTCTGATGCCTTCGGGGCCCACTTCTCCTTCAGCTTTGTTCTTTTGGAAACGGCAAAAGCCTCCTCCCTTGCATTCGGCCTGACCACCGCGTCCATGCTAGCACCTCTGGATTCCGCTAGCTCATATGTCCTTCCACTGTCTAGTATCTGCTGCAGTGACCACCCCGGCTCCCTCAGCACTTGCCGCCGCAATTTGCCCGAGCTGCAGCCCTGGAGCACCTGGTTCCTTATCATCAGCTCGTCGTTGTCCCAGCGACACGTGCTGGCTACCAATCGCAGTCTGGCACAGAATTGATCGAGAGATTCTTCTTCCCTTTGCTTCTCTCTGCAGAATAGGAACCTTTCATAGTCAACATTTGACTGTCGGATGAAATGGTTTTCAAGCGCGGTCTTGACAGTGTCATACGTTACCACTGGTAGGGCGAGTGATTCATAGATGCGCATAATGTCCAGGCCAGCTGAATATAGAAGGGTCGCCCTTTTTTGCGTCGTCATTCGAAGTCCCAGTCGCAGTAAAGTACATTTCCAACTTCTTGACCCATAGGAGCCACCTGGGTCCCAGCTTGGACGGGGGCCCTGACATGTCAAACTCCTGCATGGGCAGCAGCGATCCCTGTTGTATCCTCACCACTCTTGTCGCCACTTCCGTTTCATCCTTGCTGCTTGTCATCTTCACAGGTCGCACAGGCACCTCTCGGGGTGATAGAGGCCGCAAACCTGGCTGGTGTGCTCTTCGACGTACCTTCTGCTGTGGTCAGCCGCTCTAGCCTTCTGTCCGGCTTTTTTTTTTTGGATTGTCTCCAGGTTGCTGGGGACAATCAAGAGTTCCAAAAATTTCCTTCGTGGCAGCGCACGAGCACCTTTGCAGGCCGCTACTGCCTCGAGGCGAAAAAAAAACGTTCACACTCGATCCGCGTCGTGCACTCGCGTGCCGACGATGTGTATAGTTCGCCCACGTCCGTTAGGCGAATGCTGTGGCAACGATCCCGCCTCGTCGCCAGTTGTTGTATCTGGCCCCTAGGCCCACGCAGGCACACGCACACAGACACGGACCAAAAGAACATGCGGGACGCAATGCTGCTTGCTCCGCGTCCCGGCGGCAACTCCCGCACGGACACACTTTATTCAACCACGCATGCGCGGGACCATAACGAGGCCCGCGCATGCGCACCAACAAACTGGGACGTCACACTGCTCACACCTGTCTCCCATCAACTTGCATACCACTGCCAGATCCAGCATGTCCTCACACTACAGGAAAACAAGGCTCTTCTCTGGATACAGATATTTAAAATGCTCTTGACACAAACCTCCTAGGGAGGCACAGACAGCTGTAAATTGATCTTGCATGTTCCCCTCTATCTACGATATTCACCTCAACTGATATATATATATATATATATATATATATATATATATATATATATATATATATATATATATATATATATATATATATATATATATTGCACAATTTGAAATATCTTGCATATGTCATCTGTGCTCCTAAGGTCTCCATCCATTGACATATCTAAACCTGGATTTTGCATTAATTTGAGGAAAAGGGACGTCAATTTCAAACAGATTTACAGATAGTGGAGGCATATATCAGAATGGTGCCTGTACAATAGCACACAGATAAGAACACATGGTGAGCCAGTATGTGAAATAGGGCTGTGAAGGTGACAACAATATCACAGATTTTAGAGGAAAAGGAGTGAGCAAAGTAATTACCAAAATGGGAAGTCGTAATTGGTATTGGCGTTGGAGGTGTGAGCAAAGCTTGACGGGTAGATGGACATTTGTATGGTTGAGAACACTCCTCCAATCACCAATATAAGGGGAAAGAGAGCCGTGCCTGCATTTCTTCTTAGTAAAAGAAGAAGGCAGAGGAAGAGAAGAAGGTGGAGGGTCCCAGATGCTAAAGTGAACATTGGAGTGATGAATGGGGAGTTGTCAATGCAGATATCACAGGAGGAGAGTAAAGTAGAGGGACAGAAAATCTAGGGACTTTTCTCTGGACACTCTCATGAGATGGAATTCAGAGCCACTTCCTGTTGAAAGCAATATGTGCTCTGCCAGCTTATCGAGAAACATACAATCTGTGGATGATGCAAGGCTAGACCTTGTCTTGTATGAGAAATGCATGCCCTTGTGGACAACCAACTGGGCAACAGTAGATGCAATGCCAGATACCTCACCACCAGCTGTATCTCATTCTTGATATCCCTCTCATCTTCATCATGTATCTCTAGAAGTTGCAAATGGCTCACATGCTGAAACAGAAGGTGAGGACAAATCACTTTCACGCCCAAAGGAGGGCAGGCTGTTCTTCTTCAAGTGCTTTTCCACAGAAAAATCAAGGGTATGTTCCCTGTTGTTCTATCTTTAACTATAAAACTTTATTTTTGGTTCTCAACTAAGCTGAAATAGCTATTTGAAGGATCAATCTCATCATTGCAGAATGATGAGAAATACTGGTACAAAACAACCAACATTTCAGTGGTTTCCACTCTTCTTATTCTTTTACCTTCCCTAAGACTCCTCAGTCTACTCAGTGGGACTTAAAAGGCAGAGTCAGCATGGGAAATGTATGCTATGATATGATATGATATGATATTTTATTTGTATCGCGCTTGTACACAAGTGTTTCAGAGCGCGACTAGGCAAGGGAGGGGAACAGGGGCGAACACAAAAACAACGATCTTACTAGGCACAGTGACATTGAGAACACGCAAGTGCATGGGAGAGGCAAAAGGGAAAAAGTGCATTGAAGAGGGAGAGTGGAAGTGCAGAGAAGATAAATAAATAATAAATAAAAATAAATAGAAAATGAAACCAATACACAGTGGTATTGCAGCCAGCAAGCGGCAGGTGCTGTGTTTATGGCAGCAGACTGAGAGTCTGACAAGTGCAGAAAAAGAGAAAGGGGGGGGGCTGTATGGGTACAGAATACAGTCCACCAGTGCAAGGGGTGGCCAAGAGGCAGTGCAGGAGGGCAGCAGTGTGAGCAGGTACCTGGGTCCAGGGGAAAGAAGTTGGCCAGGTGCACAGTGCCAAGAGAGAGCCGACAAAGGATGCAATAATACAGATGCCTATTCAAGTGACGCTAACCTGGGGTACCTAATTTCCTTCCAGTCAATTGAAGTAGCAGCTGACCTATTTATGATATGCATTTCCTCAACCTACTAATCTTCTAATTCATCCTACCACTCTCAGAACCATGCATCAGTAATAGATGGGTGTGAGCTGCTTAAAAATTGCCAGATTATGGCAATAATGTACATTCTGGACTTGGTTTGTAGAGATATCCCTTATAACTTAAAAGTGGAATCCATCCTTCTTTTGGTGCCTTTCACATGGGATTGTCAGACCACAGTGCAGAAGATTTATTCATGAAAACATTCATAGGTTATTATGTATCTAGTCATGCATTATCTACAAGGCATACACAGCACAGTGTTTAATGCAGTACTTAGTTTTTTACTGATTCACTCCAGAATGTTAGTGAATGCTCTGGACTTTTTTAGCTACAACAACAGGTGTGATTCATCTTTTACAAAACGCAAGATGCCATTAGTTTTAGGCCCTTGGCTTCAGGGGCAAACATTGCTTCCATATGGCTTCCATATGTCAAATATGTCAGAGATTGTTCAAGTACCAAGTCAAGTAATTTGCTGTGATAATATGTTCTTTTCTGGGTGAATGTTTATGTGGACTGATAAGTTTAATGATAGAGTTTTAGACGCCTTTAGGACTTGTGAACACTTTATGCTATTTCCAAAGTAGCCAAATATCATCATGGATGTCATTTTATCAAAATGTTGGGGGTATTAGAAGTGACATCACATGACCTTTGACCTATGACGACTTGATAGGAAGTGATGTGATTTGACCCCACCACAAGTGACATCACGGAAAGTGATAGCACATGACCTTTCAACCGTTAGCAAAACAGGAAGTGGCATCAATTTAGCCTTGTTCCTCAGTACACTAAGACAAATTTGGTTACAATATCACTGCAATACATACGTGTCATACAAGCATGGATCACCATACTTAGCATTAATATCAGTGTGTATAGGCTCATATTACCAAATTACTGTGAATGCAAGCAGGCGTCCAACACAACAACCCAGACATATTTACATCACTCTGGCTAAACTGTAAACAGAGAGAGCATCTTGATGATGCCAAAACCCCAACTAGCAGACATCCAGTGCCTGCCAAGTGCCTAGCCACAAACTCGAAACATAAATTGACCAATTAAAGTCAACCAGAAAAACGATGGTCTGGGGGGTTGCCCAGAATTGTGCCAGTGGTTATGAATGTTTTGAAACCTTCCAGCCATAACCTTTCTGTTTTGCTTATTTGGTAAGTAACCCACAGGTTTGTTGTTTTGCTTGAAATAGTCGAGTGAGCTGTAAATATGGGAGTGGCCTTTGAATCATTTACCTTTCGATTAATACCCTCTTAACAGATGAGTGTGCTGTAAAGATCTGAGTGACATTTAAGTTTGTGGGTTTTGGATGAATGCCCTTTTAAAAGGTAAGTAACCTGTACATATGTGAGTGGCCTTTAAATACAGTCTCTCCTAAATTAAGGGGTTTATAGTTGAACAACTGTTTAATAGACGAGTGAGCTGTACATACTACAGAGATCTGGGCCCGTATGAATGGCCTTTGAATAAGTGAGTGGCACTTGGATTAATTGCTTGCAGGTATTGTGGCAATCCCTACAACATGGCTGATGTTGAAATGTAGAACAATTATATTAATCTGGACCCTAGTGGCTTACATTAGTGAAGCCCTTGTAGTTGAAGGAAACAATGCATTACGAGCTGAGCAAGATCATTACATCAGCCGGCCCACAAAGCATGGCTCACACCCTAAAACCCAATAACAAAGCAATAAAAAGCAATGAGCATTGTAGCCCGCCACCACTGCAACGCTATGGGCCTAACTGACATGCATTTTGACTTTGCTTGTGTTAGTGGATGGGCACCTGCATATAGAGGAAACAGCAACATTGTACAGGGGCACACTGATTCACAGAAATGAACCTGTGTGTAAATGTCGGTGCACAAGTAGATCTGCTGTTGTGAACCAGTGCACATCGCCACAGAAGCCAGGTGCTGGGCGATCCCTGGCCCGATCATCCCCGCTCCAGCACTAGACCTCTTCTCCGACTCCTGCCGAGTTGGAAACTCACCAGTCCAGGTCAGCTAGGGCTGCCGGTTCAACCCCCCCGGCACACCTGGGTGCAAGCGAAGGTAGAGGTTGGCCACCATCTCCCCTTGCAGAACACACATCGGTCATGATGCACGGTCAGCTCATCTCTACTATTCCTGCTAGTACAGAGCCATTGAGAGCACTCTGCGATTCTGTACATTGTCTAGGCCATTTATAGGTACTCGGGTCATGTTACTCCATGCAATATATGAAAACTCAACTCTCGAGAGCCCCTGCGTCGATATTAAAGCATTGCAATTCTTAGCCACAGCAATTACAAGGTCTGTAACGGGAGCTCTCTCAGCCCTTCATCAGAGGCAGTTCCATCCCAAGACAGATATGTAGTATGGATATTTGAAGTCCGGAAATATAATTCGCCATGATGTACACTCATGTTCTTACATCTGCCTAGAAGAGGCAACCTGGGAGGTAGAGTGTCTTTACTGATTTGCAGTCGATGGATACTCATTTCAATTCAAGGTCCTTCTCTTTGGCTTCTAGTCAGCTGCAAGATTTGATATGTAGGTACCAGCTTATTTGGTAAGCATTCTCTATATGAAAGACATGCTGTTCTTCTTGTACCTTGATGATAGGCACATTATCATTTCCCATTTTTTCCAGGCGGCCTTCATGAACATCCAGACCTGTCCAAACCTAGTCTCAGAACCTGATTGGCTTTGCCTTCTGAAAGATTGAGACCACGTGTTTTGTCTTCCACTGGGTCAACTCCATGTGAGTCATGACTTCACATGCAACTTGATCCATTACCTCCTCACATTTTGAGATCCGTGTCTAGATGTGTTGAAGGATTTAATGAATGCCCAGCCTTTTTTGTTCAACACCCTTTCAGTGTCTATTTTACCAGTGTCTCTGAAAGAGGAGCTGCTTTCTTCCTTCGTCCCTTCTCCCAGTTTAATACTACAGATGCTCTATCTATGGGTTTATCAGTGGTATTGAATTCTGTACAGAAAAAGAGATCCTTGGTCAAGAGTCTCAATTGATCAGAATGTATTGAGTTGGTGGCAACATTTGGGCTCTACAGGCCTTCCCAATTATAATTAAGGGCCAGTATTTTCTGATTCTCACCAACAAATAAACTCCAGTATTGTACATCAACAAGCATGCATGCATACAATATCACTTGAAGGAGGATATGTCCTTAGAATATTGGTGGGGCCATAACCCCCTTCATCTTTCTACAGCTCATATAGTGGTCTGTAAAAGGTGCAGGATGATTATCTCGCCACACTTACCACTCTTCAATAGAAGATACCCTCCTTTGTGAGGGTAATTCTAAAACTAGGAAGAAGAGTGGAACCATCCTTCTAGTGGTTTTGACCCTTATTTGCAGGCAATGATTAATTTCCTATGGTCCATATAATCTCAGGAATGCATCTTACCTGATCAACTTCTAAGCAAGGATCTTGAACAGCTGGGCCTCTCTAAAGATCTAGAAACCTCCATCCCACACTCTGAGAGGCTATCAACACTGCTGGCATATTGTCATCTTTGGACCTTTTTAGGGGATGGTACAAGTGCCCACATTGAAATTCTCCACTTTGATTCGGGTATGGTTGGAGGAGGGCCTATTTTTCATCACCCTTGCCAGTTCAGTGGCTCACAGTAAGCCTGTGTTCTCCCTGCAGCTATGTTAGAACACTATGCTGACTAGAATGGCTGTTGTTTTAGCACTTTTTCTTATGTTCTTTCCTTCTCTTGGAATCATGCGACCCTCATCCAATTTACTTTAGAATTTTAGACCTTAGAGTCCCCTCCATTACAGCACCTGGCGTTCTCCTTGTGAATGTATCCCTCAGTTGCCCCAGAAAATATGTTGTTTCTCTTGGTAATCACATTAGCTAGCAAGTTGGGGAAATAGGGGCTCTTATTTCTACTGGTCTTTTACTTCAGCTTATGCACAATGGCTTTTATACTAAAGGCAGTTAAAACATAATGACTGCTTCTAGTTTCAGCAGAGACAATGATGCACTCAGCTGGGTCAGTGTGATGATAAACTGGCTCGAAACGTGCAGCACAGCAGTGTGAAGAACAAGCAAGTGCCAAATGCAGCAGCAGAGGTTCCTGTTGTTCGATCAGTGTCAAACAGCGTTCACAAATTGCTCAAAGCACTTTAAGGGCAAAACACAGGGATCCTGGATCTTCTGGTCCTCAGTATTCTGTGATTCCCAATGCAGAAACTCAAGGACAAGATAAGTCATTGGGCCTCATTATAAGTTTGCTGGTCTGGGAACTACGGTACTGGTAAGCATGCCGGTACCGTAGTTCTCGGACTGGCAAACTACGAGTTGTGCTCGCGGGTGCCTTTCTGCCCACCAGGTCAGACCTGGCGGGCAGAAAGGCACACGCGAGCACAGCATGTCGGATGCACCGGGACCCTTATAAATGGGGCCGGTACATCCGACCTCCCCATCCCCATTCAGCCCTATGGGGCCGAATGGGAAAAGGGAGCATATTTTTTCCGGTGCCCGCAAATGGGCAATTACCGGGTCTGGCAGGGCCGTAAAGACTCAGTAATTGCCCATTTGTGGGCGCCGGCAAACATTGCAAGTTTGGCGGCAGCCTGCTGGTTTTCCTGGCAAGTCTACCGCAAATTTGTAATGAGGCCCATTGTTCTCATTTTCCCAAACATGAGAGAGGCTGCCAGCTACCTCCAATGTTTTCCTGGATACCAATGTAGCTGTCTTAGATGCATATCTAGGTCCATCAGAATGTCACCTCCAACGTGCTCTGGATGGTTAGAGTTTGCTTCTGCAGTGTAACACCTGTGTTCGACTCACAACTGGAGGACTCTGGAAAAGACTGCTCTCCCAGGAGGGTCAAGACAAATTGTTCTTAAAGTCTTAAAGTATGAAGATGAAACAAAGAAGGAGTGGGAAACCCCCTCTCTGATAGGCAGAAGGCCACAGTTGATGGGACAAAAGCAAGCTTTCTTGAAGTGGTCCAATCCCTGTTCTTGTGACAAGTGGTCTTTGCCTTTTTGCCTCATACCCAAAGTTCTCTGTGCTAAAAGGAAGTGGAAGAGACAGGGAAGAAGGAGAGACAAAGAGAGAAAGAAGATGGTGGAACCCTTCCCTACTTATGCCGATCTCTCCCTAGCTTTACTTGCTCTGCCCCTTCTTAGACCCATAGCATCAAAGGTTCTTTGATATTCATCACTCTGTTGTGAAGGCTCGTCATTTTGTGTACGGTGTGCTATTTGATTAATTTCCCAAGAGAGTTCCTGTGTTGGGGCTGTCTTGCTAGAGATAGTTGACACATGGCCTCACAAAGGATCAAAGGAGAGGTGCAGTCTTTCAGTATCTTGTTCTGCTTTTTGACAGGGACAGGCTGTCTGACCAGAATACATGCAAGACTTCAGCACATGGCCTGGGCACTCAGAGTATTGACAGAAAAATAAGGTAAATCAAATTTTGCTCTTAATAATTGTGCAAACCCTTCCCCACCATACCACGTCAGATTACCCTGCAATCAAGTGAGGGTTTTTTTTTCAATCATAATCATAGGGACTTTCAAACAGAGGCATGAACTTAAATGTAACATCTGCACTGAAGTGACTTGGCTGTCACAGAAGCTGTCAAACAAGGCACCTGTAACCTCTGAGCCTGCTTGGTGCCACTGTAGAGATGCAAATTAAGAAATTGAGGCAGCAGGGCACTAGCATAGCAGGAGTCCCCACAACCCCCACGGTGTGGGGAGCCACGCTGCCACATATCCTGTGAGGGGCCTCCTTGGACTTCAAAAATAAACAGTTTCTTTTTGAAGTCACTCTGCCTTCATAAGAAATTATTTCCATTACAGCGGAAATAATTACTTTATGAAGGGAGAGAGACTTCAAAAAGAAACAATTGTTGGCTGATGGCTCCCCCTCTCCTTAAAGCAGAGTGACTTCAATAAGAAACTATTTATTTTTGAAATCATATCCCCCCCCACTCCTTGGAAAGAGGACTGCAGATCATCTGCAAATAATGGAATAAGCGTTCCTGGCTGCTGCAGGAAGCTGAAGGCCTTGCGTTCCCTGGATGGATTAAAAAAGATAAGAACATTTATTTTGTTTAAATGTGTGTGTGTGCATTTAAATGTGTGTGTATATGCATATAATGTAATGTATGAGAATCCATGCTGTATGGGTGTCTGCCTGGGTGTGCATAAGTGTACAGTGAAAGGGTGCACATGTAAATGTACTGGTCGCTGGGTGTGTGTGAGTGTATGGTGAAGGGTGTCTGTGCTTGTGTTTAATGCCTGGTTTATTTATTGGTAATCTTCATCACTTTTAGCCCTACTCTTCCTCGTCTTTGCCTCATACACAAGTACTGGGATGAGGTGGAGGGGCATGGAGGAAATGCCTGACTTACTTGCATGTAATATTCATTACTCTGAGTCCCACTCATCCTTATCCCAGTATTGCCTATGAGGCATGGTGCCTCATACCTAAGCACTGAGACAAGGAAGAGGGACGTGGAGGTAAATCTGGGAAGGGGAGAATATTTTGTGTGGGTTGGGGTGGAGGGTAGGGAGAGGGGATGTGTGAGGGCATGGGGAAAAGGGGGGTAGTACTAAATCATAATGGTCATCCAAGTCCAGGATAAGCAGGATGATATGTGTTATGAGTGGCTAGACAGGCATTTTGGTGCAGCAAGTCCAGTCATATCTTACTTTGGCTTGACTTTTTTTTTAACTGGGCATCTCTGATAAAGCAGTCCTGCTAAGTGGAATTACCTGACTAGACTGGCATTTGGGTGCTGCTAGTCTAGTCATTTCTTACTGTGGCATTGTATATTATTCTAGCCATCTGTGATAAAATGACCATGATAAGTGTTATTGCTTCGACTGGCATTTTGGTGCAACCAGTCTAAGTATGTCATAATGCGGCATACCATGTTTTACTGTAATATGTTATTAGGTGTCTAGACTGGTCTAAAATGTTCAGACAGTTGGACATGTTTTCATTGGGATGTAGCCTGTGTAATAGCAACGCATTACATTAATGAAAGCATGAATGTCCCTGGGCACTGTTGGTGACTTGCATGGATTGGATTTTTGGATTGGTGTTACCCTACAAAATAATTGAAATTGCTCTGGCTTTTTAGCCAATTTTCCCCAGAAGGTGTGATGTATAATGCATTAAAGCATATTTGTATCATTCTCCTGGTGCAGTGTGCACCGTGCCCATGCTGCAGCATGATTTTGTGTATTGCGCGAGCATGGTTTTATAGGCTAGCACAATCTGCATTGATCACAGGGTGGCCCCCAAATGTTGTGCTACACCACTGCAGCAGGGCACAGGCGTATGTTGTGTTTTTAGCATGGAACTTATGAAGCTGGGACTGATTAGCATGCCAGCCCAGATTTAATTACCTGCATACTTTTATTTATTAATCAGAATAAACAAATCCAGGGCTTCTACACCTTTGCCAGATGGCAATTTGTTACAGTAAAAAATGCAAAAACACTACAAAATAATGGTAAACCAATACATTCATTGTGATTTTGCTGCCCTTTTAACCAACCAAACTTTGTGTTTTTAGGCTATTTTGCAATTCTTACAGCAGAGGTTTAATCATCACAAATCTCAAAGCACACTGTCGACCAATAATGTCCAGCAATCATATATGATGAGATTAGCTCCTTTAAAAGGGTGGCTTTGTGACATAAATTGTTCCATCAAGACTTTCAAAAATGCAATATCTATGGAGAGAGCCACATTGAAAGGGGGTGCTATGGAGGCTTTTTTATTTCTCTGGACATGCTGACTCAATTAACCTCTTCCACACGCTGCCATACAACTGAAAACCAGCATGTGACACTGGCCTCAGATTACCAACAGGTGAACGCTGCTGTTTATCGATATCCTGCAGGATCACCCAGAAACAGGATTGATGATGCCACATTATCCAACTGGGTCGACATGTCGACTTCATTGCTTTTCCATCAATAGGGTTTATCAAGAAGGATCCAGCATCTGTTTACTGCGATTTCCTTATAGTTTCTACCAAGGAGGTGATGGTACATCCTCTCTGCAAATGAGTAGCATTACCTATTCTACTATGAGGATGAAAATCATTTGGTTTTGTAATGTGTTACAGGCCATCTTGGTGAAATCTGTCATTTCAAAGCCTACTCAGTGAGTTCCTGAATAATACTTGCATGGGGGTCTGTCATTTTATCTTGGTTGTGGATTGTAATATGTCAATGTCACGCTCACCTGGTCTCTGCAGAGGCGTTGGGGCACGGTTGCAGCCCTCCCTGAACTTGAATCACCCCCTTCAGGCCACTCCCTCAGTAGAAAAGTTGTGAGCGGTGGTAGATGGTGATACTGCTTCTGCGTGGAGATAACAGTGTGTGAGTGTGCCAATCTGTGTTTGTTGTACCTCTCTAACCCTTCACCCCAAAGTACGGTTTCTGTAAGCATACGTTGGTCCATAAAGCTCACCTGTGAATTATGGAAGATAAGCTCTCCGTCCTGCTACTTCTGGCAGTGGCGCATCAAATGGGATCTAGTTCCTTCACCGATCCCTGACAACGATTAATCCAGTCCAGCTGCGACTATGCGTCTCCTTATGATTGGTAAGTCTACTTGAGGTCTTGTGATGCTGTTAGTTCTGTTTAATGTCTTTATATGTTGCTCCTATTTATGCCCGCAATAATGTCTCTCTTCTGTTTTCTTCCCTGAGATGGAAATGTGGCCTCAATGCAGCTGTGAGACACGAGACATGGCCGGATGGAAGATGGATGCTACCGCAATTGACAGCAGGTAAGTGATGGTTTAAGAAAAAGCACAAAGTATGGCGAAGCTCAACCTTAAACTGGAAGTTTTTTCAATGTCTAACCTTGTCTTCTGTTTTTCCTTGTAGGCGCTGCTGTTGACGATGGAGCGTGTCGTGCTCTGGTGCCAAGATGAAGATTTCGGCGTTTGGGAAAGTGTAAAGATGAATACTTGGTTCGCCGAAGAGATGTACAGGTAAGAACAGCTTCCCCCAGTTGGTAAGTATGCTGGCAGGAAGCAGGATGTCCAGGAAGCAGGATCTTCAAATGGTAAGTCTGAACTCAGGCGCCAGTGAGCGTTACGCTGCTTGCAAGTGCAGAGCATCTGTCTAGAGGATCGCAGCAGCTTGTATAGCTGAGATCATGGGCACACCCATTAGGGCTGGCTTGCCAGCCACACCCTGCCACTCCTAGAGAGTGAGCACATGTGAAGGCAATCCATATACAGCCACACCCAAGAATACGCTTGGGGCTGCTTAATGGATGGAATGTTCAAGGTTAATTCATCCTGCTTAATGGATGGAATTCTCAAGGTTAAAGCATCTTTAATGTCCATAATAAAAGCTGTTTGGTGTTAAATGAATGTTCTTATTTACTTTTGATCACGAGCCAAAGGTGCCAGGACAGTGTCCACCCAGGTATCCTGTGCATGCAACCCCTGCATGCCTGTGCTCGTGACTTCATGACCATGACAGAACTCCCCCTCATGTCCCCTCTCAAGGGTGGTTCTCCTCCCGGTCCTGGTTTGGTGGGATTATTGCGATGGAACTGTCTGATTAAATGTGGAGCATGGACGTGTTCACTGGGTTCTCAAGTTCGGCCTTGAGGTACGTAACCTTTCCAGTCAATTAGGAAATACAATTTTATTCGAACCACCTTGGCATCCCGGATGGATTTGACTTCATATTCTGGTTCTCCATATATTACTTAAGGCTCTGGTGGAGAACTAAGCCGTGTATTGGATTTCATTGGTTTGAGGAGAGAGACATGAAAAACAGGGTGAATTTTCATGTGAGATGGTAACTCCAATTTCATGGCGACAGGATTGATTATGGACTTTATAGTATAGGGGCCCAAGTATCTTGGGCAGAAAACTCTTGGCCCCTACAGGAGAATATATTTGGATGCTAACGACACCTTTTCTGCGATCTAGTAGGTGGGAGCTTCCTTCCGATGTCGATCAGCAACAGTTTTTGTCTTTCCTTAGCCTTGGTCAGATGCTCTGTCGCCTCCTTGAGAACCTGAGTGATGGTTTTAAGCAAGATTTCTATGGCTGGCATTTCCAGGCTATCGGGTGGATCAAATACTGATGTCCTTGGATGTCTTCCATGCACAGTGTAGAATGGAGTTTTCCCTGTGCTTGAGTAAACTGAGATGTTGTATGCATACTCAGCTATCCAGAGTATATTTTTCCAAGAATCCTCGGACTGTTGCAACATACACCTGAGATAATGCTCTAAAGTTTGGTTGGTTCGTTCAGTTTGCCCATCAGTTTGAGGGTGATGGATTGTAGACAACCGGAGATCGATTTTGGCAATTGTACAACAATTTCCCCAAAAGGTAGAAACAAATTGAGTTCCGCGATCAGATACTAATATTGATTAGTATCTGATCGCGGAACTCAATTGATATTCAGTGGGATGAAATGGGCCATTTTGGAGAATAAATCCACAATGACTAATATGGTGTTGTATCCATTGCAGGGAGGAAGATCCATGATGAAGTCCATCGACAGGGTATGCCAAGGTGCTGGCAGTACTGTTAAGGGATGTAGTAAGCCAGCGGGGTTCCGTTTCTGAGACTTGTGTTGTGCACAGACACCGCAGGTTTCAATAAATTGGGCAATGTCTTTTCACCAGGTTGGCCACCAGTAGTTTTGTTTTACCTTAGCCTGAGTTTTGGCTATTCCAGGGTGTCCTTCCACTAATGAATCATGGTAATTTGTAATGATTTGCTTTTGCAGTTCTTGGTTTTGGACATATAATTGTCCTTGGAAATATGGTAGATTGTCTTTGATGGTGTCTGGTTACCTTTTAACAGTCATTCCTGTTGTGTTGATTGATCCATCGAGGATTGTAAAGTGGTTCTTTGGTTATCCAAACACGTGGTGGCAGCTATTCTGGTTTGAATCCTTTCCTCAGAAATTAAGGCCACGAGGTTGGATGCTGCAAAAGCCTCTTTTTCTTCACTCATGCGTGATAGAGCATCTGCTTTCCCATTGCGTACTCCAGGTCTATAAGTGATAATAAAATCGTATTCTGCGAAAAAGAGAGCCCAACGAAGTTGACGCGAGGATTGTGCTTTGGCGGTTTATCAAGTATTGCAGGTTTCGGTGGTCCGTGATGACAGTGACCGTATGTCTCACCCCAAAAGGTTATGTCTCCAGGCCTTGAATGCTGCTTTAATTGTCAGTAATTCCTTATCTGTGATTGCATAGTTCAACTCGGGGGCTGAAAATTTGCAGGACCAGAATTTGACAGGGTGTAGTTGTCCTGTTTCAGGGTTTCGCTGTGACAATTCTGCTCCCATGGCTATTTTTGAAGCATCAGTCTCAGCTATGTAAGGTAGGTCTAGTCATGGGTGTCGAAGGGCTGGTGCTGTAGTGAATGCTAGTTTCAACTTCTGGAAAGCTTTTTCAGCTTCTGTCAACCAATGGAACTTTTGATTTTTCTTTAACACGGAGGTAATTGGATGTTCAATTTGTGAAAACCCAGGTATAAACCGACAGTAAATGTTGGCGAATCCAAGCACGCTTTACACTACTTTCGTGGATTTTGGTGAGGGCCATTAGAGGATTGCATCCACCTTTCGTGTATCCATATGTACGCCTTGTGGTGTGAGCATGAAATGGAGAAACTCGACCTTGGTTACATGGAAAAAACATTTTTCCAACTTGGCATAAAATTGGTGTTGTCGAAGCTTCTCTAAGACTGCCCAGACATGGCTTACATGTTCTTCCATGGAATTTGAGTAGATAAGAATGTTGTTAATGTAAACAAGAGCGCACACGTCCAGTAGTTCACGGAGTACATCATTCATAAAGAATTTGAACGTCGCGGGACATTGCATAGCCTGAAGGGCATGAGCTGATATTCAAAGAGGCCGTATTTTATGCAGAAGGCCATTTTCCACTAATCTCCCTCTTTTACTCTTACAAGATGCTATGCTCCTCTTAAATACAGTTTTGTGTAGATTTGAGCATGTTTCACTTGGTCCAAGAGCTCTGGTATACGTGGTAAAGGATATCGAATTTTTACTGTGATCTGATTGATGGCTCTATAGTCAATGCAAGTTCTTAAGTCCTCCTCCTTTATAGGCACAAAGAATAAGGGCGAGGAGGCAGGTGACTTGGACTGGCGAATGAAACCGTTTGCCAGGTACTGATCCAGGTAAGTTCTAAGATGCTGATTTTCCTGTTCTGTTAGAGAGTAAATTCAGCTGCAAGGGATTTGGGCTCTCGGTACAAGATCTATTTGACAATCGTATGGTCTGTGCGGGTGCACAACGTTGGCTTGTTCTTTTTTTAAGACATCCTGGTAATCTTGGTATTCAAGCGGTATGAAGCTGATGAGGCCCAACACGATTCCTTTCTTAGGTTTCAGATTGGTGTCATCTTTTTTGTAACATGTGTCGGCACAATCATGAGGAAATGTCAGAACTCGTTTTCGCCAGTCGATCCTAGGATTGTGGGTCTCAAGCCAGGGCATTCCCAATATCATCTGGAACTGAGGAGCACCGATGAGATCGAAAGTAATGTCTTCTTGATGTCCACCGGACAGAGAAGCTTGACTTTCTCGGTGTATTGTGTCACTGGGCCAGATGATAGCTGAGAACCATCCAAAGCAGTGACGTTTTCCGATTTATGCTTCTGTCGGAGAGAAAGGCCTATTCAGAGAGCCAAATCGCGGTCAATGTAGTTACCCACAGCTCCACAATCCATATATGCCACAAAGGCATGTATTTTTGATGGTTGCTTGTGATTCACCAAAAGCACTGGAAGGACTCGATGTGAGGTATGTACGGATTCCTTTTTCATGCTCGACAAGCGGACCCCTACACTTGCCTGGCATTGGTGTTTCCCGAGTTCTGTTCTTCTTCTTCATCAGTTTTGTCTGTTGCCCCAACCGTTTTCTTGGGTGGCAGTCACGGAGGAAGTGACATGCTTGTCCACAATATAAGCAAAGCTGTTGTTGTCTTCTTTTTTCCCTTTCTGCTTTGGTAAGGGGACTTCATAATCCACCAATTTGCATTGGCTCAGACTGTTCATGTGGTTTAGTCTGATTCTAACGAGGTTGTACGTAAACCGGCCGTCCCTCTGATCTACCCCAATCCATTTTCCGATTCTGCAACCTATGATCGAGTTGCACCTGATCTGTTTCTGAAGTTTCCATAACACCCAGGCAGAGAGTATTAGAGTCTTTGTGTTCTGTAAAGCTCACCCGGTCTCTGCGGAGGCATTGGCACATGGTTGCAGCCCTTCCTGAAGCAGTGGTATGTGGTGATACTGCTCCTGCATGGAGATAACAGTGTGTGAGGGCACCATCTGTGATTGTTGTACCTCTCTAACCCTTCACCCCAAGGTTCAGTTTCTGTGAGCATATGCCGGCCCATAAAGCTCACCTGTGAATTATGGAATATAAGCTCTCCGTCCTGCTACTTCTGGCAGGGGTGCGTCAAATGGGATCTAGTTACTTCCCTGATCCCTGACAACGATTAGTCGAGTCCAGCTGTGACTATGCTTCTCCTTATGATTGGTAAGTCTTTCTTGAGCTCTTGTGATGCTGTTCGTTCTGTTAAATGTCTTTATATGTTTCTCCTATTTATGCCCGAAATAATGTCTCTCTTCTGTTTTCTTCCCCTAGATGGAATTGCGGCCTCAATGCAGTTGTGAGACATGAGACGCGGCCGGATGGAAGATGGATGCTACCGCAATGTTCGACATTAAGTGATGGTTCAAGGAAAAGTGCGAAGTATGGCGTATGGTGTTAAATGGATGTTCTTGTTTACTTTTGTTCATGAGCCTGGGGCCAAAGGCGCCAGGACAGTGTCCACCAGGTCTCCTGTGCATGCAACCCCTGCATGCCTGGGCCCCTGACTTCATGACCATGACAGTCAACTGCCCAAATGAGATGCTTCCCATTACCTTTCTAGAGCTTCAGAATGTACGCTATCCCCAAGTGATCTCAAAAGACACATTTTTTATTCACATTTCAGCATCTAGAAACACTTGTGTACAAGCACGTTATAAATTAATTATATCATATCAAGCGTTAGAGGACGAGGTATGTTTGGCAATTATATCAATTCAACAATATATTGATGCAGCAATATAAACTGGAGCAAACATTTCACGTTTACTGAATAATTAAATTTAGGATTTATACATCCCTTCATGCCTGAAAAAAGGACGGGCTTTGTTTTTGTGCATGTATCAGTTCAGTGCTTCAAATAAAGATATGTTAGGCCTGATTTCCAAACATGTGTGGGCTCTGAGCTCGAAGGTGCACAGCAGTTGCATCTGACCTCGAACAGATGTCACCCTGGGAGAATCTGATTCATGAATGGTGTCTGTGAAATGAAGGAGGGGCTCTCGGTGCTTACAAGTGACTCACCCACATCCGCTCTATGCATACATAAGTGCCACGCAAGTTACTGGCCCTTGAACATGAGCATAATTATTGAGCCCATTTGGAAGGCTCTTGGACCAGCCCATTGCATCTCTAGGGTGAGCCACATGTGCAGTGGCGATCCTTCACTTTGACCTGTACCTGGCTTGTGACTGGGTAGATGAAACGTCTAGGCAGATTTAAGTACACCCTTTTGTTAATTGGGGTATGCTTGCTCTGTTGCACCGCTCCTCCCCCCAAGCATTGCATACATCTGCACCCAATGTGCAGGTGTGTTGTTTCAAGAAAGTGAATCTGCCTGAGAAAATCAGCCAGGCGCAGAATGCAGGTGTTTTGTACACTTGGTTGTGTGCAGTAGACAAACGAATGGTACAAACTATTTTCTCAATCATGCCCATTGTTTCAAGGAGATGTGATCCTGATTGTTAAAATAACTAACTTCAGAGGTACTTTATGTGTTAGGTTCATTATTCAGAAACGCTATTTAGTCTTTCACACATTCAAACATACAGCGTCCAACTAATTCTCATACACCAGAAGGGAGCTATGTGATATTTTTGAAAAAATAATCCCGTTGTCAAAGTTATTGATGATTCCCCACCACACATTTCAACACACTTATATACAGGGGGGAGGGCGCTCCAAGGACCCCCATTTTCCATGTACAACATTTATTACCCTAATCTACACGCCCCCTCACATATATATACGTTGAAATGCGCATTTCGAAATTCAGCATTTTCAGCCACAGGTTAAATTTGGGGAGATCCCCTTCAGAACCAGATTAACTGAGCCGGTGAGCTGTGATACACCTCTTAGCTGGGAATTACTCCAAATTATGAAAGCAATCAACTACTCTATGGAGCCAATGCGAGGAAAGGGGATAAGTCTTAGCAGCCTTCCTTTATCATCCAAGAGAATGTGGAAAGCACTTATTCCCGGATTTCTCGTGTAGGTAGATAATACACCTATTAATCTTGTCACTGATAGACAGTCATGTAGCAAACATGCTAAGGTTGAAGTAGTGAAGACTTGAACATGCCATCCTTCCTCCCAAAACAATTATATTGGTCATTTCATCAACAAATACACAGGAACCCTATGATATAGCCAACCTCTACATCTCAGAATCCAAAGAGACAGGCAAGCCCCAATGGAATGATATTGCAACCATGCCACCTGCTGAAACTGTGATGGATACATTTCCTATGATCATGAAAGAAAATCTTTCAGGCACCTGTACTAAAAATGTTACCACATTTGCTAGATCAGGGTTCTTCAACTTGTGCTTCACCAGAAATGTTATACTATGACTTCCATGATGCCTCATGATTCATGATGCTGACTAGGGCTGCTTGGAGTTGTAGTCCAAACCCCCTATTCTAGATGTTCTTGGGAATATAAGAAATCATTAATAAACAAATATGCATGTTGGTCTCACTGTGGCAAAGGGTGGTGCTCAATTAGCAACTCAGCTATGTTATATGCTGAACGTACTTCCAACAATGGCTCTCCTTTTGATTCTGCAAAGCTTGTGTTGGCCAACACAGCATTACGTGGGAGTCTCTAACCAAGAAAACTAACAATACACATAGCAGCTAGAACCACTTACAAGTTATCCACCAAACATAGCCAGAATAGAACTTAACATCAATGAACTAAGGCCAAAAAAAACACCTCTTTGTTCCATACTAATTTATTCAGCCACTCCCACAAAAAAACGGCCTCACCTTTGCGTTAGCCCATTATTGCACATGTAAGAAACACCTGTGTACAAGCGTGTGTTAAATGAATGATATCATATCATGTGCATGGTTGATTGACAAATGATGACCTTACCATAACTGTTGATGAGCAGATGGGCATATCTGATATGAAGAATAGACCACCATAACAAGTGACTAGTTCGGTTAGGCTTTCGTTCCTGGAACATCAAGCATATATGTGCAAAACTAGAGTACAAGGAATTTCATATTTGTTTTGACTGGAGGCATTTCATAACTTTTTCCAGGTGACACGATCACAACCCCTATTTATTAAACAGGGACACACTAGCTAGAATGTCACTGTTATTGAGCTAACTGTACAGGCTATACAACACAATCTTACGTTATGGATTCCAGATCAATTGTAGTTTTAGTAGGTCTCTGAGTGAGATGAGAATAAGGAATTCATGTAGAAGAAGCAACATTTTACAAATGCCAATCTAGACCGGATACCAATTCTTGAAAATTATATTGAAGGATTCATGACTCCTGCAAATGTACGTCATGCTTTAATTGTCTTTGGAATGCAATAATATATACTAAGGAAGCACTGTGGTTTTCACACTCAAAAGGCTCACCTCCATTGTGCTCACAGGATAACATTGATGAAAAAATAGTGGAATAAGTCATGTATAGATAACATCTAGGAACAGGTTTGACCAGGACTGTAGGACAGCCACATCTAATTTGCTATCTGCCATCAAGATTTGTAGTTATTTTTCAGATTAAACAATCCACCATCAATGCAACAGTGTACATTACTGCTCAATTAAAAAAAAAGAAAAGAAAAGAGGGCATAGATAAAAATATGAGATACTTTAAAATCAGCCATAGAAATAATATACTAATGCACCTTCTGGGACATCACAATAAATATATGGATACATTCAGAAATGCAAGTGGAAAAGGGCAAAGATGAGCTGATGGAGCCAGCCCAATCACTGTCAGTGATACATTATCGATTGGTAGATATTTATTACATTTTACCATCAATGCGATTAAGCTGAATACATGAACAGAACCCTGCTACTCGCAGGTGATGCTGAATTCATTGCATGGGAAAGGAGCACCTGATGGACACATTAAACAAAATATTCCCCTGAGCAAGAGTGTTACCATAAATATGATATGGACAACAAGAAATATGCCTCACATAAAGGCTTGAATATGTTTATCTCCAGGGACATTATTATCTGGTAATTCCATTTTGCGACAATGGGGCATGTTCTTCTTTTATGTACAAAATGGAGTAGCCACTAGCTCTTTGGAGAGAAGTAACTCCTTAATTTCCCAAAATAGTGCCATAGTCAGACCATCCATTCTATTTGTAAAGTCTTTACAGCTCGGGTAAAGAAACGGATCCTTTATGTAGCAGGAGTATGAGGTTTTCCCAATGTCTAAACTTATCAAGTGGGGACAACCTTTGTGCAAATGGATGCGTCTTCTGCAAGCACTACGTCCATTCTGTCTTTGCATTCTAAATCCGATATGTAGTGTTTTGGAAATAAAGGCAACATGCACCCACTTTGACAGAGGATCCAACCGTGGGCATCTCTGGGGCTTGACAAGGAGGTTTAAGTACTGCATCCTCGCACGGTTGTCTCATATATAATAAAAACGAAATACAAAAACAGTTTAGGGTCTTAGGCGGCCTGACGTCTGGGATCTGCCCAATATTTTTATCAAACGAGATCTTACCCAGAGTGAAGCGTGCATACTGGAAGTGGGAAGAAAATTCAGACTGCATGAGAAAGTACTCTTTTGCATACCTACTTGGATCATGTAAATACCCTAGGCTTTGATCCAAACTATAATGAAATCGACAATGCATGCATGATGTCTACACGCACTCTTTCTCCCATATCGTGTTGACAATCCAGATGTATAACCCAGCAATGCCTCCTTTTACAGCAATGCCAGTTTATCAAAAAATGGGACATGTTGTAATATCCACACAAGTAGCATGAAATATTGGAGCGTAACCATAAACAAATAATGTACTATTACACGAAAGAAAAAAAACAACTAACATTGGTATCCGCATAGAAAATAAGGTCCTCCATTCACACACAGTTGTTGCAAATCACTTGGAAATTCTACATAAAGTAAAGGGAAATATACAAACCAATGAATCACTAATAATCTTGAAGGGAGACCCTATCAGCATTACCACGGATCCTCTAGTACCTGCATTTAGCATTACACTATGAAAGTTATCTGGATGCAGAGCAGAACTTGATAAAAGTACACTAGAGAAAGGGTCTGCAATCTTTGGCTCTTCAGCTGTTTTGGACTACAACTTCCATTAGCCTTAGTCAACAGAGTCAATAGTGAGGGATCATGGAAGTTGTAGTCCAAAACATCTGGAGAGCCAAAGTTTGCAGACCCCTGACAGGAGGATATCCACACTATATATGGTATGACTGGCACTATCAACACTTATAAGTGAACAATGAAAAACTTGGACTCAACTAATCAAAGGTTGCTACAAAGACCCATTGTTTAAGGTTATGTTATTGCTGAATTGTGTAGAATCCTTATGGCGCTCAGTGTAAACGGAATAGGGGACCTTCCAGAGAAAACTGTTTGTGTTTCATCACGCAGGCCTAGAGTATAATGCTACAGCATGTTGACAAATATAACGACTGATCATATTATCATATGATGCCAGAGTCGGGTTGCTTCCTTGCCACCAACACATTTCCCAGTCTGCTGTGTGCCCAGGAAGGACACCGCATCCTGTACTTCTCTTCTAGGCAGACGGGAACGTCTTTAATCGCACAATGCATCCCTGAACAGGGAAACGGGATGTGAGTCTGCATTGCCATGCACACACTCTGCAGTCACTGTATTGATCTGTGCTGTGGGTTTCTTCCATTAATCATTTCATTCGTCAACATCTGATGAGGAGGTGTGTGAGACTTTAAAGGCTAATGATTTGGTTCATCACTGCATAGTATTTTCATTTAGTGCAATAAAAGGCATCAAAACCCGCATCTTCTGTGATTTTAAAACTGGTCTAACACGACATCGAATTTTTCTTGCCACTTCAAAATGGATACCGTAATGTGCTGCGGACAGTGGCGCATCTGCCAAATGAGAAAGGAAGCCCAGCTGGACAAAGAAAATGTTTCCCGACTGCCTGCAAAAAACAAAATCTGATACCAAATGGACTAATGTTCGCAAACACACTGAGAACTATCGATAACGCAGCATATTCTGAGCAGGTATGAGGGAAAGCCTGAGAGAAAATAAGGAATCATCTCAAACTTCAAGAGAACGAGACTGACGATGGAGACAAATAACCTCACAACAAGGCTGAGGCGGCAAATAATTTGCCTAACTCTTGAACTTGAACTAGAGTACAACATGACTATCAAAAGACACAGAATTCTTTACTAATTTGGAAAAAGAAGAAACTGTAGGACCTACAAAGACCGACCGATGGTACTGTTTGTGGATTTGGAGGGGTCACGTCTCCGCCTGAAACAGTGATCCATCACACCAAACAGAACTGACGTCAGGGCTTTAAGTGGTTCGGGGCTAGCCGGGGCAGATCCCCAGCAGGATCCAAAAACTGTTTCTGAGTCAAGACCCCAAAGGGGCTCCCTAAAGTCCTCTGCCAAACTCAGCCCACCATGGTGCTAGCAAGCAAGGCTTTTTTTCTAAAGCCTGAAGCTTTCGTGTGTAAGCGAGAGCTTCAGGCTGTAGAATACAACCTTGCATTTTAATTGCCTACGCACCCTGCCAGGCACTCCTTTCATTAGAGATGCAGGGGTGATGAAAGGGTGGGTAGGCAATTAATCCAAAGGAAGGGGAGCCTAACAAGGGGTTGTCGACACAATAACATAACATAGGTGTATTTGTAGAGTGCACACTCACCCCTAGAGGGGAACCTTAGTGCTATTGAGAGATGACAGATGTTTCTTAATACCCAACTTAATGGTACTGCAACTGTAATGAAAGGGGTGCCTGGCAGGAGGCAGTCTACACAAAAAAAAAAAAATTATTAGGCTTTATTTGTACAGCCTGAAGCGCTGGACTGTAAGCAAAAGCTTCAGGCTTTAAAAAAAAAAAGCCTTGACTTTTTTATTGTGACGCTGACCTCCTGACAGACATGCCTTTCATTAAAGATGCAGGTATCATCAGCCTTGCACCTCAAGTGAAAAGGGGTGTCTGGCAGGGAGTCATGGTTCCAATGGGTCCTCCAGATCACCAACAAAATGTGCTCTTTGGAACACAGAATCCTTGCTCATGACACATCAGTAACATAAATGTATACACACTACATACTGTCGTAATGTGGATTAGATTGTAACCATATGAGATTTACAGAACACCTACACACAAAACATGTATCTTTGCCTGCCAGTCTGTAACAGCAGCAAGCGCAACACAGCGTAGAAGAAAGAACGTATGGGATTATATTGTACCAAGCTATTTTTATTTCCGACCGCTGATGTATTTAGCAGTTTATTTGAATTTAAAACATGCACAAATAAAAAGGAAACGTGCGGCGCAACGTATGCCTTTTTCGCAACGGCAACGTTTTACAAACTAGGTTTGGAAATTCTGTATAGACCCTGCACATCAATTTCTGTCTTTGCGGATACAGAAGTCCACAATCAACACAGGTTCCAAATAGAGTAACAACAGTTTTTTTGTCACATATTCCATTTCAAATGAGATTCATCCCTGCTATACACATCCAAATTAAGAGGAAACGCATACTAGAGACGACTAGGTAAGAGCTAGATCCAATATCTTGTACAGTAGTTTGATGTTGACTACACATCTGATTTACCGCAAGTCTCTAACAAACTCTCAGTAACTGTGTTTAAGATATGTCAAACCAATGGACTACTAGTGTATTGGGGACAGGCACCAGGGTCAGACTGGGACAACAAATAGGTCCGGACACCCAAAAAAAAGTGGCACACCCCTCGCCTCAAAAAAGTGGACCACCCCTCACTACCCTTGACCTCTGATGACATCACCTGAAGTGATGTCATTTGACCCCACCCCAAAGTGACATCCCGGGAAGCGATGAAACACGACCTTTCACCCCTTGACAAAACAGGAAGTTGCATCAAATAGCATTGTCCTAAGTACACTACGAAAAATATGGTTATGATTTCACTAATGTGATATACATTTCATACAAGAAAGCATGTATCATTAATATCTGTGTGTATAGATCCATATTGTCAAATTATTGTGAATGCAAGCAGATGTCCAAGGCCAAATGATAATGCTATTGTATAGCATTGTATAGCACTTACGCTTAAGCTCTTTTTTATAGAACAAATATGCATACAATATCACCCAGCCTGTATTGGTACTCATTTATCTACTGAGAAGGATGAATGGCTGAGTTGGCCTTGCTGGGATTCGAACCTGCAGATCACACACACATCGCAGCAGTGAGCGCTCAACCCACTGAGGTATCATATCCCCCTGGACGAATCCTTATTAAACTTTGCAAAAAAAAGTATATAGCCCACTCTGAATTTTTTTTTGTGCAAAGTTTGGTGAGGTTTGGTCCAGGGGAGAAAAGTTATAGGGGGGGGGGGTCCCAAAATGTCTTTTTTTCACATAGACTGAATGGGGGAAAAACTTTGCGCACGCCTACAGCCCAAACCGCTGCACGGATTTTCACCAAATTTGTGGCAGGAGCTTGGTCCCGAAAGCGTGCTTTTGTAAAATGCCAATCCGTCCAGTAGTTTTCTTTAAAATGACCAAAAAGTATGTCTCAAAAAATTTAGTGATGCCTATGTCCGATCCGCGGTCACACTTCCCTGTTCGCTCCGCGTACAAGATACCAACCGATTGGCTTATCTGTAGCGTCATGTCCGCGGACATGTGATGCGTTCACTGCCTGGATGTTGAAGAGCGTGAAGTGCGTCTGATTGTTTTGCTGCGTCCGCCATCTTTCATTTGTGTTTTGGTGTACGCGGACATCGCCGCTAACACATATAAAACAAGACAACATTGCACTTGTTAATCTTATGAAATACTGTCTCGGAAGGTGAGGGTTAATGAGTCTGGGATGGGATGTGGCAGCAGGAATTAAAAAAGTGGTGTTTTCTTGTCACCAAAGTTATACGACAAATTAGAAGTTGCTGCTCAATATAGCGTCCGTTAGGTACAGGCTAAGAATTACTTTGTCTCTGTGTCTGTGTTACAATGTATTTAAAATAAAATTGCAGTCAGACTGGCATCCTAGAGTTTGAAATCTGAGGCAGCCACCTGCACTGTTTGATGGAAACAGCGGGTCTTCAAGTGTATGGGAGTACCAGTTCTCATGAATGCATTGAGACATGTTGTTGCAAAGTCAGAATGTATTTGCATTCTGAGTGAAGGTCAATTGCTTTGCTTTTTTGGTTGTGAGCTCAGTAGGCCCACGCATCCGACTGCACCCATAAGGGTCAATTGTTTTTTGACCTTGAGTGAAAGGGAAAATTCAGTAAGAATGCAGGGAGTGAAAGTTTGCAAATAATACCATTTGATAAGGTTATGTATTCAAACCGTTTGTAAGGCACCCACCTGTAATATCAGTTCAAGAAGATTCTTTGTTGCAAGTACATTGTCTGAGTTTCAGGAAGACAATGGAGACAGTAAATATCATGTAAGTTTACTTTTGATGACTCTACACCGGAACGAGATTTAATTTTTTATTACCAGAACATTAATTTTGGCAATGTAACTGAAGTACTATCTTTCTGTGTAATTGTCATTTTTTTTTACTTATGGAGAGTGCACATTCTCGGCGTTTGTAGGCTATTACTAGATTCACCCATGTTCAATGCTAATATTTCTTTAAAATGTCATGTATGACCACATCGATTTGTGTATCAGTTTCCACGTTCTTTTTGTCTTTTTTTAAATTGTTTGCTAAAGGTTGGGTATTGATACATATTTTCTGTTATGTTTTCCGAACAGCTACATCCTGCCTTATTGTGATTGCCATGTATTCCAGATGCCAAGTGATGGATTTTTTGCACGCCAGATGCACGTACTCGTGACCGACTGCCTAACCGTCACTGTTTTGTGGGATGATAGCGCAGGACCCATTTATCCATACGCTGCAGTGGCCATTAGGAGTAATATACCATCTTTTATGGTGGTGTAGGCCAAAGTTCATGCCGACGTCTTGGAAATCACTGTGCAACTGAAGCGGTTGCTTTATTGAAAACGAATACTTTGTGTATGGGAAAAGAACAACGTGTGCCTCACGATTAACATTTTGGATGACGACCGAAGAAACAAAGTTACTATTTGATTGAAAATTGGAATAGTCCGATGGTCTCAGACAGTTTATTGTGAAAAAAAAGTACTTTACAAATTCTAAAATGTTTATGTTTTCTTTTAAAAACCAGTTTATTATTTCAAAATGTGATGTGCTACGTTGTATGTTGCTGTGTGTTCATTTTCAGGTTCTGTGTCACGGCACGTAGGTGCATATGGGCGCATTTTGCTACGCTGGAGAGGAACGTCATCCAAAAAAGGTGGACAATATCATTAAGGTTGGTTATGTGACAAGATGTGGGAGTGTTTTGGTATTAGACAGGTGTCGTAATGTAGTTAAAAAACATAGCGGTATACGTTTACTGACTGAGGGGTAGGCTGTAGCCATGGGGAGTGGGCAGAATGTCGGGGTCATGGTATAAGGTCATGATCCGCACAATGTGGCTATTGGCAATGACCAGAAGGGAGAAAATATAGGATTACAGTGGCCATGTCCACCTGGGACTGGTTTTGTGGTAAAGTTGTTCGACATTAGGATACATTTGAAAGGAAAGAAAAAGTGCTTGTGGTAATATGTTAACATGATTTCCTTTTTGCTTTTTGTAGGCTGCCATGGAAAGCGAAGAGGGGCCCTGTATGGAACAACCGCCTTCCTTTTCTATGGTGCCTATATTGGAAAAGGATTTTGTTTTGTAATCAGGGACGTCACAGGCATCCCGGATTAGGACGAAAAATCCTCTTTATTAGTAGCACGGGTTACTGCTTTGGAAATTTAGATTGTTAATGGCATTCATCCCCCATTTTAGGAGTTGAAAGGAGGGTAATGATCCAGAAATCGCGTTATGCACTCTCGCTTCGATTGGGCTGATAACTTGGCCTGCTGGCCCTTTATTCACTGTTCCAGTCCCTGGAATGGAGGACGAACTCTACAATATTCCCATTAGCATAAGGCAAACTGCAAATGGAAATGTTGGAAAATCTTATTGCGTCTATGTACTTTACTGAGAAATATAAAGTAGATGGAGTCTATGCGATTTTTTTTTAATTTATATTTTTAAACTGTGAAAGGTGGTTCTTAAAGGAACATTTAATTTGTTTACGGATGGCTTTTTTTTGGAAGGACAGCTAAGAAGGAAAGTTGCGGACGGAATTGAGCAAAGATGCACCAAACAGTGATATGGAGGGGTAGGTGGATGGGGGAAAATGTTGTGCATGTGTTATTTGTAAGGTAAGGGCAGTGTTTCTCATGCTCCTTCATGACAGCAGTGGTGCTGTTTCTTGGGGAGGAGGGGATGGCCTTAGCTCATGTCGTTTTCAGATAAATAGTACTTTTGCTAAAAGTATGTATGAGAATGAATAGGTGTTGGAGCTGTGCAAGGGAAATGTTGAAATTGCAAGTTCCTACATCAGTAAAAAATGTACTTCTACACTGTCCACGAGGCATAGATCTTATTGTTAAGTGTGTACAGATTATCAGACACGTCACCGTGCTGTGCGCCAGCATATGGTCATGTGGCATTCTCCGGAAGGTGTGCAATGAAGCCAGATGTTAGTTCACATTATGATTACGTGCCACTACTAGAAACCTATGAACTTCAGTAAAAAACTTTGTTAAAGGGACGTTATGGTTAAGTTGCACTACTAAAAACCTATGAAATTCGCAAAAAAAACTTTGTTAACGGGACGTTATGGTTCGAAGTAAAACCGAAAAACCCTTGAAATTCACCAGTTATGGTAAGCTAAGCAACCATAACTCGCACCACCACTGTGCAATGCTAAGACTAACACCCAGGACATCAAAGATGACATCACAAATGTCATTGATGACATCACTGATGACATCACATGTCTGGCTCCCCCTTTTTTCCTTTACTGACATATCTAGGCCACATGGTTTTCTTCAGTAACAGTGAGGAATTAAAAATTGGAAAGGTACTATATTTGTACACTTATCCTTCAAGTATGTTCTTACAGTAATTCCCTTAGGGTACAGTCAAATCATGTGATACATATGCATAGGGTAAGTAGCACCTTTGAAACAGAGCAATCATTTCTCTGCATAAAGGTAATCAGTTAGGTTATGAACACGTTCTGCTATAATGCTGCTTTTTTCCTTACTTCAATTTCCTTGTATATACTCATATTTGTACGTGTTATTGTCTCTTTGTGTTTTGTCTATAATAATGCAATTATGTAGTAAGTGGGTTTTATTACCTACTTATCACATGTTTCACAGTACGCAAAACTCTAATAAGAAAACAGTTATCATTTCACTTTTCTACATGGCAAGCTTATGAATATTGCGCCTCCATCATGTATGTTACACACAATGCCTATGTTTCTACAGGAGTACCTTAGTATACTGGATAGAACTTCATAATAGAATGCTATTTATATCAACACATTGCTTAATGCACTAATTAGCACTTGATATTTATTCCAATGATCTTTGACACTTTTTGGTCAACATTATAAGAATACCTTCTACAGAGTTTTCATGAAAAGTAAATGTACATGTGATGTCATCAGTGATGTCATCAATGACATTTTTGATGTCATCTTTGATGTCCTGGGTGTTAGTCTTAGCAGTGCACAGTGGTGGCATGAGTTATGGTTGCTTAGCTCACCATAACTGGCAAATTTGAAGGGTTTTTTGGCTTTACTTCCAACCATAACGTCCCGTTAATAACGTTTTTTTTAGTGAAAATATATATATATATATATATATATATATATATATATATATATATATATATACACACACATATATAGAAGGTTACCTTGTAATAAGCTTATCGAAAAGCATATTCTCTTTTTTAACCAATCTAGCAAATGTCATACATTGCAGCATTCATCACCTGCTTGCATGAAGTAGCAAACCATTAGAATGCTTTGTGTTTCAAAATTGTTTGCTTTATAAGCATGTTGATAAAAGTTTAAAAAAAAATGCATATGTGCCTTTATAGCAGCACTGTGTCACTTTATCATAAAAGAAAGGAAAAGCAGATAAAATAGATTGGTAGAGAATTTTTAAGTGGCATTTAGTGTGTGCCATTTTAATATGTTGGCAGTACATGCATACATTCCAACATCACCCATTCCAATCTATAGGTGCTTATTTGCAGGGTAATTCATAGAATTTTGCACAAAATTGGCGCACAGTGTCCCCGTGCGATACACTGCGCCTGCCGCGTGCGATAAAATCCATTTCATCGCACAGCGTATTCATGGATTTTAGCCTCCAAAACCAGCCGTGGCGCACAATGGCACAGTGACCCTGCAGCTGCGCCAGTTACGCCCCCAAGAACGCCCTCGCGCAAGGAAAATCCATCAAAATCCCCAATTCCTCGCAAATGTCTGCGCTAACCCTGGACCAGTTTATAGGGCTGCCAAACAGCAAACGCCAAGTGGGAACGTGTATTTCAGGGGTTCGCGGGAAGTTTCACACGCGATTCCATCAGGGCACGTTTATTTTGGGGTGCGTGGGAAGATCCACATGCGATTGGCCTGGGTATGTGTATTTCGGGCTGCGCGTGAAGTTCCACACGCGAATCCTGCAGGGTACGTGTATTTCGGGGTGCACGGGAAGTTTCACCCGCAAATTCAGCAGGGTACGTGTATTTCAGGGGTGCGCGGGAAGTTCCACACGCGATTGTCCTGTGTACGTGTATTTCGGGGTGTGCGTGAAGTTTCACACGCAAATCCTGCAGGGTACGTGTATATCGGGGTGCGCAGGAAGTTTCACACGCGAATTCAGCAGGGTACGTGTATTTCAGAAGTGCGCGGGAAGTTCCACACACGATTGTCCTGGGTACGTGTATTCCAGGGGTGCGTGTGAAGTTTCACACGCGATTCCATCAGGGCACGTGTATTTCAGGGGTGCGCAGGAAGTCTCACACGCGATTTCAGCAGGGTACGTGTATTTCAGGGGTTCCGGGGAGTACTACACGTGAATTGGCCGTGTGGGTCCTCCCAGGTGTTCCCTCTACACCCTCCACGGCCCCTGCAGGCAGCCCACACCACAGGGGACTACCCTGCACCCCTGCTCATGTCCCGCAGGCAGCCCATCCACCATGGGCATGCCCCCCAGCCAAGCCACATGTCACCTTGCACTACTGATCAGAAACGCATGTCTCCCAGCACCCCCACCCCCCAGCAGTCAGGGGCACCCTCCACAAGGCCCCCACTCATGTCTCCCAGCACCCCCACACCCCAGCAGTGCAGGGCACCCTCCACCAGGCCCCCACTCATGTCTCCCAGCACCCCCACCCCATAAGTGCAGGCCACCCTCCACCAGGCCCCCACACATGTCTCCCAGCACCCCCACCCCCCAGCAGTCAGGGACACCCTCCACCAGGCCCCCACACATGTCTCCCAGCACCCCCACCCCCCAGCAGTGCAGGGCACCCTCCACCAGGCCCCCACACATGTCTCCCTGCACCCCCACCCCCAGCAGTCAGGGGCACCCTCCACCAGGCCCTCACTCATGTCCAACTCATGTCCCCCTGCATTCCCATGCCCCAGCAGTCAGGGGCACCCTCCACCAGGCCCCCACACATGTCTTCCAGCACCCCCACCCCCCAGCAATCAGGGGCACCCTCCACCAGGCCCCCACTCATGTCTCCCAGCACCCCCACCCCCCAGCAGTGCAGGGCACCCTCCACCAGGCCCCCACATATGTCTCCCAGCACCCCCACCCCCCAGCTTTCAGGGGCACCCTCCAGCAGGCCCTAACTCATGCCTCCCAGCACCCCCACCCCCCAGCAGTGCAGGGCACCCTCCACCAGGCACCCACACATGTCTCCCAGCAGTCAGGGGCACCCTCCACCAGGCCCCCACTCATGTCTCCCAGCACCCCCACCCCCCATCAGTCAGGGGCACCCTCCACCAGGCCCCCACTCATGTCTCCCAGCACCCCCACCCCCCAGCAGTGCAGGGCACCCTCCACCAGGCCCCCACTCATGTCCCCCTGCATCCCCACCCCCCAGCAGTGCAGGGCACATGCCAGCAGGACCCCACTCATGTCCCCCTGCACCAGCACCCCCCAGCAGTGCAGGGCACCTGCCACCAGGCCCCCATACATGTCCCCCCAACACCTCATGACGATCCATAATTATGGCCCCCATACCCCCTCAATACACTGCCTACGCCACCCCAGTCCGAACACACCACCAGGTATGACACCCACCCCACAAAGAAATCACCAGCAGATGTTGCATCCCAAATGGCCAGTCTGCACATCAACATATATCCATCAAACCCACACAATGACAGCATGTGAATGAGAAAACACACATTGTGACATGCATGAAACCAAAGAGAGAATACCACACATTGAAGTACCAAATGATAATGTATTAAACAGAAAAGCAAGGCAATGAAATGGAACAGAAGAAAATGGAAATAATAAATGAAATCCAGCATGTCCAATAAATGAGAAAGATGCATGAAATCCAAATGAAAAGCAATCCAAAAGCAAGTCTCCAAAGTGTCAGTCTGAGAAAATAAATCCTAGGTGCAAAAATAATAAAAAAACATTGATCCATGGGAAAATAAAATCAACAATCCAAATCCATTGTCAAACTATGTACAAAGTGAACATCCAGGGTCCATGTGCCCAATCCTTTATATGAAACCTATAAAATAAAATCCTACCTAATGAAGAACTATATACAAGAAGTTGGGGCATTGTCCAAGCGCCCCAAAACAAAACAAAACCGAAAGGAAACTTAACACTAAAGAACTATTTATTAGGGCAGTGGGCTAGTCCGACGGCTCACTTCTGGATGTTCCGAGCCAGGGCATCATCGAACTCCTGCTCAATGTCCCAGAGGCGGTCCTCTTCCATGGCCCCGAGGGTCCGCAGGGATGACGACATGTTCTCCTCCAAATCCCTGCGGATTGCCTCGAGGCACTCGACCCGCCTCAGGGCCCTCCGCATGGAGTCTTCCACCCTGACCATCGTGAGCCATGCCTCTTCCGCCCGCTGCCGCTCCGCATCTATGGCGTGGCCCAACCACTGCCACACGGAAGACACTTCCCGTCCTGGGTACTCCTGCCCTCCGGCCGATGCCTGCCCCTCCGATGTCGAAGGCCCCGAGCCATCATGGCTCCCACCTCGTTGCTGCTGCTGCTGTGCCTGTGCCCATGCCCTGGCTCCTGCTGCCTGCACATCCTCCACCAGCCGGGGTGCAATCATTGATGTGGCCACCCCTGCTGGACGTCTGACTCCCGACTGTGGCAGGTATGTGTCCTCCACCAGCCTGGCCACACCGTCAGAGGCAGCTCCACAGGGCACCCAGGTGAGAAATGGGTGGAAAGATGGCACGGAGGACGACTGGCGCATATCAGTTGAGGAGGGGGTCGGAACAAGCTCCAGCAAAAGGAGGAATCTGTCCTGGGTGACCTGTCCCAGTAGGCCGACGCGGTCAACGAGCCATTAGAGATGACGTGCAGTCTCCTTATGAAAAGACTGCCGGTCACCTTGCATGGCCCGTTGACGCAACGCCACACCAGTCAGGCCTTGCTCAACCCGTACCTGGAAAGCCATGTCCACAGGCAGAGGAAGGCCAGTTGTTGTAAGCTCATCCCCTGCCTGAAAACGGGTCTGGACGTAGGCATCCCTGCTGGTGCAAGATGATGCAGTGACAGGATCACAAAGGCACCTCCGCGGCGGCCTGTGCTGCCTCCTGTCCCTGGTCCTGCACTGCACCACTAGCACCAGTGGAATCCCCACCTCCAGACCCTGTCTCTGTCGCTTGCACGGCCTCCTCCTCCACCAAACCCCCCAACCTGGATGACTCCGTGCCATCTTCCCCTGTTGGGCCCTGTGGGGTCCCAGCTGCCCCTTCTGCTGCCGAGGAGTCCAACTCCGACTTCCGCTTCTTGGACCTCCCCCCGGCAGCTGCGGCCTGGGACGCGGCACCAGGCCCCTCACTCCCCGACGAGATGACAACCTGGGAGGGGAGCCGGGCCTTGCATCTCCGGCTGGCGGTGCGATCCCTGCCGCTGTGCTCCACAGCACCTTTTCCGCCCCCTTCATCAGTTGAAGCTGCAGACAGGGAGAAATAAAACACAGGCATCAGGGCACTGAACAATGGACACATTCACACATGACAGTTGTACATGAGTGGCATTGGCAAACCTCAGATATGGCATCACAATCGCCAACACACATGTCATTTCAACTCGCACACATGAGCCATACCACAGCCATATCGCAACAGCCAGCACCATCCATACACATACAACAGCATAAGCAGGAAAAGGTGAGCCAGACATCACATGCAACACAGGGAGTGCACTACACATGCACACACACCACCACACTTGAATGCATGTCTACACCTCTGCCAACTGTCGCAGTGTTGATATCGGCATCCATGTCACATCTGCCAATCAGTCTTCCACATCCCGGTGTCACATGCATCCATGTTGCATCACTGTTGCACCCTTGTCAAATACACACACATGCACATGTACACAGTGCAGATACATGCAGCTGAAACCAGCATCCATGTGTGACATCACGAACATGCCTACTTACATACACATTCATTCAAACATGTGTGCCCACACATCTGTATTTGGCATGCAAGCCCACACACACAAGCACCATCCATGTCTCACACATGAGAGCCCTCGCATGTGTTAGCCTCACGGCCCTGTACACCCCCCCATACTTGGCCCCATAAAAACACAGTTGCAACCTGCACACTACTGGCACACCACCACACGCACAGCTTACAATCAGGATGCATGTACACTTACCGCTCGACTCCAGACGGGTCTGGCTCTCAAGGACCTGGACGTGGAGCGCTGGGGATATGCGTTCCAGGACCCTCATCTGATCTTCTGACAAGTGGCCCCGGTGCCCCTTAGCATCCGCTGCCTTCAAGAGGTGCCGGGCCTTGTTGAGGGTCCCGGACCTGAAGTCCTCCCAGCGCTTCTTGACATGATGGAATAGTCGGACTGCTACCCCCTCTGTGTTGATGGCAGTCACGATGTCTGTCCAGATCCGAGTACGTCCTTCCTTGTCGGCGCGCAAACTTCCGAAGAGGGCATCATACTGCCCCAGTACTTGCTCCACCAGGACACCAACTTCGGTGGCAATGAAGCTGGTGCCCCTCTGCCTCTCTGACCAGGGGTTGCCAGTGGTGCCAGATGTTGCAGTGCCCGACATGACAACCCCAGAGGCAGGAGTGGGTGAGCAACTGGGTCCTGGGGCTGGTCTGTGGAGCGATGGAATCCCAGTCGGGAGTCTTCGGTTCCAGCAGGGGTGGTCACAGCAACAGCACCCCTGGCTGATGTGCAGGCAGCAAATGGCAGGGCACATGGGCAGCAGGCAGTCAGGCAGCAGCAGATGGCAGGTGTGAGCGTGCTCGGGGCTCTGGGGGGCAGTAATTCGGCTTTCTGGGCAGGAGTGTGGTCTTCCGTGTGTGAACGCGTGGCCAGCTTGATACGGAGTGATTTGGCACGTGAAAATCCAGAGTGTAATTCGAGGAAAGGGCCTTAGCGCGTAAGCGCGTCAGCACACGTACGTGAATTCATTGGCCCAAAGGCCCCCAGCGTGTAGGTGCGTCTATGATGTTACGCGCACATGCGTTTTCCATGGCGCGTAGAAAAAATAGGCACGTCAGAGTGTCATAGCATGTAATTGGTGGAAAGGGCCTCAGCGCGTATGCGCGTCTGTGACGTGTGTGCGCAGGCGTTTCCCTGCACACAGGTGCATGTTACACGTCCAATGACTGCACGTCAGAGTGTCAGCTCGTGTAATTGGAGGATAGGGCCTTAGCGCGTACACGCGGAAGTGACGCTGGACGTGTGGGCATGTTTAAAAGGTACGTGTAGAACGCCATTTCCTTGTACGTGCTTTTCGTGGAGAGCGAGTGGGTGAAATCTGTACTTCTTGTCGGTTCACACGCGATTTGCTTCACGGTGTTCGAAATTCATACTCCCTGTTACCTCTGACAGCTTTTTCTCTTTTTGTCTTTTTCCTGGGCCTGTTTCCTCAAACAGCATTCACTTCTTCTGTTGTCCTGTCTCCTCAGACAGCGTACAATTCTTCTTTTGGCGGGGGTGTTGCCAATGCGCACACGCGCGTCTTTTTCACGCTATTTTTCCAGGCAGACAGTGAGTCGCGCATGTATTTAACATCTGTGCTTGCCCCGTGTGTCGCGTACCCCATCAGAGGTCATTCTAGGCTGCGTGTGACATGCATACGTTCATTTTTGTGTTTCTGGGTGCCACAGTGTAGTGCAGGTTCATTTTTCCATGCACGTGGTCTAGGAGGGGTTGCGTGCACATTATCTCCCTTTTTAGGGGTGCCTGTGCTTTGCGTGACCTGTCATCTTCCCCCACGGGTCACATACAGCCTTGCTAGAGCACTAGGGTACGAATTCCATCTAGTACCCTACCCCTTTGACCCCCAATTGCCCAGGACAATAGTTTACTGCAACTCCCATATGCACAACAACATCAGTTCCATGGTTGGGAGGCGAGCACATGGTAATGGTGGCAAACGTGGCCGAGCCTCAAGAGGTGGGCGTGGTGGATACAGTAGGGGACGTGGCCAGGACTTGCAGGGTGCCCCTAGTTCCACAAGTGATGGATGCCCAGTCAGGGACACCCATGCCCCCCCCCCTGGTTGAGGGTAACATGGCTGACACCATCCCTGCTCAGCCCTTGTTGGACCAGCCCATTGTGGCACCAGACCTGGAACAGGGTGACTCCATGGTTGACTTCCAGGTCAGCAGGTCTGGGCCACATGTGGCGGTGCACGTTGGTGTCACCAGGCCACGTGGATATGGGGCAGCTATGTCATCTGCTGCCCCGAGTAGGCAGGGTGTGGAGGCTGCAGGGGCAGCTGCGGCTCCATCCACCCCAGCTCTGAGTCTCCCAGCCAGGACAGTGTCGGTCCCAGTCCATCCTGCTGACGTTCCCCCTGACTACATCACACTTCAGCTAATGCCTGCACCAAGTCCCATGGTGAGTGTTCATTCCCACACTCCTTCTCCACAGTCCACCGGGGCTCCTGCCCCTAGTGTCCAGAGCGGCGTAGGACACTCAGGATCCCCACCACCTTCCAAGCGGAAGAGGAAGAGTGCTCGTCCAGTACAGGCTGATGCCCCAGACACGGCTACACAGTCCGGCCTGCCAAGGAAGCCCAGCTTCAATCAGGCCGAACTTGATGCACTTGTGGAGTGTGTGTCCGCACATGACAGCGAAATGGTGATTACTGCAGGATGCAAGACCACACCTGCACAACGTCTGGCACACTGGCAGCCCATCGTGGACATCATAAGTGCCCTTGGATTCATGAGGCGCACAGCTAATGATTGCTACAAGCGCTGGAATGACCTGAAGCACTGGGCAAAGAAAAAGCTGGCCTCAAGTCATGCCGCTACTCTAGTGACTGGAGGTGGGTCTCCAGCAGAGGACATTGAACTCACTCCACATGAGTATGTTGCTGGGACCTACGTCACGGAGGGACAGATCCAAGGTGTGGGAGACCTGCCAGATTACGAGGCATTGTCCGGTGAGTGCACATGCATGTGTGTGTCATCCATGTGCATGGTGTGTGTGTGAGGGCTTCTGATTGAGTGCCAGGTGAGGGTGTTTGTGCCTGAGTGGTTTGGGTCACCCATGTGCTTCATCCAATACATTCTGCGCACGAGGATTTGGGTATTGCAGTATCCCTTCTGGCAACAGTAGACATTTAGCCCAACCTCACGCCAGTTGCCCTTGAAGTGTCATCTTGCCACAACATTGTTGCATATTATTCTGTGTTCATTCAGGCTGATTGTTTGCATTCCACCACTTTCACTAGGCATTTCTCAGTCCTATTGTCACATGTGTGACATGGCTATGGTACATGCCATCTGTGTGATAGCATGTGTCATGTATGTGTATTGGACATGCCAATCACAGGCCAATGTGTGATGGCACTGCTAGCCAGCATGCAGCAAATGTGTTGGTCTTACAACTTGGTGTCATCAATGTGTGCCATTTGCCTCCCCTTCATACGCAGTGACGGTGCATGCATGGGAGGGTTATAGTCATGTGGGACATGTGTTAATGAAGTACTGGTTCTGTTGCTTCTCAGCCCTAATTGAGTGCCATGGTGCTAATGCCTGTTCCCATTTCTTTTCTTTCATGTCTTTGCAGGGCATGACACACTTGATACTGCTGGGGTTGTGGAGATGGCGCAGACCCAGGAGGGGTCTCAGGCCCGACCGGGCACCAGTGAGGGACGTGGTGTGGTGGTGGGTGAGAACCCACACTTGCTGCAGACCATTCTCTCGAGGGGTGTCTCTGGGTGCACCTCCCTCAAGCTCTATTCAGGTGTCGATTCGGATGATGAGACCTATGTGCCATTGCAGGTAAGTGTTTCTGGGAGGGATTCTGTACTGTCCACCCCACCTGCACCAGGGGTAGAACCCTCAATGGGGATGTCAGTGTTGGTAGGTCCGCCTTTGGTGGTTACGGATGCAGGGTCACACTCCGCAACATCTGATCCTGTTCCTGGGCCAGCAGACCTGAGGGGGTTTGCAGTCCTGCAGCCTCAGGCAGTGCCGGCACAGCAAGGCGCAGTTCGCCTTGCCCCAGACAGGTGTGGTGCCCGCCGACACGGTAGCCATACGCCACCTGGCAATACCGCATGGGAGCAATCCATATACGGTATGGCAAAGCAACAGGCAGCATCATCTGAGATGATGGCTCAGGCCATGGATAGGGTGGCCACTTCCATTGTCGCCCAAGAAAGGCTGATGGAACAACTGCAGCAGGCAACAGACTCCATTTGCCAGTCACACAGGGAGGACATGTTGGCGTCCAACAGGGACAGACGGGCGGCACTGGAGACTCTGCGGGAAGCCATTTCTATTGAGTCCCAGGGCCACAGGGAAGCCCTGAAGGTGGAACTCCGTCAGCTCAGGGTGACTCTTGTTGAGCTTGAGGCTTCAACTGACACGAGGACAGAACAACAGCTGGAGCGGCTCACACGTACGCTCTCAGCTGAGATTCAGGCAACTAGGGAGGAGGTCCGGGCATCCCGTGAGTTGTTGCATGGGGACCTCCGCAAGATTATCCTCCAGAACCAGACCTTCCACACCCGCATGCTTGCTGCCATGGAGGACCAGACTAGGGCTTTGCGTTGGCTGCCACCCTTAGTACCACCACCTCTTGATGCAGCTGCAGAGGGTGAGGAGAGTGACAGCAGCAATTCTGTCACAATAGGGTAGCCGTGCAGGCCATGAGCCCATGGAGGTGTTTTTTTTTTCCCAAAATCCACACAGGTGGGTTTTGGTGTGCACCCTGTCCTCGGACCTCCTGGGTGGCCTCCCCCACCCCCTCTGGCCCATACATGGCCATTTCTGATTTTTGATTTTTGATTTTTGATTTTTGATTTTGATTTTTGATTTTTGATTTTTGATTTTTTTACAGTGTTTGCCTTGTGTGGCTCCCGTGGGCATACGCTGTATTGTGGCTGGGCACATGCAGGCTTGTCCTGAATTTGGGTTAGATGGTTAGGTTTGTGTGACACACACCCCTCCTGCTTCCCGTTTCCATGGGCTTGCAAAGGGTGTGCCCAAGTGACATTGACTTACACAGTGACGTTGGACTCCCATTTTCTGTGTGGGCAGTCTGTAGTCAATACTGTGTATACATTCCTAGTGCATATTGTTGTTGTATTGTACACTGCATGGTGTATTGATATGTGCCTCTGCATCCATCTCAGCCTCCTAATTTGCAGGACCATTCCTCATGTCTTCACAAGGCGGTCTACTTTGGAAATGTAGTCCATGTTGTAAGCAGTGCACCTACACTTTTGCGTTGCGCTAACACTGTACAGTTGGAAGTGGTCGAAGTGCTGGCATTATCAGGTAGTGAGACTACCAATTTTTTAAATCCGTACTGTCATGTTTATGGTAGGTTTGAGGTTGTGTAGGTAATTTGTATTATTGCTAAATATTTGGTAATATGTGTTGTTGGTCCTGCATTACTGTGAGCATTTCATGTGTGGCCAGTTTCCATTAGGGACAATGTACTTTGTGACACTTGTGTCATGTTGTGGGGATTACTTTGTTTGCTCTCACATAGCATGACATGCCATGGTGTGTTGTGTGGTGGCGCCGGGGAGGGGTCAGGTGACATGGCACTGTTCTCATGTTGTATTTTGTAGGTGGGTATTGATTTTTTCTGCATAGAAGTGTGTCTTTTGATGACACTGCATTGGTGGTGTTTGTGTAGATATGGATGCACACATTGTGACACTTCCAGGTGAAAAAGTCTAAGGCTGATATGGTTCTGACAGTTGGCTGTCCCTTCATTCATCGTAATTGTCAGATTGAGGCATCATTGATTGTCAGATGGTATGTGCCAGGGCTGTGTGCACTCCACAGGGGTGTGATTTCTATGTGAAGTAATTAGCCACCAGCTGCGTATGGCTGCCTCACCCCGTGCCCTTTGCCCTCCCATGCGCAGCGGGCATGCATTTGGTTGGGGATGTGGGGGCACCACCATGTCCAGAGCCAGGCCCCGGCGTGTTGCAACATTGTGCAGGACACATGCTGCCACTATGATCCTGCACACTACTGGGGGAGCGTATAACAGCTGCCCGCCAGAACGGTCAAGTGAGCGAAAGCGTGACTTGAGCACTCCGAATGTGCGCTCCCCTATGCCCCGGGTTGCAATATGGGCTGTGTTGTATCTTACCTCGGGAGACGTGATGGGGTTCCGAATTGGCGTCATCATGTGGGTGCTCATAGGGTAGGCACTGTCCCCTGGGGAGGTGGTGATGGGTATCATTAGTGGGGTAGTGACATTACTCTGTATCTGACATGCATGCGTGTGCTGTGGCATTTATACTCACCAAGCAGCCATGCATCGCCATGCCACCCAGCTTCCATGTCCCGGTTTAGGGTTGACATCCTGTAAATGAAGCTGTCGTGGGTGGACCCTCGATAGTTGGCATATACTGAGGTGATGATTCCCTTGGCATCACATACTACCTGGATGTTGATGGAATACCAGTGCTTGCGGTTTCTATAGATGTGCTCAGATGCCCTGGGGGGACGTAGAGCCACATGGGTGCTATCAATGGCACCTAGCACGTTGGGGAATTGTGCCACCACGTTGAAATCCTGGATGTCAGCCTGCGTTTCTGCAGGTTTTCTGGGCAGGTATATGTGCCTGCGGACAGATGGGCGTGCAGTGATGATGGCCAACACCTGGTGTAGACACCGTGACTGCGTGGCCTGTGACACCCCCCCCACTATGGCACTTGTCCGCTGAAATGATCCGGTAGCCAAGAAGTGCAGTACATTGAGGACCTTCTCCAGGGGGCTGAGTGCTTGGGAGCACAGGGTGGGTGATGTGAGGTCATCCTCCGACTCACTGATCAGGTTGAGTATTATGTGAGGTGGAAACCTGTACCTCCCATACACCTGGTCATCAGGCATTCCAAAAAGGCTGGTTCTGGGTGTAAAGATTCTGGCCCTGACTATATTCCTCCTCCTCCGCCTGCGGTATCCCACGGCCACTGCTGCTAGGAACGGTATATTCATCCTGGAGTCTGAGCTTGTTTGTTGTTTGCGCACACTTTTATGCTGCGTGGGTCGACGTACGCCTGCTTCCTGCGAGTCGACGTGCACCTGCTTCATGCTGGCGTACGTGTTTCCGGATTGGACCGTCTTTTTTGGCGCATTGTAGGCGACAGTGTAAATCTTCCCGCCCACCCCAGAAATACACGTAACACGCTCTCCCAGGCCGAGTCGCGTGTAAATCTTCCAGCCCACCCCAGGAATACACGTACCCCACTCTCCCAGGCCTAGTCGCGTGTGGAAGTTCACGTGAACCCGTAATACACGTACCCTGCTGAAATCACGTGTAAAACTACCCGCGCACCCCTGAAATTCACATACCCAGGCCAATCGCACTGCTGGGGGGTGCGGGTGCTGGGAGACATGAGTGGGGGCCTGGTGGAGGGTGCCCCTGACTGCTGGGAGGTGGGGATGCTGGGAGACATGTGTGGGGGCCTGGTGGACGGTGCCCCTGACTGCTGGGGGGTGGGGGTGCAGGCGGACATGAGATGGACATGAGTGGGGGCCTGCTGGCAGGTGCCCCTGGATGCTGGGGGGTGGGGGTGCTGGGAGACATGAGTGGGGGCCTGGTGGAGGGTGCCCCTGACTGCTGGCGGTGCTGGGAGACATGAGTAGGGGCTTGGTGGAGGGTGCCCCTGACTGCTGGGGGGGTGCTTGGAGACATGTGTGGGGGCCTGGTTGAGGGTGCCCCTGGATGCTGGGGGGTGGGGGTGCAGGGAGACATGAGTTGGACATGAGTGGGGGCCTGGTGGAGGTTGCCCCTGACTGCTGGGGGGTGGGGGTGCTGGGGGACATGAGTTGGACATGAGTGGGGCCTGCTGGCTGGTGCCCCTGGATGCTGGGGGGTGGGGGTGCAGGGGGACATGAGTGGGGGCCTGGTGGAGGGTGGCCTGGATGCTGGGGGGTGGGGGTGCTGGGAGACATGAGTGGGGGCCTGGTGGAGGGTGCCCCTGGATGCTGGGGGGTGGGGGTGCTGGGAGACATGAGTTGGGGCCTGGTGGAGGGTGCCCCTGACTGCTGGGGGGTGGGGGTGCTGGGAGACATGTGTGGGGGCCTGGTGGAGGGTGCCCCTGACTGCTGGGGGGTGGGGGTGAAGGTGGACATGAGATGGACATGAGTGGGGCCTGCTGGCTGGTGCCCCTGGATGCTGGGGGGTGGGGGTGCTGGGAGACATGAGTGGGGTCCTGGTGGAGGGTGCCCCTGGATGCTGGGGATAGAGGTGCAGGGGGACATGAGTGGGGGCCTGGTGGAGGGTGCCCCTGGATGCTGGGGGTGGGGGTGCTGCGAGACATGAGTGGGGGCCTGGTGGAGGGTGCCCCTGGATACTGGGGGGTGAGGGTGCTGGGAGACATGAGTGGGGGCCTGCTGGCAGGTGCCCCTGGATGCTGGGGGGTGGGGGTGCAGGGGGACATGAGTGGTGGCCTGGTGGAGGGTGCCCCTGACTACTGGGGGTGGGGGTGCTGGGAGACATGTGTGGGGGCCTGGTGGAAGGTGCCCCTGACTGCTGAGGGGTGGGGGTGCAGGGGGACATGAGATGGACATGAGTGGGGGCCTGCTGGCTGGTGCCCCTGGATGCTGGGGGGTGGGGGTGCAGGGGGACATGAGTGGGGGCCTGGTGGAGGGTGCCCCTGGATGCTGGGGTTTGGGGGTGCTGGGAGACATGTGTGGGGGCCTGGTGGAGGGTGCCCCTGACTGCTGGGGGGTGGGGGTGAGGGGGACATGAGATGGACATGAGTGGGGGCCTGCTGGCTGGTGCCCCTGGATGCTGGGGGGTGGGGGTGCAGGGGGACATGAGTGGGGGCCTGGTGGAGGGTGCCCCTGGATGCTGGGGGGTTGGGGTCCTGGGAGACATGAGTGGGGGCCTGATGGAGGGTGCCCCTGGATGCTGGGGGATGGGGGTGCAAACACATGAGTGGGGGCCTGGTGGTGGGTGCCCCTGGATGCTGGGGGGTGGGGTGCTGGGAGACATGAGTGAGGGCCTGGTGGAGGGTGCCCCTGGATGCTGGGGGGTGGGGGTGCAGGGGGACATGAGTGGGGGCCTGGTGGAGTGTGCCGCTGGATGCTGGGGGGTGTGGGTGCTGGGAGACATGAGTGGGGGCCTGGTGGAGGGTGCCCCTGACTGTTGGGGGGTAGGGGTGCTGGGAGACATGAGTGAGGGCCTGGTGGAGGGTTCCCCTGACTGCTGGGGGGTGGGGGTGCTGGGAGACATGTGTGGGGGCCTGGTGGAGGGTGCCCCTGACAGCTGGTGGGTGGAGGTGCAGGGGGACATGAGTTGGACATGAGTGGGGGCCTGCTGGAAGGTGCCCCTGGATGCTGGGGGGTGGGGGTGCAGGGGGACATGAGTGGGGGCCTGCTGAAGGGTGCACCTGGATGCTGGGGGGTGGGGGTGCAGGGGGACATGAGTGGGGGCCTGGTGGAGGGTGCCCCTGGGTGCTGGGGGGTGGGGTTGCTGGGAGACATGAGTGGGGGTCTGGTGGAGGGTGCCCCTGGATGCTGGGGGGTGGGGGTGCTGGGAGACATGAGTGAGGGCCTGGTGGAGGGTGCCCCTGACTGCTGGGGGGTGGGGGTGCTGGGATACATGTGTGGGGGCCTGGTGGAGGGTGCTCCTGACTGCTGGGGGGTGGGGGTGCAGTGGGACATGAGATGGATATGAGTGGGGGCCTGCTGGCAGGTGCCCCTGGATGCTGGGGGGTAGGGATGCAGGGGGACATGAGTGGGGGCCTAGTGGAGGGTGTCCCTGACTACTGGGGGGTGGGGGTGCTGGGAGACATGCGTTGCTGGGCAGTAGTGCAAGGTGACATGTGGGTTGGCTGGGGGGCATGGCCATGGTGGATGGGCTACCTGCGGGACATGTGCAGGGGTGCAGGGTAGTCCCCTGTGGTGTGGGCTGCCTGCAGGGGCCGTGGAGGGTATAGAGGGAACACCTGGGAGGACCCACATGGCCAATTCACGGTAGTACTCCCCGGCACCCCCAAAATACACGTAGGCTACTGGATTCGCGTGTGGAACATCCCGCGCACCCGAAGTGCACGTACCCTCCTGAAATCGCGTGTGGAACTTCACGTGCACCCCGAAATACACGTACCCTGCAAATTTGCGTGTGAGACTTCCCACGCACCTTGGAATACACGTACCCTGCTGAAATCGTGTGTGGAACTTCCCGCGCACCCCGAAATACACGCACGTGTTATTTTTCACACAGCGGGTGTCTGTGTTTGTCACGTACCCCTTTGCACCTCATTTGTCCTAGAGGGCCACAGTATGGATTATTCTTCATAGCTGTATATAGGTGCTTTTTGTTAGTGCACATTTTGGCGCACATTTATTTCAGGCGCAGGGACGCTACCGCCTGCTTTCTTGTGGCGGACTTGTTTGGCCCTGTGCGCCTTTGCCTGTGCGCTGGTTTGCCCTATTCGATTCCATGAATACGAGTTGTAAGCGAGCGTGTGGGCGTACCGCGCACTTGCCTCCTGTACTTCCCCCGTGACGCCCATATTTTCACGCGTTGTTCCCCATTCCGAGTGTTACGCCCCGTGTTCCGCCTACTTTTGTTATGTGCGCCGCGCTATGTCCGATTTCTCTGTGGCCATGGCACACGCAGTTGGATGACCTGTGGGCCGGCGTGCGCCGCGACCTTTTTCAGCGCACATCCAATATTTTTCTCGCGCACGGACTTCCATGAATCGATGTGCGTTGGTTTCCCTGCGATTTTCGCACTTGCACTGCGATTCGCACGTTTTGGCACCTCTGCACCGGAATTTTCGGCGCACAATAATTCCATGAATCGGCCAGTTAGTCTTCATGTTTTCCTTTGCATTCTGTCACTTCCAATTCCACTTTTCCCCATTATAAAACTCAAACCACAAGTCCCAGAATGCAAAAAAAAAACAGGGCTGGACTTGAAGTTTTGAAACTGTGACATGTATATTAAAAAAAAAAACAAATCAAATGCTGTGCATTTTAAAATATGTCTTTTTGGAAGCATTTTTAAGAAAGTAAAAAAATGCATGTGTGAATTTATAGCAGCACTATGTCAATTTTTCATAGATTTGAAGGCCATTTTTAATTGTCACTCATTGTGTGCTAGTGTAATATATTGACATACATGTATACTTCCTGACATAATCTATTCCAATCTTTTCGCTACAATATGGGACTTGTACTCCAACTGGTATAATGGGAAAGTGGAACTACAAGTCCCAGAATGCAAAAAATCCCATCTAGGACTACATAAACACTTACAGATTAGAGTGCATCATTTTGGCAAGTATGCATATACTCCTAACATATTAAACTTCCACACACAAACTGCCATTTAAAAGTGTACTACAAATCAACTTTTCTTCTCTTTTACAAAACGTTACACACAGAGCTTCTATAAATGTACACATACGAATTTCTTAACTTTCATGAAAATGCTCATAAAACAAACATTTTTATACGTCCAGCAATTTCATGAACTGTTTTTCCCAACAACAAAAAGTATTTCACTATTACCACATATCCCCACTCATTTTCTTTTACACTTACAGGAAAGAAGCACGTTGCCGAAAATAAGAACCAACAAAAGAATATCTTTCACATCATACAAAGTAAGTACATTAAAGTAGAATATATTGTATGTGGTTACAACAGCACAGTTCCACTATATATTACCCCAGTTCCACTATATATTACCCCAGACTACTCTTTTTGAACCAACATTTCTTGCACTCTCACTCATTATATTGCACAATTTACACTCTTCCTTTTCCCATCTACACACCACCCTTGCAGCACACACGGTTTTCCTGAAAACAGCACAATGTCCCTTCTGATTCATTCACACCACCACTCCCTTACTTACTAGTGCACCACCATCACACCTCTACATATTCATTCTTTCACAACCTTCCCAACCACACCTGACATGCCACCTCACAATCAAACAGCACTGTATTAAGCTCTCCAATCAAACCCACACACCCATTTACAATACATGCATGTGCATTGCACAATTTTCAAACCAACACTTTCTCTTTTCCCAACAGACACAACAAAATGTCTACTCAAAAGCAACTCAGTAAAAAGAAAAGAAAAATAGAGCAGATAAGAATAAAACTAAACTATGTAGTAATCTACCTCTAAAACAATTTATATAAAACATTAAAACAAAAGAGCTAGTAACCTCACTCAACAAAACTACCTCTCTTGCAAAAACTAAACATAAAAAAATATGAACAAAGAAAAGCAGACCTACTATTGAACCTAACACTGTATCTACCAGTATTAGCATGGTCACGGTAAATAAATCTAAAACATCTATCTTACAAACAATGTTCCACCGTAGAGTTCTTCACAATCTTATAAAAACTGCTGAAATGTCCCAATCTGCCCTTAAAAACTACAGCAGGAAACGAATCCTCAAATCACTAATTGACGTCATGTCCTCAATCACTATGTGAAACTAGCAGACAAAAGCAAAACAAAAATGTTCCAAGCCATGGACTCTTTTCCAGTGTGCAGCCACACTGGACTTTGAGGACAATCATTAGCCTGCATTATAGGAACTGCTTGCAAAAGCATATTCTACAAAATAAAAAATGTTAGCAACACACCATTCTGCTATATGGAATCTTGTGCATAGACTATACTATGCAATAAATCCTGCTCTAGAACTGCAAAATGTAAATAACATTCTCCTATATGGAACAGCCAAAGAACCACTTCAAGAAATAGAGCACATCCAAAGTAAGTACTTTGGGACTGCAGTTGACTTAGATAATTCTGTAACTTCAGAAAACATTACTCAAAGCCTCATAAACACCAATGTCCTAACAAAGATAAAGAAAAAATAAAATAGCTATGTTTCAAAACATATCTGCTGAAATTCCAGACCAAGTATGTGTCAGTTGTTGCAGACATGTATATAAAAAGAGCACAAAAATAGTAGATATAGCCTACAAAATAGAGGAGGACCCCTCAATAGTTTGCACATACTGCAACACAAAGCTTGACAACCAAATGCCATCACATGCTATCACTAATAACTTGTATGAAAGCATTATAGTCCAAACCGTACACCCATTTCAACCTATAATACCATTCAACCGAAATCAGCCAAATTACCTGCATCCGAGTTACTAAAGGGCCTCCGTAGCAAAGTAGTATATTTGCCATTAGATCTCAAAGAAAACCTAGAAACTCTATGAGTACAGCATAATCTTTGATTGTACTGGTTAAGGGTGTACAAACAAGGGGGGTCCTGTGAGTGTCTCTCTACTGCCGTACATCCAGGGTTAGTGTCTCAACCAGAGTCTTTGCCTCACCATCCTTTCACAGAAGAGAAATGTACACTACATATCAGTCTTTGTCCTGCCCAAAAGCAGTCCAGCACCGAAAGGCCAGGCAATTCTCTTCTGGACAAGAGTACCAACAGCAACCCCAGACACGTGTTTCGGCCTGGTTGGGCTTTGCCAGTGAGGTGGAGCTGTGCCTCTCTAAGAACAGTGAGCAAGGGTTCCATGTCTGTATTACCCTAGTAACGGGCTTGGCAGGCAAAGAACAATGATCTTGAGGGTTGCCCAGAGCAATGCAAGTGGTTAAGATTCATTCTAAACATTCCAGCCATCATCTCTTTTGTTTTTGCTTTGTCACCCCGAGTAGGATGGGTATGCCAGACATGGGTCCCGGGCCTGCTGGGCCTAGAGACCCAAGCTACTCCTCACTGATGAGGCCCAATAAGGCCAAAACATGTTGGGGATGCTTGTGGTCTTGTGCAGAAGGGATGTGACCTAGCAGTTCAGGCTGGGTGGGGCCAAGCCTGATTTGCTTATGGTCTTTCCCCTTCTGTAATGCTTGGTAGGCGAAGAACAATGATCTGGAGGGTTTCCCATAGCAATGCCAGTGGTTAAGATTAATTCTAAACCTTCCAGCCATCACCTCTTTTGTGTTTGCCTAGTTAATGCTGTACCAACAAAAACAAAGAAAATTGGCAATAACTAGACTTAAACAAAGTTAGACAAGCCCTACAATATCTCAATAAAACAATGAATACTACAAAGATATAAACACAGACGCAACTTAAGAGAAACAACCCACATAATTCAAGAGTCACCAGCAACTGGCCAATTCGAAAGTTTAGCTCCTGTTACTGCAGCCAACATTTTAGACCAGTATACAATTCACCCACCACACTCCAAAGACACCGTTGACGATGCATTAGAAAAGTATCAAATGCATCAAGCCAAAGGATCTCAATGTGCATATGGGAGAAAAGTGTAGAAGCACATTCTTGCCTGTACTCTTTCCTACAGGAAAAGGAGGAAGGTATGATGAAAGTCCACACAAATTAGTGCATCATATATCTCTCTTTCCAAATGTATTCTGAAGACTCGAGATTCAAAAAAAATGTCAAATATATTTTCCACCTCCACTTCGAAAGTGAATTAGCATCTCTATTTCATGGAGTTGCAAACACATTAAAAACAGGCTCTAGACCTTTAAACCTGTCTGCTACCTAACTCTTTCAAAAGATAAAAGACAAAGATGATGTTTTGCAGTCAAGTATCACAAATCTCTTGGCAAAAATACGTGGTACAAAAGAATACTGGTTCCAACGTCACACTGATCTACGTTGCATGCTAAGGAACCTAGGCCCACCCACATGGTTGGTTACTTTAAGTTGTGCAGAGTATGCATGGGATGACTTGCACAACTTCCTGCGCTCTGCAACACAAAATAAAGATGGAATCAATCTAAAAGCACCAGTAGATCTCTGATCTCTTGACCCTGTCAATGTATCAAGATACTTTCACCATTGCTTCATTGCCATGCTGCACTTTGTCTGCAATAAAACTTCCTCTCCACTCTGCTTTTGTGGATAAAAGATTCTCCTATATTTGGCCATGATAGTGATACCACTGTTTAACAGTTTATTGAAAAATACATTACCTGCAACATACTTTCTTAAACCACAGATAGTGACCTAAATACACAAATCTTATGCTTCCAAAACATAACTGTGACAAATGCTGCCGATGTAGATTTAAAAACAAATGCAGATATTATCCCAAATGTCGCTTTGGCTTCCCTATACCAGTATACCAGTGAAAAATACATTACCTGCAACATACTTTCTTAAACCACAGATAGTGACCTAAATACACAAATCTTAGGCTTCCAAAACATAACTGTGGCAAATGCTGCCGATGTAGATTTAAAAACAAAGGCAGATATTATCCCAAATGTCGCTTTGGCTTTCCTATACCAGTTTGCACAAAAGGACAAGTAAATAGGTTGATTTCTTCTGTTAGACACAGCGTTAAAGGAAAATCCACTAAAACGCATACAATATTAAAAGAGACAAAGCATCCAAGTACATCAATGATTACAATGCAATCATTGCCCCCTTGTGGAATTTAAACATAGGGATACAATACATTGCAGACAATTCCACTGCAGTTGCAAGATATGTCACAGCCTATCTTACCAAATCTGAGAAAACAGAGCTAAAAGACCTCTGGGATGACATATCATCTGACAAAATACTATCACAAAAACTGTACAGCTTCAGTACAAAAATGCTCTCACATAGAGAATGTGGGTGTTACGAGCTGCAGACCATTTAACAGGTACAGCCTTTTAAGGGCAAATCTGACCACATTGTTGTCTGAACCTTGGTCCAGCTTCATCCTGAAAGACTACTAAAATCCTACCAAGAGATAGAAACCATAGCCACAAATAATCCCAACAGCCAGGGCATTAAAAAGAAACAATGTAATTGATACATACTACCCAAACAGAAGTACTGCTTTGGAAAACATGTGTTTGTACAACATTGCCCGAAACTACACATACAAAAAACAATGTCACACCAAAGGAGACAACAGGCAAATATTCTGCGTCAACTTTTGAAGGAAGCCGAGTGAAACTCACCAAACCCAGTCTAATTGATCATATAAAATTATCATTTAAATCGCCACAACTTAGAAAACTGCATTACTTGGCCCTACTCCAACTTTTTAAACCTTAGAGAAAAGAATAAAAATCATTAGGTGACTATGACTCATTTGAAGCTGCATTCAATGCAAATGAAAGCAGTATAACACATGACCATTTCAAACAATACAAAGAAATGTTGGACAATGAACACCAACAAGAGGAAGAAATTGAAGCATACTAGATAAAGACACTCCTGAGGGAAGTCAACCTTCCCTTACAGGAAGCCAAGAACCACTTGGAGAACCACTCATTCTAGATGAAGCAGAAATAGCCATGAGTGAGGTAGAAATTCCATGTATCAATAGAAACAATCTGAGGAATACTTGTCAGCGCTCGAATCACAGTTAAATGATGAACAACTCACCATTCATCTAGAAGTCACTCAAGAAATTGAACATGGTTTTAAACGTGAAATTCAAACCTGTAGCTGTACAAATGATAAAACTCTGCTCCTGTATGTAAGTGGTGAAGCTGGTTCTGATAAAATATTCTTAATTAAAATAATGAGCACATTTTTCCAAAGCTTAACAAACAACCTTTCGTATGTACCACTAAAGAAATGACAAACTCCTTCTGCATCAAAGAATACAACCACAAAATATTGTAGCACAAAGTTAACTGCACATGCATCAGAAAACAAATACACAAATGTCTCTTCTCCAGAAAAATCTGCAGGCCCATCAAACGATCCACAAACAGAACTCCCTGGTCCATTTAAATTCAGTAACACAATGAGAGTAAATTGTTTTGCTAATGTACCAATAAATCTTGCTTTTCAATTGCCACCAATTGTTCACAACATTTATTTGAACGGCTCGGACAAGTAGTGTTTGAAAATGCTTGTCCTTCATAGAAATACAAAAAATAATCCTGACAACACTTACAGTGTCTCAGGTATAAGGCAAGAATTGGACCAACTTGCAGGAATAGTACAATTTACCATCAACACACAGGAAGATCCACAATAATTCCTAATGTACTCACTACAAGTACTGGAAACCAAAAACATCCCTATAAATGAAATCTTCCAGATTTCATACACGTGGAAACATACATCCACTTTCTGCAACCATGTTTCACTAGAGCACATCCATAATTAATGATTTGAATATGTATCCATACCAAATTCTGAATCCATTGCATTTCACCAGCTACTGCAGAATGCAAATCAGGGCATAGTATACCCTTTTGGTAATTCAGACAATCGTTTCACCATACAAATGAACGCACATAGCCAATATGTAATACTAATGCTTCTAAGGTACATTGCAGATGGTACCAAAAAAAAACTGTGAGCTTAGTGGCTTTACAAATGGCCATGTATCTCTTGGAAAGAAAACCTCCACAACAGTAGGTATAATGTACCACACTGGTGCCACAGCCACTTCAGGGAACTACACTGCATATGTCAATAAAAGTAGTGTTTTTGTAATGAAACAACACCTCTGTTACTCCAAAACATAGGTTACCAACAAATCAAACAAATTCCTACTTAATATTCCTTTAACCCAAATGTAGTCACTAAACTGTAGCATAATTAACAGTTAGAATATGCCAACAGGTATCTAACTACATCCATAAAACTACAATAGCACTTTTAAAAGTTACTCTAGTTACAATATGCCAACAGGTATCTAACTAATTAAAAAATAACCTTCATTACAAAACACTTCAAATACGCCATCACAAATCTTATAGGACAAAACATCTTCTAAACTCTAATATAGTTATAATAAGCCAACAGATATCTAACTATTTAATGCATTCCCTTAATCACAACATACTTCAAACGAACACACTCATATAATTGTAATCATTTTCTTGTTTTAATCCAGTATGGATTTTTTTGTTCAATGACCCAATGATTATTTATTGTCCATACAACAGCAGTGTGACATACACAAATGTTGTACAAAACATAGAACTTACAATGTACTGTTTATGAAGGTTAGAAAAGTAAATGTATATGTAAAATTGTATAAAATTACATTTTTTAAACTACCCTGTTTAACAAAATATACTGTTTACTTTCCACAAAAATGGACCAGAGATTCCAGCTTCATAATGCTATGGAATTAAGTAGCCATACCAAGTATAATCAGATACATATTCTGTGAGCAGTATCCTCAATTGTACTACAATCATCAATCATATATACAGTTCAATTATATCATCCACCGTATTAAAACAAATTTGCACCCCCACTGCATTACCTATAATTACTTTACACATATTACTATGGTGGTGCTTGTGGCCAGTGGAATTACTATACACATATTACTACTGTGGTGGTTGTGGCCAGTGGACAGATTCTGGGGCCATGGTCTACAGCCATATCTCCCAAAATCTGGCCACTGGCCACAACCACCACAATATAATTGACCATATAACAAGTAGGTACAGTACACTGTCAAATTATAAAACTCACCCTAATCCCTTTGCAATCAAAATGATGTCCTCAGAGACAGAAATAGACTGCAGACTCAGCAGCATTTCCAAACCCTTTTTTCACATAGACAAACAACTCCATATCTCCTTCATACCACTCGCCTACCATTTATATGCCTTTCTACAGCCATAAAATAACCCCAAAAGTCTTTTCCAGGCTACTCGTTCACAGTGCTGTCCACAGACTACCACAGTGTCTGCAGAGTGAGCAGCACCCATACCCACTTTTCCACCTACAGAAACAGCTCCAAATCATTTTTATTCCACCCCACCCTTCCCAACCTCTCTTTCCACCACCACATAACCCAAAATGTGTTTTCCAGCTTTTTCCCCCACCACGCTATCCGCAGACACCGGCCACTAATCGTGGATCCAACATGGGGGGCGTTTCAGAAAATATGACTGTAAGAAGATTCAATCCAGCACTACAGCCAAGTCAATGCCTAGTCTGGGATACTGAATGAAAAACCCTTATTGATATATCTTTATGTCCAGGTTCATATTCTGGATGACAACCCCTGTATAACACCCCTCTCTTAGAATCCCCCTGACCCCACTGAGCCCCACTGAGCCAAGAAGTAGATCTGTTTTGCAAGTTTAAAAGGTTTATTTGAAAAAAATTAAACAGTATATATATATCACACTTTTATAATGAATTAATAATTGAATATCACACTTAATCTGAGCAGTAATCAATAATGGATAGTCTGGCACTAGCACACTTCTTTATAATCAATGATGAGTGGGTATAGGATGGATAAGATAGCAACAATACCTTTATGGTTTCAAATAGATGCAATGTGGAATGATAATGCAGTACAGAAAATAACTTGGTAGGATTTCAGCAAAAGACAATGTAATCACTTTCTTGGACAATTCACCCCCCCCCCCCTTTATGCAATGTAAGGAGATGAAGATGAGAGCACACAGTTCTTAGGAATTCAATCAAATAGAATTCAGTTCAATTCCCCCCCAGCAGCTTATACAACAGATAGGAGTTTTGAAACACAGGCAAAATGCTTTGAATATGGTGACAATGCAGTGAGAAATAGGCTGAAAATGCTTTTAATTCCCTTCAGGAGGTTCAGGGTGAGTGGTATCTAGTTAATATTAGTTCAGGCTCACTCTAGCAATGATTCAGGGATGGTTCTTGGGAGGCAAACGAAATTTTAGCAGTTCAGGCAAAAGCTGCTGATTTTTACAGGTGGCTGAAATCAGGCCAAATCGCAAATCGTGGTAAAATTCGCGAGTGCGTGAATCGTGATTACGGAGGCACTATAGGGAGTAGAAAGTCGGTTCCAGGTTCTTTGGAAAGCCTAGATTCTAAGCTTTCAGAGGAAAGTTAAATCAAGTTCAATGTTCCTTTTATATGTTTTGAAAGTGGGTGTGTGCGCAGCATCACTAATACAGCCCCTCTCTCAATTTATCATTGGTCAAGCTTTCCTTTCTCTCTTGATTGGGGGAAAGAAGTGGAGTGTCAGAGCGATGTCATTATATGGCCTGCAGAAAGGACACTCCCCTGTCAAATTGCAAGTCGATTCCAGGTTCTTTGGAAAGCCTATATTCTAAGCTTTCAGAGGAAAGTTAAACCAAGTTCCTAGCACAAACTGTTACAGAGTTATGAACGATTTTGTGAAGGTTGTTTTTCGGATTTGAAATTTTAAAAGTTCAAAGCGACAGGTTACAGCTTGCAGCTAGAAAATGACAGGTGACAGTTCTACTTAGGTTAAATAGATTGAATAATATTATATTAAACTAAGGGATATGTTCTGTGTTTTGCTGAGTACTCACAAGAGATTTTGGACAGGAAGGCGACTTTGTCACGGATCCGGTCACTGCGCACAGCACTTCACAGCGATCTGGTCTCCGGTTCCGAGTACAGCTCTGCTTTCTGGGTCACCGGCACTGCTCCTGGATCTTGGGTTCTGCTGGTCTGGTCTAGCACCGGTCTGCACGGCTCCTGGTCCCGCTTTCTCCAGACACAGCGCTGATCTGCACGGCTCCTGGACACTGCTAACAGTCCCGGCAATGTTCTAGGCAGGGAATTCAAACAGCTCGCCCGGCTGTTGATAGTTGGTTAGGTTTGCTGGATGCTGAGGCCTGCTGAGAAGAGTTCTCAGTCTGTGGGTTTAGGCCCTTACTTTGAGTTCTGGATCAAGTTCTTTGGAGTTTTAAAGTCTAAGTGTTGGATCTGGTGCCTTCTGGATGTTGTGTGGTCCGGCAGAGCGCATTGCAGCAAATGGATTTCAATCCCCCCACCTGGGTTTCGATGTTCCTTTTATAAGTTTTGAAAGTGGGTGTGTGCGCAGCATCACTAATCCAGCCCCTCTCTCAATTTATCATTGGTCAAGCTTTCCTTTCTCTCTTGATTGGGGGAAAGAAGTGGAGTGTCAGAGCGATGTCATTATATGGCCTGCAGAAAGGACACTCCCCTGTCAAATTGCACACAAATCTATGTTTGATAAAAATACACATTTCTCAAATACATAGTGGTTTGTCATTGCATGTACATATTACCTATCACATGAGGTAGTCTCTGTCCCAAATCTGCTCTTCCTGAGGGCTTGCATTCAACAATGGCAACTTATTTTCGATTTTAGTGGGTTATGCAACCTTGGTTCTTCATTAAAAGTTATACACATATACACAGGCTGTCCATACCTACTCCAGTAAATTCCCATATCTCTCGCTTAAATACAGTGTCTGTGGTGTCAATAAATAGCAGGGTTTTGCCCCAGAACATCACACAAATTGGAGTTTGTGCTTGAATCGAAGGTACATTTTTTAAATTAAGGCTCTCAAAGTTATACATTCCTGTCATTTGATTACAAAGAGTTATCAGTATTTTTATAAACTGTATTTTTACTGCAATTCAGCTCTCAGAGCATTAGTCTCCTCCTCCTAGAAACTTGGGTGGGTCAGAAACCATGCCTCTGCTGGCAGGCAGGTCTTTGTTGACAGGAAACAGTCAAAATCAACATATTCTATTCAAGTGCAAGAGCCTATTGTGTGGTCTCCAGGAGGCTGCCAGCCAGTCTGCCTTCTATCAATCAAGAGGTCATGTGAGATTCTAACTCCTGGTGTGAATCTCTGGAGGTGAGAGGTTTCCCAGGCTTTTGGCCTGTTAATCACATAAGATTGTCTTCTGGGAACAGCATGTGGTTAAGATTTTAATTAACTTCCAGCCTTTGATGTAAAGGCCTCTCCTGCAACTCCTGACATGCAGTTTCCCTGTCAGAGTTTAGACCACTAGCGCCGCCTTGAGTTATTTATCGGTACTGCGTCCATTTTTTGGATCAGTCTTGAATGTATCCATTCCAAACAAGAGATTTTACATGGAAGTATATTATCCAGGTTCAGCACATGGCACTGGTGTGGTTCTGCAGTAAAATAATTTTGTGCCCGTTGAAGGAATGAATTCCCAATAGTTGTGGGTTGCATTTGGCAATCAGCATTGCCCCTTTTGCAATGGTTTCAGGCTACTGTGTGGGTAGCCCAATGGTGGTTTTAGGCAGTGCCCTCCTGTGCTCACAACATAGGCAAAATGGGTGGCAGCCTATTCTTCATGCATTTCCCTGTGCATTTCCTGGGAAGTTCTGGCCATCATGATGTTTTCCATGCCAGTACTGCACAGTTTTCCTATTCTGGCGTACATGTGGGCTTTTTGGCCATCTTGGATTTTCTAAGCCCACAGCACCAAATGTTGCAGCATGATAGCTCAAACGTGGGTCAGGACACCCAACAAAGCCCCCCCACGCGACTGCACTTTGAATTTGAGTCGATGGGGAGTCGAGTGCACAGGAGGTTTTGACCCACGTTTGGTATGTCCGCATAATCTTCTTCCAATTCTGCAATGGCACAGTTCAGCATCTTTTCCTCCCTCCAGTCGATCAATCAGTTCTCCTTGCTGGTCCTGATGGGAGGATTGGGCGGTACCCTGGGCTCCTCGGGTCTCTGCTCCCGGTCTCCGGATCGTCCTCCTTGGCCAGTCTCCAGGTTTTCTTTCTCCGAGGACGACAAAGGAAGAGCGGCAATACCTATTCATGGACATTTCTCCCCCACCATTGATATAGTGGGGTGGCATATATATTTTAGAACTCAACAGATATGAACATGCACATTTTTTTAAATTAAGAGACAGGAACACATAAACTTGAGAAACACAGGCTATATGTAGGATCTTTTAGGGTTGGAATTGAATTACTCTGGAGCGGTACCCTCTGCGATTACCGAGGACTCCTCCAGTTGCTGCAAAGTGTGCCTGGGATGGCAACACTTGAACTGGTTTATGTGGACCCACTTGTCTTCCCCCTCTGCCAAACCACCTTTGGGGATGCGGATCTTGTAGGCCACAGGGGAGATCTTGTCTATAATCTCAAAGGGTCCCTTCCATGAAGGCAAGAATTTTCGCTGTTTGTCCTGGTTCCTTTGGAAATTGTATAGATAGGCTCGATCACCCACCTTATATTCCTTTCGGGTAGTTTTTAAATCATAGTGGGTCTTCATGCTCTCGGCTGATCTTTCTAGATTCAGCTGAGCATAGGCAAAAGCATGCTAAAGGTGTTTCCTTAAATTCTCCACATACTCATGAGTTGTGGAGGCATTTATCAAGGTTTGCTCTTGGGTTCTGTAGAGCAAATGCTGAGGAAGCACCATCTTGCGTCCAGTCATCAACTCAAATGGTGACATTTTGGTTGCAGATGAAGGGGTAGATCTGATGGCCATTAGGACCAGAGGTAATCGGATATCCCAACTTGGCCCAGAATCTGCCACAAACTTTTTTAAGATGCTCACAATTGTCCGGTTGTAGCGTTCCACTGCTCCAGAAGAAGCTGGTCTGTAAGCAATGTGTAGCTTTCTCTTGACCCCCAGTATCTCCCACATCTTTGTCATCACTTCACTGGTGAAGTGGCTACCTCTGTCTGACTCAATCCTTTGAGGTAGACCAAAACGGGAAAAGATGTGGTTAATCATCAAGGCAGCTGCCGTTTCTGCCTTGCAGTTTGGGGCTGGGAGACATTCCACCCACTTGGTAAACAAGCATGTCACAGTCAACATGTACTTATTCCCCCTAGCGGAGCGAATCACGGGGCCTACAAAGTCGATTTGTAAATCTGACCATGGGAGTGTCATTCCACTCTTTTTGAGAGGTGCCCGGTGTGTGAGGGATGTTGGCTGAAATTGCGCACACACAAGACAACCCTTCAAATATTGGTTGAGGTCCTGGCCCATGTGTGGCCAGTAGGCCACCTCTGTTAAGATCTCAAGTGTTGTATGAAACCCCCTATGACCGGCGTGAGCCGCATCATGGGCGTGACTTAACATCAGGCTTCGGAAGGAGGTAGGAACCACCCACTGATCATGGCCAGCTTGGGATTTCCTTACCAACAAACCGTCTTGGATCCGGAACATTTTTGCACATTTCATCAACACTCTAAGGTCCTCTTTCCCATTGTAATCGGTATCCGTCAGGGGAAAGTTCTCAGGGTCCTCAATGTGTTGGTAAAATTTACCAATTATTGGATCCCCCTTCTGAGCGGTAATCAAATCAGCATCAGGGGTCTCCTTACTCCATTGTGCAATTGAAAGATCATTGTGAGCATTTGTCTGGGACCTAGTGATAGCAGTGTCCTGGATTTCCCCCAACAGGAACTCAATCTCAATTAGATCCCCTTGGATGGCCCCGGTTTTGGCCAGCTGATCAGCTAAGTCATTTCCAGTTTTGTCTGGTCCCTCTACTTTGGAATGACCCTTGATCTTTTTCAACTTCCCATGTTTCAAGGGTTTGTTGTTAGCACATAACATGCCTCTGGTTTTCCAATTAACCAGGTGCTCCACGAACCCGTTCCATACATAATCAGAATCTGTGATTATGACCAGTTTGTGGAGTTGATGTTGGACAGCAGTGAGGATGGCTTGATGCACAGCCATCAATTCTGCCACCTGACTACTTCGGGGACCAATTTTGTATCCAGCGGAGGGTTCTGGGGACTCATTCACCCATACATTCCCTCCGCCGGCCACCAGTTCTTTCTCCCCATTGTTGTCAACATGGTAAGAGCATCCATCCACATAGACAGAGGGCATTCCCTCACGCTTGTCCTCTTCAACGACTTTGTGTGGGGAATTAAGGTATGCCTCCATGTTGTCCTTGATTTTTAGACTTTCATCCTCGAGACAGTTTTCTCTGGCACAATCATGCAAGTCAGCCAGACCTTGCGCGAGGGGACTCTTCTTGTTTTGGCCATATCTGACCTCCACAGGAAAGCCTTGCATTGACAGAATCCAGGAAGTAATTCGGGAATTACTCACATTTCCGGCCCGGATTCTGTCACTTTGGAGATATTGCAGAGGCTGGTGTGGGGTCTCCACTATGATGTGTTCCCATGGATGAACGGGCGGTAATTCTTCAATGCAAACACTTTTGCCAGAAGTGCCTTCTCACAATCATTGAATTTTTCCTCCACAGAGGATAAAGTTTTGCTCGCATAGGAGATTACTTTATTGACCTCGTCATGCTTTTGGTATAATACTGCCGTCAAGCACGTATTAGAGAACCCTGTCTCCAGGAAGAACTCCTTGTTTCTGACAGGGTAAGCTAGGCAGGGCGCTTGTGAGAGGCTTCTTTTGAGTTGTCTTACTGCCTCGGCTTGTTCTGGACCCCATTTCCACTTGACCCCCCCTTCAGGAGATGAATCAGGGGTCTGGTGATCTCTGCGTAGCCCTCAATGAACTTTCTGCTGTAATTAGTCAGTCCAAGGAGGCTCCTTAGTTCCCGCAGAGTTGTGGGGTCTTTCAGTTTCTGAAGTGCTTCCACTTTCTTTTCCTGGGGGCAGAGACCCTGAGGAGTAATCTCATGCCCCAAGAAATTAACGCGGGTTCTACACCACTGTGCTTTCTGAAAGGAAAGTTTTGCTCCGGCGGCCCTCAACTGGGTCAGAACATAATGGATCTCCGCTATGTGTTCCTCCACAGATGAACTTTTGATGAGGACATCATCTACATAAGCCAGGTTACCCCTTGCACCCATGTCGGGCATGGCCTTGTGTAGGAAAATGTTGAATTCATTGCCGGACTTGAGGTATCCGAAGGGAGTCCGGGTCCATGTGTACTTCTGGCCCCCAAAGGTAAAAGCCAGCTTGTATTGGTCCTCCCTACTGACAGGCACAGTCCAGTATCCATTGGTCAGGTCTATTGCAGTGAATACCTGTGACCCCTGGATCTGGGCCAGCCCTTGGTCAATGTAGGGCAGAGGCCATCGGGAAGTATGGACCCGTTTGTTGAGCTCCCTGAGGTCGGCGCAGAGTCTCCACTGGCCATTTGGCTTTAATATTCCCAGCACCGGATTATTGAAGGTGCTGTGTATTGGACGAATTAGTCCCCGGGATTTAAGGTTCTTAATTATTTCAGTGAGGGACTCCATGGATGCGAGAGGCAAACGATATTGCTTCACAAACACTGGAGTCATTCCAGGGTCTGTGGGAATTGTTGTTGTGTGGATGTCGGTGCGACCACAGTCATATGAGTCTACCGCAAAGAGATCTTGGAAATCCAAGAAAACTTGTTTCAACTTTTGCTTCAGTTCCAGAGTCACACAGGCATCAGCTAGGTTGACTCTCTCTTCCACCATCTGCCTGAAGCCTGGAAAGACTTCTGGTTTGGCTATCTCAGCGGCCTCCTCCAGCTGGGTGGAGAAGTCCCTGGTCAGAGTGCTGATTTGGACTGGAGGCCTCAGGTGGGAAAGGCAACCCTCATGGACCTGGAAAATCACCTCATCCCTCCTGAAGTCACAAGTCACATCTTCCTTACCATAAGGGCAGGAAGTGTACACCAGGAAGTTCCCCCCATGCCGAGTAAAAATCCTGTCTGGTGTTGTATTGTCATCACTGTCACTGTCAAAACAGTCATTGGGGATTGGTCCTAACAGTTCATTTCCTAAATCAATGGAAAAATGTCGGTCATCAACCGCCATTCCAATAATGGTGCCTGCGGGTAGAGTAATACTCTTTAAGTCGCTGTTATCCACCTCTATTGGAATGGTGTCATGTTCTATGTTGACTAATGGTGTTGGGTTTACCCCCAACCCTTGCTTGCTGTTGGAGAGAAGCATTTAGATGTATATAAGCATCAGGGTTTTGCAATTTTTGTCCTCTTTTAACTTCAACTTCCAGGGGGAATTGTCGGGTCCTTTCTGGGATGGTGACTTCCTGTTTGATCTGAATTTCAACTGCATAAGGTAGCAATTGAGCTGACCTAAATGCTTTTTCTGGATCATCAAAGCCCATGGGATTATCCGCTAATCGGGACCAAGCTTTGAAGTTTATTAGGTCCAAACTAATGGCAAAGCGATTGAGAATGTCACTGCCTAAGTAAAAAGGCGGCGGTGACGTCTCGCACGACCCAACAATTATGGACTATGCTTTTGTTGCCAATGGAGATTTTGAGCATACACCTGCTTGGCAGGAGATGTTTGGAATTAGGTGCTTCCAGGTCCATTTCCCATTTGTCTATCAGTTTGAATGTGGGAATGGCTGGATCTTTTGGGAGTTGGCGGAACATGGCTTCGCTGATGAAGCTCTTACCGTTGTTCACGCACACTCGAGCGAGAACAGAGTCCTTCCCATCATTTAACTGAACAGGGATGAACAACTGCTCTCCAATTTGCTGAATATCAGCCAGGCTCTGAGCTGATTTCACATCTTTCTGGACGATAGGAGTGGGAGTTTCTGATTGTGGATTAGTAAAGAATTTCAGGGTGTTTCCTTCCAGTGTGGAATACCACCTTAAACTGGAAGGAAGGTTGATTTTCAGAAATAGAGAGGACCCCCCATTACCAGTCTGTTGTCCTACTGCTATTAGTGTCACTTCTGGAGTTTGGTTGTTCTGGAAGTGAAATTCTACTTGGTCAGATTTTTGTTCAACTATGTGGCAGGTGCCGTTTAAACTAACATGGTTGACACTCTGTTTTAATTTTATTGGTCGGCTAGTCTGGGTCCAGAGGACCTTGTTTACACAATCTATTAGGGGTGACAACCTTCTCAGGAGGTCATTCCCTAGTAAACAAGGGGTGCCCTCAGGAGTCACTACTATGACCGGGTGTTTCACCTTGTGTTGCCCAATTTTAATGTCCAAGTCTGCAGTCCCCTCGACAGGAATTTCCTTCCCGTCAAAGTTCTGCAGTTGTCCAGGAAGAGAGGTGAGAGGAATACGATAATTCTCCCCCCTTCCTGCATTTAGTTCCTCAAAGGCCCTTTTGGACAGAAGCGTAGCTTGTGATCCAGTGTCCACCAGTGCCAAAATTGTACCCTGCCCCTGTACTTGTACCGGGGCATAGTATATTCCCTCCTTCTCCTCAAAAGGGCACAGATAATGCACATTTTTGGACAACTGGTGGGCTAACTTTCTGGTTTTGGACATTGCTAGAGAAGAGATTTGGGCAGAATTCTGTGGAGAGTCTTGGGAATCTGAAAGAAAAAGTTGGCAACTGGAGATCAGAGCCATGGTGGGTTCCCCTGGTTCCAGTTCCGGGCCGCCCCCCCCCCCTTTTTGGAGGCAGTCACCAGGATGGGTTTGAACCAGAGGATTTTGGTATTGTCGGTTCTGGGATGAGATGATGGGCGGCGGTAGCTCAGACTCCACATCTCCCCAGTCTGAATTGGCATCCCTTGGGACCCATTTTTCCTTGGGAGGAGTTCCCCCATCTCTGAAGGAGAAGATCCTTTTCCCAGGATCTTCTGAGGATCCCTCCCCCTCAACTTGGAAGACCTGTACCTCCTCTACAAAGTGGGTCTGTTTGGGTCCTTTGTTTCTCCTACCCCCCCTCTGCTCCTTGGGAGGCAGGCTTTCAGGGGCAGGAGATTTTGTTTCCGGTTCCTGGTTTTCCAGGGGCTGTTTACAAGTTGGGAAGGAAGCTTCCTCCAAGGCTTTACACCCCCCTTCCCCTTGTGCCTCCTCCCTGGGAACCGGTGGGTTATCGGGGTGCTGCCCCGTCATTGTTCTGGAGCAGCAAGTCCCGAGTTTGGGGCATTCTGCGGTGGCATGCTCATCTGAGGGTTCTGTTGAGCCCTCAGTATGTGACCCAGATCTCGTGCCATATTTTGGACCTGGCGCTCAAGTTGTGAAACCTGCTCCGGCTGATATGGGGCTCTATTTTCTCCCCTGGGCTGATCCCGGTAAGGGTAGCTATCCCTTCTCTGGTAGTACCCCTGGTTGGGAAGATTTTGGTACCCCTCCACCCTTGGCCTTTCCTCTCCCGGATTAGGTTGTCTGGGCTCAGGGAATTGGGGAAAGAAGGATGGATGATTTTGGGGCTGGAAATTGGGTGGATACCTGGGGAAAAAGTTCTGCCCAGGATTTGGAGAATTTCTGCCCTCCTGGGGGAAGTTAGGAGGGAAGTTCCCCGGGTCAGGTGCTTGGCTGGATCCCCCCCCTTGGGCTGGAGGAGTCCACACATAACCCAGGATTGGTCGGTTTCCCTTGTAGCGGGGACTTACATAGTCAGGGGAGCGGGGGACCCCATTTTTGGGACTACCTCCTCGACTCCCTGTCTGTGACTGGCCCGAGGGCCTTCTGGGCTGTGAATTATTTGGTGCAGGCAGGTTTTTAGGCCCCCCCATCTCCAAATCTAAAACGGAGGCAACCTTTACCTCTGCCACCTTGGCAGCAGCAGGGGTGCTGTTGGTTTTCGGGTTTTTTGGCGCGTTATTTCTATTTTCGATAGGCTTCTGCACCTCATAGATCCGGGTAGCCTGTTCAATGACCCAGTCTAAAGATCTTTTCTCATGAAAATCTCTCACAAGCTGGGTCATTATGTATTTGGGTAAGGCATGGAAAAACGTATTGATAAATTCTCTGCTATCCGTGCGCACCCTTCTGGTGGTCTGCGCAAAAGCACGTTTTAATTCTTGCACAAACTCTTGTGGGGCCTGATCCTCCCCACATTGCAAATTGTAGGCTGCCTTGCGAGCCTCTTGAGGATTTCTGTGAATAGAAAAATGTTTCAAGATGGCCGCCTTATAGGCGGACCATCTTAAATGATTTTGGTCCTCCAGCCCCGCAAAGAAACTGGAGTATTCTGGGGAGAATGTCCATTTGACGTACTGGATTCAGCTACTGCTGTCCTTCAAATGGAAAGTCTCCATCATTTGCTCATAGAGCTCCAAGTGTTCCCATACGGAATAGTTGGCGTTCTTATGATAAGGCATGATGACACTCCTTATTGCCTTTATTTGCTTCAATGGGTCCTTAAGCAAGGCCCTTTTTGCCTTATTGGCCTTTTTGGTTCGGGTAACCCTGGTCCATTCATCCTCTGACTCAGTGACACTGCTCCCAGAGGTTCCTGTCTGATCTTCAAGGTTTTTCCGGATTCTGCGAGACTGGGAATGGCTGGCAGAATGTGGGGACCTGGTGTCCTGTGTCCTGCGCCGTTCAGAGGAGTCTTCAGATTCCTCTTTGCTGCCAGGATTTGATGGGTACCCCCCCACTGACCTAACTGGGCAGAAGTTTTCAGGATGCGCTTAATGGGCCTACTCTCCTGGGGTTCCCCTCTAAATTGCACTGTGCTTGGGTGCCTATACCCGGATGCCCGCCCCTCCATTCCTGGGTGGTACTGGCCTACGAGCCCCATACTTTTAGCTGGATAGTAATCTGCCCATCCCTGTGGCCCCGTGCTCATGTGCGCCAGGCAGCATGGGGGTGGCAGAGTCCAGGGACTGGGAGAGATGAAGGCCTCTGGTACTAGGGCTCCTGAGGTTATGCTCAGGAGTTTCTCTTTCCCAGCGAACCTCATCTCTATCCGCCCCTGTTCCCTGTTGCAATGCAAGAACCTGCGCTTTCAGTTCCTCAGTTAAGGCCTTACTAGACTCTATCAGTCTCTCCTGCATCGCTACCTGTTGCTGGAGCCTATCATTGTGCTGACAGAGAGCCTCATTCTCTCTCTGTGCCTCCTGATTGGTCCTGGAGCAGTGGGCCAGTCTTTGCTGCAGGAGGCTTACCTCCTGAGCTGTGTCCCTATTGGCCTGCTCCTTTCTTGCCAGAGCATCCTCCACCCTCCTGGTGTGCTCTAACAAGTTCTGGTGTTCTTTTTGGAGGTCACCCAGTCCCTGGAGGGCCAGGTGATTTTCTTCCATTTTCCTTTTTAAGTGGCAGACTTCCTGGCCTAAGGTATCCCTTTCCTGACCAAGAGCCTGCATTTGTGACGCCAGGTCGCCCCTCTGCCTTTGAAAGGCACCAGCTTTCCGGTGTTCTTCATCAAACTCTGCCTGGGTATCCAGGTCTTTTAGAATCAATTTATTGCTCTCCTCTTTTTCTCTGTCTAGTTGGATTTGCAGGGTGGCTACCTGCTCTGTGCATGCCCTGTTGAAATTGATCTGTTGCTCCATCTTTTTCTGGCACTGCAGTACGGAGTCCAAACTGTCTTGGTGCTCCTTCTGCAAAGCCAGAATTCTGTTATCCTGGTCAGCCTTTTCCTGTTGCAGCACATCCATGCCCTCCTTTATTTTAGTGATGTACTGTCTGCTGTCCTTTTCTGACTGTGGCTCCTGAGCAGCCTCTGCTCAGAAGAGTCCAGATCAGATTGGACCTTCTCTAACGACATCTGTCGCCCATTTGCCAGATCTTGGCTTTCAGTACATTTATCCTGCATGTCTCCCATATATAGGTACAGGTATGCCGCTATCCTGGCAATCTTATTGTGTTCATCTTTGGCTTTAGGAGCCAAATATAGTTTACTCAGGGCCACATGTAATGGACCCTGATCTCTCCATTTGTCTGACCCTGTTTCAGTGACCTGTTGCGCGATGGCCTGCAACCAGACCGTTTGGTCCTGGTGAGTCCACTCACCTCTCACAAATAGCTTATGTAAGAGGCGCTCCCTCGCTATTTTCATGTCTACCAAGGTCGTCATTCTAGAGATTGATCTCTGTCCTGACTTACAGAAATTACTATTTTATTTTTGCAAAACAGACCTTTTCCTTAGAGTGTCCCTTTGAAGAGTGCTTTCCAGCGTAAAACAGCGTGGTGATCCGACCGGATGTATGTATCCTGTCAGTTAGCACACTGTATTAAGCTGCACAAGTGATAGACCTAACCCAGACGTCCGGCTCGAGCCCCCAATTTGTAAGAAGATTAAATCCAGCACTACAGCCAAGTCAATGCCTAGCTGGGATAGGGAATGAAAAACCCTTATTGATATATCTTTATGTCCAGGTTCATATTCTGGATGACAACCCCTGTATAACACCCCTCTCTTAGAATCCCCCTGACCCCACTGAGCCAAGAAGGAGATCTGTTTTGCAAGTTTAAAAGGTTTATTTGAAAAATAATTAAACAGTATATATATATATATCACACTTTTATAATGAATTAATAATTGAATATCACACTTAATCTGAGCAGTAATCAATAATGGATAGTCTGGCACTAGCACACTTCTTTATAATCAATGATGAGTGGGTATAGGATGGATAAGATAGCAACAATACTTTTATGGTTTCAAATAGATGCAATGTGGAATGAAAATGCAGTACAGAAAATAACTTGATAGGATTTCAGCAAAAGACAATGTAATCACTTTCTTGGACAATTCACCCCCCCCCTTTATGCAATGTAACGAGATGAAGATGAGAGCACACAGTTCTTAGGAATGCAATCAAATAGAATTCAGTTCAATTCCCCCCCCAACAGCTTATACAACAGATAGGAGTTTTGAAACACAGGCAAATGCTTTGAATATGGTGACAATGCAGTGAGAAATATGCTGAAAATGCTTTTAATTCCCTTCAGGATGTTCAGGGTGAGTGGTATCTAGTTAATATCAGTTCAGGCTCACCCTAGCAATGATTCAGGGATGGTTCTTAGGAGGCAAACGAAATTTTAGCAGTTCAGGCAAAAGCTGCTGATTTTTACAGGTGGCTGAAATCAGGCCAAATCGCAAATCGCGGTAGAATTCGCGAGTGCGTGAATCGTGATTACGGAGGCACTATAAGGAGTAGAAAGTCGGTTCCAGGTTCTTTGGAAAGCCTAGATTCTAAGCTTTCAGAGGAAAGTTAAATCAAGTTCAATGTTCCTTTTATATGTTTTGAAAGTGGGTGTGTGCGCAGCATCACTAATACAGCACCTCTCTCAATTTATCATTGGTCAAGCTTTCCTTTCTCTCTTGATTGGGGGAAAGAAGTGGAGTGTCAGAGCGATGTCATTATATGGCCTGCAGAAAGGACACTCCCCTGTCAAATTGCACACAAATCTATATTTGATCAAAATACAAATTTCTCATATACATAGTGGTTTGTCATTGCATGTACATATTACCTATCACATGAGGTAGTCTCTGTCCCAAATCTGCTCTTCCTGAGGGCTTGCATTCAAAAATGGCAACTTATTTTCGATTTTAGTGGGTTATGCAACCTTGGTTCTTCATTAAAAGTTATACACATATACACATGCTGTCCATACCTACTCCAGTAAATTCCCATATCTCGAGCTTAAATACAGTGTCTGTGGTGTCAATAAATAGTGGGGTTTTGCCCCAGAACATCACACAAATTGGAGTTTAGGCTTGAATCGAAGGTACATTTTTTAAATTAAGGCTCTCAAAGTTATACATTCCTGTCATTTGATTACAAAGAGTTATCAGTATTTTTATAAACTGTATTTTTACTGCAATTCGACTCTCAGAGCGTTAGTCTCCTCCTCCTAGAAACTTGGGTGGGTCAGAAACCAAGCCTCTGCTGGCAGGCAGGCCTTTGTTGACAGAAAACAGTCAAAATCAACATATTCTATTCAAGTGCAAGAGCCTATTGTGTGGTCTCCAGGAGGCTGCCAGCCAGTCTGCCTTCTTTCAATCAAGAGGTCATGTGAGATTCTAATTCCTGGTGTGAATCTCTGGAGGTGAGAGGTTTCCCAGGCTTTTGGCCTGTTAATCAAATCAGATTGTCTTCTGGGAACAGCATGTGGTTAAGATTTTAATTAACTTCCAGCCTTTGATGTAAAGGCCTCTCCTGCAACTCCTGACATGCAGTTTCCCTGTCAGAGTTTAGACCGCTAGCGCCGCCTTGAGTTATTTATCGGTACTGCATCCATTTTTTGGATCAGTCTTGAATGAATGCATTCCAAACAAGAGATTTTACATGGAAGTATATTATCCAGGTTCAGCACATGGCACTGGTGTGGTTCTGCAGTAAAATAATTTTGTGCCCGTTGAAGGAATGAATTCCCAATAGTTGTGGGTTGCATTTGGCAATCAGCATTGCCCCTTTTGCAATGGTTTCAGGCTACTGTGTGGGTAGCCCAATGGTGGTTTTAGGCAGTGCCCTCCTGTGCTCACAACATAGGCAAAAATGGGTGGCAGCCTATTCTTCATGCATTTCCCTGTGCATTTCCTGGGAAGTTCTGGCCATCATGATGTTTTCCATGCCAGTACTGCAGTTTTCCTATTCTGGCATAATTTGTGGGCTTTTTGGCCATCTTGGATTTTCTAAGCCCACAGCACCAAATGTTGCAGCATGATAGCTCAAACGTGGGACAGGACACCCAACATGACGCACCTCATGCTTTTCATCATCCAATCAGCTGGCACATCTGATGTCTGCGGACATTATGTCACTCTCTGGCCTAATCAAAGGCCCGTCTGCAGAACGAACAGGGAAGTGAGTCCGCAGAACAAACCCATATATCACTATTTTTTTTTTACCTACTTCTTGGCTTTTAAAAAAAATCTACTGAATGAACTTACAACAAATTAACAAACACACGCTTTTGAGATCAAGCTGCCGTTCCTGTTGCAAATTTGGTGAAAATCCTTCCAGCATTTTGGGCTGTAGGCATGAACACAATTCTTTTTCCATTGCATTCATGGGGAAAATCACACATTTTGGGATACCCTATAAGTTCGCCCCCATACAAAACCTCAACAAACCAAGAATCACTATGATGGGGCCATATACTTTTTCTTTGTGAGGATTCGTCCAGGGGGAGCGAAGTTATTAGTCGCCCAAAAAGTGCTCTTCCTATCGGTGGAACAACTTAACCATAACTACATGGCTGCTACCGCAAGCTGTGTAATATATATTTTTTTATGGATAGCAAGGGAGACCACAGGGGTAGCAAGGGAGACATCAGAGGTTGCAGGTGCAACCCCTGTTGACCCCTTAATGGCGTTCCTGGCTCGGGTGGTGGTCCCGAGGTGCTACTAGCACTAGTAGCCTGTCCCATTGGCTGTGCCAGTTGGTAACAGTCCAGCAAACCTCATTAAAGGGTTACCATCCAGTACTACTAGTGGAACAGGTAATTATTGCTTAATTACTGACCATTACCAAAAGTAATGCCCTCTTTAGCTTGTGTAGGCTCTCAGGCAGCGAGACAATGCCTATATGCAATCATGGGTGCCACTACACTCTATTAAACTCTCTAAATCGTAACATATAAACATACCATGCCATTTGGCTTGTCACATGCTCCTAACTTAGTTGATTTTATTAAAAAAAGTAACAATTATCCAGTAATTCTCACATTCTCCAGGATTACTCCATTACAATTAATTGAAAAGAACTGAGACAGTTCTTCCAGTTTTCTGGACCGAATAGTAGAGAAGACGTTGCCTCTGTTTACAATTCTGTAATTGTTTACCGTGTATCCCATAATTCCAGAAGTTGCGAGAGTTTGTGTTTTGTCAATCGGACTTTCTTCTCTGCTTGTTAGGCATTGGACCAGTAACAACAAGATTAGTGTGTCTAACATGTTTAAATGCAGCCCATTATGAAGTAACACAGTAGCTTTGCTATTATGCCAGACAACGTGCAGCACTGACATCCGAGGCCACAGAACTATTGTAGCTATCATTGTTAATGCCCCATTCAAATTCAACATAACAATGCATTATTCAGAAAGAAGTGTCAATCGTTCCTCGACTACATTACCGCTAAGTTATACACAAAAGCTGCCTTTGTTGGAAACTGGAAGCAGACATTTAGCTTTCACTCACTGCTTCGCCTGCCTTTGAAAAAAAACCTAACGTTCTATATCCTTTCATATGTCCCTTACAACTGGATTTCGATCACCAGTATTAGGCAGAGAGATGCCTTTGCAAGGGATGAAATGGAATTCTTAAACTTTCACAACGAATGAAGCAAAGAGGAAGCTTTTTCGCCGAGATGAAAAATGACATTGAACCACAACATTGCGCTGTAAGTGGATGCTGTTTAAGGATGGCACTGTGAAAACAAGCATTCACTGTACCAGAGTGCTAAGAGTTTATTAGACAAAATCAAGGTAGGACTGGGGCATGCGATTGCCTCGGGCATCAATGAAAAAGTGGTTGCAATTGACAATTCTTTCCATTTGTGACAGACTGTTCGAGTAGTGCACAAGGGGGAGGTGTTTGATCAAATGTGATGCAAATTGTGTATTTTAACAAATATTCATTAACACTGGTAAAAACGACTACCCACATGGCGAAGTAACCTATCAAACTGGCCCACCTGCACCAAAAAAGTGGGCCACTTTGATCCCCAAAAACTGGCCCACTGCAGTATTTTGCGTTTTTGGTTCAGGCATTGCCCTACAGGCAAGTCTGAGCCTGGACAAAATGCATTTTGCATAATCGTTTTACTTTGGACAAAAATGTCATGTTACATGGTGTCTTCCTAACCGGTGTTTCGCTCGGAAACTTATGCAAAATGTTTTTTTTTTTTTAGGCTTTGCTTTGTTTTAATAAAACTACTAGCAAAAGTACCAGTTCTCCAAATGGGTTCTGTAGACAGATATCATAACACTCATCAATTGTTGAAAATGAATGATCCTGTGGGTCGCTGTTCCGCCTCACTCTGGCGTGGTGCAGCTCATTGCGATGCATTGCGGTGCAAATATCTCTGAAACCGTGCATCCTAGGGCCTTGAAACGTCAATCAGAACTGATTGGGGAAACAACATTTTTTGTTTCCCTTCCTGGAAAACATGGTTTATAGCTTCTTCCGCGGGCACCATCTCGCAAAAATCCTCTGGAAAACTAATTTCACCTGATGCAGCAAACATGTTGAAACTTCTGGAATGCTAACTGCCTTCACCTTTGCCGTGCAGGTCCATTCGCCTCTCATACATTTGTTGTTTCCAACCAAAGGTGCATAGGTCAAGACATGTGTCACTGCCTTCAAATGTAAATTCAAAGCCTATTTATTCTTGTGACTTGGAAACCCGATCTGCCAGTCCTGGGCCTCACTTGAACAGTACTATTAGTGAATGGTGTCCTGGTCCACAACGTAAACATTCAATTATACTGTGGCTTTTGATATACATGTATCACTGAGAGGGAAATGAAACATTAACACATGGGAAGTGGCTTGCCACAAAGAAGGATGTCACGTGGTGGACACTAGAAACATGTTCATGACTAAGCACAGCATCACAAAGTCAACCTTGGGTAGAACAGAATCTGGAAGGATGATGCTGAATACTCTTACACTATCAGGACAACTTTCCGTTTCCACATTTCAAGGGTCAGATGTGGTGCTACTTCCATATCATGTCAGTAACCATACAACAACATCATACTTCGCTCTGCTTCCAACCAAGCATACACATTCCATGCTTACAGATGTTGGTGTCAGCCATGGAAAAGGATCATCACAAGTGTGAGGACTTCAACACACATAGGATAAACCTACAGTAGAAATAGAAGACTGCACTGAGCAATCCATGCACAAAAGTGCAAGGGAAATGGATGCTGACTACCCATTGCCACAAATTAGCCACTCAGGAGGGGTCCATGCTTGCATATTTTGGGAGTTTTCTGTGATCCACATTCCTATGCTGAATCATGCAAATGAATTACAATCCAGTGGAGGGGTGCTCCGAAGGCATTGGTGCTCCACCAGTGGTCATGGTTCTCTGGCCTTTTTAAAATTATTATCACCAGTTCCCAGCGAGAGCATGGCTGCTCTGTCCCATTGTTTGGGTTAAGCTGATTTTGCATGGGTTTTCGCCTTGTGGGTGGTGTCATGCATGCTTTCTTTGTTTTGTTCCTGTGGTTGGTACATTTTGTGTGAAATTACTATCTGTATTGATTCCTCTGGAGTACCTCCGTGGTCGCCTGTGATGCTGAGTGTGCCGCTCCCTGGTCACCTGTGATGCTAAGTGTGCCCCCAACCCCCTGGTCGTCTGAGATGCTGAGTGTGCCCCCACCACCCTGCCCCAGGTCGCCTGTGATGCTGAGTGTGCCCTACCCCCCCCCCCGGTTACCTGGGATAGTGAGTGTGCCCCCACCCCCTTCCGGTTGCCTGTGATGCTGAGTGTGCCCCCCCTTGGTCGCCTGTGATGCTGAGTGTGCCCCTAAACCCCTCTCCTTTGGTCACCCATGATGTAACTCTTCCAAGCCTAATAGTGCACTTTTTAATTTTTGCACTTGCATGCTGCTGCTGCCCTGCAATATGGGGTATGCACCGTGTATTTGCCCTTTGATTTGACTTTTGCATCTGTGTGCTGCTGCCGCCCTATAACATGGGGTAGGCACCATGTATTTGCCCATTGATTTGACTCTCGCATCTGTGTGCTGCTGGCACCTTCAAACATGGGGTAGGCACCACGTATTTGCCCATTTATTTGACTCTCGCATCTGTGTGCTACTGCTGCCCTGTAACATGGGGTAGGCACCATGTAGTTGCCTATGATATGATATATGATATGATTGGTTATTTATAGCACGCTTAATACCCAGAGGTTTCTAAGTGCGGACCCGGGGATCGAACCTTTGTTGCTCTGTGTCGTCTTGTTTCTAAGGAGAGCATGTTGCCCCTGAGCTATCCTCCCGAGACATTTTGCTGGACTTTTGCTGGACTTTCGCATCTGTGTGCTGCTGCCGCTCTGCATCATGGGGTATTCACCATGTATTTGCCCATTGATTTGGCTTTTGCATTTGTGTGCTACTGCCGCCCTGCAACATGGGGTAGGCACCATGTATCTGCCTAATGCGGTTCTCTCGCATCTGTGTGCTGCTGCCACCCGGCAACATGGGGTAGTCACCATGTATTTGCCCATTGATTTGACTTTTGCATTTGTGTGCTGCTGCTGCCCCGTAGCATGGGGTCAGGCTCAATGGATGTGATCACCTATACTTCTCTTCTGCACTTTGTGTATGATGTTTTACCTTTGCACGTTCCATGTTGTCGTAACTTACCTATTAAGCTTCCTTTTCTGTAACACGAACCACTGAAACTAATCTTTTAAGTTTAAGCGTCCAGGTACCACAGTGTTTTGCGTGCTATACATACAAACAAACAAACAAACAAACAAACACTCACTTGGCAGGTATTGTCTAGCATATGGCACGCACAGCACATGGCATGTAATCGGCTATTGCCTTCAAAAGCAAATTTCTTCCTACAAGTTCCTGGTTTTGATATCAAAAGTGAGTATCCTTTCAAATTCAATTCTATGGATGTTGAACTACAATCTGCCGTTTTCTCACTGGGGATTTGATTAAAACCAGTTGGACTAACTGTTATTTTTGAACTTTTTAAGGTTTTTTGTGTGAATGTGTAAATAAAGATATTGAAGTGTTTATGGGAGGAGTGGTTCACCATCTTTTTCATTGATAAAATAAAGACTTGACTAAACTTACAGTGTTCATTGATAAAATGACAGTTAAATGTTGTCAATACACGACCATGGTGTCGGTTACACCTGCATTTTCTTCTTGCAGTAACTCCATGTCTTATTTTACAGTTTCATACATGCATGTTTGCAATGTGCAATGTGTAATGTCTGCATAGCATGCACTACATGCATTGTTCCTGTCATGTCTTGATAACGTTTTAAGAGTATTCTCAACATTACCCCAGATAGCCCCCGTCTCACAACACTGATAGAGAAAGGGCACGTTGACATACCAGTTTCACTACACCACTGATGGCCCAGCTACAATGTTTTGGAACACTCCTTTCTGAATAAAATAAGTTATGAATCCATCAGTTTAACAAAGCATAGATTTTGAAATCAGTGGTTTCCTAGAACGTTTACATATTACCTTATTTACCATGTGGGTGTTTTATAAATTAGACACAAAGGGACACATTTGAAGAAGTAGCCACAAGTAAATCTGACTTAACCTTGATATACACCCAGAGCAGGCTGAAATATTCTCAAAAGAGGGTATTTGGAGTAACTCTGACTACACCTCACTTTCTCACGTCTTCTGCAATGGTTTATTGAGAGACCACCCTAAACACAGAGAGTTCCTTCCCTCCCCACTCAAGGTGTCATGCAACAAATGGTTTAACTGATTATTTTATTCAACCCTACTTCAGACCCATATCATGCCACTTAGATTCCTCCCTCTGAGCTACCAATGAGCCAAAAACCAAGCTGGTTTACAGGAAATATATTTGTATTTATTTAAAGTAAAAAGTGATAGAAATCAGAGAGAACTACACATGCTACCTTCTTCTTGGCTCATCATTAACTTCTCGTTACTCAAATCAATTACAAAAAATATTTACAAAAAACAAAAAGCACAATTTTTTACTTTCAACAAATTTCACTTCAAGAAAACATTTAACTGAAGAATAGCCAAAACATGTATAAATGTAGTGTGCAATTTATATTTTCCTGCAGACTTAAAAGGCTAGCAGCTGGATTTCAAGATTGGTTCAAATACATATGGTGATTATAATTTCACCCACACTTTTGATGTAAAATAGCTAGGGTGATTTAGCAGTTTGTTTTTCAGTGCTGGGGAAGTCAGACAGAAAAATTGGAATTATTTGGGGAATTTTGGATTTCGGACACCCTCCACTTGGAAAAATTGTACACAAAGATTTGACTGATCTAAGAACAAAGACACCCTTCTTCCTTAAAGAAGTCGGGGTAATCAGGACAAAAAGGATTACCCAATAAAATTATGGGCTATAGTTTTTCAGCACACACTGGGGAGTGAGCTTTGGTAATTTAGAATTTTAACAAAAATCACCCACAAATCGGGAATACATTAAATTAATCTTTAGTTAAGTAGTGAAATAGTCTAAAGATCTACACAGTTTTGCCCCGCCCCCTCCCCACCCACTATAAAGGGAAAATGAATTAAGGCAAGCAGACTCCCCACCTTTTCGTTTTTCCCAGCGCTCAGTTCTACTTACATAGGAAGCCTCTGTTTAAAGATCAGGACAGCCAACTGCATATAAGGACCCTCTGGAAAGATAGGGCAGGGATCTGGATACTCCATTCTCAAGGATGGACTGCCGCTCACCACCATAGGATCCAATCAGCTGTTAGGCCTTCCTAGAAATAGACAGCTCCACCCAGCTCCACCCAGATTCACTCTCAGCAATCTCCTCTGGTGTTTCCTTGCAGATGTCAGATGTTAATTTTCATCAGCGCTCTTCGATGGTAAACTTCAGCACCTCTGTTTTCCGCCTAGTACAGTCTCTCTTATAAAGCAGTGATGACCCCACCAATTTTACAATCTTGGGGAAGTACCCTGCCAGAGTTCTCACAACTAGGATTGGACAAATGCCCTTCTCTTTCCTCCTCACTCCAGCCCCTCTTTACGGATTTGTAGAAGAGTCTGGAACAGTTACATTTACAAGCCCCCATTGTTCGTATATCAAATTTTTACATACTAACCATATTTTCTGATTCAGCTACTCATGGGGAATTAAATAAGATGACAGCCCGGTCCGCAACATGTTTATTTATGCATTTATTTATTTATTTAGCATTTGTAGCACGTGCCAAACCCATAGGTATCTGGGCGCTGGAAAGGAGTTAATACATATTACAAGGTTAGATCAGGCAGCCATAGGAACTAGTAGTTGGGCATAGGTCAAATTACACATATTAACAGATATAAAATATTTACATATGCATTTTCCATCAGTACATAATATTTACATGTGCAACCTAATTAAGATAGGTAATACGCAGACAAGGTAGAGCAGATATATTCGCAGGCGCATAGTGTGTAGGATGAGATTATGAGCATTAAGGCATAGAGGCTACACATTGGAGGTGAGGAGTCAGGCTTTAAGTTTTCTGCAGAATGAGGTGTGGGATGGGTCAGATCTAATGTCTACTGGTAGGGTGTACAAACCTTTGGCTGCCACAACTGGGAAGCTGCATCCCCCAGCCTTTATTCTTTTGAATTTTGGAACAGAGAGAAGGAAGGCTGAAGCAGAGTATTGTCTTGATGTTTTGGGTTGGAGTTAACAGGTTAGTAAAATACTTAGGAGCTATGTTAATGAGGCATTTGTGGGTGGTTCCCATAGCTTTGAATTTGATCCGGTCCTGAACCAGTAGCCAATGCACTTTGAATCTGATTTCAGAGATATGTTCGCTTTTTGGTATGTTTAGTGCTGCTCGCAGTGCATTGTTTTGAGTGACCTGTAGTTTTTTTTAATGCTGGTAGTTGCAGTGCCGGCCAGGAAGATATTACAATAGTTGAGTTTTGCAAGAATGAGGGTTCTTGCTAAGATTAGGCAGCTATCTGCTGATACAGACAGTCTGCAGGCATTAATGAGTTTGGCAGTGTATGCTGCTGATGAGATTATGGAATTAACTTGTCTTGAGAAGGTTAAGGAAGAATCCAAGTACACACACAGTGTTTTAACTTCTTTCGAAACAGCAATAGTATTTCCATCTATAATTAAATGTTTGTATTTGGGGTCAAGTTTTTGAGGTGTGTTTGGGTGCCTATCAGGAGTAGCATAGTTTTGTCGTCATTTAGACAAAGTTCATGTTGGGCCATCCAGGATTGGATCATCGGGTAAATGTTGTTGAGGATTGCAGAGTCAGTGTTGTAGTCTCCAGTTTGGTGGATTACAATTTGCGTATCGTCGGCATAGTTTGTGTAGGATACTCCACGTTCATCAAGGCGGTCGAATAACAGCTTGGTGAATATGTTGTAAAGCGTTGGTGACACACAAGATCCTTGAGCAACCCCACCGGGAACTGGGGCATGGAGTGGTGTTAGCTAGGTTTGAGAACACTCTCATGGTACACTGAGAGATGAATGAAGCAATGGCAATGGGTGTGAAGTGTGCAGCACTTTTCAGGTGGTGGCATAGTAATGTATGATTTACTAGGTCAAATGCTACAGGGAGGTCTAAGAGAAGTATTATGGCTAGATTTATGTTGTCAATTATGATGTCCATTTTGTTTTTTAGGTCGAGGAGTGCCGTTTCTGTCCCGTGTCTGGGTCGGAAGCCTGATTGGCGTAGGCCCAGGAGATTGTTATTTTCCAGGTTTTCCTGAGTCTGGAGTAGGCGGCGCGGTCAAGGATTTTTAAGAGGAACGGGACCGTCGTGATGGGATGGTAATTAGTAGGGATGCTGGGGTCAAGGGAATTTTTTTCAGAAGCGGGATAACCCAAGCTTCTTTCAGATTCTTAGGGACTGTACCTTGTGAGAATGAGTTATTGATGAGAGAAGTGATGAATGGGGCGAGTTCTGTGACACAGTCTTTTATGACAGGGGCAGGGCATATGTCGCCTTGACACCTTAACAGTTTGAGGCTGGAGATTATTTTGATGAACTTGGTGGAGAATGGCCTAAATTTGAAACGAGGGGTTGAATGCTCTCTCGATGTAGGTGGGTCGGTGTTAATGGCTGGCATTGTTAAGTTGGCTTTTTTGGTTGCAATTTTGTTTTGGAGCAGAGCTATTTTGTCAAGGAGTGCATGCTGTATGTTAGCACACCAGATTTCATCTTTCTGAATGTTTTCCGGTGGGCTGTTGGGAGAATCGAATTCCCTTAGGATGGTGAATAATTCCTTACTGCTAGATTTGATGTTTGCTATACACTCATTATATGTGGCGTTTTCAGCTAGCAGTATTGCTTGTTTGTATTTTTTGGCAGAGGAGATGAATTGATGATGAATTGATGATGAACAGATGAACTGTTGTTTTTCGATGGTGAGGCTTTCCAAGTTGATTCAGTGGCGCGTTTAATCGACTTAAGATTCCTGAGGTCAAGTGTGAACCAAGAGTTCAAGTGAGCTGTATGTTTTGGTTTACAGAGTTTGAGGGGGGCAATTTTGTCAAAGGCTTGGAGGATGGTGGTGTTATAGAGATTTCGCACCTTGACACACTTGTGTATAGGCGTGTTATGAATGCCATATAATATCATATCATATCATCATATCATATCATATCATATCATATCATATCATATCATATCTACCATGGCTGAGGGGTTGGCGTGGGAGTAGGTACCTTCAGTGATGGGGCCTAATAGAGGGAGAAGGTTATTGCATTTGATATTGCGCATGTTTCTTGCGAGGGTAGCTGGGGTTAAGTGTGGAACAGTTTTGTGTTGAGTTTGTCTGGGGATAGTTAATGTGATGATGTTATTTTCTGACCAGGGGCAAGGGGAATTATAATGCTGGTTGATATATTTAGGTCGGCAAGCCAGTCAAGGATGCAGCTTTTGTCATGGGTAGCTTGTTCCATACGTTGAGTAAGTCCAAGAGTAGCCATTGTGTTTTGAATGGTTGTGGCATTGGGATCTAGACTGTCATAGAGGCCAAGCTTAAAATCGCCTAAGATGATGATTCGAGTAGTTGGTTTAGTATTTTTTTAGAGTAGTAGGGTTATGTCCTCATGTTGAGGACATGTTGCACTGCCATGTGTGAATTTTCTGCCATTTCTGTAAAAAGCATAACAGTTATGAATATGTCCTTTGTTACCCATATTCAGAATGTTATCCAACTTTCACATTTGGAACATGGATTTTATAGCTCCAAAATCGCCTGGAAATTACCTATAACATGGTATATAAATGAAGATAATTCACCATTTAGTTGCTGTGAAAAAGTCTTAAATGATAATAGTCCTTTTAAATTAATAGTACATCTTCATGTGGGACAAATGGCAATTCTCCTGCCTCCATGCCATATGGTCTCACTGGGCTCGCCCTTAACCAGAGTTTTCATTAGTCTATCACTTGTATCCCCCATTTTCACACAATGTGGTCATGCTCCGACCAAGGGAAATTGTCCTGCAGTAACTGCCTTCAGAGTCTGCAAGTCTGGGGAACACCAAGTTTTCCACACCTTTAGCAGGACACCATATTATATTTCTTAATTAGCTGGGGGATGTAAAATCAAGACTGGTAGTGAAGGATTTCTTTGTAAAGTGTCCAACAGCCAGTGAAAGGCTTTACCTCTGGCTTAGAGACACTTTTTCATGAAAACAAAGTGTCTTTTCCTTTCAAATGTCTGCTTGTATTTTGCATGTGAAAAATAATATACATTACTATATGTCAACATGCACCATGTCTTTTACTTGACATTTTTCTTTTAGCAGTGGTACATTTTCAGACTTCAGTTTGGGGCCTTTGAATGTACCCCTGATGCCCCCCCCCTGTTCCTCCATGACTCTTTAGTGGGGAAAAGCAGGGCAGAGTGGGGTTTCATTAGGCTCAATTTCCTTCACTGGGGAGTGGCATCTCCAGCCTCCCCTTCCCTATGTGGGTCGGAGGGTGTGGCATGGCACCCCCTTTTTTTCCTCCTTTTCCAGTGTCCCTGGGACTATCACCAGACTCCCCTCTTGCTTCCAGACTGGAAATTAAGGAGGTTAGTTATCTAATAATAGAAAGAAAAACAGGTTCAGTACTTATTACACACATTTTTCCTTGGCATATTTATATTGAATTGACAACAACAAGAAAGCATACAAGTATACAAAGACATCATTAGTTGCCATTTGATTTTTTCATCCTTCCTTTTCATTCTTCAGAGGATTCCTCTGCTTGACTTGTATTTGGCTCCTCAATCAGTCATAAAACATGTGCAGGGTCACAGCTTTTCAACTGATTTATATGGACCAGTGTTTCTTCTGTCTGTTCACCTTTTGGGATGCGGTTCTTGTAGGCAACAGGTGGTATTTTATCTACAATTTTAAAGGCACCAAGCCAAGATGGGAAGAATGTTCCACTCCTTGGGCTGATTCCTTTGAAAGTTCTACAAGTAATCTATTTCCCCAACTTCATCTTTCTTGGTGGTCATTAGATCATAATAGGCCTGCATCCTTACATTTTCAATGTTTGCATGAGTAATGGACGGAGGAGTACCTTCTTGTAATTATTGAATTTTTCCTCCACAGAGGACAATGTGTTGTTTGTGGATGAGATGCCTTTGTTGAACTTGGCATGCTTTTGGTTCAACACCACTGTTAGGCAAGTATCTGAGACCCTGTCTCCAAGAAGAAATCCTTGTTATTTACAGGGTAGACCAAACAAAAAGCCTGTGAAAGGCTTTTTTCAGTTGTCTAACGGCCTCAGATTGTTCTGATCAACAATCCCACTTGACTCCTGTCTTTAATAAATGGACCAAGGTTCGAGCTACATCTATGTAGTCTTTAATGAACTTTTGACTATAATTAGTGAGTGCAAGAAGGCTTCTTAATTCTCGCAGAGTGATAGATAGGGTCTTTTAATTTCAATAAGGCTTCCACCTTCTTTACCTGGAGATTAAGACCCTCAGGTGTGAGCTTGTGCCCTAAGACATTCACTCGGGTCTTACACCACTGTGCCTTCTGTAACTGGGTTATAGCATAGCAAATTTGTGCTACATGTTCTTCCACAGTTCAGCTCTTGATCAAGACATCATCCACATAGGCCTGGTATCCCCTTTCACACAAATCGGGCATGGCCTTATGTAGGAAGATGTTGAACTCATTGCCAGAGTTTATGTATCCAAAGGGGTTTCGGGTCCACGTGTACTGGTGCACCGAAGGTAAAGGCAAGCTTGTTCTGGTCTTCCCTTTTCACGGGTACTGTCCAGTGACCGTTGGTCAGGTCAATGGCAGTGTACACCTTTGACCTGTGGATCTGGGCCAGTCCCTGATCGATGTAGGGAAGGGCCATCTTGACATGTGGTCCCGTTCCATTGGCTGTTTGCTTTTACTATCCCCAGTACTGGCTTCTTGAAGGTACTGTGGATTGGACGAATTACCCCAAGGGATTATAAATTCTTAATAATCTCTATGAGTCACTTCATGGATATGAGAGGTAACCAGTATTGTTTCACAAATACTGGAGCCATCTCGAGGTCCATGGGAATGGTGGTTGAATAATGGATATGCATCCACAGTCGTATGAGTCCATCGAAATAGATATTTTTGAGTTCCAGGAAGACCTGTGCCTCTGTCTCACAGGCATCAGCAAGATTGAGCCATTCCTCGACCATCTGCTTATAACTTTAAAAGACCTTGGTCTTGGCAATCTAAGCGGTATGCTCCAGCTGGGTGGAGAGATGTCTTTTGATGATGTTGACCTGGACAGGGGATTCAAGGTAGTGGTCCTTGACTCTGAACACTACCTCCTCCCTTCTAATGTCACAAGTCACATCTTCTATACCATAGGGGCAGGAAGAGTACACCATGAAATTCCCCCAATGACTAGTAAAAATCTTGTCAGGAAAGAATACTGGCGCTGAGGTCGAAACAGTAGTTTGGGATTGGTCCCATGATTTCATTACCTAAATCAATAGATTAATGTTGGGCATCAAACACCATTCCAAAAGGTGCCTGCACCCTAAGTCATACTTTGTGGGTCACTGTTATTCACCAATATGCAACTGGTGTTATGTTCCAGGTCAACCAGAGGTGTCAGAGTTAAATAAAAAACATGTTTTGGGGATGGGAATTTAGATCTATAAATGTTTACTGATGTTTGAGGTTCTGCCTCGCTTCATTTTGAGGGGAACAGTAAATTGTTGCACCTGTCCTGGTATGGTAACCTCTTCTAGCACATGAACTTCAACAGCATAAGGCAGCAACTGAGCTGACCGGAATGCTTGTTCAGTGTTGTCAAAGCCCATGGGGATACCCCCCAGTCAGGGACAAGGCTTTTCTATTAATTAGGTCCAAAATTGATTGTGAATCGATTGAGAATGTCACTTCCCAAATAAAAGACGGAAGGGACATTTCTCACGACCCAACAATTATTTTCTATGCTTTTGTCACCAATGGAGATATTTAACATACACCCACTAGGCAGGAGATGTTTAGAATGTGGGGTTTCCAAACCTACTTCCCATTTTTCAATACATTTAAATGTGGGAATGGTCTGAACTTTTAGTTGTTGCCTGAATAATTCATTGCTGATGAAGCTCCTTACATTATTCAGCCATACTATGACAAGCACTGGCTCCTCCCCTTCATTCAACTGAATAGGGAAAAACAATTGTTTGCCCTTTTTCCGAATATCCATTAGACATTGAGCGGGTTCTTCTTTGTCTGGTTTCACGGGAGTCAATGTTTCTTCTGATTTTGGACTGGTGTAACATTTTAGAGTGCCCCCTTCCAGTGTGGACCAGCATTTAAAAATGGGAGAAAGGTTGATTTTCAAGAATGGAGAAAGTTGCCCATCACCAGTATGTTCTCCTACAGAGATGACAGTGTTGAGTGAGACTTGGTTATTCTTGAAATTAAATTCTACATTCTCTGAGCGTTGATCAATTACGTGACAGGTCATTCAGGCTTACATAATTGGTACTCAATTTTTATTAGATAGGGTGGTTAGTCTGAGTCCAGTGGACATGATTTACACAGTTGATCAGAGGTGATAACCTCCACAGGAGATCGCTCCCCAGTTAACAAAGGTTTGCGCTCTGGTATCACAACTATCAAGGAATGTTTCAGCCAATGCCATCCAATTTTTATTTCCAGATCTGCAGTCCCTTTGACAGAAAATATCCTTTTGAAATATCATTTCCATTGCAATTCTGGAGTTGTCTGGGAAGTGGTGTGAGTGCAATTTAGTGGCCCTTCTGAGTTTAGTCGGTCAAAGGCATTTTGGGACAGGTCGGTGGCTTGGGATCCAGTATCCACCAGAGTTGATAATTTACACTGTCCCTGCACCTTGACCGAAGCATAAAAATCAACTTCTTTCTCCTATAAGCTGAAAAGAAAGTGTGAGTTATTTCACAGCCCGGTGATCATTTTCATAATATTGAACTTCAACACTGTGTGATCTTGAGCAATTTTCTGTGTCGGTGTTAGAGAGTCTGTGAAAAAAAACTTTTCAACTCACAATGGGAGTTGTTGGGGAATACCAGCGCCTTGGCTGTCCCCCATTACCTGGCAACAGTTCTCAGAACCTGTTTGGAGAAAGGACACCCTCTCCTTTTCAATTCTGTCTCGCTCACATGTTTGGGGCTGAATAGTTTCTGGTTCTGAGTCGGACTCCATACTTATCTTGTCCCACTCAGAGTGTTTTCGGACCCATTCTTCCTTGCGTGGGATCCCCCCATTTTTGAAAGAGAAGGTCTGCTTACCTGAATCCTCCAGGAATTCTTCTCTTTTAAAGGGGATAATATGGAGTTCCTCTACAAAGTAGATTCTTCTTTGGCCTCTGCTTTGCTCTTTGGGTTGTGACATTTCGGGGGTAGAATAGACTTTTCAAGCTGGGAGGCTTTTAGGGGTTCTGTTTGGGTGAGAAATGAAGCTTCCTCTAGGGCTTGGCATGTCCCCTCCTCCTGGGCCCCCTCCTCAGGAGCCTGTCGTTTGTCAGAGGTTTCCTCCTGTCATTTCCCCCCTCCGCATAAAACCTTGGTGTTGGGGATTTCCGGGAAGCAGGGTTAGGTTAAGAGCTGGACTGAGCCCTCAGCATGTGCCCCAGATCACTGGTCAGTTGCTGGACCTGTCGCTCAGTTGCAAGACCTTGTCTGGGTGGTAGGGAAGTCTCAAGTCATACCTTTGCTGCTCCCAAAAAAGGTAACTGTTCCTTCTCCCAGAGTAGCTCGGGTACTCGAAATTTCCCCCATAATTTTTCAACCTGAATCTCCATTTTCCCAGGTTCAGGGATCTATTGTCCCGGAACTGGGGAGAGAGAGCAGAATTGCTTTGGAAGTTCTGGTTTGTGGGGTATCTGGGGAAACATTTGGATTGGTGGGTGGAGTGATACTTCTCTCCTGATGGCAGTTTGGAGGGAAAATCCACAAGGCATTACCTACTCCTGATTAGTCCTCCCTTTGGCCAGGGTAGGGTATACATACCCCAGGATTGCTTTTAGTAACCTTGTATGTAGGGCCGAAATAGGTGGCAGGTTCAGGAAGATCATTGGTCTGGGCCATTGCCTGACTACCATTTGATTGGGCCAAGGTAGGGGATCCCTTCTGCCTTCCATTTTGCTTGTTAGCAGAAGGGTTACTTTTAGCCCCTCCATCTCCAGATCCAATGGAGGGGTCGTTTTTACCTCTGCCACCTTAGCAGCAGCAGGGTGTTAGATGGTATGGGGTTTATGCTGGTATTCTCACTCTCATCAGACTATTGGACCTCGTAGATCCTGGTGGCCTGTTCAATTACCAAATACAGGGTCCTATGCTCTTGAAAATTACACAACAACGGAGTCATTATGCATTTGGGGAGCACATGGAAATATGTATTAGTGTTCACCCACAGGGCAGTTTGAGCACATCCCACTTTAAATCCAGCACAAACTCCCTAGGCGACTGATTTTCACCAAACTGCAATTTATATGCAGCCTTACTGGCTTCTTGTGGGTTCCTATATGTGTTGAAAAATGTTTCAAAATGGCCATCTTATAGGTGGACTAATTATAATGATCCTGGTCCTCCAGTTCCGCAAAGAAACTGGAGTATTCAGGTGAGAAAATCCATTTTGAAAAAATGCTATACCATTCACAACATTCCTGATATAGAATGATGCCATCAACTGCTCATAAAGTTCCAGGTGCTCCCATACTGAATACTTGGCATTCTTGTGGTATGGGGTCAGGAAGCACTTTATGGTCTTGATATGTCTGATTGGTCCTTTGATAACACCTTTCTTTTGTTTACCTGTCTTTTTCTTCTTCTGCACCGGAGTCCATTCACCTTCTGACTCAGAAGTGCTAATGGTACTTCCTTCCCTGTCTTCTAGGCACTCGCTATCTCTATGAGACTGGAAATATCTCCCAGAACCACAGGGTCTGGACTTCTCCCGCCTGGACCAAAGTGAACTTTCAAGGTCACTCTCCTGGGAGTTCCTTTTAGGCCAGGATAGAACCCAGGTTCTTTATCCCTCCTACCAGGGAGTCTTGGGAATTTCCCCCTTCCTCTGAATATGCAGAGGTTTTTAGAATGCCCTTCCTAGGCTGGGGGCCTGACTTCTCTACTTCTGCGAAGCAAGCATGGTGGTCTCTTTGTAGTAGCATCTTCAGCCAATCTAACTCCCGCACATTTTCATCATAACAGTTTCTATGGTCAGAAGTACATCTAGTATTATTCCTTACTTCCCAGGACACACTGGTCCGGCCACTTTCCCTTCTGTGTGGTAGAGATGAATATTCATCCTTATCAGACAAGGACTGCCTTCTGGATCCATTGGGCTAAACCTGGGTAAGTCCAACTGCCTCATGTTCCTCTGTTCTTTGTTGGTGGCATACATTAAATCAGTTCCCATTTGTACCTGGGAGGTTGGTTTGGGAGACTCTCATACCTGCTTCTGTCTGTCCTTATTTCCTGTTGTTATCCAGAGAGCTCGCATTTTAACTCTGACAGAAAGGCCTGATTAATCTCATGCACCCTGCTCTGAGCTACCAACCAATCTTTTTTTTTTGCTGCATCTCATTCTGAAGTGATTCATTCTCCCTCTGTGAGCCTTGTATGCTGCGTGCATAATCTAGGCACTTTTCCTTCAGGAGAATAATCTCTTTCTCTTGCTCATCCGTACAGTTCACTGCCTCTGATAATTCAGCTTCTATTTGTCTCACATGCCTTTCTAGCTCATTCTTTTATTCTCTAATTCTGGTCAGTTCTTGACAACCTAACTGTTCCTTTTCTACCTCCATTTCAAACTGATTGATCCTGTGTAATAGGACACAGTTTTCCTGATTCAAGAGGTCTTTTTTTCGTGAATCAGCTGTGTCCTCTGTTGTTTCAGAGTACTTATACCTTGATGCATTTCATCAAATTCCTTTTGTGAGTCCATTTCTTTAATGATAAACTGACTATTTTCCCTTTCTAAAGTCTTGAATTGTTGCTTGAGGTCCACAATGTCATCTAAAAACCTTCTTGTATGCACCAATTTGGTCATTCAATTGGCCTTGAAGGCAGTTTAGGGTATCTGTATCCTCAGTGCATGCTTTATGCAGTACAGCAAATTGTAACTCTCTCTCTCTCTAGTGGCTTCCTGTTGTGTTTTCAGCTCATTTTTGAGTTGTTGAACAGGATCCTGGGCCTTTGACAGGTCTCCAGCCTGATTCATCCTACTAGCCTCACTATTTTGCCTAAGCTCTTCCACTAAAAGCAAATGAAAATATAACTGAGCAGTTAGCTGAGCCATTTGTAGCCGTTCTTCATGAGCATTCTGGGTCATGTAAAATGCCTCTAGTGCTTTGTGCAGTATCCTCCTTCAAGCTCAATATCATTGCTTACTGAGATAACCTCCCACACAACTCTGGTTTGCCAGATTGCAGCCTCATTCTCAACCCATTCGCCTTTAAGAAATAATTTTGCTAGGATATGCTCCCTGGCTTCACCAATTCGTACAGTAGTCATTTTCGCAATGCCTTTTTGCACCTCAGTAACACTTTCTTTATGTGGAGGCAAAAATCACACTGTTCTGGCTTGATTTCTTCACACAAATCAATTCTTAGACAATCTTCATTTTTCACCTATACACCTCCCTGGAACTCAGGAGTCAAGTCCTTGCAGCACTTTAACAAAACAAAGATGACTTTCCCTCCACCTTCATGCAATTGCATCAAAACAAATAGACTGTCACAATGTACTTGTCAAGGGTAAGGAATAGGCAGCTAAATCCGAGGCCCAGCCCCAAATTTGGAACAGTTTATTGAGAAGCCACCATCAACATGAGGAGTTCCTTCCCTCCCGACACAAGGTGTCATGCAACACATGATTTAAGTGATTATTTTATTCAGCCCTACTTCAGACCTATATCATGCCCCTTAGATTCCTTCCCCTGAGCTACCAATGATCCAAAAACCAGGCAGGTGTACAGGAAATATATTTGTATTTATTTAAATGAAAGGTAATAGAAATCAGACTGAAATGCACGCACAACTTTCTGTGTGGTCACCATTAACTTCTTGTTACTCAAATCAATGACACAAATCAGTTTTAAAAAACACAGATCACAATTATTTACTTTCCACAAATTTCACTTCAAGAAATAAATAAACTGATCAATAACCAAAACAATTACAAACATAGTTTTGTGCAATTTTGATCTTCCTGCAAACTTAAAAGGTTAGCAGGAGGATTTAAAGATTGGTACAAACACATATAGCAATTATGATTTCACCCACAGTTTTGCTTTAAAATGATCACAGGGTGATTAAGTGGTTTGTTTTTTAGACCCCCCCCCCCTACTTTGGTTTATGTTGGGAAAGTCAGACAGAAAAATTCTAATGACTTGAGGAATTTTGGATTGTGGACCCCCTCCACTGCACAGCCTGTGCAGGGGAACCAGAGCCAACAAATTACTCATGTGTTTTAAAAAAAGAAAAATATATCTTCCAAAAGCACATGGGTAATTTGTTGGCTCTGGTTCCACCAGGGAAGGGGAAAGTTGGACAGAAGCATTTGACTAATTTAAGAACAAACAAAACCCCTCTTCCTTAAAGAAGTCAGGGCCAACAGGACAAAAAGGATTGCCCAATTAAATGATACGCTATCGTTTTTTCAGCGTACAGTGCCAAGTGAGCTTTATTAATTCTGAATTTTAACAAAAATCACTTTGTAGTGTTCCACCAATTGGGAAATTAATTGAATTGATCTGTTTAGTTAGGTAGGCCAAGGATCTACACAGATCCCCCCTCCTGCCCACTATAAAGGGAAAAGTATTTAAGGCAAGCAGACTCCCCACATTTTGGTTTCCCAGGGCTCAGTTTTACTTACATACAAAGCCTTTGTTTAAAGTTCAGAACAGCCAGCTGGATGTCAGGATCCTCTGGAAAAATATGGCAGGGGTCTGGTTAATCCACTCTCAAGGATGACCTCCCGCTCTCCACCATAGAACCCATCTCTTAGGGATTCCTAGAAACAGACAGTTCTTCCCAGATGCACTCTCAACAATCGCCTCTGGTGTTTCCTTGCAGCTGTCAGATGTTAAGTTACGTCAGAGCTCTTTGATGGTACTTTCAGCAGCTCTGTCCCTTCCTCCTAGTGCCGTCCCCCTTATATAGCAGCGATGACCACAACAATTTTACACTATTGAGGGAACTACCCTGCTGAGTTCTCACAACTAGCGTTCGACTCACTGTGCTTTTATTATATACTTTGAAGGTGGAGTTTCAGCCACCTTCATTGTATCCACCATTTTCATACAGTTTGGCCATGCTCCAGCCAAGGGAATTGTCATGCAGTAACTTCCTGCAGAGCCAGCAAGTCTGGGGAACAATGGGTTTTCCACATATTTAGAAAGACAAGTTATTGCAGTTTGTAATTAGCTGGAAGATGTAAAATACAGACTGGTAGTGGGGGATTTATTTGTCGAATGTCCCAGAGCCAGCAAAAAGCTTTACCTCTGGCTTAGAGACACTTTTTCATGAAAACAGAGTGGCTTTTCCTTTCAAATGTATGCTGGTATTTGGTATGTGAAACATAATATACATTACTTTTTGTGAACACATACCATGTCTTTTCCCTGACAAGTTTCTGTTAGCAGTGGTACATTTTCACATCTAAACAGCTAAGCCATTTTTGTGTCAGTGTTGAAAAATCCTGCTTTTCATGTGAAAGGGTCTTCAGTGTGTGGCCTTTGAATTTACCCCACACTTACTAGCTATACGTTAGGAGAAAGTCAGAGTTACTCAAAGTAACTAACCCCTCTACCTCTATCATTTTTCTTGTGAATCAGGCCCAAAGTAGGTATTCACTAATCTGGCTGCCTGCTTTTGGTTATACCGTGTGGACTGCATTCATGCACATAGTACGGCATCCCTACAAACTATCCCCACCAAAAATATTGCCGTACATATGGTTGTTTGTTTCGCCATAGGCGATATATTTGGGGAAGATATTTTGAGGGAGCGGGGTTTGCAGGGGTATCCCCACAGGTTCCATGGGTCAATATTGCTGCAAAAATATGGCGATATGTTTGTATCGCAATATTTTTGTGGGGATATTAACACATGGAACCCATAGCACAGATGTTTTGGACCACAGTCCCCATCAGCTATCTAGCATAAGCAATGGTGTTGATCATCGGAGCCATATTCCCCAAAACTTGGAGAGCCAAAATGTGCAGACCTCTGACATAGTTATTGTGTGGTATATTCATTAACCTTTGTTTCTAGATTAATAAACAATGTAGCGAGTCACAGATTGGGGAATAGTGGACACATATATTGCCATATTTGTGAAACTCTGCTTCTGATTACATTTTTTTATTACAAAACTATGTGGCAGTACTGTTTTGTATAAGAGATGATACATACACAATGTAGAAGTTTCATGGTTAGTTTTTCTCGTTCATGATGTGAGGGATTACCCTGTGTAGGATTAGGCTATCCTTGAACAGCACTTTAAAGCTGACAAGGTAGGCCATGGCTTAAAATAAAAACACAAATACCAAATACTAAAACAGGAATTATTCATAAAAAATCAAATTCTGTTTGAACTACATGTTGTTTTATAGAATACAATCATTGAACACTTAAAATGTTGTAAGTTGCTTCAAAAGTGAACAGCATACAGTGCAATTAATACTGTGGTCACCATAATCAAATTATGCTTGCAAAGATATGAGGGCAGGGAAATGGTAATGAATTTTCAAATGTAAGTTTTTTCTTTTTTTTAATGAGTAGGAAGAAGATAGTGGCATGGTGTATAATCACAGCCTTAGCAAAGTGCTTCTCATTCTGTGTTACTTTGTTGTGAAGAGCCTTGTAGTAGCTGTCAATTCAGTAAGAAGGTCATACACCTTGCAGAATGCAGCATCATACAGTAACCCATATAATAACCCCTGTAACCCATGTCAAGTCAAAATATCTTTATTCAGAATCCAGTCGTTACAGGTGTGTTGCATTTATTACATGCACAGACAATAATACACAATTAATATGATAAGCTGGAACATCTAAAATGTAGTTGAAACCAATGTCAAAGAACGTGTCGAATGTATCATAGGTAAATAGGATAAACTAAGATGTGCAGACTAACAAGATAAAAATCATATAGGCATCAGTGAATGGAACAGTGCGACAAAACAAAGTGCAACATACACAATTCCTAAAATTCTTTATCATAACTACTCATATACTCGGGGCACTACATCCCTGAGCATTAGATCAAGACAAAGTTCATTGCCCGGTGTTTCACTATAGAAATTTAGCATACACACAATAAGGTTCAAGGGCTTATAAGTAGATTCTTTTAGTGCATTTCAAGATATTATTCCATCACCACGAGGATTTTTGAATGGTTTTGCTTTCTTTGCCAAAACTTGCTCCAGGTGAAAATTCAAAGCCCCACAAACTGTCATAAATGGGACAGATGACAAATATAAGAATGTTGGATCACAGTAACAAGCTTAATCCAACGTAAAATAGGAAACGTAAACCTTTAGACAAGGGACAAAATAAAATTGAAATTTTCCAATAACAGATTTTAAAGGTAGAGCTTAAACTGTTATAATTTATCTTTGGTGTCAAGTGTATGTCCACAGTAACGTTTCTGCAGCCTTATTTTAACTTCTCAAAACAATGTGTTCTCTTGCTGATGGTTTCTCTAATTGGTTCAATTCTCATTCCAATGCACAATACATGAGTGTGCCTGTTTTCATCGTAGAAGCTCTAACTTCACTTAACTCATGTAATGTTGTGTTGCTGAAAAGTCGCACTGATTATTCAAGTACGACACATATGATTCAACTGCTTGCAGAAATTGAGTGCCCACAAAGAAAGTGAATAGGGGCCTTTGTAATGGATAGCACCGCATACAAGACTACCTCATTGTAGCATTAATGTCCCAAAAAGTATGCACTGCTTTATTCATTAACATTTCAACTTGTCACTTGCTTCCTTGAGAGACAGCATGCAACACATGTGGCCTCATTCTAAGTTTGCCAGTCCGGAAACAACAGTGCTGATAAGTTTACCGGCACAGTTGTTTCTGGACATGCAAATTATGGGTTTGACTGCGGAAGCCGCTGTGCCCTACAGGTCTGACCCTGCCGGGCACAGTGGTCATGGCAGGTAAAGCCGTCCGGATGCACCAGCACCGTTAACAGCAGTGTTGGTGCTTTTGTCTCCCAATTTCTATAGAATCCTATGGGACTCTATGGGAATGGGGATTAACGAAATTGCCGGCACCTGACTTCCCGGCTGCCCGACTTGGAATAGCCTGTTGGTACCAGGAAGTCAGACACGGGTCATTAATTACAGGTCTAGTGGCAATCTGCCGGTAGCACCGGCACGGTTATTGCCGGACCCGTAAAGAAACCCATGATGTAGATAGTGCCACAAATTAATCATCCCAGGAACAATATTGGGCCTTGAGTACATTTTTCCCCAAAGACTAAGTTTGAATAACTTTTAAGTGGACAGCAGCAAATGCTAAAATAATACCTCAAAGGTAAAAACACTATATGTGTTCATGGAGAAATATGTGTGCCGTAATGGCAATGTACCTAAAAAAAATAGCATGTTTCAAATGTGTCAGAAATGTAATTCAGCTAACAGACGAACACAACCTGTGTTACAGAAATAAATGTTAATTGTGAAAAGTCAAATAAATTATCCTGTCATTTTATAGCATAATGCCATGTTTTTCAAAGAAAAAAAAAGAGGTGATGGCTGGAAGGTTTAGAATAAATCTTAACCTCTGGCATTGCTCTGGGAAACTCTCCAGACCATCGTTCTTCACCTGCCAAGCCATTACAGAAGGGGAAAGACCATATGCAAATCAAGCTTGGTCCCACCCCAAAAGGGGCAGTCCAGCCCGAACTGCTAGGTCATATCCCTTCTGCTGGAGACCACAAGCATCCCCAAACATGTTTCGGCCTTGTTGGGCCTCATCAGTGAGGAGTAGCTTGGGTCTCTAGGCCCAGCAGGCACGGGACCCACATCTGGGCATACCCATCCCACTTGGGGTGACAAAGCAAAAACAAAGAGGTGATGGCTGGAAGGTTTAGAATAAATCTTAACCTCTGGCATTGCTCTGGGCAACCCTCCAGACCATCGTTCTTCACCTGCCAAGCCATTACAGAAGGGGAAAGACCATATGTAAATCAGGCTTGGTCCCACCCCAAAAGGGGCAGTCCAGCCCGAACTGCTAGGTCACATCCCTTCTGCAGGAGACCACAATCATCCCCAAACATGTTTCAGCCTTGTTGGGCCTCATCAGTGATGAGTAGCTTGGGTCTCTAGGCCCAGCAGGCACCGGACCCACGTCTGGGCATACCTGTCCCACTCGGGGTGACAAAGCAAAAACAAAGAGGTGATGGCTGGATGGTTTAGAATAAATCTTAACCTCTGGCATTGCTCTGGGCAACCCTCCAGACCATCGTTCTTTGCCTGCCAAGCCATTACAGAAGGGGAAAGACCATATGCAAATCAGGCTTGGTCCCACCCCAAAAGGGGCAGTCCAGCCCGAACTGCTAGGTCACATCCCTTCTGCATGAGACCAAAAGCATCCCCAAACATGTTTCAGCCTTGTTGGGCCTCATATCCACCATGTAAAGAAACACCTTTTTACTGTACAGGGAAGAAATTACCTACTCGCATATTGGAAATTGTATACCAGAGAACATCTATTCCATTTAAAGATGTCATTTTATTGAAATTGCCAATTGTGGAAATATTCAGAGCTACAAACATCTTGCTTCGTCCTGGGCAAAGCATGGTCATTTATATGAGCTTGCATTGTGTAATTACAAATAGAAGGGCATATGTCTTTCAGGCATACAGAAACATACAAATACTGTGACTTGACTTAGGGCAATGCTGGATAGTGTTCCAGTGAAATCACTAATAAACTTATTCCACTTCAGCCTTGCCTAAATGTTCCCATGTGAGGAAGAATAAGACTCCAATGTTTCTAGTCTCGGCCTTTCAGAGTGGAAAGATGTACTGTGTGCTTTAACCATGAAGAACCAATTATAGTCCCAGGGCAAAATACCTTGTCAACAGACCTTCCATGTAATGAGCAGTCACTGTCTCTTGATCCCTCTCACCGCCCCAGCAGTCAGCAGACCACGGACGTACAGGATGCCATCCTGTAACCATACAGCGCATGATTGATACATGCTGAGGTGTTTCCAGCGGACCCCGCAGGAATGATTTATGTAAATTGAAATCCCAAGCCTGACAGGGATCAAGAGACACTGCTACACTGCAAGATAACGGAGCGCAGGGGTTTGATTGCACAACATACTCTGCGCATGCACGTTCAAGAAATTAATAGGAGACAGATATGCCTTCTAGATATTAAAATAAGCTGGTGGCTGTTGCTGCTATTTGACAAGCTCCTTTGAAAATTAAATTGGGTTAACTCATGGGAGTATGCAGGAATCATACCCAAGTTCACACTACCCCCACAAGTAGAAACTGGAGAGACTTTATCTGAAGACATCTTCCACTGGATGAGTGTGTTAGGGCGAGGTAACACTTACGCCATGGCCCTGTCCTGAAGAAGGTCGGAGACACGCAAAGCTGCAATAAGAGGCAGAAGAGCCACACGTGTAGACGTTGATGTCTAATAAGCTTTTGCTATTTGACTGTTATACACATTTGTAACAGAAGTGGGTGAAACTATGGAAGTACTGTATGTTTTTTGGAAAGGGTTTTTGATTTAATAACCCATATTATTGTGAGTGTAATTATATGTGCAAGTGTGAGTGAGCAGGTGGATGTATGGTGGAATGTTTTGATGATGTCAAAGGTATGAACCGTTATTTATTTTTATATAAGTAAACAGTCATATATTTTTGTTGTTTGTAATAAATTCCTTTATTGCTTATAAATTATGTGCTAACTGTGTCCTTCCAACCTCAAAGCCAAGGTCCATTTTGGTTTCTACTAGACCAAAACATTATACAAATTTATTTAAAAATGAATACTATGAAATAAAATTAGAAATAAAATTTAAATAGCCCTATTTTACAGTAGTGCTTTGTCGATATTTCCAGGCTTATAAAAGATAGCTTGATATCTCATAAACCCTGGCAAAAAATCTTGGGCATTTACAGAAATTGAGCTCCCCGAGTAACATATCAGTTCTACTAGATTTAAAAAGAGGTAAGAGCCACTTTCATTGTAGGTGAGTCAAATGAGGACAGAAACGCATAAAATGATATATGCCCTTTTATATTTTTATTTTTATTACATTTTCAAAATCCTTGGTTACAGGTACCAAATTGCTCAGACTACAAATTCAACTTTGACCTTTCAACCATGACCCCCCCTTAAAAACAACATCCCTCCCTCGTGCCCCCACCCTCTCCCTGCAAAACGTTGTCCTCTTCTGTGTGAATCAATGTTCATCGTCCTCAAGGTCATAATGTTGGATGTACTGCTCCTTTGGTTGTAATGTAAGCCGGTGGTCATGGTTGTGTGATCAAGACAGTGTCTTATGTAGTACGTAAACCTTCCCGGGTGGGGCTCCCCTCTCATGTTAATGAAAAAATCGCTGGACATGCCCATCTGTCCACCAGAGACCAAATCATTTGTCATCACATATTGGAATTCTGTCAGCGTTTGACTATATATTTTTGCACAAAATCTCCCCATAGCAGTGCATACATGACAGATTTTCAATGAAGCGCTGCAGTTCAGTTATTGTTTCTATTGTACAGATATTGGTGGTTACATTAATACACTTGTTCTTTCCCAGCACCTGAGCCTCTTTCCATTGCATCACTAGGCACGCCCACGCTGCCAATAGGAACTGTTCTGCGACCCCCTTGATTCTCACTAGCTCCCCTTCAGACTCTTCCAATCCAAATAGAATTAGAAGAGGTTCTGTTGCACGTTCGATCCTGTCTAGATCCCTGATCAATCCCAACACTTTGTCCCAGAAAACCTAAATTCGGGGGCAACCCCACCACATATGCCAGTAGTCAGCCCTCTCACCACAATGGCACCAGCACAAAGAACTGGAACTTCTTGGATAACCTGTGCAGGTCATATTGCCATCTGGGGAGGAGTTTGATGGCATACAGCTTGTACTGGCACGTTATTTCGACCTGTGACGTTCCTTTGCATATCTTTCCCCATTGGGCTGGGTCTAATTCATAACTAAGATCCCTTTCCATCTGTCCTGTAGGGTTTCAGTTGATCCCTTCCCAGCAAGTATCAGGGATCTATACATGGTGGATATGAGACACCGTGAGTCCACCCTCTTATCAAGGATCTCCTCAAACGTAGTAAGGTCCCTTTGGATCTTGTCCCTCCATATATCTCTCGATAGTGTCCCTTTGAGCTGGAGGAAGGAAAAGGCCGGTAGGGGACCTATCCTCAGTGTGTTCTCTATGTCAGAGATTTCAATGAAAGTGACCCCCCTCCAGAGTTGACTTACCCTTTCGAGCCCAGCATCGAACCAACATTGGAAGCGTTCATTATTCCAGGAGCCCAAAAGTAATTCAGGGGCGATGGCCATGACGTGATTCCCCACATATTCACCCCGTCTTGCCAGATTCCCCTTATGGTGCCCAATATAGGATGGTCCCTAATTCTGTATATGAGCTTGTTCTTTGGGATCCATACCCATTCCGCCACCTTGTCCGGGGCCAAGTTGGAGTTATCTAAATCCACCAATTGAACACCCCACTGCCCTCTGAGATGGGGAATAAGAACTCTGAGCTGAACCGCTTGGTAATATTTCTGGAGATCTGTTAAGCCCACACCCCCCATGTCTTTGGGCAATGTCAGGACCTCATTTGCCACCCTTGTCTTCTTCCCCTGCCATAAGAAATGCAGAATTGTTCTTTTAACCTTGCTGAAGAAGGATGTCAGGAGGCGAATCAGAAGCATTTGGAACAGCTATAAGAATCTGGGGAGACACACCATTTTCACAGCGTTGAGTATCCCAAGCAATGAGATTGTAAATTTACCCCACTTTGCAATGTCAGCCTGGAAGGTCGAGAGAAGAGAAGGAAAATTGGCCTCATATATGGTGTCTAGTTCCAGCGTTAGATTAATCCCCGGGTATCAGAGGGTGTCACCTCCAGATCATGAGACCCAATGGGGTGAATCTCCCAGTCTCACCTTGTTTGAATCTCTGGAGTGGGAACAGAATTAATTTAGCTCTGTTAATCTTAAAACCAGTGAGCGTCCCATACTGTTGAATTAAGTGGATCACCTTGGGTATGGATGTCAGAGGATTCTAAACGTGTAACAGTAAGTCATCCACATAGAGGGCTACCTTATATTCCTTCGTGCCCACCTTAAGTCCCTCCATCTGCTGGTCTCCTCTGAGTCTCTGGGCTAATGGCTCGAGGGAGAGAGCAAACAGAATTGCTGAGTGGACAGCCCTGTCGCGTGCCTTTACCAAGATCAAACCAGTGGGAAAACCCACCATTCACTGCTACCGTGGCTTTCTGGGACCTATAAACAGCTTTGACCCCCTTTCTAAACCGAAGACCCAGCCCCTCCTTGGCTAGGACCGCCTCCAGAAATCCCCATTCCACCCTATTGAACGCTTCCTCTGCATCGACCGAGAGGAACACATGCCCCCCTGCCATCTTCCGGAACTCGTGCATCAGATACAGTGTCATTCGCATTGTATCTTCCCCCTATCGTAGAATTATAAATCAGACTTGATCCGAATGTGTCAGACGAGGCATGAATACTTCGAGTCTTGCTGCAAGAACCCATGTGTAGATCTTAGCATCAATATTTAGCAACGATAGGGGGTGGTATGATCCACATTTTTTAGGGTCTTTGCCCTACTTAGGGATCACTGTGATGAGTGCATGGGAGAAGGAGTCAGGAGCCACCCCCAACTTATGTTCATCGTTGAACAACTCCACCAGGAAGGGGCGAAGAGATGAGAGAAAGGATTTATAGAAACCTGCCATATACCCTTCCTCCTCCGGGGCCTTCACCAGCGTCAGGTGCTTCACAGCCTTCTTGATCCTCTCTGTGGTGATCAGAGCATGACAGTTGCGGCATTTGGATGCTCTCTATGTATTCATCTATCTCCGGTCCCACCTGCCCAATCTCTGATTTGTATAAACTTTCATAAAATGTTGTGAAAGCTTTGGGGATCTCTCTATTTTCTATATTCTGGGTTCCCTCCTTCCCCTCAATGGTTTCCACCGCCCTCTCTGCGCACTGCCCCTGCAGCCTGGCTGCGAGCAGCACATCCACCTTGTCTCCCTTCTCATAATATTTCTCTTTAAGAAGCTGTAGCTTCCAGACTATCTGATTTTCCTGTAGGATGCAGAGTTCCTCTCTCTTACATTTGGCCTCCTGAATCTTACTCCCCCTCCCTTTGTGTGGCGTTCCACGCTGCTCTGTCCAGCTTGGCTATCGCCTCCCATAATTTGACCTCTATTAAAGTCTGTTCCCTTTTTTTACTAGCCCCCTCTTTGATGAGGATCACCCTCCATGTTGCCTTTCCCGCTTCCCAAACTGTCGTCCTCGGCACTTCTCCTTTGTTATTTGTTTTAAAGTATTCCCTTATTTCCCCTTCCAACTCTCTTTGGAAGACTGCATCCTTCCGCAGAGACTCATTACACTTCCACCTTGAACCACTGTGCGGGAGACAAGCCCAGTCCAGATCTACCATGACCATGTTATGATCCGACCATGTGATTGGGGAGATTTCCAAACCCACTGCTGCGTCCAATAGGCCCCCTTTGATGTACATATAATCAATCCTGGTAAAGGTACCATGTGGAGTAGAATAAAAAGTGTAGCCTCTCTCGTTTGGGTGAAAGCTCCTCCAGGCATCCCTCAACCCATAAGTATCCAGCAGTTCCATGCCCCCGGCCCATCCTCCACCCAGTGGATCATGTGCAACCTGGTTACCCACCTGATTATCCATATTCACATCCGCCCAGAGGTTGAAGTAACCCTCCAGGGGTACGTGCCCAGAGGCCTCCATCATGATTTTCAGAAATGTTCTCTGTAAAAATCGGGATTGCCCTTTATTGGGGGCATACATGATTGCCAATGTGAATGTGACCTTGCGGGTGGTTCCCACTATCATGAGAGTCCTCCCTTCTACGTCGGCCCACACCTTGTTCACCACCAGATTCAAGTCCCATCTCACAAGAATCCCCACTCCCACCTTTCTCAGTGGGCCGGAGCCCCAATGTTCCGGTCCCAGTCTCGGGCCCAGGCTACTATGTTCCACACCCCTTGCTTACTTGGTCTCCTGCAGGAACATCACATCTAGTCTCACTCTACAGAACTCCCTGGCCACTAGAGACCTTTTGATGGGTGAGTTCAGACCCTTAGCATTGAGGGTTCCCACCCTGAGGAGTCTATCCATTTGGATGCCCTGGGTCACTGCCATTTCTTCCTTATTGCGCCTAAGAAGCCAATATTATGTCCCGGCAACCATGCACATAAACCATCACACATATCACCACTTGAATCCCGATTGAGGACACATTTCTGCCCATTCCCCACCACCCCCCCTCAAGGGTGTCCGAATCTGCCAGGTTGCCATCTCCTCGCTTTGTTCGGACCACCAGATGGGACCAGGAACCGCACTGCCCCTCCTCTAAACATACTCCCCAACATTAAGCCCCCACCCCATCATAACATCAAACATTCAACAATTCAACAATTCCCTCACAAGACACCTCCCGACCTCGCCCCCTCTGCTTATACGTCACCAGGGCCGGCGTCAATTAGGACTCCCTTCGTACCCGGGTCCTCTTGACTTAGTGCTCCAGCACCAATTTTAGCTTCGTCACACCGTCCTCACCAGAGGTTTGGGTGCCGACAGCCTGCGGCACAATTGTGGTTCTGCTTGAGAACGGGTCCAGTGTGTCTCCCCCGAGTGCACCAAAACAAGATCGACCTCTATCGCAGAAAGTGGGCATTCTGTCGCCTCAGGCGACTCCTAGATGTTAACATTCCCCCTCCTGTACTTCCCGGAGCCTGTAATGCGTCGCCTTTTAGGTCCCTGAATACGCCATAGTTTGTTGTCGCCTTGTCTCTCATCTTGGGCCTGGCCGTCTTCCTGGTTGCCCAGGAGTTCTGCCTGATAGATCAGCAAGGAATATCGAGGCTTAGTACCACCAAAAATGTAATCCGCCAGCCATGAAGTCAAGGTTATGAATATAACTTTATTCTGTACAGATACAAATATCAAAGCAGACAGCTATCTGGCTCCAAAGTGCCTCCCAGTGTGTACAAGCAATGTGTACAAGCCGACCCAGTGAGGGGTGAGAATACTGGTCATCACAAAGCATGCAGTATTTATACATAGTCCTGGTCAATGCCCAGCCCTTCTCCAAACTAATAAATTACACATTTAGGTTTGTGCTCAGTTCACATGAAAAATATAACAATATTAATTTGCACTTTTGACATGTTTGCCTATCCTTGGAGATTCAATGGCGATGTTGTTTCTCCAGATCAAGTTAAGCCCAGTTTCAAGAAACAAATTTAATAGTTTATTGCAAAGCCACATGGTTTTAGTTTGTCTGCCATTAGGTTCTGATGTTTGTATATGGCTGAAGCTATAGATGCAGACAACACTTCAATTGAGGTTCACTGTGGCTCCAAGGTTCCTTAAAGATACAATACTGGCAAACTCTGTTGTATTCAGCTGTGTAGATCTTTCATTTTTTATTGAGCTTTAGGAGAAGTCCTGTTCCAAGAGATGCATAAAAGATTTCTTCCTTAACACACAGCTGTAGTTGCTTTGCTTTGTGTGTTGTTGTTTGAAAGAGGATGAGTCTGTAGACACAGACAACACTTTGAATGGGAGTTCATTTTGACTTTGCACAGGACAAATATTTCTGCTTTTGTCAGTCCTAGTGTGGACATAAGCTCAAAGGTCATTCTGCTCAGTGGCTGCTGAAAACATGGTTTATCATTTCTGAACTGAAATAGGAGTAGGGATCAAAATGGCAGATGTTTTCAAGATGGCAGCGAAGTCAATTCTATCTAAATCGAGATAATCATAGGTTGTAATGCAAATGCGAATGTCTTAGGCCAATGTTCATAATCAGGCGGTATCTATGCGAATATCGTTTAACAAACCCTCCTTTTGGCCTAAGCCAAGAGCATAACTCAGCATTCGCTTTACTCAAAACCCCACGTCTCAATGTCCGTACATCCTGAATCACATTTTTCAGAAATATCAATCGCCATAAGTTCCTTGATAGTAATATCCTTCATTGGTAGTTTTCTTGGGCGTATGTACCTTAGGTCCCAGTCTACCTATCGTTTGTGCACAACATCCTCCTAACATTGAACATCTGGCAGGAAGACATTGTACACAACAACAACAAAACAATACAACACCAAGAACTACCATTAGGACTGCAAAGAGTTTCCAACCCCATGATCGTAGCAAGTCCCACAACCAAGTACTAAGATTCTAGTTTCCCTCTGGGACATGTACTTCAGTACTCAAGGTATGTAGATTTTGTATTGACTTTAATATAGTAGGAGAGGAGTCAGGTACAAAAACACAGCATGTGGATCCCACCAATTTACATACCCCACCACACTCAGTTAGGATGACGTCTATCACCATCCTATTTTGGAGGGGTACTAATCTAACTGCCTTTTGCTCCAGTGTCATGTTGTGCATAATATCGGTGGTCCTATTGATGGTTTTTTCCAGTACCCTTGCTAGTCTTCTGATATCCTCAGAATTAATTATCTGTCCGCAAAATGGCACAAGGGATTTTGCTACATCACCCATGACTTGTGAGGGAGTATCACCATTCTCATCCCGCCTTGGACGAGCTGTAGAGACCTCATTAGTGGTAGCCACATATATCCCTGGTAACAAGATACTTAAATAACAAGTACCTTGCCAATCTCTAGGTAACCAAGGATAGGCTTAATTGCCACAAACAATGTAAACAGGCTCTCCTACATACAAAGGTCTGTCCTCACTGGTTAAATTTGCAATGTTAGTACAACCCTCGAATGTACCCATTGGCTGAGAACCTTCCCTTTGTATACAGAAGGAAACAGAGTTGGGGCTATGATTAATAGTATAAGAAGGAGGCATGGCATCCCAGATGCCTATGTGAGCCATCTTGAAAGAATTTGGGGATTGGAAAGGTCGAGAGAGTCTATCAGAAGGCCTAATAGAAGCAACATTGAGTTTGCTTCTATTCGCAAAGAGAGAACATCCCAAAGGTGTTAGGATGCATTTTCAAATTCATTTAGATTAGTCCATCGAAGTTCCCAGAAATACTATCGTTCCAAAAACCAAAGAATAGTGCCCTGAGCAAGGCGCAGCATGCAATAGTTAAGGGAAGAGGATAAATAAACCAGTTTAGTCCTTTTTCCCCGTGTTGTGGCAAGTGTGAACACACCCAGCAATTCGTTCTGTTTAGAATTGCATGGGTCTCATTCATGATCATTAGGAGAGTGTTATTATGATAACCCTGTTTATGCTGGGAGTCTCGAGGAGGAAGAGTGAGCAGATGCACGAAAGTTGAAGACACAGTGGAGATTATTTCAGTGGTTAACAAAGTCTCAAGCGGATGTACTCTTCCACGTACCAGAACCCAAGCGCAATATATATAATTACTAAACAAGCCAGTAATCTGATTACAAAACAGTGGGTCCTCAAGGACCATGATCTTTGATGAACAGATTCTTTGTCAGCCACAAGACCAATAGCTTTCTCTGCACGAGTGGCTTTAGGAAGGGACATTGTTTCTCAGAGTCTGTTTAGAAGCCTCTCCGTTAGGCTCTTTTAGTTCATCCGTCGGTGGCTCCTGACCACGTGGCTTATCCTGCTTGAAGGTGACTTTGTCGGTCCCTGCCTCTTATTTATTTTTCAGTGAAAGACTGACAAGGGACTGGCTCAATGATGATTCCTTGTGGGCACAGCCGATGCTGTGCTGTAGGTCCTGTATCTTGGACGCAGATCTTACCTCAAGACTCCAGGTAGGGTGTCATCTGCGAACAGAGTGTCATCGCTTCCTGGAAGACGTGATGAAGCAGAAGCAAGATTGCTCAATGGTGAAGAAAGATCTGAAGAAGAACTTGAAGGCAAAACAGCAGTCTGCCCAGGCCGAACGGGCCCAGGAAGGATTTCCAGGACTCCCTCAGTATCGTTTAGAACAGACTTGTGATGAGGAACAGAGTGAACAATCTCCTTCTCTTCCCCTTTGTTGTGGGGCATAGGAAAAGGTATCTTCTTGATGTAAGTTCTGTGGATCCAGTGTCGTTTCCCTTCCACTCATACAGCGGTCTGTGTGGCAAGGAGGACTTGATACAGTCCTCTCCAGCGAGGTGCGAGACACGAGGCTCTTTCAAATGATTTAATGAGCACCCAGTCCCCAGGTCAGAGTCGATGACCTGGGCCTCATATTTTACTGGCAGGGCTTCTCGCACCTGCTGATAAATCAAATACAAGTTTTGAGTTAACTGGTCACAGTACTCAGAAAGGAGCAAATGCTCTACATCTTTTAGTCACTTGGGTTTGGGTACATTCCAAATATTGGCTGGTCTCCCCATGATTATCTCATAGGGAGAGAGCCCTGTTCTCCATCATGCGGTCATCTGCATGGATAATAGAGCTATTGGTAAGGCATCTGGCCACTTCAAATTGCTACTCGCACAGATTTTTGCCATTCTATTCTTTAATATACCGTTATGGCGTTCTACAAGTCTGGCACTCTGAGCGTGTCTGGCAGAATGGAACCATTTATCAATCTTCAATCCCGCACATACTTGCAGGATAACAACAGTGATAAAATGTGGAACATTGTCTGACCAAATGACCCTCGGCAAACCAAACCTAGGAAAATATTCCTTCAGCATGGTTTTTCGCCGTCGTCATTGCTCTGACATGTTTCAAAGGAAAAGCTTTGAACCATTTACTGAAAGTGCAAATAACTACTAGGACATATTTGTAATTCTGACAACGCTCCATTTCAATATAATCGAAGTGTATAACTTCAAAAGGCATAGAGGGGGGACCAAAACTACCCCTCTGTGTCGATGTACCTTTCCCAGCATTATGCTGTAAGCATACCATACAATTTTGGACAAAACGCTCAGCAGTTTGAGATATTTACATTTACCCAGACAGGTTCTATTAGTTTACAAATCTTTTTAGCACATATGTGAGTAGGACTATGAGCCATCGTAACCATAGCGGTGACATAAGCATTGGGTAGCATCCATTTTACCCAACAACCTACATCGGCTAAACTTGCTGAAACCTCAGCCCACTGTTTAAGTTCATCTGGAGTGGCACCAGCCTCAATGTCTTTTATACAACCAATTCCTACGTCTATTACACACATGTTTGTGACCTCTTTTGTTATATACATTTTGGAATGCAAATCGGTGGCAGTCAGTTTAGCTATTCTATCAGCCACATCATCTGTTACTTTCTGGTGTGCTGCGCACTTCATTGTTGCTAACTGGGTAGGAAGCACAAGTGCTGAAAGTAGCCGAACTACCAGGGGACCATGTTGTATCTTAGCTCCATGCGAAGTCAAGAAACCTTTCTCTGCCGATAGTCGACTGAAGTTGTGAACCACCCTAAAGGCAGACCGACTGTCTGTAAATATATTCACACTTAGCCATTCGAAAAAAGTTCACAAGCTCGAGTCAATGCAAAAATCTCTGCGGCCAGCGCGGAATTATGCGGAATTCTTTTGTTTCCACAATACTGCTTAATGTAGTGATTAAGTAAGAAGCAGTGGATGTGCTATCTGGAAGTTTGAAGCAAGAGCCATGGCAAAACAGCTCCCCTTGCGGATCTTTTAATGGTGAATCATTTAACTCAATTCTGCCTTTAGTCTCTTGTTCTGTAGTATAGAGGCAGTCATGTGACATCTTGTCACTGCAAGCAATTTCTCGTGGAAGAGGAAATAGTTTGGCAGGATTTAATGAGCAACATCTCTTAATTTGAATATGCGGTGCAATTAGAATCAGCTTGTATCTTGTTAATCGTGCTGATGTGAGATATTGTGTTTGCATACTGTTTAATAGAACATCTACAGACTGAGGTACCATCACGGTTAAGGAGTGACCCAGAACAATACCCTCACTTTGTTTTACCAATGCAGCAGCAGCAGCAACAGCTCACAAATATCTTGGCAAAGCTCATGCAACAGGGTCAAGCGTGGAGGAAAAATAACCACACGGTCTATTCTTCCCTCCATGCTCCTGCTTTAACACAGCCAAAGCGCATCCATCACATTCATGCACATTCAAAACAAAGACCTTGTCATAATTTGGTGTTCCCAACACTGGTGCTGAACACAACGCAGCCTTGAGCAGATCAAAAGCTTTCTGGCAATCCATGTTTTACGGTAAAGGCAAAGACATGCCCTTCTTTGTCAATGCCAACATTGGTTTTATCATTAATAAGAAGTTAGGAATCCACTGTCTACAGTATGAAGCCATGCTTATCAAGGCACTGACCTCTTTCTGTGTATTTGGGACAGACATGCTAGAGATGAGATACCAAAAAGAAACACACATGAAAAAGAAGCCAGCCTTATAAAAGGCTTTTGTGCCCTTTATGCAGGAAAATAAGCCTGCAAACTACTTTTCCCAGTGGACACCGGGCCAAGAACTACAAATCCCCACCCACGTTGGGTGGGACACACGCGCACATGTGTGCGCGAGCAGAAGCACAGGGCTTGTGCTCAGACATCCGACTGAAGCAGACGTGTTTACTGGAGCTCCGAGCAAGGGGAGCAGCACAAGGGTCCACGTCCCAGACAACCTTCCTCCAAGCCCCTCGCACGCCTAAGATAAGTAGCGCCAGCGCAGGGGAGCCTGCAAACGCATTGGGAAAGGCGTGCATGCTGCAGCAAAGCCGCGTTGAGGAGCGAACAAGCAGAAAGCCTTCAACGCGATTAGGGGCACATGCAGAGGGCGTCGCCCATACTCTCGAGCCCCCCCTGCTCCAGATAAGCTAAGTCTCTCACGTAGTAGCATTCCTAGCCATAACTCAATACTGTGCAAGGGGGCATCCAGGGGTGCAGCAACTCCTCTAGAGCAGTGCATGTCATTTGCATACATAATTAGCCACGTCTACTACCTAAAGGAAACCGCGACTGGCATAGTGCGACTTGTGCTGAAGTCACGCCTCACCACATGCGTCTAGCAGCACATCAAGGACCCATTCAACCATGTGTGATTTTTAACGCATGAACCAACAATTACAGCAGAGCCACGTGCAGCAATCTGTCCGCATATACAGTGTTTAACCCATCACGGGGGGCATGTAAACTAATACAAACAAAGCCTGAGACGAGTGGGTCTGCATGGGGAAGTGTCACTAATCCACTGCATGTACAGTGTTGTGTGTGTGAGGAAACATCCACAAGATAATAACTCATGCTCTCTTTGCAGCATTGAACTGCTCCGGATACCGGACTTGAGAGTGCGCAGGCAGGAGGCCAGCACTCACCCCAGAAATAAGTCTCTCTTTGGCTCACTTTTGAGCCGGGTTGTATTATGTGCATGTAGTACATATTATTGCTGAGTGAGTGTGCTTAATTGTTATTGCTGTATTTATCCTATGTTCCCCCGGCCTGTCCACCTCCCCTCTCCTGACCATCTTTCCGGTTATCCTAAAAACCAGTTCCTGTCCAACCAACGGTTCCCTAACCCTCTTTCCCCGTCAGGGTCTCAGAGGCCTGTGTAAGCTTTGCCTTGTAGGCGCCCAGACCGCGGAGGGGTGGTTGGTCCATGCGACTCCTGCGCCTGGAGCCCAGAGCTTTGACAACATGGCAATTTAACACCTGGCTTCAACACAATTTTAAAAGGCTCAATATGTAAAATACCAACGTCATTATCATCAGATGGCCATAAACATGCCGAAACCCCATCAAATTCAGTTGGTAAAGACCTAGTCAAGAATTGTGAAACAGAAGTTTGTTGAGGTGAAATTGTTAAATGCACTCCATCCGGAGAACAGTAAATTACAGCATTCAATTCTTTCAACAGATTCAACCCCAACAAATTTTCGCCAAAATTTGTTGTAAAAAAAATGGATATGATTCAGTGAATGGCCCGAGTGAAATCGGTACCGGCTGAGAAACCGGACTAACCACTTGCATACCAGAGAACCCTACAGAAATGTTGTTCTGCCCTGACAGTGGAATATATGGAACCCGTGAATGATCAATGGAACACTTCTGTGCTCCCATATCTAATCAACTATAGATGCTTACTATTCCCCACCTTCATCTCAACGTACGGCCTTTTCTGATCGACGGGAATAGGTACTGGTTCCAAACTCTGCTGCAGACTGTCCTAATGGAACAATACATCATCAAATGCAAGATCCTCAGAGAAATAGACGTTCAAAGGATTATCCAAAATGTTCCCATTATCAACACTATGCTGCTGACTACCCTGTGAAAATGGCTGTTGATTCTGAGCGAAATGACTTCTACCAGGACCCCCTATCCCAGGACAGCCTCTGGATCGTCTACCCATGGTACCATATGTATTATTCGATCGCTGCTGAAAGATCGGGCATTGTGATCGCCAATGGACTTCTTGTCTACAATAAGCACACTGGTTCATGTGTACAGGACCCATTTGCACATTACACAGTGGTGCGCACTGTCTTCTAAACTGTGTATTCCCACCTCTAGTTCCTCTTACTATTTGCTGCAACAATGCTTTTGTTTTTAAGTCTTCCTTCTTCTTTTCTATCTCTTCTTCTTCAGTATTGACTCTATTTTCGTAATACTGAGCCATGTGCAATACTTCAGACTGCGATTTAGCTTGCCCGACACTTTCAGAAGTCATAATTTGTGATTGGATATCAGCCAACAATCCACGCACACATTTGTCTACAAACAGTTTTTTTCCTGACTCAGTACTTAAGTCCTGACCGCTAAAATCTTAAAACACTTGTTCAAACTGATTAGAAAAGTTGTTAGCACCCTCAGATTTCCCCTGGATGCAAGAAGTAAGCTTGACCCAAACTATTCTTCATTCTGGAACCAACGCTTTTAATTTAGTTATAATTCTGTCTAGCAGTGCCAATATCACCTGTGGCGGTTTCTCACCAGCCTTCCTTTCTCCATCCATCCGTACCAAGTTAATCCATGTGTCACCCAGCCCTGCCTGATTATCTACAGTTCTAATCTGTTTCCATAAATCAGCAGGTAGGATCACAGGGAACAACAAATCTATATCACCCAGTGTGAAAACCGACGAATGCAAGATAGATTCAATTTCTTTATAAAATCCTGTTGGATTTTTCCTGATATCTGGAATCGTCTGTCTAATGGTATTCACTTCCTGTCTAGAAAATGGGACATGAACAAACTGTGAAACATAATGAGCTTCAATAGTAGCGGCTGCTCGCCTGTTGCGCATCAGCTGGATGTTCTACTTCAGGAACAAATGTCAAAGGAAACTCCCTCATTGGCAATTGAGAAGTAGGCACTTCTGAACATTCATTAAGCAACAAAGCTAAATCAAGTGACAAAGTAGCTGAAGCAGTATTGGGCGAAAATGCTAAATGCTCTCTTATAAATTACCATCAAATCTGCGGTACAACAAACCTTTTTCATCATACACTCATCCTGCATGTACTCTACCATTACCTGTAACACTTTTGTTTGCATTGCAGGATAATACTAACTAAACGTGTCATATACTTCAATGGGAGAAATGGAAACATCCGAAATCCTTCTAAGCATGTCTCTTGTGCAAATACGTGTTTCTTCACTCATTGGTTTACATGAAGGAAGAAATTGTTTCTGCACATATGAGGCTTCCACTCTAGTACCATCTATTTCATCATTCTGTAATCGATCTAACTACCTCTTAAACTGAAAAACCCTCTCAGCATGCTCATGTACTTTATATGCAGTGTCATTTGAGTGTGCTAGGACATTCAAATCCCTCAATCCCTGTGGGACATGCATGTCTGTCAAATCACTCCAAATATCAGCCAAATGCATTCCCATCCCCTCTATCAAAATATTCTGTTCGGAAATACTTTCTTGGCCAGAAATCGAAGTTAAGACAGCTGATTTTTCACGCTCTTCTATGTATTTCATAGCCCATGTATACAATTCTCTTTTCCTAGCTTTAGATACTGTACTTGGGTCACTATTCTTAAATTAGCACTCGCCCCTTCAATAGCTACAAGTGGAGCAGAACCACTTGCAAAAGAAAGTTCAGACAAATCTTGGTCAAAAGGCAATGGAGACACTACCGCTGGCGATAAAGACGGAATTAAGGGAACAGCAACTGTCGGTAAGGACGAGGATGCAGAAGGGGTAACAACAACAGGAAGATGAGCAACAACTGGAGGATGAGCAACAATGGGAGGAAAGGGAACAACAATGGCAGGAGGTGCAACAGCAGCTTTTTATCTCCTTTTCCGTCCGAAGACGCTCCCTCCGTCCCTCCAGCTCAAATGTGAGAGAGAATGGGTAGCCCCATCTGTAGTGGACTCCCTGCGCCTTCAACAATTTTGTAAGAGGCATGCACATATGTCTCAAGGCCAGAGTCAAAGACAAGAGGTCTTGGAAGAGTGTCTCTCTGGCCGTTTCCAATGTGATTGGACCATTCTGTTTCGCTTTCTCCAGGATTGTGGCCCTGTCACCATAGTTGTGGAACCTAACTAAAATGGTCCTCGGACCTCCAGTGGCTCCTCCTGCTCTGTGTGTCCTGTCGATCTTTGCCTCGTCAATGGCATCATCTTCAAAAATGAGCTTCATTATGTCGTTGAGTTTCCTTTTTAGGTCCTGATCCGACTTTCCCTCTCTCTCTGGAATGCCAAAAAATTGAAGGTTATTTTGTCCTCTCACAATTTTCCATATCATCCATCTTTAGCCGGAATTCCTCCTCCATTGTCTCCAGGTCAGATATTCTCTGGTGCATCTGTATCTCCATGGTATTGAGCAAGGTCTGATTGTTCTCCACACCATCAAGTCTCTCCTCCATCTTGTCGATCCGTTGTGTGATTTTTTCAACCTTATCCCCAATGTCCGCTTGCATGTTCTTAATTTCTTCTAACAAGGCTGCTACATCTCTCTTGGTTGCCACTGAGTCAGTTCCTGAGTTCGCCATGGTGAGTCTAAGAGAGGTTTCAGGAGTTGGGCAAAGTGGGTTATATCTATACATCGCCAAATTCTGCCTTTTTTCCATGTGCTTCAAGTGTGCCTTGCATGCTTTGCGCGCAACTCTCACCACATAACTTCCCTGTCAGTTTAAGTGGGGTTCCATTGGGAATACAGGGGAAAATGCACTTTCTCTACGACCAGGGATTTGACATTCTAAGATGCTCTGGTGACTACAGATGTCACCTCTTCTGTGGATCTTACATTTTGCCAGGTGCTGCTTGGAACTGGACCTGTAGTTCTCACTTTCTGCCGTGGAACCAAGAATGTATCCAATGTCCTCTGGTCCAAGACTAGGAGGAGGGCAAATGCCCCAATTCTGGGGGCCCAACCTTCACTTCGATCAAGATCACTGCGCCGGGTGGGTGATTAATCAGCACTTTACTGATATGATTTCAGCAGGGGTTTGTTCCTATTGTTGAGGGCCTTCTGTCCTCACAGGGCTCTTTTCCCATACAATGGTGATTTATGCATCAGCCGTGGGTTCACTGTACTCTTCCAGAACCTTGCTTGGGGCTGCGATGGTGGGGCCTAGTTCCTGAAGTCCAGAATGAGGGCACACACCCAAAACACTGGGGGCCCAACCCTTCAATCCTCCGCTATATCGTGGCCGCCCCAGCACTGGTTAGTGCACCCAGTCCAGTTGCAATGATGTCTTTTGTGAGGGGTCGGGTCTCCACTCTGTTTCTTATGTGAGGACCTGTCCCTCGGGCCGCTGACCTGGGTCATTCCAAGGGCATTAGGTAAGATCTTCAGTGAGAGCACTCACAACTGCCTTCAGACATCTTGTCTGTTGCCCCAGCCACCTGTCCCTGGGGTCCCAGGTGTGTGTGAGCCAACAGTACACCTCTGTACTACCTCTGATGTGGCCCACTTTTCACGGACCTCCGGGGCTGTGGAGCTGGAGGATGCCTCAGTCTTTTGTGCACCCTTCGTTCTACCTTCTCACCCCTGGGGCATTCACTTTTTACACTTGGGCACAACGGTCTGTCTATACACTGCGGCCCTCTTCCACTCGGGCACCAGCGTATAATAGTGCTCCCCATCCTTTGAGGTGTTTCTGGATTTCTGGTCCACCTGAGCACCCCACTGGGAGTTCTCCACCCTGGTTTGTGGAAAGGTTTGTATGCCCAGCCCAGTGCACTATATCCTCCCGCCTCCTCCAGAGACGTTGGGGGTTTTCAATGGTCTCCTTCCAACCTCTACCTGTCGGGGTCGCGTGTTGCCTCCAGAGTATTCCTGGGCCCATGCAACTTTGACATCCAGAGTTGGTTATGTACCTTATTGAGTAAATTTGATGTCTTTGAACTCAGACAGCCGCATGGAACTCTGCCCGTTCCTTCTAAGCAGTACAGATATCACTTTTCAAATATCGTTATTCCCAGCCGCCCGTGTTGTTCTATGCAGGTACAAGACCAATTGTCCCAGCATCTAATTTGTGCAGTGGTAGCCCAAAAATGTTGCCCTATTGTCCTTTAAAGGCGCAGACAGTGATGTTCGGTGGGGGATTCTCTGTTCTCTCCCTTCCAATGCTCTGTACAGCGCCGCCGTAGCACTGGTGACCAGGTCTTCAGCACACGCCTGGACTGAGCACAGGGGGACCAGAGCTGCCTCTGAGGTCGACTCCGAAGTGCGCAGGCTACCTCGATGGTGGGGGTGGATCGCTTGGTAAGCGGTTGGGTCCGTGAGGTGAGCGCTGACCTCTTGGCGCTTTTCCACCCATCAGGAGCAGGGCCCGTCGTGGGTCCTATGAGGACACCTGAATGCTCTCTCGGAGGCAGCTCTGGGGAGGGGTGCTAATCTTGCAGCATGCACCGCTACTGGTTGTACCTCACAGCAGGCAGCAGGGCTGTGTTCCCCATCCCGCCGCTTCTGCCCAGTCTGTGCACCCGCTCCCCGACTCCTCTCTTCGGGCGATCAGCCGGGCCGTCTCTTGGAGGTCCGCAGGGTTACTTAAATTGGGCCAGGGTGCCCAGGTGGGAAGTCCACCTTTCTCTCAGGGTCCACCAGCAGCCTTGGGTGGTTCCTGGTTACCATTACGTTGGGTCCGGTAAGGTTCCCTCTGCGTGGCATGAGATTCTTGAGTCGTGTTCACTTTTGGTTTCTGATCACCAGGTTGTTTCTTCCGAACACCGACATTCGGTGTCCCAGTTTTCCACGAATTCAGCTTTGATTTTCTCTGTTCTTTCACTTGGGCAGTGGAGGGCACATTCAGACAACGTTGAGTATCAAGTTTTCTGGGTTGGGGGTCTCTTGATGGGGGCTCCAGCCATGTTCGAGACCACTAGCTGTGGAGCTTGCACGGAGGTAGACTTCATCTGTGCGCCCCCCTATAAAGCTCTGTTGCAGTTTCAATAGACACGCTACCAAATGTTCTCGAAAAACCAAGGCGAGTAACAGTATTTCTATTAAATATTAAATAACTTTTCTGCAGCTGAGAGCAACATGAGCCAGCCGTATCAAAAAAGACACCCAAATAATCATAAAATTCCACATTTTTGATCTCAAATCCATACAATTCAATATCCAAGGGAGGAAGTGGTTTCCTAAAACAGGACATTATTTTGGTTTTTTGAAGCATTAATGATAAGCATGTTTATACATAATGATGCAAATTCATGGAAGGTCGTTTTAAGGCCATGTGGGGATGTGGACAATAAAACTGCATCATCCACAACAACAAGATGTTAATATGTTCAGTCCAATTCAAGGGGATGTCAGTTGTTTTTTCTAAAAGGGATCTGGCAATGCCATCAATGAAAGGGGTAAATAAATATGGGGGCAGTACACACTGCGGTCACCCCTGTTTTGTGATACGAAATTCTTGTGTTAGCTCACCCTGATAGCCCCATTTTACTGAATATAATGATTGAACAAACATGGCTAGCTGGGGTGGGAGACCTTAAGCATGCAAAGTATTCCATGAAAGGTAGCGTTCAACATTATCAAATTCTGCCATTAAATTGATGAAAGCCATCTAAAAAGGCATCCCTTTGTTGAGCAACATATGCTTGGATAAGACCTAATAAACGAAAAGCTTGTTCACCAGTACCTATAACTCTACATAATCCCACTTGCATATGATGGAAGAGTTTTAAATCATCGATGTATTGGAGGAGCTGATTAGCAAGAACTTTAGCATAACATTTTCTAATGCAATCCAAAAATTAAATACGTCTATAATTTCAGGGATCATTTCTACTTCCTTTTTTAAAATATTGGTACTGTCATAGACGACCTACATGATTTTGGTGGTATGTAAAATGTATTTACCAAATTAAAGCATTTGTGTAAAACAGGAACCCAAAAGGGAGGGTCTGCTGATGTTTATGTTTGGGTTCCAAGCATGTATAACAATATTCCCGAACTTCTTTTGATCATGTCCCTGAGAGGCATCCTTTAAACTTTCCTTTTCTTTGTTCAATTGCTGCTTCTTTTATGGCCTTGTGGTCTGTCCTCATTCTTTTACCATTATCCCTCCTCGTGTGGCCTCTATGCAAAAGCCTTGGTCGAGTGAAAAAGGGAAATATGATATCTACAAGTTCATCATAAAAACAAAGTTCATGAGGGGCAAGTAAAATAGAATCATTGACAAATCCAAACGATATCAGTTTCACCACCCCTTTAATCTCACTTCTAATTGTTCCTTGTTTAGTGGGTCCTATTTTATATTATTTCCATTATCAGAACTCATTATATCTGAGGCGTAAGATGTAGATTGTCTATTCTCTATATCGTAATTCATGGTGACCAAGATGGTTTTAGGATCACTTTCTGGGCGTTCCATGACATGTAAGGATTTAAATAAGTGCCAGGAATATACACTCATCAAACTATAATCAAAGGAGCCACATTCTCTGCCAGAAATGTAGATTTAGCTGAGATATCTCTCTCTAAACGCCCGTTTAATGTTTTTTTTTTTTTTCTGCAAAGATGGTGTACAGCTCCTGTGCATGGCCATAGCATGTTCTTGTTGTGGGTACTCAAGACCTCAGGATACCCCAGACCTCCTCCTCAACTTCCAGCATGTCCTCCAGACATTTCTGGGGTTCAAGCTGGGCATTAAAATCACCATTTAACATGATTATTTGACGTCTATCCTCAAAACTAGAAGCTTTAAGGGTAGCCAACCAATGTGAAAGTGAAGCGATTGTGATGGGTGCTGAAGACACACCATAATACCAAAAATAAACATTTAACAATATAATCTGGACACCATCAGGAAGGTCAAGTTTTGAAGTGTGTATATCTGGGCATTTTGAGTCAGTTACTCTACTCTAGCAGTATTGTCCATTCTTTCCCAAGTAAAGAGTCCTCCTTTGGTCTTCCCCGTTCCCGCCTTAATTCTGAGACAACATAAGTAGCACATCAAGGCTTGACAGTTTCCACATCACCAGTTTGCTTGCAGGCTCATGATATGAAAAGGATCTAAAAATAAATTCCAGTTTGTATCATCTGATTTATATTTGAGACCAACTATGTTAAAACTGATATATTTTATAGAGGAAAACATATCATAACCTGCTATTGGTACTTCCTGGGCAGACACAGTGACCTGTTGCTGGGAAATACTGTACCAGACGTCCTATCTAGAGGGCCATTACCAGTTAAACCCTGCTCTTGTCCTGGATGATATTCCTAAACAAATGAATTACTTTTCTTGATCTGAATAGAGGAATGAGCAGGAAGCAAACTTCTAAAATCCAGTATTAATAGTTCTTCCACAATTGGACTTGGGAGCAAAAGTTCAATTGCACCAGGACTACCAACGTTGGGGTGTCTGAACCTTGTAGCTTTTCTGTTATCCAATCTTAAGACAGATACACCTCTTACATATCTTGCCCAGTGAATGCATTTACTTTTTAATGAATCATTGCTTTCAAAGTTGTTATTACAAAGTTTAGGGACACTAATCAAAAATAAAGTACAAAGTCCATCTGCATTATGTGGGTAATTCATAGAATTTAGCGCACAAGTGGCACATGCGGCTGGCGCACAGTGTGCGCAAGCGAATCTCTGCGCCAGCCGCATGCGCTAAAATCCATTTCCGCGCACAGCGTATTCATGGATTTCAGCTACCAAAACCAGCCGTGGCGCACAGTGGCGCAGCGACCCTGCAGCAGCGCCAGTTACGCCCCCAAGAACGCCCCGCGCGCAGGGAAAAGCCATCAAAATCCCCATTCCAGCGCAAAGGGCTGTGCTAACCCTGTACCAGCACGGCAAGCGGGGTACGTGTATTACTGGGGTTTGCGGGAAGTTTCACACGCGATTGGCCCTGTGCGAGTGGGGTACGTGTATATCATGGGTGCGCGGGAAGTTTCACACACGATTCCAGCAGGGTACGTGTATTACAGGGGTCCGCGAGAAGTTTCACATGCGATTTCAGCAGGGTACGTGTATTTCAGGGGTGCGCGGGAAGTTTCACACGCAATCTCAGCAGGGTACGTGTATTTCAGGGGTGCGCAGGAAGTTTGACACACGATTTCAACAGGGTATGTGTATTTCGGGGGTGCCGGGGAGTTCTACATGTGATTTGGCAGTGTGGGTCCTCACAGGTGTTCCCTGTACACCCTCCATGGCCTCTGAAGGCACCCCACACCACAGGGGACTACCCTGCACCCCTGGTCATGTCCCGCAGGCAGCCCACCCAACATGGGCATGCCCCCCAACAAAGGCACATGTCTCCTTGCACTACTGATCACCAACTCATGTCCCCTTGCACCTTCACTCCCCAGCAGTGTGGGGCACCTGCCAGCAGGCCCCCACTCATGTCCCACTCATGTCCCCCTGCACCCCCACACCCCAGCAGTGTGGGGCACCTGCCAGCAGGCCCCCACTCATGTCCCACTGATGTCCCCCTGCACCCCACCCCCCAGCAGTGTGGGGCACCTGCCAGCAGGCCCCCACTCATGTCCCACTCATGCCCCCTTGCACCCCCACCCCCCAGCAGTGTGGGGCACCTGCCAGCAGGCCCCCACTCATATCCCACTCATGTTCCCTTGCACCCCCACCCCCCGCAGCAGTGTGGAGCACCTGCCAACAGGCCCCCACTCATGTCCCACTCATGTCCCCTTGCACCTCCACCCCCAGCAGTGTGGGGCACCTGCCAGCAGGCCCCCACTCATGTCCCACTCATGTCCCCCTGCACCCCCACCCCCAGCAGTGTGGGGCACCTGCCAGCAGGCCCCCACTCATGTCCCCTTGCACCCCCACCCCCCAGCAGTGTGGGGCACCTGCCAGCAGGCCCCCACTCATGTCCCACTCATGTCCCCCTGCACCCCCAACCCCCAGCAGTGTGGGGCACCTGCCAGCAGGCCCCCACACATTTCCCCCAAACACCACGCCATGACTATACAGACCCATGGCTCTAATGCCAACCCAAATCCCACCCCTCCACCCCCAGTGCAAACACCCAACGAACCACTGCACCCACTCTCTAGTAAATCACCCATTCCATGATAGTCTGAAAAGAACCAGCATGCCCATCAGCAAATGTCCTACAGAGCCACAGAGTTGCAACACATGACTGTGCCAATGCTCATGGAGACATGCACCAAAATCATCACTGTACACCACACCAATAATGTTGAATAAAGAAATGTATTAAAAAGTATAACAAATGTCAAAATGAAAAGCACACATGGAAATGAAGAAATAATATTTGAAATAAGAAAAAGAAAGTGAAATCCAAGCAAGAAAAGAATTCCAAAACATGAAAAAATATAAGTGGTCCATCCCCAAAGTCCATAGAACGAAATCCAAAGATGGAAAGCATAAAAAAAATTACTCCATGTGAATATGTCTAAAAGAAAGTGTATACATGTCCTGAAAATTGAAAACGAAAGTCTGAAGTGTCCATTATCCCAAAAGCAAATGAAACCTACCAAGAACCCTATCTAAAATACAACTATATACAAAAAAAGGGGAGCAAAGTCCGTGGACTCCAAATCATAATAATAAAGAAATGAAACCTAAACCTAAATAACTATATACAAGGCGGTGGGCTAGTCCGACGGCTCACTGGTTGATGTCATGGGGCAGGGCATCATAGAACTCCTGTTCAATGGCTTGGAGGCGGGCATGTTCCCTGGCCCCGAGGTCTCGCAGGGATAATGCGGTGTCCAGCTCCAACTCCCTGCGAATACCTTCGAGGCACTCAGCCCGCCTCAGCGCCCTCCTCCACCCTGACCATTGTGAGCCATTCCTCCTCCGCCCACCGCCGCTCCGCACCTATCTGCTGGCCCAACCGCTCCCACACGGAAGACACTCCCATTCCAGGGTTCTCCTGCCCTCCGGCCGATGCCTGCCCCCCTGATGTTGATGGCCCCGAGCCATGATGCCTCCCACGTCGAGCCTGCCGCTGCCTCCAACGCAACTTCCTCTGCCAGCACGACGGCATCCAGGCTGATAGAATCCACTGACGCCATCGTGCTCGTGCAATGCCCGATGATGCCGTCACATCCTCCATCTGCTGGGGTCCAGTTGCTGGTGTGTCCACCCCTGCTGGACCTCCGACTCCCGACTGTGGCAGGGCAGGTCCACAGGGGGCCCTGGTGGCATCTGGGCCAGAAGACGGCATGGAGCATGACTGGCGCATAGCCTCCAAAGAGGAGGAGAGGGTCGCCAGAGTGGCCGACACATGTACGAAACCCCTGACCATGGCCGCTCCCAACTGGGCCATGTTGGCACGGTGCTCTTCGTGATGACGTGCGTGCTCCCCCCGGGAAGCATGCACGTCATCATGAATGACACCCGTGCACAACATGACACCAATCAAAACCTTCTCCATACGGCCAGGGTTCCCCTCGTCCGCAGGTGGAGGGGAGTCAGATAACATGGACATCCCCCCCTACCTGCGGACGGGCCTGGGATGGGGCATCCCTGCTGGTACATGGTGGTGCAGTCACAGTGTCAGGGACAGTGACATGCACAGGCCCCTGCACAGCGACCTGTGCTGCCTCCTGCCCCTGCCCCTGCCCCTGGACTGCACCACTTGCACCAGCAGGGATGCCCCCACCAGGCCCCATGTGTGGCTCAGTAGCGGCCTCCTCCTCCTCTTTGGAAACAACCAACCTGGATGGCTCCACACCGTCTTCCGCTGTTGCAAGCCCCTGTGGGGGCTCACGCACCCCTTCCGCTACAGCCGTGGTGGCATCCCCGCCGCTTTGCTCCACAGTAGCGTCTCCGCCCTCTTCTTCACTTGGCGCTGTGTAGAGGGAGACATAGAACACAAGCATCAGGGTACTGTACAATGGTCCCCTAGACAGGAAGCAATAGCAGATGAGTGGCACTGTCAAAGATCACTTCCGTCATGTCCCTCCACAACACATGGGTCAGTGCAGGCAAAACACATGCAGTAACAGGCATGGCGCATGCTACGGACATTAGCATACATGTCCAAGGGACTCTTGAAACATACAATGTTGTTTTGGAACTCACATGCATCATGGGTCATGCCTATCACATGCACACACTTCACCGTAGTTTCATCCATCTGGCCTTGTACCCCCCAGACACAGTGGATGCAAGGATAACTAGGCTGCATCAGTGAATCTGAACATTGTCACAGACATGTGTCATGCATCCATGGCATTCACAAGTCACAGACACGCAGGTCAGACACACAGACATGGACACCATACATGTACATGGCATCAGCACCCATCCCTCACCCCCACCCATGTCCAGGAACAGAGACTGGCATGCTCTCATGTGTCCATTCCGCATAGGGTTCCCCATGTTGCATTTAAACACATGCACCAACCGTGTGGTTCACACATTACTGGTCTCACATGCATGACCATGATGTCCCTGCACACACACATGCGTACAGGGCCTATGTCACACATACAGGCAAGTATCAGACAACGAGCACACTGCAACATGCCCTGTCTCACACAGCAATGCTTGGCCACTTACCGCTCGACTCCAGACGGGTCTGCCTCTCAAGGATCTGGGCATGGAGCGCTGGGCGTACGCATTCAAGGACCCTCATCTGAATGGTACTCATGCTGCCCCGGCCCCCCTCCACGAGGCGCCAGGCCTTTATGAGGGTCCTGGACCTCAAGTCCTCCCAGCGCTTCTTGACTTGCTTGATGTTGCGGGTTGCCACCCCCTCCGCGTTGATGGCAACCACAAAGTCATCCCAGATCCTGTCCCGTCCTTCCTTGTCAGCGCGTGATGATCCGAAGAGGGCATCATAATGCCCAAGGACAAGTTCCACCAGGACACCAACTTCCTTCTGACTGAAGCTGGTGGCCCTCTGCCCCTCTGGCTGGGGGTCGCCAGTGGTCTCAGATGGTGTTTGCCCCGACATGGTGACCCCCGAGGCAGGCGTGGGTGGGCAACTGGGTCCTGGGGCTGGGCTGTGGAGCAATGGTATCCCAGTCGGGAGTCTTCTGATCCAGCAGGGGTGGGCACCGCAACTGGAGCCCTGCAGATGGCTGATGTGCAGGCACCAAATGGCAGGGCACGAGGGCAGCAGGCAGTCAGGCAGCAGCAGATGGCAGGTGGGAGCGTGCTCGGGGCTCTGGGGGGCAGTGATTCGGCCTTTTGGGCAGGAGCATGGTCTTCCGTGTGTTTTCGCGTGGCCAGCTTGATATGGAGTGATTTGGCACGTGAAAAAATTGCACGTCATCGTGTAATTCGAGGAAAGGCCCTTAGCGTGTAAGCGCATCAGCACGCATACGCGATTTCATTGGACCAAAGGCTCTTAGCACGTAAGCGCGTCTGTGACGTATCGTGCACGGGCGTTGCCCTGGCAGGCCTTGAAGATCCCACATGGATTTCCATTGCTCTGCACGTGCTTTCTGTGGGGTGCGGTGTGTGTGTTTTCCAGGCATTGGGGTTCACACGCTATTACTTCACAGCGGGTGGGTGTTGGCTATGCGTTCTTCTACAGGCAGACGGTGAGTGGTACCCCACTCGCCCAAGGCCTATCGTGTGTGAAACTTCCCGCGCACCCCCGAAATACACGTACCCCGCTCAATCGCGTGTGAAACTTCCTGTGCACCCCCGAAATACACGTACCCCGCTCAATCGCGTGTGAAACTTCCCGCTCACCCCGAAATACACGTACCCCGCTGAATCGCGTGTAAAACTTCCGTGCATCCCTGAAATACACGTACCCCGCTCAATCACGTGTAAAACTTCCCACGCATCCCTGAAATACACGTACCCAGCTCAATTACGTGTGAAACTTCCCGCGCACCCCTGAAATACACGTACCCCGCTCAATCGCGTGTGAAACTTCCCGCGCACCCCCGAAATACACATACCCCGCTCAATCGCGTGTAAAACTTCCCGTGCATCCCCAAAATACACGTACCCCGCTCAATCGCGTGTGAAACTTCCCGCGCACGCCCGAAATACACGTACCCCGCTCAATCGCGTGTGAAACTTCCCGCGCACCCCCGAAATACACGTACCCCGCTCAATCGCGTGTGAAACTTCCCGCGCACCCCCGAAATACACGTACCCCGCTCAATCGCGTGTGAAACTTCCCGCGCACCCCCAAAATACACGTACCCCGCTCAATCGCGTGTAAAACTTCCCGAGCACCCCCGAAATACACGTATCCCGCTCAATCGCGTGTGAAACTTCCCGCGCACCCCCGAAATACACGTACCCCGCTCAATCGCGTGTGAAACTTCCCGCTCACCCCCGAAATACACGTACCCCGCTGAATCGCGTGTAAAACTTCCCGTGCATCCCCGAAATACACGTACCCCGCTCAATCACGTGTAAAACTTCCCACGCATCCCTGAAATACACGTACCCTGCTCAATTGCGTGTGAAACTTCCCGCGCACCCCTGAAATACACGTACCCCGCTCAATCGCGTGTGAAACTTCCCGCGCACCCCCGAAATACACATACCCCGCTCAATCGCGTGTAAAACTTCCCGCGCATCCCCAAAATACACGTACCCTGCTCAATCGCGTGTGAAACTTCCCGCGCACGCCTGAAATGCACGTACCCCGCTCAATCGCGTGTGAAACTTCCCGCGCACCCCCGAAATACACGTACCCCGCTCAATCGCGTGTGAAACTTCCCGCGCACCCCCGAAATACACGTACCCCGCTCAATCGCGTGTGAAACTTCCCGCGCACCCCCAAAATACACGTACCCTGCTCAATCGCGTGTAAAACTTCCCGCGCACCCCCAAAATACACGTACCCCGCTCGCACAGGCCCAATCGCAGTATGGGACATTCATCAATGCTCTATATTGCCACTTTTGTAATGCGCAGGGACGCTACCGCCTGCCTTCATGTGGCAGACGTGTTTCGGCTTGTGCGTGCCTTTGCCCATTCGATTCCATGAATACGTGTGGTTCAAGTGCGTGTGGGCGTTCCGTCTGCTTCCCTGCAGTACATCCCCAGTTACGCCCTTATTTTTGCGCGTTGTTCCCCATTCCGCGCGTTACGCCCCGTGTTCCGCCCACTTTCTGGTGTATGCGCTGAGGTTGTGCGCTTTCACTGTGCGCGTTGCGCACGCCGTTCGGGATGTTGCAGTGACGTGTGCGCCATGCATGGGTTTGGCGCACATCCCGAGGAAAACGCGCGCAGGGACTTCCATGAATCACACTCGTGCGCTTGCGCCTGTTTTTTCATGCTTGCGCCTGCTTGCGGCAAGATTTTCGGCACACGTTTGTTCCATGAATCGGTCCCTATGTGTATGGTGACGGTATGTCTGTATGTTTTAGGTGTCATTAACCCTTTGCCTTAAGGGTAAATGTGGCATATTTCCGGGTTTAAAATGTTACTTATAAAAAGTACAGCGAGTAGTTTTCTGTGTGTGTCTCTCAATTATAGTCAGCAGGGTTTCATTACATCTTGCTGATGTGTCCCTAAGGTTTTGGGGAGGCATAGGCTTCCCTACATCTTGGCTCTGAGCTTCTGGAGTTGGCAACATAGACACTTTATTTTTAGCAGATCCCCTAATATGTGTTATTGCTAATGATAACCTATCAGCTTTTTATTCACTGTATTAACAATTGGCCCCTCCGTTTATGTGGGTTGGGGGTGGATTCAACAGAAATTTCTGACTATAAGGAAGGCCCATTGAAACATCACGCCAATCACATATTATAACATAATTATGTCATAACCATGGAAATTGTGTACCCTTTAAAAAGTATGCACAGAGAGTGGTTAAGAGTCTACATTGGAAAAGCTGCAGGAAAGAACACCACTTGGATGGCTAGATGAATTAGAGAGAGACTAATTTAATGGCTGCAGAAAGGAAAATGCCATCTTCTAGTGTTGGAGTTCTCTCCACGGGGGAACCTGCAAACTAGGAATCTGAGGCAGTCCTAACTTCATGGAACAGATCTTGAAGGGCTCTGCTGACTTGGAAATTCAGTCCAGAAAGTGGGTGAATTGGGAAATTGTTATGAAAATACATTGATATAAATGGGAAATAAACAGGGCAATCTCACTGCCTGTAGAATTATGTGAGATGTGAATTCAATTGAAGTTTCTGAGTTGCGTGTGCATTGATTTAGTGGGCTGCTCTTTAAAAATCTTAAACTTGTTACTCAAAGTGTTTCCACAGAAATAGGTAACATTGAACGGTGATATGATGATATCCATCGCAGAACCTAATGAGTATTTTTCTTGATAATGTGTGTTCTGATAGACCACACCTCTTGAATAAGGAATGATAAATTAGAGTGTTTTTAATTGTTTCGATTCTACTTCCATAAAAATAATACAGATAAAAAACCCATGCAATTTCATCACCTTTAAATATATAATACAGAAAAAGAATCTTGCTACAGTGGGATTTAATCAGTAACATAGCTTCCCTAACCCAACCCCTGCAGAATTCTAATGCAAGTTAATGTAAGCATATTGTGAATTGCACGCATGTGCTAGCAACCTTGAGTAACATATTTGCATGTAAATTATTAAGCATGCACCAGTTTCCTAATAAAATCATGTGTTGGTAATATTTGGGGTAAGCAAATATCCTTTGTAGCAAGTGCAAGTGTAACTTTATGTTCAATTTAAAAATGCTAGCATACTAAAGAATTTGAAAGGTTTTGAAGAATCCTGTTACAGTTATGACCCATCTACTGTCTTGATTGCTATGTGTCATTTTCTAACTCAATGACCGGTAAGTGGCACAGTTAAAATTCAAATGTTTTAGTTATTCAGACCCCGATATGTAGAAAGAGTTTATGGAAATTAATGCTTGCATGTGGGAAATAGTGAAGTAAATGTAGGCAGGCCAGTTTCGTTTTGTAGACAAGCTGCCTGTGATTGTGCAGCTTTGTGGTGACTTCACCTGCATAAAGCTTGGGGACCACTGTAGCCTTAATGTCACCTTTTGAAGTTTTATTAAACTGCCTATTTCATGGCCAGAATTGTGTGGTGGGACTGTATAACTAGGGGACATTAGATCAAGGTGTCCACTTGATGTAGTAACCAACAAATATCCTACAATGTGCCCTGCTGCATCAGTCTCTTGATCTTATGAACCTGCTCTCCAGCGGCACAGAGCAGGTTCAAATGTCACAGGTGACCTCTTGACATCTACTGTGACAACCAAGTCACTAAAGTGCAGATACTGCATTTAAAATCTACACCTACATTGCAAAACTACATAATTATGATTAGTTATCATGCTGTGGCAGTTTAATCTTTACCATGCTCAGCCATACCTGAGTTTGGGTAGGGTGACTAGTAATTAACATAATTATTAAAGCCACATCTGTATCATACACATGTCATTTCTCCCTGGTCTGGCTGTATCTGATGCACCTTTCAGGACAATAGCCAGTGGGAGCTGACTCTCGTTGGATCCTTGCTGATGTTCTATGACACAAATCTGCAGCAGGACAGCCCTGGGAAAGAAGAATCAAAGGGCACACCCTAAACGAAAGGACTAGCCTGATACCAAGGAGGTACATAACACATGGCTTTTGATGCTATGAATCTGAGAAGTGGGCAGGATTAGGGTCACCAGAGAGAGTGCAGCAGAGTTAGGGAAGGATTGCAGCATCTTATTTTTGTCTGTATCTCTCCTTCCTTTCTGTTTCCTTCACTTCAATAGACCACTAGAAACCAATTAACCAGACCTTTCTCTTTTCCACATCATCACACCTCCCAAGTACTGCACACACCAAGATGGCTATTGAAACAACCGGCCAAAGACACACAAACCACACACTGCTCTCTAATCATGCTAGAAAGCCAAAACTTGCAGACAACAACCCATACACTGGACGCCACCCTTCCGGACACAACAAGCCCAGTGCACATAAAGAAAACACACCTTGAAAGCTCACATGCACAGGCACCACTTTCTCCTGGTTCTTCACACATCAACAGATGAGTAAAACCTCTCTCATATCCCTCTCTCCCTCACTAACCAACCCTACCTGCTTTTCTTACAGATTCACGTAAGTGCCTGGAGACCATGCAAATGGCAGCACAGTGCAGCATAAATCAGAATAACATAAATTAACATTCTGTTGCCCAAAGCACTGTTGGTATGATGCAATCAGACAAATAACACCATTGACAAGGACTGGGATTGAAGCCCTTACAACAGGCCTGTGTTTATCCAATCCTATGGGTATCTTTGACTATAAAAGAGGGGTATCCTACTCCTTCTTTGATTAATTTTTACCTTTAAGAAGAATTTATTTGGACCTGTTTTGGGAGAGCAGTCATCTCCAAAGTCCTCTGCCAGTGAGGTGAAGATTGGGTTTTCAAAGTTTTAAGGCAGAGGAACGCTGTGCTCCCTAAACACTTTCACGGCACATTTAGCGTGACCTACTTCTGGAGGAAGAGCTGACTCTCTGCCAGCTACACCAGTACACAGAACCTCACAGGAGGTAAAGTACCCTTGCAGGTGTTTGCCAGGCTCCCTGAAGAAACTTGTTCCATGTATGGGACTGACAGCATCCTGTAAGCGATATTCAATCAACACTACAGCTAAGTCAATGCCTAGTCTGGGATGCTGAGGAAAACCCTTATTGATGTATTTGTATGTCCAGTTCAGTACTCTGGATGACAACCCTTGTATAACACCCCCCTCTTAGAATCCCCCTGACCCCACTGAGCTAAGAAGTAGGTCTGTTTTGCAAATTAAAAGGTTTATTTGAAAAATTAACAAGATATATATCACACTTTTATAATAAATTAATAATTGATATCACACTTATCGATATAATGTTGATCAACAATGGGTAATCTGGCACTAGCACACTTCTTTACAATCAATGAGGAGTTAGTATAGGATGGATAAGGTAGCAAAAATACTTTTATGGTTTCAAGGGAAAAGCAATGAGGAATAAAATGCAGTACACAAATACTTGATATGATTTTAGCAAAAGATAAGATAATCACTTTTTCTCTGGCAATTCACCCCCCCCATGCAATGTAAGAAATGGAAGGAGATGCAAAGAGGAGCACACAGTTCTCAGGAATGCAATCAAATACAATACAATATTCAGTTCCCCCCCAGCAAGCTTAGAGGAAACAGGTAGAAGTTTGAAACACAGGCCCAAAATGCTTTGAATGTGATGACAATGAAGTGAGAAATGTGCTAAAAATGCTTTTAATTCCGTCTAGAGGTTCAGGGTGGGTGATATCTAGTTTATATTAGTTCAGGCTCACTTTAGCAATGCTCTATGAATGATTGTCAGGTTGCACACGGATTTCAGCAAGCAAAGCAAGGACAAATATTTTTACACGTGGCTGAAATTGAGCAAAATGTCAAATTGCGGCAAATTTAGTCTTGTGCATCGAGCGCGATTACGGAGGCACTCTAAGGAGTAGGAAGTTGTTTCTAGGCTCGTTGGAAAGCTTAGAATCTTAGCTTTAAAAACTCGCTCCTAGCACACATGGTTCCGGAGATATGGCAAATTTAATAAAGGTAGTTTTTCGGATTTGAAATTTTAAAGCTCAGAATGACAGATGACTGTTCTCAGTTTTAAAGATGACAGAATGACACGATTCTAGGAGGCAGTTCTAATAGGCTAAACTAGTTTGAATTAGATTATTTTAACTAAGAGATTGGTTCTGCACAGTTCTGCTAGGTACTCACAATATAAATTTGAAATAAGCCTCGTCATGGATCTGGTCAACATGTCCAGCGGCGGTTCTCTCTGCTCGGCGGGTCAATCAGGCACCGGTTCTGCTCACAGCGATCCGGATCTCTGGTTCTGCTCACAGCGGTCTGGGTATGGTCTCCGGTTCCGGCAAAAGTTCTTGGCAAAGAATTCAAACAGCTCACCCGCCTGTTGAATAGTTTGTTAGGTTTGCAGAATTCTGAAGGCCTGCTGAGAATACTTTTGCTTGCAGTGGGCCTTCTAGGTTCAAAGTTCTGTAATCTATGGGTCCCTGGTTCTTGTCTCTGTCTGGATGGGATGTCGGCCGTCAAAATGCTCCGCAGAAATGGAAAATGAATGTCTCTACCTGGGTTTCAATGTTCCTTTTATGTGTTTTGAAAGTGGGTGTGTACGTTGGTCATAACTAAACCTGCCCCTCTCACTTATCATTGGCCAATTCCTCCTCTCTCCCTTGATTAGGGGAAGGAAATGTGAGTCAGAGTGATGCTGTAGGTTTTATGGTCAGAGGAACCTCCCCTTGTCAGATTGCACACAAATCTATTTCTGACCCAAACACATATTTATCTATGTACCATTTTTCTAACAGTATAGGTCCAGTTAACATATTTTCTGTAGCACCAAACCATCCAATCCCTGTCTTTGTACGATGTTGTGTCCACTGATGACAGAATTCTCCCCTTTTCCTCCAGATAACAACCTCTAAACCTTTCCAGATTTTACACAAATGTGCACCAGGTATATGGGTTACAGATGATAAAGTGTCAGATTTTTAACATGCATACATTTGGAGTAACAACCTTTTCTCCGCTACTATCCCCACGAACATCCCACAGGGTCCTAATACCTCTTAAAATGTGCAAAAAAATCCCAAGAATAATATTATTTATATAATTTTGACCAGTCCGCACTATGAGTTATCTATCTTTTTAAAATTATGCCCTGGTCAAAAAGGGGTGTGGCTTCCCACATCACATGGTGGAATAACTGGTTTATCCACTTCCCCCAAGCTCAATTTGCTAGCAGAGGCGCTGCCCCTCCCAGTTTCTCCCCAGGGGAAGCCACTTTACGGCCCCCCAATATAACATTTGCCTGAGTCCAGGACAAGGCTTTGTTCAACCTCCTGCAGTCTGCAGTTACCCCTCCCTTAATTCAATCAGAGAAGTGTGATCTCATTTTGGTGGGGGCTGCAGGATGCAGCCAGGCCTGGGAAGAGTGGCTGAGCAGGTTTCTCCTGTCGGGGGTAGTTGTCAGGCAGAATTCAGCTAAATGTCACTTTAGTTCCCAGTTTAAATCAAACTTACAATTTTTACATATACATTAAATAATTACTTCCTTCAAGTCATTTCAGAATATAGTTTTACATTGTATCCACCTCTTAGCAAGTCTTTCCTTGGCCTGGTTTGGGTTCCTCTGTTCAGTTTTACACAAAGGTCTGGTGGTTTTAAAACGCCAGCTTTCTGATAGTGGTGAGTACCGGTATTGCATCCATTTTTGGGATCTGTCTTGAATTACTGCATTTCAATAGAGTGGTCTTTTGCTTGATAGTATAGGACCCTTGCTTAACATTGTTTTGATGGCATCCTTACAGTAGAGTGGTGATGTGGAACCCCCCACAAGAAGGTTGTATCTTTGGAGTGGTCTTGTGCCAACTGCGCAGTTCTCCTGGATTCTGGTGTGAATGTGGTCGGCGATAGCTCATCCCCACATCCACCCAGTCTATTGATTTAGTTTGTTCTGGGATAGAATAATGGGCGGCGACAGCTCATCCCCACATCTACCCAGTCTATTGATTCAACATGGGTCAAAAACCTTGACAATCCTGAGATCCTGAACAGTAAGGATCCCTGTTTTTCATTGCACTAAACAGATTGAACTGCACCCGTGTCATATTTGCCGCTTTCAAACTAACAGGGCCTGCCAATGAAGCATTTGGCACTTGCTCAAACTTCAAACCACCCTCTTTGCACATTAGAAAAAGCTCAATTCTGCATCATGCAAAGCCAAGCCTGTCACCTGTTTGTGTCAAAAAACATCTTCATCGCTAGGCCTTCACTTGAACCACTGGTTGCATCGCACCATGCATCGACCGGCTCAACCTCAAACTGCCACTTCATTGATCCACACATTGGGCAGTTGGTATAACAGCATCCACAGACCTCAACTCAAACCTTTCATCGATCTAACACATAGTTACCAAATGTCTCGAACCGGCTCCCCCTTTGAACAGACACTGGTGAGCAATCCAAATTGCATTACTTTAACACTGCCTTCTAACTACTCTGAGCTACAACAAAAATAAGGCTGGCTAATAAGGTACTGTTGGAAGGCCCCAGCCCCCTGTCCACTTGTTGGGACTATGGAGATTGGTTATGACCTCTTTGCGCCTTTTTCCTACAAGACATATCTTTTTTGAACTAATTGTTGCATTTATTGCCTGTTTGTCCTCTTTGCTACCTATCCAAATTGTTGTATTGTTAAATTCTGTCTTGTTTTTATAGGGGTGAGTTTTCATAGTGTTGTTGATAGTTACTTTCCATTTGGTGTGCCACACTTTAAAAATCATAAGCTCATTAAACTGTACATAACGTGTTTTCACAGAAATAGTTAACACTGAGCTGTGAACTGGATGATCTTCAAACAGCCCTTTAAGATGAGTAGCAATGTCCTCGAGATAGATGGGGATGCAGATTTATACTCAAATAATTAAGACAACTCAATAGTTTGGCAAAGTGAGTCTGTTTAATGACAAGTTCATAAAACGGGGAGTACAACGTATATCAGCAATTGCTCAATCTTCTCGCTCTCATTCTTTCAGAAAAAAACACAATATTTATAGCAAAAACTGGTCATTCCTGACATACAACCTGCGCATGTACTAACGTCATTCTATGTGGCAACTTTAAAAACCTAACATGCAATGTGATTGGTTATAGGAAGGTAACTTAATTTAGGTTTTATATCTGTATACGTAATGGAGAGAGGAGATTGAATAATCAATGTCAGATGGGGCAACTAAGCCCTCTCCTCAAAATGGACACTATGAACGTCACTAAAAGTACAACCTCCCTTTGGCTCTACTCACTATAGGACCCTAGATTACATGGTTCACTATGATTGGGTTGGCATCAAACCCCACTCATACTTTTCCATGTACGACTAGCAGCACACAGAAAGAACATCCAGGTGCAGAGAAGCTTGTCTGCACCCCAGCTTCCCACCAACTATGCTACAATCAATCATCACCTCAGTAGTCATGTGTCTATTACTTCTTTGTAGTTTGGCCTTGAGTCTGCTCTGTGCTATGAGAACTTTTAAGGAGTATGGGCATGGCGGTGATCCATGCGTAGGTTTGAAAGTCTCACACTTCCAGCCTGTCTTTGTCACGTGACTGGACTGTGTATTTGATATAATTCTACCAGTTCTCTGACGTCTGTTGCTTATCTTGACCTCTTCTGAACAGGATCCTCTGTTCTCTTTTCTCCTTAATTGTTTCCAATGTCAGCCCATTCCAGCCAGATAAGACCGTGGCTTCTTGGCATGGTTATCCTTAGCTGAGTTTTGCTCGATTCTCAATTTTCTTGCTTCGACAGACACCATTTGAGGCCTTTTGTAACCTTTGTTCGATTCTGCTCATATGCGAAGTGGACTTGCATTCATACATAAGGTGCTTCTTGAGGTATATACTTGTAAACAATGGTGCTTGCCACAATTTATTGACTATTAAGCATAAGCTAGCTTCACGATTCCTTTGCCTCTTGCAGTTACTTGCATCTGTACATGTTTAAACTATCTAAATATCTTCATCCTGTATGTGGCATACCTTTCTTAATCTTGAGCCCAAGCTGTCAATTATCCATGGTATCTCCTTTATATTTTGTCTCTTTTCAGTATTCTTAGGTGATTATATCTTCTATATGTGCGTCAGTCTGATTTTTTTATGACATCACCATTCATCTTCCTTCATTATCTTCTTTGCTTCTTTGGGTATTTCATTCAAACAACCATCATATTGTCTATGATGTAGATATGGCTTTCTCAATGGACACCTTACTGTCCAGGTTTTCTTAGGTATTGGTCATCAATAGGTGCTGTTACACTGATAGGTACTGGGCCAAGCCCATGTGCTGCTCTCTGCTGATTTAACTGTTCTTCATACGTCACATAGTTTGGTGTGAACTCAATAGGCAATGGGAGGGGGGCAACTGGAGTTGGGGCGATAGTCAACACTTCCGCTCCACTCCCCCTCTGGGCAATTCATCAACCACTCTCACTTCTTTCTTGGCATCCACTTCATCCTTCACTTTTATCTCGTCCTCTGGATCCAGACATTCTGGTCTGAAGAATGCTTCCTTGGGGTCCATATCTTTATTACTCCCTTTAAGCATCCTGCTGTTCTCATGTGCTCATCCTTGTTCCATGTTATCAGTTGGCATTCTCGACTTGGACTGCAATAGATCCATCTTCCCACATATTTCCTGTGATCCCTTAACTACAGGAACGTTGCTCCCTCTGGTGCATAAATGCTGGCCTTCACAAAGTCTCTTATTTCTTCATCAGTCAGGTCTTTGGGATTCCATCACTACTCAACATCAATCATGATCTTCATCCCTATGGCTTTGTTTGCAGTCTTCTGGCATTGAGAGATTATTAATTAGATCACACAGAATCCAAGTAATATCATCAACAACAGTGCTCCTAGGAACTTCAATGCATCTGCCATCCATTGTGGAACCAATGAAAACAGTGCTCCAAACCAACTGTCATCATCAATTTCATCAACTTCATCTATCATCTGATTTGGTCATTTTTTAGCATATATATGGCCTCTGTTAAGGTCCCATACTCGTTGTCATGTGAAGGTGTAAATGTGCAACATGATTCTCCGATTTTTGCACAAACACCTCCATCCATAGCTGTGATCATGTCCAAGACATATCTGTTCTGGAATGTCATCAGTCTGATTGTTCTCAACTCTTCTCTGATTGCATTGAATCCTTTTATGGTTGTGTTGATGGTCTGCAGTAACTCACATCTGGTTATCTGCAACCATTTAGTATTTGCTCCAACCTGAAATATTGGCATTAGGATGAAGGTGAATACTGAAGAAGTCTGACTGAACAGTCTGTGTTCATATGGGATAGCATCAAAAGCTTCTATGGATTTTGCAGAGAAATAATTTTCCCTCTTCGTTCTCTTCATAAGCTCCAAAGATCTCTTCTTCCTCAGTTGAGCATCTGCTTTCGGAAACTGTAAATGTTCACATCATTGTTTGGAATCACCAATGCTGGAACATGGACATTCACCATTGTACATACACCTCCCCAATTTTTCGGCAATCTCATGTATGCCTGGGATCCACACGCCCAATAGTGCTCCATGATTACTGCAGTACCATGCATCATTCCTGCAGCATCAAACACTCAGCTACAATTGTGATTCTCTCTCATTTTTCTTCTGCCATTAATTCTGAAACAGACTTTAGGGCTCTTCAATGGTACTATCGGCAATGGTCCTCCTCTGTCCTCAACCCATGTCAGTAGTTTAGCCAGCTTCGGCCATAATGGATTGCATTCATTCTGCACTATGTCAATGGTAGCCTAGTAACAACCGATGACTACCCATGCGCTGCAGATCACTACTCCTTTCTCCCATCCGTCTGGTGAATGCACTGTTCCCCAGATTTGCATTTTACCTCTGTTCTTCCATCTGTGAGATTCTTCCAAAGTTTTTCATGCAGTTTCCAATTTCTTGTTCACCTCTCTTCTGATCTCTGCTCCTTTTACTCCAGGTTTCTCGTAACTGATCACAATATTATTCGTTTTGGCTTTGTTTCATGTCTTTATGTCTTGAACATAGTCATCTTCATTTGGATTTGTTTCTTCAGTGGCCCTTTTGAGAGAAGCATCACTTTCCATGAACTGATCTCTGGTCTTGCACATTGCTATGTGTGACAGACAGTTTGCTTTCTGGACATCTATCTCAATGGCTACAAAGACCTTTGACTATCCCATGCTGTAGGGCAGAAGTGCACATACAAAGCATTCCTTATCTGAAGTTTGCCTTCCAAATTCATTCATATGTTGGTACCATATGTTGTTTCCCAAATGTGCTGTGCTATCTAGGTAATCATTCAATTCATTATTGTCTTCTTGTGTGCTTCTTATGGCTCGTATTCTTTTGATTTGAACTTCCGCAAGTATGTCACGCAGTACTTCTGTATAGCGCCTTCTTGCTGGAGGATTTTCAGGCATCTCCATCGATGATCCAGGTGTTTCCAGTTGTACGGTTCGAGTAGGGGAAAACACAATAAGCTTTATGCTTTCAACATAGCATCTAGGCATGAAAATGTCTCTCAAAATTTCTGTCTGTGTCTTCCTTCCAAGCACCGGCCTTATATCATGTCTCACAGGATCAGGTGTGCTTGCAGGTGTTGCCTCAGTTTGTTTATTCTTTAAAGTTTGTTGTCTTGTTAACAGTTCAACTTTCTCCATTTGTCTCTCAACTTCTGTTATTTGTCCAAACTCCCCCAATTCTCTGGCATGTGATTCTGAAATCATTGATACTAGACCGGCTGTATTTGTACTAATTATCTGTGTAGGTGTAACTTTCATCAATCCCTTATCGGGTTTGCTTTCCCGATCCGGTCTCTGGCGTTTTAACTCATTTGCTAAAACAAGTTTTGTGTGTGTGTCATTGCTTACCACGTTCATTTCAAGCTCAGTCACTCTATCATTAGTTCTCAGAAGAGGAATGACTATATAAGGTCTGGGTGCTTTTGTAGGTATCATGCGTACATCCTCAGGTGGGTTCACAGGAATAACACTTTGTGCACCTATAAGAAATGTGGTTCTAATCGTCAATGACAGCAATATGATTATGAATAAATTGCATGCATAGATAGTGCATCTATATGTCATTTTACAGCATTTGTTTCTTGGGCAATATGGATGTCTCTCCTCCTGAGGGAGAACAATGCTACTGCTTTGACTGCCCATCTTGATCATCTAAGGAAGCAACAACTGGTTCTTTAATACATTTTCATTATTATCACTTCCTTCTGGGTTCTGCTATCTCTGCTTCATGGATCAATAGTTCTGGACCAGTTGTCCTCCGAATCTGGCTAATGGACTGTCTCTTGTCTCTGGAAACAGTTCTGTTTTGCAATGTAATGTTCCAACAATGAACAATGACCTTGGCGAGTCAATAATACGTGTTCCATATAGACTAGTTCCCAGTCTATACCTCAAATCTGCTTTACTCCAGATGACATGTTGCTTCCCTGTCAGCATAAAAAAGTGTATTTCTTGTCCACACGTCCACGATCTTTCCCTTGAATGAAAGTCTCTACATGCTTCTATGTTTTTGATGAGCTTGAAGTGATACCTGAATAGTGATACTGTTCAGGATCACTCTCAAACGTTCTTTGTTCACTGGATATCGAAGAAAAGTCATGACATCGGTATGTCTCCCACCAAGATCTGGACAGTCTTCAATTAAACAAAAGAATAGAACACTGACAAGCCTATTCAATGCTTCTTCTGATTGGGACATTTGTCTTGTCCTCCCTGTATTCCGGCAATAATAAGTACTGCTCCATGACAACTGTGAGCAAGTTTGATATTGTCTTTTTGTTATCAGGATCTTGCAAAAACTCTGTTACGCTTGAAAGTCTCTCCACCAATGATGGGTAGGACCTCAATACCAATTCGAAATAGGTCAGTATGTTCTTGGTGAGGTCACTATTTTGTGACACCGTAAGTAAGTCCAATCAAGGACTCTGTATTGAATGACTCGGGATACTGTATTCTCTTCTAGTTTATTTATCCTCGATCAAAATGTGGCATAGTTTTTCTTACCAAGGCTTTTAGTGTGCCTCAGTCCAAAGTCAAGAAGCTACTTGTGGCCCAATGAATGCAATTCTCTTCTTTTACCCTGAAACTAGGATGCACAGAGTGTTCATATTTTGGTCATTTCTTCCCTTATTTTGCTCAAGGGGAATGTCTAAAACTGAGCCACAACCTAAAACAAAAGTTCTTGCTTTTTCACTTGACTAGTCATGCGTCCTTCTTCCTCATCATAGATCTTGTGCGCATGTGCTGTGGTTCTTCCACGTTGTCTGTAGTCTCTTCGGGTTGGGGTGCATGCAGAGGGGTCTTCCCGATATATGGCTTGATGTCACCAAGGAAGATCCAGGCTCTTCTTTTTTGTAATTTAACTGCAGATGGTGTTATGTCCTCCACAATAAAAGGGCAGTGGAACCTTGGTTTGTCCCACCTTTTCCTTGTGTGAATCTGAACTAAGATGGTATCCCCAGGGTGTAGTTGAGGTACATGTAACTCCTGAACCTTGTCTGTTGTAGTATCTCCTCCTGTGTTCTGTACTACCCTCCTCATGCTGCAGCTGTCCCGAAATTACAGAAAAACTAGATGTCATGTAGTTCAAATAATTTTGCATTTCCAATCCTATCACTTCTCCTGTTGGCTGAGCATCACATCTAGCTCTAGTTAGAGGCATGAAAGGCTTCTACATTCTTCTGCCAGTGTGGCGTAAGATGATGGTCAGAACCAGGCTGGTTTCTGAGTGAATACAATGCCAGTGGAAGGCAGTACAACCATCCTTTCTTCAGAGTAAGTTTCAATTTGGCTATCCTTTTCTTTAACAACCCTTTGAGCTTCTCGCATATGTCATTTCCTTGCGGATGATACGCCGATGAAAACATGTGCTTTATACCAAGCAACAAGCTGATCTGTTCAGCTTGTCAAGGGTTTTGACCCATGTTGAATCAATAGACTGGGTAGATGTGGGGATAAACTGTCGCCGCCCACATTCACGCCAGAATCCAGGAGAACCGTGCAGTTTGCACACACCAAAATGGTCAACTAATCTGCCACCCACCAGTGCAAAGAAAGATGGTTCTGTTCGAAATCTGTTTTTATTGATGTCAAAAAGTTGCTAAAATCATGGGCACAAGAACACTCTACTGAAATGCATTAATTCAAGACAGATCCCAAAAATGGGTGCAGTACCAGCTTTGTCCACAAACCGGCACTAGCGGTCTAAACTCTGACAGGAGAACTGCTACTTCAGAAGCTAATCAGCCTCCTGAGACAGCTGGAAACTTCAAAGGCCCGCTGGTTAATTAAAACTCTTAACCACCTGCTGTTCCCAGAGACAATCTGATTGCATTAACAGGCCAATAGGCTGGGAAACCTTCTCAACTCAGAGACCCACACAACAGCCCAGGAAATCACAGGTTCATGCTAACCAAATTCAGAGTGGCCCCCTGGCCTGCTGACCTCAGCCGACACAATAGACACTTGCAATTGAATGGGGTATGTTGATTTTCAGTGTGGACTGTAAACAGAGCCCTGCCTGGGAGAGGAGAGACATGTGGTACTCCCAAGTTTCTGGGGGTGGACTCAGACACTTTTGTGGAATCATATTGCAGCAAATATATGTTTAAGTTAAATGCTTCTAAAATATTGTATTAAGCTCACAAAAATGTGCAATTTGGAGAACCTTAATCTAAGAAATGTACCCACAATTGAAGACTTGATTCAACTTTGTACCATGTTCTGAGGCAAAACCCCGCTATTTATTGATATTACAGACACTGGGTTTATGCTAGAGACCTAGTAAATTACTGGAATGTGTGTAGAAGGAGGATGTACATTTGTGTAATTTTTGATACAGATTTAACATTGGTAAACCAACTAAAAACGAAAATAAGTTGTCATTTTTTAATGCAAGCCCCCAGGAAGATCAGAGTTGAACAAGCATGGACCATAAGTAATCTGTAATATGTAATGTCAAACAACTGTATATCTGGGAAGTATGTGTAGCTATGAAACATAATTTTCCAAGCAAAAGTAAAGGGGCGTTCTTCAATAGATCATAAATGGCTGACATCACTCTGACACTCCATTTCCTTCCCCCAATCAAGGAAGAGAGGAGGAACTGGCCAATGATAAGTTGAGAGGGTTGGGCATGCAGAATTAGCCGATCCACCCACTTTCTAAACACATAAAAAGAACCACTGGAAGCCAGATAGAACTTTCTTTTTCACTTTCTGCAGAACATTTTGACAGACAACTCCACATCCTGATTTCAGACTTCACATCCAGAAACTCCAAGAACTCTAGAACCAAACAGCTGAACTCCTATCAGCAGGCCTTCAAAACCTAGCAACCAAACCAAACTATTCAGACAGCCGGGCTGAGCTATCTGATTCTGGCTAAAACCCTGTGCCAGAAACACCCAGAAAGCAGAGCTGTACCCGGAACCAGAGACCAGACCGCCGGGCAGTGCCAAGAACTTTTGTCAGAACCAGAGATCCAGACTGCTGTGCAGTGCTGCTAGCAGAGCTGACCCAGATCGCTGTGAGCAGAACCAGGCAGAGATCGTCCATGGTGAGAGACCCGCCAGGAGTGCAGTCCAACCGGTTGACCCGATCCGTGACGAAGTCGCATTCCTGTCCAAAATCTAGTGTGAGTACCCAGCTAGCACTGTGCCAAAACCGATCTCTTAGTTTAAAATAATCTAATCCAAACTATTTTAACCTATTAGAACTGCCTACTAGAATCGTGTCATTCTGTCATCTTTAAAACTGAAAACTGTCATCGGTCATTCTGAAACTGTGATTTCATTTCTGAAAAACTACCTTCACAAAATAGTCTGTATCTCTGGAACCGTTTGTGCTAAGAGCTGTCATCTTAAAGCTAAGATTCTAAGCTTTCCAACAAACCTACCCCTTATAGTACCTCCGTAATTGCGCTCGACGCACACGACTAAATTGCCACGATTTGACATTTTGCTTCATTTCAGCCACGGGTAAAAATATTTTTCCTTGCTTTCCTTTGCTGAAATTCGTTTGCAACCTGACAATCATTCATAGAGCATTGCTAAAGTGATCCTGAATTAATTTAAAGTATCTCTCACTCACCCTGAACCTCTTATAGGGAATTAAAAGCAATTTGAGTATATTTTTCACTTCATTGCCACCACAATTAAAAGGATTTTGTCTGTGTTTAAAACTCCTACTTGTTTTCCTCTAAGCTTGCTAGGGGGGAATTGAATTATATTTGATTGCATTCCTGAGAACTGTGTGCTTTCCTTCCATCTCTTTACATTGCATAAAGGGGGGGGGGGTGAATTGCTACCAACATTGTTTTGGTTGAAATCATATCAAGTTTATTTTCTGTACTGCATTTCATTCATCATTGCATTGTCTTTGAAGCCATATGAGCATTCTCAGCTACTTTATCCTCTCTATCTCAACTTCTAAGCCATTAAAAAGAGTGTACCACCATAACATTATCCATTGTTGATCAACATCATATTCTCAAGGGTGATATCAAATATTAATTTATTATAAAAGTGTGATATATATATATATATTGTTTAATTTTCCAATAAACCTTTTAATTTGCAAAACAAACCTACTTCTTGGCTCAGTGGGGTCAGGGGGATTCTAAGAGAGGGGTGTTATATAAGGGTTGTCATCCAGAGTAAACGAACTGGACATACAAATATATCAATAAGGGTTTCCCTCAGCATCCCAGACTAGTCATTGACTTAGGTGTAGTGTTGAATTGAATCCGCTTACAAAGTGGGGGCTCGTAGCCGGGGATTCTGGATTAGGTCTACCACTTGTGCAGCTTAATACAGTGTGCCAACTGACCGGATACACATATCCGGTTAGATCACCACGCTGTTTTACACTGTGAAAGCACCCCTCAAAGGAACGCTCTAAGGAAATGGTCTGTTTTGCAAAATAAAATACAAACTTCTGTAAATCAGGAAGGAACTCAAATTCCAGAATGACGACACTGGTAGACATCAAAATAGCCAGAGAGCACTTCTTACATAAGCTATTTGTGAGAGGTGAATGGACTGAGCAGGGCCAGGATGCGGGGTTGCAGGCAATCACACAACAGGTCACTGCAACTGGGTTAGATTACTGGAGAGATCAGGGTCCCTTACATGTGGCCCTGAGTGAACGATATATGGCTCCTAAAGCTAAAGATGAACACGACAAGATGGCTAGTATAGCGGCATATTTGTATCTATATATGGGAACCATGCAGGACAAATATACTGAAGGCCAAGATCTGGCAAATAGGCAACAGATCCCGTTAGAGAAGGCCCAATCTGACCTGGTCTCTTCTGAGCAGAGGATGCACAGAAGCCAGGAGTCAGAAAATGAGAGCAGACAGAATCTCATTAAAATCAAAGAGGACATGTGTATCCTGCAACAGGAAAAGTCTGACCAGGATACCAGATTTCTGGCCTTGCAGAAGGAGTACCAAGAAGGTTTGGACTCCCTACTGCAGAGCCAGAAAAAGCTGGAGCAACAATTAGATTTCAATAGGGCATGTGCTGAGCAGGTAGTTACCCTGCAAAGCCACCTAGATAGGGAAAAGGCAGAGAGAAATAAACTGATCCCGAAAGACCTGGATACCCAGGCAGAGTTTGATCAGGAGCGCCAGTAAGCTGGTGCCTTTCAAAGGCAAAGGGATGACCTGGCGGCACAGATGCAGACTCTTAGTCAGGAAAGGGACTCCTTAGGCCAGGAAGTCTGCCATTTAAAAAGAAAAACTGAAGAAAATCACTTGGCCCTCCAGGGGCTGGGTGACCTCCAAAAAGAGAATCAGAACTTGTTAGAGCACACCAGGAGGGTGGAAGATGCTCTGGCAAGAAAGGAGCAGGCCAGTAGGGATGGGACTCAGGAGGTAACCCTCCTGCAGCAAAGACTGGCCCAGTATTCCAGGACCAATCAGGAGGCACAGAGAGAGAATGAGGCTCTCTGTCAGCACAACGATAGGCTCCAGCAACAGGTAGCCATGCAGGAGAGACTGATAGAGTCTAGTAAGGCCTTGGTTGAGGAATTGAAAGCGCAGGCTCTTGCATTGCAACAAGGAGCAAGGGCTGATAGAGATGAAGTTCATCTGGGAAAGGGAAACACCTGAGCATAACTTCAGGAGCCCTAGTACCAGAGGCCTCCACCTCTCCCAGTCCCTGGACTCTGGCACCCCATGTCCCCTGGTGCACATTAGCACAGGGCCACAGGGATGGCAGATTACTATCCAGCCAAAAGGATGGGGCTCATAGGCCAGTACCACCCAGGAATGGATGGGCGGGCATCCGGGTATGGGCACCCAAGCACAGTGCAATTTAGTGGGGAACCCCAGGAGAGTAGGCCCACTAAGGGCATCCTGAAAACCTCTGCCCAGTTAGGTCAGTAGGGGGGTATCCAGCAAATCCTGGTAGCAAGGAGGGATCTGAAGACTCCTCTGAGCATCACAGGACACAGGAGACCAGGTCCCTACATTCTGCCAGCCATTCCCAGGCTCGCAGAATCCGGGAAAACCTGGAAGATCAGACTGGCACCTCTGGGAGCAGTGCTTCTGAGTCGGAGGATGAATGGACCAGGGTTACCCGAACCAAAAAGGCCAATAAGGCAAAAAGGGCCTGGCTTAAGGACCCCGTAAAACAGATTAAGGCAATCAGGAGTGTCATCACGCCTTATCACAAGAACTCCAAGTATTCTGTGTGGGAACACTTGGAGCTCTTTGAGCAAATGATGGAGACCTTCCATTTGAAGGACAGCAGTAGATGCATCCAGTACGTCAAATGGACATTCTCCCCAGAATATTCTAGTTTCTTTGCGGGCTGGAGGACCAAAATTATTCAAGAAGGTCCACCTATAGGGCGGCCATCTTGAAACACTTTTCTATGCATAGAAATCCCCAAGAGGCTCGCAAGGCAGCCTACAATTTGCAATGTGGGGAGGATCAGGCCCCACAAGAATTTGTGCAAGAATTGAAGCGTGCCTTTGCGCAGACCACCAGAAGGGTGCGCATGGACAGCAGAGAATTCATCAACACATTTTTCCATGCTCTTCCCAAGAACATAATGACCCAGTTCGTGAGAGATTTTCACGAGAAAAGATCTTTAGACTGGGTCATTGAGCAAGCCACTCGGATCTATGAGGTGCAGAAGCCCATAGAAAATAAAAGTAATGCACAGAAAAACCCCAAAACCAACAACACCCCTGCTGCTGCCAAGGTGGCAGAGGTAAAGGTTGCTCCCGTTTTAGATTTGGAGATGGGGGGACCTAAAAACCTGCCTGCGCAGAACAACTCTAACACCAGAAGGGACTCGGGCCAGTCACAGACAGGGAGTCAATGAGGTAGTCCCACAAATGGAGTCCCTCGCTCCCCTGATTATGTAAGTCCCCGCTACAAGGGAAACCAACCCATCCTGGGTTAAGTGTGGACTCCTCCAGCCCAAGGGGGGGGATCCAGCCAAGCGCCTAACCCGGGGAACTTCCCTCCTAACTTCCCCCAGGAGGGCAGAAATTTCCCAAACACTGGGCAGAACTTTTTTCCCAGGTATCCACCCAATTTCCAACCCCAAAACCATCCATCCTTCTTTCCCCAATTCCCTGATCCCAGACAACCTAATCCAGGAAAGGGAAGGCCAAGGGTGGAGGGGTACCCAAATCTTCCCAATCCAGGGTATTACCAGAGAAGGGATAGCTACCCTTCCCGGGATCAGCCCAGGGGAGAAAATAGAGCCCGGTATCAGCCTGAGCGGGTTTCCCAGTTAGAGCGCCAGGTTCAGAACATGGCACAGGATTTGGGCTGCATGCTGAGGGCCCAACAGAACCCTCAGATGGGCATGCCGGCACAGAATGCCCCAAACCCTGGACCTAGTGCTCCAGAACAATGACAGGGGCAGCACCCCGATAACCCACCGGTTCCCAGGGAGGAGGCACAAGGGGAAGGGGGGTGTAAAGCCTTGGAGGAAGCTTCCTTCCCAACTTGTAAACAGCCCCTGGAAAACCAGGAACCGGAAACAAAATCTCCTACCCCTGAAAGTCTGCCACCCAAGGAACAGAGGGGAGGTAGGAGAAACAAAGTACCCAAACAGACCCATTTTGTGGAGGGGGTACAGGTCTTCCAATTTGAGGGAGAGGGATCCTCAGAGGATCCTGGGAAAAGTATTTTCTCCTTCAGAGATGGGGGAACATCTCCCAAGGAAAAATGGGTCCCAAGGGATTCCAACCCAGACTGGGTAGATGTGGGGATTGAGCTGTCGCCGCCCATCATTCTATCCCTGTAACGCTCACCTGATTCTCGCAGAGGCGCCGGTCTTGACTGGGCGACTACCGTATCTTCAAAGGTGATGTGTAGCACCCGTTTGGCTCTTTGGGCTGGACCTCTGTGCACTGTATGCCTGACGTGTAGAGTAAGATGTCTGCAGATAGAAAATATGGGGTTAATGAACTGGGGTTATTGGGGTGTCCCTATCTCTTTCCTCTTCTCCTCTCCTGTAGACCCCCAAAGGTTAACGCTCTCACCTTAGGTAAGTGAATGCCGAGCTCTCCATCTGCCTCAGGGCAGGGTGCTGTAACCAGTTTCTTCACTGGATAAGGGGAGCAGGCCTCTTGACTTCAGAGGACTGCTGTCCGTCGTTTACTGCACGAACGGTAAGTTTCGAGTCATTCAAATGTCTTTAAAGTCTTTAGTAATGATGTCTCTTGTTTTGCAGGGTTCCGGCGATGGCGGATGACGGGCTGAAGTGAGTTGAAGATGGAGCCCGTGTGATGAATAGAAGCGCCTGGAAGCACGTAAGTAAGCGCTTGTTGCCTGCTTCACTATGCGCTCTAACTGTCTTTTTATTTTGCAGGTACGAGTTCGGAGTGGCTGCAGGGTGCCGGAATACCCACTGGATTAGATGTGGAAAGGAGTAATGGCACGTGAGTATTAAAGTTCCCCAATGTCTTTAAACGCACCTTGTTTTGTCTTTCAGATGCGGGATGCAGCGCCGAAGGCCTCCGGAGCGTGCGAAGAGTTGGTAAACTTTTGTCTTTCAGATGCCGGAATGCTAACCTGTTCTTTCTTGTCTTTATAGGTGTTGCTGAAGACTGGATTCAGGATGGTAAGCCTTTGCCTTTCAGATGCCGGAATGCTAACCTGTTCTTTCTTGTCTTTATAGGTGTTGCTGAAGACTGGATTCAGGATGGTAAGCCTTTTTCCTTAGGCCCAGGACCGGATGCAGAAGACACGATGAGCGTTCTGCTGCAGAGGTTGCAGAATAACGCAAAGCAAGATTCATCCACCGGGTGTGGTTTAAATAGCCTCCTGTAGTGCTTAGGTGTCTCCTTCCACAGCCACGCCCAAGTAAGAAAAGAGTTCCTGGTAAGAAAAGAGTTCCTGCCTTCCAGAAGAGTTCCAGTGTTCTGAATCTAGGGAGTGGCTCCAGCCCCACCCAACAGGAAAAGTAGTTCCAAACAGAAGAGGATCAGAGGCTCAACTGGCAGGCAAGTAAGCAGCATGGTCTGCTGAAGGTAAGTCCACCCAAGCATTATGAGCCCGGCGCTTCCAGCGCTGGGACTGGGAATATTTATGAGCCTGGTGCCACTGGCGCCAGGACTGGGTCCAAAAGGTCCCAATTGGGACTGGTTGGCACTCGGAACCTGGGTTATGGATCTGCTTCCAAGGGAGTTGGGAAAACCCTGACCTTTTGGAAGCAGAGATCATGACAGTACCCCCCCTCAAGGCCCCTCCCAAACCGGGCTTCTCCGGGGGTTTTGGCTTGTCAGGAAATGTTCGGTGAAATCTTTTGATTAGGCGAGGAGCGTGGACATATTCAGCAGGTTCCCAGGATCTCTCTTGGGGGCCGTAGCCTTTCCAGTCAATTAGGTAGAATAGTTTAGATTTGGAGATCTTGGAGTCCAGAATGCTTTTGACTTCAAACTCGAGTTCTCCATCCACTAGGATAGGTTTTGGAGATTTGGTTAGTCGGGTTTGAGGTTGCACGGGTTTTAATAGAGAGACGTGGAAGACCGGATGTATCTTCATGTGCGGGGGCAAGTCCAACTTGACCGCTACTGGGTTTACTATGGTAGTGATGGAATAGGGACCAAGGTATCTTGGGTTGAATGTGCGTGGCCCTTTTAGAGATAGATATTTGGTGGATAACCAGACTTGATCCCCTACTTGATAGTGAGGGGCTTCCTTCCGATGTTGATCTGCTCCTTTCTTGTATTGTTCTTTAGCCCTTTGAAGGTGAGAAACAGCTTCCTTAAAGGCTTGGGTGATTGTAGAATGCAGGTAGTCTACTGCTGGTGTTTCAAGATCTTGGAGGGGATCCAACTCCGAGGTTCGAGGGTGACTGCCGTACAAAAGAAAAAACGGGGTTTTCCCAGTTCCCGAATGGACAGAGTTATTGTAGGCATACTCGGCAATCCAAAGGATATCTTTCCAAGTTTTTTCAGTTTGTTGCAGCATGCAGCGTAAATACTGTTCCAGAGTTTGATTGGTCCTCTCGGTTTGTCCGTCGGTCTGAGGGTGGTGACTGGTCGATAGTCTCACATCAATTTGAGCCGACCGACAGCAACTTCGCCAAAAATGAGAAATAAATTGACTACCTCGATCCGAAATTAGAACCGAAGGAAAACCGTGCAGTCGGACGATGTTTTCGAGAAATTCTCGGGCCAGAGTTGCTGCTGTTGGCAAGCCTTTGAGCGGAATGAAATGTGCCATCTTGGAGAATAAGTCCACGATTACTAGAATCATATTGTATCCGGAGCATGGAGGTAGATCGGTGATGAAGTCCATAGAAAGCGTATGCCAAGGGCGTGGTGGGATGTCAATAGGGCGTAAGAGGCCTGCTGGTCTTTCCTTTTGACTCTTGTTTTGGGCGCATACTCCACAGGACATTATAAAGTCTCTGATATCTTTTTTCCAAGACGGCCACCAGAAGTAGCGCTTGATCTTTTCTGAGGTCTTGGCTATACCAGGATGACCTTCCATTAAAGAGTCGTGATAACAAGAGATTACTTTTTTCTGTAAATCTGTGCTGGGTAGGTATAATCGTTCTTGGAAATACAATAGGTTGTCCTTTACTGCAAAGTCCTTTCCCTGCAGATGCCAATTCTGTATGTCTGCTGGAGTTACAAGTTGCCTGGCTTTATCCTTAACTTCCTCTATGGATTCTGTGGCGATTACACCCAGAATTCTTTGTTCGGGAATGATTGGTACAGGTTTAGGGTTGACCAAGTGTTCTTCCACTCCCATCCGAGAAAGGGCATCGGCTTTACCGTTCTTTGTACCAGGTCGATAGGTAATTATGAAGTCAAACTCGGCAAAGAATAATGCCCAACGGAGTTGTCTAGAGGATTGGGCTTTTGCGGTCTTCAAATATTGCAGGTTTCGGTGATCCGTAATCACAGTAACGGTGTGTCGGGCCCCCAGCAGATAATGCCGCCAAGCCTTAAAGGCAGACTTGATAGCCAGAAGTTCCTTGTCAGTAATCGTGTAATTGATTTCAGGAGGCGAGAATTTGCGGGACCAAAATGCCACGGGATGCAACTGATTGGTTACCGGGTCCTTTTGTGATAGAACTGCCCCCATGGCAAGGCTTGAAGCATCAGTTTCCACGATGTAGGGGAGTTCGGGGCGAGGGTGTTTTAAGATTGGTGCAGAGATAAATTTAGTCTTCAAATCCTGGAAAGCTTGTTCCGCCTCGGTAGACCATTCAAAACGTTTGTTTTTCTTTAACAAGGCAGTGATGGGCTGGACTATTCGAGAGAATTCGGGGATAAACGTGCGGTAAAAGTTAGCGAAGCCTAACATGCTTTGCAAACCTTTTACGGAGGATGGTGATGGCCATTTGAGAACTGCATCGACCTTCTTTGAATCCATACGCACTCCACCAGGTGATAATATGAATCCCAAGAATTCAACTTCAGTCACGTTGAAAACACATTTTTCCAACTTAGCGAAAAGTTTGTGTTGACGCAATCTTTCGAGGACCATTTTCACGTGTTTCCGATGTTCAGATTCCGATGAAGAATAAACGAGGATGTCGTCAATGTAAACAACAACACAAACATCTATGAGCTCTCTGAGGACATCGTTCATAAAATATTGAAAGGCGGCCGGGGCATTGCAAAGTCCGAAGGGCATGACCTGATATTCAAATAGCCCATACTTGGTGCGGAAGGCCGTCTTCCATTCATCGCCCTCTTTTACTCGTACCAAGTGGTAAGCTCCTCTAAGATCCAGCTTTGTATATATGCATGCTTTTCTGACTTGGTCCAGGAGTTCAGGGATCAAAGGTAACGGATATCTATTCTTAACGGTGATCTGGTTCAGGGAGCGATAATCGATACAAGTTCTAAGGTCTCCTTCCTTTTTTGGAACGAAGAACAAAGCTGAAGAAGCAGGGGACTTGGAAGGACGAATAAACCCATTTGCCAGGTATTGATCCAGGTATTGTCGAAGGTGAAGGTTCTCAGGCTCGGTGAGGGCATAAATTCTACTACAAGGAGGAGTAGATCCAGGTATCAGGTCTATCTGGCAGTCATAAGACCTATGAGGAGGTAGAGAGTTAGCCTGATCCTTCCGGAAAACATCTTGGTATTCTAGGTATTCGGGAGGTAACTGGGGAGTCTCTGAAGAAATTGCAGCCAGTGCAACACCAGGTGGAGGGTGACAAGTAGAGACACATTCTGGAAACTGGACCGTTCTTGCTCGCCAATCGATCAGAGGATTGTGTTTCTCTAACCAAGGTATTCCTAGAATAATCTGAAACTGAGGGGCCTTGATCACATCGAACACGATCTTCTCATGGTGTCCATCTTGACTTACTAGCGTCACCTCTTGAGTGGTATGCGTTACTGGCCCGGAGGCTATCTCCGTACCATCCACCGTAGTAATGACGTCCTTTACAGCCTTGGGACAAAGAGTTAGATTCATCCTCAAAACCATTTCATGATCCACATAATTGCCGATGGCACCGCTGTCGACGTAAGCTTCAATTGCATGTAATCGATCCGGATTATCAGGGCTAATGAGGACCATAGGTATCACGAAATGCGAGGTCACGGAACTGGTTTTCACGCTCGGCAAGAGGACCTCTATTCTTGTCGGGCGAGGTCGTTTCCCTGCTCAGAGTTTGTAACTTTGGTAACTGCAGCTCCTACTGCCTTCTTGGCAGGTTTCACCGGACAGTCTCGAAGAAAGTGCCCTGAGTTTCCGCAATATAGGCATAATTGCAACTGTTTCCTCCTTTCCCGCTCCCTTTGTGTTAGAGGACCTTTCAGACCCCCTATTTGCATGGGTTCCCCGGAGTCTACTCCTTTGGAAGGAGTTGGCGGTTTGGAAAATACTCGAGCATCAAACTTGGAACGATCGGCCTTCCTGTTCTGCAGCCTGTGATCTATTTGAACGACCAAGTCTATATAATCCGAACAGTCTTGTGGGGGATTCACTACTTGGGCTAAAACGTCTTTGAGCTCTCCACGTAGACCTCTATAAAACAGCGTAATCCTTTTGTCCTCAGGCCATTGAGTTTCCACTATTAGTCTATTGAAAGATGCAATATAAGCCAAAAGGTCTTGATTACCCTGTCGCAACGAAAGAAGCTCATTGTCCAAGGCCTGCCCCTGTGAATGTCTTGCGAACAGTTTTTTCATACTAAGCTGAAAGGCTTGAAAATCATGGAGAACCGGATCATCTTGATTAACTAGAGGGATCGACCAGTCTGCCGCATTGCCACTAAGGTACGAAAGTACAAAAGCTACTTTTGCTTGATCAGTTGGAAAGGCTGCTGGCCGGCATAAGAAGTGCAAGCGGCACTGATTGATAAATACTGCAAACCTCTTTGGGTCACCAGAAAATCGTTCGGGCGGAGCCAGAGGTACATTCCCAGGTAGGTTGATCTGCACTGGATTCATAGAGGATGTTGAAGGAAGATTTGCCCCTGATGCGGGTAACGGGGTCTGTCCGGCTTGTGACTGTAGCACTTGTCTAGCAAGATTGTCTGTTCTCTCCTTGGAAATAATTAGTTCCCTTCTTAGAGCATTCGTTTCCTGACGAGCTGCATGCACTTCTGCCCTTAGTTCCCCAAGTAACCGGGCTAGGGGGTCAGTATCCGAGGTTTCCATAGCGCCTGGGCGAGAGTTTTGCGGTAGGCTTTGCGTTCTGTAACGCTCACCTGATTCTCGCAGAGGCGCCGGTCTTGACTGGGCGACTACCGTATCTTCAAAGGTGATGTGTAGCACCCGGTTGGCTCTTTGGGCTGGACCTCTGTGCACTGTATGCCTGACGTGTAGAGTAAGATGTCTGCAGATAGAAAATATGGGGTTAATGAACTGGGGTTATTGGGGTGTCCCTATCTCTTTCCTCTTCTCCTCTCCTGTAGACCCCCAAAGGTTAACGCTCTCACTTTAGGTAAGTGAATGCCGAGCTCTCCATCTGCCTCAGGGCAGGGTGCTGTAACCAGTTTCTTCACTGGATAAGGGGAGCAGGCCTCTTGACTTCAGAGGACTGCTGTCCGTCGTTTACTGCACGAACGGTAAGTTTCGAGTCATTCAAATGTCTTTAAAGTCTTTAGTAATGATGTCTCTTGTTTTGCAGGGTTCCGGCGATGGCGGATGACGGGCTGAAGTGAGTTGAAGATGGAGCCCGTGTGATGAATAGAAGCGCCTGGAAGCACGTAAGTAAGCGCTTGTTGCCTGCTTCACTATGCGCTCTAACTGTCTTTTTATTTTGCAGGTACGAGTTCGGAGCGGCTGCAGGGTGCCGGAATACCCACTGGATTAGATGTGGAAAGGAGTAATGGCACGTGAGTATTAAAGTTCCCCAATGTCTTTAAACGCACCTTGTTTTGTCTTTCAGATGCGGGATGCAGCGCCGAAGGCCTCCGGAGCGTGCGAAGAGTTGGTAAACTTTTGTCTTTCAGATGCCGGAATGCTAACCTGTTCTTTCTTGTCTTTATAGGTGTTGCTGAAGACTGGATTCAGGATGGTAAGCCTTTGCCTTTCAGATGCCGGAATGCTAACCTGTTCTTTCTTGTCTTTATAGGTGTTGCTGAAGACTGGATTCAGGATGGTAAGCCTTTTTCCTTAGGCCCAGGACCGGATGCAGAAGACACGATGAGCGTTCTGCTGCAGAGGTTGGAATAACGCAAAGCAAGATTCATCCACCGGGTGTGGTTTAAATAGCCTCCTGTAGTGCTTAGGTGTCTCCTTCCACAGCCACGCCCAAGTAAGAAAAGAGTTCCTGGTAAGAAAAGAGTTCCTGCCTTCCAGAAGAGTTCCAGTGTTCTGAATCTAGGGAGTGGCTCCAGCCCCACCCAACAGGAAAAGTAGTTCCAAACAGAAGAGGATCAGAGGCTCAACTGGCAGGCAAGTAAGCAGCATGGTCTGCTGAAGGTAAGTCCACCCAAGCATTATGAGCCCGGCGCTTCCAGCGCTGGGACTGGGCATATTTATGAGCCTGGTGCCACTGGCGCCAGGACTGGGTCCAAAAGGTCCCAATTGGGACTGGTTGGCACTCGGAACCTGGGTTATGGATCTGCTTCCAAGGGAGTTGGGAAAACCCTGACCTTTTGGAAGCAGAGATCATGACAATCCCAGAACCAACAAGACCGAAAATCCCTGGTTCAAACCCATCCAGGTGACTGCCTCCAAAAAGGGGGGGGTGCCCCAGAACTGGAACCCGGGGAACCAGAAACCGCATCAATATCCAGTTGCAAACTTTTTCTTTCAGATTCCCATGACTCTCCACTGAATTCTGCCCAAATCTCTTCTCTCGCCATGTCCAAAACCAGAAAGTTAGCCCACTAGTTGTCAAAAAATGTGCATTATCTGTGCCCCCTTGAGGAGAAGGAGGGAAGATACTATGCCCCAGTACAAGTACAGGGGCAGGGTACAATTTTGGCACTGGTGGACACTGGATCCCAAGCTACCCTTCTGTCCAGAAGGGCCTTTGATGAACTGAATACAGGTAGGGGGGAGAAGTACCATATTCCCCTCACCTCTCTTCCTGGACAACTGCAGAACTTTGACGGGAAGGAAATTCCCGTCGAGGGGACTGCAGATTTAGACATCAAAATTGGGCGACACAAGGTGAAACACCCAGTCATAGTAGTGACTCCAGAGGGCACCCCTTGTTTACTAGGGAATGACCTCCTGAGAAGGTTGTCACCCCTAATAGATTGCGTGAACAAGGTACTCTGGACCCAGACTAGCCGACCAATAAAATTAAAACAGAGTGTCAACCATGTTAATTTAAACGGCACCTGCCACATGGTTGAACAAAAATCTGACCAAGTAGAATTTCACTTCCAGAACAACCAAATGTCAGACGTGACAATAATAGCAGTAGGGCAACAGACTGGTGATGGGGGGTCCTCTCTATTTCTGAAAATCAAACTTCCTTCCAGTTTAAGGTGGTATTCCAAAATGGAAAGAAATATTCTGAAATTCTTTACCAATCCACAATCAGACACTCCTGCTCCTATAGTCCAGAAAGATGTGAAATCAGCTCAGAGCCTGGCTGGCATTCAGCACATTGGAGATCAGTTGTTCATCGCTGTTCAGTTAAATGATGGGAAGGACTCTGTTCTCGCCCGAGTGTGTGTAAACAACGGTTAGAGCTTCATCAGCGAAGCTATGTTCCGCCAACTCCCAAAAGATCCAGCCATTCCCACATTCAAACTGATAGACAAATGGGAAATGGACCTGGAAGCACCCAATTCCAAACATCTCCTGCCAAGCAGGTGTATGCTCAAAATCACCATTGGCAACAAGAGCATAGTCCATAATTGTTGGGTCGTGCGAGACGTCACTGCCGCTTTTTGCTTAGGCAGTGACATTCTCAATCGCTTTGCCATTAGTTTGGACCCAATAAACTTCAACGCTTGGTCCCGATTAGCGGATAATCCCATGGGCTTTGATGATCCAGAAAAAGCATTTAGGTCAGTTCAATTGCTACCTTATGCAGTTGAAATTTAGATTAAAGAGGAAGTCACCATCCCAGAAAGGACCCGACAATTCTCCCTGGAAGTGAAAGTTGAAAGGGGACAAAAATTGGAAAACCCTGATGCTTATTTTTCATCTAAATGCTTCTCTCCAACAGCAAGGGTTGGGTGTAATCCCAACACCATTAGTCAACATAGAACATAACACCATTCCAATTGAGGTCGATAACAGCGACTTAAAGAGTATTACTCTAGCCGCAGGCACCATTATTGGAATGGCGGTTGATGACCGACATTTCTCCATTGATTTAGGAAATGAACTGTTAGGACCAATCCCCAAGGACTGTTTTGACAGTGACAGTGAGGACAATACAACACCAGGCAGGATTTTCACCCGGCATGGAGGGAACTTCTAGGTGTACACTTCTTGCCCTATGGTAAGGAAGATGTGACTTGTGACTTCAGGAGGGATGAGGTGATTTTCCAGGTCCATGAGGGCTGCCTTTCCCACCTGAAGCCTCCAGTCCAAATCAGCACTCTGACCAGGGACTTCTCCACCCAGCTGGAGGAGGCCGCTGAGATAGCCAAACCAGAAGTCTTTCCAGGCTTCAGGCAGATGGCGGAAGAGAGAGTCAACCTAGCTGATGCCTGTGTGACTCTGAAACAGAAGCAAAAGTTGAAACAAGTTTTCTTGGATTTCCAAGATCTCTTTGCGGTAGACTCATATGACTGTGGTCGCACCGACGTCCACAAAACAACAATTCCCACTGACCCTGGAATGACGCCAGTGTTTGTGAGGCAATATCGTTTGCCTCTCGCATCCATGGAGACCCTTACTGAAATAATTAAGAACCTTGAGTCCCGGGTAATAATCCGTCCAGTACACAGCACCTTCAATAATCCGGTGCTGGGAATATTGAAGCCAAACGGCCAGTGGAGACTCTGTGCCGACCTTAGGGAGCTCAACAAACGGGTCCATACTTCCCGATGGCCTCTGCCCTACATTGACCAAGGGCTGGCCCAGATTCAGGGGTCATAGGTATTCACAGCAATAGACCTGACCAATGGATACTGGACTGTGCCTGTCAGTAGGGAGGACCAATACAAACTGGCTTTTACCTTTGGGGGCCAGCAGTACACGTGGACCCGGACTCCCTTCGGATACCTCAACTCCGGCAATGAATTCAACATTTTCCTACATAAGGCCATGCCCGACCTGGGTACGAGGGGTAACCTGGCTTATGTAGATGATGTCCTCATCAAAAGTTCATCTGTGGAAGAACACATAGCGGCAATCCGTTATGTTCTGACACAGTTGAGGGCCGCCGGAGCAAAACTTTCCTTTCAGAAAGCACAGTGGTGTAGAACCCGTGTTAATTTCTTGGGGCATGAGATTACTCCTCAGGGTCTCTGTCCCCAAGAAAAGAAAGTGGAAGCACTCCAGAAACCGAAGGATCCCACAACCCTGCAGGAACTAAGGAGCCTCCTTGGACTGACTAATTACAGCACAAAGTTCATTGAGGGCTACGCAGAGATCACCAGACCCCTGATTCATCTTTTGAAGGGGGGGGTCAAGTGGGAATGGGGCCCAGAACAATCCGAGGCAGAAAGACAACTCAAAAGAAGCCTCTCAAAAGCGCCTTGCCTAGCTTACCCTGTCAGAAACAAGGAGTTCTTCCTGGAGACAAGGTTCTCTAATACGTGGTTGACGGCAGTATTATACCAAAAGCATGACAAGGTCAATAAAGTAATCTCCTATACGAGCAAAACTTTATCCTCTGTGGAGGAAAAATTCAACGATTGTGAGAAGGCACTCCTGGAAATTGTGTGGGCATTGAAGAATTACCGCCCGTTCATCCAGGGGGAACACATCATAGTGGAGACTCCACACCAGCCTCTACAATACCTCCAAAGTGACAGAATCCGGGCCGGAAATGTGAGTAATTCCCGAATTACTTCTTGGATTCTGTCAATGCAAGGCTTTCCTGTGGAGGTCAGATATGGCCAAAACAAGAAGAGTCCCCTCGCGCAATGTCTGGCTGACTTGCATGATTGTGCCAGAGAAAACTGTCTTGAGGACAAAAGTCTAAAAATCAAGGACAACATGGAGGCATACCTTAATTCCCCCCACAAAGTCTTTGAAGAAGTCAAGTGTGAGGAAATGCCCACTGTCTATGTGGATGGATGCTCTTACCATGTTGACAACAATGGGGAAAAAGAACTGGTGGCCGGCGTAGGGAATGCATGGGTGAATGAGTCCCCAGAACCCTCCGCTGGATACAAAATTGGTCCCGGAATTAGTCAGGTGGCAGAATTGATGGTTGTGCATCAAGCCATCCTCACTGCTGTCCAACATCAACTCCACGAACTGGTCATAATCACAGATTCGGATTATGTACGGAACGGGTTCGTGGAGCACCTGGTTAACTGTAAAACCAGTGGCATGCTATGCGCTAATAACAAACACCTGAAACATGGGAAGTTAATCCAAAACATCGAAGATCTGGTCACCTTGAATGGGATGACCATCTATTGGAAGAAGATCAAGGGTCATTCCAAAGTATAGGGACCAGACAAAACTGGAAATGACTTAGCTGATCAGCTGGCCAAAACTGGGGCCATCCAAGGGGATCTAATAGAGATTGAGTCCCTGTTTAGGGAAATCCAGGTCACTGCTATCACTAAGTCCCAGACAAATGCTCAAAATGATCTTTCAAATGCACAATGGAGTAAGGAGACCCCTGATGCTAATTTAATTACGGCTCAAAAGGGGGATCCAATAATTGGTAAGTTTTACCAACACATTGAGGACCCTGAGAACTTTCCCCTGACGGATACCGATTACATTGGGAAGGAGGACCTTAGAGTGTTGATGAAATGTCCAAAGATGTTCCGAATCCAAGACGGGTTTGTTGGTAAGGAAATCCCAAGCTGGCCATGATCAGTGGGTGGTCCCTACCTCATTCTGAAGCCTGATGTTAAGTCACGCCCATGATGCGGCCACAGCCGGTCATAGGGGGTTTATCACCACCGACTTGCTACCCATAATATTGCCTCCGTAATTGCGCTCGACGCATGCGACTAAATTGCCGCGATTTGACATTTTGCTTCATTTCAGCCACGGTTAAAAATATTTGTCCTTGCTTTCCTTTGCTGGAATTCGTTTGCAACCTGACAATCATTCATAGAGCATTGCTAAAGTGATCCTGAATTAATTTAAAGTATCTCTCACTCACCCTGAACCTCCTATAGGGAATTAAAAGCAATTTGAGTACATTTTTTACTTCATTGCCACCACAATTAAAAGGATTTTGCCTGTGTTTAAAACTCCTACCTGTTTTCCTCTAAGCTTGCTAGGGGGGAACTGAATTATATTTTATTGCATTCCTGAGAACTGTGTGCTTTCCTTCCATCTCTTTACATTGCAAGAAGGCGGGGGGGGGGTGAATTGCTACCAGGGGGATAAGTGATTACATTGTTTTGGTTGAAATCATATCAAGTTTATTGTCTGTACTGCATTTCATTCATCGTTGCATTGTCTTTGAAGCTTTGAAGCCATATGAGCATTCTCAGCTACTTTATCCTCTCTATCTCAACTTCTAAGCCATTAAAAATAGTGTACCACCATAACATTATCCATTGTTGATCAACATCATATTCTCAAGGGTGATATCAAATATTAATTTATTATAAAAGTGTGATATATATATATATATATATATATGTATTGTTTAATTTTCCAATAAACCTTTTAATTTGCAAAACAAACCTACTTCTTGGCTCAGTGGGGTCAGGGGGATTCTAAAAGAGGGGTGTTATATAAGGGTTGTCATCCAGAGTAAACAAACTGGACATAGAAATATATCAATAAGGGTTTCCCTCAGCATCCCAGACTAGGCATTGACTTAGTTGTAGTGTTGAATTGAATCTGCTTACAAAATGCTGCGTTAAAAAAATGATGACCGTTATCTGACCTCATCATTTCACAAACTCCCCATCTGGGAAACACTTCCCTTGCCATGAATATTGGCTACACAGGTAGAGTCTGGGTGTGTACATGTACCTGCCTCTATCCATTTAGAGAATGGACACAACATAACTATTAGATACTGTACCCGTTACATACTTGAATCATATTGACATAGTCGATATGCAACTGCTGAAAAAGACCATTAAGCTTTGGGATGACTGATGACTCCTCTGATCACACGTATGCTCAGCCGTACATTTCTGACTATGAAATGTATCATAAAAAATTCAACATGCTCTGCTAGTTTTGGAACAAAGCAGTCTTCGGCAATGGGTGCTGCTAGATTTTCTTTTGTTACGTGCGCTGGATATTTTAACTTCTCCAGTGCTATTTTCAGTAGGGCTATAGGCATTACTGGTTTACCAGTGCTGTCTTGTCACCACAAAGTCTTAGAGGGGTTTAAGGAACACCCTTTTTGCTTCCAAAGGTTTCTTCCTGCGGTGCTTCTGGAGTTCTGATGGAACTCCATCAACTGGGTATTTGACATATTACTGTAGCCTTCAGGCTCATTCCTCACAACAATCATTTTCTCATGCATATCAGACATTTCCACATCCATCATTATTTCATCTTCAGTTGCCACACGCTTGGGTTCAGTGTCTACTGCTTAATTTCCACACGAGATAAAATCTGTCCTGTTCGTGTGGGCTGCACACTTCACGACTGCTATTCCCACTGTACTGTGGTGCCGTCCACTTGGACGTAGCCCTTTCTTTTGCAGCGCGCTAAGCCTGCATGCACTGTCGACGTCACATACACAGAGTCACTGTGCACCGTTACTTCCTGGTCTGCGTGATTCTCGAGCGCAAGTATCAATGCCACTATTTATGCAGCCTGTGCTGAATAATTAGAGGCTAAACGTGCACTAATAAGTACTCACAATTCCCCATTTGCCATGTGCTTCACCAGAGCAGCACCTTTATATCTCTGTCCATCATTTTGATCAATCCTAGAAGAACCGTCAAAGAAGATGATTTCTCCTTCTGCCAATGCATTTTCTTTTACTCTGGGGATCTCATCATATAATTATTCATAGTTCACGCAATCATGTGTTGGCTCTCCTTCAGTAACTGGCTCTGCCATAAACATGGCTGGTTTCACTATTCTGCATCAAACTATTTTAATCGTTGGATTTGAAATGACCACTTCACAAGCAGATGCTCTTTTTGATGTCAATGTACATTTCGGGTTCTCTAAAATGGCAAATAATGTGTGCTCAACGAATAACGTCATTGGGGACCCCATTACAATGGTTGTAGCTTTTTCTATGGCGAACGCGGTGGCAGCCAAACTTTGTTCGCATGGGAAATGACCTCTCATCACTGGGTCTAAAATCCCACTGTAGTATGCCAGGGGCTTGTACACCAACGTGATTTTCTGTGTAAGGACTGCTGTCATAACAGTACTGTCCATGTGTGAAAACAGGTAAAATTCCTCTGCATAGTTGGGAATCATTAAAACTGGTTCTGTGCAAATGGTCTTTTTTAGTTCATCAAACCCTTCATCCATGGCCTTAGTCCACCCGATGTTTTCTGTCGTTGCCCGTGCTTTCTTTAAGGCTTTTAATAAGGTCCTGGAATAAGATCTGTAGTCAAAGACCCATCCCCTGACATAATTGCATAATCCTAGAAAACTCTGCATCTGTTTTATCGTGTGAGGCTTAGCTGTTTTCAAAATAGCTTCAGCTCTTTCAGGGGCAACCTTCTTTCCTTCATGTGAAATCAGTTGGCCTATGTATAACACCTCTTGTTGACAATACTGTAACTTCTCTTTGTCAACTTTATATCCTTTCTCAGCAAGTACAGTCAATAACACAATTGAATTGTGTCAGCACTCTTCCTCTGTTGTGCTGCAAACTAGTCATCCACATATTGCAAAACAACACTCTCTATTGCAACGTTGCTCAAGTCCATCTGCAGGACTCTATTGAAAATCGAAGGGGACTCACAATACCCTTGAGACAGCCTTGTGCATTTCAGGTGAACTTGTCTGAATGTAAAAGATGTCAAATACTGCAAATCTTTGTGCAATGGGATTGGGAAAAATGCATTTTTCAAATCAATCACTGTGAAATAACGTGCCTCAACAGGTATGTTACACAGAATTGTAGACGGGTTTGGGACTAGAGGGTACTCAGCCTCTACTATCTAGTTTATCAGCCTCAAATATTGTATTAGCCTTCAAGACCCCCAATTATTTTTTCCACAGGGTACAGTGACATATTACATGGTGACTCTGACGTCACTAAGATGCCCTGATCCATCATGGCAGAAATTGTCTTAAAAATCCCTTCATCTGCCTCCTTAGACATGGGATATTGTTTTGCTTTCGGTAAAATTGCTCCTGGTTTCAATTTAATGTTCACTTCTCCGACTCCTTTCAGTAAGCCTACATCATAAAGGCCTGTAGTCCATACTGAGACAGGCCTCTTTCCCATGTCATCATCAAAATATTCAGTACGTTTTTGTGCCAGCATCATTTTATGGGGCACCTCTCTTTCAATCATTTTTACCCAACAAATGAGGTTTACCTCAAATGTCATCTCATCCTCACCTAGTAGTTCTTTAAACAGATCATCATCAGTGACGTCAGTCAATCTGTAACCTTCCCCAAAGGCGATTATTGTGCACCATTGTCTGCCTTCATCCTCACAACCATCAAGCAAAGCCATCTCTCCTCGCACTATGGGTGTTTTTATTGCTAAGGGAAACACTTGTCCCTTTTCCTCATGCATAGGTATTCTTGGTCTGAACAGAAACTCATCTGTGGTTCTCATTGTTCTGTATGCCAGGTCTCGTAGCCACAACAGTAATATGCACACTCCATATGCAAATATCTCAATTTCTAATGGAATAGCTCTCATAGCCATTCGTCCTGCGTATGCTCCAATCATTTCGCATATGTTTAAATAGTGCATTCCTGGAGTTGAACACACTATTCCTTCCTCATTGAACGAGATTGTCATATTTAACTTTGTCATCAAATCTCCTCACAATATATTGACAGGCGTCTGTCTCGAATACAGCAGTGGCACCTTCATGTCACATTCTCCTATAGAAACTGGAAGTTCTTTTGTAAAAGGAACATGACTTGTAGCTCCTCTAATACCTTGAGTATTCATGGTATCGCCGGACAAGGAAAACTTGCCTTCGTGTATACACAAATGCGTTGCACCTGTGTCAACTACAAACAAATATTCCTTAACCCCTATAGTAACATCTACTCTTGTTTCCTCATGAGGGTTTGGTGTCACTGATAGAATTGTACACATCAGGTCTCCCAGTGAGCTGTCCTAATCCATATATAATCTTGTCCCATAGTTAGTGAATGGATTCCCTCCATCACTAGTAGCATTTCCTGCTCTAGAGTTCAATACCTGTCCTGTGCCTGTTGTCTGTTGAAGTTGCACCGGGACTGTTGAGACTGCCCTTGCGGGAAATCGGTCACAGTCTGCTGTGGCTGTAAGTTTTACTGCACTCTCACCACTTGCTGCTGTACAGTTTGATTCTGCATACATCCATCTCCACTCAGAAACACAGGTGGATTCATCATCCCACCTCTTGTAAATTGGTAATTTAGCACCATCCCTTGACTCCTGCACATACACGCTAGATGCCCTGTCATCCCACACGTCCAACATGGTGGCCGTGGTCTGACCATTTGCCCATTTTGCTTATTCTGATTTCTGCATTGCATATTCTGAAAGCCTCCCTGATTATTTTGCCATCCTCTTCTTCTTGGGCTAAACCCATTATTGCTTTGATTGAACTGCCTTTAGTTACTGACCTGCTGCGCAATGGATCCATCTGTGCTAGTTAACATTTCCCCTTCAATGGCATATTTTGACAATTTTTTCTGCACTAATTTGGCCTCTTTGCCTTTCCTTGCATCATTCTTCTTGCAATTTCTCTCTTGCAGCAGCCTGCAATAATGTGCAATGGTCAGTTATGTTTCTGACCATGGCTTAGCTTCAATTCCTACCAACTGCTTGAGCTGCTTCTGCACCTGTTCTGGCAGCCCTTGACATAATATATGGTAACACACGGGTATAGATTTCCCCCAAGATTCAGGAGTTTCCAGTACCCATGTGTCTTGAAACATCTGAATGTAAAGCAACAGATCATCTCCCTCTTTCATCTTATGCGTCATTATAGCTCCCATGTCAGAACTGTCCGGTTATAGCACTTGAAGCGCTTTCCATACCACAGTTCTGCCATTGTTAACCAGAGCTCTGTCATGCGCAGTGTTGACTTTAGCCACACCAGGGTAACCTGCACGTGTCCAAACATTGTCAGCTCTGTCACCAAGTATGGCAATCAAAAGACCCTTGAAATCCCCTTTAGCCAACGTATTACCTCCCGTCATTTTGTCTAACTCGTGTATCCATTTCCCAGCTCCAGATATCAACAATGGGAGCTTGTTTTTTAGATTCTCTCTATCCATTTGTGGCCATGGTATATACTGTGGCCGTGTCCCTCCCTTCTCTAATAAGAGAAACTGTGACACACAAAACTACTTTTCTTCTCTCATCATTTGTCTGACTACTGCACAGGTAATATTCACACTTCGCCGTCTGCCTGACAATGTCTTAACCTGCTTACATATGGTGGGGGAGACACCCCCCTCTGACCGTGTCACAGTCCTTCATGCCAATCTGACTGTGTCACTGACTCTGGTACTTTAGATGCAGACACAGTTGAATATGACAGTTTTATTCCCTTACCCATAGAGAGACGTCTCTCGCAACCTCGCTCTGTGTCTGTTTCTTCTCTTTCTTCTCTTTCACAGGCTTCCCTTCCTTTGTCGGATATTGCCTGTGCCCAACTTGTGCAGCTCCTCTCATCTTCCTCATTTCTATTTAGTGTCAGCCTATCTAACAAAAGCTCTCTATGTCTGCTGATGCCTGAAGCGCCCTCAGTATAGAAGAACTGAGTGATTTCAAGGCGCTGATCCTTTCCCTTTCCTTGGGGTACATTTTCTAGTCCCATCTCATCATGTATTCTATTGATTGTCTCTCTGTCATGGTCATGAAGTCAGGAGCACAGGCATGCAGGGGTCACATGCACAGGAGACCTGGGTGGGCACTGTGCTGGTGCCTTTGGCAAAAGCCTCATGAACAAAAGTAAACAAGAACATTAATTTAACAACAAAAAGCTTTTATTATGGACCTAGCACTTCAGATGCATTAACCTTGAACATTCCATCCATTAAGCAGGAAGCATTAACCTTGAACATTTCATCCATTAAGCATCTCCAAGTGTATTCTTGGGTGTGGCTTCTAATGGATCGCCTTTGCACGTGCTCACACTCTAGGAGTGGCAGGGTGTGGCTGGTAAGCAGGTCCTAATGAACGTGCCCACAATCTCAGCAAAATAAGCTGCCCCGATCTTCAAGACAGACGCCTCGTCTTTTTCTGCACTTGCAAGCAGCGTACCGCTCACTGTCGCCTGAGATCAGACTTACCTTTGAAGATCCTGCTTCCTGGACATCCTGTTTCCTGCCAGCATACTTACCAACTGGGGGACGCTGTTCTTACCTGTACATCTCTGCGGCAAACCAAGTATTCATCTTTACACTTTCCGGAATGCCGAAATCTTCATCTTGGCACCACAGCACGAGCCACTCCATCGTCGAAAGCAGCGCCTGCAAGGATAAATAGAAGACATCGAAAAAATAGACAGTTTAAGGTTGTGCTTCGCTCTACTTTGCGCTTATCCTTAACCATTACTTACCACCATTACTTACCTGCTGTTGAACATTGCGGTAGCATCCATCTTCCATCCAGCTGTGTCTCGCCTCTCACAGCTGCATTGAGGCTGCATTTCTATCTAAGGGAAGAAACAGAAGAGAGATATTATTGCGGACATAAATAGGAGCAACATATGAAGACATTAAACAGAACGAACATCATCACAAGAGTTCAAGAAAGACTTACCAATCATAAGGAGAAGCATAGTCGCAGCTGGATTGGACCAATCCTTATCAGGGATCAGTGAAGGAACTAGATCCCATTTGACGCGCCCCTGCGAGAAGTAGCAGGATGTAGAGTTTATCTTCCATAATTCACAGGTGAGCTTTATGAACCGGCGGATGCTCACAGAAACCGTACTTTGGGGTGAAGGGTTTGAGAGGTACAACAATCACAGATTGGTGCACTCACACACTCTTATCTCCACACAGGAGCAGTATCACTATGTACCACAGCTCACAGCTTTTCTACTGAGGGAGAGGCCTGAAGGGGGTGATTCAAGTTCAGGGAGCTCTGCAACCATGCCCCAACACCTCTGCAGTGACCAGGTGAGCGTAACACTCTCTGATACTTCTTGTGTCAACGTCATCATCTAGATTTATTCTAGACGTGCCTGCTACTGAATCATACTCAGGAAAGAATTCTTCTATATCGTCCCATTCTACCACTGGATTGGGTTTTCTAACCTCCCTTTCCGGATACTCGAGATCACGCATTCTCTGTCTTGGGATGCGTTCTATGTTGTCATCAAATTCTCTATGCTTCCTCGCTTCCTCTCTAACCCTGTCTTCCTCTTTTTTCCTTGCATCTCTTTGTTCTTTTGCCCTTCATATTTCCTCATCTCTCCATCTTTTTATTCTCTTCTCTTGCATCTTTTGCTCTTCTTCTTCTAATCTCCTTTGTTCTATTCTTTCCTGATCATCAGCTGTTCTCTGCTTATTGTCGCGTTGTCTTTGTTCTTCCGCCTTTTCCTGTTTTCTCACCTGTTCATCATGATATAACTGCTCTCGTGTCTGCCTATCCTTTTTTCTCACCCCTTCCTCTCTTAATCGTCCTTCTTTTTCCTTATCTCTTCTTTCTGATTCGTCTCGTTTTCCACTTTGTCTCATGTCCTCAATGCCTTTACCATTGAGTTTCAATAAAATCTGACCTCCCATCCATTTGTTCTGTGTGAGTGCTATCTCATTAGTTCTATTCTCATCTCCTTTCCATCTCTTTACCTCTCTTCCTCTACCTAGAGATGTACTTGCTTGCGCATGATCACCTTTCTCCTTTTCGCGTCTCTCCTTGTCCCTCAGGACTTTGGAGGTAATATTTATTTCCCTGTCCTTCTCTGGGCTTTCGTCACTACTTTGCGTAGGTGACTCATATGACGGGTTGCTATATCCCATAGCTGCTTTAAGTTCCCCTATTGCCCCTATTGCCAGTGTATGTGGCAAGTAAATATGTCATCGTGTGCTGCAGGTCTGTTTTAGATAGCGATCCGCCTTGGGGCCACGGCATAAACATTGTGTCTGTGGTCCCTTTCCGCACTGTACTGTTTAAGTTTAGGTGCTTGTTTCAGCAACTGTTTGCACAGGTGTATTAACAGAGTGATCTCCTCCATACTTGACTATTTTACCCCTTATTCAAATAACAATTGCTTATTTTTTCACTTCACACCTTATTAAAATTGTGTCTAAATAATAAACAATATGAGGGAGCACCAATCGTCGCCAGCTCCAATCCCATTTTTTCAACAATATTTTTTACTTTAATCTTGCTAAAAAACAACCATCAATCGATGTCATGCAATAATTTCCTTCTACAATCGTGCAATTTTCATTTCTTTTTTCACATAAAAACAGTTTTTGACTATGATGTTACAATTTTACTTAAACATATAAAATAAACAGACAAACTTTGGCCGGCCACATGAATCTTATGCCATCTGCTCTCTCAGACGCATCTTATCCCTAACGTTGTTCTGACATGGAACGTAAGCTTATCTCTTTTGGATTGTATTTAATCAATCCGGTCTCCTATGTCATCTTATTTACAGGACTTTAGATAAGGGCTTCTGCTAGCATTCTTTAAAATCTAGGAACTGGGTGTATACTGTTATCGTGGCCACACTCAGGATAACTCATTATAATACTCGGCCACACTCGAGTCAATATCTTTCCCCTTATATATACATTACACTCTTATTCTGACGTTATATTTTATCCTGCCTCCCTCCGTTATCTTCCCTTACTTGTTTTTTAAGCATGCATGCTTTGTCAAAACATTCAGTCTTTTATGCTCACCGTTCACATGTCTTTCATCTAAGGACGCTCGGGATCACCGCCTTCGTTGCTGCCTCTCCATGCTGCTCGTAAGATCCGCTACTCATAGATGTGGGGGGATTTTGGGAGAAAGCAAGGGACCCTTCACACCTATCCTGCAGGGTTTTTCAATTAATCTATCCACTATCTATGGGGAGCTTCTCGTTCTATCAGCCAGATGACAAAGGACGTGTGATATTGCAGAGGACCCGAAGTTACTTATGTCGATGGTCGATGGGTATCTTTATCGGTATCTGGTCCTTGCATTGAATGCCAAACTGTCAAATGTAATACCATAGAAAGAAATGCATAAATAAAGCATTTAATGCATTTTTTTAAATGGTAAATGGTTTAGTTTAATAAAAATGGGTTTAAAAAGTTAAAAAGGAGGGTTGGGGGAATCCCCCCATTATTATTGTTGTTTTTTAAATGCATTCAATTATTTTTTTCTATGTTTTTTTCGCTGGTATGGCATTCAAAGGTTTGGCATTCGATGCAATGACTAGGAACCATCTTTATCTAATCTAACTCTGCTACCAAGTGAACTGGATGATCTCCAATCAGCCCTTTAAGATGAGTATCAGTACCCTTGAGATAGATGGGGATGCAGATTCATACTCATGCATCAAATAATCTAGACAACTCAATAGTTTGGCAAAGTGAGCCTATTTAATGACAATTTCATAAAACAGGGAGTACAACGAACATCAGCAATCGCTCAATCTTCTCACTCTCCTTACTTTCAGAAAAAACACAATATTTATAGCAAAAACTTGTCATTGCTGACACACAACCTGCACACGTACTAACGTCATTCTATGTGGCAACCATAAAAACCTAACATGCAACGTAATTGGTTACAGGATGGTAACTTAATATAGGTACTATATCTGTATATGTGATGGGAAGAGGGGATTGAATAATCAACGTCAGGTGGGGCAACTAAGCCCTATCTTCAAAATTGTCACTAAAAGTCTGACGTACCATTGGCTCTACTCACTAAAGGACCCTAGATTACATGGTCCACTATGATTGGGTTGGCATCAACCCCACTCATATTTTTCCATCTACATCTAGCAGAACGCAGAAAGAACATCCAGGTGCAAGGTGCAAAGAAGCTTGTCTGCACCACAGCTTTCCACCAATTACACTACAATCAATCAACATCTCAGTAGTCATGTGACAGTTACTTCTTTGTAGTTTAGCCTTGCGTCTGCTCTGTGCTCTGATAACGTTTAAGGAGTATGGGCATGGCGGGGATCCATGCGTAGGTGTGAAAGTCTCCCTTTTCCAGCCTGTCTTTGTCACGTGACTGGACACCTTGAAATCGGCTTTTCTCTGTGTCTTTTCATATATTTGATTTAATTCTACCAGTTCTCTGATGTCTGTGGTGTATCTTGACCTCTTCTGAACAGGATCCTCTGTTCTCTTTTCTCCTTAATTGTATCCAATGTCAGCCCATTCCAGCCAGATAAGACCTTGGCTTCTCTTGGCATGGTCATCCTTAGCTGAGATTTGCTCTGTCTCGATTCTTGATTTTCTTGCTGCGACACACTCCATTTGATGCCTTTTCTAACTTTTGTTCAATTCTGCTCATATGCGTAGTGGACTTGCATTCATACATAAAGTGCTTCTTGAGGTATATACTTGTAATGGTTGACGCTTGCTGCAATTTATTGACTATTAAGAACGAGCTAGCTTCACAAATTTCTTTGCCTCTTGCAGTTACTTGCATCTGTACATGTTTAAAATATCTAAATATCTTCATCATGTTTGTGGCATACGTTTCTTCGTCTTGAGCCCAAATTGTCACTTATCCGTGGTATCTCCTTTATATTTAGTCTCTTTTCAGTATTCTTAGGTCATTATATGTTCTATATGTGCGTCAGTCTGATTTTTTATGACATCACCATTCATCTTCCTTCATTATCTTCTTTGCTTCTTCGGGTATTTCATTCAAACAACCATCATATTGTCTATGAATTAGATATGGCTTTCTCAATAGAAACCTTATTGTCCAGGTTTTCTTAGGTATCGGTATATCAATAGGTGCTGTTACACTGATAGGTACTGGACAGAGCCCATGTGCTGCTCTCTGCTGATTTACCTGTTCTTCATACGTCACATACTTTAGTGTGAACTCAATAGGCAATGGGAAGGAGGGCAAATGGGGGGGGGCAAATGGAGTGGGGGCGATACTCAACACTTCCTCTTCAGCTCTGATTTGAAGATGTCCATAGCAGAGAATGAAGATCTTTCTTGATAATGTGTCTTCTATGAAGGCCATGTCTATTTAATAAGAAATGTTTGCATGTTTAATTATATAATTTCTACTCCCTTAAAAATAATGCAGATATAAACTCCTTTCAATTCCCTCACTCTTAAATACATATTACAGAATAGGAATTTCACACCAGTGGGAATAAATCAGCCACACAGCTTCGCTAGCCCACAACCTGCAGAATGCTAACACAAGTTAATGTAATTACCAGAGTAATTAAGTTATATATGACGGAACAATATTTTATTTTGGAGCTGCATACTATTGTTGTTTGAGTTGCTACTGGCTCACATTGTGCCTGTTTTACCTTCATGATTGGGATCACTGTTGGTTTGTACGAGTGTGAGGGCTGAGTAGCTAGTGCTCATTCTTATAATACTGCAGAGCAGAATTCACCACCACAGTCTCTCTTTCTCTCTATCATCCTCTGCATATCTTGCTCTCTCTCTTTTTCATTCTCTCTATCCTATTCTGATTCTGCCTTTTACTCTCTCAATCTCTATCTCTCTCAGATAGATTGGACACTTAGTGCAACAAATATTCTGTATATTTCACTCAGTGCCATAAACAACAAAATGCAAAGCATTATGTTAGGCATGAACTTTTGGTAAACAGTAAAGAACTTCCTGAGATTCAAAAACCCCATGAGCTCATTTCATTTTGCCTTTAATAATATAGCAGTGGGTAGGATGAGAGTTGTTTCAATCCTTACTCTAACTTGAGGAAGGGCTCTTCTTAGTGTCAGGCAGCAAGCAATGTTTGTCAGATGTTCATCAGGGCATCAAGGCAGGCACCAGAATCCTTGATCATTTTGCCCAGAATGCTATACAAGTGTTTCCAAGAAGTCTCGAATACTTTCACCCAGCATGTGGGCAGACATGCGCACCCATACACACACAACATGTGGGGTAATTCATAGAATTCAGCGCAGAAGTAGCGCACGCGAGCAGCGCAGAGAGGGAGCATGTGCCAGCGTGCGCCAGCCATGTGCGCTAAACAGAATTCTGGCACACTGCATATTCATGGATTTCACAAGCCATTTGCAGCCGTAGCGCAGCGAACATCCCGCAGCGCCAGTTACTCCCCCAAGAATGCCCCTTGCGCAAGGAAAAGCCATAGAAATCCCCAATACGGTGCAAAGGGCCGTGCTAACCCTGGACCAGCTTACAGGTCCCCTACACTGTAATTGCATGAAAAACTATGTGTACCCTGCTCGCGGCAGACAAAACGCGTGAAAATGTACTCGCACACCCCCTTGAATACGCGTGCCCCGCTCGCCGTAGCCAAAGGGCATGAAAATCTCCCCACACACCCCCTTCAATATGCGTACCCCACTCGCAGCATCCAAAATGTGTGATACCCTGCTCGCAGCAGCCAAAACGCATGAAAATCACTTCTGCAGCCCCTTCAATATGCGTACTCCACCTGCGCCGGGCAAATTGCATGGAAAAAGACCCCCCTGTGGTGTGGGCTGCCTACGGGTCATGGTCAGTGGTGATGGGCTGCCTGCGGGTCATGGTCAGGCTGGATGGCCTGCTTGTGTTGCATGCCCAGGGGTGTATGGTGGTCCCTGTGGTGTGGGCTGCCTGCAGGGCATGCTCGGGGGTGATGGCCTGCCTGCGGGTCATAGTCATGGTGGATGGGCTGCCTGCGGGTCATGGTCAGGGTGAATGGGCTGCCTGTGGGACATGGTCAGGGTGGATAGGCTGCCTGTGGGGCATGCCCAGGGGTATATGGTGGTCTCCCGTGGTATGGGCTGCCTGCAGGGCATGGGCAGGGGTGATGGTCAGCCTGCAGGGCTGCCCAGTGGTGTATTGTGCTCCCCTGTGGTGTGGGCTGACTGCAGGGCATGATCAGGGGTGATGGTCTGCCTGCGGGTCATGGTCAGGGTGGATGGGCTGCCTGCGGGGCATGGTCAGGGTGGATGGGCTGCCTGCGGGGCATGCCCCGTCGGTGTATGGTGGTCCCTCGTGGTGTGGGCTGCCTGCAGGGCATGGCCAGGGTGGATGGGCTGCCTGCGGGTCATGAACAGGGGTGTAGTTGGGGGGCCTATGGTGTGGGCTGCCTGCAGGGGGTTGAATGTGGCTCCACACCACACAAGTGTGGGAATCTGCGGGTATGCGACTGAGCAGTCCACGCGATATCACTGGCGCGACCGGGGTACGTGTATTCTGGGGTACGCGAGTGAGCTTTCCCTGCGATTTCGCTGGCGAAAGTGGGGTATGTGTATTCTGGGGTACGCGAGTGAGCAGTCCACGTGATTTCACTGGCGCGAGCGGGGTACGTGTATTCCGGGGAACATGAGTGAGCAGTTCACGTGATTTCACTGGCGCGAGCGGGATATGTGTATTCTGGGGTACACGAGTGAGCAATCCACGCAATTTCACTGGCGCGAGCAGGGTACGTGTATTGCGGCGTATGTGACTGAGCAGTCCATGCGATTTCTCTGGCGTGAACGGGGTGCGTGTATTCTGGGTTACACGAGTGACCTGTCCACGCGATTTCGCTGACGTGAGCGGGGTACGTGTATTCCGGGGTACGCGAGTGAGCAGTCCATGCGATTTCACTGGCACGAGCGGGGTTCGTGTATTCTGGGGTACGCGAGTGAGCAGTCCACGTAATTTTGCTGGCAAGAGCGGGGTACGTGCAGTCCAGGGTACGCGAGTGAGCAGTCCACGCGATTTCGCTGGCGCAAGCAGGGTACGTGTATTCCGGGGTATGCGAGTGAGCTGTTCACTTGATTTCACTGGCACGAGCAGGGTACATGTATTCCGGGGTACGCGAGTGAGCTTTACACGCCAATTGGCAGTGCGGCCCCTCCTGGGTGTGCCCTCCCCCCTCCCCATGTCCCACAGGCAGCCCACACTGCAGAGCCCCCCTACACCCTTGGTCATGCCACGCAGGCACCCCACATCACAGAGGGCCACCCTACACCCCTGGGCATGCCCGCAGACAGCCCACACCACAGGGGGCCACCCACACCCCTGGGCATGCCCCACAGGCAGCCCACACCACAGGCCCCCCCTACACCCCTGTCCATGACCCGCAGGCAGCCCATCCACCCTGACCATGCCCCGCAGGCAGCCCACACCACAGGGGACCACCATACATCCCTGAGCATGCCCCGCATGCAGCCCCTCCACCCTGACCATGCCCTGCATGCATCCCAGCCACCCTAACCTTGACCCACAGGCAGCCCATCCACCCTTGCCATGACTCGCAGGCAGCCCATCACCCTTGATCATGCCCTGCAGGCAGCCCAAACCACGGGGGACCACCATACACCCCTGGGCATCCCCGCAGGCAGCCCATCACCCCTGACCATGCCCTGCAGGCAGGCCACATGGTACCATGCACTTGTGAGCCCCAACACCAGTCCCCCCCACCAGTGACGGGCACCTGCCAGCGGGCCCTGACTCATGTCCCCCCACCTCACCCCCATTGACGGGCACCTGCCAGCAGGTCCCGACTCATGTCCCTCCACCCCACCCCCATTGATGGGCACCTGCCAGCAGGCCCTGACACATGTCCCTCAACGCCACCCCCATTGACAGGCACCTGCCAGCAGGCCCCTACACATGTCCCCCCCACCCAGTGACGGGCACCTTCCAGCAGGCCCCGACACATGTCCCTCCCACCCCACCCCCATTGACGGGCACCTGGCCAGCAGGTCCTGACACATGTTCCTCCACCCCACCCCCATTGACAAGTACCTGCCAGCAGGTCCCGACTCATGTCCCCCCCACTAGTGACGGGCACCTGCCAGCAGGCCGACTCATGTCCCTACAAACACCACATCATAACAATACAGACCCATTTCCCTAATGCCAAGCCAAATCCCACCCCTCCAACCCCAGTACAATCAACCAATGATCCACTGCACCGACTCCCTAGTAAATTACCCATGCCATGAGAGTATGAAAAGACACAGCATGTCCATTAATAAAAGTCCTACAGAGCCACACAGTGGCAACACATGACTGAGCCAATGCTCATGGAGACATGTACAAAATTAATCATTGTAGACCACACTAATAATGAAGAATTATGAAATGTATTACATAGAAAACCAAATGACAAAATAAAAACCACACATGCAAATGAAGAAATTATGATTGCAATATGAAAAACAAAGTAAAATCCAAGGAAAAATGAAAATCCATAACATGAAAAAAGAAAAGTGGTCCATCGCCAAAGTCCATAGAAAGAAATCCTAAGTTGAAAAGCATTAAACAAATTACTCCATGTGATGACCTAAACAAGAAATTATGTACATGTCCAGAAATATAGAAAATTAAAGTCTGAAGGTTCCATTATCCCAAAACAAAAGGAAACCTACAAAAAACCCTATCTAAAACAAACACAACTATATACAAAAAGTGGAGCAAAGTCTGTGGAATCCAAATCATAAAACAAATAAATGAAACCAAAACCTAAATAGCTATATACAAAGGTGGTGGGCTAGTCTGATGGCTCAATTTTAGATGTCCCGGGATAGGGCATCATCAAACTCCATGTGGATATTCTGGAGGTGGGCCTGTTCCCTGGCCTTGAGGTCTCGCAGGGATGCAGTCATGGCCTCCTCTAACTCCCTGCGGTTGCCTTGAGGTACTCAGCCCACCTCAAAGCCCGTTGCATGGAGTTCCCCGCCCTGACCATTGTGAGCTGTGCCCTCTCCGACCGCCACCGCTCAGCATCTATTTGCTGGCCCAACTGCTGCCACACGGAAGACACTCCCAATCCTAGGTCCTCCTTCCCGCTGGCCTATGCCTGTCCCCGGGATGTTGATGGACCCAAGCCATGATGGCTCCCACGCCGGGCCTGCAGCTCCCTCCAATGCAACTACCTCTGCACCACGACAGCATCCAGGCTGATGGAATCCTCTGGTGCCGATGTGTACGTGTCCTGCTTGTTGATGCCTGCAGGTCATCCATTTGCTGGGGTCCAGTTGGTGGGGTGGCCACCTCTGCTGGACCTCCGACTCCCGACTGTGGCAGGGATGTGTCCTCTACCAACCTGGCCGCTGGCACAGGAGCAGTTCTACAGGGGGCCCAGGTGACACTTGGTCGGGAAGATGGCACGGAGGATGACAGGTGCATAGGGGGTTCAGTTGAGGAGGGGGTCGCAAGAAGATCCAGCACACGGTGGAACCCAGTGCCGACGACCGGTCCTAGTAGTGTGACATGGCCAACCAGGTATTCAAAATGGCGTGCATTGTCCTGACGAGAACCCTGCACATCATCCCGAATACCACATTGGCTCAATGACACACCACCTTGGACAGGCTCAATCCGGTCACGGATTGCCACATCCGCAGGGAGAGGAAGCCAAGTTTTTGTTTGCGCATCCCCTCCCTGAAAACGGGTCTGAATGGAGGCATCCCTGCTGGTGCCGGATGATGCAGTCACAGGATCGGGGATAGGATTACGCGGAGGCACCTCCGCACAGGCCTGTGCTGCCTCCTGTCCCTGCCCCTGACTGCACCACTAGCACCAGTGGAATCCCCCCTTCCAGGCCCCGTGCATGGGGCTTCCACGGCCTCCTCCTCAACCAAACCCCCCACCAACCTGGATGACTCAGTGCCATCTTCCTCTGTAGGCCCCTGTGGGGGCTCAGCTGCACCTTCTTCGGCCGAGGAGTCCACCTCCAACCTCCGCCTCTTGGACTTTCCCTTGGCAGCTGCAGCCATGGACGCAGCACCAGACTCCTCACTCCCGGAAGATATCAGTACCTGGGAGGGGAGCTGGGCCTTGCGTCTCCGGCTGGTGGTGGAATCCCTGCCGCTGTGCTCCACAGCACCATCTCCGCCCTCTTCATCAGAAGACACTGCATACAGGGAGAGATAGAACACAGGTATCAGGGCACTGTACAATGGTCTGATACACACATGACAGTTGCACATGAGTGGCAGTGTGAAACTTCACAGATGGCATCACACTCCCCAACACTCATATCATTTGAACCCACACACATGCACAAATAAACTGCTATCATGCAACAGGCATCAGCATCCATAGACACGTAACTGCATGAACAACCACATGTTGGCATAATGTCACAAGCAACATGGGGAGTGCCGATCACATGCACACACGCCACCAGACAGACATGCATCTGTACATCTCCAACACCTGTCACAGTGCAATCATCTGCAACTAAGTCACATCTGCCAATCAGGTACCCACATGTTCCGGTCACATGCATCCATGGCATAACATAGTCGCACAAATGTCAAACACACACATGCAAATGTATGCTGTGCATGTACATGAAGGTGGAACCAGTATCCATGTGTCACACCCCAACCATGGCATAGCGCATACACAGAAATGCAAACATGTGTGCATCTCCACATGCAGTTGGGCATCATGCATTGGAACACATACATCATTGATGTGCATCACACTTGAGACTGCACTTACATGAGGCACGGGCATGTCCCTGCACACACATACATCCATACATTGGCCATGTCAGACATATGTCCACGCTGCACACTCCTGCCACACCTCAACATGCACTGTGTGCAGTGGGATAGCCCAGACACTCACTGCTTGACTCCAGATGGGTCTGCCTCTCCAGGACCTGGTGGTGAAGCACTGGGTCGATGCGTTCCAGGCCCCTCATCTGGTCGATGGAAAGTTAGACCATGCACCCCTCTGCATCCGCTGCACGCAAGAGGCACCGGGCCTTCATGAGGGTCCTGGATCTCAAGTCCTCACTGCGCTTCAGAAGTGTTTTAAGTCGCAGGTTGCCACCCCCTCTGCGTTGATGGCAACCACGATGTCCAACTAGGTCCTCTTCCGTCTATCCTTGTTGGCTCACGGATGTCTAAAGAGGGCATCATAATGCACCAGGACTTGCTCCACTAGGATGCCAACTTCTCTTGCTGAGAAGATGACAGCCCTCTGCCTCTCTGGCTGGGGGTTGCCAGTGGTCTTAGATAGATGGTGTTTGCGTGACATGGCAACCCCTGAGGCAGGTGTGGTTGGGCAACTGGGTCCTGGGGCTGGGCTGTGGAGGGATGGAACAGCAGTCGGGAGTCTTCTGTTCCAGCAGGGGTGGTGGCAGCAACTGGACCCCTGCAGATGGATGATGTGCAGGCACCAAATAGCAGGGCACGTGGATAGCAGGCAGGCAGGCAGGCAGCAGCAGATGGCTCATGGGAGGCGGCTCAGGGCTCTGGGGGGCAGCAAAATGGCCTTCTGGGAAGGAGTGTGGTCTTCCATGTGTTGTCACGTGGCCACCTTGATGCAGAGTGAATCCGCACGTGAAAAAACAGCAACTCAGCGTGTCCTTCGAGAAAAGGCCCTCAGCATGTAAGTGCGTATATGCATGTGCAAAAACAGCATGTCTGCATGTGAATGCGTGTAATTCGAGGAAATGCCCTTAGCACGTAAATGTGTAAGTGTCGTGGCACGCGTAGGCATTTCTGTGGGCAGGGATTAAAGGTCCGCGTAGGATGCCATTTTCTTGTACATGCTTTTTGTGGAGAGCGAGCGGGTGATTCTTGTACTACTTGTCGGTTCACACGTGATTACTTCAGAACGGTTGCTGTGCGTACTCCTTGTTTACTAAGGCAGAGCTCAATTCTTCTTTTGGCGAGGGTGTTGTTAACGCGCACATGTGCATCTTTTTACATTCTTTTTACAGGCAGACGGTGAGTCGTGCATGTATTTTTCCACTGTGTTTGCCCCTGTGTGTCACGTACCCATTCAGAGGTCATTGTAGCCTGCGTGTACCACGCGTATGCATTTTTTGTGTTTCTGGGTGCCGCAGCGTAATGCGGGTCCTTCATTCCATGCATGTGGGCTACCGAGGGGTTGCGTTGTTTTTGTTTTTGGGGTGCCTGAGCATTGCGTAACCCGTCATTTTTGTCCAGGGGTCACAGACAGCCTTGCAAGAGCACTGGGGTACGTATTCCATCTTGTACCCCGACCCCTTCACCCCAATTTCCCAGGACAATTGTTTTCTGCGCCTCACATTCGCACAAGAACATCAGTGCCATGGTTGGGAGGCAAACAAGTAGTAAGGGAGGCAAAGGGGGCCGATCTCCGAGAGGTGGCCGCGGTAGGGGATGTGGCCAGGATGAGCAGGGTGGGCAAGGTGGCAATGGAGGCCAACATGGGCAGGTTGGCCCAAGAGGGCAGTGTGTCCACGACCATTCAGGGACTCCTATGCCACCCCCAGTGGGTCAGGGAGATGCAGCTAACACCATCCCATCTCAGGCCCTGCTAACCCAGCTCAGATTGGTCACCGAACTGGCACGGGATGACTCACAGGCCGACTTCCATGTCATGAAGTCCAAGCCACGTGTGGCGGTGAAAGTTGCTGTCACCAGGCCACGTGGATCTAGGGCAGCAATGACATCTGCTGCCCCAAGTAGCGAGGGTGAGGAGGCTGCAGGGGCTGCTGCAGCTTACTCCACACAGGTTTTGAGTAACCCAACCAGGACAATGTTGGTCCCGGGCCCTCACACCAAGGCAGTTGTGCTGCTTGGTCCTGGCAACAGCACCCAGCAGCCAATGCCTGCAGTGAGACCTTTTGTCATTGTGCCATTGCCTGCTTCCAGTGGCCAGTCCAACTGTGCTTCAGCTCCTAAAGACCAGAGCGGCGTAAGCCACACAGGGTCCGCACCACCTCTCAAGAGGAAGAAGGGTGATCTTGCAGAACAGGCTGGGACCCCAGACACGGCTCACCCCTCCGGCACATCAATGAAGCAGAGTTTCAATGATTGGGAACTAGACGCACTTGTGGGCTACGTGTCGGCACATGGCAGTGACATGCTGGTGACGGCAGGGTGCAAGACTACGACTGCTCAGCATAGGGCCCACCGGCAGTGCATCGCGGACCAGATTAGTTCCCTTGGACTTGTGAAGCACACAGCTGATGATTGCTCAAAGCCTTGGAATGACCTCAAACACTGAGCAAAAAACAAGCTGGCTTCCAATTACACCTCTTCTCTGGTGACTGGCAGTAGGTCACCACCAGAGGAGGATGAACTCACAGAACATGAGGCAATCACTGGAGGGTTCATCGCAGAGGATCAGATTAAATCGTGGCAGACCTACCAGATCTTGAGACAATGTCCGGTGAGTGCCCATGCGTATGTGTCCCGACCATGTGCATGCTGCCTGGGTGATGTGTTCTGAATGAGTGCCAGGTCAGGCTGTGTAGTCATAACTGCTATATGTGACCCATGTAGTACCTCCAACCCATCTGCCCTTGGGTATCCCTAGTGTCCACTGCAAACACTTTGCACTTGATGACTGCACTTGCCCTTAAACTGCCATCATGCCACAACATTGTTAATACAGTATTTTCTCTTTATTCTGCCTGATTGATGGAGTCATTTGCATGATAAACACACATTTGTGGGCCGTTCTGCGCCAAAATCACCATACTTCAGACAGGGATTTTCCCCCAGAAAGCCCCACATATGTTCATTTTTTACGTAAAAGATTTAACCAATCAGGCTGATTGACTGCTGTGCACCTACACATGCACTGCACCCCATCACTTTTGAGCCCTGTTTGATTGTTCAACATGAGAATTGACTTGTGTCATGTCCAAGTGACCTACCATTGATGTATCTCTGTGACTCCCATCACTGTATTTCAACAACACTGGCGTTGCTGCAGCGTGTGACACATGTGTGTTTTGTCCCACTCTTTTGCATGTTCTTTTTGATGATATGCGTTTGACATGGATGGGGGACAGTAGTGATTAACTCCCATCTGGGTGTCCTTGTCAGTTCTGGCTTGGCTATGCTACGTGCCATCTGTGTGCTGGCATGTGTCATGTTTGTGGATGGTCCATGCCATTCACAGGCTAATGTGTGATGCAGGTGCCGTGCACTATGCAGCACATGTGTTGCTTTTCCATTTTGGAGCCATCAGTGTCTGCTTTCAGGGCCCCCTTACACTTCGTTGCCACTGCATGCATGGCTGAGTTTGTGTCTTGTGTGACATGTCTGTATTGGATGTGTACATTGTGATGCCTATGTGTGTCGGCTATGCTGTTCATGCGTGTCTTCATTACTTTTCCTTTCATTTTGTGCAGGTGATGAGGCACTAGGTGCTGTGGAGAAGCAGGAGATGGCGCATGGGCAGGAGTACTCAGAGCCCCAACCAAGCACCACTGGAGGACGTGGGATGGTGGTGCAGAAAAATCCATTAGTCCTACAGACCATCCTGTCCGCGGTTGTCTCTGGGTCACCTCCAATGATCTCTATAGCTCAGGTGCTGAATCAGACATTGAGACAAATGTCCCATCACTGGGGGGTGTTTCTGGCAGGGATACTGTTCTGTCTAATGCACCTGCACTGGGGGTAGACCACTCAATAGCTCATTCAGTGTTGGAATGTCTGCCTGTGGCAGTTATGGATGCAGGGTCACACTTCACAATATTTGCTCCTGTTCCTGGGGCAGCAGATCAAAGGAGGAATAGAGTCCTGGAGCCTCAGGCAGTACCAGCACAGCAAGGTGCACATCACCTTGGGGCCAACAGGTGTCGTGTTCCGGCAACGTGGTGGCCGTGCACCACTGGGCAATACTGTGTGGGAGAACTCCATTTATGCAATTGCAGCACAACAGGGGGCACCGTGTGTTAGGGAGAATTGTTATAAATGGCTGATTTCCCTTACCTAAAAAGTCCCCCATCAGCTTTGCTGGATTTCTAGGATTTATTTATTTCACCTGGTAAGAGTGTGAGCCTTTTTTCCCACTCTTACATGTGTTTTGCTGTGTATTTTTACTGTTTGTGTGATCTTGGGCACTGGAGCCTCACCGACTCCATGTGCACCACGTTTTGTATGTGCTACACAGCACCTTCAGTGCAGTGACACAGGGTTGTCTTTGAGACTTCCCACTGACTCCATTTTTCTGGGGCTGACTCCCGTCCCCCAGAAACAGGTAAAGTCTCCATTAACTTTATACAGTCACTTTAAACCACAGACCCAGTACACCCCATCGTACATGGAGTATTGGAAAGGGTTAACTCGTATCCCTTTTTATCTGTGCCTCTTGGAGCCTTGTTTCACTCCCTTTACTTTAAGGTTTGGCTGGTGGTAGTGGTAACTACCCTAACTTTTCTACCGCAATTATCTTATATAAACGTGGTATTGTTCCTGGCTATTATCGTAGCCTCGAACATAAACCTGCTTGACCAAATACATTTTATTTTGGTTCTGGCTGGGTTTATTTGCCATTTCTTTTTGTTAAAGTCTTTCTCGTGTTTTTCTCTGAGCTCCAAACCACATGTGATTCCTTTGTTCGCTGTCTTTTTGTGGGCTTCTGCACAGAAGCCCTCCTTAATGCGCCTGATAGTGTAGAGGGGCAGATGTGAGGGAGGGATCATTGGACCCCTGCCATTGGTTGCCTTAGCAACCCAAGTCACACTCTTGTCTGATTGGCTAAGAGGACTGGCCTTGCCAAGCCAGTCACCCTGCTGTGTTATTGACAGCCAGTCTGTATGAATGGGAAAACTGCATAAAAATCAGGTCTCTGGGACTCGAAGAGCAGAGTCGTCACTGGAACAAAAGAACCAACGAGGAACTTGAAGAAGAGGACCCCTACCACGACTGAACCGCCCGGTGAAGCCCTACAGCAGGTCCGAATCTCCAACTCCGATGACAGTGAAGATCCTCCAGGAAATGTCTTCCCTTGAGCTGGTGGGACCAACCAGTTTAATCAAACTACAAGCCAGGACCCCTCCTCTGGTCGACTTCGCTGTGCAAAGCTACAGTGGGCTGGATAGCCAGGAAGGTCAGACCTGCTTGGGTTTTAAGGAATGCACCTTTTATTCGTGATTTGCTCTGCTGCTGGATTCTTCACTGGGTGGCGCAGGACCCTCCAGTCTTCCTACTTCGTGTCAGTCCGACAGTCGCTTCAGGAACCGTGAGCCTGCAGGAACCACCAGCAACGTCCGCCTCAGCTACAGCTCCCTCTCCTTTTTAAGGTACTGTGCAAATCCGGTTGTCCATTTCGGTTAGCCACAGTGAACGTGTTTGAAACCTTTCTCCAATCCGAGGGCTTGTCCTTCTCTTCTCTTTGAACTATCTTTTCTACCAACCAACCTCGTCTGGAATCAGTGCCACAAACTTTACTGCAAACTACCCTGAACTGTGTGATCTTGAGCAAAAGACTTTTGTCCTATTGACTTTGGCCCTAAGCCTTTTCTATCTGATCTCCTCACTGTAGTCTATCTTGTTCTATTGCCCTGATTACTTACCTGTTGGTTTTGTCTAATTTCTTATTTGTCTTCCCCTCCCTTTTAAATTGCTGGAGTACCATTTTGCCCCCACTTCATTTGTGAGCTTAACTTGTCTGCAATGTAAGGGAAGTGGTGTGGTGTATTTATGATTGTGATTTTTGACTTGCTTAGAAAGGTGAACTGTTATACAACTGATAAGTAAATAAATATATATTCTTTTACTTAGGAACCTTGAGTCAGTTTTTGCCTGAACTATAGTAACTGTTGCCCTTTGTGTAACTCTTGTACTGCTCACTTGCTCTTGAGATAGGTCTGGCTGCTTTGCTACTGCTACCACTATAACTGTGTAGTACAGGCTTGTATCTAAGGTGAAATTGTACTGTCACTTGTAGTCTTAATTGTGTGTAATGTTCCCAAAGGGTACTGCATATACTTCTGCTTAACATCATGTGACATGATAGCTCAGGCCGTGGATAGGGTGGCCACTTCCATTCTCCCCCATCAAAAGGCAGGTGGAGCTTCAGCAGCAGACAATGGAGTCCACGTGCTGCTCACACAGCGAGGACATGTTGGCCGCCAACAGGGATCAACGGGCTGAACTGGAGGCTCTGCGCACAGCCATATCTGCAAAGGCACGGGCCCACAGGGATGCCCTGAGGCAAGAAACCAGCTCCCTCAGAGCTAAGCTGGTTGCACTTGAGGTGTCCCAGAGTACAAGGTCAGAACAGCAGCTGGAGCAGCTAACATGCACAATCTCAGCTGAGCTCCAGGCAACCTGTGAGGAGATCCGGGAATCACGTGAGGCCTTGCAGGCAGAAGTTTGTGTTACCCGTGAGGTGCTGCATAGGGATCTCCAGACCATCATCCTGCAGAACCAAACCTTTCACACCCGCATGCTTGCTGTCATGGAGGAGCATGCCAGGGCTTTGCATGGTCTGCCTCCCATACCACGCACACCTTCTAATGTAGCACCAGAGGGTGACGACAGTGACGGTAGTTCTCCCACTATTGGGTAGCCGTGCAAGCCATGAGCCCATGGAGGGTATTGTTTTTCTCAACATCCATGCATGTGGGTGTTGGGGTGCACCCTGCACCTCCTCCCTACTTGGTGGTCCCTCCCCCCTGGTCGACCCATGGCCATTTTTTTTTGCTATTTGTTTTCTTTTTTTGTCTATTGTACATTCATGTTACAGGGTGTTGCTTTGTGTGGCACCCGTGGGCATCCACTGTATGTTCCAGCTGGGCCCATGCAGGCTTGTTTTGCATGTGTGTTTGAAGCTTGGGGTCCAGACACATATGCCATTCCTGCTTCCCCTTTCCATGGGCTTGCAAGGTTGTGTGACAGTAACTAACACAGAGGCATTGGGCTTCCATCAGTTGTTTGACCAGTCTGTAGTCCAAACTGTGTATACACCACTTGTGGGGATTACTGATGATTTCTCCACTGCATGGTTGAATTGTATATTGTATTCCATATTGCTTATTATGCATATTTGCATGTAGCTTCTTCATGTCTTACCTTGCCTGTCTCCATTGCAGATGCATTTCATGTTGTATGCAGTATCCTGCCACATTTACTTAACAGCAACACACTGGAGATGGAAGGGGTTGATGTGCTGCCTTTGTCAGGTTGTGACACTTGCACTATTGTGATTGGTTACTGTCAGACTTTGCCACTGTTGGGTCCTGTATTCATGTTGTATCATGTTGGTAAGTATATGTTCAAGTGTGCTGTTTCTTTTTCATAGGTGAGAGGGAATTGTCTGTGGCCTATTTCCATTTGTGACTTTGTGACAGTTGTGTCATTGTAACGCTCACCTGATTCTCGCAGAGGCGCCGGTCTTGACTGGGCGACTACCGTATCTTCAAAGGTGATGTGTAGCACCCGGTTGGCTCTTTGGGCTGGACCTCTGTGCACTGTATGCCTGACGTGTAGAGTAAGATGTCTGCAGATAGAAAATATGGGGTTAATGAACTGGGGTTATTGGGGTGTCCCTATCTCTTTCCTCTTCTCCTCTCCTGTAGACCCCCAAAGGTTAACGCTCTCACCTTAGGTAAGTGAATGCCGAGCTCTCCATCTGCCTCAGGGCAGGGTGCTGTAACCAGTTTCTTCACTGGATAGGTAGCGCAGGCCTCTTGACTTCAGAGGACTGCTGTCCGTCGTTTACTGCACGAACGGTAAGTTTCGAGTCATTCAAATGTCTTTAAAGTCTTTAGTAATGATGTCTCTTGTTTTGCAGGGTTCCGGCGATGGCGGATGACGGGCTGAAGTGAGTTGAAGATGGAGCCCGTGTGATGAATAGAAGCGCCTGGAAGCACGTAAGTAAGCGCTTGTTGCCTGCTTCACCATGCGCTCTAACTGTCTTTTTATTTTGCAGGTACGAGTTCGGAGCGGCTGCATGGGTGCCGGAATACCCACTGGATTAGATGTGGAAAGGAGTAATGGCGCGAGAGTATTAAAGTTCCCCAATGTCTTTAAACGCACCTTGTTTTGTCTTTCAGATGCGGGATGCAGCGCCGAAGGCCTCCGGAGCGTGCGAAGAGTAGGTAAGCCTTTGCCTTTCAGATGCCGGAATGCTAACCTGTTCTTTCTTGTCTTTATAGGTGTTGCTGAAGACTGGATTCAGGATGGTAAGCCTTTGCCTTTCAGATGCCGGAATGCTAACCCTTTCTTTCTTGTCTTTATAGGTGTTGCTGAAGACTGGATTCAGGATGGTAAGCCTTTTTCCTTAGGCCCAGGACCGGATGCAGAAGACACGATGAGCGTTCTGCTGCAGAGGTTGCAGAATAACTCAAAGCAAGATTCATCCACCGGGTGTGGTTTAAATAGCCTCCTGTAGTGCTTAGGTGTCTCCTTCCACAGCCACGCCCAAGTAAGAAAAGAGTTCCTGGTAAGAAAAGAGTTCCTGCCTTCCAGAAGAGTTCCAGTGTTCTGAATCTAGGGAGTGGCTCCAGCCCCACCCAACAGGAAAAGTAGTTCCAAACAGAAGAGGATCAGAGGCTCAACTGGCAGGCAAGTAAGCAGCATGGTCTGCTGAAGGTAAGTCCACCCAAGCATTATGAGCCCGGCACTTCCAGCGCTGGGACTGGGCATATTTATGAGCCTGGTGCCACTGGCGCCAGGACTGGGTCCAAAAGGTCCCAATTGGGACTGGTTGGCACTCGGAACCTGAGTTATGGATCTGCTTCCAAGGGAGTTGGGAAAACCCTGACCTTTTGGAAGCAGAGATCATGACAGTACCCCCCCTCAAGGCCCCTCCCAAACCGGGCTTCTCCGGGGGTTTTGGCTTGTCAGGAAATGTTCGGTGAAATCTTTTGATTAGGCGAGGAGCGTGGACATATTCAGCAGGTTCCCAGGATCTCTCTTGGGGGCCGTAGCCTTTCCAGTCAATTAGGTAGAATAGTTTAGATTTGGAGATCTTGGAGTCCAGAATGCTTTTGACTTCAAACTCGAGTTCTCCATCCACTAGGATAGGTTTTGGAGATTTGGTTAGTCGGGTTTGAGGTTGCACGGGTTTTAATAGAGAGACGTGGAAGACCGGATGTATCTTCATGTGCGGGGGCAAGTCCAACTTGACCGCTACTGGGTTTACTATGGTAGTGATGGAATAGGGACCAAGGTATCTTGGGTTGAATGTGCGTGGCCCTTTTAGAGATAGATATTTGGTGGATAACCAGGCTTGATCCCCTACTTGATAGTGAGGGGCTTCCTTCCGATGTTGATCTGCTCCTTTCTTGTATTGTTCTTTAGCCCTTTGAAGGTGAGAAACAGCTTCCTTAAAGGCTTGGGTGATTGTAGAATGCAGGTAGTCTACTGCTGGTGTTTCAAGATCTTGGAGGGGATCCAACTCCGAGGTTCGAGGGTGACTGCCGTACAAAAGAAAAAACGGGGTTTTCCCAGTTCCCGAATGGAGTTTGTTGTAGCATGCAGCGTAAATACTGTTCCAGAGTTTGATTGGTCCTCTCGGTTTGTCCGTCGGTCTGAGGGTGGTGACTGGTCGATAGTCTCACATCAATTTGAGCCGACCGACAGCAACTTCGCCAAAAATGAGAAATAAATTGACTACCTCGATCCGAAATTAGAACCGAAGGAAAACCGTGCAGTCGGACGATGTTTTCGAGAAATTCTCGGGCCAGAGTTGCTGCTGTTGGCAAGCCTTTGAGCGGAATGAAATGCGCCATCTTGGAGAATAAGTCCACGATTACTAGAATCGTATTGTATCCGGAGCATGGAGGTAGATCGGTGATGAAGTCCATAGAAAGCGTATGCCAAGGGCGAGGTGGGATGTCAATAGGGCGTAAGAGGCCTGCTGGTCTTTCCTTTTGACTCTTGTTTTGGGCGCATACTCCACAGGACATTATAAAGTCTCTGATATCTTTTTTCCAAGACGGCCACCAGAAGTAGCGCTTGATCTTTTCTGAGGTCTTGGCTATACCGGGATGACCTTCCATTAAAGAGTCGTGATAACAAGAGATTACTTTTTTCTGTAAATCTGTGCTGGGTAGGTATAATCGTTCTTGGAAATACAATAAGTTGTCCTTTACTGCAAAGTCCTTTCCCTGCAGATGCCAATTCTGTATGTCTGCTGGAGTTACAAGTTGCCTGGCTTTATCCTTAACTTCCTCTATGGATTCTGTGGCGATTACACCCAGAATTCTTTGTTCGGGAATGATTGGTACAGGTTTAGGGTTGACCAAGTGTTCTTCCACTCCCATCCGAGAAAGGGCATCGGCTTTACCGTTCTTTGTACCAGGTCGATAGGTAATTATGAAGTCAAACTCGGCAAAGAATAATGCCCAACGGAGTTGTCTAGAGGATTGGGCTTTTGCGGTCTTCAAATATTGCAGGCTTCGGTGATCCGTAATCACAGTAACGGTGTGTCGGGCCCCCAGCAGATAATGCCGCCAAGCCTTAAAGGCAGACTTGATAGCCAGAAGTTCCTTGTCAGTAATCGTGTAATTGATTTCAGGAGGTGAGAATTTGCGGGACCAAAATGCCACGGGATGCAACTGATTGGTTACCGGGTCCTTTTGTGATAGAACTGCCCCCATGGCAAGGCTTGAAGCATCAGTTTCCACGATGTAGGGGAGTTCGGGGCGAGGGTGTTTTAAGATTGGTGCAGAGATAAATTTAGTCTTCAAATCCTGGAAAGCTTGTTCCGCCTCGGTAGACCATTCAAAACGTTTGTTTTTCTTTAACAAGGCAGTGATGGGCTGGACTATTCGAGAGAATTCGGGGATAAACCTGCGGTAAAAGTTAGCGAAGCCTAGCATGCTTTGCACACCTTTTACGGAGGATGGTGATGGCCATTTGAGAACTGCATCGACCTTCTTTGAATCCATACGCACTCCGCCAGGTGATAATATGAATCCCAAGAATTCAACTTCAGTCACGTTGAAAACACATTTTTCCAACTTAGCGAAAAGTTTGTGTTGACGCAATCTTTCGAGGACCATTTTCACGTGTTTCCGATGTTCAGATTCCGATGAAGAATAAACGAGGATGTCGTCAATGTAAACAACAACACATACATCTATGAGCTCTCTGAGGACATCGTTCATAAAATATTGAAAGGCGGCCGGGGCATTGCAAAGTCCGAAGGGCATGACCTGATATTCAAATAGCCCATACTTGGTGCGGAAGGCCGTCTTCCATTCATCGCCCTCTTTTACTCGTACCAAGTGGTAAGCTCCTCTAAGATCCAGCTTTGTATATATGCATGCTTTTCTGACTTGGTCCAGGAGTTCAGGGATCAAAGGTAACGGATATCTATTCTTAACGGTGATCTGGTTCAGGGAGCGATAATCGATACAAGTTCTAAGGTCTCCTTCCTTTTTTGGAACGAAGAACAAAGCTGAAGAAGCAGGGGACTTGGAAGGACGAATAAACCCATTTGCCAGGTATTGATCCAGGTATTGTCGAAGGTGAAGGTTCTCAGGCTCGGTGAGGGCATAAATTCTACTACAAGGAGGAGTAGATCCAGGTATCAGGTCTATCTGGCAGTCATAATACCTATGAGGAGGTAGAGAGTTAGCCTGATCCTTCCGGAAAACATCTTGGTATTCTAGGTATTCGGGAGGTAACTGGGGAGTCTCTGAAGAAATTGCGGCCAGTGCAACACCAGGTGGAGGGTGACAAGTAGAGACACATTCTGGAAACTGGACCGTTCTTGCTCGCCAATCGATCAGAGGATTGTGTTTCTCTAACCAAGGTATTCCTAGAATAATCTGAAACTGAGGGGCCTTGATCACATCGAACACGATCTTCTCATGGTGTCCATCTTGACTTACTAGCGTCACCTCTTGAGTGGTATGCGTTACTGGCCCGGAGGCTATCTCCGTACCATCCACCATAGTAATGACGTCCTTTACAGCCTTGGGACAAAGGGTTAGATTCATCCTCAAAACCATTTCATGATCCACATAATTGCCGATGGCACCGCTGTCGACGTAAGCTTCAATTGCATGTAATCGATCCGGATTATCAGGGCTAATGAGGACCATAGGTATCACGAAATGCGAGGTCACGGAACTGGTTTTCACGCTCGGCAAGAGGACCTCTATTCTTGTCGGGCGAGGTCGTTTCCCTGCTCAGAGTTTGTAACTTTGGTAACTGCAGCTCCTACTGCCTTCTTGGCAGGTTTCACCGGACAGTCTCGAAGAAAGTGCCCTGAGTTTCCGCAATATAGGCATAATTGCAACTGTTTCCTCCTTTCCCGCTCCCTTTGTGTTAGAGGACCTTTCAGACCCCCTATTTGCATGGGTTCCCCGGAGTCTACTCCTTTGGAAGGAGTTGGCGGTTTGGAAAATACTCCAGCATCAAACTTGGAACGATCGGCCTTCCTGTTCTGCAGCCTGTGATCTATTTGAACGACCAAGTCTATATAATCCGAACAGTCTTGTGGGGGATTCACTACTTGGGCTAAAACGTCTTTGACCTCTCCACGTAGACCTCTATAAAACAGCGTAATCCTTTTGTCCTCAGGCCATTGAGTTTCCACTATTAGTCTATTGAAAGATGCAATATAAGCCAAAAGGTCTTGATTACCCTGTCGCAACGAAAGAAGCTCATTGTCCAAGGCCTGCCCCTGTGAATGTCTTGCGAAAAGTTTTTTCATACTAAGCTGAAAGGCTTGAAAATCATGGAGAACCGGATCATCTTGATTAACTAGAGGGATCGACCAGTCTGCCGCATTGCCACTAAGGTACGAAAGTACAAAAGCTACTTTTGCTTGATCAGTTGGAAAGGCTGCTGGCCGGCATAAGAAGTGCAACCGGCACTGATTGATAAATACTGCAAACCTCTTTGGGTCACCAGAAAATCGTTCGGGCGGAGCCAGAGGTACATTCCCAGGTAGGTTGATCTGCACTGGATTCATAGAGGATGCTGAAGGAAGATTTGCCCCTGATGCGGGTAACGGGGTCTGTCCGGCTTGTGACTGTAGCACTTGTCTAGCAAGATTGTCTGTTCTCTCCTTGGAAATAATTAGTTCCCTTCTTAGAGCATTCGTTTCCTGACGAGCTGCATGCACTTCTGCCCTTAGTTCCCCAAGTAACCGGGCTAGGGGGTCAGTATCCGAGGTTTCCATAGCGCCTGGGCGAGAGTTTTGCGGTAGGCTTTGCGTTCTGTAACGCTCACCTGATTCTCGCAGAGGCGCCGGTCTTGACTGGGCGACTACCGTATCTTCAAAGGTGATGTGTAGCACCCGGTTGGCTCTTTGGGCTGGACCTCTGTGCACTGTATGCCTGACGTGTAGAGTAAGATGTCTGCAGATAGAAAATATGGGGTTAATGAACTGGGGTTATTGGGGTGTCCTTATCTCTTTCCTCTTCTCCTCTCCTGTAGACCCCCAAAGGTTAACGCTCTCACCTTAGGTAAGTGAATGCCGAGCTCTCCATCTGCCTCAGGGCAGGGTGCTGTAACCAGTTTCTTCACTGGATAGGTAGCGCAGGCCTCTTGACTTCAGAGGACTGCTGTCCGTCGTTTACTGCACGAACGGTAAGTTTTGAGTCATTCAAATGTCTTTAAAGTCTTTAGTAATGATGTCTCTTGTTTTGCAGGGTTCCGGCGATGGCGGATGACGGGCTGAAGTGAGTTGAAGATGGAGCCCGTGTGATGAATAGAAGCGCCTGGAAGAACGTAAGTAAGCGCTTGTTGCCTGCTTCACTATGCGCTCTAACTGTCTTTTTATTTTGCAGGTACGAGTTCGGAGCGGCTGCATGGGTGCCGGAATACCCACTGGATTAGATGTGGAAAGGAGTAATGGCGCGAGAGTATTAAAGTTCCCCAATGTCTTTAAACGCACCTTGTTTTGTCTTTCAGATGCGGGATGCAGCGCCGAAGGCCTCCGGAGCGTGCGAAGAGTAGGTAAGCCTTTGCCTTTCAGATGCCGGAATGCTAACCTGTTCTTTCTTGTCTTTATAGGTGTTGCTGAAGACTGGATTCAGGATGGTAAGCCTTTGCCTTTCAGATGCCGGAATGCTAACCCTTTCTTTCTTGTCTTTATAGGTGTTGCTGAAGACTGGATTCAGGATGGTAAGCCTTTTTCCTTAGGCCCAGGACCGGATGCAGAAGACACGATGAGCGTTCTGCTGCAGAGGTTGCAGAATAACGCAAAGCAAGATTCATCCACTGGGTGTGGTTTAAATAGCCTCCTGTAGTGCTTTGGTGTCTCCTTCCACAGCCACGCCCAAGTAAGAAAAGAGTTCCTGGTAAGAAAAGAGTTCCTGCCTTCCAGAAGAGTTCCAGTGTTCTGAATCTAGGGAGTGGCTCCAGCCCCACCCAACAGGAAAAGTAGTTCCAAACAGAAGAGGATCAGAGGCTCAACTGGCAGGCAAGTAAGCAGCATGGTCTGCTGAAGGTAAGTCCACCCAAGCATTATGAGCCCGGCGCTTCCAGCGCTGGGACTGGGCATATTTATGAGCCTGGTGCCACTGGCGCCAGGACTGGGTCCAAAAGGTCCCAATTGGGACTGGTTGGCACTCGGAACCTGGGTTATGGATCTGCTTCCAAGGGAGTTGGGAAAACCCTGACCTTTTGGAAGCAGAGATCATGACAGTCATGTGTTGTGCATTCATTTGGTTGCTTTCACATTGCATGTCATGCCATGGTGTCGTGGGCGGGTGAGACGGGGTTTGGGAGGGGCTGGGTGACATACCAGTATTTGGGTGTGCTGTTTTGCAAGGGGGTTGTCCTTCATGCAGCATGAATGTGTGCCTTTCACTGACACAGCATTGGGTCGGTTTAAGTAGCTAGGGATGCACACAATGTAGCACTTCCAGGGAAACAATCTCAGGATGGTATGGTTGTGACAGTTGACTGTCCCTATTGTCATCATCAATTGTCAGCTGGTATGTGCCAGGCCTGTGTGTACTCCGCAGGGGTGAGATTTTAGGTGAATAAGTTGCCACAAGCTGGGTACGGGTTGCCTCACCACGTGCCCTTTCCCCTCCCATGCGCAGCAGCCAGCCATGTGGTTGGGGATGTGGAGCATGACCATGTCCACCAGCACGCCCCGCCAGGTTGCAACATTGTTCAGGACACATGCTGACACTATAATCCTGCATACTACTGGGCGCGCATATAGCAGCTGGCCGCCAGAGCGGTCAAGGGAGCAGAAACGTGACTTCAGCACTCCAAATATGCACTCCACTATGCCCCGGGTTGCAATATGGGCTGCGTTGTATCTTACCTCGGGTGGTGTGGTGGGGTTCCGTATTGGCGTCATCATGTATGTGCTCAGAGGGTAGGCACTGTCCCCTGGGGAGGTGATAATGGTTGTCATTAGTTGGGTTTTGCCATTTCTCTGTCTCTGACATGCATGCATGTGCAGAGGCATTTGTACTCACCAATGAGCCATGTGTCACCATGCCTCCCAGCTTTCAGGTCCCTGTTTAGGGGTGACATTCTGAATATAAAACTATCATGGCTGGACCCCGGATAGTTGGCATGTACAGAGGTGATGATTCCCTTGCCATCGCATACAACCTGCACGTTGATGAAATGCCACTGCTTGCGGTTGTGATAGATGTGCTCAGTGGCCCTACGAGGACGTAGAGCCACATGGGTGCAATCAATGGCACCTCGCAATTTGGGAATGTGTGCCACGCCGTAAAAGTCCTGGACCATGGCCTGCCTTTCTACAGGTGTTCTAGACATGTATATGTGCCTGCGGACTGAGGGGCATGCAGTCATGATCACCAACCACTGGTATAGGCTGCGTGTCCTGTGAGACGCCCCCAACTATGGCACTTTTCTGCTGAAAGGACCCAGTAGCCAAGAAATGCAGTACATTGAGCCCCTTTCCAAGGGGCTCAGTGCTTGGGAGCACAGGGTGGGTGATGTGAGGTCATCCTCCCACTCAGCAACTAGTTCTAGGATGATATGGGGTGGAAACCTGTACTTGCCATAGACCTGGTCATCAGGCATCCCAAAAAGGCTGGTCCTGGGTAAACAAATGCAGGGCCTGGCTATCCTCCTCCTCCTGCGGTGTCCCACGACCACTGCTGTGTGGAACGGTATATTCATCGTAGCGTATGACATTGTTTGTTGTTTGCGTGCACTTTTATGCTACGTGGGGCCACTTATGCCTGCTTACGCCTGGCGTACGTGTTTCCGTATTAGCGTGTCTTTTGTGACACGCGGGTTTCCCCAGTTCGATTCCATGAATACGTGTTGTTAGCGCGCGTGTGGGCGTTGCAAGGATTTAGAGCGGTACTTCCCCCGTAACGACCACATTTTCACATGTTGTTCCCCATTCTGCGTGTTCTGCCCCCTTTTTAGGTGTGTGCACTGCCCTCTGTGCGCCTTCACTGGCCGTCTCACGCACAGCCTTCGGGATGTCGCAATAACGTGTGTGCCACATGCGGATTCAGCGCAGATCTCAGGTAAGCCATGCACAGCACCTTCCATGAATCGGCAAACGGCTGTGTATGCAGCTTTCGCACGCGTGCGCTGCGATTTTCACACTTGCGTCCCCGTTTTCATCGGACATTAATTCCATGAATTACCCTGTCGATATGAATACCTCTCACCTTACCATATTCACCCGTTATGAGGAAGATCCATAACTTTGGCTTCACAATAATGCTGAAACCCTGCATATGCTCAAGAATATTGAAGTCTCTCCTACTCCTTTTAAGTTTTCACGTACACAAGCCACTTGGATTTATATTTGCTTTCAATCTCTATAGTGTCAGCAACAATAGATTGTGTTAAGCCTGCCTGGTTATTCTACCACACGGATATGCATAAAAGAGAAGGCTTACATGTATTCCCATCTGCTGTATGGGCAATGCTCATTTACAAATGCATTGCATAGATCATCATGCCACTTGCATGTACGATTGTGTGGACAGGTAAGGAAGTTTCTACCTTTTGGTTTAGATGTTATTGGTTGCCTTAAAATTCCTGCCCCATATAATTCCACCATAGTATTTTGACTCAGTAAACCTGATCATTGGGTTGACCCCACCCTGGTAAATTGCACATTTGAACATTATGGTGCCATTGCATGTGAGGCCAAGTTCTCTCTTTTGCACGTATCCACTTGAAAAATGAAAAGGGAATGGCATATTCTTGTAAATAAGGCAATGCTCAGGCTTTAAGTTCAAAAGAGACTGCAACATCACCCTAAAAACAGTGTCCCACTATAACTGCATGAATTAATAGCAAGAGAATATGAATTCTGCTTACTGAAAACCAAAACTGAAAACCAAAACTGAAAACGCTGATGTGGTCACTTTGTTGAAAATGCCAATTGCATGCAGATCCCACCGTGCTTACACTTATGTGTTGCTGCCCACTGCATGCCATTTTCAACACTCTCAATGTTGAGTGTGAATGTAAAGAGTAAAGCGAGGCAAACTTGCTTTGAGAAAAATAAAATACTGCCTGCAAATATGCTTTGCGGGCAGGGTTGTATAATGGATTTCAATGAAATCCACCTTCTATACATAAGATATAAAAGCAAGGCATATTCCATTAGAATATTTAGTTTTACGTCTGCATGAAAATCACCTGCCGGTTTCAAACTAAATGCACTCCTGAGTCCTGAGACGGAGGAAGAAAGCAAAGCTTCAGGGTGGCTGTAAAATGAAAAATGAAGTCTAGCATAAAAGGAAAGTGTAACCTGCTCTTGCAATTTTCATTAGAGAATGACCCCCATTTCTGTATGGAGTTAGCACACTTCTGAACTTTGCTGTGCACAAATATGAAATGTCTCATTCTTGGTGGTGTAAAGAAACGTTCAAGACTGTCTTAGTCCAGTTTAAAGTCACACAAGATGCAGGGTTTGATAACTTTCATTAGACTAACTTCAGTTCATGGGTGGACTGGGAACCAAAAGAGGCCCAGGAAATAAAATTCAAAGTAGTCCCATATTACACATTTTCAGCGAGCCCAACCCTTTTGCAATGAGAAAATGTGGAGGATGTAGAGGCCTAGCGGGAAGTCTGCAGAGTTCCCTTTAGGCCAGTCCACCCCTGCTTCAGATACTAGGCACACATTTTTTTTTTAAAAAAAACATTCCCACAGACTTCTTCATCAGATGTCTGGAAACGCTGCATTTTCTGCACATGCTAATCGTTCTGTGTGACATAATACTATATTGTTATTTTAACATGTTCCAAACATGGTAATATTCTAAATACCAAGAGTGTTTTTAATTTTGTTTGCTCGGAGCCATGCACAGATAGACGTTTGGGAAGGATGCTTGGGGTCATCAAATGTCTTGTTTGGAAACTCGAGATTGCAATGTTATTAGAACACCTTTCTTACCCCCAGCTTAAATCACCTTCTGTCATTGCCATTCTACAGGCCAACCACCCTGCTGCCCCTTCTTCAGACCAAGGTGCTGCACCTATTACTTGTCAGCTCATTGTGTTTTGTGAAGAATCTAGGGTTGCATCATCTCTCTGATTCCGTAGTCCTTATGCTGTGCTGAAACCCGGTGAGTTGTTGCGATTGGGGTCTGGGCTGGAAGGGCAATTTCATTGTGGACTGCGTGAGAAGAGTTTGGGTGCTTGTGGGAGACAGCAGTGTAGAGCTCTGAGGGAAATGAGCATGGATGCTGGCCCCTACTGACCAAAGGTTCACACACACTCACAACAACTTTTGCCATAATTGGCAAAAGTACCCCCAGGCAACTGAGCATAGCATCTGAGCATGTGAAAGTGAGTTTTGACCCATCTCTCAGTCTGCCATCCAACATATTAGCAAAGGTGAAATTAGCAAAGTTGAAATTGGCAAATGCAGACCCCGAAATTGAAGCAGCTCTTCCTCTGCCCCACATTTGTTGTCTTCCCTAACCATTAGAGGTAGAGCATGTTGATACCTGACATTTCCAGATTTCCAATGTCCCCTCCTGTGCCAAATTGGTTTCTTCCTCATGGGATAAAACGTATCTATGTGAGACAGAGGGAGAGAGAAAGAGAGAGAGAGAGAGAGAAACAGGGAGGGAGATAGGGAGAGGGAGAAAGTGAGAGGTGGAGAGAGAGAACGTGAGAGGTAGAGAGAGAGAGGTAGAGAGAGAGAGAAAGAGAGAGACAGAGAGGGGAGGGAGAGAGAGAGATTGACCAGTGCCATTCTGAGCTGGAAAAATTGAACCTTTCTGTAAATTGCATGGGGTACGAGTGCAGGGTTGCAGGTTGCTGTGCCTTGTGAGGCCTACTCCGTTCCTACACCAAATAATGTACTCCCCTATAAGATCCCCTACCACCTTACATAACACACACAAATTCTGCACACTATTCCACATCAATGCATAGCCATATCCAAAGTGTTCGTAGATCTTGAGCTCTTCCCTATGAATAACCTACTTCCTGGTTTCTCAGCCAAAACACATAGAAAACAGATTGTCCCACAGGAACTGGGTACGTCGATTTACACCCATCTGCCTCTCCCACTGTCCCATTAATGAACCACACTCCCATTTTTCCTTAAAGAGCCATGTGTTTTGATACCACCAATAGTGGCAGAAGGGTGATACACAAGACCACTTACATTCAATTACATCTAATAACATTTATTTTAGATTCCTTGTAAGGTAGTTGCAACCTTAGTTTAATATTCCAAAATACAGTTATTACACCACAACACTCTGTTTTGATAATATTTTAATTTTGATATTTTTAATAGATCACTGTATAAGGTGCTGGTGATTTTAACTTCAAAATACAGGTTGTGTTCGCTTTAAACACAGTTACTAAATCCAGGCTTTCAAAAGAATACAAATTCAAAGCAATGTAATCTAGCTATTAACTTCTTCTCGCTGGTTTAGAATGAATAAACCACAGCGGATTGAATAGACATCAGTATTCACATTGAAATCAAACAAATAGTTGTTCTGAAACGATACATAGTTCTAATTGTTCTGCCTGAATTTAAATGAGAAATGCAGCAATGGCCAATTAGATTATATTCCGCATTTACAACATAGGATGGCAAATTACTCACATCATGTGTTTAGGAAAGATCAACATGTAAACGATCTGCAGATCGATAGCCCTTGAGATGAAATGGTGACTTATAGTCAAAACAAAATAAAACCTTTGATGCTTTGGGATTTAGAACAGTTGAACAGGGACCAGTGAAAGGGAAATTGATTCTGACCACGTTTTCTGGCTATTGCTGTCCTACACATGTCCCGCCTTACCGCTGTGTGAACTATTCAGATATGGACTCGTTAGGGATGTTCATTAGGTTACGATTCGTACAGAGAAGACTTCATCTCATTGCTAATCTGTGAAATGTTCTAGACTGTCACAGACCACAAGAGCATGTTAGACCATGCTCTTCTGCTGTAAACTGTGATATTAACATAGCCGGTCAAGTGGCACAACGAGTAGAGCGCTCCCTTTGACATCAATGCAGAGTCTCCTAACGCAGGTTCGAATCCCGGCGCGGCCAAACTCAGCCTTACATCCTTCCGAGCTCGATAAATGAGCACCACACACAGTGGGTAATAATAAGCAGCGCTATATAATGGCCAAATTATTATTCTTATTTATTAATTATTTGTAATCTACACGCAGAAATACCCAATGTTCATTGACAAAAGGGAAGAACGACTGAAATATGTTGCCAATTATCATTTCTACATCTTTTGGATTGCTGTAGTTGAGGACTGGACAGTGGGGAAAGGTGCCAGCAGGTGAATCTGGGCTCCCTCACAAAGACTTTCTCCATGGGTCTTAGTAAATACAAAACCATGTTTTGGCATGTTCATCCCTGTATGGGTGCAGCAGGGCATTCGAAAAGAAGGAAACCAGAAACTAAATGCACTCCCCTCCTAGGCTTTGGCTCATTCTCTAGGCACCAAAGCTGCTGTTCCAATCTGTCTAATGTAATCATTTAATGGACCTCCTTCCCCAAATACAGATCTGCTTCCTTTCCCTTCTTTTCTGTCTTTTTCCTTCTGTTTGTCTGGTTATTCTTGTCTGAAATCTGAACAGCCTTGACATTGGTATGGAATATTTTGTCTGACCCCTATGTGCTACTGGGTTAACCTTTCCATACCCTACTAATCCTTCCCGTTTAATGAGCGAACTAATGAGGGATCAATGTATTGGTTCAATGCCATTATTCATCAATCCGCCAAAGGAAATATCATTAAAATCCACCACCACCAAAAACCCCAACAGTCTGAGAAGGTGGGAAATGATACAATGGGTAATTTCAGAACAGACCCTGTAGAGTCCTACTGGGATCAGTACTGTTCACAATAATTTTCAAACCACAATATGTTCATATCCAGGAATGACCAATGCAACATTTTATATCCAGTGCTGGTCATTGGGCCAGCTCTCGGTGGATCCGAGATCCGGCACCAGATCTGGAGCCGGATCTTGGGATCCGGCCAGAGTCAACCGCCCAAGCCCATGAACCACACTGGAATACTTTAAAAAAAGCCTGCGACAGCAGCATTGCCTTTTACTGCAGCTTTACATCAGTGCCAAAGCCGGCGGTAAAAGGCAATGCTGCTATCGCGGGCGTTTTTTTTTTTTTAAGTATGCCAGCATTGCTGGATGCACTACCTGCCCTTCCTCCTCGAGACCATGCCCCTCGGGCACCGCCCCCCAAACTCCACCACCACCTGGCCCTTGTGTTGTGGGATCCCCCACCACATTTATTTTCCATTTCCACAACAGTTTATATCTGAGCCTCCCAAAACATTGCATCCACATGACAAATGAATTAAAGAAATTGGAAAAGCTCTTTAAAAAAAAAAGCATGCAATCGCAACAAACTAGCCCTGGGGGCCTTGCACTGGATTCCAATGAAAACACATATTAATTACACATTCTTGTGTCGTATCCGCAAAGCACTGCTTTGAAACGCATAAACGTGCATAACTACTCAAGTCAATAGGTATCACATCTAAAGAACATTAACTCCCTCAGCTGCAAAAGAAACGTTTGTTTTATACTTCAGAGAAAACAAATATCTGGGTGAATGCTTTATCAGAATGGGAGATGTTTGCTTGTGGAACTCCCTTCCAGCTATACTAAAAGAAAAACAAAAAGAAAACACCTACAATTATCTCTTTAAACAAGCATACCATCATGAATGACTTTCTTTCCTGAAGGTTTTCCCACCACCATGAATTTTGTTTTAGTGACCCTCCTGCTGAAATCGCGTTCTCGTTTCATCAATCAATGCACTTGCCACATGCTTCCCTTCACTCCGGCTCTTACTCTTGGCTGAATTTACCAACACCTGTGAATGATAACCTTTTGATGATGCTTCTTGTCTTTCCTTTCCCTCTCCCACCCCATGCTCTCCTGGGGCACCACAAAGTAATAATGCATTGAAGTTGGTGCTCTAAACATCAACAATAAATAAATCAAGAAATAGCTAGGCTAATAAATTCATATATAGTGACATTCCTCTGGGACAGACACAATGTATGTGTCCACAAACCAGGCAAATCCCCCGCTCAGAGATGATTCCGTTCCTGCTGCTCTAATTCGTCTAAAAAAGCATTGCACCTTTCCCGCCCCTTCAAGTAATATATGTCTTTCTTGGGGGTCACAGCTCTTTCAGCATCAGCTGTGTTGGGTCTAGCAAAAGAGTGCCAAGCAATGTCTTGAAGTAGGAGGAGGTTGGAGGACACAGGGTGCAGAGGGTATGCACACAATGTTCCAATCCCATGTGGATCCCAGATAAGGCAATTTAGGATAGAGGCTCTGAGTGACACTGCCTGCACATTTTCAGGAATAACAGGGTGAGTCAATCGGGCACCATCAGATTTTAAATGCCATGCTTTGCATTAACAGCTTAAAGACAAAGTGCAGTTTGGAAAAGAGTTTTTATTTTTGATCAAATGAACTTGATTGCTTAGATTCTGAAAATATGGTAAACCTACAGACTCATCGGCCTCATCAAGACCTCACAACCCCACTTTTTCAAAAGTCAGTGAGGTTTGTTAACTAGCACGACCATACGAAAATCACGACTCTGTTTCCCTACTAAGCTCTCCTTTCCTCACATCCCAAGATCCCTTCGTGGAGAGAGGAGGAGAGCACTCAGTGCGGCACTCAGACTAAAGCACAGCAGAGGGAGAGGAAGGGATAAGGAGAGTGACTGAGGAGAGTGACTGAGAGAGAGACTGCATTTCCTTCAGCCATTCTCAATGAGGGTCATAGGGGAGAGATGTGACCCCAGACCCACATCCGTTGCTGTAGGAGCAGCGTGTACACAAAGGGAGTCAAAGTAAGCCCTTATGTGCTTAATCTGCACATTTAATCTGCAATAAGGGAAATGTGAGCGTCGAGCACCCAAAACACTGGAGGTTTTGTGAGTCAACACCGGAGGGTTGCCTTACGTTCCTGGAGTTGCTGGCTCCATTTCAAAATATCTTTTTTTATCTTTTTGACCAGATGGGCTGGTCAAGTAGATGTTGATGTGCATTTCGTGTGCTTTTGATCATGGCTGCCATGTTAGAGCAGCCTCACAGCTGCAACACCCTCTGGACAGGCCTCTCATAAGTAGCCATTCATTTACGCAGGCAGTCCGAAGCTGGCTCCCACCCATGGTCCACCTCTAAGGTTCCTGCATGTGCCTGTCTGGGCTGAGGAGGGCCTGGAGGTCCCATACACAAACCATGACTTGGGCTCTGGACTAGTTACTGCTCCCCATGTGCTTTCATTCTGATCCCTTCACATCTTCATTCCCTGCAGATCTGCAAGTGAGTGATGGCTGAACTCTTCCATTGCCACCTCCACTGATCCACCTGAACAATTTTACAGTGCACATGTACTCTGCCTTCCATGCCTTGAATAACCTAGATATTCTCTCACTGCTTTTGTGCATGCCTTTTAAAAAATCGAATGTAGGTGTGCGTACATTTACAACTGTGCACGTCTTGTCTCCTCAAATTCGATTTCCTTTTGGGATTGCATTCATGCGTTGTGACTACTTTCACTAGGATGCCTAGTGAGTTCAGCTAGAACTGTGCTGTGCAGCCACTCTTCTTTCATTCCTCGACTAAACTCTTCCGCCGATATGGCTCCCACCATCTCACTCATCTTCTCTAACTAATACTCTATCACCTATTCCCCCTCTCTCACAAAGTCATGTAAGAAAAGCACAAAAAAGGCATCTTGAGTGCAAACACTGGCCTTCCCATCGCAGACACCCATGTCAGCGCTTCCTCCAGAGAAGTCTTACTAGATATCCTCTTCTCTGTCCCCTCTCCAGATCTATGGAACCCCATCTCATCTCTACTCTCTCTCCTTCCACATCCTCTCCATTAATGGTGGCACCAAGTGGCAAGTCCTCTTGGCCGGGTTCTCATCTTCATGTTGCTTTGTTTATGTCTTTCACACAGGCACTATCCTGGTTCAGGGTCCTCATCCCAACCTCCTTCTCATTGATCAGATCCTGCCTTCTCTCATTAACTTCCTACCTTCTTCTGCATCTCCCCCTAATACTCTCTCTATCCCTCCTCTGACTGGTGTACCACGCCCCTGTACCCCACCTCAGAAACCATTCAAAGGCAGAGACCTCCTCCACCTGGCGACTCTTAATGCCCACTCAGCCAACAAACACTCTGGTGACATCGGCCTCCTTCTTGAAGCTATTGACCTAAACATGCTCACTCTTTCTGAGATATGGTTCAATGCCAGCTCAGTTACTGCTTTTGACTCCCTCCTCCCTGACTGCTTCAAGATCATCTCCAAGCCTTGACCTCACTGCACTTGTGGGGGGGTTGCAGTGATCTTCCCCGAGTGGGTGCCTGCTTCCATCTTACTCACTCATCTCTACTCTTCCTTTGAGAGACCCATTTGCAAGTTGGTCATCTCTCCCATCTCCAACCTGACTATTGCTTTCATTTACCGGCCTCCTGGCACCATCACCCTTTTCCTCTCTTAATGGGCCAATCTCTGTTCTTCCTTACTTTCATCCACCTCCAACCTCCTCCCCCTCAGTGATTTAAACATCCAACTGGACTCCCCTGGCTCACCATCCACTCTCTCTATTGACCTCTGCACCTCTCTTTCCCTCTTCATTCTCCCTTCTGGTCTAACCCATTCGACTGGACACACCCTGGATGCCCTCATACACTCTGACCCCCCACCCCACAGTAGTCACCCCTCTCTCCTGGTATGACTATTGTCTCCTCTCCTCCCACCTGGGTCCCTTTGGCCCTCTGACTGCACCCCAAAAGCCCTGCCAACCTCATTCACTAACATCTGCCCGATAAAACAAGTGTCAACTGCTGCCTTTGCTTCCACCTTCACCTCCCCTCAACCCCTTTCATCAGTTTCTACCTCTGACATTGCTCTCAGCAACCTCCACTTGTCCTTCACAAATACTCTTGACATTCTTGCCCCAGTAATGAGGATCTACCTGAACCCTGCTTCTAAGTGTATCACCTGGTACGACTCCAAACTTGCAGCACTGAAACAAAAGTTAAAGGCAGCGGAACGGAAGTGGCAAACATCAGGCTCATCCTTTGACAAACTGGCCTGCCGTCTGCTCCACATGCAATACAGACTCTCCATCCAAGCCAAGAAAAGAGCCCACATTCAGGCACAGGTTTCTGGTGCATCCTACAACACGGCTGAACTCTTGAAAATCTGCAGGGAACTAGGCAACCCTTCCACAGTCTTCTCCTCCCCTTCTTATTCCCAGGCCCTCTGTAAAACACTGACCACTCGCTTCACCACTAAAGTCCAGGAAATCAGAACACCCTTGTTACTCACCCTCCCGACCCATCCCACACCCTCTTGCCTCCCTTTGCCCCTCAAACCCCCTTCCCCTTCTCCTCCTTTTTCCCTGTCAAACCTTAAAAAGTCACCAGAGTTGTCCACTCCATGAAGGTCTCTTCTAAACAGGTCTACCCCTTGTCATCCAGGATAACATTGCCTCTCTTGCCCCCGCTCTTGCTGATTTCTGCAATCATTCTTTTACAACTGGATCTTTCCCCTCCTCCCTTAATCACTCCCTTGCACGTCCCCTCCTAAAAAAAACCTTCAGCAGATCCTACCTGTCCTGCCAACTACCTCCCTATTTCCATAACCCCCTTCCTGGTTAGGCATGGAAACGGCTCTTCTGAACACCCGTGAAGAACTGCTCGCATCTCTGAACTCCAACTCCACAGCTGTCCTCATCCTTCTGCATCTCTTCTCTGCCCTTGACATGGTCAACCACTCCAGCCTCATACAAAGGCTCCACGATGCCCTTGGTATCTCGGAATGGGCACTGGACTGTCTGACATCCTTCCTAACTGACCACTCTTCCAAAGTCACTCTGGGCACCTTCTCCTCTCCTTCTTCATTCACCACCTGTGGTGTCACCCATGGTTCTATCCTCTCCCCTTGGCTCTTTAACATCTTCCTTGCTAAGTTTGCACACCTCATCTCCTCCTTTTCCTCCAACTTCTAGTACTAAGCAGACACCAGACAACTCTTTTTCAAACTTCCTGCAGACCTTTCTGCACCCTCCATCATCCCTGGCAGCCTATCTGTCATCCAGTCCTGGTGCTCCTCCAACGATTTCAGCCTCAGTGCCGGTAAAACTGAGATCCTTCCCATTGGTACCCGGACTCCCTCCTTCTTCCCATAACTCTGGCCTTCCTCCTTGGCTTCTCCCCCTGCTCCTTCTTCTGAAGCCAGAAACCATGGCGTTATCTTCGACTCCTCTCTCTTTTCTCCCTCACACGCAGGGCATTGCCAAGAAGTCCCACTTTCAGCTCTTCCTTCTCAAAAGAATTCTCCCTTCTCTCACTTTCCCCCAGAGGCTCAATGTTACCCGAGCTCTGGTTCTCTCTAGGCTTGACTATTGCAATAGCCTCCTTCTGAATATTCTTTGTTCTACGCTGCGACATCTCCAACTAATCCAGAATAGGGCAGCATAACTTATCCTTGGCCTTAAGCCGAGGCACTGCATTTCTCCTGCCCTAAAAAGTCTTCACTGGCTCCTGGCTGCTGCAGAGATTAAATGCAAATCCCTCTGCATCATCGACAAGGCTGTCGGGGCCAGGGGACCTCACTATCTTCAAATGTATCTTACTAAATATTCTCCATCTAGACCACTAAATTCCTCTGGCACCAACTCTTGTGTGTAAAGGGTTTCGCAAAACAGAGAGTAGGTGGTCGATCGCTTTCCTTAGCTGCCTCTCTACTATGGAACAGCCTCCCCCTCCGTCAGAAGTTTCTTGAATTCCGGAAGCTAATCAAGACTTTCCACTTTACCTCCTCCTTCCCTTCTTCCCTCCTTTTCTAATCTCACTGTGGCTGTGATTGGTGTCCGGGGCCTTAATGCATCCTCTGGGCCCATGACCTCCCATACCCAATCACCCAAGCTCCTGTCTACCCTCAGCACTTGCCTAGGGCACACCCTCTGCCCTGGAGGTTCCCACTTACACCTAACGTGGCTCCAGCCCGTGTAACACTTAACAACCCTCTCACCATACACTCTCAAACGCACACCCAGCCTCCCATACATTAATGTGCACCCTTTCACCATACACTCACACAGGCAGCCACATATACATTTAAGTGTGCACCCTTTCACCATACACTCACACACGCACACGTGGTTGAGCAGAGCCATAATACTGCAAAAAGAAATGGTTTATTTTTTAAGTCACACTGACTTCATAAAGAAATTATTTCTGTTAAGGACCAAACCATAACAGAAATATTTTCTTTATGGAGGCCCCACTTGGTGTAAAAAAAAAACGTTTTCAAAATATTTTTTTAACAAATGTTGCTTTTTCAATACACTCTACCTTCATAAAGAAATTATTTCTGTAATAGAAATCATTTCTTTATGAGAATGTTTTATAATCCTAATTATCCTCCCCCTTTAACTACAGCACTATAATTAAGTGCTTGCATAGTGTACTTGTGTTGCCTGTCTTTACTTACACAGATATAAAATGTTTGAGATGATTTGTGAACAGTTAAGGGACATCTTGACCTTTATCTTCAGTTCATTGCTGTTCGACTATGTCCTTGCATTGATTATATCAATGATATAACGAAATAGAGGTTTGATGTCTTTGATGTCACTAAATCCATTCAACATTTTAGATCCCCTGATCATCTGAATTACACCTGCAATTTATTAAGGAAAATCCCCAAAGCTTACCACAGCAACATCACCAAATTGAGAGGAAAGAAGTGGAGGTATATTTTGCTTGCTAAAACCGATAATGAAGCACAGAGCGAGATCACCTCAGTTACAATGGTCAAGATTCCTAGGAGCCTTCCAACCCATAATCTTGCAACATCATGATGTGCAAATTATCAGGTCTCCATATTGTCATGGAATATTAGGTAGTTTAGATGATGGATGATGCCCCCTAACATCGATTTTCTCAGTTGTTTAAAAACGTGACAACACTGAAGTTCAGGAGACCTACTTAACTGCAAATAAGTATATAGTCTGTTGGACTATGACTAACACAATGCCTATTAGTGCAAAGATCTGCTGTCCAAAAGGTGGACTAATGATTGGAGCAAAACAATATTTGCAGATAATACAAATTCATTTTTGCACTTTATGCCGGTCCCTTCTGGTGGGCGCAGTGTTTTTTTCCATCTGGTATGGATTGTGCTGATGTGTTTTTATGAGTCATTTGTATAACCCCTGCCCTCGCCCCCATATTTAAGCCAATGCAAAATAATCTTCTTACATGCAACCTCATTATTCATTAGCCGGTACCCCACCGGTAAATCCAGAGGAATACTGGCAAACGGGCCTACTGTTACCAACACTTGATAGTCCGGTATTACCAGGAGAGTACAGGTGCCGGCAACGGTGGTCATTCCCCATTACATGGAGTCCACCTCCCTGGGAGGAATTGTTGGCATTGCTCGCACTGGTAATACCGGTGCCAGTAATACCAGCTGTTTTTGCCAGCTGGGGCCTCATTTACCTCCAGCGCTTGGCTGGAGGTAAATCAGTCAACCCCTAGTGGCAAACTTGTTGTTTGGTGGTGTGTAAAAAGTGGTGGTAACAGAATTACCAGCTCTTTTACCACCACTTTTCCTGCACTGATACTTTGATAATAAGTTACATAGTGACATCTTACTCATAAAATGGCCATTGTCCGTGTGTTGCTGCGCTCCCCGCCATCCTGTTCACCTGCCTGGTCTCGGGCGCTTTAAAGATAACCATCTTATCACATCACTATGCTTACTACACAGCTATACCCCTGACTAATTCGGCCTAGCTGTTCACATACATAATATGACCCCATGAACACCTCATCACACTAATAAAACGCAGCTAGCCTAGCACATTCCAGCCTTGTTGCTCACATATGCGTCCTTCAGGGCTAACGTAGCCAGAGCCCAGTCTGGGTGTCCACCCACCAGGCTGCACAGATTCAACTGATATCTTCAGCGCCACACCTAACACTAGGATGCAGCTACCATCAGGCAATTACATGAGCTGCACACATAACTAGTGCACCCACACACCCTATGTCTCTACCTCTCTCAACTGACCAGAACTACGGTTCCCGAGGGCGTTCAACCTCCACCACTTTGAGGTCATACCAATGATATATAGAGTGCTATATAAATGCCAAGTAACATAACATAACATAACATAACATAACATAACATAACATAACATTGTCAGACCATAGAGCCTCTATTTTTATTTGAGGAAATTACAATGCTCGATGCCTCTCAAGAGGTTCCCCATACGCAATATGCCTTTGGAAAGGGCAACAAAATCTGTTCTTTGAGCATTGCACATCTACTGAAACCAATAGGAAATCATAAGGGTACATTTTGCAGAACATTTTCAAATGCTTCATGTCACAGCAGCTTCAGTTGCTGACTTAATTGATGTTTTTGGTGTGCATGTTCCTACAATACAGTCCTTTGAAGCGATATGTATAGAAGAAAATCTTCACTTTCTTTAATTTCTAGTGAATTTCACATTAAACCTTTTTGAAAAAAAATGATATTCCAGCTAATCTGAAAAGTAATATTGTGCTTAAATGAATTAAAATGCATGACAGATTTTTGTCGATGTAGTTTAGGATTTACAATTCTGATTTGATTAGCCTTCGGACAGCTGTGCAAGTAAGCATGACTGGCTATGCATCCTTGTATGAAGTCCTTTGGAAATTGGTAGACTGGGATTCATCTAAGGCACACACACGTGTCAAATATCTCAAAGGTAAGATGCATCTAAAACCCAACAGCAACCTTTAGTTTCCTTACCATTAGATCCAGGCCCAAAATTATCTACTCACCAATCAATTAGAAGTGTAATACATACCAGTGATTTCCTTAACTAGGCCTACCTTCCCTTTATCATATGTGAGAAATTAAGGTGGTCCTCTTGGCTCATATGTTAGATATTATTGGCTATCATGATGATTGTTAGTTTTGGTGACTAATCAATATTGCAAATCAAATTCCTACAGTCACCTTAGCTAACCATGTTTAAGTAAAACAATGGAAAGGTCATAATCTTGACAGGGATTGTATTCAAATTGATAGCAATGCCTGTGTGCCATTGTTTAGGTTGTCTTTAGGACATCATAGAAATAATTACTGCTTTAAAAAATCAACAAAGTCTGGTTCAGGTGGACTTTGTAATATACTATTATTTAAAATCAATCCAATTCATCAGGCTTACATACTGCATCTTTCAGTTCATGAATTTGAGGTATCAGGGCGGCTCTGTCAATCCTGTGCATGAAGTATCCTTATTCAGGTATTTAAAAAGGGTCTTTGGCGCACTCCAGTTCTACAGTATTATAATTCTATTAAACGCGGCTAGTAAAAATGTTGCCTTGGTTTTTTGAAAGTCATTTCTCTTTGGAACAGAGACTAAGGGGATTATTCTATGCCTGCAAACAGATTTCCCCTTTGCGATATCTCTCCTTTCTAGCTATGGCTGCTTTGAGGCAAGGGAAGGGTAATCTGTATGTGTTGTATCCAGTTAAATTATTTTTTTTTATTGAAACTTCAGTTCGGCTATCACAACTATTCAGTTATGAAGCCTGAGTTTTGTTACAAATAACTCATCACACCTGAATTTCATCAACAGAATCAACTAACTCAACGGGTCAAGTCAAATACTCAATTTTCATATAAAACTAAAGTGTCAACGTTACTCTTTAAGTCAAATGACTATAAAAGAACAAATCATAAAGGGAACGAGAGACAGTCACTCGTCCAATTTTTACCATCCATAATTACTTTTTGACCACTTTCGTTATAATGGAGTCTAAGTAGTTAGCCACCGCACAGCATAGTTTTATATCATGCCCTGCAATCACACGTCCCCACCAATTTTCCATGTCATTGTCCTGGGGTGCATACAACCCAAGATGACAAGTACGTTGAGTACTCAACCCAGGGCAGACTGTGACAAGATGTTGTAATGATTCAATATCAATCGAACAAAATTGACATATGTTGTCCATTATGTCTTTGTTCTTTCGTTGCCACAGCATTTCTTTAGTATTCAATGAATTTAAACAAACCTCAGGAATTGTTCACAATAATATCGGGAGTGACACTTTGTCAAGTATCTGCATTGTTTGTTCAGTTCGTGCAGTCTCGTTTCAGCCTTCAATGTTGATTGCATTTTATTGCATTGTTCTGAGTTACTGATCCAAGACCAGGATTCAAATTTCTTTTTAACATACTGAGGCAGATTAATCAAATCTTCAACCTTTATATCGGCCTTTAGAAGATGGTTTGCCAAAATCATCTTCCATTCCACTAGCAAGTTTTGTTAACTTCTTCAGAGTTTATTGTAAAGATTTTATATACTGGATTTAAAGGAGTTATACACATTTTTCGCAGTGCACTTAGTGATTTCCAAATTACAGTTGTATGTAAGGAATTCAATGATAATTCATAGCGTATGGCTGTCACTGAGACATAAGATGGTAAACTCAGAACACGCCGCCTGAATTATGCTTCAAGTTTGTACCAGAATTGTGGGTCCAAGTTCCATCCTGCCTCTGCTCCAAAGGTTATCGCAAGAATTACCTTTTAAGAATAGAATATGATGACAGGTATTAAACTGAATATCCCATATTCTCTGTTGATCTTTGCACCTTGAATTCCAAATTGTGTCATACGGGCTGCTAAATCCAGCCTCCAATGATGCTCGTTTAGAGAATTGTTAAACATTACCCCAAGATAACTGATGCAATTTACTGAATTCAAGGATTCATTGTCGATTTTCCATTTGAAAGCTTTGTCTTTCCGTGTCCCTGACGACCCGATAATCATTATTTTTGTTTTTTCGACATTTAATTCCAGGTTGTTGGAATCCAAGTACTCATGTAATTTCTTCAGTAGCCGTTGTAACCCAATCGGCGTACGATCGATCAAAACAAGGTCGTCCGCATATGTTATGCATTTCATTTGTGTGGTGTTAAGTTTGGGGGAAAAACAGCGAACTTGATCCAAGTACTCGGGCAAGTCTGAAATGAAGAGCTTAAATAGCTCGGCCGTCAATGGGCATCCTTGTTTAACGTCTCTGTTAGTGGGAATTTTATTTGAAAGATCTCCTTGGGTACTTAGTCGAACCCAAATTGATGTCCTGGTATGGAGAGCTTGCACCGGTTCTAATATTGATGACGGGCAATTCCAATGCATCCATTTCTTCCAGAGCAATCCACGATTTATTTTATCGAAGGCTTGGCACATGTCTATAAAAGCCAAGTACAATTTCTTCTTTGCCTTTAAGGTTTCAAGCTTTAGTATATTTAGTATGAGCAGGTTTACTTCAACTCCTACTCCTGTTACGAAGCCAGTTTGGCGGATATCACTAACCTTGGCATTACATGACGAGTTGGTCAGTTTTTTATTGAGAACAGAGCCCAGGATCTTTCGAATTGTATCAAGTAGGGCAATTGGGCGATAGTTGGTTGGATCAGCCCGACTGCCCGTCTTGTATCCAGTTATGTTTTCGAAAAAATAGTTTCTAAATACAAACATTTTGAATACAAAGTTATGAAAAAAAAATTGAATGCATTTTTTTCATGTTACAGGTTTTATTTTAGTTTCGTATAGAAAAAAAAGTTTGCTTTAAAAAGAAAACGGGTTTGGGGGAACCTCCCCATTAAAAAATAAAAAATGCATTTGAAACATTTTCTGGATGCTTTTGTGCCAAAACATTTGTGTTTAGAAACTTTGCCTGTCGAAATAAAATCACTATAAACCGTATGTGTCCTTCCCTGACCTCATTGCAACTTTTGAAACTGTAAGCATACAATTGTTTTGGGTTAAATTGAGTAGATTGAAATATATATGTCAATGGTCTTGTAAGATAATACCACAGTAGCAATTAGTTTACATGGTGGGGGCAAAACGGTGCCCGTAACGCGGGACTTCACTACTGCTGACTGATAACATGCCACTTATTGGTTTTGCAGCAGTGGAAGTTTGAACATCGTGTGCAGCTGTGTTTTGTTTTCTCTGTTTGTTTGTCGTGGGAATAGATGTTTATGTTTCATGTTTTGTCTGTCTTGGGAATGTTATGATTTAGAGCATGCTTCGTCCACAATTTTGTCCACCGTGGGAAGGGGAACGCAATTGTCTGACTGACTTTTTGAATCCGGAATTTGGAATTTGGCATTGATCCAGAACAGTATTTCATTGTTAAGACGGATTTCTGAACTCTGTCCTGGTGGCGCAGAAGTTCAGAAGGCCAACCTAATTACTTGGAACAGGGTAACCTCTGGACGAGCCAGACCAATCAAGGTAGCGATCGCGGCGGTCAAGACTAGGTCTCAAGAGGGGTGAGGGTGACTGAAAGCCCGCAATGAGCACACAAAGCAAGAGCGCTTACAAACTACTCCAAACAGTTGTTATATCAAAAATATATACACATTTATTTTAAGGCCTTTAAAATAATGACCGTAGCGAGAAAATCACAATATCACAATATTAAGCCAACACATACCATATCAACACAATATATATACAAATACGACAGTCTCAAGCATTACAGGCACGAAATGTGTAGTCCACCTGAAAGGGAAGGAAAACAGGCAGTGCGATAATGCTTTAGACTCAGTTCGCCTTCAGAGGCACCTAACTAGATGGAAGTCCGAGCCCTGCGAAGAGTGGAGCCTTGTGCTCAAAGTACCTGCACACGCTGGTGCCAACGGGCAAAAGGAGAAGCTCTTCGGAGGAAGTCAGGCAGTTCGGGTTAGTGCACAACAGAAGAAGAACAGGTTCCGCGACTCAAGCGCAGCCTCCACAGCAAGCAGAAGCAGAGCGCGAGTACGGACAAAAAGGTGCTGTTTTTACACAGCGGGGAAAAGCAAATGGCTACTGCAGGAGGGCGACCAGATCCTAGCTATACTACTCACGGGTCCCCGATGCAAGCAGACCCAGGCTTCTCCACGTTCGTTTCAGCAACTGGCAGGTTCAGAAGAGCCGGGAATGCCTCGTCGTCGTGTAGAGAAAAAAGACGTCCCAATCGAAGAAACCTGCACAGTTTTGTCACCACAGCAGGGCAACGGAGCGGCCGTGTGTATCTGAGCCAAATGTACACTACTCACTTCAGACTTGGGAACGCCAAGTGTACTAAGCGTGTGAGAGTGACTAGGACTCGAAATACAACACAACCTGGCGGCGGTTACAGAGCAGGACTCCCGTGTAAGCTGGTCAGTCAACTGGATGGCCCAGAGACGCTTCCGAAGGCTTACTGGCAGGAGATGATGAAGTCGCCGAGAATAGCTGTTCCTGCTATTCCAAAGGTCGAAGCACCAGTACAGGCCTTCTGGTTCGATCAAAGGAGGAAAGGGTTTCACAGGACGACAGCAGTGCAAAGGAGGAGTCCTTCAGCGGGTCACCAGCGATTCCTCGGTCCAGCCTCTTGGTTGCAGGATACTTGGCTCCTGTATTCCTTCGTTCGTGAGAACTCAGGAGATCGACATGGTAGTGGTGTTTCCAGCCCCCTCTTATCCACGGTTCCCTTCGCGCCAAAACGGAGGGGAGCCAATGGGAGATCCGCTCATCAACACACACACCATTCGTGGACCAATCACGGACCACGGTGGTCCCAGGCATTCACACTACCCTAGACTCTCTGGCACCCAGGATGTGTATTGGGACCAGACATCCCAGCCCACACCCTGGAGGCACACAAAAGACATGAAGAAGCCCGCGAAAGCAACCAGGTTTCGCGGGAAAGTACATGCCCAAATAAGGAAGGCCCCGGGTCGCTCGACCTGGGGAAGGTGAAGGGAGCAAGACGGTCAGTGGACAAGACAAAGGAGCCTCGTGGTCTGGCCATTTTGGGAGCCAGGCCACCATTTTGGGTTCAGTGCGAAAAACGCGCTCAGAACGCCAAAAGGAGCTCAAAATACACAAATCGATCGCTGCCACCATTCCAGCCCCTAATGAGTTGCACCGATCAAATACATTCCTAAACGAGTATCTAGGGCCTGTAGAAGGCTAGAGACCCAAGAGAGCTGTAACTTAGCTTACAGTGCCCTCTTGTGTCATGTTGCACTAAAGCCGCAACATGATAAAAGAAACTACGGGAAACAGCGTTCCCCGGTACTGACTGTCTTAAGGGCATGTCAGTTTCCCCGTAAGAAAAGGAGCGAAAGCCCAGAGGAGTGCGGCAGAAGGCTGCACTTCTCTGGCAAAGTCAAGAACAAGGTGAAAAACAACAGCAAAAAGTTTAGGGGTTGCCACATGGAAGGAAAATTACCTACAATTACGAAATCTTTCCTAACATTCATGACCGGCAATATTTTTAGAATTAATCTACATCTATTTAGCCGAGCGAGAGAAACGTGTTTTGTTCTTGAAGACGCTTGTGGTATTTTGTTTGTTTGGAAATCCGCAGAGACTGTCACTTTTTGGGCAAATGTGACGTTAGTTTTGGATCTTATTGGTTGAAAATTTGTATGCACATTTTTGGCAAGCTGTAGACTATATCTGCTTGTTTAGAGAAGTCTTGGAACTTGTTTTTTGAAACTCACTTGAGTGTTGTGAGGGTGAAATTGAAACTACAGAATGAGCTAATTTCTTAGTGACCTGAAAGCAATAAGAAATCGGCTTAGAAATATGCTTGAGGCCTGGGAAGAAGTAGTTTCACAGGCACCAACCATATTGAAAGTGAATAGTGAAGTAGCAGACACAGAAATGAATTGGGAAGATGTCCCAGCAGCAGCTTTGAAATTAGACCCATTGAAAAATGTGTCAACAACACCATTGATAGGCAGGAACAGAGTTCCTAGAGAAATGATTATTGTTTGTGGGGAGAAAGAGTTACCTCAGAATAATACGAGAGATAGTACATTTTTGACAGACATGAAGAGAGTGCATAGAGAGATTGCCTATGAAGAGAGGCATTGTGAAAATGTATCATTGGAGACACCTGTGCATGAAGGCCCTTATGTGAAGATCTTTGATTTGAATAGAAATGACAACTGTGATGACATTTTTGGCAGTAGCATTATTTTGCCTATGTTATCGAGTGAGAAAAATATTTTGAGGCCGATTCATGGAATAATTAGCGTGGCGCAAGTGGGCAAAAACGTGCGAATCGCAGTGGAATAGCGAAAATCGCAGTGCAAGTGTGAAAATCGCACCAAAAGCAGCGCACATCGATTCATGGAAGGCCGTGCGCGAAAAAACCAGCGGATGTGCGATAAAACAGTGCGCGGCGCACGTTGGCGCACAGGCCATCTAACAGCGTGCGCCAGGTCACAGCGAAAATCGCACAGGCCACAGCGAAATTCGCACATAGCGCGGCGCACGCAACAAAAGTAGGCGTAACACGGGCGTAACACTCGGAATGGGGAACAACTTGCCAAAACGTGGGCGTCACGGGGGAAGTACAGGGCACAAGTGCGCGGAATGCCCACACGCTCACCTACAACACGTATTCATGGAATAGAATAGGGGAAAAAAGCGCACGCTCAAACCAGCGCACAGGCACAAACACGACCGCCACAAGAAAGCAGGCGGTAGGGTCTCTGCGGCTGTAAGAATTGTGCGACAAAAGGTTCGCCAACAAATAGCACCTATATACTGCCATGATGAATGTCCTATACTGTGGCCCTCCAGGACAAATGACGTGCAAAGGGGTACCCACAAACACGGACACCCGCTGACAAAAAATACGTGTGCGTGTATACCGGGGTGCGCGGGAAGTCTCACACGCGATTTCAGCAGGGTACGTGTATTTCAGGGGTGCGCGGGAAGTCACACACACGATTGGCCCAGTGCGAGCAGGGTACGTGTATTTCAGGGGTGCGCGGGAAGTTACACACGCGATTCCAGCAAGGTATGTGTTTTTCAGGGGTGCGCGGGAAGTCACACACGCGATTTCAGCAGGGTACGTGTATTTCAGGGGTGCGCGGGAAGTTCCACACACGATTGGCCCAGTGCGACCAGGGTACGTGTATTTCAGGGGTGCGCGGGAAGTTACACACACGATTGGCCCAGTGCAAGCAGGGTACGTGTATTTCAGGGGTGCGCGGGAAGTTACACATGCGATTCCAGCAAGGTATGTGTATTTCAGGGGTGCGCGGGAAGTCACACACGCGATTTCAGCAGGGTACGTGTATTTCAGGGGTGCGCGGGCAGTTCCACACACGATTGGCCCAATGCGAGCAGGGTACGTGTATTTCAGGGGTGCGCGGGAAGTTACACACGCGATTCCAGCAAGGTATGTGTATTTCAGGGGTGCGCGGGAAGTCACACACACGATTTCAGCAGGGTACGTGTATTTCAGGGGTGCGCGGGCAGTTCCACACACGATTGGCCCAGTGCGAGCAGGGTACGTGTATTTCAGGGGTGCGCGGGAAGTTACAAACGCGATTCCAGCAAGGTATGTGTATTTCAGGGGTGCGCGGGAAGTCACACACGCGATTTCAGCAGGGTACGTGTATTTCAGGTGTGCGCGCGCAGTTCCACACACGATTGGCCCAGTGCGAGCAGGGTACGTGTATTTCAGGGGTGCGCGGGAAGTTACACACGCGATTCCAGCAAGGTATGTGTATTTCAGGGGTGCGCGGGAAGTTCCACGCGCGATTTCAGCAGGGTATGTGTATTTCAGGGGTTCTGGGGAGTACCACACGTGATTTGGCCGTGTGGGCCCTCCCAGGTGTATGCTCCACAACCTCCACGGACCCTGCAGCCAGCCCACACCACGGGGGACTACCCTGCACCCCTGCCCATGTCCCGCAGGCAGCCCATTCACCATGGGCATGCCCCCCAGCCAACCCACATGTCACCTTGCACTACTGATCAACAATGCATGTCTACCACCACCCCCACCCCCCAGCAGTGCAGGGTCACCCTCCACCAGGCCCCCACTCATGTCTCCCACCACCCCCACCCCCCTGCCACCAGGGGCAGCCTCCACCAGGCCCCCACTCATGTCCCCCTGCACCCCCACCCCCCAGCAGTGCAGGGGCATCCTCCACCAGGCCCCCACTCATGTCTCCCACCACCCCCACCCCCCAGCCACCAGGGGCAGCCTCCACCAGGCCCCCACTCATGTCTCCCACCACCCCCACTCCCCTGCCACCATGGGCAGCCTCCACCAGGCCCCCACTCATGTCCCCCTGCACCCCCACCCCCCAGCAGTGCAGGGGCATCCTCCACCAGGCCCCCACTCATGTCTCCGACCACCCCCACCCCCCTGCCACCATGGGCAGCCTCCACCAGGCCCCCACTCATGTCTCCCACCACCCCCACCCCCCTGCCACCATGGGCAGCCTCCACCAGGCCCCCACTCATGTCCCCCTGCACCCCCACCCCCCAGCAGTGCAGGGGCATCCTCCACCAGGCCCCCACTCATGTCTCCCACCACCCCCAACCCACAGCCACCAGGGGCAGCCTCCACCAGGCCCCCACTCATGTCTCCCACCACCCCCACCCCCCTACCACCATGGGCAGCCTCCACCAGGCCCCCACTCATGTCCCCCTGCACCCTCACCCCCCAGCAGTGCAGGGGCATCCTCCACCAGGCCCCCACTCATGTCTCCCACCACCCCCACCCCCCAGCCACCAGGGGCAGCCTCCACCAGGCCCCCACTCATGTCTCCCACCACCCCCACCCCCCTGCCACCATGGGCAGCCTCCACCAGGCCCCCACTCATGTCCCCCTGCACCCCCACCCCCCAGCAGTGCAGGGGCAGCCTCCACCAGGTGCTCACAATCCCCAATCATGTGCGTAATGGACAGCCTCCACAGCCAAAAAGCCCTACCAAGTAACCCATTCACCCACATGGAAATGGAAATCACATGTTACACCCCCAATGTTCATGAAGCTAATGAACCCATGTCCGTCACACACAATGGTTGCAATTGAATGGGAAAACACACAACATGACATGCATGAAACCAATGAGATGATACCACACAGTGAAGTATGCAAACAAAATTGTATTGAAAAAAATAAAGAATGCTAAAGAAAGAAAACAAACTACAATGTGAAAGAGAACAAAAAAAGATGCATGTCCGTATAAAAAACTACCAAGGCTCCATGAGCACAACTGAACAAAGGAAACCTACTAAAAAACCTACCTACAAATCAACTATATACAAAAAGTGGAGCAGTGTCCGTCGACTCCAAATCATAATAATAAAGAAAGGAAACCTAAATGGAACTTCCGAAGAGGGCATCATACTGCCCCAGGACTTGCTCCACCAGGACACCAACTTCGGTGGCACTGAAGCTGGTGCCCCTCTGCCTCTCTGGCCGGGGGTTGTCAGTGGTCACAGATGGTGTTTGCCCCGACATGACAACCCCAGAGGCAGGAGTGGGTGTGCAACTGGGTCCTGGGGCTGGGCTGTGGAGCGATGGAATTCCAGTCGGGAGTCAGCACCCCTGGCTGATGTGCAGGCAGCAAATGGCAGTGCACGTGGGCAGCAGGCAGTCAGGCAGCAGCAGATGGCAGGTGGGAGCGTGCTCGGGGCTCTGGGGGGCAGTAGTTCGGCCTTCTGGGCAGGAGCGTGGTCTTCCGTGTGCTTACGCGTGGCCAGCTTGGTACGGAGTGATTTGGCACGTGAAAATCCAGCACGTCAGCGTGAAAACCGAGGAAAGGCCCTTAGCGCGTAAGCGCGTCAGCACGCATACGCGATTCTATTGGACCAAAGGCCCTCAGCGCGTAAGCGCGTCTGTGACATGAGCCGCACGGGTGTTTCCCACACAGCACGTGATGACAGAGCACACGTGGAAAGACTGCACGTCAGAGTCTCATCCCGTGTAATTGGACAGCACGTCAGAGTCTCATCGCGTGTAATTGGACAGCACGTCAGAGTCTCATCGCGTGTAATTGGACAAAAGTGCGCGTACACGCGATTGGCCTATGTACGTGTATATCAGGTGTGCGCGGACACTTACACACGCAAGTACGTCAGCGCACCTGTATCCCGGTGTGCGGGCAATTTCCACACGCTATTGGACTGTGCACTGGATTTCAGGGGTGTGCGGGTCACACGCTCGTCTACAACACGCGCAACGCATTAATTTGCGCGCTAACAAAATAACTAGCTCAGACCCAGGATGAACATACCGTTCCTAGCAGCAGTGGCCGTGGCCTACCAAAGGAGGAGGAGGAGGATAGTCAGGGCCAGAATATTCACACCCAGAACCAGCCTTTTCGGGATGCCTGATGACCAGGTGCATGGGAGGTACAGGTTTCCACCACACATCATACTGGACCTGGTGAGTGAGTGGGAGGACGACCTCACATCACCCACCCTGTGCTCCCAAGCACTCAGCCCCCTGGAGAAGGTCCTCAATGTACAGCACTTCTTAGCCACTGGATCATTTCAGCGGACAAGTGCCATTGTGGGTGGTGTATCACAGGCCACCCAGTCACGCTGCCTACACCAGGTCTTGAACATCATCACTGCACGCCCATCAGTCCGCAGGCACATATACCTGCCCAGAACCCCTGCAGAAAGGCATGCTGCCGCCCTGGATTTTTACGCTGTGGCACGATTCCCCAAAGTGCTAGGTGCCATCGACTGCACCCATGTGGCTCTACGTCCCCCCAGGGCATCTGAGCACATCTATAGGAACCGCAAGCACTGGCATTCCATCAACGTGCAGGTAGTATGTAATGCCAAGGGAATCATCACCTCAGTATATGCCAACTATCCCGGGTCAACCCACAACAGCTTCATTTACCGAATGTCCACCCTAAGCCGGGACCTAGAAGCTGGCCGGCATGGCGATACATGGCTGCTTGGTGAGTATGAATGCCACTGCACATGCATGCATGTCAGATACTGAGCTAGGTCACACCCCACCAATGATAACAATCACCACCTCCACAGGGGACAGTGCCTACCCTCTCAGCTCCCACATGATGACGCCAATTCGGAACCCCACCACGCCACCCCAGGTAAGATATAACGCTGCCCACATTACAACCCGGGGCATAGTGGAGCGCACATTCGGAGTGCTGAAGTCACGCTTTCGCTCCCTTGACCATTCTGGCGGGCAGCGGTTGTACGCTCCCCCAGTAGTGTGCAGGATCATAGTGGCAGCATGTGTCCTGCACAACGTTGCAACACGCCGGGGCCTGGCCGTGGACATGGTGGTGCCCCCCCATCCCCAACCACATGCACAGCCGCTGCGCATGGGAGGTGAAAGGGCACGGGGGGAGGCAGCCCGTACACAGCTAGTGGCTTATTACTTCACATAGAAATCACACCCCTGTGGAGTGCACACTGCCCTGGCACATTCCATCTGACAATCAATGATGACTCAACCTGACACTGATCCTGAATGTCTGGAGAAAGAACCGTGAAAACCATATCAGCCTGAGATTGTTCACCTGGAAGTGTGACAATGTGTGCATCCCTACCCACACTGACACCACCAATGCAGTTTTGTGAAGTTACACATTCAAGCAGCTCAAATTAATACCCACTTGCAAAATGCAACAAGAGGACAGTGCCATGTCAGCCAACCCAACCCCAGCACCGCCACACGACACACCGTGCCATGTCATGCTATTTGCAGGTAAATAAAGTAATCCCCACAACATGACACTACTGTCACAATGTACAGTGTCCCTATTAGAAACTTGCAACACGTGAAATGCTCACAGTAATGGCGGACCAACAACAAACTTGAGCACGTACTACCATTGACTTGACATCACTAATGTTTAATATTCGTAGTCTCACCACCTGGAAATGCCTGCACTCCCACCACTACCAACTGTGCAGTGTTGGTGCCTGTAGAGTTGTAGGTGCACTGCTGCCAACATGGACCACATCTCCAGACTAGAGGTCCTTGTGTAGACATGAGGAAGGTACCTGCAAATTGGGAGGTAGACACAGAAGATGAGTTACACATCAATGCAACATGCAGTGTACAACACAACAGCAATATGCACTAGGAATGTATACACAGTATTGACTACAGACTGCCCACACAGCTCATGGGAGTCCAACGTCACTGTGTAATTCACTGTCACTTGGGCACACCCTTTGCAAGCCCATGGAAACGGGAAGCAGGAGGGGTGTGTGTGTCTCAAACCCAAGCATCTGAACCAAATACATTACAAGCCTGCATGTGCCCAGCCACAATGCAGCGTATGCCCACAGGAACAACGGAAGCCAACAAATCGTCCCAAAAAAATTGGGAATAAAAGAAATAAAAATAAAAACAAAAATAAAAATAAAATAAAAATAAAAATGGCCATTAAAGGGCCCGGGGGGGTTGGGGAGGCCACCCAGGAGGTCCGAGGACAGGATGCACACCAGAGCCCACCTGCGTGGATCCTGGGAAAAAAAACACCTCCATGGGCTCATGGCCCACACGGCTACCCTATTGTGGGAGTATCACTGCTGTCGCTATTATCACCCTGTACAGCTGCATCGGGAGGTGGTTGCACTATGGGAGGCAGCCCACGCAAGGCCCTAGTCCGCTCCTCCATGGCTGCAAGCATGCGGGTGTGGTAGGTCTGGTTCTGGAGGATGAGTGTGCGGAGGTCCCCATGCAACAACTCACGGGATGCCCGGACCTCCGCCCTCGTTGCCTGCATCTCAGCTGAGAGCGTACGGGTGAGACGCTCCAGCTGCTGTTCTGTCCTTTGGTGTGTAGAAGCCTCAAGCTCAACAAGAGTCGTCCTGAGGTGAAGGAGCTCCTGCCTCAGGGCTTCCCTGTGGCCCTGGGACTCAATGGAGATGGCCTCCTGCAGAGTCGCCAGTGCCGCCCGCCTGTCCCTGTTGGACCCCAACATGTCCTCCCTGTGTGACTGGCAGATGGAGTCGGTTGCCTGCTCTAGTCGCTCCATCAGCCTTTCAGGGGGGACAATGGAAGTGGCCACCCTATCCATGGCCTGAGCCATCATCTCGGATGATGCTGCCTGTTGGGTTGCCATACCGTAAATGGATTGCTCCCATGCGGTATTGCCAGGTGGCGTACGGGCACCACGTCGGCGGGCACCACACCTGTCTGGGGCAAGGCGAACTGCGCATTGCTGTGCCGGCACTGCCTGAGGCTGCAGGACTGCATTCCCCCTCTGATCTGCTGGCCCAGGAACAGGATCAGATGTCGCGGAGTGTGACCCTGCATCCGTAACCACCAAAGGTGTAGCTGCCAACACTGACATCCCCATTGAGGGTTCTGACCCTGGTGCAGGTGGGTGAGACAGAACAGAATCCCTCCCTGGAACACTCACCTGCGACGGCACGTAGGTCTCATCCGAATCAACACCTGAGTACAGCTCGGGGGAGGTGCAGCCAGTGACACCCCTTGAGAGCACGACCTGCAGCACTTGTGGGTTCTCACCCACCACCACACCACGTCCCTCACTGGTGGTTGGTCGGCCCTCGGACCCCTCCTGGGTCTGCACCATCTCCACAACCCCAGCAGTATCAGGTGCGTCTTCCCCTGCAAAGACATAAAAACAAAGAAATGGAAACAGGCATTAGCACCATGGCACACAATGAGGGCTGAGAAGCAAGAGAACCAGTACTTGTTTGACACATGTCCCACATGACTAAAACCCTCCCATGCATGCACCCTCACTGCGTATGAAGGGCATGCAAATGGCACACACTGATGACACCAAGATTGAAGATGAACAAATTTTCTGCATGCTGCCTGGCAGTGGCATCACACATTGGCCTGTGATTGGCAGGTGAAACACACATGCCATCACACAGATGGCATGTACCATTGCTATTGAGTGAAGATGGAGAGGAGGGCAGCACCTATTCATTCTGTCCAGTTCCCGCATGTAATAGCTTTTCCAATTCAAACAGGTCAGATTCTTCACCTGGAGCTGCCAGTCCGAAATGGTCCAATTGCACAGGGACATGTTTGAACAAATGATATCCAGGTAACAAAGTCACTCCACTTTACCATAGCCATGTCAGACATGTGACTAGAGGACTGCGACATGCCTAGTAAAAGTGGTGGAATGTAAAAAATCTGACTAAATGAACAGTGGAAAATTTAGCAACAATGTTGTGGCAAGGTGACACTTCAAGGGCAACTGGCGTGCAGTTGGGCTAGATGTCTACTGTTGGCAGAAGGGATACAGCTATGGGCAAATGCAGATGCGCTGGATGTATTGCATGAAGCACATGGCTGACCCATACGACTCAGGCGCACACACTCTCACCTGGCGCACAAACAGAAGCCCTCACACACACCATGCACATGGATGACACACACATGCATGTGCACTCACCGGATAATGCCTCGTAATCAGCCAAATCTCCCACGCCTTGGATCTGTTCCTCCGTGACGTAGGTCCCAGCGACTGACTCATGTGGAGTGAGTACCATGTCTGCTACTGGAGACCCACCTCCAGTCACTAGAGTTGCGGCATGACTTGAGGCCAGCTTACTCTTTGCCCTGCGCTTTAGGTCATTCCAGCGCTTATAGCAATCATTGGCTGTGCGCCTCACGATTCCAAGGGCACTTACGATGTCCGCAACGGTCTGCCAGTGTGCCTGGCGTTGTGCAGGTGTGTTCTTGGATCCTGCAACAATGACCATCTCGTTGTCATGTGCGGACACATACTCGACAAGTGCATTCAGTTCGTCATCCGTGAAGCTGGGCTTCCTGGACGGGCCGCACTGTGTAGCCGTGTCTGGGGAATCAGCCTGTGCCGGACGAGCACTCTTCCTCTTCCGCTTGGAAGGTGGTGGTGATCCTGAGTGTCCTGCGCCGCTCTGGACACTAGGGGCAGGAGCCCTGGTGGACTCTGTATCAGGAGTGTGGGATTGCACACTCAGCATGGGAGTTGGTGCAGGCATTGGCTCTAGTGTGATGGTGTCAGGGGGTATATCAGCAGCATGGACTAGGACCGACACTGTCCGGGCTGGGTGTGTGAGGGCTGGGGTGGATGGAGCCGCAGCTGCCCCTGCAGCCTCTCCGCCCTGCCTACTTGGTGCAGCAGATGACCTTGCTGCCCCAGATGCACGTGGCATGGTGACATCAACGTGCACCAGCGCACGTGTCATAGGCCTGCTGACCTGGAAGTCAGCCATGGAGTCAGCCAGGTCTGGTGCCACAATGGGCTGGTCCAACAAGGGCTGAGCATGGATGGTGTCAGCCACATCAGCCTCAACGGGAGGGGGGGGATTATGGGTGCCCTTGACTGGTCCTCCACACATGGAGGGACAGGCTAACCCTGCAAGTAATGACCACGTCCCCTACCGGATCCACCACGGCCACCGCTTGTGGCTCTTCCACCTTTGCCACCCTTACGGAATCCTCGCCTCCCAGCCATGGCACTGATGTTAATGTGCGTATGGGAGTGGCAGTAAAATATAGTCCTGGGCAATTGGGGGTCAAAGGGGTTGGGTAGCAGATGGTAATTGTACCCTAGTGCTCTTGCAAGGCTGATTGTAACCCCTGGGGAAAGATGACGGGTCACGCTACGCACAGGAGCCCCAAAAAAGGGAGATGACGTGCACGCAACCCCTCCTAGACCACGTGTGCAGAAAGAAAAACCTGCACTACGCTGTGGCACCCAGTAACACAAGAATGAACGTATGCGTGTCACATGCAGCCTAGAATGACCTCTGAAGGGGTAGGCTACACACAGGGCAAGCACAGATGTTAGATATGTGCGTGACTCACCGTCTGCCTGGTAAACGAGCGTGTAAAAGGAGCGCGTTTGGTTGGCAACACCCCCGCCAAAAGAAGATTTGTACGCTGTCTGAGGAGACAGGACAACAGTAGAAGGGAACACTGTTTAAGGGAACAGGCCCAGGTAAACCAGTAAAAGAGTAAAAGGAGAAAAATCTGTCAGAGGTAACAGGGAATACGAACTTGAAACGCCGTGAAGTAAATCGCGTGTGAACCGACTAGAAGTACAGAATTCACCCACTCGCTCTCCACGAAAAGCACGTACAAGGAAATGGTGTTCTACGCGTACCTTTTATACAGGCCCACACGTCCAGCGTCACTTACGCGGCGTCTACGCGCTAGGGCCATTTCCACCAATTACACGCTTTGTCACTTCTGCGTGTACGGCCATTTTCACCAATCACACGCGATGAGACTCTGACGTGCAGTCTTTCCACGTGTGCTCTGTCATCACGTGCTGTGTGGGAAACACCCGTGTGGCTCACGTCACAGACGCGCTTACGCGCTGAGGGCCTTTGGTCCAATAGAATCGCGTATGCGTGCTGACGCGCTTACGCGCTAAGGGCCTTTCCTCGGTTTTCACGCTGACGTGCAGGATTTTCACGTGCCAAATCACTCCGTACCAAGCTGGCCACGCGTAAGCACACGGAAGACCACGCTCCTGCCCAGAAGGCCGAACTACTGCCCCCCAGAGCCCCGAGCACGCTCCCACCTGCCATCTGCTGCTGCCTGACTGCCTGCTGCCCACGTGCACTGCCATTTGCTGCCTGCACATCAGCCAGGGGTGCTGTTGCTGTGATCACCCCTGCTGGAACCGAAGACTCCCGACTGGAATTCCATCGCTCCACAGCCCAGCCCCAGGACCCAGTTGCACACCCACTCCTGCCTCTGGGGTTGTCATGTCGGGGCAAACACCATCTGTGACCACTGACAACCCCCGGCCAGAGAGGCAGAGGGGCACCATCTTCAGTGCCACCGAAGTTTGTGTCCTGGTGGAGCAAGTCCTGGGGCAGTATGATGCCCTCTTCGGAAGTTCCCGCGCCGACAAGGAAGGACGGACTCGGATCTGGACTGACATCGTGACTGCCATCAACGCGGAGGGGGTGGCAGTCCGGGACTTACAACATGTCAGGAAGCGCTGGGAGGACTTCAGGTCCAGGACCCTGAACAAGGCCCGGCACCTCTTGAAGGCAGCGGATGCCAAGGGGCGCCGGGGCCACTTGTCGGAAGAACAGATGGGGGTCCTGGAACGCATATCCCCAGCGCTCCACGTCCAGGTCCTAGAGAAGCAGACCTGTCTGGAGTCGAGCGGTGAGTGTACATGCATCCTGATTGTGAGCAGTGCGTGTGGTGATCATTCGCCATTGTGCCGGTTGCACATCTGTTTGTATGGGGTCGAGTATGGGTGGGGGTGTACTGGGCCGTGGGGCTGACACATGCGAGGGCTGTAATGTGTGAGACATGTATGGTGCTTGTGTGTGTGGGCTTGCATGGCAAATGCAGTTGTGCGTGCACACATGTTTGGATGAATGTGTATGTAAGTAGACATGTCCGTGATGTCAGGCATGTATGTTGTTTCCGGCTGCGTGTATGAGCACTGTGTACATGTGCATGTGTGTGTATTTGACAAGGGTGCAAAAGTGATGCAACATGGATGCATGTGACAGCGGTATGTGGAAGCCTGATTGGCAGATGTGACATGGATGCCCGTCTGAACAGTGCGACACTTGGCAGAGGTGTGGACATGCATGCAAGTGTGGTGGTATGGCTCATGTGTGCCAGTTGCAATGACATGTGTGTTGGGGATTGTGATGACATGTCTGAGGTTTGCCAATGCCACTCCTGTGCAACTGTCATGTGTGTATGTGTCCATTGTACAGTGCCCTGATGCCTGTGTTTTGTTTCTCCCTGTCTGCAGCGTCAACTGATGAAGAGGGCGGAGAAGGTGCTGTGGAGCACAGCTGCGGGGATCCGACCGCCAGCCGGAGACGCAAGGCCCGGCTCCCCTCCCGTGTTGTCAACTCGTCGGGGAGTGAGGAGTCCGGTGCCGCGTCCCAGGCCGCAGCTGCCGGGGGGAGGTCCAAGAGGCGGAGGTTGCAGTTGGACTCCTCGGCAGCAGAAGGGGCAGCTGGGACCCCACAGGGCCCAACGGGGGAAGATGGCACGGAGTCATCCAGGTTGGTGGGGGGTTTGGTGGAGGAGGGGGCCGCGCAAGCACCAGAGACGGGGTCTGGAGGTGGGGATCCCACTGGTGCTAGTGGTGCAGTGCAGGACCAGGGACAGGAGGCAGCACAGGCGGCCGCGGAGGTGCCTGTGTGCAATCCTGTCCCCGATGCTTTCCCTGCATCATCTTGCACCAGCAGGGATGCCTACGTCCAGACCCGTTTTCAGGCAGGGGATGAGCTGACGTCAACTGGCCTTCCTCTGCCTGCGGACGTGGCCATCCAGGTCCGGGTTGAGCCTGTCCTGGCTGGTGTGGCGTTGCGTCAACGGGCCATGCGAGGTGACCTGAACTCTTTTCATGGAGAGACTGCACGTCATCTCGAATGGCTCTTTGACCACGTCAGGCTGCTGGGACAGGTCACCCAGGCCGGATTCCGCTGTCTGATGGGGCTTGCTCCGACCACCTCCTCAACTGGACCCCCTACGCGCCAGTCGTCCTCTGTACCATCTTCCCACCCATCAGTCACCTGGGTGCCCTGTGGAGCTGCCTCTGACGGTGCGGCCAGGCTGGTGGAGGAGGCATCCCTGCCACAGTCGGGAGTCGGTGGTCCAGCAGGGGTGGCCACATCAACAAGTGCACCCCAGCCGGCGGAGGATGGGCATGCAGCAGGAGGCAGTGCACGGGCAGAGGCAGAGCAGCAGCAGCAACATGGTGGGAGACATGAAGGCTCGGGGCTTTCGACATCGGAGGGGCAGGCATCGGCTGGAGGGCAGGGGGACCCAGGACAGAGAGTGTCTTCCGTGTGGCAGCGGTTGGGCCACGCAATAGGTGCGGAGCGGCGGCGGGCGGAAGAGGCACGGCTCACAATGGTCAGGGCGGAGAACTCCATGCGGAGGGCCCTGAGGTGGGCCGAGTGCCTCGAGGCAATCCGCAGGGGGTTGGAGGAGGACACAGCGTCGTCCCAGTGGACCCTCGGGGCCATGGAACTGGACCGCCTCCGGGACATCGAACAGGAGTTCGATGATGCCCTGGCCCGGGACACCACAGAGTGAGCCGCTGAACTTGCCCGCTGCCTTTGTATATAGTTCTTTAGTTTTAGGTTTCCTTTCTTTCGTATTATGATTTGGAGTCGACGGACACTGCTCCACTTTTTGTATATACTTGATTTTTAGGTAGGTTTTTTATTAGGTTTCCTTTGTTCAGTTGGGCTCATGGACCCTTGTTATTTTTGTACATAGTTCTTTATTGCATGGAGATTTTTTTACATTTGACTTTGGACAAAATTTTTTTCTATTTGGATTTCAAGTTTTATTTTTTCATACGGACATGCAGCTTATTTTTTCTCATTCACATTGTAGTTTGTTTTCTTTCTTTAGCATTCTTATTTTTTTTCAATACAATTTTGTTTGCATACTTCACTGTGTGGTATCATCTCATTGGTTTCATGCATGTCATGTTGTGTGTTTTCCCATTCAATTGCAACCATTGTGTGTGACGGACATGGCTTCATTAGCTTCATGAACATTGGGGGTGTAACATGTGATTTCCATTTCCATGTGGGTGAATGGGTTACTTGGTAGGGCTTTTTGGCTGTGGAGGCTGACCATTACGCACATGATTGGGGATTGTGAGGACCTGGTGGGGGCTGCCCATGGTGGCAGGGGGGTGGGGGATTGTGGGAGACATGAGTGGGGGCCTGGTGGAGGATGCCCATGGTGGCAGGGGGGTGGGGGTGGTGGGAGACATGAGTGGGGGCCTGGTGGAGGAGCCCATGGTGGCAGGGGGGTGGGGGTGGTGGGAGACATGAGTGGGGGCCTGGTGGAGGGTGCCCCTGCACTGTTGGGGGTGGGGGTGGTGGGAGACATGATTGGGGGCCTGGTGGAGGATGCCCCTGGTGGCTGGGGGGTGGGGGTGGTGGGAGACATGAGTGGGGGCCTGGTGGAGGGTGCCCCTGGTGGCTGGGGGGTGGGGGTGGTGGGAGACATGAGTGGGGGCCTGGTGGAGGGTGCCCATGCACTGCTGGGGGGTGGGGGTGCAGGGGGACATGAGTGGGGGCCTGGTGGGGGCTGCCCATGGTGGCTGGGGGGTGGGGGTTTATTGGAGACATGAGTGGGGGCCTGGTGGAGGGTGCCCCTGCACTGCTGGGGGTTGGGGGTGCAGGGGGACATGAGTGGGGGCCTGGTGGAGGGTGAACCTGGATGCTGGAGGGTGGGGGTGGTGGGAGACATGATTGGGGGCATGGTGGAGGATGCCCGTGGTGGCTGGGGGGTGGGGGTGGTGGGAAACATGATAAGGGGCCTGGTGGAGGCTGCCCCTGGTGGCTGGGGGGTGGGGGCGGTGGGAGACATGAGTAGGGGCCTGGTGGAGGCTGCCCCTGGTGGCTGGGGGGTGGGGGTGGTGGGAGACATGAGTGGGGGCCTGGTGGAGGGTGCCCCTGCACTGCTTGGGGGTGGGGTGGTGGGAGACATGTGTGGGGGCCTGGTGGAGGGTGCCCCTGCACTGCTTGGGGGTGGGGTGGTGGGAGACATGAGTGGGGGCCTGGTGGAGGGTGCCCCTGCACTGCTTGGGGGTGGGGTGGTGGGAGACATGAGTGGGGGCCTGGTGGAGGGTGCCCCTGCACTGCTTGGGGGTGGGGGTGGTGGGAGACATGAGTGGGGGCCTGGTGGAGGGTGCCCATGCAATGCTGGGGGGTGGGGGTGCAGGGGGACATGAGTGGGGGCCTGGTGGAGGGTGCCCCTGCACTGCTTGGGGGTGGGGGTGGTGGGAGACATGAGTGGGGGCCTGGTGGAGGGTGCCCATGCACTGCTGGGGGGTGGGGTGCAGGGGGACATGAGTGGGGGCCTGGTGGGGGCTGCCCATGGTGGCTGGGAGGTGGGGGTGGTCGGAGACATTAGTGGGGGCCTGGTGGAGGGTGCCCCTGGTGGCTGGGTGGTGGGGGTGGTGGGAGACATGAGTGGGGGCCTGGTGGAGGGTGCCCCTGGTGGCTGGGGGGTGGGGGTGGTGGGAGACATGCATTGTTGATCAGTAGTGCAAGGTGACATGTGGGTTGGCTGGGGGGCATGCCCATGGTGGATGGGCTGCCTGCGGGACATGAGCAGGGGTTCAGGGTAGTCCCCCGTGGTGTGGGCTGGCTGCAGGGGCCGTGGAGGTTGTGGAGCGTACACCTGGGAGGACCCACACGGCCAATTCACGTGTAGTACTCCCCAGAACCCCTGAAATACACATACCCTGCTGAAATCGCGTGTGGAACTTCCCGCGGAATACACGTACCCTGCTCGCACTGGGCCAATCGCGTGTGGAATTTCCCGCGCACCCCTGGGATACACATACCCTGCAGAAATCGCGTGTGGAACTTCCCACGCACCCCTGGAATACACGTACCCTGCTGAAATCACGTGTGGAACTTCCCGCGCACCCCTGGAATACACGTACCCTGCTTGCACGGGGCCAATCGCGTGTGGAACTTCCCGCGCACCCCTGAAATACACGTACCCTGCTGGAATTGCATGTGGAACTTCCCGCGCACCCCTGGGATACACATACCCTGCTGAAATCGCGTGTGGAACTTCCCGCGCACCCCTGGAATACATGTACCCTGCTGAAATCGCGTGTGGAACTTCCCGCGCACCCCTGGAATACACGTACCCTGCTTGCAAGGGGCCAATCGCGTGTGGAACTTCCCGCGCACCTCTGGAATACACGTACCCTGCTTGCACGGGGCCAATCACGTGAGAGACTTCACGCGAACCCCTGAAATACACGTAGCCCGCTCCCCCAGACCCGATCGCGTGAGAAAGTTCACACGAACCCCTGTAATACACGTAGCACGCTCCCCCAGGCCCGATCGCGTGAGAAACTTCACGCGAACCCCTGAAATACACGCAGCCCGCTCCCCCAGGCCCGATCGCGTGAGAAACTTCACGCGAACCCCTGAAATACACGTAGCCCGCTCCCCCAGGCCCGATCGCGTGAGAAAGTTCACGCGAACCCCTGTAATACACGTAGCCCGCTCCCCCAGGCCCGATCGCGTGAGAAAGTTCACGCGACCCCCTGTAATACACGTAGCCCGCTCCCCCAGGCCCGATCGCGTGAGTAACTTCACGCGAACCCCTGAAATACACGTACCCTGCTGAAATCGCGTGTGGAACTTCCCGCGCAACCCCTGAAATACACGTTCCCTGCTTGGCGTTTGCTGTTTGCCAGCCCGGTGAACTGATCCAGGGTTAGCGCAGCCCTTTGCGATGATTTAGCGATTTTGATGGCTTTTCCTTGCGCGAGGGCGTTCTTCGGGGCGTTACTGGCGCTGCTGCAGGGTCGCTGCGATTCTCTGCGCCACGGCTGGTTTGGGAGCCTAAAATCCATGAATACGCTGTGCGCGGAAATCGGTTTTAGCGCACGTGCCTGGCGCAGACAATCGCACGCGGACACTCTGCGCCAGCTGCTTGCGACACTTTTCTGCGAAATTCTATGAATTACCCTCTTTGTCTGTTGACATTGAAAGTGGGATAGCATTGAAGGAGAACGTGAATCGCGCTAATCGTGCTATATTTGGATGTTTTGAGACTTTGCATTCCATTATTTTGTTTTTGTTTGAATGAGTGCAGGGAAGGGAAGTTTGTTGACATTAGAGATCGCGCAGGACTGGCAGACTGTTTATTTGAAGTAGGAGTAGCCAGTGAAGTGAAGGAATGTTGTTTGAAACTGAATCGTATTGCACATGAGAGAGGCTGTTTGAATGAAACCAATTTCATTTTTCAACATGGAGTAATTCAGCTTTGTAAATACATGATAAAAACGGGGGGGTGTGGCTAGAAGACATGGAAATGCAGGAGTGCAATTGAATGAGAATGCAGTTGTGACATTTTTGAATGTACAGCATTTGAATGTGCAATTTTTGAATGTGTATTTTTTGGAGTATGTGAAACTGGTAGTTCTCTTTTGTTTTGAGAAAGATTGCAATGGAATTGCAGGAGTCATGCATTAAGCATACATGCATTGAGCAGCATGGAGAGACAGACATAGTTAGACAGATGCACTAATAGAGAGGTGACACTAGTACTGACACATTGAGAGAAACTAGCATTGGTGTCTTTTGAGAGACATGGGAAGTTTAGAACTAGGTGTGCATTGCAACGCACAATGAAAAATGTTGTTTTGTTTTTGGCTTTGATTACACCGGAATCTGATTGAAGACTGATACTTGCACTTTTGTTTTCTTTGCATGAAATCTGGAGAATACACCTTGACCAGACCAAGACCACATTGATGACTGACCAGATGGCATTGCAGTATGAATTGACTAGACCATGAATGGCAGTAGCATGACCATTGAAAGTAGCATGCCCAGAATGAGTGACTGACCAGACCAGATTGACCAGACCTTGATAACCATCTGTTTGATATACATGATGGCTGACACCTTAGGACTTTGCAGTGGGCTGTCTTGAAGCAGCACAGACATTTGAAGTTTTGTCACCTTGCTTGAAATGTGACACCATCTGACTTTTGCTATTCTTTGCAGCAGCACTTTTGGGGAATGCCGACCGATTTGAGGCCTTAGGGTGTGGCTTTGTCTAATGGCTGTGCTCTGAGAATGTACCCAGAAAACCTGCTTGTTACCCAGACTTTGTGGCATGACACCTATTGCCATGGAAAGCGAAGATTGTGACTGACTGTACAGAAAGAATACACCTTGCAGCATTCTGTGCCAATAAGAGAGAGAGAAAGACCAGTGAAAGAGATTGTTCAGCAAAGAAGAAGCGAGAAATTAGTTTTGTGAGCTCAGTTGTAATCTGCAGTGAGAATAGAATCCATTTGGAATGCTTTACCTTGTGAACCAGAACCAGACACAAGTTTGGGCCCGAGGAGAAAGAGAGAAATGCGGGAATGAGCAGGAAGACGCACTCTGAAAGGATTTGAATTCATGATCTATGTTTGAACAGCAGACAAGCTTTGTCTCTTGAGTCAAAGAGATAGAGCATTGATCCATGGTGCTTTGAAATTGGCACTTGCATTCAACGTTGGCTGGTCCCTTATTTGAAGAGCAGGGACTGGCATGGCAGGAACTGGCATGACATGGTAACAACTAGCATGGCATGGCATGGCAACAACTGGCAACAGCATGACCTGGCAAAGAAGGAGAGAACTTGAAGCTGGAGTTTGGCCTATGCCAAGGGCCACTGTGCATGGAATTGCACTGTGCATAGAATTGCCACTGGAAAGTTGCCATCTACATTGTCATGCAAACACTCTGAATGAGTGCATCAGTGCTTTGTTTCGCCTTTGTTCCCACTTTCTCCATGTTGGGAATGAGAGGCCTAGGGAAAAGGGAGCGTATGAGCTGTATCAATTCTGCATCAAATTGAAAGTTCTGACACGCGGTTTTCCCGGTACTACCATTGAAAAGTGAAGGACATATGTGATCACTCCATGGGGACAAATGGGGCGCATATGGTACCGACACACTTGCTGCTTGCTCCTGCCTTTTTGGAGCTCTGTGCAAAATCTCATTAGCTTGCTGCCATTTATTCAGCAGGCCAGCCTGAACTGGCTTGAACACTTTTCTGCTACCTCAACATTGGAAACCTTTGCTGAACACATATATATGCTCATAGTGACACATTTGCATAACGATTTGTGAACACGTGCTTCGTTGACACTGCATCTTTGTTGACATTCCTTGGCTGAAACAGTTGCATTAGAACTGGAATTGTACTGACCTGGAACTGTGCGCATATGTGAGAGCACACATACCTCATGCAAACCTGTAAATTACATGGACTGGAATATAAATGAATTGGCCTATATGACCAATATACTGGATATATACACTGATATGTTTGCATTGATCTGTAAATGACTTGGCCCGTTTGGTTACTGACATCTAAAATGAGCTTTGACACCTGAGAAAGTGATTGTTATTTTTGTGCTTGACACAATGGAAAAGGAAAACACCTGAATCCACACTACACATGCATTGATCTATGCATTGCATTTTCATTTTCTACTTGTTGAGACACTTTCACACTTTTGGCTTGTAGACACTTTTGTCCTTTCAGTTTTGACTTGACTTCTGCTATGTTTTGCTAATGACTTTTTGCTATGCAATTCTGAATTCTGACATAACTGCAGCTATGCATTTGAATATTTAGTATGCCACTGATTTTTTGCATGAAATAATATGCTTTTTCCCTTTGCTTGGTATTAGCATACCACATTGCTATGTTATTTTATGACATACAGTTCGAATGATTAATGTAATGATAAGAGGAGAGATTGTAGAATCTGATAAAATGAGGAGCCTGGATTTGTTATCATTAGAGAATCATTACTCTTAGTTACAGAACCATTACCCAATCATTACTCTTTGCTATGGAATCATTCTAATATTGCATCCTGTTTAAGCTATCCATTGTACATTGCTGAAGTAGACACTATTCACATTTTTAGACTGCCACTTTGTATGCATTTGCAATTTGCATTTAGAATGACACACTGTCATATTTGAAATGACATGTAGAGCCTTTTAGAATGACACATTGTTTTGTTTTGTAGTTACATGTACACATGTATGCATTGTAGAGACACCATGCATTGAGTGTGCACTTAGAATATGCTTTGAGCATATAGATAGTGCTTGGCATTGCAAGAGAAAGTGTAAATGCTAGAAAGCATTTAGCTGGCATTATGTAGCCATTCCACTGAATGAGACAGAGAAGAGTCATGGTGTGTGAAGCTTGTTTTGAATTACACTGAGTACAAGTATTCGTAAACAGTTGCTTGGCAGGCAGACAGATCGACCCTTGTCCGAATGGAGAGGGCCCGGCTTATCAGCAGAGCTTGGCTTGTGTGCTTCGCAGTGACAGAAAATGTGGGGACCATGGAGGCAGTGCCACATGGATAGAGGGAGAAGTGCCTTTTGCATGAGAGGAGAGATGGCCTGTTCTCTGGAGGAAAGAGGATTTTGTGAAGCCAACACTGGAGTGAATGGGTATGAATGGATATATAGAGGAAGATGGTGTTTTGCAGACATGCATTTGAAGGCCATGACAGAGATATGATGTCCAATGTCACATTGACGCAGAACACGACAAGAACACGAAGTGAAAGTACATTGCAAACACAGACTTTCAGGCACATTCATATTTAGAAAATGCTGAGAGAGAAAGAGTCATTCTTAGTAGAGAACAAATATAACCATAGGGATTTGAGTGTGTCATGGAATAGTATAACCAGTGGTGAAGAGAGGGGAGTTTTCTAGTTTTTGTTGGAGATGGTGCTAGATGTTGATCGAGTTCAATGAGTGAGAGGTGTCGTGGTGCAGCAGAATCAGATGGCTTTGGGAGATCGAGAGCTTGGCAAAGGCTTGAGGCAGTTCGAGTGACACTGGCTGGCTGGTTGCAGAGTAGCGGGAGAGGAAAGACTTGGAGATACTTGACAAAGACAGAGCTGGAGAGGGGAGAGAGGCACATGCAAATGGGAAGTATGGTTTATGGCCTAAATAGATTGATTAGAACAGACACTCACACAAAGAGCTCTGGGTTTGGGGAAGGGGAAATCAGACAGGGATTGTCTTAGAGAGTGAGTGTGAAGTATGGTGTGGATTGGAGAGGAATGCTGACGCTTGCATTAGACTGCATTAGAATCATAGGCTTGCTTTAGAAGACTGTAAGGCTTATAATTATCGACTGGATGGTAGATTTGCACCAAATGTATAAAGGTGCAAATTCAAGATTTGCATAGTTTAATGGAGTGCTTGCATCATCATCATGCCTTGTTATGCATAAATAAATGTATTCTATTGTTATAATTGAATCGATTCATGTGTTTTCTTTGTGTCTTATGTTGTTGTGTCCATAGGAGTAAGATAAGTTTATGGTGTAGGCGTAAGATAGGAGTAACACAGTGCACATAGACCCTGAGATACGAAAGCAATGGGGGTATATTGATCCACAACCCCCTAGGAGATTGTCTAAGATTGTCTAAGACTGGTGCATGGTTGCCCAGGTGGGCAAGATCATGGTAGGATTTGTTTTACAGTCTCACAAAATGCCCTCCCCCACCTGGTGGGGGAAAGTTTACAGATGTGAAATTTTACATGAGCCTCAAACAGGAATGCATTCTTTCACCTATACATTTGAATGTGTATATTGCACACTTGCTTGAAGCCCATCCCATTATTCTCCAATAAAGTATGCCAGTACTCTGCAATATATTCAATATATGCTGATGACCTCATACGGTTAAACTTTACAAGAATTGGTCTTCAATCTTTGAAGACCAAAGTGGCAGAGCATAATCAAAGATAGTGTCACTGGGAGGAGCGGCTGTTGAGCAGTAAACATATGAGGACATGAGTTTCAGGAACTCTGTTGTGACTTACATTTTCCTGTCCACAATAATCCTGCCTTAATGGAATTCAGCCACAGAGATTTCTACCGGGCACTGAGGGGAAGTTGTCCCAATGGGACCGTCTGTCCCTACGAGAAATCATATAGGGGGTCGAGGGAACTCCAGTGCTTTTGCCGGACGAGCTTGAATGAGGCGCACAATCTTCAAATGGCATGCAGTGTTCAGGGTCTCTGCTGGGGTTCGGCCCACTTTGGATCTGTCTGGTCTGCCACAATTGGACTGGGAGCACATGAAAAGAGAAACGGTCTGCAGAGCCTTCGTACACATCGGAGGTAATGAGGAGGCAGTGGGTGAAACTGGCCTGCAGGGTGGGGAGGAACTCCACTGCACACCTCATGCAAATTCACCTTCAAGAGTCTGAGAAGAGCTGAGCCCCATTTGCCACTGCTTCTTCACACAGGGGGAAACATGTGTGGATGGACATCTTATCACCTTAATCCAAAGAAGGCCCACCTCTTAAGAAGGGAGTGCACATTTGTCCATACAGCAAGTTTATCATACAAATGGCCAGGAGGAGCTAGATGTTGCTCTAGAATCAAACTAACCCGAGTCTCCCCGAATCACACAAGTTTACATATTTTATACATTTTGCAACAGTTAAAACACTCCCACACATGATTTATCAAGCCTAAGCAAATAAAGTAATCTTCTTTAATTCCCACGCTCTCACTGTTCACATTTATTTAACTACCATCCCCTTTCAATAAATCTTTGCATCGGTTCATATTTACAGCATACCCCTTTTTGGGATCTTGCCGCTGTAGGACAAGACACTGTCCCATAGTTACACATTCACACAACAAACATAATTCATTACAAGTTGCAACTGGCTGGGGACCTCTAACCCCGAACGTGATGCACATGGTCTGAATGTGTATATGCTCTTAAGCATCCCTTGCACCGGGTTTATTACTCAGTCCCAAACTAACTGTACCAGATTGTCATACTTCCCTGGATAATAAATAATAGGCTCCCATGTACGTAAAAAGATTGCATCTCCTCTCTACAATAGTACAAAGTCGTAAAAACCCGAGCCTGGCTGTAGCTGATCATCTGATATTATCACAGCTGCCCACTGCCCTTCCTCAACCTTCAACCTTGCTAAACCAACAGCAAATCATCTGTAGCTTGCCATTTTAATGAAAAATACCATAAAGTGGAACAACTGAAAGTAATAATTCTGGAATTGGTGAAAAAGGCACCTGGAGGAGGGAACCATGTGAAACATCGGGGTCAAAGGGAATGTTACTGATAGAAACTTTGAACAACGTGACACCAGATGGCATGAATGAGGATCTTAGTTTGAATTATTTTTTGTAAACTTGGGTGTGAATGTTCACCAATAGAACCCCTGAACAACATGACCTCAGTAGGCATGAAGGAAGATTGAGATTTGAACTGCTGTGTATACATATAGCTAGGAATACTCACTTAACAATCAAGCTACTAAGTGGGGATTACATCACATTACAACAATTTTATGTGACTCAATGATTTAACATTCCAAGGTGGTAAAGAATGTAGCATGGATCATACTCAAACAACTGAAGGGGACTGTGACTAAATTACAAGTAAACATGATAGATCAGGATTGTAGGCTTTTTAAAGGTAAATCCACAGAATGATAAATCTCAGTATGTGATAGATTATCTAGTATTATCCTATAAGAAAATTGGATTCTATAACAACTAATGTGGTTATATTCCCAAAATGTTGTGATTCCTTGCACATTATTAGAAACATGAATGAGAATGGAAAATTTGGAATGATAAATATTAGAATGTGAGCATTATAGTTTATAACCACTTGGATGGATTGAATAATTGGCACACTGGGAATTTATAAATGTATCTATGCCAGCTCTGTTCCTGGAAGTTTACCCTCCTTTTGGGCTCTACGCCTATCCAAAATGTGTAACATAGTGAAACACATTGGAAATTGGTTAAATGACCCATGTACTTAATACACTCTACCTACGTCCCTTAAACTTGAGGAGAACCATCTCTGGTTCTGGAAGCACCTCAAAATATTTCTCTTTGCTTCTGCCTTTTCTCCTCCTCTCCTCTGGTGACCTCCTGGCTGTGACCGGAACAGCACTTGCTACCTGGACACTCTCTGATCTCGGGCCCAGGTCCTTCCCCCGCCAGCATCACACACCTGCACTGCCCACCTGGCAACCCTGCACTTGGGGACTGTTCTGTATCCCTACAGTCTGCCTACCAGCCCTTGACACCTGATTCCCACACTTACCCATGCACTTGCCACCTGCTGGCCATTATTTACTTATTGTTATCATCTTCCCATGTACTGCACTGTCCCTCCCCCCTTCCCACGCACTTGCACGATCTGAATGACGCCTGGACTAGTAAGATTGTTGCCCGTCCTCCCTTTGTTCCCCTCCCTTGCCTCAATGTGCCTTGAAACACTTGTGTATAGGCGCGTTATAAATGCCATATCATATCATAGCATAACATATCATATCAGGAGTCTAATTCCATTTGCAGATGATTGATATTTGGGTTTATATCCATCATATCATCTACCATGAGTTAGTAGAACTCCTACATGCTATTAAGTTGCAGTTTAATTATAGTCTAAGTGCATTAATGCTCCATTACACCCGTTCATTCTTGACACTGGGAAACTTCTTCCATCCTATCTTCTAACGAGGGCAGGATAAATACTAGTCAATTTTTCAATCCGTTTTGAGGACAAACTCTACGAGTATTCTGAATAAATACATTTACCCCTGCACGATTTTTTAACATGTGGATTATATTTTCTTCTATTATAATTCTAACTGATTCTTTATTGACTCTAGATCTTCATTAGAATTGACAGGAGTACATTTACAAAGATTAATACATGTTTCATGACAAGACGAGGCCTTTTGGGATAGTTTTTGTCACCTTTATGATGCATTTAAATATATGACATCATATTATATGACATCATCATGTAATATGTGTCACAACAAATACCCACCATTTTGAATCTGCCACGAGTCAGCATTGACAGAAATCGAATGGAGAGCTAAAAATCGTTGCCATAGGTGAGTTATTTTTAACAAAACCTAGGAAACTGGGTTGATGGTTACTTAAGGACCACAGTATACTAAGCAACTATTAGATTATGTACACAAAGCTTAGACTTTAAGGAAAGTTTGTATTCCGTTTTTTACAGATCCCATTGCCTTAAGATTGTTACAAGCGGAGAATCAGCATTGATAAAGAACAGCAGTCATTGAAGGATAGCCATATAACCTGGAGAAAATCTTCAACTGTGTATGTGCCCTATAGGAACTTGATGGCAAATACATCTTTGACATTGATCCACAGGTAGACCCTATTTTTGTTATAACTCTAATATTATGTGACTCCTATGAAGTTCTTAAATATTCATCCTTACCTGATTTTAGATATATCTACTATCTACCTTATTTTTTACAGTTGAGAAAGTGGCTACAACAATAGACACCAGGGAATCCTTATCATATTTAAGAGTCTAAATGTATTCCGTCCAACGACAGTAACAAAGACAGGAACACCATCCAGGTGATTATATATTAATGATGATGACTGTATAGTGTTATATATTTTGTTATTAAAAAAGTGAGACCAGACAATTTATTGCTATTTTCAGAAATGTGTATAAATACAAACATGTATGAAGACTAATACTGGACAAAAGGATTAAAATGCTCCTGGTGAAGGGAATAAAGTCCCGAAACGTACAGAGCTAACTTCAAAGAATTAATTTCAATCATCATATGATAATATCATTGCTTGATTTATGAATTAATTAATTCATTTTCTATTTTTTAGCAAACAAATGTATTAAATATGATGACTGTGAATCTGAATGTACTTTGAAAACTGAATTTTTGATTTGTTCTGTACATATCATTTTGTATATTTAAAACAACACAATTTTCTTATGTATAAAAAAACTATTACTCTTACAAATCCATTTGAAGTTAGGTGTGCAAGGGACAGGAGAGTTCCATGAGTTGGTGGACATCTGTTGTATTTGCATAGACAAAACCGGCCAGTGCCATGGACGGTCATTCTCCCTTGCACCCCTCTAATTTAAATTTAAGTTTAATGAACTACATATAACATCTACGCGTGTCCCCGATTACTAAGTTTTCATAGAAGTCATAACGATTTCCAGTGATTTCATTGCAAAATATACACCATGCATGTTTTTCAGTGCCAAATATTCATCACAAGAAATTCACTGACAATACAGAATTGAAAATAAAGGGGACGAATAGTACATTTGGGAAAGAGAATGATGTTTTTTAGGGTGCGGTTAATGTGAGGCTTTGGCAGGTTACCTGTGTATTTTGCAGCCGCTCTACATTTAAAAAATGTGCAAATTCAATAAACGTTTGGGGATGAAAGCAGTAAAAACACATAAAAAGATTGGAACTTCTAATTAAATTCTCAGTGCGTTATGGGATATTTACTGCCCATGTCATAAGCCACACCTGCTATGCGAGAAGGCCACAATGTGGTAAACTGGAGATTCCATCCTGAGGTCAGTTGGTTCTCCAAACTCTTAGATATATCACAATGCTGGCTCTTAGAGACATTAAATACACAGGATTTAATTCCTGTTGAAACGTCAACTTCACGTCCACTACAGTTATCTATATCAATAATAAAATGTGTTAAACATGACAACCTACATCAATGAATTGCCTGCGTTTAATCTCTAGACCACAGTTTCATTATTGAAAGCCAATAGTATTTGAGAAGAAAGAAGCATTTAGCAGAAAACATCAATCAGCAACACAAATGTGTCCATGGAATCATGTCGAATACATCATAACCAAGATACATAGTCATACTTAGATAGCAACAAAGATAACGCTTCAAACATTATGCTCCATACTATCATCAATGTAACAAAATATAACATACACATATATTGCAGACATTTAGAGCTAAAATGCAGAATTTATAGTCAAAGTTGTGTATGCAGTAGAAATAAATAAAAGAGGAACCTGATTATGAATACAATCATATGTATTCTTGAGTTATGACAAATCAGTTGCTTTTTTTTAATTCTGCAGGAACAAAAAGTCATGAAAGTGGACCCTGCGTCTGCAAAATGATTGGTCAGGGATACAAGGCTTCTTTGTAGAGAATTGAACTCAGTGATGGGCTGTTACTTCCCATATGTTGTCTTTTTTTGGGCTTACGATGTGTATATGATATAAAATAAATCATCTTAGTATGTCTACTATATACTATTATCTCTTCCAGTATATATTAAATGTGTATGTGAGGTATTGTTCATACATCTGCTTGTCTGTATTTTTAATATTTTAGATGCCAGTTCTGAAGCCTAAAATAACTTTGGTGGGAGACTTTGTTACACACCCTACAGTCCTTCGGATAAAACATACCCCAAACGGACAGCATAGCAGAAGAGGAAAACGATTCCGTTTGCAGATGGGTATGACGGCACAAAAACATGCAAGAACAATCCTCCACTGCAGTTATGCCATGCCACCTTCCAGAGATTGCAGGAGGCTGAGAAGAGAACATTCTCTAAAAGTTCATTTCTCTACCCAGTTTCCCCAATCTTCTGAAGTTATCATTACTGTTGGTGCCTTTGGGATCATGGTGCTATTCCATAGTGAACATGCACCCTTGGAGAGCCAAAAATCACAAAAGGAATGTTTCGCTCCCAACCTTCAAAGGGTGGAAGAAGATCATTGCATTGTGTGTTCCAACTGCACTATACAGGAGGGGCATCCAATTATGTCTGAAGCTTCTTTAGTACCCAGAGGACCATAAGGCAGTCATTCTCTGCTATTAACAGCCTTGATACTAAGCTGAAGCTTAGAAGTCGGTCCGGTCAGACCTACTCTTAGTTTTCTTGGCTCCTACTCCATTATCATAGGCAGCCATCAGTACAATGAAAGCCTTTCCCAGACCATGAATGGCTAGTCAAGGGTTGAAGTACAAGTCTGCTTTTAACAGATCAAAACTTACCTGATAGGACCACTCTACATGACTTGCTAGAGATCTCACCCGATGGTCAGCAGTGCTGCGGTCTGACTACAGCTAGGGATGAATCCCTTTTCATGACTCATAATGCCGAAGAAGACTTTAACTTGCCTCTGTGTTGTTGAGTTGCCAGCATTGACTATGCCAAACTGTACTTCACCTTTGCATATAAGAGTTTCAGGGAGCTTTGCTAATGTACTTCCCCTCCTCCTGGATGAACGGTCTGTCAAAGGGGTTTGCGGTTAGAAACATGCTGACAAAGCCAAAGGGAGAAAAGTACACAAGAAGCAGGAGTCCAAAGAGTCTTGCCGACAAGAAAGGATATAGGCAACAAAGGCAGTGGACAGAAAAGGGCAGGGAGTACAAGTTAAGCAAACACATTAGGTTCTCTCTTAGGCATACTTCGAATGGAGGAAGAGTTTTCCACAGAACCAGGGAAACTCCAGCCTTCTGAGCATGTTACTATTAGAGGTCCCCACTTTGAATGTTCAAGGAAAGGAGCAGCAGCAGTGGGTGTCTGTGTCTGGGCCATAAGGCATGAATACGGAAACAATACTCACAAGACTGAAGCTTGTTTGGGTCCAGCACAAACTGAATAATGACTGCGTCCTGAAACAGGAACCAGCACACTGTTAAAAATTAGACAAGGTACAATACTGAAACATGACAAAGGAAAGGGGCAGAGATTGCCTGCTGGAAAAACCAGCAGCCAAACTCTGAATAATTACACAGCCACAAGTGAACACAAGAACTGTAATATCGAGGGAAAAAAGGAGGTCAAAGTGAGCAAGTTTCAGGACAGAGAACTTGAAGAAATAAGAAAAGCAAGAAAACTTGAATCTAAGTGCAGGCGTAGGGAGACTGGAAATTGCAGACTGGTAACAAGGAACAGTAACTCTGTACTGGAATGACAAGGCTAGGACTGCGGACAGAAAACAGGGAACTACAACTATGATGTTGGATAACAAAGGCAGTACTGAAGACAGATAACAAGGAAACTGTAGCTCTGAATTGGTATAACAAGGCCAGAACTGAAGAATCAAGGAAGCTAAAGCCAGATAACATGGGCAATTGGCACATAACAAGGAACTGGAGGCAGGGACAAAGATAGTTAGTGTTAGAGAGCACAGGGCTGTAGACAGGGAACAGAGGACTGCAAGCAGGGGAGCAGGGCTGTAGTGGAGGAAGCACAGGGGTGCAGGGCAGAAGGCAGGGCAGTGAAGGCAGAGTAGCTCAGCTGCAAGACAGTTAACACAGTGCTCTGGAACAGGAGCAAGTTCTGGAAACCACAGGATACAGCAGAAATCCAAGGGTCAAAGAAAAAAAGGGCTGCAAACAAGCTCAATGCAAGAAACCTGTGCTCCTGCAGGCCGCTGCTTAAATACTGACCTACCTGTGCTGAAGCAGGCTAATTAGCAGCACCTGGAGCAGCACGTGAAGCAGCACACCTGAAGGTAATGGACTTCCTCCCTCTCTGGCCCTGGGAAAGTTAAAGCCGTACTGATCTATAAAGTTTTTAGGGTTTGTAGTTCAAAGACTGCTGTTTAAGAACAGCCAGGCAATGGGAGCTGCCACAAGGTGCATTATGGGACATGTAGTTTGTGAAATTAAATAAGGATGTTCCAAAGTCTTGCAAACGGAAGCTAAGGACAAAAATATGAAAAGCTATTGTCCGGGACGTTTTATGGGGTTGATTGCGTACCATAAAGTCCACAATGGGTGCCAATTGATGCTCCAGTGGCACAGTCATCACAGTATGCCCCATGTCGATAGACCAAAAAAAGACTAAGTCCAAGGCCTGCCTCACTAAAGAAGGTCTTATACTGTAAAAATAGCACATCATAAAGGTCCAAAACCTGTTTAAGGCTTCAAGGGTAGAGTCTTTAAAGGAGGAAACCTTGGTATTGGTTTGAATCCAGGAAAGACAAGGTTTGAGAGGCACAAAACACTGCAATAAGTTCATGAACTGAATAGCTGAGACACTCAGCTGCATGCTATATGGTTTCTTCTTTTCTGAAGGGAGAGGTTTTCCTTAGGGCTGGCAATTGTATAGCACTGAAAGGTGGAACCAAGCTTCAAGGCTTCAGCCAAATTGGTTGCTTCAGGGAGGTCTTCCAAATCTTCAAAAGTATTGATAGTAGGCGTGATTTCTTTATTGAGAGGCAAATCAGGTAATACAGGAATTTCATTGCATAGTGTAAACAGGGATGCATCTTTGTTCACAAATGAATCTTCACTGACATTCAGGTACCTGGAAGGGATCTTGAAAGGAGCAGTATCCACTATGCACTCAGTTGCCTCAGTTGATATGATAGAAACTGTCCCCACTACAGAGGAATTTGAGGGATGTAATTCCAAATTCCCATGAAGAAATATACAGTCTTGTAAATGGGAGGAAACAATTCAAAAAGCATTACACCAATAACTGTGTTTAACAGTAGATCTTGGACAACTTTGTTCAAGTTCATGGGCCTCATTACAAGTCAGGCGGTCCGGAAATAACGGTGGCAGTAAACCCGCCTCCACCGTTGTTTCCGGACCGCCTGATCTCGAGTCCTGCAGGCAAAGGTGTCATTCCCGCCAGGTCTGACCTGGCGGGTTTAACACTGCCCGCCTGCAGGCGGACATTGAGACACCGCACCATCACGAGATGGTGCCGGTGTTTCCACTTCCCCCATTCCCATTGAGTCCTATTGGACTCAATGGCAATGGGTATTTACCAAATTCTGCCTCCGGAATTCCCGGGTCGACGGGGTTGTAATGCCCCGGTAATTCCGGGAATCATGGAGGCAGAATGGTAATTCGAGTCCGGCGGTAACCAAGCCAGAAATCTCCGGAAGGTTACCGCCGGACTTGTAATAAAGCCCCTTGTCTTTCCTGTTGGTTAGGGTAGTCCGGAAATAACGGTGGCAGTAAACCCGCCTCCACCGTTGTTTCCGGACCGCCTGATCTCGAGTCCTGCAGGCAAAGGTGTCATTCCCGCCAGGTCTGACCTGGCGGGTTTAACACTGCCCGCCTGCAGGCGGACATTGAGACACCGCACCATCACGAGATGGTGCCGGTGTTTCCACTTCCCCCATTCCCATTGAGTCCTGTTGGACTCAATGGCAATGGGTATTTACCAAATTCTGCCTCCGGAATTCCCGGGTTGACGGGGTTGTAATGCCCCGGTAATTCCGGGAATCATGGAGGCAGAATGGTAATTCGAGTCCGGCGGTAACCGAGCCAGAAATCTCCGGAAGGTTACCGCCGGACTTGTAATAAAGCCCCTTGTCTTTCCTGTTGGTTAGGGTAGTATCAGGCAACGGCAAGCTTTCAGTTGGCTGGCCTTCAAAATCTTGTGGTCTCAGGTTGTCTGATGTATCTGGGGTATTGACCAATGTCAAAACTGAACTCCATACATGTACTGGGTTAAGATCAGGATTGGTCTCAATGTCTGACTGATGGCCTGGTGCAGGAATGTCCATAGAAGCTGAGTCCATATCAGAAATGGTCACTTCAGTAAAGGCTGTACGTGTGGGTAAAGGACCAACATCAAGGACAGGAACAGGACAATCTTTTGACTCAGCAAGATCTTCACTCAGAAGATTACATTTGGTTTGTGATGTAATAGTGTTTTGAACTGTTTTGTCAACAGTAGGAGTGAATTCTTCACTAGCTGAGTTACTTTGGCTTGAAAGTGAATGAGCTGTGTTAAGCTTTAGCTGGTATGCACGTGCCAAGCTCAGGTCTTCCATATGCTCTGTATAGGTCTGTATCTGTTTCTTTATTACCATTCCAGACCTCATCATGTCGATATTTAAAGATAGAATGTCGGGTGTTTGGCATAGTGTCATATTGTCTGGTAAATTGTGGCCCTTTGCAAGATACTTATAATGCAAGTAGACAAACTCATCATTGAAGTCTTCAGATTATCTTTCAAGGCACAATAGCTGTTTCTGTAACTGGTATGTTCCTGTAATATTTTCCAGACCTACAATGTCAGACTCTGGTGTAGCAGAAGACCCAGGTGTTGAAATGTGAAGACTGACTTTTGTGTTGTCATTGTTAGTAGTCATTGGGGAAGCGTTAAGAGAGCCTACTGTCTGTATTGGTCTTTTGTACAGAGGACCAGTTGCACTAACCTCAGGACACTGAATGTCTTGCCCTGTTAAATGAGTGTTATTAGCAGTCTGGGGAGGTTGTGTAGCTAGCCAAGCATATCTAGAGCAAATATCTTTGGCAACAGGGATCCCATTAATGTATTCCTATGGCATACCTTCTGAGGTATGAGAGGTGCCTGGAAAAGTAGTAACAAGTAGATTCAAATGGGGAGTAGTGTGCTATGAGAAAGGCACAGTGGAATGCAGGTTCTGAGAAGTAAGTACAGCCTAACTTGCCGCATCGGGCTCTTAAATATCATATCATATCATAGCATTGGCATCTGAATTGATGTGTTTATTGACAGAACTAAAGATGTTATGAGGATTTTAGAGGAGCTGTGCTAGTAATGTTTGTAAAAAGTGGTTTTCATCTTGCAGTTCATCTGTAGATAGTTGCTCAGGGTCATAATCACATATGTTATTGTAATGTAACATTGTTGGATCACTGAGAAATTTTGTATAATAAGCAACATGCAAAAAGTAATTCTCTTGAATATATATTTCTCTAACACTAGGAGTTCTCTTGGCAAAGTTGAGTGAACCTGTGGTCCTGCGCATCGGTTTCTCCTACCCTTACTGGGAAAGTGGAAATAATAGCGTTTCTCTTGCATTCTGTCAACGGGGCTATCGGGTAGAGACATGCCCACAACGCCTAAGGGAGAAAAGTATACAAGAAGCATTGCAAGGAGTTCTGCAGGCAAGAAATGATAGGCAACAGACAGTGAACAGAAAGAGGCAGGGAGTACAAGTTAAATAAATATGTTACACAGACACGTTCCTGCCTTCAAAGTCAACTCTGTGACTTGAATCCACTCTTGCACAATGCCTATTTGCTTCAGAAGAGACTTGAAATCTACGCTAAATCTCACAATATTGGAATGGCCCAGAACAATGCTTAGGGTTGAATATGATCCCATGGTAATTAAAAGGTCAGTGTGGTTAGGAATGCACTGTTCTAATTTGTGCTTTATTGGTTTGCTTTACCTTAGAATTTCCTCTGGTGGAGGTCTACTTGGATGTTCTTACTTTTTCCAGGATTACATAAATTTGGCTGGATGTTTAAGCACCACCATGATCTGATTCAGCCACAGTTATTCTGAACCATTGAATGTCAGTAGTAGAATCTTAAGGCCGTCCAAGTGACTGTTTAGCTTATTAACTTTTGCCCAACACAAAATCTCCACCACCTCTCCATTGAGCTTTGCACTTTCAGTTGGTTAGGCTCAGTGCAGATGTGAGTGCAGAAGAACAGGAAAATGGGTCAACAATATGCTTGAGGCAATAACATAGGCCAGACTTGCAAAGACACTTGTCAAAAAACTGTCATAGCACCTGCTACAATTATCAACGTTTTTCGTTTGTCACCTCTGAAATGTTCACCAAAGCAGTTTGTTAAATTAATAATAATGTCTTCTAAGTGGCTCAGAATTGTTCTCGTGCTCCATCGCCAGATCTTCTGGACTCCAGCAATAGTGCTACTTCTGAATGCCAGTGGTACAGCGTAACATAGAGTTTGAGTTCTTTATGGCTTCTAAATCAATCTTAGACCACCTAATATCCAGTGAAATCCATGAAAATGTGGTCGTCAGCTTTATGTAGACCACTGATCTACAAAATAGCAATTATCCGCCTCCATTTATCTCACTATTCTCACACAGAAATATTGACCATAAAACATTCTATGCGTCACTTACCAGCCATTGTGCTTATGGTTCCCATATGGCAAACAAGGCAGCAGATGGACTGTAAGAGTAAAATGATTATTTAAAACATTATACATTCTCTAAAATGCTAACATCTTTAAACTGCACATAAAGATACCCTTCAACATAGCAAAAAGTGTTCCAAAATAGTACCAACCAGTGCTGTTAGCAGGGAACTGTAGCATGACCACCCCCATTACCATGTAATATGGTGCTGAGATTTGCTAACATGTGTGTACAGTTTAAATATGCTTAACATAACTTGCATTAAAAATGTGCAGGTTTTTGATAGGGAGGTTGTATTATTAATTCAGAGCGCCCATAATTTTGGTTTACCCTCTCAACCTGGGAGAATGGTTTTAGGATTGTATTGAAGAGATAGCTCTCCTTCTCTTTCACTTTTCAGATTACGTGCCACTGGTCCAAGATTCTTTTTCCGTATTCATGAGTGAAGAGTTGCATATAATTTGCATCTGCATCATTTTCTAGGTGGATAGAAATGACACAATAAAATGTATTCTCTTTTGAATTTAGTTCATGTAGCTATGACATTTATATAGCAAATGTCAAACTCATCCTCATTAGGCCATGGTACATGTTGACTATGGGCCTCATTACAAGGTCGGTAAGGGATTACTGGCACCGGTAAGGGCACCGTTAATCCCTTACCGCCCTACTACGAGTTCCCTTTCCGGGTCCTCCCTTAACGCCTGGTTTTTCCAGGCATTAAGGACGGGACCCGCAAAGGGACTCTGGAGATAATAACGGTACCGCAATTTGCAATTTGCGGTACTGTTATTAGTGCCTTCCCCATTCCCATTGAGCCCTATAGGGGCTCAAATGGGAATGGGGAAGGGCCCTGATGAATGGGAAATTACCGGTCCCGCCATCCTTGACATGGACCGATAATTGCTCCATTCACCAGGGTGGAGTCGGTAGGGTTTTGGAGGCAGCCATGAAGCTAATAGCTCCATGGCTACCTCCAACCTCGTAATGAGGCCCATATGTCTGTTATAGTGCCCAGGGTGATTTTTAACTGTCACTTATTAAAAGCTACACTGTCAGCGCTGAAAAGTATTCCTTGTTTTGCACAGCATTAAGTACAAAGAAAACATTTATCTATTTTGTTAAATGTGAACACTGTCAGCTTTAAATACAATGGAATCAGGATGTCACTCACAATAGCAAACTACAGTATCCTATTCTATTTCTATAAATACTAATTTGTCAACCCCTACAGTCTATGCTTGGAATGCTATATTTTCTATATACATTTGAGTCTTACTGGTCCTTCAGGTAGTGAAAGGCACAGCACATTTTATCACCAGTATACTAAGGTATTGTATTTGGAAAGAGCTCCCAGTAGTGGCAATGACACCACCAATTTCCTTGGACCTCATGTACTGATCAGGGAAATAATTCCAACTGCTTTTCCAGATATATTTTGGGAGTTTTGATACTCACATTTAATTTTTTTCTTTTGAGGCATGGAGCCAGCACATACCTTCTTGGATTGAAAATCTCCCAGTTAGGAGACCTCCTGGTTAATTTCTTCCTTTCCGAGAAAGTGAGTTTGCCTCTCGGTTAAGATGGTTCAAAATCCCTCATGAACAAGACCCAATTCTTCAGGTTGTATCCAGATTCAGCACTCATCTAATGGGGATAGGCGTTTTTCTTCCTGGCAGCTTTTCAGGAATCAGAATGTTCACCTCTGTGCTCACACAATTTTGAAGTGTCCAAAGTGCCAATGCTTGTGTCATGATTATGCCACACTATGTGATTGTCCTGATATGTCCATTAGCCTGTTGCATATTTAAACACTCCATTGAATGCATACCCCAATCTTCATTGAGTTTTCATAAAATGTTGGAGGAAAAAACTACTCCTAATAACTTTGACAGCAAATTGGTTTCTGTTCCATAACTACAGCAGCTCCATGCTAACTTGGTGAAACCAGAATTATTATTTTCTGTTGGAGTAGGCACATGTCTAGAGTTATGATATAACTATTTGGCACATTGCTTCATAAAGATATAAGCATTAATTGTTTTAATTATTTCTGATTAACATGTTCACTTTTGCATGCAGGGTTAATGGTAACTAGCAAGTGCAGTTTAAAATTAAGGTTAATATACCTGACTTAATATGCCCTGTTTATTAACTTGGGGCTTCATGCTCATCATGGTTTATAAATAAACAGCTCTTTGTGAGTCATTTCTTGATGATTCATTGGGCATTTTTGACAGGCTCCTTTGGCTTGTGTGCATTTTTCCAACAAAGAAGGGTTATGCAAGGGAGATTTCCTGTTTAAAGCCTACCTGAAGCAGATTGATGATACCTTCGCAATCTATAAATGTTTGCAGGTGGCCTAGTTTTGCCTTGGCATACAGTTCGCCAGCCCCATCCAATAATGAGATGGAGCGGTAGTTCTCTGGGGAATCTCTGTTTCCCTTCTTAAAGATCGGGACAATTATGGCCTCCCGCCACATCATGGTTATCACCCCGACTGTACTACTGCATTAAAAACCCTAGTCAGTACTGGGCCACATATCAATATGTCGTTTTATAGAGATCTCTAGGTACACAGTCGGGCCCTAGTGCTTTCCTGTTGTCCAAGGCACTAATGGCTTTCTCCACTTCTTCTGTGCTGAAATCAAGGTCTTCAGCATGTCCTAAATGTTCCTAGGTTGTATCTGGTTCACAGGACAAATCCACCAGAGCCTTGACATCCTTATACAGATTTTGGACGTGATTGTACCATACATCCGGACCTTAACTGCTCTGCAGGTCACGAGAAACATCCAGTGCCATATCAAGGATGCGCTTCCAGAAGGTGCACATATCATTGTTCTTGTATATCACCTTCATAGACTCCCCTTGAGTCTGGTGGTACAATTTTTTCTTTTGCTCAATCTTGGTCTTGTAGGCCAGCCTGAAATTCCATAGGGTTTCGGTGTCAACAGTTGGGGCCAATCTTAAGCAGGTCACAAGGTTTGCTTTACTTTGTTGACACTCCTCATCATACCACCCCCGGGCTATATGGACGACCGGCTTGGCCTTACAGTTTTTCCGTGGCTTGGTAAACAGGGGCTGTAGAGTCTCTATCAAGGCAGCAAAGTCACTCATAATTTCCGCTGGGCCTACCGTTGGATCGCAGATTGACAATGTTTTCCCAGCTGTTAGGCTGTAGATCTCGAGCAGTCGTTCTTTACTCAGCACCTCTGCCCACTTCACCGTCCTTCTTGGTTGACCCATGGTGTCAATTAAGGTGCTTGGTTGGAAGTAAATGTCCTTCATCCTACTTCCAAGTTCTGAAGAATGGCTGTATGTGACTGGCATAAACCTTTATCACATGCTTCACACCAGTGACCAGTCTCTGCGTGGGACTGGTGTTTGAACCTGTGTGCTCTGTGTTGTCTTGCTTCTAAGACAAATGTGTTGCCCCAGAGCTACCCTGTACAGGAAGACATTGTTGCATTCTACCTGTTTCTTATTTTGCTCTATCAAAGTGAATGCTTAAGTTGACTTCAAATGGACAGCTCCGGTTTGTTGGTTTGCATGGGGTGAGAGAGCTGTATGCATTTATCACTGTGTTAAAGTGCAAGCATTGTACATTGATCTAGGTGGTAAGTTTGAATTGTCACTGCATGAAATGTTTATTGTGCATGAGTAATCCAGTATGCATGACGTCTGCGGTTTCAGCTATAAGAGTGGCAAGTGTATGCATGAGTAATCATATCAAAGATTTGATTGGTTACTGAGGTTGTTCTGGTTGTGCCTAGTGAGAGTGTCAGGTACGGTGCAGGGATTAATTGTTGCTAAGTGGAAGTTGAGTACTGCGGCTGTTGTGGTTGTGTCTGGAGAGAGTCTCAGGTGTATGTATGTCCAAGATGCTATCAACTCCTCAGACTGCAGATGTTGTACCTGGAAGAATGGCAGGAGTGTGCACAGATACGTGTGACCAAGATGAGGTTGAAAACTGTGACTGCTGCAGTTGTGCCTGGTTGGAGTTTCACGAGTATTCTTAGTATTTGTGTGCATGCAAGAGTTGTTGAAGTGAATGGGATTCTAAACCTGGCGGTATCAGGTATACCTGTGTTTTAGGGATGAATGGAGATGTGTGGCATCCTACCAGCCTTCCTCTTCATTCCTTCTGGAAATGAAAGAAGGTCGTCAGTGTCCTTGTGGAACTAAGAAGCGAGATTGGAATGTGGAACGTGTTAGTTCTATGAATGTTATCTGGACCTGACTACATGTGTGGTGAGCTATTGGTGGGTCTTTTCTTCCTCACTTCTATATGTTTTTAAATGCATGTAAATGAAGTTGGGCTTGCACTTTGCACTTCCAGCTGTTGACGTCTGCGTTCTGGTGTGACTGCATTTCAGATACCTCTGATGCAATATATGGTCATATCCTATTCCTGCCTTGGAGAGTGAGGGCTACTTTCACTAGAACCTAATATGAAAGATGTTGGAATTATGCACTGAATTGGCATTGAGTATATGGCAGAGAGTTTAAATATAGTACCACCTACTGATTTGGTGTCCACCAAATGTTTGAAAAGACATGTTGATTGGCACCTGAGAATTCGGACCCATTTCACATCCTGCTTTCCTCATTAAACTGAATGCCCGCACCCCTACATTGTCAAATGTTTCGACGAATCTGGAAGAACAAAGAGATGCACCCAAAGTGGAATCATAGTGACCCTGCCAATCATTACCCTTCTTCTAATTTTGAAGGTTTTTGCAAACAGCACACTTCTTCTCCTTGACCAAAGAAGACCCGGCAAGGTGCCCTTTTCCCTTTATCAACAGGCTCAGCTGTTCCACCAGCATAAAGAACCTTTGCTTCCTGGACGTCTTGTTGCTGTCTCTGCACGTATCCTGCTTGAAGAAGGAGACACATTGCAAAAATGAGTTCTGGTAATGAACAGCAGATGTTGCCCGTGAATACTGGTGAACTGATGTGCACTAATCTGAAAGAGTCTGATGTTCTCTGGGAGTCTTAATTGAATAGTTCACTATGTTGGCTTTGGAAATGAAGATGTGAGCCCATGTAAACCAGAGATGTCAGGTGAGTGATAAAGTCTATGGACAGTAGTTATGTAAACATTCATGGTAGAACCACAGAGAGAAGCATGCAGTGTACTGAATGTATATACACCTCCTCAAGGACATATTGCTGTTGCTGCAGGGCGTTCCAATCACCTTGCATCATCAATCATCAATCTAGGGCGATTTTCTTTGATAAAATGTGATGGAAATATTTATTTAGCAACAATGGTCAAAACTATTAGCTGCATAGTGAGGTAACTCATCAAACTGTCCCACATTGGTCAATAAAGGAGCCCACTTTGACCAAAGAAAAGGGCCCAAACTAGCAATTTGTGTTCTTCTTGTAGGGTTCGGGCATTCCCCTATTGCCCTATAGGCCACTTTGAGCCTGGAAGTGACCTTGAGTTATGGAGCTTACATGCTCAATCGCCCCTACCAATAACTTGCAAAATTAGCAGTCAGCGAGAAATGAGAATGATGAAAACAAAAAGGCTGGCCCAGTTCTTGATCAATGTTGAATCCTTACATTCTATAACGTGTAGGAGAAGGGGATGGCCTGTTGATGCCCAAAATACCCAGCTAAGAATTTGGTGATCTACAACAAGGCACTTACAAATAAGAGATGGAAAAGGTCTCACTTTATGCAGACAGTCCACTCTGGTTCACAGCACCAATGGGAAGTAGCCACAACAAACACAGACAGGTGGAGGCTAGAAGGGACAATAGACGTCTTGGCATCCCATCCATATACCCACAGTTCTTAACCATCATACCCGATGGGAAGAAACAAGGTAGAGCCTGCTGGTTATGAGACCACTTCCTATCAACACTGAGCAGAATTGGATGGCCCAATAGAATACATTGTGTGCTTTTAGGTTCCTGGACTAGCCGCCAGGACTCCAATGAACGTCACCCACAAAGGTGGAAGATAGAGAGGGCATATGGGGACTTGATGCTTCTGCCTACCAGCACCAACTGGACAGGTGCTTAAACGTCACCCCAATACCCAAGGATATATAGCAGTTGGGGGTGGGCCTATATATACTTGAACGCCTGCCTCGTCTTCTAATTTCAAGCACACATTGAGATCTTCTGACAAGGCCTCCACAAAGCAAGGGTTTGCATTCCCACAAGATGCTCATAGGTGCCACAAGGTAAATGACTGCATTGTGCTTAATAAAACTCACACAAATTAGCATGATGCCTGTGTGTGTGTTAATCGAGTCTCTGGAAGACGCAACTCTGAGTTTGTCATCCCTGGTATCTCGTCAATGCATAAACTCACACAAATTAGCATGATGCCTGTGTGTGTGTGTTAATCGAGTCTCTGGAAGACGCAACTCTGAGTTTGTCATCTCTGATATCTCGTCAATGCATAACCTCTGCCGTGCCACTGAGGATTAGCCGACACTTAACCATCTAAAATATTATTCCTCATTGGAGTTATGATGGCAACAGTCAAAAGAAGAGACATTTGTATAACCTTCTATTTTTGAAAATAACACCAAATTACCATATTGGGCATATTTGCCCAAGTACTTTCTATGCACATCATGCCAACCTTTAACTTGGTGGTATTATGTAAAAGGGAGGTATTGAAAAGGCTGCTTGTTTTTACCACCATGCCTGTAACGAGGTCATGAATCCAGAGAAAAGTGAATGTCCTCTTATCGCGTTTGTCACATCCCTAACCTTTCACGATAGGTTATCTGCATTATGTTTACTTAACACCTGTCCTATACCTATCTACACAATACAGCTTTCAGGGGTTAATTTAAGACTGCGGGCAATATTTTACGGCCTAGATTAACAGTATTTATAAATCATGAGTGTATCTATTGGGCGTGCAGGCCAGGCTGCCACTCTTCCTTTTCCCGTCTGATTTCCCTGCCATCATGTATGCTCTGGGATTATGCAGAAGATGTAAGGGCAGAGTTCTCTTCTTTAGTTCCCACGAGGTTCCTGGGACCTTGTATACCCTCTGTTTCACACTGAAGCCCACCTGAGTGCAGGCTAGCAGATATTGTAACATATCACTCCCTTCCCAATGTGCCTTCACTGTGTAGCCCTTCAACATCAATTAATATTATGCTGCAAAACATCCAAGGCTCATCATTTTTGACTTTGGCGTGAACAACCTCCCAATGGGCCTCATTACGACCCTGGCGCTAATGGGTTAATGGCGGCGTAAAAGGCTGCAGCGCCATTAACCAATTAGCGCCTAATTACGAGGTCCCTTTGCGGGACCCGACCTTAACAGCTGGTGTAGACCAGCCGTTAAAGTAGGGACCCGCAAATGGACCTTGGTGCTAATTACGGTGCCGCAATTTGCAGCACCGTACTTAGCGCCTTCCCCATTCCCATTGAGCCCTATGGGGCAGAAATGGGAATGGGGAAGGGCCATGGAGGAAGGGGGAATTACCGCCCCGCCAACCTTGTAATGGGGTGGTAATTCCCCCTTTCTCCATGGCGGAGTCGGTAACTTACCGGCATGGACCATGGTGCTAATAGCACCATGGTCTTCCGCCAGGGTCGTAATGAGGCCCAATGACCCTTGGAGTTAGCTTTTCACCTTAATACATTCTAAAACATGCACACATTAATCTGTAGTTTTCTTTTTTTTTTATCGAGGTAATTTAAGGAGAGGAACTCATATTTTTCTTTGGACTGGTTCCTTTGGTATTTAATGAAGATGTGAAACTTGTTTTCTGGGCTTAAATTACAGCGTGACTGTGCTATGCAAGATGCAGGTCATGGACATAAGCACATTCAAGCCAGGGGCGAATTTAAATGTTTTAAGCTTTCTTCATTCGCTTTTTACATCTAATGTCATAAATGCTGTCCCTATGAATAAGTGGACGCTGCTTTTTCCCCACCAAATGTAATTTCTAACCAGTCCTCGGGGCACTGGCGTGAACATCAAATGCGAAAACATATTTTGAACAGTGACTTGAAAATAATTATTTCAGTATTAAAGTGAAGCGAAATTGAGTGTGACAATATTATATATGATTGATGTACAAGATGTTGAGCCTGTAAATTGGCAACGCAATCCCTGACATTTCGAATGATATCGTTTTAAGGTAGAAATGAAGCAGTCTAGTCTGTTACAGTTGCACTCTTATATTTGTTCATGGAAATATACCATGGTAGTGAAAGATCCAATTCTGTGTTCATTTACAGTCTGTAGTTATCAAATATATTAGCTATCATGCTTTTCACACGTAAGGTGCTTCCTCAAGGTTCATAATATGTCCTGATAAGTTTGACATGAGCACAGGTGAGCAATAAAGCTGACTTCCATGTGGTTTTACACACAGCTCAGATGATCAATTAAAACTAGTGTCTAAGTCGTTGGGCTGGAGTGATCGAGCTCAGCGCCTCAGCCAGCTGACAGTACCCCTAATTAGGCATATGACATCCCTCGCAGGGATGTCATTTCACCAAAATGCCAGGGGTAGCGGAAGTGACATCACATGACACTTGACCCCCTGATGACATCACAGGAAGTGATGTCATTTGACCCACCCCAAAGTGATATTGCGGGAAGTGATGGAACACAACCTTTCACCCGTTGACAAAGCAGGAAGGGGCATCACATAGGGTTGTACACTACGAAATATATGGTTACGATATCACTATAATGTGATGTACATTTCATACAAGAATGGATCGCCATATGTATCATTAAGATCAGTGTGTATTGGCCCATATTACCAAATTACTGTGAATGATAATGATGTGTTACTATATAGCACTTACGCTTAAGTGCTTTATATAGAAAAAAATATACACCCAATATACCCAACCTGTGCTGGTACTCATTTATCGACCTCAGAAGGATGAAAAGCTGAGTTGAGGCGTTTAAGAATAGACTAAATCAGTGACCCACCCCCTGAAGTGTGCCTGAAATAAACCTTTAACGAGTCTAGCAATTATTGTATAGAATTCCAGAAAGACACATTATTTGGTATTCCTATTCTTTCTTATTTAGGGTCAGTGCTGAAAGCGTTAGACTTGTGGCACTCCTGTTCTCATTTTTCTTCTTTTTTTTTAAAGGGACCTGAACAAGAAAGCCAGCCACTCCAGAAGTAAAGAGCCACATGGTGCTGGCCATAGCCCAGGAGCTTGCATTAAAAAAAAACAAAAATGTATATTTTATTTTTTAGAGGTCACACGGGAGATCTCAGAGGTCGCAGTTGCGACCTCTAGCGACCCATAAATGACGTCCCTGACCCCTCCCTCTTTTCCATTTCTCAGTGCTGGCAGTAACACTCCCTCATTCAGGCCACCTGGAACTATTGAAGTTGACACGTCCCCGTTCCATACCGGTATTGTAAACATCCTTATCCTGGCTTTCTCGTGTATGATTTAAGCCCTCAATTAAACCCTGTCAAACCCGTTTTCTGTTGGCAAACTAGTGGCACCCAGCTCATCACTGCATCCCGCCCACCTGGTCATAAAATCAACTTGCTTGCCCCCTCTTGTTCTCTTCCGAGCTAATCTCCCATTATTCTGTCTCTCCTGTTTCAGTCTTTAAGTTGAACCATGAAGAATTGACCTCAATAAAGCGTGCACCACGGAAAGTGGGAGGGATTGTTTTAGTCTAATGGTGTGTCTGTGTCTATGGTGTACGTGACTTGTGAGAGACGTTCTTTTGGCACAGAAGGCATTATGTGTTGTACATTTAAAGTGTGTTGCAGGGTTTCAGCTCGCAGAGTTTGATTTTCAGTTACAGCTCTTGGTGGTGATAGAACAAGCCCCATGTAACGTGCTACTAACAACATAATCATACTTCCACAAATCTTTGCACGTTCGTTAATTTTGGGAAGATTTGCAATAGACTTGAGGAATCGTCTGAAGGCAAAGTCCAACAACTTGGAACTGGCATAGAACCCCTGATGTTTAAGTGAATACATTTGGCTAAGCTAGTATCTCCACTGCTGGTGTGCTTTACTATTGGCTTCTTAATAGGCCAAGGGTCCTGCACGTCTCCCGAAGGCCCTTCATTCCATAGATGCACCTGTCTCCTTTAGTCTTTCCTGCGGCCACACCCCCTGCTTCTCTTTTCCAGAGATGAAACAGATGACAATATAAGGTTGTCCCCAATGACTCAACCCTGTATAAAATGCACATGTCTTTCAAAGAGGCTCACTAATTAAATGGGAAACATATATAATCAATCATAACGAGTGTAGAACAGGCACGCATGTTTCATTACCTGATTCCGTGTGCTTTCTGAATGAGTCTGCCGCCCATTCATCATAAACAGGCCGCTGTCCACAGTCATGTTTTACAGCTTCCCCACACCTTTACCTGTCTATGAGTTATAAACTAACGCCACTGGGACTCAAAAGTCGGTATCCTCCAAGTCATAAGACTGTAACCAACGGTTTGCTGCACCCATATGAATATTAATGCCCCCAATCCCCTATTTTAAATTTTATTTTATTGTTTAAAGTGCGGGCCTAGCTCGTGAGCAGTGGAGCACTGTACAGGGTGTGGGCAGCCAGCCGTGCTGCCCTATGTACTATCACAGCTTGTCTGAATGCTAGCCCTCCAAGACACGTGCTTTTCATTGTCAACCACTCTATAACTGTAACTAGCCCTACCCATATGCCTCCTGCATTGACACCCCTGAATATTTGCTATGCAGAAACCTCCATCCTGAATGGCAGTGCAGTAGTTACTGTAGCTAGACCCCCCTTGTGGTCTCGGTATTGTCACTGCTCCTGCAAACTTTCGCTCTTGCAAAAATGATAATTGTGCTGAAATGGTATTGAGCCCCATTCTAGCCGCCTCTGCCACCGCTCCTGCAAATGCTAGCCCTTGCGAAAATGATAATTGTGCTGAAATGGTATTGCGCCCCATTCTTGCCGGCTCTGCCACCGCTCCTGCAAATGCTAGCCCTTGCAAAAACGCTAATTGTGCTGAAATGGTATTGAGCCCCATTCCTGCTGCCTCTGCCACTGCTCCTGCAAATGCTAGCCCTTGCGAAAATTCTCATTGTGCTGAAATGGTATTGAGCACAATTATTGCTGCCTCTGCCATTGCTCCTAAAAATGTTAGCCCTTGCAAAAATGTTCCTGCCAATGCCAGCGCGGAAATTGAAAACCTTTGCTCCCATGCTGTCCCCTGCATCGATAATATTACTCTGAATCCCAGCTTCTCGACAAATATCCCAATGAACCCTAGCCCCTCTCATGCCACTCAACTAGCAAATCTACCTGATCCTCTAACCAAGGTAGGTAGACCCTCCACTCAACCTCCTAATACCACAGAGCCAGATTCCATCCATCTAGGAAGAAACCTTCACATGAATTGTGCCCTAATATTTGTTCGCTCCTTACGTGCTCACGCCCTCGTCATCAATTACCTCCTCACCTCTCGCATCCTAGATACCCTGGCCACCTCTGAAACCTGGCTCTACAAAGTTTCTGGCCCAGCCCTATCCCTAGCCATCCCTCTAGGTTACATGATTTACCAGAAAGACTGGGATAACTCCAGAAGTGGTGGATTTGTCCTCGTGGCCTAAGATTCCCTTCCGATTAGGCAGCTTAACACGTCCGTCAAAGGTAATGGAGATATCCTCTCCCTTAAACTGTCCACCTCACCAATATGTACTATTGCTATAGACCTTATCTACCGTCTTCCCAGCCCAACCTTAAGTTTCAAAGAGAATCTCCTTATTAAGAACTCCTCTAAAATCCTCCTCCTGGGTGATTAAAACTTGGGTCTCAATGATCCTAAAGACACTCAACCCTCCTGGGTACGGCTATGGACTCTCAAGCTGCATTCTCAGAACAGTGAACATTGATATTTTTAATGGTGGAGTATACCCAGATTTTACTCATTGTACTAAAGCTAAAAAGAATAACAATCTTATGGCAATATAATGTACATCTTTCAAGACGTGGCCAAAAAGCAGCTCAACGCAGAAAGGAATTCCTATCGTTCGACCGGTTGTTAAACAAATCAACGTCAGATATTACCTCTATCCGCCATGCTCTTTTAAGGTCACCTTTAATGGCAGAACATCTGTTTTTGATGATCCTGTGTACCTCAAAACTTTCACATGATTGCTAAAATCTGACAGTATGGATACTTCGCTACTATACACCTTACCAGGAACTCTGTCCTGAGTGCATTTACAAGTCACTCTTGTTTACTTTTCTGGGTGTGGCAGAGTCCAGTCGTTTGTACTTTATTGCTATTACTTTGGCAGAGGGCCATGTTTGGTACCTGCCTAGCCCTAAGATTGTCTCTCTCTCATTTCCTTTTGTACATTTCTGACAAACTCTTAATATTTTGATTGTATTCTTCATTCTAATTCTCACTTATTATTCCTCTCTTTATTTTCTATAATATATGTGTTCATTCATGTCAAATTTTACATCCTCCTTACTCCTTTCGTGCCCACCCATATATGTAGTACAATGTCTGTCAGGCACAAATTCCTTAAAGTACTGTCACTAGGTACATTGGATAAATCTGTTGGATCAAGTCTTTATCTTTATTGTATTTTCCTTGTATGTGTTCATATTTTGGACATATGATACTTTCTGAACATATATAATGGGATTTAAATGTGTGTCATGGAATGTTAAGGGTTAAATGCCAAAAGATTATATCCAACCTTTGCTTGTATACAGGGAACACATTTATCCATGCCTGAACGTTTGAAGCTTAAAACATTTTGGGTCCAGGATGTGATTGCCAGCCCTGCTGATGGCAAGAACAATAAAGTTGCTGTTCTTATTAACAATACCACATACAATCCTTGAGAAAGTATCTGATAATAAAGGCAGACAGATGGATTTAGGTAAAATTACTGATCGGATTGTATCTAGTGTCCATCATGAATATGACTGGGCCAACACATTTGGGTCCAGTGTTTTGGGATAACTTCAAACAAGTTATCCTTCAGTCGAATCTCACAAACTTTATAATCTGTTGTGATTTTAATAACATTATTGAGCATTTCATTGACAGAAAATCTATATGTATTTTTAAAACTTCAAGTTCACACAAATTGTTCATACAATGCCTGCAAGAGACTGGACTGGTCGATACTTAGAGATTGTCTCACCCTACCGACTTTGAATTTACATTTCATTCCCTTTCTCGTGTTACACTATCTCATCTGGATTATATATGCATGACCCGGCCCCTTTCTAGTACTATAATAGACTCAAAAATTGCAAATATTATCAACCCCCCCCTTTTAATTACCATTTTAGGCCTCCTAGTTATTCAAAAACAGTCCAATAGATGGAAACGTTCTAATTCTCTTTCACAAGATGAACAGTTTGAGCAGTCTTTCCTTACTTTTCAGCGGAAGTATGTTTCTAATCATCTGCATGTAGCTACGTCTATGATTAATAATTGGGATGCTTTTAAACAGCTTTAAGAGGCCATTCCATTGCTTATAGAAGCAAACTGCATAAGAAACATAAAACCAGATTTGGGGGCTTTATTCAAGCAGCTCACTAATCTTGAAAAACAGTATAATTAATCTCCTAAGGAGCTCACTCGTGGCCAAGTCTTGTCTTTTCAACTACAAATCAATAGAAAGTCAACTGACCAAGCTTTTGGTGTAATTTTGAAATATAAATCTAAAAACTACCAAATTTCAAACAAACCCACTACAATACTTGCCTCATGGCTCAAAGCTAAGAAGGATAGAGCTTCAATTTCCTATATTAAACATGACAGCGGCACTATAGTCATAGATACTGGTGTGATCCTTTAAGTCTTCAAATCATTTTATGGTAATCTCTACTCATCTGATTCGGACTGTCCTTCATCCAAGCTGATGTCCCTCTTTTGTAATATTGACAGGTGGTCTTACCAAATTGTTGATCTTCAAGTCTTGCATGATAAAATTACGATAGAGGCAGATTATGCTGCCCAAGCTATCAAAGACTTGCAGAGGGGGTAAGATCCTGATGGTTTATCCATTGAATTTTGTGATAATCGTTCTATGGTCTTAACCTCTAGGCTTTAAGCACTCTTTTCTCATTGCTCTAACTCCTCTTTCTGGTCCTTTGCTGAGTCAGTATCAATTTTCTTTCCAAAATCTCAGAAAGGCACTTACCTTCCTACCAATTGTAGACCCATCTCCCTCATCAATGTTGAAGATTTTTGCAAAAGTTCTCCCAAACAAAGTTGAAGTTTTCCTCCCCAAGTTAGTCAAATCAGATCAGGTCAGGTTTATCAAAAGGAGAAATATTACATCCAATGTCAGACCTTTATTTGATGTTTTGCATCTTGTTAAAAATGATTAAAAAGATAGGGACGGTTATGCTGCTATTGTCTTGGATGCCAAGAATGTTTTTGACCGGGTAGATTGGATTGATTTTTTCCATGCTCTTAAATGGCATGGCAGTGGTGAAAGCTTTATCTCCTTTGTCAAACTCATCTACTCAGACGATAGAACCTCAATTTTCAGTAATGGACAAGCCTTGTTGTTTTTCTCTCTCAAAAGGGGAACTAGATGTGGGTGCCCATTATCCCCTATGCTGTATATTTTGTCTCTTGAACCCCTATTGGAGCTCATTAGAAATTAAACACATATTCCTGCTGTCAAAGGTGGCAAACGTGAGACCAAAATTGTGGCCTACGCAGATGATATAATTCTTTTTATCAAGAACCCCAACAGTTACCTTAATTAATTTAGTAAATACATTTGATCGATTCCCATCTGTATCTGGGTATAAGCAAATAAGGAATCATTTGAGGTCCTTGCCCTTAATTCAATTTGTCTCAAACACAAAATAGACGCTTTTGGTTTCAAATGTTGTGACAAATCTCTTAAATATTTAGGATTACAATTTACATCATCGGCGGGCAGCACAATTAAACTGAACACAGAGGCCTAAAAGATATGGCATCTGCGTGGCTCCCCCATATGTGTTCTATTGGGCACACTTAGAAACTATTAAAATTATGCTATCACCTCTTGTTCTCTACTATTTACAGTTGCTCCCTGTACCCCTTGCTTCCTCCTTTTTAATATCTATCAATTTATCATTGGTCACCTTTCATTGCAGAGCAAGAACAACTCGAAGAATTGCTATTAGCAAGCTTAAAGCATCATAAGAAAATGGGGCAGAGGGTCATTTTTCTGACTTCAAATGTTACCACAATGCATTTATATTGAAAAAGTACATGTTTGGTTCTCTTCCACTGAAAATAGTGCTATCCCTACTTGGTTCAGTCTAGAAAAGTACATGGTATCCCCAAACATTGTAGATTATCTAATTTATATTTTTGGTCACTTTTCATCTAGATATTCTAGTCCAATTACAGTGCCCATCAAGGTTTCCTCTTCCATTTTACAAGTTCCCCTTTACATTGCTTCTCATCGTGTTTATGACATAATAAATCAATCTTTATTAATGGAAAAACTCTGCGCCATAAGCCATGTCAAAGAAAAGGTATCAGATATATACACCACATTTTACCTGGACTTAATATAAGTTCCTTTGAGGACCTTAAGTCTCTCTCCCTTTGGAAAACCTTGTCTTCTGCAGTAAATTGACCAATGCCTAGATAGATTTGATTTGTATGCCAATAATGAATCCCATGAAATTGCAATTCTTGCCGATGGATTCCTATGCTAGAACTGCTAAGCCGTATAAACTGTTATTGCAATATAGAGTATTAAATGTGAAGTGGACTTCTGAAAATCAAAGGGAGGCAGATATTGGGGTGATGTTTGATGATGAGACTTGGGTATGAATTTGGTCTACAGTTAAAAATACTTCTACCTTGGCCAACATAACTAAAATATATGTTTCTTTTTACAAAGAGCTGTTATCACTTCAATGAAAATGCATAGGTCCAATCTGGGATTTGATGGTATGTGCTGGTCTTGTAAGAGCTTTTCAGGCTCCTTTAAACATATGCTTTATGGATGTTCCTATGGTTAGAGGTTCTGGCTTGAACATTGGGTGCAATTAAGGAATATTTGTTAAATGAACACACCCTTGTCCTTTACAAACATCTTTTTGGGTAACATTGTACACATTTCTGTCACAGTTATGATAAAAAATTGAATACACCTTCAGTTTACAGTTGACATACATTGATACAAATGTTGTTGATATGGAGCATGAATTTAACAGCGAATACCTGTCCATATGCGTATTTGCAAATGAATGCTCTGCACTTTTTGCACATTATAACAAGTTTCTGTATATGTATTACAAAGGCCTTTTTAGAAACTCAGAAGGATTTATATTTTTCTTTCAGAAATTTTAAATGTATACCTTAAAATAAAAACACAGATTTTATAATGTATTAACATTCCACACTGACCCATTGCATTTTTTCATTACTGTCTGAAGTCCTGAATCTGAGGTAATTGGAATGAATTATAGTTCCGTGAGGCATCATTCGTTGTGGTTTTCTAATAGTTACTTCCCCGATGCCCATGATGAAGGGGACACCCATCCTTTTGTTTCGGTCTATGTACACATACCCGACCGTTGTGTGGCAAAGCATCTTTATTTATCAGAAAAGCATGCCTCCAAATAGTTTTATTTGACTAAATATCAAAACTTTCATAACATGTCTACACATGGTTCATGAGACACTGGTGACAACTTTCATATCACAAATAGGTCAGTTGAAACATTATCTTACTTTGTTAGATGTCTGTCTACCATGGATAACTTAATACTTGTTCCTCCCCTTCCCCTTCATGTCTGTCTCCTTTGTCTATGTCTCCCCCTGTTTGTGTTGCTAAACCTTGTACCTATATTTCAGTTGTTTCTGCAGCTATTTTTTATATAATTATATCAAATACAAAAAGAAGCCCTTCTTTGCACAAGGAGAGTGGTCAGAGTTTAGGGGTAAATTGCATCAAAGATGGTAGACAGGGCCAGAAAGACAAAGGGGAATGAGTCACCTGCGTCCATGATCTACAGAGCATCATCAATAACCTGCTTATAAGCTGTTTCTCTGCTGCCGAAGGAACAGAATCCAGACCGGTAATTTCCGAGGAGGCTGTACCAACTGATTGTTCATGGAGTTGATTGGCTACTGCTGGCGAAGATAATTTGATTAGTTGTTCTCTTCACTAAGTGGCTTACATTCAATCCCACACCAAAATCCTGGGGACAAGACAAAGGTTGTTTTAGGAATCAATGTTTCTTTTATTGAAGTAAAATCAATGAAATGTTGGCCCCCAAGCTTTATTCAGGGAGAAGTCAATGCAATGTTGTACAATCAAAGGCAGCTTGTCTACAAAAAGTAAATATAACCTGTCTGCATGAATCTCACTATTCCACACAAAGATACATACATTTATATAATCACACATATTTGTATATGTTACATTCTAAATAACAATAGACATTCTAGTTGTAAATATGCTGCTTGTCTGCCAATGTATTAAAATGTTCACTTTGTTTCCAACATTTCGTTTACTTGTTATCTGAAGACAAATTCTTCAAACAACTTTGTTTCATCCAATATAAAAACAAGTATAGGTATCAGGGAACACCTGCATTATTCACACACTGGTCAATCAATAGGTTCAATGGGTTGCTAGTATGCGTATGCAATTTTAGTGTAAACTATGCTGAATTGAATCAGCCTTCTGCAAGTTTTGGTTAGATAAGTAATGCTATCAGCTCAGAATACCCAGAATATTGGTTCATCCACGCAACCTAGGAGAATGCTTTGGAGAATTTCTGATACAGTGTTGAGTACCTCTCCCCTTTTAACTTTCAGAGATCGGGTCTCACTAGCACATAATTCCCTTTCTCTACTGTGTAAATTCAAGAGTGAGTTGTATATCGAATTTACATTAGCAACATTTTCGATAGCAGCGGAAGTGAAATAACTAAGCTTTCTCTGATTTCCAATTTCTTTTTCAGTATCTATGGCTTTCAAATATATCATGTTAATCAGTTCTTCATTAGGCTTGGATGTGTGTGCATTTGAACCACCAATTTTGACTAGGGGCCTCATTACGACTCAGGCGGTAAGGGTTTTACGACGGCATAAACAGCGCCGACCCTTACCGCCTGAGTACGAGGTCCCTTAGCGCCATGGCGGATTTAACACCTGCTTTTAGCAGGTGTTAAAATCCATGGCGCTAAGGGACCATGGAGTTAATTACGCCACCGTAATTTACGGTGGCGTAATTAACGCCTTCCCCACTCCCATTATGCCCTATGGGGCAAAAATGGGAATGGGGAAGGGTAAATGGGGATTGGGGACTTATCGCCCCGCCAAGGTCGGAATGGGGCGGTAAGTCCGCCAACCACCATGGCGTAAACATAGTTTACGCCATGGTGGTAAAGTCACGGCTCAGGCGGTAACTTACCGCCTGGGTCGTAATGAGGCCCTATATCTGTAAAAACACTTTGGTACAATTGCCTAGTATGTTCATTTACAAAGACCTCAGCTTAGGCTGCACATAATTACTATCAGTTTTACAATGCACACATTGCACAGAAATGTATTTTTGGTTTGGATTTAAATGACATATCAATTGTTTTAAGCAGAGTGAGAATGGGAGGTGGATTTTCCATTACAGCAACAATTCATTTTAGTAGCACTCTTCCAGACCACCCACTTCTGGGAATTAGCAAAGAAACAGTTCTAGTGAACATATATCATTTCATTTAAGGGGATTTGCATACTCACTTTGGAATAATCATGTTAGTCCCTGCAATCAGTATGAACCCTCACAGCTTCCTGGCAATCACAGTCAGCTAGGCCGTTCTGAGCTGTTACCATGCAATTAGAACTGGAACTGATCCTGTCCTCAACCACTCAACTCCTCTTTCTTGGAGACTTCAATATCCACCTTGATGCCTCCTGTCCTCCCTCTGGACTCTTTCGCGACCTCTGCGACTCTCTCTCACTCTCTATTCTCCCGTCTGGGCCGACCCATTCTGCAGGGCACACTCTTGATGCTCTGATCTCTTCTGACCTTCCCCTCTCTGTCCCTCTCTCCACTCCTCTCTCCTGGAGTGATCACTTTATCCTATCCTCCCACCTCACCTTCCCTACCCCACAGGCAAAGCCACCCTCATCAATGCCACCCACCTTCACGGTCATCCAACCCATGAAGCGCGTGTCAGTTGAGGCTTTCGCTACCACCTTCTCGCCTCCCCCTCCCCCTTCAGCTGTCTCCCACCCTGACACAGCCCTCTCCACTCTCCACTCTGCTATATCTGATACCCTTGATATCCTTGCCCCTGTCATGAGAATCCGCCTGAAGCCCAAAGCCAAATGTAACTCCTGGTATGACTCGGATCTCGTCACCCTTAAACGCAAGTTCAGGGTTGCAGAGAGGAAATGGCGTGCTTCATGTTCATCCTCGGATAAACTGGCCTGCCGCCTGCTCCGAAGGCAATACCGGCTCTCTGTTCTCACTAAGAAGAGAGCCCTTATCCAAGCCCGCATCTCTGCGGCATCTTCCAATTCGTCCAAACTCTTTAAAATCTGCAAGGAGCTGGCCAACCCTGCTGCAGTCTCCACCTCTCCTGTCCCCTCCCAGGCCCTCTGCACGGCACTGGCCTCTCACTTCATTTCAAAAACTCAGGACATCCTGTCCTCACTCTCCTCCTATCACCTCCCCCCTCTATTCCCTGCTCTCCCTCTGGCCCTTCTGCAGCCACCCCTCCTCCCTCTGCCTTTCCCCTTTTTTCTGCTGACGAGGTTTCGAGACAAGTCCGATCTATGAAAGTCTCGTCAAAACAGGTCCACCCCTGTTCCTCCAAAACTATCAAGGACCACATCGACTCCCTGGCTCCTGCCCTGGCTGATTTCTACAATCACTCCTTTGCCTCTGGAGTCTTCCCATCCCCCCTCAAGCACTCCCTTGTCCACCCCCTTCTTATGAAAACCCTCTCCGACCCCTCCTGCCCAGCTAACTATCGCCCAATCTCTATCACTCCCTTCCTGGGCAAGCTCCTTGAGAAGCTGGCAATCTCCCTGCTTAATCTCCATGCTGAAACTGTTGGTAGTCTTCATGACCATCAGTCTGGCTTCAGAGCTGCCAGAGCACGGAAACTGCTCTCCTGAACATCCGTGAGGACCTGCTCTCAAACCTTGACTCTAACACCCCTTGTGTTCTCATTTTGCTCGACCTGTCTTCTGCCTTTGACACTGTCAACCACACCATCCTGCTCAACCGTCTTCGTGATAACCTGGGTATCACTTGTCAGGCTCTAGCATGACTGACCTCCATCCTCTCCAATCGACTCTCCCAGGTCCATCTGGGTTCCTTCCTCTCTGACATCTTTTTCTCTACCTGTGGTGTCCCTCAGGGATCTAACCTCTCCCCCTGGCTGTTCAACCAGTATCTGGCACTTCTTGCTCACCGCATCACCGCTCTCTGTCCCAACTTTCAGTGCTATGCGGATGATACCCAGCTCATTTTCAGGCTACCCTCGGGCTCCTCTTCCCCTTCCCTCATCTCTGACTGTCTTTCTGCTATCCAGGAATGGTGTGCCGCCAACGACCTCTGCCTTAACGCCAGTAAGACTCAGATTCTACTTATCGGCACACCCACTCCCTCATTCCCTGCAGCTCTCTGGCCGGCCTCCCTTGGCCCTCTTCCTGCTCCTACCTGCAAGGCAAAAAACCTCAGGGTCATCTTCGACTCCACACTCTCTTTCTCTCCTCACATATCTGACGTCTCTAAGAAGTCACACTACCAGCTACACCTCCTCAGAGGTATCCTTCCGTTCCTCTCCTTCCCCCAGAGCCCTGGTTCCCTCGAAGCTGGACTACTGTAACAGCCTCTATCTAAATCTTCCCGCCTCTACTCTCCGCCCTTTGCAACTTATCCAGAACAGGACTGCGAGACTTGTCCTTGGCCTCAAGTCCAGGGACCGTATCTCTCCAGGACTGAAATCACTACACTGGCTCCCAGCGGCTGCGAGGATTAAGTTCAAAACCCTCTGCATTGTCCACAAGGCCTTCTGGGGCCTTGGGCCAAAATACCTTCAACTCTCTCTTCCTAAATATCTTCCTTCTCGAGCTCTTCACTCATCCACCTCCAACTACCTCAGGGTCAGCCGCTTCTCCAAGCAATGAGCTGGGGGTAGATCTCTCTCCGCAGCAGGGGCCTCCCTCTGGAACAGCCTTCCTGCCTCCCTGAAACTTGAGGCGAACCATCTCCGGTTCCGGAAGCACCTCAAAACCTTCCTCTTTGCCTCTGCTTTCTCTCCCTCTCTCCCCTGCTAAAATCACTGAACCTGCAGTGAATCTGCTACTGGGCCACTCACCGATCTCGGTCCTTGCCCCAGCCACTCTTCCCTGCACTGCTTACCTGCACTACGGGACTGTCACTTACCTTGCACTTGCCACCAGCTGGCCGTATTATTTATCTTGTATTCTACTAACCATGTACTGCACTTTCCTTGCACTTGCCACCAGCTGGCCCTATTATTCATCTTGTATTCTACTAACCATGTACTGCACTTTCCCCTCGCCCCTTTCCCTTGCACTTTTCCCAGTCCCCTCTACCCTTGCACTTGCGCGATCTGAATGACACCTGGCCTAGTAGGATCGTTGTCTGTCTCCCCTTGTTCCCCCCCGCCTCGTCGTGCCTTGAAACACTTGTGTAGAGGCGCGTTACAAATGCCATATCATATCATATCATAGCATAAGGTCCTTCTGTATGTAATTCCTCCTGGACCAGACTGATCCACCTCTAGGTATGAATCAGAATTCACAATCAACCGTTTAGAACAGGTATCATCCCTACAGCAGTCCTTATGGAATCACAGATCCTCAGTTAATTATCCTCTCTGGTTTTTTCTATGTTCTCATTGTTTGAGGCATGATCTCCCACACATTGTCACTGATGACCTTGCACATTCTAAATGGTCAAATACCTCAATTGGATTGCCTAACAAGCATCACTCACACATAACAACATGCCCCTCAGTTGCACATTGGTAAATCATAAGTCTGAATATGAAAAAGTTAGTTGCTGAGTTGTTATGAATAATATTCAACTTCAAATCAGATTATTTTTTACAACTAATTGCGTACATATGACACATTAATGAAATATAGGTTCATGTAAACCCTGGGCCCCGATATGCATGTGTGTATTTGGCATTCATCTGTGCCATGATTGTTTATAAAGTTATTAACATCAATAATTTTCTTACATTTTAATAATCCTACAGATATTGATTTGGGATTCATTTGATAGAGGGCAATCTCTATATTTTACCTCATATCATTAGTAAATTGTCTCAAAATCTTTTTTGCATTGCACCAAATTCTGCTAAGTTTAAATAACACCCTCCACCAGAACTGTGGAACTAGAACCTTGTGATAAGCACATGAGATATATAAATCATTTTCTGTAAATACTTCAGTCAATGAATAATTTGAGTAATATGACAGATGTATTTTTTCCTCCAACCACCTGGTGCATTTTGTGGAGAGCAACAGTGACTCTGATTTGTCTTTGTAGCTACTAGCATAAGATTTCAATTTAGATTTGTATCTCTTTCAAACACAGTCGATTCAAGGTTACTGGAATTTTCAAATGCATTTTTCAAAGATGTATCCTTAAACTAAACCCCAGTGGAAGTGGTCTATTTCAGATGGTGTTTTGTTCCTATGATTTGGTGCATTTTACTGATGGAACATAAATAAACCATCCCCCATCAACAACAACAATCCTGGGTTTAATATCTGGCCATCTATGTTGTCAAGCTTACTACAGGGCTGATAAGAAAACAAGTGTAAGGCAAGCCTATACAAATCACGATATTTTGTCATGTAAATTTGACAATAATGTGTTTACAACCTTACTCCAGATATTTACACCAATATGGGTATAGAGCAGGGATGCATTCTGCCCCCCACACTATACAATCTGTACGTATGTGTCAGGTATGCAAGTGGCTGTACTGGTTCCAGGGTCATCACTTAGAGAAATGTCCCCCTCCTCCTCACCTGTATCTGTGATAGAAGTCTCTGGTCTTTTTCCTTTCCTCTTTCTGTCCTTTGTTTCTTTTCGTAGAGATAAGGCCTCCCTCCAATAGAAGCCACTCTAGAGCCTTTCTGGTGAAGACAAGCAAAGGACCTCCTCCCGAGAGCACCCAAGAGAGGATAAAGCAGTATGCAGAAAAAACCTCTCGTGTTTTCCGGCAGGCAGATGGCAGATGCTGTATTCAGTGATCTTCAGTCGAGATTGAAATCTCTGAAGTCCAACAGGTCCGGGAAGGTATATCCGCAACAAAGTGGATTAGTAGGTAGGCAAGGCTGTCAGATGAACGTAAGAACTGCAGTTCAGGAGGTGGTATGGGAAGGTAGAATATTGAGTAGGAAAAAGAAGAATGTAGAGTTATACCAGAGGGTCATAGACAGAGAAAAAGGACTGAAAACAAGAAGTATTAACAGAAGAATACAGAAAGCCGATACAGAAGTAGGATAGTAGGAAACCGGGCACACAATAAAGTCTGGCGATAAGGAGGAAGGATTCCGGAAAGAAGGTAAGGTTTGGGAAGACAGAGTAGACCAGGGCAAGAAGGAAGGAAGCGGAATAAGTCCGAATTGGAATGAAACGAGCTTCGGACCGGTGGAGGGGGAGAAAAACAGGGTGAGCATAGGGAAAGGGAGAGAGAGAGAGGGAGATAATGGCAGAGGGAGGAAGTAGAGAGTACAATAGCAGCAAGCGAACAGGGAAAATGTCTAAACCCAGTAGCAGAGCGCAAGCAAAGGGGATGCAATGTAACGCAGAGAAAGAGGGGTGGATCTATAAAGAGGAAGCGAACGATAGAACAGAAAGACTAGACCTACGCTCCCGGAAGAACGGGAGCCTAGTGGAACATTTGGATGGCGGATGAGTCGCCAAGTAGACCACAAGCGCCAAGGGGTACTGGCGCATGACAGTATGTGACATGGACCAGAACATAAAAGCAGTAGGTAACTTTGCCCCGGTTATTAGGGCAATTGCGGTTTCATGGGTCAGTTATGCAGATGATACTATTATTATGGACCGCACCCCAATATGGTTACAAAGATCTTTGAATGCACTTGCTGAGTATACTCAAAACAAAACATCTGAAAATAAGTGGTATGAAAATGAAAGTAATAATATTTGGCCATAAAAGTAAAGCATTGGCACCCTCCTGGTATATTAATGGCATTCAATTGGAAGTGATGGAAACCTACAATTATTTGCAAGTCCTCCAAGGTTGGAATGACCCGGTAAGTACCCATTCTGAGAACCCGGACCTGGTATGCGGTAAGGGGGTAGCCATGGTGCTAATAGCACCATGGCTACCTCCTATCACGTAATGAGGCCCATAATCTCTTGGCAGGACAATACAGCAAAGATAGTAAGAATTCCTTCTTAATGAATTTGAAAGAAGCTGTTAGTGGATATACTGAGCGGCTATATGGTAACCTGGATGAAATATTGCTTAACCTTAACAGAATGATGCTACTGAAAAAGAAAGCAAGATATGATGATTGTTGTGTCAATATTGATTACTTGTCTAGACTAAAAATGTATGTGAATAGTACACAAGCTTTCAAGCAGTGGGCGCCCTGCTCATATCTTCTAAAAATATGTTTTGGGACAACTAGAAGATTTATCATATATCTTTGTTATAATATATTGCCAACATATGAAGATACTGGTCGCTGGACAATGACTCCTAGGGAAGAAAGGCTATGTCATCTCTGTGGGGCCAAAGTCGAAACTCCATGACATGTCTTCAGTCAATGCAGTGAATTTTTAGAGGGAATATGTCAATAGCTATTGTAATTTTGAATCTAATATTGCACATATCAACAATAATCAATTTTAGGCTACCGTTATTTTGGCTGAATCTATTGTCATTTCAGGCGCTACTTATCATGTGTGGAAGAAGGTACATTCTTGCATTTCTTCTTAGAAGAAGAGAGGTGTAGGCTGTTTTGAATTTAGGCAATTGCCTTTCTTTCATGCCTTCGGGAGCACTAACTTTACTTATTATCATGGCTAGTCGGAATGTGATAAATTTGTAAATGTACTGATTTTAAATTATTTATCTTAATGAATTGTTCAATGTACTCTTAATAATATTTTGAATTTACTTCTAAATTTCGTTTATTTTATTGTGATTGTATTTATTAATGATGATTTGTTTTATCAATTGTGTAAAAGTTTGTATGAAACATAGACACAAATAAATAAATAACAAATAAAAAACTAAAACATCCACAATTCGCAGTTTAAATAAAATGTCACCTTTAACACACATCTTTCTCTATTACAAAATTTAAACTCTGCATTTTGGTCATTTGTTCATGCTCAGCAGAAAGGCAATTCTTCTGAAAACAAATCCTATTAAATTACATCATAATTCAGTTCACTTTCATAACCTTCAAATGAATATTTTAGTAGCAAAGGTGGTGCTATCCTTTTTTCTTAAACACATTTCTGACACAATTGAGCCTTTTTACCCTTTACGCTGTCAATTTAAATGTTGTCAACACCTAATATTTGGACCCTGGATGTATTTTACCATATAATTCGGTGATGTTTCTAATGTGTAACAAAATTCACATTATAGTTGGTTGCTGGCTCTCAGGTAGCAGCAAATACCTGGATTCCACAGGTACACACTTTCCTGTGATAAATCAATCACCACACTAGTCTCAGTTTGTCTTTTGGTTTTCTTATACAATGCCTTCTCAATGATTTTACTTATTAATGGAAGTCTGGTCTGGCCAGTAGTTGCTGACATCCCCTGGGTCAAGGGTGGGTTTTATAAGGAGCAGACGGATAATTCCAGTTTTAAGACAGCTTGGGAACATGCCCTAACTGATCAAGGTTTTAACTATTTAGAGAAGAAAGGTGAGGGTGAGTCCTATGATCTTTTGTTATTATAGTAGAAGGGAGGGCATTGTCACTGTAAGAGGTTAGACTTAGTGAGGTGAGAGTTTTGGTAAGGGTGTTCGGAATAAGAAGGGGGATGCAGACCAAGGTTAGGATACGTGAATTGGAAAAGTTAAAAATGGTACAACTGATTTAGATGCATAAATGGGTTGTTGAATGGTGTCCATTTTACGGAAATACAAACTCTTGATCGAGTTGTATTTCCCAGGGGAACCTGGGAGGGGTTGGGATCAGCCTTTGACTGTAGTAAAGAGGGCACAGCTTCTGTTGGAGGATGTCACACTCATTGTGGAACAGTATACTTATGTGACAAATCAACATCTGGGGTACTAGTGTCCCAGGGATGAATATTGGTTTGAAAACCGTCAATCAGCAACACACCTCTAATACACGAGAAGGGATCCTAAACTATTGGAATAACAAGCAAATGATGAACCTCCTTGTCCAATGTTGGTAATGTGGATGGAACCAAAGGCTTATTTCCAAAAGAGCATGGATCATTGGTTAGTTTCAACAGAGTGAAAAAACAGTTACTACCCAATGGTAAAAGGGACCGTCCAATCAAGGCTGTATACAAAATATCTACTTTATTTATATCACAACTGACAGTCTAACAACACTAAAAAATACAACCCACCTTGTAAGGCAATGCTGAGGAGAGACACTTTCAAAGAAGGAAAAGGGATGCACTCTGGGTGATGACAGAAGGGTAGTTGATATGGTTAATAACCACAAAAGTGTAAGTTTCCTGGCTTCAGCACAAAGGGAACAACAGGTCTTAATATGTCTTTAGGGGCCTTCTGGGAAGGACCAGGGGGGTTGAACCACAATCTACATTGTGCAGCAAGTATTCTTGGTTCTCGACAATGTTGGGTCACTTTCAGTGATCTTTAGAGGCTTGTTTGACAAGGTTCAAGATGGGAGTCAGCTTTGGGTAACAGGCAGCAAAGCGGTTCGGTGATACAATCTGGACAAATAGCAGCAGGCTGGCATACACAGCGGCTTGGGTCAGGAATCGTTATCTCGGTGCTGAACAGCAGTTCTGAAGCACTGGTTGAAATGTCTCAGATGTCTTTAAACGACAGTAGCTTGACAAGGAACTGGACTGGCTAATAATGTCCTTTAAGGCTGACCTTTGCTAGATACTCGTTGAGGCACTTCTCCCATCTTCTCCTAGCATCTTCAGTAGGTTTGCGTCCTTCTTTAAAGTGGATGGCCCACAGTTGTGGGATTTTTTGCAGTCAGTTGCCTTAAACTTGGTTTTAGGTTCAGAGACCTTCTGGTACTCCCTGTCCAGGGAGATTGCTGCAGAGCCTAGTAGGGCATGCTGTGTGTGTCCGAGACCGGTTCTGGAGCGACTGGAGGGTCTTGTGGGTTCTTTGTCTCCCTCTGTTCTCAGGGAGATGTTTAGGAGAGGGATCTTGCTTCTGTCTTTGGATATCCTGGCCTTACTTCACTGGGGGAAGATGTAAAGCCGACTATACCGTCATCCAGTGCCCAAGGTTGAGTTCTTCTTCCTTACTCCTCGTGAAGTCTTCCAGTGATCTACCAAAAAAGAGGCTCAGCCCTCTTTTAAAGCCAAGTTTTCCACAGTGATTAGTGTAGGCTAAGACTACCTTAATGTACCAATACTGGTGTCCCTATCAATAATCTCCCTTATCATCGAGGCCATAACCAGAGTGGTCTGCAACATGAAAGGTAAAGGGGTGAAAACAGGAACAAGGTGTGCCCCAGAACTAAAATGGCTGAATTCTTCTTTCAACATAAAGAGCTCTGGCCACACTCCTTTGTGATACTAATTCCCACCCATCTTCCTGTCTTTTGTTGATTAGAGAGTCTTTCTGGTTAATCGTCCTCTCTGTGGTTCCTCTTAAAAGTGGCTGGTCTACCTTGAAGCTGCGGCCAGACCAGTCTATCTGGCTCCTTCAAAGCACATTATTGTACCTTATTAATGAGGTCCCCTATGGGGTGGCCTGCTGTAAACAGCAGACCCGCACATGACAGTTCACTTGTCATTGATACTGAGGCCGGGAGCTGGCTTCAGGTTGACACAGTTACATATGAAAGGTTGTTGGGTTTTCTTTGTCCTTTGTTAACCTCTGCAGCCAGGCCCCATGTGGGCTTTTTTGTAGTACCCTCTATTGGTATGTTAATCACTGCCACCAGGATGCAGTGCTTCACAAAAGAGCAGGGTGGTTCCATGAAGATGTTGTCAGTTAATCAGGCTGTCCATGGCAGGGGGACGTGTGGCCCTTCCCTGTCCTGGAGCTGTAATTGTGTACTCCTAGCTGTCACATTCCAACTAAATATGACAGTCCAAACGGTGCATGTAGGTTATTTCCATGCCAAAGTACACAGGTCTACGTTTTTGTTGCGGTGTGAGCATAGGAAAATGTGTTTGTATTAGCCCCACACATTTTCCTGAGGTTGGTCTACCATGCTTCCATTTAATTAAACATTTCAAATAAGCCAAGGTGAGCGCACCTCACCATGCAGATTTTTCAATTCTTCACATGTCCCCCAGCCTCAACATAGGAACCACCACCCTACTGAGGGTCTTGTTTGACATCCAGGCGAAAGTACCAGCTGAGGCCATCTGCATTTCCATGCTGCGAGCCTTGCGTGTGCTCGATGTTCACATCTAATCCCTGTAGGGATATGGCCCAACACAAAAGGTTAGGGTTTTCACCGTTGCATGGCCATTAACCATCGAAGAGGATTGTGGTCTGTTTGGATAGTTACCCAAAGACGGAGGGTTTAACTTCTTTACTGCCCCCACATCCACGTAAGCTTCGTTTTCAATGATGGCCCAGCATATTTCCTTTTTTGTCAATTGCCTGCTAGTGTAGGTGACAGGTTGCTCTACCCCTTGGGAGTTCAGCTGCACTAACACTGTTCCAAACCCCAAATCACTGCCGTCTGTCTGGATAATGAACTCCTGACCATAGTCTGGCACTTCAGTATAGAGGCCCTTCACTATCCATTCTTCAAATTCTGAAAGGAGGTTTGACAGGTGCGGGTACAAGTTACCTTCTTTGGCATGTTCATGGAAATTACTTCATTCAGGGTCATGCCAGTGGTAATGTACCCCTTGCTGAATGATCAGTAGTATGCCCAGTGAGACCTAGGAAGGCTCTCACCTGTGCCTGTGAGTTGGGGATGTCCCAATCCTTCACAGCCTCTACCTTTGCTTCAAGAGGTTGCTCCTTACCTCCACTGACCAGGTGGCCTAGTTAAGTCACAGTGCACTGCACTATCTGGCACTTCATGGCCTTGATAGACCTACAATCTGCAGGGCATGGAGCACATGTTTCAGGTGGGATAAGTGATCCTACCAGGTGTGGCTGAACATAGCAATTTCATCTAAATAGGTGATGCTGAAGTTTTCCACTCCAGACAAAACCTGGTTAACCATCCTCTGAAAAGTGGCAAGAGCATTCTTCAATCCAAAGGGCATCACAGTGAAATGATAATTTCCTTCTGGGGTTGAAAATGCTGACCACTCTCTCACTCTGTTTATCAAGCTGACCTGCACACCCTGCTGTGAGGTTAAAGGTACTCATGTACTTGGTAGCGCAGAGGTTTTCAATGGGCTCATCTGCCTGAGAAATAGGGTGAGCATCTGTCTTCATGACAGATTTGAGCCCCCTGTACTCCACACAAAAGCAGACTTCAATCTTCCTACCACTGGTCTTTTTAGGGACCAGTACCACTGGGTTAGCATAGGGGCTGTGGGATGGCCCTATCACTCCTGTGAAAAACATCTTAGAGAATTCACCCTTGATGGTGTCCCTGACCTTATCAGAAATCCGGGGAATCCAGCTCTTCACAGGCTTAATTTTTCCATTGTCCACATCATAGGAGCACCAATCTGCATGACCTAAAGTTAGCTAAAATAGACAGGCAAACTGTCCCAATAAACAATGACAATCTGTCAGTTGCTGTTCTGACAGGTCCATTGCAAGGGTGACACCTTCAACTGACGCAGCTATGGCTCCAGCGTTCTGAAGGTCTGGTAGGGGTTTGGTCTCCTCCTCGGTGTCTCCACTTGTCACTAACACCATGGCCAAGTCATCCCAACTATAATGGGGTTTTAGCCAGTTGACATGAAAGACCTTGCACATCTGTTTAGGTATTTTCATGTCAATGAGATACGTTACCTCATTGACATTTTCAAGCACACAGAAAGGCCCAGTTCCCTTGTCCTGCAGGGCACTGGGTTAGACATGTTTCATATACCACACCCACTGGCCTTCCGGTCATGCCAGCGCTTCATCAGATCATGACTGGCCTTTAGATTCTTTGTCGACTGTTCTTTGTACTTTGTCATTCTAGATTAAAAGGCCAAGTACATAGTTCAACACATTTTGTGTGGGGAAGATGGATTGCCCTCCCAAAGAGAAGTTCATAGGGGCTTAACACTACTCTGTTCTGTGGCACCTCCCTGTAGGCAAACAATAGGAATGGCAGGTGAATATTCAATTTTCTCCTCAGGTGCTCTTCCAAGCCACCTATCATGTTGGTCAGGGTCTTATTGAACCGCTCAACAAGCCCGTTCATTTGGGGATGGAAGGATGTAGAGAACCAGTAGGTGATTCCACACTCTTCCCACATAGCCTTCATATGCACTGATATGAAGTTGGGTCCCCTATCAGAAATGACTTCCTTGGGAAACCAAAATAGGAGAATATTCTGAATAAGAGCATTCACAACCATGGGACCTTTGATGCTCCTTAAAGGGACAGCCTCAGGGTATTTCTTGGCGCAGCCTCAGGGTATCTCTTGGCGTGGTGTACCACCACCAAGATGTATATGTTCTCTGAGTTGGTTTGGGAATCCAAAGGACCCACAATATCCATGCCTATTGTCTTGAAAGGTCGCCAACCACTGGAAGTAGAATTAAGGGGGCCTTTGTGGCACCACCTGACTTGCCAGAAGCCTGACTAGTCGGGCAGGATCGGACACATTTCATGACTTTTGTGCCAAACTGGTGCCAGGAAAGTGCTCAGACAGGTACAATTTCTTAGTCACTCCCAAGTCACCCTCTAAAGACTTTGGTAAGCCAAATCCAAAAGGAACTTTCTGTGGCATTGATGAATCACCAAACTTCTAGTGTACTAACCCTCAGATTATCTTGGCTCACTGTACAGGGGTCCATCCTCCCAGTACACTTTGAACAGTTCTGTGGTCTCAGACTTAGCCTGCATCTCTGCCTGCTTCCACAGCCCGCCAGAGTGGGACACTATTTCTGCGTGTTGAAGAAGTTCGTCTGATCTGGACCCCAGATGATGCAAACTCATCCAGCTTGGGTAGGCCCTTAAGATCTGAACTCACCTTGTTCTTCAAATGAGGTTTTCTGCACTGCGTCAGGCAACTCTGAAGTCACTGAGTCCCCTGCTAACAGAAGTAGGGATCTCAGCGGCTATTGGCCGCTCTCCCTCAGGAATAGGAGACTCAGCAGTCTGTGGAAATGGACAAGGTGCTACTGGCCATGCCGATCCCACCAAAAAGCCCTCTAGAAACACTCCAGACCCTAATGTGCTGAAAGCGTTCAACCTGGCAGCCTCTTTGCATTTGATCTGGTAGCCACCATGACTATCTACTGGTCAGGAAGATCATGACCTAACAGACATGGGACAGGGATTGAGTCTTTCACCACTACACAGCGCTGGGTCATTTAACCAAACCTACTGAACTCTACACTTACTCTTTCCATCAAACCCACTGATGCTACAATAAGGCCCATCAATATATTGGCCTGGCTGCACCCACTGCTGTGTGAAAGCAGTGATGCTAGCCGCAGTGTCTCTGACTGCAGGATTATTGTGTCCATTTCTATACACATGTTCTAAGAACAGTTGAGTATTAATGGGAACTGGGTTTTCTCTGGAGACCCCGTACCATTCCCACTCAATGTAACCAATCCATTCTCAGCCACTCCTCGGCCTAGTGGGAAGTCCTCCTCTTCGAGTCCTACACTAACAATGGCCTCCTCATGAGTCCAACATTAACTACGGCTTGCTTGAGTAAGCCCTTGTAAGCAGGATCCCCATTCCTGTGGCCCAGCTCATTACACACACACAAAACAACCTTTGGGTTGTTAGAATGCAGGCTCTGCAGTGATAGGGGTGCCTATGCTCTTCTTTTCTGTGTGTATGGCTGAACTAAAGTTCTGGGGTTTCCCTTCATTCTTTTGTGGTCCAGATTTAGAAGAAGAGTGGGTTTGACGTTTGCCCTTCCCATCCTTGTTAATTTTCTTGTCTGAGGATTTCTCGTCTAGTTGGGTGTGCTCACCTGAGCCTTTTTCTGGACTTGCATAACAGTTGGCAGCCTTTGTAGGATCTGTAATAATCTTGCCCACAAGATGCTGGTGTAGGTCAACCTCACAATTCATAAATATATGCTCAAACGGAATCAAATTGTTACCCACTTTTCTTTCCAAGCTCTCTGAAGCTCTTGTGATACTGTTCCGGGGTCTTACAGAACTTCCTCAGAAAAGCCGCTATCATAAATGTGCCTTTCCTCAGGAGTTAACTGAAGAATTTCATCAGTCCCCTCTGTTGGTAAACAACTCATCAGGGCTGCACCCTACAGTACCTCCTCCACCTCCTGTAGCTGAAAAGTAATTTCAAGCACTTCAAACCACCAGTACAAAATGTCCTTTGCCACTTCATAAGCCTGCACTAAATCCTTGGGGATGTGGCACCAGGGCTTATCCAGGGCACCCTGATCTGAGCCACTATTGCTGCTTTCGCTAGAGGTGGATCTGTTGGCCTTCTTCTTCTCTTTGAGTGCCAGCTTCTGCAGCTCTATGGTGACCTAGTCCAACTGTTTTTGTCCCTCCAGTGCTAGTCTCCTCTCCTCCGACAGGAGCTTTCTAGCCACTACCTCTTTGGTGACCTCGTCCAGCTGTTTTTGTTCCTCCAGTTCTAGACTTCTCTCCTCAAGCACGAGCTTTCTAGCCACTTACTCATTAACAACAGGACCAAATATTGTGGCACTTAGAGGCTGTGCCAAGGCCTGGTACCCGTGGAATGCCGCACTAGTCCCTGACCTCATTGACACTCTGGAGTGTTGAGAAACCACACTTGCCCCCTCAAGGGATGGTTGGCAAGAAACACTACTCATGCTGTCTTCCTCGTCATGATCCACTACCCATCCCAGAAAGTCTTCTTCATTCAGGTACACCGGGCCTAGCCCATCCCCTGAGTTCTCTTCCCCAGCTGCTCTTTCATCTACCCAAACGTATTAACCATGGTGCTGTGGGTAAGTCCCCTCTCTTGACATAGGACAAGCAGGACATCCTTGCTCATGCCTTTCACAGTGTCTATGCCAAGATCTATGATTATTAACTAATATCTAGCAGTGATATAAACGTTGTCTGCAAAAGTACTTTTAATGTTGTGTGACTAAGCTGTGCAAAACGCTCCAACTAGATCCAAATGCTGCCACCAATATGACAAATTAACTTCCGGGTTACCAGTGGTCCAGGGGTGAATATCGGTTACAAAACTATCAATCAGCCCAAACCACTAATACACCAGAAGGGTTCCGAACATATTGGAATAACAAGCAAATTATAACCTTCCTTGTCTAATTTTGGTAACATGTACGGAATGTCAGGCTAATCCCGGAAAAAGGTTGTGGATCTTTGGTTAGTTGCAACACAGCAAAAATACAATTATTAGCCAATGATAAATGAAACTGTCCAGTCAAGGTTGAATCAAAAATATCTACTTTATTCACAGCATGACCGACAGTCTAACAACATTACAAAATACAACCCACCTTATAAGGGAATGCAAAGGATTTACAGTTTCAATGAAGGAAAAGGGATGCACTCTGAATACTGACAGGACGAGTGTCGGTATGGTTATTAACCACAACAGTTTAATTTAGCTTGGCTTCAGCACTAAGGGAACAATGGGTCTTAATATGTCTTTAGGGACCTCCTGGGAAGGATCAATGGGGTAGAACCACAATGTACCTTGTGCAATAGGTGTTGTAGGTGTTCTTGGTGCTCAACAGGGTCAACTCGGCTTCAGGGCACTTTGAAGGCTTATGTGACAGAGTTTTTGATGGGAGTCCGCTGCAGGCATCAGACGGCAAGACGGTTCGGAGAGTGAAGCTGGAGGAATGCCTGCAGGCTTTCCTATACAGTGGCTTGGGGTCAGGAAACATTGTCTCAGTGCTGATCAGAATTTCTGATACACTGGTCGAGACTTCTTGGGTGTCTTTAAGTGACTGTGGATTGACAGTGGTCAGCGATGCCATCAGGAGGACAGCCTGCAGCTGTGGAGCGTGTTGCAGGCAGCTGCTTTGTCCATGGTTTTAAGTTCAGACCTTCTGGCACACCCTGTCCAGGGAGATTGCTGCAGAGCCTAGCACGCCATTCTGAGTGCTGGCTGAGTCCCAGTTCTGAAGCAGCTGGAGTGTCCTATGGATTCTCCATTGCCCTCACTTCACTGGGAGATGTTTAGGGGAGGGACTGTGCTTCCCACTTTGTATATTCTGGCTTTCCTTCGCTGGCAGGAGATATAAGGCAGACTGTCCCTTCAGCCAGGGTCCAAGGTTGAGTTTCTCTTGTTGACTTCTTGTGAAGTCTTTAGGCGATCTGACAAAAGAGTGGCTTATCCCTCTTTTACAGCCAAGTTGGCCACAGTGATTGGAGTAGGCTAAGCTTACCTTAATGAACGAATCCTGGTATCCTTATCAACCTGTATGTGTGAGGTCATAACCAAAGTGATTTGCAGCAGGAAAGGTAAAGGAGTGAAAACAGGAACAAGGTGTGCCCCTGAACTAAAATGGCTGAATCCTTCCTTCACCAGAAAGAGCTCTGGCCACATTCCCTTGTGATACTAAGTCCCGAAGGGGAAAGGATGCAGGAGTTGCAGCATCCTGTCCCAGGACCCAGCACCCTGGAGTGCATGCAGGCTGCTTTGTGGAGGCCAAGCCCCTTTTCTTGCATCTATCCCATGTCTCCCCCGCAGGGTGAAGCCCACGGCGAAAAGGGCATGGGAGTTGCCACATCCAGCCTCAGCCCCAGGACCCAGGAGGACTTGCGTGTTGGTTCACTGAGGCCATGCCCACTTCCATTCATCTATCATGGCCTCCTCCGCAGGGTGAACCCACCAGGGGAAAGGACGTGGGAGTTTCTGCATCCAGCCTCAGCTCCAGGACCTAGGAGGACTTGTGGGCTGATTCATGGAGGCCAAACACACTTGGTTTCATCTATCCCGGCCTCCCTCTGCAGGGTGATGCCCACAGGGGAAAGGGCACAGGAGTAGCTGCATCCAGCCTCAGCCCCAGGACCCAGGAGAACTTGTGGTCTGCTTTGTGGAAGCCAACCCCCCTTTCTTTCATCTATTCCACCTCCCCCAACAGGGTGAAGTCCACGCAGGAAAGGACCTGGGAATTGGCAGCCGCAGGGAGTTTGCGGATGGCAGGCCTTCATTGATTGCATTGTAGTCTGTATTTGTCTACTAACTATTGCTGAGGTCCCTGAAGAGGATGTGCAGTCCTTTGAACTTGTGAACCTGCACACATGGCAAGTGGATAAGTGGATCTATCACGTGCCCAAGCAACATTTTCTAATAGGTGAGAGGCCCAGTTGGTCTTCATTAGGCTGATCTTATCAAAATTACTTGTGGAAAAAATAAGGACACAAGGTGAAAGGAACTCTTGTGCTGGTGCTCGTATCTTGTGACATTTTGAGAATTTAAGTGTACATTGATTTTGTTAGGGTTTATTTAGTACATCATTATTTCCACAAAGAAAGGTGTCCTTTGCTAATTTCCCAACGCATTTTTAAGATGCCCACCTTCATCCCATCTGTTATGTCCATTATATTGGAACAAACTATGGTACCAATCACTAAACGAAAATTGCTGTCCGTGAAAAGGAAAATTCCAGCACTGATGTCGGCCTCACCAATTTCTGTGTTATGCACTCCCAGAACTAGTTTGCTTAATTCATTTGGGAACCAGAGGGAAGCGTACACTCTTATCAGTGAGGTAAACCAATCATTGTGTGCATCCAATGTTCCTGTTAGTTTGGATTCAAGGGGGTTGGGGGATAACCCTTTGTATAATTATAAGGCTCTTGCCAAAACTGAAGTCTACGAGTTCACCCACGAGCTAGCCCAGTGACCCTGGATAAATGGGTAGCTCCTGCCATCATTTTCTGTACACCTGCCCAATCTATCGTGCCCTTTATCAATGTCTCTGACTCCTAGTCTGCTATTCTGCTTGCTGTTCTTCATCCCGTCATATCCTCCAGTCAGTTCAGTTTCAAGCGGCCACACTCATTAGCCACCACTGATGCAATTGATGGTGAAGAGGGACTCACACTATCAGCTCCGATCATTGCTCATAAGCCCCCTGAATTCTCTGAACATGATCAGGGCCCACAGGGCCCTAAGTATGAGTTACCAATGGTCGCATACACAGGTCTGATTGGGGATGAGAGGACAGCTGACACTGTGCTGGTTTGGGCAATGGGATGCTTAAGCCACTTCTAACAATTAGCAGAATGTTCATCCACTCAGTCTAGCGAGTGACACATAACACACACAGAGTGTTAGTGCAGCTCTGTTCTTGACAACTAGTTATTTTAAAGAAATTAGTACTCTTACTGGTGGGTGCTGTTCTGAAACAACAGAGGATTTACTGCATCAGCAAGAGAATGGACAAAAGGCTCTAAACATTGTGGTGGAATCTGGCTCGACCATGTCTGAAAATTGCCCTAGCATCATCAGACCCACCAAAGTTATCAAATCCAATGAGGGTGGAAGGTGAATGACAAATGGGAACACATCAAGTACAAGCCCCACATTTCCAACTGCAGATAAATGCTCCTATTTGAAACAGCTACTACTAGCCATTCTTGCCACAGGAGTTCTGAAGAATCGATCCCCCTCGCATTGCCCCAGGCGGCCAACTCACAGGTGGGCAGGGGATACAGGGAACACAGGTCAAACACTACATCTGGCACTGCAGAGAGTCAAAGTGATTACCCCTGTTATACCTTGCCTATGAACCCTGGAAGGTTAATATTTCCTCAGATATTTCAGTGGTTTGTATATCTGCATAGTGTACCCAAACTGGTGTTAATTGATGATGAACCCAAGGAAGCACTTGTCAACAAATGTGCACACTGGCTCCGAGTTGTTAGTGGGTGCTTATTTACAACACATGAACAAATCCTGAGCTGTAAAAGGGTGTGCCAGAGGTGTAGCAAAGATTGTGATTCTGTGAAAACTGTCTTTAAGAGCCCACAAATTGCTAGGCGTAGACTGAGTTTCCTAGCAAGATGCCAACCACCTGTGAATAGTGTAATCATTCCCAGTAATCATGATTCAGAAAAATACATCAAGAAGGTCATTGCTCTCGGGACTGAATATCATTCCATTTGGGAAAAAGTTTAAATTCAACACTCAATACCCGAGACCTCCCTAGAAAATGTCAAAGGCCCTCATTAGGACCCTGGCGCTAAGGGGTTTGCGCCAGCGTTAGCTGCGCCGACCCCTTACCGCCAACTACGAGTTCCCATAGCGCCATGGTCATTTTTCCGCCCGCTTTTTGCGGGCGTAAAAATCCATGGCGCTATGGGACCTCGGTGTTAATTACGCCACCGTAGTGTACGGTGGCGTAATTAACACCTTCCCCACTCCCATTGAGCCCTATGGGGCCGAAATGGGAATGGGGAAGGGTAAATGGGTCAATGGGGACTTACCGCCCCGCCGACCTCGGAATGGGGCGGTAAGTCCGCCATCCGCCATGGCGTAAAGGGACTTTGCGCCATGGCGGAAAAGGTCCGCCAGGGTCGTAATGAGGGCCAAAGTCATGTTACTGAGTCCTTCCCTATGGTTTTTCTGCGCCATGTTCAAAATTTTGGTTTGTTCTGCCAGACCTTAAATCTGTTGATACTTAAAGACTGGAGTGGGGTTCTCCGTACAATCTGTTAATAAATTGTCCGGATGTCAATTTTTCTTCTCTGCCATTCCTTTTCTTTTTGTAAAAAAAAAAAAAAGTATTGTTTTTTTCTTTTTTATTTGTACTGCAAAAACGTTTATGGCTCAAAGCCTGTTGTTGATCAAATAGTCTCCCTGGTTAATGGTCCTATAAATACTGAAAGGGGTATTTATTCTTCTGCCCACTATATGGTATGGTCAAGGCACAGGACACCCCAGCAAGGTTCTCAATTTGGTACAATGTGGGGAGCAGCCAGGCTTAACCCTTCAGGAGATCATGCAGACACGTTCTTAAGTACAGTGTTTCCCCAAAGCCCCCACCCAGGGATGTCCACACACTATGTTAAGAGATAACAAAGTTTACTTTTTAAAACAATAAGGTTTGCTACCTATACCAAATATGCATATAAATAATAACACTTTGTGAGCAGAACACTTATTCAAAGAATGGCAAATATATACAATCTATGTGGTACCAAACATTGATTAAATCCAGTGATAGATGCACTAACTGCAGACAGTTTTAAATAGGCAGGTGGATTCATAAGTGAGGTGTAACAACATAGGATAGGATAGAAAGGCAGGTTAGCTATGAACAGCAGCAGAATGCTTTCATTAGACTAGACAAGTAATTCTGAGTGAGGATCCCCCCACCTGAGCAACCTGTAAGGGAACAGTTAGGGGGTAACTTATGTTGTCTTTTACAGTCAAGTCCAATAATGTTCAATAACATTGTGTTTTCTTTTAAAAGGTTCTACCACCCCAAAGTATCTGAGAGGCCACAGGAGAACAGGATCCAAGACAAATCTTTGACCCGTGGATGACTCCTGAGGCTAGAAGATGCTCTTCCCCATCACAGTACCTTTGGTGCCTTGGTAGGCGAAGTGGAAGAGTTTCTCAGCTTTACTCGATGATCCCCTGAGAGGATGCACATCCTATGGAAGAAGGAGCCACTGAGATGCTGAGTATAAGAATAAAAAGGAACCAAAGTCTTTCTGAAGTGCAGCAGAATTACTCTTCACAGTGCTCTCCTTTGGTCGACGATTTCTGCGACTGTAGAAGTCCTGTGAATATGAAACTTGCTGTGGGCTCCTTAAAGTTTTGGCAGATGAAAGTAAGAACCCTGGAACCCTTTGATGACTTCTGGCGATGACAGGTGCATAGGTCACTTTTGGTGACAGATTTCGGAATATTTCTCCAACATTCAGTTCTTCAGTGTTGCAGCCACAACACGGATGTCTGGATGGCTTCTGGAGACCTGGACTCAACCACTGGAGTGCACATCAGACCCTCACCAAGACTGAAACCTCAGGACATCTTTGTTCACTTCTGGTGGTGGGAAACCCACTGGTACATGTTCCACTGCATCCAACAACTCTGGGCTCTCTCTGGCAGGAAAGATTGGTCAGGGGTGATGGCAAGGATGTCCTTTCAAATGTTCTTAGGCAGATTGGAACCTTTGCAGCTCTGGGTGTCTAGCAGCACTATGCCAGGATACCCCCTCTTCTGGATGGTAGACAGAAATGGCTTTCAGCAGTCACGAAACACACCTCTCAACCCTGGGAGACACCAATGGTCCTCTCTGGCTTGAGGTGTCTAGCACTCCTCTTTTAGAATTCAAAGTCTCCTTCTCCGGACAGCAGGCACACAGGGCTGACTTCCAGGATACTTCGGTGAAGAGCAGCAGTTTTTCCCAATGGTCTCTTGTAGTTCGGGGAAATGTCTCTTTTGCAGGTCCTATCTGGATCAGTCCTTGGGAGACACAACGGCTTTCGGATTACTTGAAGAAATTTCAGCAGCAGACTTCTCCTCCATCTGGGTTTCAAGGAGCAGCTTCTTCTTGCTTCAGCTTCGACTTCAGCTTCTGAACAAATTGGTAAGTGAGAGGTCCCCAGATATACACATCCATCCCTCATTCACTCTGGCTGAGCCAGGCTCAGTCAGCCAATCACAAAGAAGGGCATTCATGCAGGCAGGCAGCCAATCACGCTCATAGCCATTCAGGCCCTTCATTCCACCCAGACACCCATAACACAGAATGTGGATTGGGGCATGTGCCCAGTCTTTCAGCACCCTACACTGCATTAATTTCAGTTGAATTCAGGGCTGTCTCATTAATTGTGTCACACACACAGAAACCAGACACCCACAACAGAAAATGTAAGTTGACTGCCAACTCCTTTCACACAGGTCCCACTCCTAGGGTGTAACCACAACACACAACACCTTGGAAGGCTCCAGTCAGTCTGGCAGGAGGCAGCCCCAGAGCCATATATGGTATTTCAACCCAAAAGCCAGTAAGGGGGAGAGGGACAACAGAGACATATATGGTTTTTCCACACAATAGAAATTCAGGAGTAAGGGATAGAGTCAGGGCTTCCCAGGACTTTGGGAAACAAGGTAAAAGGCAATAGAATCCAAGAGGCCACAGGGGCCATCTTGCCTTCCATCAGGAATCCATTGATTCCTTTGGCAGGCCTGGGTGTCCCAAAATGGAGGACACTCAGAGCCACCGCCAAGTCAGCATGTAGCTGCCACCAGCCCATACCCTGCTCTGTGGGTAACACACAGGTGCCCAGAAATACACATAAGGGGTTCAATGGCATACCCTCACCCATGGGTGCCATAAGGGTCTGGGTGATATTCACCAGAAGACAAAATGAAGAGCTGCCCTGCCAGAGGTCGATGCTGGACCTCAGTGGCAGAAAACAGAGAAAACACACATAGAGAAGTGGTAGGAAAAGGACAGGAGACCCTACCTCTCAATAAGGCATTTCCAGCATCACAGGTCCTCTCTGTGGTTCTTGATTAAAGCGGCAGGTCTACCTTGAAGCTGTATTGAGATCATATGCTCCTGAAAACCACATTATCATACTTTATGAATGGAGTCCCCCTATTAGGGTGGCCTACTGTAAAGAGCAGACCCAGTCATGACAGTTCACTTGTCATTGATTCTGAGGGCGGGAGCTGGCTTCAGGTTATTATGACTACATCAGATACTGGAAGTGATCATTAGAAATAAACACTGTGACATTTTAAAAAGAGACATTTACATTGTCACTACAATTAAATAATGCCCTTTTAATAGCTGTTTTTGCAAATACACAGTTAACCCCCTCACCCAAGATATTTGCATTGTCTTCCGTCGAGCCACTGGGATGGCTGTAGCAAACACGAATCTAACTACTCGACTCTCAATCACATAGAATGAGACTGAAGCAAAGTGTGAGAGAAAGAGAGACAACGTGGGAGAGAGCAGGAGAGAGAGAGAGAGAGAGAGAGAGAGAGAGAGAGAGAGAGAGAGAGAAAGAGAGAGAGAGAGACAGAGAGAGAGAGAGAGATAGAGAGAGAGAGAGAGAAAAAGAGGGCAGAAAGAGGGCTAGATTGGTGTATGATATGCCAGGTGCAGCTAGTTTATTTTAATGGTGGGGTCGTTCCAAGTTGCCCAATGAGATACATCACTGACCTTCAGATTCCTCTAACATTTCACCGAACTGCAGTCTTCTTTTCTAGGCCACTGTGGATGCTGAAATATAGACAGACATATGATACAGCGATAAATCTCATTGGCAAGTTTGCTGCAGCTTGTGGCTTCAGTGTTGTCCAGGACAGACGCTTTCATAAAAATCAGAGATGTTCTAGTGAGTCCGCAAATGGATAAAATATAGGTCTTTTCTAAATCATCGTGTGTTCAGGATGTGAGGTTCATAAGCATTGTGAAGAAAATCATGTACAAAGACTGGCCAGGTTTATTAAGAACAGACACAGCCACAACAACATCGGGAACATGATGAATTTTACTCAGAGCACGAGGGTTGCTTGTAGTCTTGTGTAATGCTCATTAATGATGCAAAGCAGATTTTGAAAGCATCTCCCTAAACGTTCTGCTACTGAGGATGAGATTTGTGAATTTTATCGAGAACGTTTGTGCAATTGAGGCTATGCATTTAAACACCAAGGGAAATGATGTATAATTGAGACATTCTCTGACTGCTTTAGTATAAGCTACAGAGCTAAGCAGGCTTTCCCCGATCAAGCATAAGCTAGTATTCAAACAAACAGTTGTAGCTGTTAAAACCAACATTCAGAACTTCGACTTCAATTGCAGGATACAAAGCATTGCAGTCCCTTAATAACTGTACAGACCATTTGTTCACAACACCGAATACAATTCCAACTGCTAGTAGTGTGTAAAGGTATTTATTTTGCTCACCTTTAATGACAGCAAACATAGACAAAACCTTTGGGGCAGGTGAATAAGAACCTCACTTACCAATGAAAGCAGTCTCGCTCATCAAATATGCAAATAAGTGTAAAGGGCATTTCAGAGGTGTTTACCAGAAAATAAATTCAACCTTGTATGATTGTGTCACCACTACGACTAGTAGAAGAACACTAGGGGTTAAAGTCACTTTTGTTATGGTGACCAAAGGTTCCTTATGAGAGAATGTGGTTGATCAACACATTGTGTGGCTTGTTAAACTAATCCAACGGCAGTTATGGGTTTCATTTATATTTAACCAGATTTGATGCTAGTAATTCCAGCTCAACGCCACTCACCCTTGCAGCAAGGTGCACCAATCTTAAGACTCTGTAATATGAAGAATGTCAGTAAAAAGAGTCTAACCATCAGAATGCAATGTCCAATTAACGTTACCTGAAAAGTGGAAAATTAGACGCTCAGAAATGCATCCATAATTATTAACTTAGTAACTGAAGCATAGAACCTTTAATTACAGACATATTTGTTAAGGATAGAAATATGTGGCCATTCTTATGTTGCCAAAATGCTCTTTGAATGTATGCACAGCACCCTTGAACCTTCACTGTTGCTATTTGCAAGACTCTCTTCCAGTTTCTCATGGGGGTATTCATAAAGAGAGTACAATAGGAATATTCCGTAATGCCCATTTTGCAATGATAACCTTGTTGTGTGTCAATAAAGGAAAGTGCATATTTGTGTGACTTTCTGGAAAATGAGCAAAATGTTTGACTTTTCTCTTAAAGGGAGTTACACCCTTCAGACCTCCATTTCCCTCTATCCCAGTTCAGCACAGCTTCATTTCCTCCTACATTGTTTACACCTTTTTTCATTGTTTCACACTTTTATTTGCCTTTCCAATACAACATGTATATGTATGGCCGGTAGGGAGCGTCACCAAAATTGGATAGGACATTTGGATTTGCACATTTCTGCTCAGGTTTTCTGGTCTTCAAGCCTAACAAACCTCAATATACCCTATAAATCACGTGATGATTTTGTGTAACGTTTTCATGTAATGATGTTTGTAACGCTTTAAATTGGGTTCATCCTATGTCCTACATACATGGGTCTGGTATCACTCCATTCCACATTTAGCTCACTTTAATGGCATACTCTTTAAATCTGCAATTTCTAAGTCATTTGAAATGTATGCACTGACGAAGTTGTGTATACAGGACTATTTTGTGTAATGAATTTTTAGCACTTTACATTGGGGTAATTGTATAACCTACACACATGTGTCTGTCGCCATTCTGCTCCACATTTCACCCACTTTAATAGTATACTGTCCAAAATTCAATTCCTAAGGCAATTGAAGTCCATTCACTGGAGTTTATGCACTGATGAAGTTGTGTATAAGTGATGATTTCGTGTAACGTTTCATATGAGTCTGGTGGCATTCCGTTCCACATGCATCCAACTTCGATGGTAAACTGTTCAAATCTACAATTCCTAAGGCGTTTGAAGTTGATTAACCGATATTAACTGAGAATCTGTGTGATGAACTTGTGTAAGTGAGCAGAGCCCCCTAGTCATATCATAATTCCAGGTTCTGATGATGCACTTTGCTCAATAAGACAATTATAATGTTCTTATTATGACTACATCAGATACTGGAAGTGATCATTAGAAATGAACACTGTGACACTTTAAAAAGGGACATTTACATTGTCACTACAATTAAACAATGCCCTTTTAATAGCCGTTTTTGCAAATACACAGTTAACCCCCTCACCCAAGATATCAGCATTGTCTCCGGTCGAGCCACTGGGATGGCTGTAGCAAACACGAATCTAACTACTCGACTCTCAATCACATAGAATGAGACTGAAGCAAAGTGTGAGAGAAAGAGAGACAACGTGGGAGAGAGAAAGAGAGAGGGAGAGAGAAAGAGAGAGAGAGAGAGAGAGAGAGAGAGAGAGAGAGAGAGAGAGAGAGAGAGAGAGAGAGAGAAAGAGAGAGAGAGAGCGAGAAATAGAGAGAGAGAGAGAAAGAGGGCAGAAAGAGGGCTAGATTGGTGTATGATATGCCAGGTGCAGCTAGTTTATTTTAATGATGGGGTCGTTCCAAGTTGTCCAATGAGATACATCACTGACCTTCAGATTCCTCTAACATTTCACCGAACTGCAGTCTTCTTTTCTAGGCCACTGTGGATGCTGAAATATAGACACACATATGATACAGCGATAAATCTCATTGGCAAGTTTGCTGCAGCTTGTGGCTTCAGTGCTGTCCAGGACAGACGCTTTCATAAAAATCAGAGATGTTCTAGTGAGTCCCCAAATGGATAAAATATAGGTCTTTTCTAAATCATCGTGTGTTCAGAATGTGAGGTTTATAAGCATTGTGAAGAAAATCATGTACAAAGACTGGCCAGGTTTATTAAGAACAGACACAGCCACAACAACATCGGGAACATGATGAATTTTACTCAGAGCACGAGGGTTGATGTAGTCTTGTGTGATGCTCATTAATGATGCAAAGCAGATTTTGAAAGCATCTCCCCAAACGTTCTGCTACTGAGGATGAGATTTGTGAATTTTATCGAGAACGTCTGTGCAATTGAGACTATGCATTTAAACACAAAGGGAAATGATGTATAATTGAGACATTCTCTGACTGCTTTAGTATAAGCTACAGAGCTAAGCAGGCTTTCCCCGATCAAGCATAACCTCGTCTTCAAACAAACAGTTGCAGCTGTTAAAACCAACATTCAGAACTTCGACTTCAATTGCAGGATACAAAGCATTGCAGTCCCTTAATAACTGTACAGACCATTTGTTCACAACACCGAATACAATTCCAACTGCTAGTAGTGTGTAAAGGTATTTATTTTGCTCAGATCCTCATTTGTATTATTTTTAGATTGGATTCTATTTCAATGAAAGCCTTTCATCCTAATTCTTTCACGTAAGACACTGCTGCTATTGTCTGACACAGACAACAATTGTGCAACAGAAAACAATGTTTTGTTCTATACAGTATTGGTATGTACAGCAAGATAAATAGTGTGTTAGACTTTTGCTCATCTAGTCCACTCTTCTATATTTGAAAACCAAGTTGAGTTGTTATCTGCAATGTGCACCCTAACACAATCCCAAAATGTTACAGCCCATAATGATTTGAAGAACTTCCTCAGGAGAAAAGTAAATATGTGGAGGTGCTTAGAAAAAGTGTGTGTGGGAGGGAGGACATTGTTGTAGCGTTAACACATTTGGGCTATGCAACTAAAACACCTATTAGTGATCCAGCTAATAAGTAGTTGACAACTAGACCTTCCCACTTGGAAGTTGTCATGCATCATGTCCCCACTCCCGCTAGATTACCCGCAGCACGCCCATTCCCGATATCCGGTACACATGTAGGAAGGGGGCCGCGTGAGCAGCTTGCGGTCCGTAATCTTCGATTATGGCATGGTACCTTAAATCACAGCAGGGGTCACATTCGGTCCCGCTTGTATCCGTTCCTGCATTGGCAACTGCCGTGGCGCATTGGTTCAGGCAGAGTCAGGCGAACACGCCTGTTTTGGATCACGTGACAAGGAGATCCAGATAACGTGATCCTGTCTTGGGTCACGTGACAAGGAAACAAATGAGATAAAAGCAGAGTTCCCGCGATCACACATTGCTTCACGACTCTGTTGGGTGTTTGCAATTCAACCTCGATTTCTGGATAACTCGAACTTTGACCTCAAACTACGGACTTCTTTCGACTTTCCCTTCAGATTTGGTGCTTTTCTCTTGTGGATATGTGGCTGTTTTGAACCTCAGGACTTTCCTACCGGACTTCTTTTGGCTCTTCCCTGGATTGATCTGCAACTCTCACGAACTTACCTAAATCCACGTCTTTGGTTGTTTTTTTTCATCAAGAATCACTTCAACAACTGCAGGTGTGCCCAGTAACTGGCGACCATTCCGATTACCATTCCTAAGTCACCATTACCATCAACTCAGGGTGCTGACCACACGCCCCTACGTAGCTACATCTCAGGCCCCTGTGTGGGTAGCAGCGATGTACTACTACACTTAGGTAAGCTTTTCCCTGACAGTAATAGTCTGCTCTGTATACTGTAACTGTGATTGTTTGTACTAATAATTGTTTACCTTACAGTGGCCTTGGGGTTTCCAGTGTTACGTGGTTCCGGCGTTCCAGCATCTCCCACCTGTGGCCTCAAGGATTGCATAGAGAGTCATTTTATCTCTCCCTGTGTGGTACTTGGGGATGGAGGCCCTTCTAATCTTCACGACAATCAAGTCTTGACAAAAGTGTTCTGTAAATCCACTGTAACTGGTTTACCCGCTCCTTGACAGCTATGTGAGTAGAGGTAAAAAGGGATTCAGTGTTGCTTTTCTTGATTCTATACCAGGGATACCCACTGTCATTATTCCTCCATTTTAGTTTGAATAGTTCAATTACAAAGGGGAAGTCTTTGAACTACTCCTTAATGCAGATTACCTGACTTTTTTTGGCACACAGCACACGGCTATTCCCGCCCTGCTTACATTATATGGAAATTCAAGTGAATAGTTAATCAGTTATACCAAATTCAAGTGAATAGTTAATCAGTTATACCAAACATCTTTGCATTAAGTTCTCATGAGTGGTCAACACAATCCTTCACACAAACCTGGATACAATCACATGTCAAACAGCAACAAGCTTTGAATGTTGGTCTCAGCTAGACCTGGCACTCTGGATCAAAATGCATATGAGCAAAATGCCTCGTAGCTTTGAATACCTATATATTCTATGAAATGTGGCGGTGGTTTGTCCAGTGAAACCCACCATAAGATTTGTTTTTACTTTGAAGTATGCATGTTTGGTGTGTGATTGGAGCAACTGAGTTGCACACATGTAGAGGACTTTGAGGGGAGATTTAGATGAAGGACAACGGAAGCGCAGAGGCCAAATATCTCTGCTTGCATAGCCAACAAGAGCAGCACTAATACAAATGAAATGTCAGAAAAGGAAGTGATGAGTGTCATTGGTATCACTTCACATGTCAACAGCTTGTTTGCGTGTGTAAAAGTTATCAAAACGTTGGTAGATGGGCGATAGCCATTGCCGATGTCTGGCAGCCAGGCCACTGCACAGAAAATGCTAGGGATAACTGACATTATAACACCAGAGGAAATCGAGATTCCATTCAAATATAAGTGTCATTTGGTGGATTTTAGGTTAGGTAATACATGGGAGAATTAACATATTATAAATGTTATATCAGCATTGGTCAGCAGTGCATGATGTGTTCAGGCCCGTACGTGTTCACAAAGCGGGGTGAGATACAATAGGGTAAAACAGTTCATATTACTCTTTAGTTTTCATCTCCATCTTGTGAAGAAATAAATGCTGCCTGCAAAGTATGTTTTGCAGGTGTCTTTTTTTAAGGCATTCTTATGCAATTCACTTGATCTATAGCAGGTGGTAATCTGAGATGGATTCGCTATGAAACCATGCATTTTTTCCCTGCATCAAAATGTGATGGAAGCGTAAACAAAAAAGATTGAGAAGCTCGAGGAGGTCTGCATGGCAAAGATCTTATCTCTGCTCCATACCAATCATCTGCCTTGTGTGACTGGCCTGAGAAACAGGCCCTGTCAGGGATGGAGGGAGCCTGATTCCGGACACCCCAGTTGGTGCTGGAAAGACAGTGAACAGACCCTCTCCCAGCCCCTCATTACATTCATCTGCAACAGTGGGGATGACGATGCCTCATCAAGACAATGGAGGGGGGTGGGCGGCACCAGCAGTGCAACAGAATGCAGGGAAGCCAGCTGGCCCAGCACAACAGTAGCCCACAGAGCACTGAAGCAGAGAGATGGGGAGGCAGAGTCAGTGCCAGAAGAACTGCCTTCAGACAACACAGCAAGAGCACGGCTCCAAAAGGCACAACCTACTGGAGCCTGCACACAGAGAACTACCACAAAGCCACCAGGGACTTCTATTGAAAGGCCACCGGAGAGGCTGTGGTAACAACTCCACTAGACCCCTGGGAGATAGAATAAAAACTAGGCATTCAAAAAGGCATGGAGATGGCCGTTCCCTGTGGACCACTACATAACCCATGTTGCAAAGGCAGCAGGATTACCTGAAGAAGGGTCAGGGCACACTGGCTCTTTCAAGCTCTCCCCGTAGCCTTCCCCTGTCACCTCCATTCAGCAAGTTAAGCTATTGGACAAGGTAAGTGGCCAATCCTGGGGGGGGGGGGTAGGTGAGTGTGAGTGATTTAGTGTAGGTAAGTTGGGTGAGGACAGGTGTTGGAGGAGGATGTCCGAGAGATCAAATGAGGACAGTGCATCATGAGTCCAGAAGCTATTGGTGAGAGGGGGGTATGTGGAGTGTTTGTGTGTGAGAGCAAGGGGTGTGTAAAATAGCAATAGAGTATAAGGTAGTAGTATTTGGGAGTGGTGGTAGGAGCAGGAAGTGGTAGTTGGTAGTAGTGGATCACTGTGAGTGGTAGCAGCAGTATTGGAAGTGACAGTGGCGGGAGAGTGGGAGTTAGCGAGAGTAGTAGTGATAGTAGGAACAGCAGAGAGGAAGTTGTGATAGTGTGGAAGTAGTGGTAATAGTAGAGTGGGAGAAGGAGGTGGAGGAATAGTGAGGAGGAAGGAAGGAGCTATCAGCAGAGGTATTGGTGGAAGAGTGGGGTTTGTAGATAGAGGAATAAGGAGAGTGGTGACATCTAAGGGTGGAGGTTGGACAGCGGAGTGTGAGATCAGAGGGACAGTAGTACTGTGGGAGGACAACATCTTGGGATGTAGTGTAAGGAAGGGTCATGTGAGACCATGTGGTAAGAAGAACAGGTGGCACTAGGTGGAAGGAGGCACAATTCCATAACGCCCATAGAGTACTAATTGGTTATGTTAGGGACAGCTAGAAGACAACACAGGAGACATGTAGCCTTTGTTTTAGGGAAAACATTGTTAGTCCCAATCAGATGACCAAACAGACAGGTGTCACCGTTCAACAGAACTAACATCCCTGTTATGGACACCTAGGCTAAGGAGGAGGGATTGGCTTGGGAAGTCGAGCCCGAGAGGGATGGCCCTAGTGCCCAAAATCCCACACACATAGAATCCCAGAGAACACCCACATTCAGAGTCCAATCTGTCAATTGAAGGTCAATAATCACCCCTCGACCTACATGTGACTCTGAGCGGGTATTTCTGGTGGGCCACTCGTCGTCACTTGCCACTGCTGGAAAATGGGAAAGGGAAGGAAAAGTAGTTGGAAAAGCATTACTTTTACCTGTCCTTTTCCATGGGGATCTATAGAAAATTAGGCTGATAGTGCAGTGCTCAGCTGATCATCAGCATAAGGTTGGAATGATTAGACATACGATCAGAACATGTAAACAAAAGCATACAACTTGGATGCCTTCAGTACAAGCACAACCTTACATGCCCACATGTCACATAGAGATGATACTTTGGATGTCAGTCCTGGTTTTTTCAGTTTGTATGCTTGGATTTGTAGTTTCATTTTTTTCCCAATTGTAACTACCTCAAGGGTATGAAATCATGAAATACAATAACATAGAAAACACCATTTATATCCCTGTTCGATGAACTGAACTGTAAGCAGGACAGCAGTGATTCATACCGCTGCTGTATTGGTCTACTAAAGAAATGCACAGAACCATCAAAAAGGACCCTTCTGAGAAATGCACATCCTCATGCACCTGTTTCAAATAGGCACATGTTTATGCTTGGCTTTCCCTCACACAGACACGCAAATACGAGTTGTGAATGAGATTGCCCTGTTTTGTACATGTGTGACATCTGCCCTACAAGAGTGCAAGGATGAGTAGGGACTAAAACACCTACTCTACAAACCAACAGCCAACACGTTCATAAAGGCAAAGCAGGCACAGTTAAGACATATACCTCTTTTGCCGTGTGTTGTAATGTGGGCTAAGGGAAGGCTATACTCTCAAGAGGGGTGTGAATGTTTTACAATATCAACCCAAAGAGCGAAATATAACAGTTCAAAATGAAGGAATGTACAATCAAAGTTTCTATAAATATACAGTAATGAGACAGAGGGAGAAAAGACAGTAAAAAACACAATGGCCCTCATTACAAATTAGCTGGTCCAGTTTTACCATGAAGGCGGTGACACCGTTTCCGCGACCACAAGCATATGATAGTAAGGTGCGATTACGGTTGGTCGGTCGTGCGCACCAGACCATTGCGGAAACGGTGTCACCACCGTAACGCAAACACCTTTGGGGACAGATGCATCGTGCACCATGGCAGCGGTACATCCATATCCGCCGCCTGCGTCCTGGATATGGAAATACTAGTTCTGGAAACACTGTGATCATGAAAACTGAAAAGAGAGCAGCGGCCATTACTTAAACCACAATACATTGCAATCCTCAGCAGAAATCCACTGCAATCCTCAGAAAGCACTGGGCCTACATCTACTGTGACTTGCTACAGACAACCACCAAAATGATATCTTGGATACCAGCCACATGCCAGCGCAAACCCCGCTTCAGTGAGGCTGAACTGACAGTGCTCGTTGAGCACATCGTGCACAATCCGGCACTGCTATTCAGTGCCGGACAAAGGGGCAGCACATAGCAGAGGCGCAGGGAAATATTGGCAGCCACTGCACAGAAATGAACAGTAGGCGGCGTCACAGTGCACACTGTCAATGACTGCAACATGCACTGGGAGAGTCTGTGGCTGTGTGTCTGCAACCTCAAGGCAGCACACTGGCAGCACAGCACCGGCACAGGAGGGGACCACCTTCACCTCTAAAACTCCAGACCTGGGAGTAGAGGTGCAGCAGTATCATGCGCCTAGAGGGGATCAAGGGAGTTGGAAAAGCAGAGGTTGGAGCTGGCACACCTGGCAAGGCTGGTAAGTACACAGAGTGCAAAGCCATGAGTGCAAATGATGGTATTCCACACCCCCGGTAGGGACTAAAAGCACATAACACATCCAGCAATGACTCACAACCCCCCCCAACAGGGCCTAGACGCACACAACACATCCACCTATGATCCACTAACCCCCCCCCCCACTGCAGGGCATAGAGGCACAGAACACATCCACCAATGACCACACCACACTCAACATGCCCATGTGACAATACCACCAGTACAGGCAAACGGCGTGCAACTGTGTGCAAGCCGTGATTGACACACCTGAGTGCATCACCCATCAAATGTGTGTACATGCAAGTGGACCAAGTATGAGGAGTGCGTTACATGTGACTGCCCCATTCACATCCTGTCACATGACTAACAGCATGCCCTACATTCCCCCACAGGCACATCAACCGGCAGTGACTCGGCACAAAAGACAATGCCATTGGGGACTGCACGTGGCCATCGGAAAAGGACATCCCAGGACGCCACTGCAACCACCTCTGGCACACAACCATCTGTCACGCTGACAGTGCCACGGACACCTCCATCATCGCTGCACCCAAAGTTCAGCATGTGGCAACAGAAGACACACCTGCTGCCACTTCGATCGCACCCATCAGTGGCCGGCTAACAACAAGCGGCAATGACACAGCCAGCGTCGACAGTGCACCGGGAGAACTGGGCACTGACGAACCCAACAATGGGAATGACAAGGGCAACATTACTCCCAAATAGGTGGGCGTATTTGTTAGGGAGAATGCTCAAGAATGTGCTAATTTCCCTTAACCTTTCCCAACTTTGCTGGATTTCTAGGATTTTAATTTTTACCTGGAAAGGGTGTGAGCCTTTTTTCCCCACTCTTTCATGTATTTTGATGTGTGTATTACGTTTGTGTTCTTTGGATATGGAGTTTGAAACAACTCCATAGGCATCATCTTCTTCTTATGTGTCACACAGCACCTTCAGTGCAGTGGCACAGGGGTGTCTTTCAGACTCCCCAAGGTTTAAATACCTTCTCTTGGACTGACTACCGAGCATGTGAAGTTAAATTGACTTTATTGGTCCTTTTAAATTCATAGACCCAGCTCACACTATGTTCCTATAAAGTGCTGGAGGGGCTGGTTGCAGTGGTTTTAGAACAAACTACCATGATTTTTCAGAACCGCGAATACTAGTGGCTAAAAATCGAGTCAGCCATGTTCTCCAATATGGCACCGAAGACCTATCTGTAAAAACCGACTCCGGTCAACTTTTTTCACTGTTTCTTTTAGGAATGTTCCTTTGTGTGTTTAACTCTGCGCGCCAAATCAGGTTTGGTCCATTTGTTGGCCTTTGGCAGGCTTCAGTGCTGAAGCCCTCCTCTGGCGCCTGAGTGTCTGGAGTGTACAGGATGTGAGGGAGGTGCCCGAAACACCCTGTGCTTAGTCTCCTAGGAGACCTGAATGTACTCTGGCATGATTGGCTGGCTGACTGTCTAGCAAGGATAGCCACCCTGCTGGGTGAGTGACAGTTAGACTGGAATGAATGGGAGACAACTGTTTAAAAGCAGGTCTCTGGGACTTGGAAAGCAGAGTCGACCACTGGAACGAAAAAAACGAAGACGAGCTGAAGGAAGAGGATTGCCTGAAAATCTCTCGACAGAGAAGCCCTTCAAGGATGACTTCTCCAATTGAACAGGTGGGAACAACCAACTCACATGCCACCTTGACACCGTCTCTATACTGGTCGAATTTTCTTCAGAGTGCTGTTGAAAACCAGATAGCCAGTGAGAAGGACACCATCTCATACCTTAAACCGACGCTTTGCCAAGCTGGTGGCCTCTTCCCTGGATAGTGCAGGAACCTCCCGACTCACTCCTTCTTGTCATCACGACTGAAGCACAGGAACAGCAAGATTTGCAGGAACTGCCATGAATAACTGCCTCAGCTAAAGCTTTTCTTCATTCTAAGGTACTGTGCAAGTGCGGTAAAGAAATCCTTTCTGCCGCGATGAAAGTTTGTGAAACTTTCCCAACTTTGGAGGCTTGTTCTCCCCTAAACCTACATATAACTTTTCTTCGGACAAACTACTTCTAAGAACTTTGGAAAATACTTAACCGTTTACTTCCAGAACTGTGCTATCCTATACACGACTCTGAACCATTAACTTTGGCCCAGGTCTATTGAATTAAATTGCTGGTTGTACTGAACTGAAACTATTTGCCCTGCCCATGAAAGTAATTGTGCTTTGATTCTTATAACCTTTGTCTTTCTACCCCTTCTGAAAGTTACTAAGTTACTGAAGTGCCATATTGCTCCCACTTCAGGGGAGCCTAACTTGTTAAGAAACATATTGGTTTAGTATTGCAGTGTATTATTGTATGATATTGAGCTGCTTATCACTAGTGGAATGTTTTCTAACTGAATGTGTAAATCAATGTATATTCTTTTACCAAGAAACCTTGAGTAAGTGTGTGTTTGAACCACTGTAATTGCCAGTCCTTTGTGTAACATCTTTTACTGCTCACTTCCCTCTTGAGATAAGTCTGGCTGCTCATCCAATGCTACCACATAACTGTGTAGGACAGCCTTGTACCAAAGGTGAAATTGTACTTACACCTGTACTTACACCTGTAGTCTTAATTGTGTAGTCTTAATTGTGTGTAGTGTTCCCAAACGGTACTGCATATGATTCTGCCTAACAATATTCAGCCCCATGGGACTCCACAGTCCATTGCACTCCCCCACATCTTCCATCATTGAACTCAGCACCCGCCTACTGCACATTGAGGAGCACCAGACAAGCCTGACGCAGCTTGTGGAGCAATAACTCCAGGAGGCGAGGCTGCAATGTGAAGAGCCCTGACTACAACGTGAGGAAGCTTGGCTCCAGTGGGAGAGCACTGCCAACTCTGTGCGGGGCCTCTCACGTGCAATTGGGCGGTTTGCAATGATGAACATGGTGCTATCGCAGCAGGTCAGGGAGGGGAACAATATCATGTTGAATATTGCAGAGACAATGCTTGTTGCCCAACAGGCTTTCCGGGGTTATGTGCCACCTACGAACATAGCAATGCCATCTGCCAGCAGCACCCCCTCCAGTTCGGGGGCCAGTAGCCCTCGTAGGAGATCTTCACGGCTGGCAGGACGCTCGGGAAAGGACATCTACGGGCACAAGCATGGACAGAAATAGGATGTGCATTGCTGAACTGTCATCCAACCAGCTGTGATGGGGTCAGGGTTGGTGGGTGGGTATGTTGAGGAGGTGGGGGTGGTCCTTAGTGGCGTTAGTCAGTTGGGCCTGGTTGGTGGTTGGTTATGTTGGGGAGGTGGGGGTGGATGGTCCTTAGTGGGGTTAGTCAGTTGGGGCCTGGTTGGAGGGTGGGTACGTTAGGGAGGTGGGGGGGGCACATGTGTTCTTGATTTCTATCCAATTAATGTTTTCCCTGTTAATTCAAAAATACACTATTGTTAAAATGCAAATGACAAGTGGACAATCTTAATTTTGTGTGTATACAAACCATCTCATGAAGTGTGTCATACAAAATGGTGTATGAGTGCTGCACATGCATGTTGTCCATTATTGGCACCCCGCCCTGGTAATGCACCCATCCCATCACTGTCATCATCACATCATCCTCATCATCAGCCTCAGTGTCCGGGGGCAGTGGAATGTTCCTTCGTAATCACAGATTGTGCATATTTGCACATGCAAGTACTATTTTCCCTTTCTTCACCGGGCTGTACTGCAATGAGCCTCCTGATCGGCTCAGGCAGCGGATCCTGGTAGTCCAAAGGTACGCTCTATCTGGCCACATGTGTGAATAGGGTGTGCATGGTGGTTGGCAGGGCATGTACTTGAGTGCTGTTGCATGGGGCAATTTCAAATTTGACGCGGTGAGCTGTGTGGATTCTGGTGCTTGTCTATTCCATTGAGCAGGGGTCATGCATTGGCATTTGTACTCACCCACATGCCTGTGACACTGTGGGCCTTCACTACCCCCCACCCCAAAATACACCTGGGACATACATTCGCAGTTGTACTCACCCAATAGCCATGTGCTTTGTCCCGCATAGCGTTCCATGTAGCGTGGCAATGTAGAATTCCGCAGTACCGTTTTACCAGCACCTTTAAATATGAACCGGCTAACTCATAATGATGCCCAATGTTCAAAAGGATAGTTTCTTGTGTCGCAAAACGGGATTAAGGTGACCTAATCAGTCTCTAGGACCCAAGATGAACCAGTTGTACAGTTATCTGGCAATAATACCTTTTGCAGTGCCTTGGTGTATTGACAACGTCAAACCAGGCTTCTCAGAATTGTTCAGTAGTTCAAGTCAGTTTGCAATGCAACTGTTTTGGCTGTCCAGCAGTGAGAAGCTATTGAGTCAGGTTCAAACTGGATGAAGGATGCAATTCAAAGCAGCTTGAGCAGTGTGGATCTTGGGGGTCACCAGATTCGGTTTGAAAGTTGAGATGCGATGGCGGATGGGCTCAGGACAGGATTTGCAGGGGAGGCCGTTCGATGTACCTCAAAGGATGCAGTTTGGGAAGAATACCAGTGGTGGTTTGGTCGCCGACTTGTTAGGCGACGAAAAAGCTGTTGGTACGAATTGTGGTTCGAGCAATGTAGATACAGAGTGCAGTTGCTCCATCTCTATGGTTTCAGGGCACTTTCTTGATTGATAATACTGTGCATGTTCATTCTTCACTGTCTGTGAAGAGAGGCATTGCTATGTGGGACTCGCACTGTTTCTTGCGTTTGTTATGATAAATGTTTTCATAAGGAAAGCAAGGGAATGTATGTGTGCAGTGGAAATTATGTTTGGTGTTCAGTACTTAATAATGGTACATAATGAGGAAATGGGTGAAAGTGATTATTCAAAAGGACAATGTGACCTAATTAATAAATCCCTCGTGGCCACCTTACACATATGCTGTGAATTGTCGAGCTGCATGTTGCCAGGTGGGTCTTGTGGTATTGCATCATTATCTGAGACGGGGATGCTTTTATTCAGAGTTGCAATGGGGAACAATCAAAAGAGGACAATTGTGTGCAAATTCAGATTCGCATGCCACTTTCTCACTTTATGTTTGCATCAACGGTAATCAATGCCAGCATGGGAACTAGTGATCGACAGGTCATTACCCTGAAAATTATGCGGTATTAAGATCTTTAGTGTATTAAACAGACTAATTTTCAATGGGCTGTTAAATCTGGTGGAGAAGACTGCCACTCAGTTGGAGTCTGTGACCATTCTGGCAATTTGGATTATTTTTCCTGCTGAGCAGTAAAAGGAATAGGATTCTAAGTGATTTCTGTTCTCCCATGACTTTTACAGCTCTGGTGGTAAAGTAATATTTGATTACCTACCAGACACATGAACACCCAGGCCCCCAATTTATGGAAATATGTGCAGAAATCCTGCAATGGCTGCACGCTGAGAAGGACACTGCACAAGCCTGCATGCAGAATAAAAATGTCACCCTGCGTATTCATGGAATTCAGTGCGCAAAGTAACAGTATTCGCAAGTCGCACCCGGAACGCCCACGACACACCCTCACGCAAATCCTAAACACCCAAAACAGCTACCTTTGTGTGCCCCCCGGGGTGTGAATACATGCACCTTCAAACAGTGCGTGGGGTCCACCGCAAGCAGGCCTGCATCTCAGAGACCCTGTGCAGGGTCCCTCGTAAATGTTGCTACCACCCGGAAAACATGCATATGAAAAATCTTAACTCAGTATAAACATTTAAAATATGCGTGCAGACCCACGTAAACCATTCCTGCACCCCACTGCACTGCGGACGCGCACTCTGCGCTGCGATTCCTACACGCAAGTGGTTTTACAGCTGCCTTTTGGTGGCGTAGAGATTGAGGGACTTGCATGGTCATTACTATGACAAGAGGCTGTGCGGGTGGTTACGTGTCGTTTGGTGCAAATGTGGGAGTGCAATGGAATTGCCTGCGGGTCGTCCCTTGGAATCACCACTTTTTCTCATGTTCTACCTCATTTTCTGTGTTCTGCCCCTTTCCAGCCCTCTGCGCAAGCCATGCGAATGCTCTGCGTGGTGTCTCACACACGGCACTGGAAACCTCACCGAGACGTGCTGCGCCTGTGCGAATTCCACGCAAGTCTTGCAAAAAACCTACGCAATCGATTCCATGAATCGACAAATGGGATTTCACATGCCGTTTGTCGCAAAAGTGTACTATTTTCTTCGCAAATAATTCCGTGAATCGTGCCCTCATTGGTGATAGGTAGTGTCAGCCCCCACTTGCAAAGGAGACGGCTCTTATTACAATGAATCCCGATGGGTTCTGATTGCTAGTTGCAGTTGTAAAAAGCAGGCAATAATCCACAAGGATTTGAGCCTATCTGCCCACGTCGTAATCAGATGCATGAAGAGAAACGGTTTCCCGGCAGGAAGCATGGAAACGTATGGCACGGACATACCAGCAGGCATCATCGAGGGAATGCACTCAAGGTGGCAAAGACCGGTAAAATCACATACATTCTAATACTGTTGCTACAGAATTAAAGAAAAGATTCTGTAGGACCCAGTCCCAATGTTCATCCGGCAGAGTCAGTACACATTTGGGTGATGAAAGTATTAATTGAAAGTATTGGCTGTGTTTTCGAGATCCGCATGGAATTACTTAGTACCTTGCCTTTCACTTGAACATTTTCTCTGTTACTTTAGCTGAACCTAATACAAAACAGTGCTTAGCATCCTTTACACTAGTCCGGGACAGAAATGATTTGGCTGTACTTTGAATCACTTGTCATTTTGTGTTGATTCGAAGTTTGCTGAATCTTGGAAACAAGTGGTAGTACAGTCCCAATAAATTCTTCCAGGATCACATCAAACCTGTCGTAGTAAAAAAAATAAAAAAAATAAAAAAGACAATAAAAAATAAGAAATACATGTCCAACTGCCCTTTGGTGATGTGTCAAAACCCCAGAGGTCAGCATAGCATCGTTTGTTTTTTTATTTAGAAGCCACTCCTAGACCTATGCATCTGGATAGTTTATGGCTAACTCGGGTAAACTGGAGTGGACTTCCTTTTCATAATCTCCTAAATCCCATCAGTTCTATGTAGTGGAAAGCAGAGTCCTAAGTGATTGGGCATTTGCATATCACCTTTGAGAATTTTCACCCAGGTGTACCCTGCCCCAAACAATCAGGAGCTAAAGGGCTAGTTCCTGAAAAATCGATGCAAATGAAAAAAAGCATTGTCAATGCCAAAGTTTTTGTTTTTTGTGCAGACAATTTGCCAGGCACTGTCGTAATGGTACTAATTGATCATGGCGGCAGCAGCCAAATAGTGCACGAACCTTGGCATATAATAGCAGTGCCATCTACACACAAGCAAAAATCTTTGGCTTTGCAAATGGTTGTTTTTAATATAACTTCAGGGAAGGACGGATATACCTCTTATAAATAAAGAGGCTGATGGCACTCTTGGGTAAGTCATTTATTTTTTATTACACAAGATGTATAGCTACAGTCCAATAAAACCATTATAATTTAGAAGAATGATTTTGAAATAACAATGGCAGGCACTTCGAGTTTAACATTTAATATTACTGCTTGAATTGATTGCTCATAGAGATCCCAGGAATGTGTTTTGGGCAGGAAGAGGGTGGGATGGCCATCAGGATTAGCATAGCCCAGGGCAGTTAATGAATGGATAAATAACAAAATAAAACCTACAAGCTTTGTGTTTCTCCTTTTATCTGATCTTCCCCCTAGCTGTACTCCAAAGCAATAGTTGCAGCTTGTAGGTGGTGCATAGCCCCACTTAATAGCCAGAACTAAAAACAGCAGAGGGTGCATTTTTTTCATTTGCGCTCATTGCAGAAATGCTTAGGTCACCCTATTCTCAAAGGTAACCTGCACATTTCAGAGGGGGCTGCACAGCAGCACAAAGGATGCACTGGCCAGCCCCATTGCATACCTTAGTTTCAGGCGCATGCTCCCGATCCTTCCACCTCCTGCTACATTTGTCTATTCAGGCACATTCATCCTTCCCTTTCTCAAGATCATTTTATTGTAACTGGTCGGACCATCAGAAGCTCAAAATCGGACTACTTCATCTCACTCAACTCTGGTCTCCCAAAATGTCTTTTTGTCACAAATTACACGTTTTGCAAAACAGTGCTGGTTCTTTCTTTTCAGGCTGACATTAGTCCTGCACTGCGACGACTTCATTGGTTACCTGTGCCAGTAAGAATTTCTTTCAAAATCATCCGCTTGATCCACAAATGGATCTGTGGACCCTTCTTACCTTTCTTAAATTCTATTTCGTAACTTCTGTTTTGCCCTTTTGTGCCTCCAGCCGAGGAAGCTTCTTTGTTTACAGTTCCAGGCTTTGGAACAAACTTCCTGTCACTCTCAGAACCAAATATTTATTAAGTTTAGAAAATCTTTTAAAACTTCTCTTTTCCAGCAATACTTATCTGACTGAGTGGCTATATTCACTACCTTTTCTTTTCCCAGTGCTCTCTTGCCCTGGGATTTGAGTGCTCTACACATGTCCTTTAACATAACATAACCTAACATAACACAGCAAAATGTATGATCGGCTCGCAGCAGCCACGTGGTTGCTGTGAGTGAATTTCACAGAGGGAGGCAGTGTAGGGGTTGTCACTGTGAGACAACAGAAACATTAAAAACATTCCTATCTCCGTCTGGGGAAAGAAATACAAGTGGGACAGAAACAGCTTTTTAAAGCGCATGCAGTTTGTGAATTTGGGATGTGCTTTAAAATATGCTGAAAACTCCCCCTGATTCGTAAAATTTCCGGGGGGGGGGCATCTGAATGTGCATGTCTAAGATGCACAGATGCCGGTGCAGGTAATCCCTTAGCGCCATCCGTGTAATGGGGCCCATCGTCTGTTGTAATTGAGCAGAAGGTGCAGGTGTGTACATGGTGTAACTCTTTTAGTTAGTCTAAGTGTAAAAGTTGTATTGTGCTACTTTATGTCATACTGGCACTCCTGGAGCTGAGATGACCAAGTGACTCCATGTCACTAAGGGAGGACATGCACAGCCATATTTGGACATTTAACAAATAGTTGCAGTCCGAGGGCGGCAGCATTGCTTTACTCAAAGTGAGCCAAACATACTGGATTGCAGTGATTTGAAAAGGAAAAGGACAGAAAAGTGGATTTCTGGTGACATGAGACCAGCTCCAGGGCAGTGGTTACCAAGCTTTTTTATGCTGAGTCCTCGTTGAGCAAAAATATTCTTGACACTCTCACCCGCTATGCCATACCTGTTTATATTTTGTATTAAATACAGTAACTATCTTCCCTCATACTCTTCAAACCCAAGAATATTCGCCCGGGCTCTGTAGGCAGGCAGACCCATATTTTGAATACCGCTGCTCTGAACACAAAAAAAACATACCTTAAAATATATCAAAATCTCTCAGGACATGTGGGTGCGTTTCATGTTTTTTTAGGCTGCATTACTGCTAATCACCAATACATATTACAATTCTGGCATATCAGCGTAACCGATATCTCTGTTGTAAAATACCCCATACTCTGACAAATTAAAAATGTCCACCCTGCTTGAAGATGTCTGAAGCGTGTACATTCCCATTTCTCAGCTTCCAGCTCTTCCCACCGTCTCGCGGCCCCATGATTTGCAGGTGTCTGTGTGCCAGAAATGCTCCCAGAGCCTTCATTTTTCACACCAATGGATCTCTGCTGAGTTTCACTGCAGCATTTATTGCGCTGCTCCATCATTCAGGCGCCCTGGCAGCTGGTGTTATTTACCTCAGATGGCAGGACACGTTTTGTTATTACCAAGACTCGTTGTGTGACGTCATTTCAAACAGTGGAATAAGTATACACCTCTTGTAGCAATGCGCAATTAAACACTCTATGATCGTATTGTTGCATCCTGCACACATTGGAACTAATTGTTGAATTGTGCCATTTTCATGTATTAACACAATAAATATAAATCATAAATACAGCAACAACCTCTGAAGCTGATTTGGCCTCATTATGAGTTGGCCGGTCTCCCAGCGGTAAATCTGCCAGAATGCCACTGAATGGAATTACCATTATGGCCAATTGGTCCAGCGGAATTACTGCTGGATTACAAGTGGTGGTGTAATTCCCCATTATTTTGAGTCCATTGGACTCAATGGAGCTTTTTTGGTGGAATTACAGCAGCGGAAATTGCGCTGTCTTTCGGCAGTGACTGGCAGAATTTACCTCGAGGATTTTCCTGGAGGGAAATCCTCCTCTCCAGGCTCACGCTTATAATTTTACCACTTACCGCCATACTCGTAATGGCTGCAGTGGGTGCATTGAAGATAGCCCCCTCTAAAACACACAGAGCACTTGGGAGTGGAGTGGGTTTGACCCCCTGTAATAGAAATCAAACTGGGAGGATACAATCCTGAGCTTTTCGATTTTTACCATGCAAAGTGAAGGAGGATTCTTTGCCGGAAAGAGGTGCTCCTAAAAAACATAGATTTATTATTTTACACACATTATTTGTTACTAAAATGTTGCTGTAATTGATTATATCTTGCCTGGTGTCAGGCCTTGCAAGCGTGTAACATGGTCATTGGTAGTCATATAGAGTGACGCATGTATACTTCTGCTGCGGTGGACCATTTCAAAACATCCCAGTAGCTCAAATATGAAAAGTATCATGTACTTGAAATGTGCAGATGAAGCACTGAGTAACAGGCTCTCATGTGAGTTTCCTTTTAAAAGCTATATTGGTAACAAGGAAACACTTTCATACTCCAACAGGTGAATGTGGGACTGTGGGGTGCTGCCTTGATTTGGGACTTTCTGAACAAGGCACTTAGCTTTGAGGAAAGGTCCATCCTTTCCAAAATGTAGGCCGCCATACTAATGACGTTTTTCAACCCCCTGAACAGTACCTTAGAGGTTTTAAAGAGCTCACAAAAAGGGGTAGTCAAACTATTCAAGCATGTGCGCATTTGCCTCAAATGTTTCTGAACGGTTGGGTAATTGGTTAAAATGTTCAAACATTGGGCCTCATTACGTGTTTGCCGGTAAACTGTCAGTATGACCGGCAACTCACTGGCAAACTCGCCTTACCGATTCCACCGCCTGATTTCACAGTGATTCCAGGATGTTACGGGTTGCGGCGGAACAGTAAGTTCCCATTCACATTCAACAGTGCTGGTGCTTCAGTAAAAAGTCTGCTGGTAGGGTCCTGAACTACCGGCAGGCCTGACCTGCCGGTAGTTCACTGCCCCTACCGGCAGATTCAGAGTTAGCCGATCTGGGAACACTGCCAGATCCATTTATACCCACCGTTTTACCAGCATTTCCCCCGGATCTGCTTACTCGTTATGAAGGCAATTTAATGCACTGTATACTTTAATTGCATAAGAGCATATTCTAAAGTATTGTGAAGCAAAGTTGTATCAACACCTCATGGACAAGATCACAGACTGTTGGGAATTTTCAAAAGCTGCTAACCATTATGCAATCACTTGTGTCCAGAGGATGGCTCAGGATAGTACACATTCATCAAAGTAGAATACTTCTGACCAATATAAAGCAAACAAGGACAGAGTTAGGACAAACATTCACAGTCTTCCTCTAAGAAAGACCCTTAAAAACAAATTTGGGGGATCTCATTCAGCTGGGGTAACTGCCTGCTCTGGAAGGAAAAGTGAGTAAACCCCTAACACTGGGGCACTAGCTCTCTCAAAACCTAGAATATTGTTTATGTGTTGGGGTCAGTCTCTTGAAAGGGAAATCCAACTTTTAAGGGAAACCCCAAGCAGCTTGTTGACAGTGTTGGCATAGATGAGACCACAGTCATTATGTGCTTCCTGGCAGAAGAAGTCCTACTGGGCTAATGAGGGGCTGAATGTGCCTTTTTTTACTCTCAGTGGGTAAGGCACCGGGTTTCCCACTAAGACTAGTATCTCCCAGGTGGTAGTTGCTCTGTTATGGGGTTAGATGTAACTAGCACATTCTCACAAGCAATTCTAGAATGTAGGTGCAAGGGTGAACCCTCCATGAGCAACATAGTGGGAAAAGGTAGCCTTAACTATGATTTGGGTGGGTGTATGTCTATTTTTTGTAGTTTTATCAGTGGGAGTATCCTTTAATTTAGGGGGTGTTAGTGGTTGTGTTTTTGTTTTTTTGGGTGTGTCTGGGACACTGTGATTGGAAGAGGACCGCCTTCTTCTACCTGGCTCATAAATCAAACCCACAACCAAAACAATACTACTAAGTGATCTGAATTCTGCGGACATCAATGCTACCTCAGTAGCCAAACCCCTCACTGCACTGGGCTTTACTCACTGTATCAATACCCCCACCCATGTCAAAGGTCACACCCTCAATTGGATAACGGACCTTAACCCTCACACCACCATCAATACTCATACATCAAGCCCACAACCAAAACAATGCTACTAAGTGATCTGAACTACGGACTCAACCACCCTGCGGACATCAATGCTACCTCAGGAGCCAACTCCCTCACTGCACTGGGCTTTACTCACTGTATCAATACCCCTACCCATGTCAAAGGCCGCACACTCGACTGGATAGCAGACCTTAGCTGTCACATCACCATCAACTTTAACACCCCCTGCTTCTGGAATCACCACCACATTGTGGCTTTCACCATCTCATCCTCTACACTGCCGCCCCCACCCACCGTCGCCCTGCCTCCTACACTCGCCCACAATTCTTGCAAACTCTCAAAAGATGCCATTTAACCATGGCTATTGGATCTGAATCACTTTAATCTCCACTCCAATGACCTCAGCTCACTAGCAGACCTATACGCAAGGACTCTTACCACTGCAGTTCACAACGTTGCACCACTAGCCCCCTGCCCGCAAACCCAAACAGGCAAGACATGCCAAAGCCTGGTTTACTCAGGAGCTCCACTTTGCCAGTGCCTCCAAAACCTACACACAAGCAATAACCACAGTTAAAGTGACCTCTTTTAACATCAGAATCGCAATGCTAACTCTAGCACATGGGAGATATTTACCTTTCTAAAAGAACTCAAAGATGCCGCTTAGTGCATAGAGATACAAAATGCCATGTTGAAAAAAATAGACAAATTGCACAAATAAATCCTTCGCAAATAATCCCAACCATGCCCACAACAGCACACGCTCCCGACCTTGTCAAGCAAACCACCGAATGTAGCCCACTGTTTAATTTCAGACCCATCACTGAAGAAGAGACAGTCTGCATCCTTAAGATCCTGAAACCCACCAGGTGCAAATGAGACATCTGCCTAGCCTCCATTGTTAAGGAATGCTCAGAATCCCTTTTCCCAATCATCACCAAATTCATAAACAGCCCCTTTGCCACCGGCCTTGTACCCGCCATCCTTAAAGAAGCCTGGGTTCTCGCACTGATCAAGAAAGCTTCCTTCAATCCAACCATCCAGACAAATACGGGCCCATCACCATAGTCCCTTTTCTACTGAAAATTCTAGACAGAGTGGCCTACATGCGAATCTAGAATTTCTTGAGGACCTCCATATCCTAGGAACACGACAATCAGGCTTCCGCCCAGGCCATCATACTGAATCTGCCCTGCTCGATCTAAAGAACCAGCTGGATGAGTTCAGAGACAAAGGTACTCTTACACTACTCCTTCTATTAGACCTCTCAGCTGCGTTTGACCTCGTCAACCGCCATACCCTTTGCCACCACCTCATCACAGCAGCCCATTTTTCACCCGAGACCACGGCCTGGGTCGCTTCATTCCTGAAAGACAGATTCATGCTATTGTTCGCTGACAATGCCAGTGCCCCACCTGATCCCATCCCTTGCAGAGTCGCTTAAGGACTCTTAAGGCATAGCCCCCAACCTCTACAATATATTTACCAAACCCCTATTTGACCCACTTGATTCCATCGGCATATTATACACCAACTATGCTGATGGCACCCAAATTCTCCTCCCCCTGTCCAGAAACTACCTAGACGACATGCACACTCTAAACAAAGAGTTCTCTACTATCCAGACTTGGATGGCCACACACCGACTGCCTGAATGATGAAAAGACAGAGATCCTCCTGGTCGGTCCCTCATCCACAACCAAGAAACTCAACTCCACTTACGCATCTTTCAACATTGACAGCATCCAAATCCCTGTGTCCTCTTCAGTTAAGACCCTTGGAGTCTTGACCCCACTCTATCACTCACATACCAGTTGAATGCTATCACCTCATCCACTGACCACACCACAACACTAATCAATGCCTCCAGAGCCTTTCTAGCCCTGGACAGTCACCTCACCATCGCCAGAGCAACCATCGGGGCAAAGCTTGATTATTGTGATGCCCTGTTTACAGGCGCCTCACAGAACAGCATCAGTAAGGTAAAATACAGGTTATCCAGAACAATGCCATCAGAGCTGCCCTCGACATATCCAATCAATCAACAGACTTTTATTCAGTGTAGAAAACCAAGTTATACAGCAAGTACACACTACAATTTTTTGATAAAATTCATAGATGTACAAGTGGCTAAAAATGTTATGAAAAGATGGAACATCATCAACTAAAAGCCTTCATTCATGCAACAGCAGCAATAGTTAAATACAAGGATACCAGTGAAATAAAGAGACTCACAAAGTAAAACCTCACTTGGTATGGACCATAGTTCATAAAGCACTACCGATAATCAATTGCATGGATACTGGTGGGGAGAGTAAACCCACAGCCCAAGTATCAGTATCATTAGGCTAGATAGGCTGAACTCCTGCTTCTAAGCCCTTTAAAACCTTTGATTTATGCAACCACACTCTTTGAGTGTATCTAGCAGTTGCAAAAATGACATGTGATTGTAAAGATTGCCCCAAGAGCTTAATGGCATCAACTATGCAACAAATCCTCAATTTGTTTAATACTGGCTTCAAATAACAGCATCTCAGATTAATTGCGAAGGGACATGCCAGTAAATAGTAAGTTAGCATTTTGTCTGCTAATTTACACATGGGACATAATGCAGAAGCGTTTTCGTGCCACACTCTGGTGAAGGAAGAAATCTGTAGAATCCCTAGTTTCATGTGAATATATAACGATTGTTCAAAAGGGGGCAAGATGTAGTCAAAATAGGTATACTGATCACCTGGCGACCACGAAGGTAAGTAATCTGGGCCCAACTTTAACATAGCAGCGTTGCCCACTAACCTCTCTCTTATTCTTGTTTTTATCATCTCCTTCAGGTTTGATGACCTTGTACCAAGGCAGACTAGTTTCTCAGGTCACTTATTCCGAACACGTTCTCAGTGTATATTTCAAATGTGTGACCGATTTAACACGGTGCACCCCATTCAGGGATAACAGAACGTTTATTGCTTTGCAGTAATTTACCAACTCATCTGTGTTCCACAAGCGCTCCTAATATAGTGCCGCTTTGAACTCGATTGAATTACATAATGGAGCAACGTTGAGTCCAAGCTGTAACAACAATGAGGGTGCACTGCTCGGAAGGAGAACCAATTTTGGTATGAATGGGTGCTCTATGCTGGCCAATTTCCTGGTTTTGGCATATCACCAGAGTTCAGAGCCATAAATGGCTGCAGGTACAGACAGTTTATTGCACAGTTCCAAAGTCAGGGATATTGCACCACTGCCATGCCTACTGTGGGATCATTGAATTGCCCCACTGTATTTTTCCAGGGTAACTACCTGACATGAGGATTTGTTGCGACCATGCCCCAAAATCTTGAAATCTGACACCTGGGTAGTCAAAGTATTTGACCTGCTCCAGTCTGACATTATTTACTTGGATCAGCAAGGGGCAGTACCTGGAAAACTGTGGTTTAAACACCATTGGCCTCATAACAACCCTGGAGTAGCTGTGCCTGTCAAACAGGTACGGCTGCCGTGAAAGTTGCATTTTTCTGGCCCCTAGCAATAGGGACGTACAGGGCCATTCCGACCTTGGCGGACCCTGTACGTCTCCATTGCCAGGGGCCGTAATCCTTTACTCCCCATTCCCATTCTAGCCCCATACGGCTCAATGGGAATGGGGCGGTCGGATGCACTGGCACTGTTTATAACGGTGCCAGTGCATCCGAGATACTGTGCTAGCGGGTGCCTTTCTGCCTGCTAGGTCCGACCTGGTGTGCAGAAAGGCACCTGTGAGCACAACTCGTAGTTTGCCGGTCTGGGATCTACAGTACCGGCATGCTTACCGGTACAGCAAACTTATAATGCTGCCTCATGACTTTTGTTTTTTCTGCATTCAATGTGAGATGCAAATCTTTGCATTTTGACAGAAAAATGTTCAATGAGTTTTTCAAACCCATCAATGTAGTGGCCAAAATAACTGCATCATCCACGTAGAATAGGGCAGGGATCTCGAATGTTCAAAGCAGCCCCTCACCAGGTCATTTATTACCTCCTGGATGTAAATGCAGAATAGAAGGGGGCCAGGATCCATCCTTGTCTTACCCCTTTATTTACAATGAAAGCATCAGTTTGCTCCCCACATAGACCATAACATACAGTGGCTCGATTCTCCTCATATGGTAACATTATAGAGGTCAGCAGTTGAGTGGGAATGTTGCGATCTCGTAAAATCTGCCACAGTGAGACACTTGACAGTGCATCAAATGCAGTTTTCAGGTCCGGAAATAAAGCATATAGTTTCATTTTGCGTAATACCATATATTTCACTTCCCAGTTTCCCTGATGCAGGATGGGCTCCCTCCCACCTCGTGGCCTGGAGGCCTATGAATCCTTGTATACCCCACCAATGAAAGAAGGTAAGCCCTCTGGGCGAATTTGAGGACTGATGATGTGCTCTGGGTGCCAACCTGAAATATCTTTGTTGTGCAGAACATCGCTGTGTTTCACTTGAAACAAAAGATGATTTCATCCGGTGTCTACTATTGTGCTGCGCATTGCTGTACTGCAGGAATGATGTTCAGAACACCATCTTTATTCACATACCTGGCCTCCTATATCATGACCGACACTGTTTACTGCAATGCTGCTGTGCCTGGCCCTGCACCTGCGTGCCTGGGATTGGCTCCTCAGTCATTCTTAATGACCAATCAGGCAAGCCGGCAGGCGAATGCTGGCCTGCCTGGAAGGGCCACAAACTAGGCCCTTCTGTGTCTGCCTTTTCCCCTCACTTCCTGGTTTCCCTGATGCCAGATGTGCTCCCTCCCACCTTGTGGCCTGGAGACCCATGGATTCCCCTATGCCCAACCACCGATTGATGGTGAATTTGGGGACTGATCTTGATGCGCTGTTATGCTCACCTGGTTTCTGCAGGGACGTTGGGGCATGGTTGCAGCCCTCCCTGGAAGTGGATCTCCCCTATCTGGCTTCTTCCTCTGCAAATAGGCTGTGGGCTGCAACAATTGGTGACACTGCTCCTGTTCATTAATAATAATGAACTCTCCGTCCTGCTACTCTCTGCAGGGGTACTTCTTGATGGAACTGAGTTCCTTCGCTGGCCCCTCGTACGTGGTAGCCGAGTCCAGCTGTGACTATTCCACTTCTTATGGTGTCTGTCAGTTCTATTGTCTCTTTTCGTTGTTTGAAGGTTTTGTATTGTTAATGCCTCTCTTCTGATTTCTTCCTTCAGGTGGAATTGCGGCCCAGCAGCGGCCTTGGAGCACGAGGCGATGCCAGATGGAAGAGGGGAGGATCTGCGATGGTCCGACAACAGGTAAGTGGTGGTTTAAGGTTAAGCACAAGGATAGGTGGCGGCACAACCTTAAACTGAATGGGCCTCATTACGAGTTTGGAGGTAAGTAACTGCCCTTACCGGCACGGAGCAAATACTGTGTCCGTGTTGCTCCAAGCCCACTATTAGAGGGCTATTACGAGTACGCGGGCACAAGGTTTGTGCCATGCCAGTAATGACCTTACCGCCCTGCCGTTAAAGGGTGAAAAATCACCCTTACCGGCATTGCGCAAAGTGCAGATAGCTCCACCGCCATCCATGCCGCCGGCATTAGCGGTCACCGCTATCAGCATAATGGTTGGGGCCTCATGCATGCTCCCCGTGGGGCTGAAGCTCCCTGGCCAGGACTCCACCGCAGACAGCTCATGGTTGCTGCCATACTGATTGCTGGGTGGGGAGTGTTGGGGTGACTGCTGTGGGCCTGTAGCAGTAGGTATTCCGGGTGTCGGAGTGTGTTGTTCATCATCGGACACAGCTGCCGTGGCAGCTGTCTCCCCAACGGTTCTGCTTGCAGTGGATATCATGCCTTCAGCCACTGGCTCCTGTGTGGATGTGGCTGGTGGAGGTGCTGTGATGGTGTCCGTAATGCAAGTTTGTGCTGTCGGTTCCTGCGTTGTGTTGGGCTTGCGCAGTAGTCCAGGTTGCCCTCTTCACCTGGATGTTGAGGGACGGTTTGCTGGCTCCATGCCCCTGGACCTCTTGGCTGGTGTCGCAACATCCTCCCTGGGGTCCTGATCTTCACTCTCAGATTGTGTTCATGTGGGGGAACAAGAGAGGGAGTCCATTAGTGATGGGTCTACATGCATCAGGCATGCATTGGGGTAGCTGCATTACTATGGAATGGCAGGTAATTGGTGTTGGGGTAGTGACATACGGGTTGCTAGCCTCTTGGGTGGGTCATGCAGGGATGCGTCTGGGATGTAACATATGTGGGGTGAATCATGCATGTAGATGAGATGGTGCTGTGCACTGCCTGTAGGCAGTCTTGCAAACATGTGTCTGGTGGACCCTGATTTGCATCATTGCACTGGCAGTTGCTCATGAGCGGTCATCGCTAATAGCAGTGACCGCTAATAAGCAGAACCGGAAGTAGCGTCATCGCACAGGAGCGGGAAAGAGCACGGTGGCCATCTTTAAAAACACAATCCATTGCCATGCTCTGTAACCAGGACCCATATCACCACCACACCTGTTCCAACATATACTTGCAGCATATTACAATGCCCAAGGCACTAAAAAAAGGTGCTGCGCGCTTGCGCAAGAAGCACTTCTCAGAAGAGGAGCTCAACATGCTGGCAGATACGCTGGTAGAAAATGGGGATGTTGTCTTCTTCAATGGCATGCGGCGACCTGCATTACAATGGAAAAAAGAGATATGGGCGGAGTGGTGAGGAAAGTGAGTGCCCTTGGCACCACCCCGCGAACAGTGAAAGATGTCCGCGATTGCTGGGACGACCTGTGCTTATGCGTCGGCAACATCATCTCTGCTAACCGTAGCCAGGGGATGGCAATAGGTGGTGGTGCGGCCTCCCCCATAAAGATGCACCGCTGGGAGGAGACCTGTGCGAGCACCATCGGGATGGAGGCAATCGAGGGAGTGGGGACATGGAGGGTGGAGCCCCGTCATCAGCTGATGCAGGTAGGTGTCCCAATTGAACCACTGTAAAGAATAACACAATGATGTCCCCCTGAACTGACAGTGCAATGATGCAAAGCAGGGTCCACCAGACACATGTTTGCAAGACTGCCTACAGGCAGTGCACAGCACCATCTCGTCTACATGCATGATTCACCCCACATATGTTACATCCCAGACGCATCCCTGCATGACCCACCCAAGAGGCTAGCAACCCGTATGTCACTACCCCAACACCAATTACCTGCCATTCCATAGTAATGCAGCTACCCCAATGCATGCCTGATGCATGTAGACCCATCACTAATGGACTCCCTCTCTTGGTCCCCCACAGGAACACAATCTGAGAGTGAAGATCAGGACCCCAGGGAGGATGCTGCGACACCAGCCAAGAGGTCCAGGGGCATGGAGCCAGCAAACCGTCCCTCAACATCCAGGTGAAGAGGGCAACCTGGACTACTGCGCAAGCCCAACACAACGCAGGGACCGACAGCACAAACTTGCATTACGGACACCACCACAGCACCCCCACCAGCCACATCCACACAGGAGCCAGTGGCTGAAGGCATGATATCCACTGCAAGCAGTACCGTTGGGGAGACAGCTGCCACGGCAGCTGTGTCCGATGATGAACAACACACTCCGACACCCGGAATACCTACTGCTACAGGCCCACAGCAGTCACCCCAACACTCCCCACCCAGCAATCAGTATGCCAGCAGCCATGAGTTGTCTGTGGTGGAGTCCTGGCCAGGGAGCTTCAGCCCCACGGGGAGCATGCATGAGGCCCCAACCATTCCGCATGCACCAACAACATCCGCCAATGTCCGGGACAGGCAGGAGGGTATCAGGGCAATACAACAGCGCTAGGAGGATCTGACAGGGCTGCTGACCCATCACATCACTGAATTTGGCCACGCAAGGGAGGAAATCAGGGAATGGACAGCATCCCTCAAATCTGCCATTGAGTCCACTGGCAAAGACATATGTAGCGAATTGGCGTCTGTGAGGCAGATCCTCACCCAAATGGTGTCAGCATTGGAGGCCCTGCGTGCCACACAGGTGGTTGAACAACTAGAGACCTCCTCAAATGCCAGCTCCAGACAGACCAGCCCCCTGCGTAGGTCTGGGTGGAATATGTGTGTGCAGGTCAGACAGGGGTCCACTCGATCCTGCCAGTGGAAAAGGGGTGTAGGTGTAGCCTGCCATTCCGAACTCCTGAAGACTAATGGTGTATACAAGTGCACACCATGTGTGGGGAAGTTGAGGGGGGAGGGGGCAGGGGGAGGGGAGAGAAGGTGTGTGGGGAAATTGAGGGGGGAGGGGGAGAGGGTGTGTGGGGAAGTTGAGGGGGGAGAGGGTGTGTGGGGAAGTTGAGGGGGGAGGGGGAGTGGGAGAGGGTGTGTGGGGATGTTGAGGGGAGAGTGGGAGGGGGGAGGGTGTGTGGGGTGGAGGGCTTGTGCACTTAATATGTTACATTTCTTCAATACACCTGTTGTGAAATCAGAATTCTCATGAGCGGACATTGCTTATGTGTGCGTGTGCTTTATTGGTGAACTGTCTACAGTGTCCATGTCCCTGACACACCCAGTGCCCTGAGTCCCACCTCCATGTCACACTCCCCATCCATGTGTGCTAGAAACATTGGTTTATCAAAGTCTGACGCATGGCACGTCCCTCCTGTGCATTGCTGCCTCCCTGAAGTGCAGCCCCATCTCCATCCTCCTCATCCTCATCGTCAGGTGGTTGCAGTTCAGCATCAGGGGGCAGAGGCACATTCCGTCTGATGAACATATTGTGTAGCATGACACATGCCATGACGATCTTGCCCACCTTCTCATGCCTGTACAGGAGTGCACCACCAGACCTGCTAAGGCAGCGGAACAGTGCCTTCAAAAGGCCAAATGTCTGCTCAATCACCACACGGGTACGTGTATGCGCACAATTGTAGTCCTCTTCGTGCCTGTTCTGCGGGTTCCGGACTGGGGTAAGGAGCCACCTCTTCAAGGGATAGCCTGCATCACCTGCATGTGTGCAACAATGGTTATGTGTAAGTGATCACATCATATGGGACCTGTATCAATGACACCATAGCATGCATTTATTTCCTGTTTGCACCCACATATCCATGCATGAATTGAGCCTCATGATGTAACTGCAATGTGTGTATTCATCTGATCGACAGGTGTGCGTGGCATCGTCTAGTAGGCGCAGGGGTGTCCTATTCCTTGTGAGTGCCCATGCACTGTGGTAGTCCACACCGGTTGTTCCCATGATCTGGGTGCTCTGTAGTCAATTGTATGTGTTCATCCTGTCACCGTTGATGGCAGACTTCATGTGAGTCCTTTGTACGCAGTAATGGAGAACTGTCCTCTTTCATGATGGTATTTCGTGCTGTGCATTGGCCATACTAATTGCTTGTCACTGCATTGTGTTGCGGGGGATATGGTCTGATTATGTGCAGTGTACATGTTGATGGTTATGGAATGGTTGTAGCACTGCATCATTTTCATGGTAGGGCAGTTTACGTCTTGCATTTTGGGTCAAGACTGGCCTGCTTTGGGGTATGAGCATGGTCCATCCTCTCAGGTACTCTCAGCCAGGTGAAGTATGCATCCCCCCCTCCATCTCAGCCAGGTGAAGTAGACATCTCCCCCCCATCTCAGCCAGGTGAAGTATGCATCTCCCCCCACCCCCATCTCAGCCAGGTGTAGTATGCATCTCTCCACCCCCATCTCAGCCAGGTGAAGTATGCAACCCCCCCCATCTCAGCCAGGTGAAGTATGCATTTCCCCCCCCCCATCTCAGCCAGGTGAAGTATACATCTCTCCCCCTCTCTCAGCCAGGTGAAGTATGCATCTCAGCCCCCAATCATCTACCCACATCGCGATGGCATGAGCCTGACATGCAACTCACTGAGAAGCCAGGATCTGTGCCCTGCGTGTCGCTCCATGTAGCGTGGTATCGTGGAATTCGGCATGACCATTGAATCATGGGTTGATCCGGGAAATCGGGCACAACAATGTGTGATGATCTTGTTTGAGTCACATACCATTTGCACGTTGATGGAGTGGTATAAGTTACGGTTGCGGTACACTACCTCCATGGCATTTGGGACCACCAATTCAACATGGGTGCAGTCGATGGTGCCAATGCAACCAGGGATGCCCGCCAGTGAATGGAAACCAACTTTGGTGTTTGTGATATCCTGGGCTGTCTGTTGTAGGAAAATGTGGTCGCCTGTGTGCTCAGGAGGGCATCAAGAACTTGGTTCAGCGTACGTGAGAATAATGGTTGTGATATGCCATGCATGTGCCCCACTGTGTGCTAGTAGGTGCCTGTGGCCTGGAAGTTGATCACAGACACTACCTTCAGTAGTGGTGGGATGGTGGTGCGTATTTCAATCAGGCTGACAATGTCGTCATGTATCATGTTCACAATGGTGGTGATGGTGTCCCGGTCCAGACGTACAGGGTGTGGATCTGCTCAGGGATTAGGTTGAATGGACTGGCTCTGATGTGAGGGATTGGGGGCTGCCTGCGTGGTACAACTGGCTGCACTGGTGGGGCATGCTGGGCCTGCCTCACCCTCCTTCTCCTCCTGCATCACCTCTGTGCTGCCTGTTGTTGTTGTTGTTGTTGTTGTTGTTGCTGGCGTTCCACTGCAATCATGTCCTCCAGCCCCAGCATTGCTAGTAGTATTGGAATAATGTTTGTGTGTGACTGGGTGTGGGAAGGGGTGGGGTGTGCTCCTTTTGTGCTGGGCCAGTCTATATTGCCTCCACCTGTGCTGATTGTGTGCACCTGTGGCAGTTTATGAACACTGCACATGGCCGTTTACGGGTGGTCCGCGGTGCCAGTATTTTCTCCATGCCGGTTAGGTACTTTTCTGTCTTCTGTAGGCCGTTATTAGCATGTCCGTATTACTTGTGTTCAGCTCCTGTTTATGCCATGCCGCTATTGCCAGCATGTGAGGTCGTGTGCCCGCGCCCATGGCGCAATTAGCGGCACCTATATTTACGGTGCCGCTAATAGCGGGTTGGTGGGTCATAATGGACCGGAGCGGTAAACGATGCCGGTAATCCTTTAACGGCATCGTTTTTCCCTTACCTCCAACCTCGTAATGAGGCCCAATGGGCCTCATTACGAGCTTGGAGGTAGCCATGGTGCTATTAGCGCCATGGCTGCCTCCAAACTCGTTCCGACTCCGCCCTGGTGAATGGATCAATTACCGGTCCATTCCAAGGTTGACGGGAACAGTAATTCCCCATTCACCAGGGCCATTCCCTATTTACATTTGAGCCCCCATAGGGCTCAATGCGAATGGGGAAGGCGCTAATAATGGTACCGCAAATTACAGTACCGTTATTAATTCCAGAGTCCCTTTGCGGGTCCCGTCCTTAACGCCTGGAAAAACCAGGCATTAAGGGTGGACCCGCAAAGGGAACTCGTAGTAGGGTGGTAAGGGATTACCGGCACCGGTGCCCTTACTGGTGCTGGTAATCCCTTACCACCCACCTCGTAATGAGGCCCAATGTCTTTAATGTCTAACTTTTTCTTTCGTATTTCTGGCAGGTGCCGTCTTTGTGAATGATGTCGTGCTGTGGTGTCAAGATTCGGCAGGGCTGAAGCTGGAATGCTGGATGCCAGGTTCGACGAGAGGTGCATGCAGGCAAGAACAGGTAGGTAGTATGAAGCTGGAGCCCAAGAGGTGAGTCTGCAGTCAAGCGGCGATGAGCGTTACGCAGCATGTGAGTGCAGAATAATGCAAAGCGTTCGCACGAAGGCTGGGCGGGCTTATATAGTCGAGTTCCCAGCCACGCCCACTAGCTCTAGCTTACCAGCCACACCCTGCCACTCCTAGATGATGATGCACATGCAACCCAGTTCCCCAGCAGCCAAGCCCAAACCAAATGCACATGAAAAGTTCCTGTGCTCATGAATAAAGCACTCCTGCACCAAATACACGTTTATATTCACACTGTTCATGAGCCTGGCACCAAAGGTGCCAGGACGGAGTCCACCTGGGCCCCCTGTGCTTGATTGTCCCAAACGGACGAATGAGAGCTTTGTTACTCCTTGCCCCATCCCTTGATGGTGCGGCGTCTGTGTTCTTGGGCCAGTGGCCATGACATGCACTCTGGGCGCCAACCTCAAATCTGTTTGTTGTGCTGAACATTGATGCGTTTCACTTGAAACAAAAGATAGTTTCATCTGGTGTCAACTATTGTGCTGCGCTCGGCTGTACTGCAGGAAAGGTGTTCAGAACACCAACTTCATTCACATACCAGGCCTCCTTCTTCATGGCCGATGCTGTTTACTGCAATACTGCTGCGCCAGGTCCTTCACTTGCTCGCCTGGGATTGGTCCCTCAGTCATTCTTAATGACCAACAGGCAAGCGGCACATGAATGCCAGCCCACCTCCTGGGCCCATGAACTAAGGCCCCTGTCTGTGCCTGTCTGAGCCTTGTTGGGCCCCCTCTATTGCCCTTGATCTCCACCCAAGCTCATCCCTGCTAACTCATCCTGTTTCTGGGTCATTGAGACCTGTCACGCCTGGCCTGATTGCATGGAACTCCTTAACTCCTCCCTGTAAGTAGCCAACTCTTTTTCATTAGCATCACTGTGACTTTGACACCTACAGTGTTGGTGTGGTCTGCCTTAATGTTTACTACAGCCACTGTTGTAGCATGTGTTTTAGTGTGCTCTACCTGTAAAATGGAATATAGTAGTTGTTCACCCCAGCCACTGTTGTAGCAGGTGTTTTGGTGTGCTCTGCCTTAAAATCGAGTTTAGGTTTTGTTCACCCCAGCCACTGTTGTAGCATGTTTTTTGGTGTGCTCTGCCTTAAAATTGAATTCAAGAGTTGTTCACCCCAGCCACTGTTGTAGCCTATAGCATGTGTTTTAGTGTGATCTGCCTTAAAATCGAATTTAGGAGTTGTTCACCCTAGCCACTGTTGTAGTTTCTGTTTTAGTGTGCTCTGCCATAAGGTCGAAATTAGGAGTTGTTCACCCCAGCCACTGTTGTAGCATGTGTTTTAGTGGGCCTTGCCTGTAAATCGAATTTAGGAGTCACCCCAGCCACTGTTGTAGTATGTGTTTTAGTGCGCTCTACATTAGCATCGAGTTTAGAAATGGTTCACCCGAGCTACAGTTGTAGCATTTGTTTTAGTGTGCCCTGCCTTAAAATCGAGTTTAGGAGTTGTTCACCCCAGCCACTATTGTAGCATATGTTTTAATGTTCCCTGCCTGTAAATCGAATTTAGGAGTTGCTCACCCCAGCCACTGTTGTAGCATGAGTTTTAGTGTGCTCTGCCTTAAAATCGAATTTAGGAGCTTTACATCTGCTGCCTTTTCTGTGCCTGGTTGTGTACAGTGTTCCTCCCCTTCCTCCCCCTCTGACACCTTCTCCTCACACTCCTTATAACTCTTGCATGTATTTCTGTTGTGTGTCTTACCAAACACCCCCACTCCCCTCTCTCCTTTTTCATGTTTAACTCTTGAATCTTGTAACGGCCGTCAGGCACATGCAAATACCTGTCAACTGTTGTTACAGTACTCTATTCCTTATGCTGTACCTCTAAAATGGTAAGCACAAGGAGACTACGTGGGTGAAGGCTTGAGGATGCGCTATGCACATTGGACTTAGTTGGTGTCTCTGAGCTGCGTTCTACGTGTCTATACCAGGTACCCACTGAATGCCTGGTATCAGGTAAACATAAGAAAGAAGTGACACATAGATGCGCGCTCTACCCTAAATTAAAGTCCTTTGGAAAGATAAACTTAGTCCATAATATGAATGGTATGGGTTGGTTTTAATGACATTTGTCCACACAAAGTCAGCAGACACGTGTTTCGACCATAGGTCGTTTTCAAGGCAATAGTTCTGTACGTATGATTGCAGATGATGGATGCATATCGCAGTAAGTATCTTCCAAAATTCACATATATTCTTGCTAAATATAAAAGGGCTTGATCCCTAGTATCCGGAGTAGATCTCAAAATCTACTAATGTCATTAAAACCAATCCATACCATTCATATTATGGATTAAGTATATCTTTCCAGAGGACTTTAATTTAGGGTAGAGCGCGCATCTATGTGTCACTTCTTTCTTATGTATAACTCTAAAATGCATTGCCCATTCTGAATATCCCAAGGTTTAGTAAGAATGTTAAACCTTGTAATCCTTGTAACCTTTTTTTACTCCCTGCATTGGAGCGCTTTGAAATGCTTGATCAAGTGTACAGACGCTTTATAAATGACCAATACATAAATAAATATATATTTTTGGATCACTGTGAACAATAAGAATCAGTGACCTATTGTACCCGAGTGGGTGCAAAAATCAGCTTGCAGGTCACTCAACGAGTTGTTATTGTCAACCCATTCCTGCATTTGGTTGAGGATCACCTTCCCAAATGTCTTCCCTGCACAGTCTAATAGGGGAATCGGGCGGTAGTTTCCTGGTGACTCACCAGCCCCCTTTTTTATACATTCGGACTATTACTGCATTCAACCAGTACTTGGGATAGACCTAAAACGAAGCACAGCATTGAAGAGTTTCATCAGCACTGGGGCCCAAATTGCTGGCTCACCCTTATAGAGATCCAGCAGAATCAGATCTCTGCCTGCCGCACTGACGCTATTCTTTTGTTTCGGTGTCTTCACAACTTCATCGATTGATATTAACAGCCCAGGAGATATCGAGTACCTTGCGGACCAAGGCTCATTAGCCGGAGAGGTCATCCCTCCTTACTCTTATATAGAGCACTGAAGCGGGAGTACCATGAGAGGGCACGCATCATACAGTTATGTGTTTTGTCCCCATTCAATTCTTTCCTGTGTCCATTTTCCAAAATGTGATATGTTCTTGATCAATCATTGCTTTTGTAAGAGTGGCCCAGTAGTTAACCACAAATTCACTCTTTTTCCATGCAATCAAATTTTTATATTCCCATCGAAGGGACTGTAGCTCATTTTTATCGGCCCCCATATCTGATTGAACACACCTCACTAAATTCTTCTTTGCTATACCACAGGTGTCAGCATACTAACTAGGGGCTAAGTGTGCTTTCTTTTTTGCAGCCATTATGGGCAGGGAGATGTACATGACCACATTTTCTTTTAGGAGCTGAAATTCCTTCATTATGTCAATGTCTGTGGCCTTGCCATTACAGATGTTCTCTGAATTTCTCCTGAATCGCGCCATACAGTACAGGTGTAGCTCAGTGTTCTATTGTTCTTTCCCATTTTATCGATTTTCCTGCATGGCCTGTCAGAAGGATGGGACGTTGTCTCATGGAGTTGCAAACTGTCTCCTTGGCCACACTTTCTGGTCTAACTTGAACCTCGGAATCCTGAACAGTTTCCCATGTATTGCCTGAGATCGTAATATCATCAATTAAAGATGACCCAGGTCCCCCATTGAAAGTCAATTTAGCCGGCTGGTCCTTGACGGAATTGGCCATTGCATGCACTCTGATTGAGAGCCTGTAAAGTACAGAATGATTCCAGTAAAAGTGGATGGATTCTGTTGGGAGGGCCAGCAATGAGGTCAGCTATATCCCATGACTGGTCTTGATCATCCCAGAGACACATTGTGTCCTTCAGAGGATTGATTTGGAGGTTCAAGTCACCAGCCACCAATTTACAATTACTTGGCAATTTAAAATGACCCTTTGAGGTTGCATAGTGTTAACATTACTTGCTGTCCCTGTGGTTTGTTGTATAGATTATAAAGCAGCATGTTTTCTCCCACATCAGTTTTGATTAGTAGCATTGCATTTGTAAATCAAGCTAATTTGTACACAGTTTGGTTACTTCCCATCCCAGATTGATATCCAGCCACACATGTATATTGCCCTTTGGCCTCCCCGTTTGGCCTTTAGAGGCTGGGATGCAGAAAGTTCTAAACTCTTGAAACATTCCAGGTTGAACTGTCCAGGTTTCTTGGAAGAGAATCTCCTGGTGCTACCAAATAAATCGCCACCATTCCAAATCATCAATATGGCGGGAGAGACCTGCAACATTCCAAGATAAATGTGTGTATGTTTGCTTATTGTCGCCTGTGATGTTGACACCTCCCACTCAATCCACAGCCTCCGGACTGACATGTTCCCTAGCGAGCAAGGGGTGGAAGCGTGAGTATGTATGTTATTGTTTGGCCTTGAGCTTTCATAATGCACAAATCTTCTCCGACCCTACGGATTAAATTGATTTGAATTCCCACTATTGATGAAAGATCTGTGGGATTTCAGGACGATCGTAACATTTCAAGGTAGATAAGTCTGGTCATCTATGCCCAGGACTCCTTTTACCAGCAGGCTAGAGCTCAGAAACACCTGAATGTGGTCAAACAGGGAGTTGGGTGTTGATATCCTGTGACATCCCATAATAACATCTCTTATTATAAATAAGCAGCCCTTGGTGTGACGAAACCAGTGGATGCACTTATTAATTAGAGTTTCCCCGGTTTCATATGAACTGGTGCACAAACACAGAACATTTGTCATAACCACTAGTGGGGGATCCCACCCTCTTCCAAATTCGGTTCATTCCCAACAGATGGGGATAGGAATGGATTCCCCAAAGGTATACAGTTTGAACCCGTAAGTAAAGGCACAGTTCTTATTGTGGTGTTTGCTCAAGAGCATGCATTGGGAGTTTGTTTATTAAAAGAACCATGTCCACGATGATGGATGAACTGTTTCCATAAAGAGTTTTGCTCTACTTCCTCTCTGAGTTTATTATGATTGCCTGCCCAGTTTGCAGCATGGCAGGTGGGCATGGGGCCCTTAAGCACTGGAGGTTATCGGGTCATTCTTTCTAATGATTTGGGTGTAATGCACATAGCTCTTTTCTGGTTTATGACCTGAGGATCTTGAATACTTATTGACGTATTGGGGTCCACATTTGGCAATAGTTCCACGCCTTAAACCAGAAGAGCCACCATGTCTTTAATTTCTAGTATCATATCTACTATTGTGTTCAACTTGCTTCTTATTGAGTTGTTAATTAGGTCTTAGATCTCATTTAAGATAGCCTTCTGTTTTACAGATGGATCCGCCGATTCATGTGGTGGCAAGAACCCTGGATTCTGGATGACTAATTGAGGTTTGGAAATAGATAAAACTTTGGAATTCTTTCTCTCCACTGAGGGTCATTGTTCTGAGTTAACATTCGTGCCTTTCCTGATGGTATGGCTTCTTCTTTTCCTGTCTTGAACCATTTCATCTAACTGACCTTCTGTCCAAGACCGCTTGTGATTCAGACAGTGGTTCAGATCTGTTAGTAAATGGTATTAAGGGGTACTTCCTGTATTCCCTTGCCTATTGTGCCACATTCTTTTAAATCCTGTGGGGGGCTAGTTACTGTACCATATAATGGGTTTGTATGCAGGATTCCCAAATCCTTTCCTGTTCCTAGACGGAATTCCACAATTTTACTGAAGTTGTCCCGGGGATATAATCTATGCCCTTTGCTTGGAACGTGTAATTCTTCCCCCTTCCTGCCCTGGGAAAGGCTAATCTTAAAGGGAAACAACAGATCTTGTTTTGGTGCTCTTGTTTTTTTTTTATCTTCTAGTAGAGGTTACTAGAACCTGTGGGTCATTTGGAATGGTACAGTTAAAGCTAATAGGTTTGGAAGTTGATATTCGCTCAGCTTGGGACGGGTTGTCACCCTCGGTATCTCGTTGTTACCCTCGCTATCTCCACCGGCAGTTCCACTGCCACAGAATGCATGCGTGTTTGCATCACCAAGACCATCAATAATTAGCTTATTGCCCAATAACAAATCCTCTATTTCATTAACTAAAATATTGACCTCGTTTATGGGGCTCAGTATCATTGAAATATTCTTCCTGATTTGAGGAGGGACAGAAAGTTTGGCCTTCCTTTTGACCATGATTAGACAAGGCGAATATGAATGGACTACATCTATGTAGGTATTGCTTCAGGAAAGAGAAGAAGGGAGGACAAAGAGACCACTGGACGAACTGTGCAAGTATTCACTTCAGCTTGGTTGGCACTCTGGAGCAGGGAACGCCCGACTGGCTACAGGGGCTGCCAGAGTCCAACCCCCCATACCCTGTGTTTCGTAGTCCACAGAGAGATGCTGCAAAACACAAATCACAGCTCATATGTCAGTTATTTCCACCACTGACTTCGCTGGGGGTCTTCTCAAGTACCGTTCCAGAGAGAAAAAAAAAAGAAAGCGTAGATCTCACCAGAAGGCTCCCTCAGCAATGTTCCATTAATCGAATAAAACAGATAAACCAGTTAAAAACAGATTTCAATGGAATTTTGCAGTAATTAAAACCCATTCTTGGGTTCGTAGTAGAGCCAGAGCACCTGGTGCTAGTTCTAAAATGAAACACCAATGGAGTAGAGCACCAGTGCTTTTCCGCCCAAGATCCGGATAATGGGGACAAAGCAGCTTGCCAATGAGGCCAGGGGGGAGAGCAGGGTTAGTGAAGGTTAACTTTAGCTAAGTGGCAGTGCAGTCAATGTGACAGTCAATGTGACGAGGCTTACCGCTCATGATGGTATCTCGAGTGTTAGGGGGAGTTCTCCAAATGTGCTAATTTCCCTTTTGAGACCCCCAGCAACTTCGCTGGATTTCGTGGATTTGATTTCTTTTTACCTGGAAAGAGTGTGAGCCTTTTTTCCCACTCTTTCATGTATTTTGATGTGTATTTTACTTTTGTGTTCTTTGGTTATGGAGTTTTAAAACAACTCCATAGGCATTATCTTTTTCTGTGTGTCACACAGCACCTTCACTGCAGTGGCACAGGGTTGTCTTTCAGACTTCCCAAGGTTTAAATACCTTCTCTGGGACTGACTACCATCTCCCAGAGCATGTACATTTAAATTGACTTTACTAGTATCTTTAAATGTACTGACCCAGCACACACTATCTTCCTATATAGTGCTGAAGGGGTTGCCTAGCTTCCCCTGAGTCAAAACACTCATGTAACAGTAAAATGTTAACCTTTCCTACTTTAAATGGCTTGTGGCAGTGGTTTAGATCAAACTACCATGATTTTTTCCAACGGCTAAAAACGGTAGCTAAAAATCATGTCAGCATTTTTTATCAAGACCTAACTTTTTTTGCCATTTCTTTTAGGAAAGGTCCTTCTTGTGTTTGTCTCTGTGCGCCAAAACAGGTTTGGTCCCTTTGTTGGCCTTTGGCGGGCTTCAGTGTTGAAGCCCTCCACTGGCGCCAACGTGTCTGGGGTGGACAGGATGTGAGGGAGGTGCCCGAAACTCCCTGTGCTTAGTCTCTTAGGAGACCTGAAAGCACTCTGCCGTGATTGGCTGCCTGGCTGTCCGGCAAGGATAGCCACCCTGCTGTGTGAGTGACAGCCAGGCTGGAATGAATGGGGGAAAACTGTTTAAAAGCAGGTCTCTGGGACTTGGAAAGCAGAGTTGACCACTGGAACGAAAGAACCGAATACGAGCTGAAGGAAGAGGACTGCTGCAACTCCTTAACGACCGGTGAAGCCCTGCTGCAGGTCCGAATTGCCTGAAACTCCATCGACAGACAAGCCCTTGAATGTTAACTTCTTCCTTTGAGTTTGGTGGGAACAACCAACTTGCAAGCCACCTGGACACGGTCCCCATCTGGTTGAATTTTCGTCAGAGTGCTGTTCAAAACCGGATAGCCAGAGGGAAGGAAACCAGCTCGTGGACTTTAAGGCACTCATACCTTAAACCGATGTCTTGCTAAAGCTTTTAGCCTAATGCCTGGGCAGTGCAGGAACCTCCCGACGTCCTCCTTCTTGTCCCCACGACTGAAGCACAGGAACAGCGAGATCTGTTCGAACTGCCAGGAACAACTGCCTCAGCCACAGCTCTTCTTCATTGACAAGGTACTTTGCAAATGCGGGCCGGAAATATTTTCGGCTAACGAGAAAGTGCGTGAAACTTTCCTCAACTATGAAGGCTTATCCTTCCCTTACCATTCGTCAAACATTTCGCCTAGCCAATTTTTCTAATCTCCGTGGCAAATACTTAACCATTATTTACCAGAACTGTGCTATCTTATACAAAAGACTCTGAACCATTGACTTTGGCTCAGGCCTATTGAGAATAATTGATGGTTGTATTTAACTGAAACCCTTTGCCCTGCCTATGAATGTATTTGGGCTGTCTATTCTTATATCCTTGTCTTTCTACCAATTTATTAAGCATTTGAAGTGGCATTTTGCTCCCACTCTAGGGGAGCTAAACTTGTTCATTTACTTACTGGTTGTTTAATTGTGGTGTATTAGTGTGTGATATTGAGCTGTTTATGCTAGTGTAATGTTTTCTAACTGACTGAGTAAATAAATGTATATTCTTTTACCAAGAAACCTTGAGTAAGTGTGTATTTGAATCACTGTATTTGTTGGTCCTTTGTGTAACTTGTTCTACTGCTCACTTAAACTCTTGAGATACATCTGGCTGCTCAGCCATCGTTGCCACTTTACTGTGTAGTACAGGTTTGTACCAAAGGTGAAATTGTGCTTACACTTGAAGTCCTAATTGCCTGTAGTGTTCCCAAAGGGTACTGCAGGTGATTCTGCCTAGCATCGAGCAGCATGCCAAGGTCTCTGCAATGTCTGTTCCCAGAGGACCAGTGAAGACCACTCTATCCTGGTTTACCACCCTGCGTGGAACGCCCCGCTCGATTGCAGATTTTGTAAGATTTCAGGCTGTTCCAGGAATATAGCGCATTCCCCTCCTGGTAGGCACTGTAGAAAGACTCTGCTTCCTAGCAGGAAGGGACCACTGAAGACCACTCTGTCCCCACTCAGCATCCCGTGCTAAGCTCTGAACTCGAATGGGGATTTTGTAAGATGGCAGGCTGTTCCAGGAGTATAGCGCTGCCCCTCCTGGTAGGAACTGTAGACAAACTCTGCTTCCAAGCAGGTAGGGACCACTGAAGACCACTTTATCCCCACTCAGCTGCCCTTGACATATCTAAAAGGGCACACATCTCCGGCGCCCGGAAAGAGGTCCACTCGCTCCCAGTTCATGAGCTGATCATTTTCAATTCACCATCCATCACAAACAGACGTCTCTCTGTCTTAATCCGACCCTACCTCTCTCAGAAAATCAACAGAGCCCAGTCAGACAGGCCACTCAGATCAGCTTAGATGAACAAGCTGCTGCTTCTTACATTCAAAAAGTCCAGAGCAGCTGGGGCAAGCTTCCCCACATTTGCAGCCAGACATTGGAACGCACTCCCACTTCCCTGAGATTAGAACAGTTGTACTGGTTGTTCAAGAGAACACTGAAATCATGGCTTTTCAGCTAACTTTGTTCTGAGGGTTTCTCCCCCTGCCTAATCCTGTACATTCACCCACTTCTTCCCCTATTCCCCTCTGGTTACCGGTTGTAACAGCGCCTTGATGCCTCTGGGCTTAGTGCGCTTTATGAAATGCAAAAATAAATAAATAAATGTTGTGCCCCCTGTAGCGCAACCTATAACAAAAATTATGACATCACATCACTGATGACATCCCTAATTACATTACAACAGTATCTGGCATTAAGCATGGCCTTCAGCCATGGTCAGTGTGCCTGCCCAAATGTATTTTAAGACATGAATGGGTGCTAGTCATAGCCTTCAGTTATGGACAACCATATATGTTGGCTTTTACCAGTGGATAAAGCGTTCAACCGTGTCCACTGTATATTATTTACACTGATCAGGCACTAGCCATGGCCTTTAGCACACTATTGGCCAGTGCCCACAATCTTTGGCTGTGCCCACTATATATTCTAACATATAAATGGGCACTAGCCATGGCCTTTGACTTTGTGCAGTTTGTACATCTTTTGGCCATGTCCATTGTATATTTTAAAATAACAAAATATAATAAGCGATGGCCTTTGGCTGTGCCCACTGTGTATTATACAACACTAAACAACCACTAGCTATGTCCTTCGATCGTGCCAACTGTATATTATATAAACTAGCCAGCCACTAGCCATGGTCTTCAACACGATACTAGCCAGTTGCCACGGCCTTTAGCTGTGCTGACTGTATATTCTAACACATTAATGGGCACTAGCTATGGCCATTAGCCATGGCCACTGAATACAGCTTTCTACGTTGCTCACTGTATATTTTAAAAGGATATATGTGAAAATACCGAAAGAGATAATTGCGCGCCGCAAAAATACAAAATGAATTATTTCTAAAGTACAATCATTCCATATTGTGGAATTAATGGTAGTATTACGTGTGGGCATACACGCTGTTAAATTATAAGCTGAAAGTGAAATTAGTGTGTAGAATTAATGATAGTGCAGTCAATGTGACAGTCAATGTGATGAGGCTTACCGCTCATGATAGTATCTCGAGTGTTAGGGAGAGTTCTCCAAATGTGCTAATTTCCCTTACCTTTTGAGACCCCCAGCAACTTCGCTGGATTTCTAGGATTTGATTATTTTTTTTTACCTGGAAAGAGTGTGAGATTTTTTTCCCGCTCGTTCATGTATTTTGATGTGTGTTTTACTTTTGTGTTCTTTGGTTATGGAGTTTTTTCTGTGTGTCACACAGCACCTTCACTGCAGTGGCACAAGTTTGTCTTTCAGACTTCCCAAGGTTTAAATACCTTCTCTGGGACTGACTACCATCTGCCAGAGCATGTCAATTTAAATTGACTTTACTAGTATCTTTAAATGTACTGACCTTGCACACACTATCTTCCTATATAGTGCTGAAGGGGTTTCCTAGCTTCCCCTGAGTCAAAACACTCATGTAACAGTAAAATGTTAACCTTTCCTACTTTAAACGGCTGGTGGCAGTGGTTTAGATCAAACTACCATGATTTTTTCCAACGGCTAACAATGGTAGCTAAGAATCGTGTCAGCATTTTCTATCAATATGGCGCCCAAGACCTATCTTTAAAAACAGACTCTGGTCATCTTTTTTTGCCATTTCTTTTAGGAAAGATCCTTCTTGTATGTGTCTCTGTGCACCAAACAGGTTCGGTCCCTTTGTTCATTGGCCTTTGGCGGGCTTCAGTGCTGAAGCCCTCCTCTGGCGCCAGGGTGTCTGGGGAGGACAGGATGTGAGGGAGGTGCCCGAAACTCCCTGTTCCTAGTTTCCTAGGAGACCTGAAAGCACTCTGCCGTGATTGGCCGGCTGGCTGTCCGGCAAGGATAGCCACCTTGCTGTGTGAGTGACAGCCAGGCTGGAATGAATGGGGGAAAACTGTTTCAAAGTAGGTCTCTGGGACTTGGAAATCAGAGTTGACCACTGGAACGAAAGAACCGAAGAGGAGCTGAAGGAAGAGGACTGCTGCAACTCCTGAATGACCTTTGAAGCCCTGCTGCAGGTCCGAATTGCCTGATACTCCATCGACAGAGAAGCCCTTCAAGGTTAACTTCTTCCCTTGAGTTTGGTGGGAACAACCAACTCGCAAGCCACCTGGACACGGTCCCCATCTGGTTGAATTTTCATTAGAGTGCTGTTGAAAACCGGATAGCCAGAGTGAAGGAAACCAGCTTGTGGACTTTAAGGCACTCACACCTTAAACCGATGTCTTGCTAAAGCTTTTAGCCTAATGCCTGGGCAGTGCAGGAACCTCCCGACGTCCTCGTTCTTGTCCCCACGACTGAAGCACAGGAACAGCAAGATCTGCTCGAACTGCCAGGAACAACTGCCTCAGCCACAGCTCTTCTTCATTGACAAGGTACTGTGCAAACGCGGTCCGGAAATCTTTTCGGCCAACGAGGAAGTGTGTGAAACTTTCCTCAACTATGAAGGCTTATCCTTCCCTTACCATTCGTCAAACATTTCGCCTAGCCAATTTTTCTAATCTCTGTGGCAAATACTTACCAGTTATCTACCAGAACTGTGCTATCCTATACAAAAGACTCTGAACCATTGACTTTGGCTCAGGCCTATTGAGAAGAATTGATGGTTGTATTTAACTGAAACCCTTTGCCCTGCCTATGAATGTATTTGGGCTGTCTATTCTTATATCCTTGTCTTTTTACCCCTTTATTAAGTATTTGAAGTGACATTTTGCTCCCACTCTAGGGGAGCTAAACTTGTTCATTTACTTACTGGTTGTGTAATTGTGGTGTATTAGTGTGTGATATTGAGCTGCTTATGCTACTGTAATGTTTTCTAACTGACTGAGTAAATAAATGTATATTCTTTTACCAAGAAACCTTGAGTAAGTGTATATTTGAATCACTGTCTTTGTTGGTCCTTTGTGTAACTTGTTCTACTGCTCACTTAAACTCTTGAGATAAGTCTGGCTGCTCAGCCATCGCTGCCAATTTACTGTGTAGTACAGGCTTGTACCAACGGTGAAATTGTGCTTACACTTGTAGTCCTAATTACCTGTAGTGTTCCCAAAGGGTACTGCAGGTGATTCTGCCTAACATCGAGCAGCATGCAAAGGTCTCTGCAATGTCTGTCCCCAGAGGACCAGTGAAGACCACTCTGTCCCGGCTCAGCACCCTGCGTGGCGCGCCCAGCTCGAATGAAGATGTAAGATTTCAGGCTGTTCCAGGAGTATAGCGCTTTCCCCTCCTGGTAGGCACTGTAGATAGACTCTGCTTCCTAGCAGGTAGGGACCACTGAAGACCTCTCTGTCCCCACTCAGCATCCCGTGCCAAGCTCTGAGCTCGAACGGGATTTTGTAAGATGGCAGGCAGTTCCAGGAGTATAGCGCCGCCCCTCCTCTTAGGAACTGTAGACAGACTCTGCTTCCATGCAGGTAGGGACCACTGAAGACCACTTTATCCCCACTCAGCTGCCTTGACATATCCAAAAGGGCACACATCTCCGGCGCCGGGAAAGAGGTCCACTGGCTCCCAGTTCATGAGCGGATCATTTTCAAGTCACCATCCATCACAAACAGATGTCTCTCTGGCTCAATCCGACCCTACCTCTCTCAGAAGATCAACAGAGCCCAGTCAGACAGGCCACTCAGATCAGCTTAGATGAACAAGCTGCTGCTTCTTACATTCAAACTATCCAGAGCAGCTGGGGCAAGCTTCCCTACATTTGCAGCCAGACATTGGAACGCACTCCCACTTCCCTGAGAGTAGAACAGTTGTACTGGTTGTTCAAGAGAACACTGACATCGTGGCTTTTCAACTAACTTTGTTCTGAGGGTCTCGCCCCCTGCCTAATCCTGTACATTCGCCCACTGCTTCCCCTATTTCCCTCTGGTTACCGGTTGTAACAGCGTCTTGATGCCTCTGGGCTTAGTGCGCTTTATGAAATGCAAAAATAAATAAATAAACTTTATGCCCCCTGTAGCGCAACCTATAACAAAAATTATGACATCACATCACTGATGGCATCCCTACTTACATTACAACAGTAACAGGCATTAAGCATGGCCTTCAGCCATGGCCAGTGTGCATAGCCAAATGTATTTTAATACATGAATGGGTGGTAGTCATAGCCTTCAGTTATGGACAACCATAGATGTTGGCTTTTACCAGTGGATAAAGCTTTCAACCATATCCACTGTATATTATATACACTGATCAGGCAATAGCCATGGCTTTTAGCCATGGCCTTTAGCACACTATTGGCCAGTGCCCACAATCTTTGGCTGTGCCCACTATATATTCTAACATATAAATTGGCCACTAGACATGCCCTTTGACCTTGTGCAGTTTGTACATCTTCTGGCCATGTCCATTGTATATTTTAAAATAACAAAATAGAATAAGCGATGGCCTTTGACTGTGCCCACTGTGTATTATACAACACTAACCAGCCACTAGCTATATCCTTCGACCGTGCCAACTGTATATTATATACACTAACCAGCCACTAGCCATGGTCTTCAAAACGATACTAGCCAGTTGCCACGGCTTTTAGCTGTGCTGACTGTATATTCTAACACATTAATGGACACTAGCTATGGCCATTAGTCATGGCCACTGACTACAGCTTTCTACGTTGCTCACTGTATATTTTAAAAGGATGTGTGTGAAAATACCGAAAGAGATAATTGTGTGCCGCAAAAATACAAAATGAATTATTTCTAAAGTACAATCATTTCATATTGTGGAATTAATGTTAGTATTACGTGTGGGCATACACACTATTAAATTATAAGCTAAAAGTGAAATTAGTGTGTAGAATTAATGATAGAAAAGAAGAGGTACGTTACACAATCGTGTATCATGAACTCCCCTGTTGCCTTGCAATGCCAATTTTCTTCTCTTGCGTGGATGGAAACCGGTGTTGCAGAGTCCTTTTAAAAAAAAAGATCTTTATTTGTCTGTCCACCAGAAAGCGGGCACACTCCTGCAATCCCTGATCCCATTATAGCAAACAAGGGAACGGGAGACGCCCCCACATCCCCGCTCCCCCTGTTCGCTATAATGGGATCGTATGGTGTAATTGTTTGACATTTTTGTCTGTACGAAATGTTAGTGCAGGGGAAATTCGAACAATTATACCATACATTCTTTTTCTCTGACTTTTTCTATGGATAACTTTTAAAGCATGGGCTACTAGCAATGGCTTTTAACCATGTGCATTAGTATTTTTGAACACTAACCAACCACTAGCTATGGCATTTGGTGCTGGCCCGTGACCCCAGCCTTTGTCATGGCCAACGCCACAGCCTAACTTGTTATTAAGGTAATTAATGTTTTCATGAGCTAACTAATACATGTTGTTATGTCTAATTCCATTATTGATGTAATCAGTTAAATACAATGTACTTAGAGTAATGTGATTTGAAACATCATCAGTGTTCTCATCCAACATGTAATTAGTGATGTCATCAGTGATCTGATCTGTGATGTCATCATTGTGTTCATAGGCTGCACACCAGGGGCGTGAAGTTAAGGTCGCTTTAGGTTTATTTCAGGCATTTTGTTGTGTTAAGTTCTTACCTTAACACCCGTCTGAAAAGGGTAAGGCCCCTCTTACAAAAACAAAAAGTAAAAAATGATGTACAAAGAAAACCAGACCTACTAACAAACCTAACCCTCTACCCATGTTAACATAGTGACGGTACAGAAATCCAAATAATTATGTTACAGAAAAGGTTCCACCCTAGAGTTCTTCACAATCTTATAAAAACATCTGAAAAGTCACAATCTACCCTTAAAAACCACTGCAGGGGACTAATCCTGCAAGCTCTAATTGACAGCGTTTTCTACTAAAGATAACATTGTTTATATTGATTTCATGGAATGTTAAAATGTAATGATATGTATCAATCAATATATGTCATTTTGTGTTTTGATATATTTATGTGACTCAGCTAGCAAGTTTTGTATTTAGAATTGTGTGAACATTTTTGTTTTTTAACTTAATTGGTGGTTTCAATTAGAGTATCAATTAATTACATTGATTTTTTACTTTTTGTATAAACAATCTTACCTACTGATTGAATCTCCATCTACTTGTTATTTGTTTTGAGGAAGATGCACAGCCTTACCTGTTTTTAGAATGTTTTTCACAATGACATTTGGGTACACATTTTCTATGCACTTTTATAATGATTTTCTTATTGTTAAACAACACTTACAATTGTTCTACACATCTGTTTTCTTTTAGAAATAAGTTACACACAGTGCTGCTATAAATGCACATATGCATTGTTTTATGTTCATGAAAATGCTTTGGAAAATAAACATTTTTAAATACACAGCATTTTCCTTTTTTCATTTCATATAAATGTCACACTTTATAACCTCTCTTATTACATCCCTCATACTGCCACCATTCTCCACCTGCTCACACATTTTTGAGTCCAGACAAAGTAGGTATACAACACTTCACCTTACATTTAAAGTACTATTGTTTCCCAACCTCTACTGTAAGACACCAAACACTGCTGCAGCCACAATCCGCCATTGCATTACCACTAGGCCACAGTTTCCCTTTTCTTTAAAAACACTGCAACACATTACAAATAAAATGCACCACAATCATAGCACTTCTTTCATTAAAATCACCAACACAAAAATAACTTAGAAATGCATTTTTTTTACACCCATTTTTCCCTGTTTGTTGTAATGTCCCAAACAGCACTACTCATACTCCAATTGCTCTAACAACATAGTTAACATAGTTTAGTACACCACCGATAACACAACTTCATTAACTCTTCCCAACAAATTCTCCTACCTTCATAAATAATAACCTCTTTTACTAAAAGTACTTCACCATTACCATATATACCCATTACATTTCTTTTGCAATTACAGGAAAAAAGAAGATTGACAAAGACAGCTACCAAAAAAAGAAAACTGTTCACATCCTTCAAAGTAAGTGCATTAATATAGCATATATATCGCTCTAATTGTAACAATGTGCATTCACTATATATTATTATTATTATTGTTTTTGTATTTATTTATTTATTTGTTATTTATATAGCATAGCGCTTTACGCCAAGGCGCTGTACAAACCAATTTACAGTACAATAAAATGAGCAAGTGGACAATATAAATAAATATAACTTTTAGAACTTACAATATAATTAAGGCTGGAGTAAGAAGGTTTTTAGAGCAGCACGGAAGGTAGATTAAGAATAAATATGCCGCAGGGAAAGATGGAGAGCATTTGAGTGAAGAGGAGCCAGAAAAGAAAAAGGCCAGAAACGAGAGGAAGCACATGGGGATGAGGGACAGTTAAAAGACAGTAGGTATGGGAACTAAGAGTACGAAACAGGATATAAAACAAAACATGAGAGGCAAGGTAAATAAGAGCAAGTCCATAAAGAGATTTAAATATTACACAGAGAAAAATGAATTTAAATTGAAAGTGAAAAAAGTAGCCATCGAAGAGAAGCAAGAAATAGAGTCACAAATAGGAAGGCAATATAGAAGATGAATAGATGTATTGAAAATAGATTTAAGGGGGGGCTAGACCAAAGTGAAGAACAGAACAGTTGAATAATCAAGAGAAAATTGAAGAAGAGATTAGAAGCTTTGTGACACTAAAGATAAGAACAGGTTTAACTTTCCAGATGTTAAAAAAATGAAAGCGACAAAAACGAGATGTGTTCAAGATATGATGAGCAAAGGAAAGATTAGTATCAAAATGTAGACCAAGTTTGCGGGCAGTCGCTGAAAAGGGCAGATGCGAAGGAGAAAAGAGAACAAATGTAGGAGAGACAGGAAGAGGGATAGTATTAGAGGGAAAAAGAGAAGTTCAGTCTTAGACGGATTAAGGACAAACAAAAGGTCTGAAATCCAAGTTTTGATTGCGGAAAAACAGACAGAGAGGTTCGAGTGTATATCAGGCATGAAAGAAGAAAAGGATAGGAATAGTTTGGTGTTGTCGTCATGAAAGTGGTGAGACAACCCGAAAGAAGAGATAATCTTGGCTAAAGGAAATGTATACAGAGAGAAAAGAAATGGACCAAGAACAGACCCTTGCACAACACTGTGTAGAAGAGGAATGGGATCAGAATTAACACCAGCCCAGGATACTGAGCAGGTGCTATTTGAGAGATAGGATTGAAGCCATGTGATTACAGAACCAGAAAACTCAAAAGAGGAGAAAGAGAAGAGAAGTAGTATATGATCCACTGTATCAAAAGCAGCGCTAAGTCCAAGAGTATAAGAATAGAAGAGTGTTTTGCATAGCGGGTAGAAAGGAGAGAGACACAGACAGAAAAAAATAGCAGTTTCCAGAAAGTCAAGAGGTCAACAATCAGATTGAAATTGAGGTAGAAAAGAATTAGAGTAGCAAAAGAAGAAACCTGAGAGTAGACTAGACATTCCAGTAATTTAGAAAGATTAGAACGAAGATAAATAGAATGGAAATTCAAAGGAATGGCAGGATCCAAGGAAGGTTTCTTCAGAACAGGAAGAATAATAGCATCTTTGAATGAAAGAGGAAACAGAAGTATTAAGAGAGATGTTAAGAAGGCTGGTAATAGAATTGAGAGGATATATTTTAGAAATAGGAGCAGATGGAACATGATATTTAGGAGAAGCAGTAGGATTGGCCCTAAGGAGGAGTACAGAAGTGTCAGAATTAGAGATGGATTAAAAAGAGGAAAGGACAGCAATAGGGGGGAAGGAGAAACAGAAGAGGATGAAGTCAGATGCAGTAAGTGTAGAGAGAATGGAGTGATCAGGCAAAGGGGAGATAATAGGTGAGAGAGGGATTGACAGAGAGGGTCATGGTGGGATTACTGAGAGTGCAAGACATCAGAATAATAAAGACATTTAGAAGAAAGAAGTGCCTCATCATATAAAGTATGATAGGAGAAAAAAGACAAACCGTCAGACACAGATCGAGATTTATGCCGACGCGCTCCAGGTGACAGAGAGCCCTAAGCATGGAGCAAAGATAAAGAGTAATCAAATGCTGGGAGGGTTTACAAGAAGGAGAAAATGCAGACTAACACGTGAGAGTAGAGACACAGGAGGATACAAAGAGAGGGGTATTAAAGGTACGAAGATCATGATGGAAAAAAGAAGGGGTAAGACCAGGGGGGTGTTAAATAAGTGTCAAAAACAGCAAGATAAATAGAAAATAGCAGAGATTGAAGAGGTAAAAATAAGATCTAAGAAGGATCCCGAGATGTGAGAAGGGGGAGTAAGAAGAGGAGAGAGACAGTTTGAGTCAATAATAGCCAGAAATGAAGAAGAGGCATGACTAGAAGAAAGATGTAGATTAAAGTCACCCAATAACAAGAAGAGATTAGATCAAGAAAGAACAACACTAAATAAAGCATCAATGGCATCACACAAGGTAAAAAGAGGGTCAGGGAGATGATAGATCAGAAGAAAGGTCACAATACAGGACTGAGAGAAAGTAGAGAGAGAGCATTAAAAAGAAGTAAAGGTAGGTAATAAGAGGGCATTAGCACGAATCGTGGAGGCAGGCCATTAAAGAATCCTACCCAGACTCTTACTCTTACAACCTTCCCAACCACACCTATCATCCCACTACTCAACGACACACCACTTCATTTATCTCTACAATCACACCCATGCACAATAGATGCATATACATTCCACAACTTTGACACCAAAACTTTCTTTTTTCCCAACAGACAGAACAAATGTCACAAAGTTAGATAGCCAGCTAGTTACATCTTGGCTCAGTTTCACTTTTTGTTGGTCTACCTGTGTAAGGTCAGCCAACACATGATTTGTAGTTGCTCTTTCACTGTCGCATTTTCCTCTATGCATGTTGCAAGTAGTTTTACAGACACCCTATTTTAGTTCCTTGTGCATACACTTGTGTCAATTGTAAAGTAAGCTGAGGTATGTCTTGACCAATGGTGTCCCTTTCTTTTGTGATATGACTTCTTTGCTGTTTTACTATCATGTTCCAGCTCATCAAATTCAGCTTGCGGTTCAGCTTTTTTAATAACTAGTTTGCATATTGGTGTTTGCTTGCTTTAAATTTAACTTTCAGAGTTACAATATTACCAAATAAGGCATTTGTGTATGTTAATCTTAATGTTAAAGGCTTTTATACCATGCAAAGTTGCCACTTGTGTGGTCTCTGGGCGCTCTGGATGTTATGTGGGAAACAATAATTAAGGAGGGGGAGGGTAAGGTTAGTGGGGGGAGGAGTGGGAAACAAGCAAGTGTGCTGTGATGCATGGGTGTGAGATTCAGAGGCAGCTGTCATGTGATGTTGTGAAAGGTTGTGAGAGCTATGTCTTGTGGTTGCAGTGTTGTGAAGTTAGTTGTCTTTAGTGCAGTATGTGAGAGGTGTATTATGAGGTTTGACTGTTAGTATTAGTTCACGCAGATGTGAGAAATGGTTAAGCAGCACAGTTTGCCCAGATGTGCCAAAAAACTAACCAGTAAAATCCTCCTGGATCTGAGAAATGGCTAAGCAACACAGTTTGCCTAGAAGTGAGAAATGGCTAAGCAACACAGTTTGCCTAGATAAGAGAAAAGGCTAAGCAGTACGAATTGCCTTGATGTGAGAAATTGCTAAAATGGGGGCACAACAGTAAATGCAGTAACACCTAGATTTCGGACACCTGGATAGAGGGAGGAAAGCCTGAAATGGGAGCACACCAGTAAATACAGTAACACCTAGATTTGAGATAGCTCGGCAGAGGGAGAAATGCTTACAATGGAGGCACAACAGTAAATGCAGAAACAACTAGATATGCAAAGAGCCCCTAAGATGGGGACCCAGGAGTTAATGATATGGTACTTAACGGTTGAAGTGCAGAAGTGATAGGACTGTTACTTACTATCTAGCAGACGTTGGTAGGATATGTTAAGAGGCTGTATTCCCCAATCAGACCGCTCTTTCCTTGTCAGTTGCTGCTGGTTGATGGCTGCAGGCTCCACAGGCAAACAATGACAAACATAGAGTGGAGCTGCTTCTTTGTGAGCTGCCCTTTGCTTCAGGCCTTTATCCGATGGCTGCACGTGCGAGGCTGCGTTGGGAGCAGTGGTGGAGGAGGGTATTCTATGATCATGTGACTAAGGACACAGGGCAATCGAAGGGGGTGAAAAGCAGGCTTGGGCCCATGGATTACTAACTGCAAGCCAGGGTAACTACTGACAATGAAGGGGCAACCCAGCAGAAAACCAATATGTAAATTCCACTTATAACACAGATAAAACCACCCCAAAAACAACCCAAATTGCCTGGAAAAATCTTACCAGGTACTTGCTGTACAGGATTCCCATGGATTACTAACTGCAAACCAGGGAAACTACTGACAATACACAGGCACCCCAGCAGACAAAATGATTTGTAAATTCCACTTAAAACACAGATAAGACCACCACAAAAACCACCACAACCCCCCCCCAAACTGCCTGGAAACATCTTATCAGGTGCTTGCCATACATGATGCCTATGGATTACTAACTGCAAGTCAGGGAGAACTACAGACAATGGGCAGGCAATCCTGACTTCCTCAGTTAATTGCTAGCAACATGGGAGGAGAGAGGAACAAAAATAAAAAGGAACAGAAACAAAGTACTACACCCCCAAGGCAGTCCTCTCTAGAACTTGAACCAGCAGAAAAAACTATTTATAAAATCCACTTAAAACTCAGATAAAACACCTAAGAAAGGCCCCAAACAGGCTGGAAGCCTATTACCTGGTGCTTGCTGTACATTATAACTATGGATTAGTAACTGCAAGCCAGGGAAACTACTGACAATGGACAGGCAGTTCAGCACAACATTCCACTTAAAACACAGTAAAGACCCAAAACAGACTAGAAACATCTTATCAGGTCTTGCTGTACATGGTGCCTATGGATTACTAACAGCAAGCCAGGGAAAACTTCAGACAATGAACAGACAGCCATGACTCCCTCAGCCAATTGCTAGCAACATGGAAGGAGAGAGGAAAACAAAGAAAAAGCAACCGAAACAAACAAAGGACTACACCTCAAGGCAGTCATCTCTAGAAGTTGACCAGAAAAAAAACTATTTGTAAAATCCACTTAAAACACAGATTAAACAACTCAAAAATACCCCAAACTGGCTGCAAACATATAACTGGCACTTGCTGTACAGGGTGTCTATGGTTTACTAACTGCAAGCCTTGGAAACTATTGGCAATGGACAGTCACACCAACAGAAAAACTATTTGCAAATTCCATGTAAAACATGGAAAAATCCACCCCAAAAAGAACCCAAACAGCCTGGAAATATATTATCAGGTGCTTGCTGTCAGGTTGCCTATGGAGTACTAACTGCAAACCAGCAAAACTACTGACAATGGACAGACAGTGCAGCAGAAAATTGATTTATAAATTCCACTTAAAACACAGAAAAGACCCAAAACAGACTAGAAACATCTCATCAGGCGCTTGCTGTACATGATGCCTACGGATTACTAACTGCAAGCCAGGGAAAATTACAGACAATGGACAGACAGCCATGAACCCCCTCAGCCAATTGCTAGCAACATGGGAGGAGAGAGGGAAAAAATAAAAAGGAACAGAAACAAAGCACTACACCCCCCAAGACAGTCCCCTCTAAAAGTTGAGCCAGCAGTACACACTATTTGTATAATCCACTTAAAACACAAATAAAACACCTCAGAAAAGACCCACACGGGGGGCGTGGCTAAGCATCGAGGTAAGATGGTCGCCTAGAGGCTCAGCTCCGCCTCATATAATATTTATAATGCATTAGGGTCTTCTATTTTTTTTAAAACTTACCTTGAATCCAGTGCAATTGCGTCACTGACATCCGGGAATATTCGCTGTATTTTCGGCACAGCTCGCTTCATTGGCAATGGGCTGCTCTCTCAGGAAAAGCACCGTGAACACGTCGGAACGTGAGCCGCCCCTCGTGTGGAGAGGTGCAGCGTCATGGACCAAGTGACGCGCCGGCTCGAGCCTGTTATACGGGCTCCTCCACACAAACTCACCACCTGCTGGAGAAAAGTAAGAAGGAAATAAAGTATTAACGTTTTAACTGCATACATGGATATATAGTAAAAGAAAGCAGATCATTGACAATATATGAAAGGTGAGAGGAAAAAAAAAGAGAGGGGGCTGCTGCAGGAGATTTTAAAGTACATGAGCAGATAGGAAGATTGGAGAAGGGGAAATTAGGAAAAATTATAATGGCATACGGATTAAATTAAATTACTCTGAACTATATTTTGAATTCCTCCTGCATAAACACTCCTCTTCTTAAAATATTATAACTATTGCCACATCTTCTTGCTGTAATATTTTTATACTGAATATAAAGATTGGACTTTAAACACCCAACCTACACACCTCCACAGCTTTACAGGTGTGCTCCTCTCTTTATTGTACACTGCTCTGTAAAACCGCTGTTGGACCACTTTAGGATTGCGCAAATTCCTACAGGATCTATTCACTCTTTTAATCTTCCGTAGTGCATGCCTTATTATTCTCTGTTTTTCCACTTTTTGGTCTCTTTATCTAAGAGTAAAACATTAAAAAAAATATGGACGTAATAATTGTATACTACGAGTCATCATAAATAAATCTACAAAGAGCTACACGCCTTAACAACAAACATCTGTCAATAATTGTTTAAATATGGCTACCAGCAAACTTAACCAAAAAAATGTTCCCTCTGCTAAAGATACTACCTCCTCTTCAACAAATATTAAAAGACCTAAAAGTGACTCTCCACCTCCATTAGGTATTTCAGATCCTTCTATTGAAGCCATTCTTGCGGAAATCAGGGCACTTAAACCCTTTATAGAAACCACAAACACTAAACTACAGGAATAAGATGAAAGGTGGTTGGGAGTCAACAACAGAGTGGAGGAGGTGGAGAAAAGAGTTGGCGATCTTGAAGACATATCCCCTAGGGTTGCGCAATTAGAAAAATCTATCAAAGAACTCCAAAAGCATAATGAAGATTTGGAAAATCGCAGTAGGCGCAATAACCTACGCATCTCATGCCTACCAGAATGAGATGAGGGTACCAACCCCATTATTTTCCTACAAAAATTCTTACCGGCCATACTACATTTGCCCTTGGAAACTACATTTAACATACAACAGGCCCATAGAATTGGTCAACTCTCAGTCTATTCCACATCTCGTTCGATGCCAAGGACACTTATATTTATCCTTTTGGAATACTCTCAACTAAAACTTATTATCTCCACAGCAAAAGAAAGCAAATCACTCATTTGGCACGGCAGCAAGCTATTTATTTCACAGGATGTCGCCAGAAGCACGGCACAAAGAAGAAATGTTTTTCTAGCATTCCGTCCTGCTCTAAAAATATCCGCTATGGCTTATTCCACCCATGCTCCTTCAAAGTAACATATGAGGGGCATACAGCAGTATTTGATGATCCAGCTGACTTGAGGCAATCTATTAAAAGTGACGACATGGACACCTCCTCTCCTGCAGTGGCCTCAACATCACCTACTACTTGAAATCTAGTCTTTGTAACCTTTTATTCGTGTTTTTATCTACCTAGTGCAATGACTATCCAATCACATTAATTAAGTGAGGCGGGCGCTCCTTTGGGGTCCCTCTTCCACTGATGGTCGCTCTTTTCCTTTTGGTGACCCAGTTGGCGTTACCTATGCCCAATATATCTTTCCTCCCTGATCCTTCTCCGATGTCCTGTTTGATCTCTAAAATCTCTTATATGACAATGTCTGTCTCCTCTCAATGTTTGATCAGACCCCTTCCTCCCCTCCCTGACCCCAATGTTCTGTCCTCCTGTATATCTATTTGGGTATATATGATTTGAACCACATGATAAAGGATATGTTTCTATTATCGCTCTACAGCTATAAATTGCATGTATATCAATATATTTCTGAATGATCTTTAAATGTATAACATGGAACATCATGGGATGTAAACATTCTATCAAAAGATGCAAAGTCTTATCTCACTTGAACAAATTTAAACCAACGTTTGCTTGCCTTCAAGAAACCCACTTATCCCACAAAGAAACAATGAAACTCAAATCTCTCTGGGTTAAGGAGGTTATCTCCAATCCGGCTGTATCCAAGAAAAATGGAGTTGCTATATTAATCAGTAAAAAACAACCCTTCAAAATTGTTGCCCAAGATGCTGACACCAATGGTAGATAGGTTTGGGTAAAACTCTCAATTGACTCCACACAAGTATCAATTATAAACATCTATGGGCCCACATTACCAGATCCCCCCTTTTTGGAATGCTATTAAACAAATGATACTTAAAAATAACTTGATAACCAATTTGATAATGTGCAGAGATGTCAATCAAGTCCTTGACCCTTTTTTAGACTGAAAATCCAGCTGCATGTTTAAACCCAATAAAACTCACAAGTCCTTTGTTAATTGCCTTGCGGAAACAGGACTAATTGATTCGTGGAGTCTATCTCATCCCACACAATTGGACTATACCTTTCATTCCCCCCATCACAACACATTATCACGTCTTGATTATATTTTTGCTACTAAGACCCTATCGGGATCCATTATAGATTCTAAAATCTCCAATATTATTATTTCAGTTCACGCACCGGTTATCACATTCTTTCGCCTTACAGGTACGAACAGTGTTGCCTCCAGGTGGAAACTTAATAATTTCCTTTTAAATGATTCACAGTCTATTCAATCTATTAAAGCTTTCATTCAACAATATTTCAATAACAACCAAGACTATGATACCTCTATTGTTAATAATTGGGATGCTTTCAAAACGGCCCTAAGGGGCCGCATAATGGCCCTCTCAGCTACGAATAAAAAATTTAGGAAAAAACACCTAGACGACCTTTATTCTAAACTCAACCTTGCAGAGCAACACTACCATGTTGATACTAACTCAACAAACCTACGACAAGTTATTAAAATACGCTTTGAAATCAATAAAGAATTCACAGAGCTTGCTGCAGGCACCATACTTAAATACAAAACAAAGATATATCAAACATCAAATAAAGCGAGCAAAATGCTTGCTTCCTATTTAAAAACCAAAAAGGAGAAAGTTCAAATCTCTCACGTTAAAGACACTCAAGGCATAACTCATCACCGGTCTGATGAAATACTTGAATGCTTTAGGAAATTTTACACTGATCTCTATACTCCAGACTGCTCTATTCCCAAAGACAATATTGATTCCTTTCTGAACAATATTAGTCACTCCACATATCCCAGAGCTGGCCTATCTCACCTTGAAAATGATATTAACTCCTTGGAGATTAATGAAGCTAATCACAGCCTCGGTAAAGGTAAAGCACCCGGCCCTGATGCATTATCCACTGAATTCTACAGTAAATTAGCCCAAGTATTAACCCCAAAACTTAAAACACTTTTTTCATACTTTATATCACAAAAATGTTCCTCAGGTTCCTTCTCAGAAGCTTTACTAATCATTTTCCCTAAACCTGATAAAGACCCTACCCTTCCCAGTAATTATCGACCCATCTCCCTTATCAACATAGAAAGCAACATTTTTGCCAAAATACTAGCCAACAGAAGTGAATCCTCACTCCCAAAACTGTTCAAAGCAGATCAAACAGGCTATGCCCCTTTTCACCATTACTATATATCCTCTCTCTTGAACCGTTACTAGAATTAATAAGATCTAATAAGAACATCACGGGAATTCAAGTCGGTGCCTCAATTACTAAAATAGCTGCATATGCGGACGATATTCTTATCTTAATCAAAAACCCCAAACTTCATATTCCTAACCTGGTGGATGCACTATTGCAGTTTGGTCATGTTTCTGGATACAAATTAAATAGACAAAAGTCAGAAATTATGCCCTTAAATCCTTAAATCCCTACTGTCTTAAACATGACATTGACATTTTTGGCCTCGAATGGTGCAGTGGTTCCATCAAATACTTAGGACTTCGTTTTGCCCCTAGTATCCAAGAAACTATCAAACTCAACACTATATCGTTACTAAATACTCTCAAGGATCTTACATCCAAATGGTCCCCACTTTACCTTTCCTGGTGGGGGCGTTTAGATACAATTAAAATGATGCTAACTCCTATAGTTCTATATTATCTGCAGCTTCTCTCCGTTCCATTATCCCTTTCCTTTTTCAAATCCATTTATTCTATACTACTAATTTTCCTTTGGGGAGTAGGAAAACGTAAAAGAATTGCTCTAACTAAACTTAAAGCGCCTTACGAAATGGGAGGCGTTAGATTCCATGACTTTAAGTTATACCACTCTGCGTTTCTCATAAAACAGTCTCGCCAATGGTTCATGGATCCCGAATTCGCCTACACACCGACTTGGTGTACATTAGAAAAACACACAGTTCAGCCACATAATATTACTGATTATATATACATATTTAAACATATCTCAAAAAACATTTTGGAACCTATTAAAGCATCCGTGTTACCCCTACAAACTTTTCTCTTTCCCATGCTAAAACCCTCAATAAGCATCTTTCCCCGTTACCATGGCAAAATAAGAATATAGTAATAAATAATAAGATCCTCAATCGCAAAGCATGGATTAAAATAGGAATCAGATTCATCCAACACATTATTGATGGTACTTCTATACTCGCCTTTCAGCAATTCTCTACCATATTTAACATACCCATGACAGATTTTCAATTTTACAATAAATTAATCAACTCCTGTCTTGATGCACTTGGCCACTTTTCTTATGAGATTCTTACTCCAGACGCCCTCAGACTACTGCACCTAACAATGACAAGCGAAGTTAGAGCCTCAAAAATATATAATTTGCTCACCTCAACATTTAAGGTTTGCCCAATTCGTTTGAAATGGGAATTTGATTTAGGGTACATGTTTGAAGATCATATTTGGCTCCGCCTGTTTTCCAAATTTAAACAATTATCGGTGTCAGCAAATATTACACAACACTATTACTTCTTCATCCATAGAGCATTCATTACTCCGGCCAAATTGGCTAAGGCTAACCCGAATTATGATGCAAAATGCTGGTCATGTGGCGCGTCTCCAGCTACGTATATGCACATGTTCTTTGAATGTTCATATATTGTTGAATTTTGGCAAGAAATCTGGAAGTTTCTCAAATGTATCTTCTGTGTAGATGTTCCATTCTCCTCTGTAAATATATTTTTAGGAAGCTTGGCTATCAAAACATACATTCCACCTGAGTCAGCCAGACAAAATGATCTATTTATTTCTATAGCCTTAAAATGCATCACAGCTAACTGGAAAGACTCTTGTTTGCTTTCTACCAAAGTCTGGTGGAATGCTATTTGTCACACTCATAAATTGGAAATGTGCATGGCTAACAATCAAAATACAATTCCTAAATACAATGCTAAATGGTACTATTTCACCTTTTATCTTAACTGTTTCAACGCAGCTGCTCATGGTACATGAACATATATCCTTATTTCTTCTTCATTAACTTAACAACTATACTCATATTGAAACGCCTGGTCTATATTACAATAGAAATGAACAGATCAGTTGTATGAAATAATCTATTATACCCATCCCCCCCTCATCCTGTTCCCATCTGTGTCCTGTATGTCTCCTGTATGTCTCCCAGTACGTCTCCCCATATTTCTATGCTTCTCTCCACATTAGTTACTCTTTGCAGACTTGATTTACAGCTACTCATATGTTATTAGTATTATATACAACTTTAACTCTACTATTGTTTATATTGGTACATTAGTGAATTTAACCAATGAATATGTTATAAAGAAACCATAATATAGTTAGCCAAGATCATTCACTCTGTTAATCATTTATGGTTACCTGTTTCTTTCAAAGTCTGTAACTTGTTAACACTTGTATCATTCTCAATATTTTGAACAATAAAAATCATTAAAATAAAAAAAGAAAGGACCCACACATGCTTGAAATGTATTACCAGGTACTTGCTGTACAGGATACCTATGGATTACTAACTGCAAGCCAGGGAAACTACTGACAATGGACAGTCACACCAGCAGAAAAAACTACTTGTAAATTCCACTTAAAACACAGAATAATCCACCCCGAAAGACCCCAAACAGCCCTCAAACATCTTCCCAGGTGCTTGCTGTACAGGTTGCCTATGGATTACTAACTGCAAGCCAGGGGAAACTAATGACAATGGTCATGCAACCCTGTGTTAGTGGTATGATCATTTAGTTTGATATGTAAACCTGTCTTGTGTCTGTATACCCTAATTATAATCATTGTTTATACTCTAAATCTCTGTCTCAAGATCTTCTATTACCTTTATGTGTGTTTCGATTTCATATGTCTAATCGGTTTCTATTGTCTTTTTAAACTCTTTATGTCTTAGAATCTGTTATTATTAATGTTCGCCATATTTATGAAGTCCACCAATCTCTTTTGGGTAGAATCTTGATAGATTTAATGCCATCATCTCTATCCACTATTCTGTTTTCTAGCAACCTCAGGTGGAAACATGATTCTTCAGAAAGATGTCCCAACAAATTCCCTGCATTGTTTTTGTACTTGTCAAATATTGCTTTGGATTGATTAATCTAATGACCTCTTTCCTTTCTAAAGCCTATTCACAGATTCACTATTTTGACATTCTTCTGGTCATCCCATATCTACAGATCCTGTATTGCCCAGTCCCCATAGAGAAATAGTTTGGACAGGACATGGGTTTTCATCAGTTCTGTGTGAATCCTGGGTTGACAGTCTACTACTAAATATATGATTGTGGACTATAATAAATTAGATAATCACCTAATCAACACACGATTTAGCTGTCTACGTTAATGGTCTCTAATTCTTATAAACATCTAATACCAAATATCAATTTTCATGCATGCACAGCACCCCAACTTCTAAATTAGATTGGCAGCTTTTTACTTTGATGTCAACTTTGCACATCTGTTTTGATTGTTTATTACAATGGAGAGTGCATGTATTATCTTGTATAAACGCATGCATTTAAAATGTGTGCTGTGTGAACACTGGTGTTCCATGCATAGCATGCCCTGACATCAAGCCGCCAGTTTGTAACAACACTTTCAATTGCATGTGTCTTTGTTCAAGGAAGTTTAACAGCTCACCCCAAGCAAGACTCAGACAACTAATTGTTTCAGGTCGTTTTTACAGATATACATATGATATGATATGATATGGTATTTGTAACGCGCCTATACACAAGTGTTTCAAGGCGCGACGAGGCAGGGAGGGAGGGAAACAAGGGGAAGACAGACAAACGATCCTACTAGGCCAGGTGTCATTCAGATCGCGCAAGTGCAGAGGTAAGGGGAAAAGGAGAAAGTGCAGGGGGAGGAGGTGGGGGGGAAAGTGCAGTACAAGGTAAGTAGCGTAATATAATAATAAATAATAAATAAAAGGGCCAGCTGGTGGCAAGTGCGAGGTAAGTGCAGAGCAAGTGCTGGGAAGGGGGCTGTAGGGATACAGTGACAGTCCCACAGTGCAGGGGGAGCCAGGGAGGCAGTGCAAGTGGAGAGTGGCTGGGCCCTGGACCGAGGTCACTGAGAGTGGCCCAGATGCAGGTTTAGTGCAGAATTCAGTGGGGAGTTAAGCAGGTTTAGCAGGGGAGAGGGAGAGAGAAGGCAGAAGCGAAGAGGAAGGTTTTGAGGTGCTTCCGGAACCGGAGATGGTTCTCCTCAAGTTTCAGGGAGGCAGGAAGGCTGTTCCAGAGGGAGGACCCTGCTGCGGAGAGAGATCTACCCCCAGCTCGTTGCTTCGAGAAGCGGCTGACCATGAGGGAGTTGGAGACGGATGAGCGAAGGGCTCGTGAAGGAAGATATTTAGGAAGAGAGAGTTGAAGGTATTTAGGCCCCAGGCCCCAGAAGGCCTTGTGGACAATGCAGAGGGTTTTGAACTTAATCCTCGCAGCCACTGGGAGCCAGTGAAGAGATTTCAGTCCTGGAGAGATACGGTCCCTGGGCTTGAGGCCAAGGACAAGTCTCGCAGTTCTGTTCTGGATAAGTTGCAGAGGGCGGAGAGTGGAGGCAGGCAGATTAAGATAGAGGCTGTTACAGTAGTCCAGCCTTGAGAGAACCAGGGCTCGGGAGACAGTGAGCTTCTGGGGGAAGGAGAGGAAGGGAAGAATACCTCTGAGGAGGTGCAGCTGGTAGTGTGACTTCTTAGAGACGTCAGATATATGAGGAGAGAAGGAGAGTGTGGAGTCGAAGATGACCCCGAGGTTTTTAGCCTTGCAGGTAGGGGCAGGAAGGGGGCCAAGGGAGGCCGGCCAGAGAGCTGCAGGGAAGGAGGGAGTGGGTGTGCCGATGAGTAGAATCTCAGTCTTACTGGCGTTAAGGCAGAGGTCATTGGCGGCACACCATTCCTGGATAGCAGACAGACAGTCGGAGATGAGGGAAGGAGAGGAGGAGGCCGAGGGTAGCCTGAAAATGAGCTGGGTATCGTCCGCATAGCACTGGAAGTGGGGGCAGAGAGCGGCGATGCGGTGGGCAAGGAGTGCCAGATACTGGTTGAAAAGCCAGGGAGAGAGGTTGGATCCCTGGGGGACACCACAGGTGGAGAAAAAGATGTCAGAGAGGAAGGAGCCCATTTGGACCTGGGAGGGTCGACCGGAAAGGAAAGAGGTCAGCCATGCCAGAGCCTGACCAGTGATACCCAGGTTATCACGGAGACGGTTGAGCAGGATGGCATGGTTGACAGTGTCAAAGGCAGAGGAGAGATCGAGCAGAATGAGAACACATGGAGTGTTGGAATCGAGGTTTAGGAGCAGGTCCTCACGGATGTTCAGGAGAGCAGTTTCTGTGCTTCTGGCCGCTCTGAAGCCGGATTGATGGTCATGAAGATTACCGACATATTCAGCATGGAGGTTAAGCTGGGAGATGGCCAGTTTCTCCAGGAGCTTGCCCAGGAAGGGAGTAATGGAGATTGGGCGATAGTTGGCCGGGCAGGAGGGGTCGGAAGAGGGTTTCTTGAGGAGGGGGTGCACAAGGGAGTGCTTGAGGGGGGATGGGAAGACTCCAGAGGCAAATGAGTGGTTGCAAAAGTCAGCCAGGGCAGGAGCCAGGGAGTCGATGTGGTCCTTGATGGTTTTGGAGGAACAGGGGTGAACCTGTTTAGACGAGGCTTTCATGGATCGGACTTGTCTGGAAACCTCATCAGCAGAAAAAGGTGGAAAAGCAGAGAAGGAGGGCGGAGGGGCGGCTGCAAGAGAGCAAGAGGAAGAGCCGGGAAGAGAGGGAGGGAGGAGAGAGGAGGAGAGCGAGGACAGGATGTCCTGAGTTTTTGAGATGAAGTGCGAGGCCAGTGCAGTGCAGAGGGCCTGGGAGGGGACAGGAGAGGTAGAGACTGCAGCAGGGTTGGCCAGCTCCTTGCAGATTTTAAAGAGTTCGGCCGAGTTGTTAGATGCCTCAGAGATGCGGGCTTGGATAAGTGCTCTCTTCTTGGTGAGAACGGAGAGCCGGTATTGCCTTTGGAGTAGGCGGCAGGCCAGTTTGTCAGAGGATGAACATGAAGCACGCCATTTCCTCTCTGCCACCCTGCACTTGCGTTTAAGGGTGACGAGATCCGAGTCATACCAGGAGTTACATTTGGCTTTGGGCTTCAGGCGGATTCTCATGACAGGAGCAAGGATATCGAGAGTATCAGATATAGAGGAATAGAGCATGGAGAGGGCTGTGTCAGGGTGGGAGTCAGCCGAGGGGGGAGAAGGGGGCGAGAAGGTAGCAGCGAAAGCCTCAACTGACACGCGCTTCATGGGTCGGATGACCGAGAAGGTGGGTGGCAGTGAAGAGGGTGGCTTTGCCTGTGGGGTAGGGAGGGAGAGGTGGGAGGATAGGAGAAAGTGATCGCTCCAGGAGAGAGGAGTGGAGAGAGGGAGGGAGAGGGGAAGGTCAGAAGAGATCAGAGCATCAAGAGTGTGCCCTGCAGAGTGAGTAGGCCCAGACGGGAGAATAGAGAGTGAGAGAGAGTTGCAGAGTTCGCGGAAGAGACCAGTGGGGGGACAGGAGGCATCGAGGTGGATGTTGAAGTCACCGAGAAAGAGGAGTTGGGTGGTTGAGGACAGGAGTGAGGAGGAGAGGTCAGCCCACTCAGAGAGGAAGGAGGAAATTTGACCAGGTGGCCGATAGATAGTAGCCACGGTAAGGGAATGGCTAGGAGAGAGAGAAAGTCGGCAGACAAGACATTCAAAAGAGGAGTAGGTCTGCGTAGGAGTGACAGTGGCAGGAATCCACTCAGGGAAGATAAGGGCAACACCACCCCCTGAACGGTTGGGCCTGGGCACGGAGAGGATCTTGTAGCCGTCAGGTAGGAGTGTGTCGAAGCTGGTGGCAGAGCTGGCAGTGAACCAAGTCTCAGTGAGACCGAGGACGTCGAGGTCCAGTTCCTCAAGAAGGCGACAGATATCAGAGGAGTGCTTGATGGCAGAGCGAGAGTTTAGAGTGGCAATGTGGAGAAGGTTGCCACCCTTGAAAAACTTCCGGGGAGGGGTACAGATCAGAGGTACGCCCTGCAGAGGTGTTAGAGAAGGAGTTGAAGAGGGAGCAAGAGAAGGGGCAGGGAGGGAGGGGAGAGGCAAGGTAGCCGAGGACAGAGGAGGGGGGACAGCGGGAGCGGAGAGGAAGTTGATGAGGCATGGGAAGCGTCTATCAAAGAGGTGAAGGTTGGCCTGAGGGCCTTGGACCAAGACGGTCCCGTTAGCATAGACATTAATGATGGCTTTAGAGGAGTGGAAAGGGGCCAAGAGGACATCCCAACGGGTGCCACCTTTAATGGGAGAGGTGGAGAAAGGAGAGAGCACAGCGACCATGTGAAGGGTCCATAGGTCAGGTGAAGGCACGAAGAAGAGAATGTCAGTGAGAGTTTCCTTGGAGCAGGCGCTCGTGTAGGTGTCAGCGATAGGGAGGCCTGGGTTGGAGACCAGGATGTCCTTTTTAAACTTTTTCCTACCGGATTTAGTGAGGAGAGCAGGATAGTCAATGGGGAAGCAGTTAGAGTAGATAGGCGAGATAGAGAGCACCATGGAGTAGGAGGGGAGGCGGACGACACGAGTATGCAGACAGGAAGTGAGTGGAGGGCACTAGTTTACCACAATGCAGAGCAAACAGTAATGCGTAATAGGTCAGGGCCACCTAAGTATGAGAATCCTGCGAGGGGAGAAAAAAGCACCCTAGTTTAACACAATGCAGAGCAAACAGTAATGCGTAGTAGGTCAGGGCCACCTAAGTATGAGAATCCTGCGAGGGGAGAAAAAAGCACCCTAGTTTAACACAATGCAGAGCAAACAGTAATGCGTAGTAGGTCAGGGCCACCTAAGTAGGAAAATCCTGCGAGGGGAGAAAAAAAAAAGCACCCTAGTTTACCAAACAATTGGAATAGGGGGGCGAGGCATCATGTGGATGAGGTGAGCAAGGTGAGGAGGGGTGGGCCAGAGAGCGGAGGAGCTGGCGCCTGGCGTCCTCTGCGGACAACTGCAGACACACAGGGAGCCGCACTGTAGGAGTCGCCCTTGGCCTGGGGCCCTTAGCCGCGGGGGCTGCCGGGCAGAGGGCTGCCCAGGAGGGGGGAGGTTATAGGCAGAGGGAGAGGAAGGGGGGGGGTGTGGGCGGGCAGGGAGGCGGGGAGGGAGGGGAAGACCAGGAAGTGGGAGGGGGGAGCAGGAGCAGGCCAAACACCGCGCTAGGAGCGCGAGGGAAACAATTCAAACTTTCCTTTTCCCTTATTTTTTAAAAAGCACAAAAAACCACACAGCACTCACGGAGGCCCAGGCAGGGCTTTCCAGGCCTGCTGATCCCCTCAGGCCACCGGCGACCGCTCTCCACGCTCAGCTGGAGAAAAGAAGCGAGCGTGGGGAACGGCCGTCGAGTAGGCCAGAGGGGAGGCAGGCACACAGCCAATCAGAGGGGGGGGTGGGCGGGCAGGGAGGCGGGGAGGGAGGGGAAGACCAGGAAGTGGGAGGGGGGAGCAGGAGCAGGCCAAACACCGCGCTAGGAGCGCGAGGGAAACAATTCAAACTTTCCTTTTCCCTTATTTTTTAAAAAGCACAAAAAACCACACAGCACTCACGGAGGCTAAGTCAAATGATCTGTCTTACCACAAATCTCACTATGGCCTTCCAGCTCATGAAATAAACTATGGTGTAATAAAATATATATATTTTCTTTTATGAAACCACACTCTTGACAAACACAAGCATGATAAATCATAATCCTCAAAATAATAAAATATGTCTGTTTCTTTCTATGAACAACTAACAATGCAATTCCATTTGTAATACATATTTCAAACAAACACATACCCTCCTATAATGGATGGACTTTTATTCTAAACAAGACATGCTTACAATTACATGTAAAAAGACTAAACCATTGCCTAATTATATATTACTTGTAGTTTTAAAATGTTTTGGAAAACACATAGTTCATGGCTTTTGAAATTTCATGCAAACACTGAATGGGGAAATCAACACAGTGAAGAAATCACCAAGTCACTTAGTCAAGAGTAGTCCAGTGACGCCAAAACACAATGATTTGTGTGCTAATTAAAACTGAATGGTATTTAAATTGGTCATTTTAAAATGAAGTTATTTTTTCTAGGCAAAATGAAGGGGAGAAACCAATCCGACCACGTGTCTATTGGAATTCTGTTCCTCCTTTTTAGTCCATTCCATGATTAGAAAGGAAGTAATTTAGAACATTTATTTAAGCCTGTGCTCATCACAGAACAAACTGGTCTCAAATCATGGTTAATCTGGAAGATGTGTTGGCCACTGTAATTTACAGACCCAGATTCAATTTTACTTCTGTAAAAAGTAAAGGCATTCATGGATTTCCATTAAGCAGAGGCCACTACACTCTCACTGTTTCAAATTCTTATGATGATGTACTGAAAGTATTCTTTCAGGGTTTCTATTCACTTGCAATCAAGGTTGCTCTAGTGGATGCGACTCAGCAGAACTCTGTGCAGGCTGGTGGTCACTCTAAAGGTTAACTCTGGTAAATCTTGCCTGACTGCTGGAACATCAGACGGACTTTCTGCTACAAACAGGAGAAAACTTCATATCTATGCAATGTGGCTAACCTCATACGCACTAACATTCCTTCTGCTTCAGTCCCAATCAGCAATAGGCCATCTGAAATTCGTAGAATGGTATCTTCCTTTCTTTGGTTAAAATCAGTCTGTCTCCATATGCGCTCCATAGAGACATTCTGTTAAATTGAAATCTGGGGCTAGATTGCAGATACTGGTGCAAATGCACAGTTGCATGGTATTAGCAATTAGGGCAAAGTTTGCCCTATTCGTTAAAAAAGGGACATTTTATAATACTATTGCACCATGGCAAGTGGAATTTGGCATGGTATAAGCACCAGGGCAAACATTGTTCGAATGGAAAAAAGATACACGATCATGACGTTTTTGCACCAGGGCAAAGCTTGCCCCAGTGCTAATATGGAATGGTAGGTTGAGAGATCAGTTATAGATGGATCAAATTGATACTAGGGCCTGATTCACAGAGCGTTTTTGATTGAGATTGCACCATTATAAAATGCTTCTGTGAATCAGGCCCTAAGAATCTCAACATTGCTAGCATCTGTAGAAATGAAAACAACAGATAGTTAATGTGGAGCTAGGCCTCGTATGCTTCCATCTTTTCTAATTTGAAAACAAAAAACAGTGTCTATTGATGCATATGAACATGCAATACTAGTTGGGCTTTACAGACTTCAAGCAAATGTTTTCTTTTCACAGGGAATGTTTCTGATCCCCTTGCTTTTAATAGCAGCCATTATATTTCTTATATGACATCATAAAGATCAAAGGTAAATGCTGGGTACAATAAAATCAGCGCCACCACACTGCCACCATCAGTTACTTGTCATTAAAACAGGCTCAATACCCATTCCAGGACAGGTTCTGGCTTGATTTTCTAAAAGAAGACACAATGGTTCCACAAATTCCTGTAGTTGTTGGGCCACAACCATTTTCAGAATTGTAGCCGAGTAAGGGAGTCAAACATGAAGGCAGAAACAATTCAGATCTTGAGTAGTTGTTATTAGAAAGAGGACTGCAATAGCCTGTTTTATTCATAGAGCACCCATCCTAATGTAAGTGAGTTGTTAGCTAGTTAGGTAGGGTACAGAAATCAGTAGGTCAAGTTCATAGGATATGTTTTAGGCAATGCAGGGAGCAAGGGGCTGCCAGAGGGCTTACACTGCACATAAGAGCCTCACCTTCCACAACTGTTGCAGATGAACCGGAGGCAGGGGTGGGGGTGGGAATAGAGTGTCAATAGGGTCACAAGTAGCACAGATAGGTGGCAGAGTAGACACTTAAGATAGTAAGTAGCCCGTAGCAAAGTGTGTTGGTTTTATCATAGAAATTTCATGCTAGTGAGCTCAAGAGAATTTGCCGGGAATGATCACGATGGGGAACAGTTTAGGTACACAACGTTCTTGCCCCTTGTGCAGCTTTGGTGCAATTGAATGCTTGGTTTACATTTGTGGAGACATGTCTTCTCCTCGGAATTACGAATGGCTATTTTATAGCCATGCAGGCAAGATGAAAGCACTTTAGATTAGATCATGCCATGCCTCAGACTGGCCAGCACATCAGCATTCTTCTTTGACAGCGCAGTCAGGGTCGTATATATGAGCATGCATCGATGCAACAATCCTGGACAGCTAGAAAGTGGAGCATTCTGCACGTGCTCAATAAGCCTGCTTGACGACACAGAACATTAACACTAATCAGACTTAGTGGTCAAAGTGGGCGGGAGCGGTTGGGAGCAGCGCTCCTCGACTTTTATGTTGCAGTTTTACTCTTCCTATACATTTATTTTAAAAAGAAACAGTTCCGGAATAGTTTTCAAACAAAAGTGTAGGAAGAAGTTGAAACTTACACTTCAGTGCACGCACTGAACATTCCCTTAGACAGCAGGGGCCAAATTACAGAAACTTTGCACCAGTGCAAGTGCAAAGTTGCACGGTATTAGCACTAGGGCAAAGTTTGCTGATTTATTAAAATACTGGGACATAATAGAAAACTATTGCACCATGACAAGTGCGGTTTGGCAGGGTATAAACACCAGGGAAAAAATTACCCTTGGTCAAGAAGATACATTTTCACTGCATTATTGAAACAGGACAAAGTTTGCCCTAGTGCTAATCCGGAATGGTATTCGCACTAGGGCAAACTTTGGTAGGGTGAAAAAATGCATCAAAAATGCATCTTTTTTGCACTGTGACAATTTTTGCCCTAGTGCTTATATCATGCCAAACTGTACTTGTCATGGTGTGATAGTTTTCTTATATGTCCCAGTGTTTTTAAAAATAGGGCAAACTTTGCCCTACTGCTAATACCGTGCAACTTTGCACTTGTACCGGTGTAAAGTTTCTGTAATCTGGCCCCAGGTGGGTTTGTTTGGGGGTTGCATTGTACGTGGAAGGGGGCATGGTGGAGGGGTTTGTGGGGAGAGGGGGCAGGCCAGCAGGCAAAATAGTTCCACTACTTATTTACGTACACTTCGACCACTGCTCAGGCTGCAATGGAACATAGCTAATACTGAGCAACAAAATACCCTCGCAAAAATGGTATCTCTAATCTCTAAAGCAAAGAAAAAAACAGCAACATCCTGTGTCGTCATTCAGCGTGTAGAAGAAATTGGGAGGGTGGCATTAAGAAGGTGACAACACAATCAGAAAAAAGCATCAGAACGTTGCAGGAAGGACAATCGATTATGGTTCAGGGCTATTTTAGATAATTCAGGGAGGCAGTTGCACATATGGGTAAATTGCCATTGACACACACCTTAATCACTCAGGGGACCTTAAGATAAATATCCAGAGCATTGGGCGAAATCACTCTGCGCGCAATGCATTTGCTCTAAAATCACCTGGAATCCTGTGCATGCAACATTCAAGAAATGAAATACCTTCTTCTGAAATGAAAAACAATAGCTATCAGATATACAACCTATTTGCATTAAGCTGCTAGGAGATCTCGTCGGTTAACCTATGATTATATTAAATGGAAAGATAAAGCCTGCCTCCCTTAGAAAAAAAGAAAAATCTGTCTGTAAATTAGCTACTAAAAAAAAGTTCGTCCTTTTGTTATGGTAACCGGATCTAAAAATGAGATGAAACGAACACCATACAAGCATCTACTCCATGTTTCTATGACAACCACAATTTTTGCAAAAATAACCATAATTATAAGAGTTTTATTTCATGTTCTTCACATCTCAAGCACTCCATGAGAATAATGGCTTAAAATCTTCTTGGGAAAGAAAAAAAAAACAGCAATATTATCATTTGAGCTGTGATGAAAATGTGTTCTCCAATAATGTGTGACACCAAACTCCGGTGAAACCCTAGCGAAGGGGACATGGGAGGGGAGAGACGAGTGGCGGGTGATCACCCTTGCCACCAATGTGAGAATAATTGGAAATGCACCTGTTGTCCAACCTATTTGGCAAAAGACGAGAATCTGCAAGTGGAGCAAAGAGGTTGTCATTTTCCCATGAGGGTGGATTCCGTGCCAGAGAATCAGCTGTCTGTCAGCGAGAGATCATTTTGCTAAGTACTGTGCAGCTTTCTTAAAGTGGCACTTTGCAAAGTGATGTGACAGCTTGGCAAAGGACACAGTGTAAACTTCGTAAGTGGCACAGAAGAAAGAAAAAAGGTCTTCCTAACATCGCGCAGTTCAATTGAAACAGACACATCAGCGTCTAAGTGCTGCCCTTCTAAAGGTCCCTGCATCAGCACCGTCTCCTCTGTTGCTTTCATACACTACATTTCTCTTGCCACGGTGCCTTGTGAAACCTGAGGTGGTGTTACTACGAAGGGGCAGTTTAATAGATGTTTTCCTAATTGTTTTGGAGAGTGGAATAACGCAGGATGCTACACCGGAGAGCTTTCTGTGTCCCGTTTCCCAGAGTTTTCTGGCACCGCATAATAAGGAGCCTTCTACATAACCAGCACTCTGCTCTGATCACAAGATGAACGCAGGCACGTGCCAGTGATAGAATCTTTGAACTAGGCAGCTCTGAGAATGAATGCATATCGACTACAGTACCTAGGGACACGTAGAGGCTTTGCGGGATCACGAGGAATATGGGCCATCACCAGCTGTTACAAAACAAGCATTGGCAATGCCAATAGTTGGTGCTTTTCTGTAGGCCTGGGAAAATCGCTTGCCAGACACTGCTGTATTGGTATTTACTATCTAGAAAATATCAATGTGGCAGTGCCTGAAAAGTGGTAGCAGGTGCAAAATGCTCCCAGTACCTGTGCATCTAATAGCGGTGCCTGGCAAATACCTAATACTTATACCCAAGCCAAATCTGTTGACTTTGCCAAAGCTCGTTTTTAGCAGGACTTCATGGAAGCTCACACATGTTGATTATAAATCGAGTGGCTCTAGAAAGACCTGGTTAAAACATTTGTATTGCACCAGTTTGGGGTTAAAGCTCCAATTAAGTCTTTATCTCTCATGACTGCTTTGAAAAGGCACTGGCAGGCACTTCAAGTGTACATTTTGATGGTAAGCTTGATTAAAGCAAGCTCAAAGAATTCCCAGAAGGAGATGTTTTGGGCAGGCAGGGTCAGGAACTGGGTGGGAATGGCCATAGGGATTAGCAGTCAATGGGTAGGTAAATAGTCAAACAACACCTACAAGCTGTCTGTCCATCCTTATATGCTTTTGCTCTCTATCTGTACTTAAATGCAATAGTTTGGCTTATAGGTTGTGCAACCTAATAGCCCTAACTAAATAGTAGCAACTTTGATGGTACTGATAGGATGCCACATTCTTGGGAGTTTGGAGGCCCTACAGAGAACACACATGTCAAACTACTGTTGTCAGCAGACAGTAATGAGGGTTAGCCACTGTTCTCTAAATGGATAGGAGCAGATTTAATCAGGTTTAATGACTGGGGTTCCCATAGCCATCTACACCACACATGGTCTATGGAAATGAAACAGGTCACATAGACACCCATTTTAAATTAACCTTTAAACAGCATGGAGGGGCATTCTTATGTTTGCATTAACATGCCCGAAAAGCCCTCTGTTTTGTTACAGGATGTAAATACAACACCGAACTCTGTGGGACCCAAGTTTCAATGTTATATTTGCACCTCAGATGAAACAAATCGTAACGGCTATTTCCCTGAATGACAGAGGCTATTTGCGTGGTGTTACAGGGTTTTGCCTTGGAACAAGAAGTGTGCCAAGACCACACATTACCCAAACAACAAATCTCTGGTCAAGATGGTTATTCTCCTAGATGACATTGGGCCCTTTCTTTTCTGAGCGGCCCGCCTCCTTTCCACAATGCTCTTTCTACTGTTCACAAATTTCTAGACCGTCTTGGCCTCTGGATTGGTTGTCCCAGTTTGTATAGCTCAAGAGGGATTTTGTCAGACATTCCCGGTGTTGAGGGCTTTAAGGTGACCAAACCCTTCTTTGGTGGTAGGCTTTCTGGAGCCATTGAGGTGCAAAGACTTGCCAGGATACGGGGCAGTGGATGTATAGCCAGAAGGAAGAGTAAGAAAGCTACCCCAGCAGTGTGTACCTTTTTCTGTTTTTTCCCCCCTCACCTCTCTGAGCTCACAATACTCTCTCTGACCCTGTCCCATTCCTCCTCCCACCATATGACCCTGCCTAGAGCTGACAGGGACCTATGCAACCTCCAAACCATTCAAGCTGATTCATGGCTCTGGCTTTCATGCCCCTGCTAAGTGGGACAGGGCTGTGATTAGTTACTGTTTATGAGTACTGTTGCTCTTTTTGGCTCATGGGGCCAGACCAAAACTGGAGTTTACTTTCCCTTTCTACCTCCATGGCCTACTTGTAATTGGTATTGGGTCTGTTTATGTTAAGTACACAAGTCTTAATGTGCCGGGGATCCTATACATTAAATCAAAAGTGAATCCCTTATGCCCTCTTTTTGGGGATGCTGGTCACAAACTATGGTACTGGTATTTGGGACAAGTGTGGTAAGGTCGGGTTTGGGAAATTGAATTTTGAGTGCTTTATTAAAATGGACTGGTTCCCAGATTTTAATAGGGGTACGTGTTTCCTGATCCTGAAAAACATCTATAGTGTCAAAATGCAGAAATGGGACTAGGTGCGGGATTACGAACATCTTTACACACTCAGGAGGTTTGTAGCTATGGTTACACATGAGTTTTTAAAACCCCAACAATATGTATTACAGTGCCCAAGCACAGCATTGCATAGTTGTAGACTCTGCCTTCGCATTAATCAAAACCCTTTGATGGTTACCCAAGGTGTGTATATTAAAATGCCTAAGGAAGAGAGAACATGACAAATGTGTGGACTTTATGGTAAACTGGCGACAGCACGACATGTCTCTACGCAATGTACAGAGTTGGCTTCCATTTACATGTATAATGGGGAAATGTGTAGGCTGTTACGATTCCATTAAATCCATTGAGTTCTGGGATTATGGTCTGAACACAGATTGAGAAACTGTGCATATCACGTTGTTTAGACTGTGGCAAATTATTAGCAAACGTTTTCTTGAAAAACCTGATGGGAAGTAAAACAGGGATTATTTATCCATTGTATGTATGATTGATGTGTCGATTTTAGAAATGGAACAGTGCAATGCATGGGGTTTTGGGTGCTGATGATTTAGTTTCTCTGATGTATTTTAGAGGTTTGGAGGAAGAAATCAAATGTTAACTCAAAATTAAATTGTATTTTAGATATTGTTCTGTATTTATTGATGACACATTTGCTATAGGGATTGATATGTATACTTGTAGTTTGTTGTGTAAATGTTAATGCCTGATATGATTGTTGATGTTTGTCTTTATTTGTACACGTTCTTTGGAACGAAATACAAATAAAATAAAACAAAATAAATAAATAAACGTTCCCTTTCTGACGCCCTCTTCTGTTGCCTCTCCTGAGTCTAGGTCTTCTATTCCAGAATTACATGAGGGGGAAATAGTGGGTAAGGTGTTGACATTTTTCATTTGTGAATACATTGTTTTTGCACAGTAAAAGTAGAACATTGGTTCCTCTACAAGAGAACACTCTGCCGGCAGACAATGCTGTGTTTCCCATGGGATACAATTTGGAGTTGGGAAGCTACAAAGTAGTCACAATTGGGTCGGCAGGACTTCTTCCTGTTTCACCATGCATGATGAAATCTGAGTCTGGGAAACCACAGGCCTGCATGATTGCATCCTATAGACCCTGAGGTTCACTGCGTGGGTGCTCTTTTAAGTTATTACACGATTTCCTTGATGTTCTGGGCTTACCTTTAGCAATATAAACACCATTGCTACTAATGATGGTTGCAAGGAACCTGAATCCAATTACAAAGACAGGGGAATTTTCCAATGTTCATGTGTTGGGTCTTCCTAGAGAGAGCTTCAGGATTTCTGTATTATGGAGGGGTTTTCTAATGATTGGCAGGGCGTTAACAGCAGCTTAGTTTTGGGATGATGAAGCCGTCCATAAACGGTCTTCCTAATTGGCTTATGAATTTGGAAGAAGTCAGAAGCCCAGGACTGGCCTATAATGAGGCACTGTGATTACCCCCTGCCACATGACAGTGACAAAGATAGTGTGACCAGAGGATCTTCGCCATACCACCCATGGGTCCACCATCCACTGGTTTAGGGAGGCACGCAGCCCCAGAGCTGTCCACCACACTCCCCCACCCGCTGATGGGCCTCAGAAACAACAAGGAGGCTTCATGACAATGGCCTCCTTACAGAATGCACCTTTTTGCAGGTGCAGAAATCATCTGGATTCCTTAGGAATGCATAACTTCGATCCCTGCATCAAAATCGCATGCAGGTGGAAATGCTCTTGTATGTGTGAGACAAGATGATTGGGGTGCCTGATTCAGCATTACGATCCATGCCCCTGCTTCACCTCACAAATACATCGAAATTGCAAAGTGAGTAAGTGAACGGCAGTCATGCGCAGTTGTTGGAAGTAGCAATGCGTAAGTCCTTACTTGAGATCAGTAAACCAGACATTGGCAGATTTGACGCAAACGGCTCCTTTGGCATTAATGACACATATGTCTTCAAGGGGGAGAAATGTGGAGCTGAGGTGGGTCTTGGGATGGGTGGATATTGATATGAGGTTTGGTGTGACAATGGGAAATTCTAGGGGGGCACATTTCACTAGCACCCTGGCATGTTGCACATCCAACGCTACTTGGAACATGGACTTGATACAATGGCAGGGTTTGGAAATGCCTGATTGCTGCTCGCCCTCTCCCGCCCTCAATACATCCAACTGCATTACCCCTCAAACGTGCTCAGCTTCCGCAGCACACTGCTTCTTAACTCACAAAAAAAAAAAAACAACCTGCACCTAGCTGGACCTTTCAACAGTGCATTTCTTCCCAGTTTGCCACCGTGGAAAGTGAAAGGGGCTCGTTGTTGAGTGCCTTCTCCATGTTTCCATAGCAGCCATTGTTAGCATTTGTTCCTATCATAAAAGAATGTTGTTTTCAAGACAAAGCCAGACAAAGTCAGACAATGACTGAGACACCACATGGAGCTCATGCGGGCCAACCATGTCTTTTCGTAGCTTTTGAAACTAGCTTAAAAACTGCATAAACACAATTTTCGAATGGTCGTCCCAGAAGTCCTACCAAATTGTGTAACAGTGTAAATATAAAAGGGTCAATCATTTCAACCCACTTCACTCCTGATTGGCATCCCTTTCAACATTGCTCTCCATTTGGTAGTGAAAGCACTTTTAAGGTTGAAGCAGTACGTTTCTTGCAGCCGAAGACCCCGTGTGGGTACAGCTCGCACCTTTTGCACACAGACATCCCCAACAGAATCCCCTATGTCTGAAAGCATACGATTAAAACAAGGATGAATTGTGCATTCTTGCTTTTCCCTGTTGTCATTATTTAGCAGTTGCACAGAGCTTTCCAAGGAACTACATTAAAGACCATTTCCTAGAAAAGTGGCAGAGAAACTGCACATTCCAGATTGCAGTGTTAAAGGAATGCATCTCTATCCTGCTGGCCACTTGCATGCGTCTCTTCACCTTTCTGAAGCCTTCTCCCCCCTTTAGGCCATGGGATGGTGCACCCGGCTCTGTGGGAAACGTCAAGGAACAGGCACTCCAACCTTTCTATTTCCTTCCTCACATCTCATCATGAAGAACTCCATGCAGGATTACAGCATCATTCTAAATCCAAAGCTATGGAGCTGTCTCAGCACCTGGAGAGTAGTGGCTGTTGCAAGTGGTGGGAATTTCATTTTGGCCTGGGACTGAGTGAGTGGAGTGTGAGCAATGTGGGAAACACTTTGGTAGACTTCAGTGAGAAAGGGACAAAGGATTCTGTGCTCTGTGATGAACACCTGAAAATACTGTCTGCTGCCCCAACTGGCATTGCCCCTAGAGGAAAAACCCATAGCACAGCACATGAGCAAGTCAGATTGGGGTCTAAGGTAGTTCTTAGCCTGCCAACCAACTTACAATGGCAGGTGAAGTGGGTGCCTTGGGTGCTCATTTTTCATGCAGACCTTTCTCTACATCATAAGTCCTGACTTTCCAAAACCCTTCACCCATAGCTTATGGTAATAAGTGGATATTCAAAATGGCTCTCTTCCCTCATCTGCATGTTTCCAAATCAGTGTTGCAGATGGGGTTCAATTTATCTATTTGAGATAGAAAGAGAGAGAGGGAGAGAGAGGGAGAGAGTGAGAGAGAGAGAGAGAGAGAGGGGGTATTTTTGCACCAGGGAAATGTGTACCAGAGTGCTAAAACTGAATGGTATTTACACTAGGTGGTGCCATCAATGTATAAAGCACTGTTTCTAATGTCTTTGTTACCAAAGGTGATTTTGATATAATCTTTGTTATTCCAAGGTCGGCGGTAAGGTGTTAACGGCGCCAGTAAGGATGCCGGTGCCGTTAACCCTTTACCGCCGCATTACAAGGTTCCTTAGCGGGAGCCGCTAAAGGACCAGGGAGCTAACAACGGGCCTGTTATTAACTGGCCCGTTGTTAGCTCCCTCCCCATTCACATTGAGCCCTATGGGGGCTCGAATGAGAATGGGGATGGGTTCCCTGAAAGGGGATTTACCAGGTCCTCCAAGGTTGGAATGACCCAGTAAGTCCCCATTCAGGGAACCCGGACCCGAGTTTGGAGACAGCCATGGCGCTAACAGCACCATGTCTATCTCCAAACTCGTAATGACCCCCATTGTCATAGTGGGATCTAAATCATTCAACATCAACAATATCCGTTCCCATAACCAAAAGGTAATGCTTTCTGTGTCCAGTGGATACTTTTATTTTTAGACTATATTTCCCCTCAAATGTTCCACTATAAAGCCTTGGGACATTACTCATATAAAGTGCCCTATTATCAGAGTCAAAATAGGCGCTAGGTGGAAACCCATTACCCGCAACTATAAGGCTAATTGCTAACCTTCCTTTAAACCTTGCATGGTTTGTTTCTCAGGCTGCCATCAGGGATTGATTGGGTCAACCTATCTCAGCCACATTAGTCATCTTTAAACTCGTTTTTGGAAAAGGGTGGTTTTTGAAATTATCGTCAATTACTTGATTAACGGACAGCAATTGGGGGCATTCGGGCCCCTCTACTGGGTAGGGCCTTTTTTGTATATCCAGGGTGGGACTGCCTCTAATTTCTGGTTGACAATCCCTGAATCATCCTTCGGTTCTCTAATAAGATTGAACAGGGATGCAATATCATTCTTTAAGGTTGAACAATTCAAACAACTAGCACAATGATATGATATGATAGGTTATTTATGACGCGCTTAATACCCAGAGGTTTCTAAGCGCGGACCCGGGATCGAACCTGTGTTGCTCTGTGTCCTCTTGCTTCCAAGGTGAGCACATTGCAGCTAAACTATCCTCATTAGTTTCTGCCCCCTTGCTTGCACTCATTCTTAGCATTCAAAATCTCCTTGTTACTGGTACTTGATATCACCATTAATATCAGAGACCTACTTATTGCCAATAGCTTCATTGTTTTCCGGCTCAGCAAGAGGTGAGAAACGATTTTACGTGCGGATAGCTTAGGTAATCACAAAAAATGTTAGCAGACCTGGAAGCCGTAGCAATTTTGTCTGGAACTTTAGTGAAAGGAAATTTGGATTTCTAGGTCCTAGCAGCA